>NW_028247527.1:42500-1242500 GCF_964263255.1 Lissotriton vulgaris | reverse complement strand
GGCATATGTTTGCCCTTACCGGGTCAGCTGAGCAGCGAATTTCTATTTAACCACCTGCTATCATGAGAGACCTCCGGGCTGCATGTTTTGAGCCCAGTTCTGAGCCTGAAAAGCGTTTCCAACCCCACTTACAAGTAAAACTAGCTAAAATGTGCCTGGCTGCTATTCACTGAAAAGCTCATTCTGCGTACATTTTCGGCATACATTTGCTCCTGCCGGGTCAGCTGAGCAGCGAAGTTCTACTTAACTACCTCCTATCAGGAGAGACCTCAGGGCTGCGTCTTTTGAGCCCAGTACTGAGCCTGAAAAGCATTTCTAACCCCACTTACGAGTAAAACTAGCTAAAATGTGCCTGGCTGCTCTTCACTGCTTACATTTTTGGCATATGTTTGCCCCTACCGGGTCAGCTGAGCAGCGAATTTCTATTTAACCACCTGCTATCATGAGAGACCTCCGGGCTGCATGTTTTGAGCCCAGTACTGAGCCTGAAAAGCGTTTCCAACCCCACTTACAAGTAAAACTAGCTAAAATGTGCCTGGCTGCTATTCACTGAAAAGCTCATTCTGCGTACATTTTTGGCATACATTTGCTCCTGCCGGGTCAGCTGAGCAGCAAAGTTCTACTTAACTACCTCCTATCAGGAGAGACCTCAGGGCTGCATCTTTTGAGCCCAGTACTGAGCCTGAAAAGCATTTCTAACCCCACTTACAAGTAAAACTAGCTAAAATGTGCCTGGCTGCTCTTCACTGCTTACATTTTTGGCATACGTTTGCTCCTACCGGGTCAGCTGAGCAGCGAATTTCTATTTACCCACCTGCTATCATGAGACACCTCAGGGCTGCATTTTTTGAGCCCAGTACTGAGCCTGAAAAGCGTTTCAAACCCCACTTACAAGTAAAACTTGCTAGAATGTGCCTGGCTGCTCTTTACTGAAAAGCTCATTCTGCGTACATTTTTGGCATACGTTTGCTCCTACCGGGTCAGCTGAGCAGCAAATTTCTATTTAACCACCTGCTATCATGAGAGACCTCAGGGCTGCATGTTTTGAGCGCAGTACTGAGCCTGAAAAGCGTTTCCAACCCCACTTACAAGTAAAACGAGCTTAAATGTGCCTGGCTGCTATTCACTGAAAAGCTCATTCTGTGTACATTTTTGGAATACGTTTGCTCCTGCTGGGTCAGCCAAGTGCCAAACTTCTACTTACCCACCTGCTATCATGAGAGACCTCAGGGCTGCATCTTTTGAGCGCAGTACTGAGCCTGAAAAGCGTTTCCAACCCCACTTACAAGTAAAACTTGCTAGACTGTGCCTGGCTGCTCTTCACTGAAAAGCTCATTCTGCGTACATTTTTGGCATACGTTTGCTCTTGCCGGGTCAGCTGAGCAGCGAATTTCTATTTAACCACCTGCTATCATGGAAGACCTCAGGGCTGCATGTTTTGAGCCCAGTACTGATCCTGAAAAGCGTTTCCAACCCCACTTACAAGTAAAACTAGCTAAAATGTGCCTGGCTGCTATTCACTGAAAAGCTCATTCTGTGTACATTTTTGGCATACGTTTGCTCCTGCTGGGTCAGCCAAGTGCCAAACTTCTACTTAACCACCTGCTATCATGAGAGACCTCAGGGCTGCATCTTTTGGGCGCAGTACTGAGCCTGAAAAGCGTTTCCAACCCCACTTACAAGTAAAACTTGCTAGAATGTGCCTGGCTGCTCTTCACTGAAAAGCTCATTCTGCGTACATTTTTGGCATACGTTTGCTCCTGCCGGGTCAGCTGAGCAGCGAATTTCTATTTAACCACCTGCTATCATGAGAGACCTCAGGGCTGCATGTTTTGAGCGCAGTACTGAGCCTGAAAAGCGTTTCCAACCCCACTTACAAGTGAAACGAGCTAAAATGTGCCTGGCTGCTAGTCACTGAAAAGCTCATTCTGCGTACATTTTTGGCATACATTTGCTCCTGCCGGGTCAGCTGAGCAGCGAAGTTCTACTTAACTACCTCCTATCAGGAGAGACCTTAGAGCTGCATGTTTTGAGCCCAGTACTGATCCTGAAAAGCGTTTCCAACCCCACTTACAAGTAAAACTAGCTAAAATGTGCCTGGCTGCTATTCACTGAAAAGCTCATTCTGTGTACATTTTTGGCATACGTTTGCTCCTGCTGGGTCAGCCAAGTGGCAAATTTCTACTTAACCACCTGCTATCATGAGAGACCTTAGGGCTGCATGTTTTGAGTGCAGTACTGAGCCTGAAAAGTGTTTCCAACCCCACTTACAAGTAAAACTAGCTAAAATGTGCCTGGCTGCTATTCACTGAAAAGCTCATTCTGCGTACATTTTTGGCATATATTTGGTCCTGCCGGGTCAGCTGAGCAGCGAATTTCTATTTAACCACCTGCAATCATGAGAGACCTTAGGGCTGCATGTTTGAGCCCAGTACTGAGCCCGAAAAGCATTTCCAACCCCACTTACAAGTAAAACTAGCTAAAATGTGCCTGGCAGCTCTTCACTGAAAAGCTCATTCTGCATACATTTTTGGCATACGTTTGCTCCTGCCGGGTCAGCTGAGCAGCAAATTTCTATTTAACCACCTGCTATCATGAGAGACCTCAGGGCTGCATGTTTTGAGCCCAGTACTGATCCTGAAAAGCGTTTCCAACCCCACTTACAAGTAAAACTAGCTAAAATGTGCCTGGCTGCTATTCACTGAAAAGCTCATTCTGTGTACATTTTTGGCATACGTTTGCTCCTGCTGGGTCAGCCAAGTGGCAAATTTCTACTTAACCACCTGCTATCATCATGAGAGACCTCAGGGCTGCATCTTTTGAGCGCAGTACTGAGCCTGAAAAGCGTTTCCAACCCCACTTACAAGTAAAACTAGCTAAAATGTGCCTGGCTGCTATTCACTGAAAAGCTCATTCTGTGTACATTTTTGGCATACGTTTGCTCCTGCTGGGTCAGCCAAGTGGCAAATTTCTACTTAACCACCTGCTATCATGAGAGACCTTAGGGCTGCATGTTTTGAGTGCAGTACTGAGCCTGAAAAGTGTTTCCAACCCCACTTACAAGTAAAACTAGCTAAAATGTGCCTGGCTGCTATTCACTGAAAAGCTCATTCTGCGTACATTTTTGGCATATATTTGGTCCTGCCGGGTCAGCTGAGCAGCGAATTTCTATTTAACCACCTGCTATCATGAGAGACCTCCGGGCTGCATGTTTTGAGCCCAGTACTGAGCCTGAAAAGCGTTTCCAACCCCACTTACAAGTAAAACTAGCTAAAATGTGCCTGGCTGCTATTCACTGAAAAGCTCATTCTGCGTACATTTTTGGCATACATTTGCTCCTGCCGGGTCAGCTGAGCAGCGAAGTTCTACTTAACTACCTCCTATCAGGAGAGACCTCAGGGCTGCATCTTTTGAGCCCAGTACTGAGCCTGAAAAGCATTTCTAACCCCACTTACAAGTAAAACTAGCTAAAATGTGCCTGGCTGCTCTTCACTGCTTACATTTTTGGCATACGTTTGCTCCTACCGGGTCAGCTGAGCAGCGAATTTCTATTTACCCACCTGCTATCATGAGACACCTCAGGGCTGCATTTTTTGAGCCCAGTACTGAGCCTGAAAAGCGTTTCAAACCCCACTTACAAGTAAAACTTGCTAGAATGTGCCTGGCTGCTCTTTACTGAAAAGCTCATTCTGCGTACATTTTTGGCATACGTTTGCTCCTACCGGGTCAGCTGAGCAGCAAATTTCTATTTAACCACCTGCTATCATGAGAGACCTCAGGGCTGCATGTTTTGAGCGCAGTACTGAGCCTGAAAAGCGTTTCCAACCCCACTTACAAGTAAAACGAGCTTAAATGTGCCTGGCTGCTATTCACTGAAAAGCTCATTCTGTGTACATTTTTGGAATACGTTTGCTCCTGCTGGGTCAGCCAAGTGCCAAACTTCTACTTACCCACCTGCTATCATGAGAGACCTCAGGGCTGCATCTTTTGAGCGCAGTACTGAGCCTGAAAAGCGTTTCCAACCCCACTTACAAGTAAAACTTGCTAGACTGTGCCTGGCTGCTCTTCACTGAAAAGCTCATTCTGCGTACATTTTTGGCATACGTTTGCTCTTGCCGGGTCAGCTGAGCAGCGAATTTCTATTTAACCACCTGCTATCATGGAAGACCTCAGGGCTGCATGTTTTGAGCCCAGTACTGATCCTGAAAAGCGTTTCCAACCCCACTTACAAGTAAAACTAGCTAAAATGTGCCTGGCTGCTATTCACTGAAAAGCTCATTCTGTGTACATTTTTGGCATACGTTTGCTCCTGCTGGGTCAGCCAAGTGCCAAACTTCTACTTAACCACCTGCTATCATGAGAGACCTCAGGGCTGCATCTTTTGGGCGCAGTACTGAGCCTGAAAAGCGTTTCCAACCCCACTTACAAGTAAAACTTGCTAGAATGTGCCTGGCTGCTCTTCACTGAAAAGCTCATTCTGCGTACATTTTTGGCATACGTTTGCTCCGGCCGGGTCAGCTGAGCAGCGAATTTCTATTTAACCACCTGCTATCATGAGAGACCTCAGGGCTGCATGTTTTGAGCGCAGTACTGAGCCTGAAAAGCGTTTCCAACCCCACTTACAAGTGAAACGAGCTAAAATGTGCCTGGCTGCTAGTCACTGAAAAGCTCATTCTGCGTACATTTTTGGCATACATTTGCTCCTGCCGGGTCAGCTGAGCAGCGAAGTTCTACTTAACTACCTCCTATCAGGAGAGACCTTAGAGCTGCATGTTTTGAGCCCAGTACTGATCCTGAAAAGCGTTTCCAACCCCACTTACAAGTAAAACTAGCTAAAAGGTGCCTGGCTGCTATTCACTGAAAAGCTCATTCTGTGTACATTTTTGGCATACGTTTGCTCCTGCTGGGTCAGCCAAGTGGCAAATTTCTACTTAACCACCTGCTATCATGAGAGACCTTAGGGCTGCATGTTTTGAGTGCAGTACTGAGCCTGAAAAGTGTTTCCAACCCCACTTACAAGTAAAACTAGCTAAAATGTGCCTGGCTGCTATTCACTGAAAAGCTCATTCTGCGTACATTTTTGGCATATATTTGGTCCTGCCGGGTCAGCTGAGCAGCGAATTTCTATTTAACCACCTGCAATCATGAGAGACCTTAGGGCTGCATGTTTGAGCCCAGTACTGAGCCCGAAAAGCATTTCCAACCCCACTTACAAGTAAAACTAGCTAAAATGTGCCTGGCAGCTCTTCACTGAAAAGCTCATTCTGCATACATTTTTGGCATACGTTTGCTCCTGCCGGGTCAGCTGAGCAGCAAATTTCTATTTAACCACCTGCTATCATGAGAGACCTCAGGGCTGCATGTTTTGAGCCCAGTACTGATCCTGAAAAGCGTTTCCAACCCCACTTACAAGTAAAACTAGCTAAAATGTGCCTGGCTGCTATTCACTGAAAAGCTCATTCTGTGTACATTTTTGGCATACGTTTGCTCCTGCTGGGTCAGCCAAGTGGCAAATTTCTACTTAACCACCTGCTATCATCATGAGAGACCTCAGGGCTGCATCTTTTGAGCGCAGTACTGAGCCTGAAAAGCGTTTCCAACCCCACTTACAAGTAAAACTAGCTAAAATGTGCCTGGCTGCTATTCACTGAAAAGCTCATTCTGTGTACATTTTTGGCATACGTTTGCTCCTGCTGGGTCAGCCAAGTGGCAAATTTCTACTTAACCACCTGCTATCATGAGAGACCTTTGGGCTGCATGTTTTGAGTGCAGTACTGAGCCTGAAAAGTGTTTCCAACCCCACTTACAAGTAAAACTAGCTAAAATGTGCCTGGCTGCTATTCACTGAAAAGCTCATTCTGTGTACATTTTTGGCATATATTTGGTCCTGCCGGGTCAGCTGAGCAGCGAATTTCTATTTAACCACCTGCAATCATGAGAGACCTTAGGGCTGCATGTTTGAGCCCAGTACTGAGCCCGAAAAGCATTTCCAACCCCACTTACAAGTAAAACTAGCTAAAATGTGCCTGGCAGCTCTTCACTGAAAAGCTCATTCTGCATACATTTTTGGCATACGTTTGCTCCTGCCGGGTCAGCTGAGCAGCAAATTTCTATTTAACCACCTGCTATCATGAGAGACCTCAGGGCTGCATGTTTTGAGCCCAGTACTGATCCTGAAAAGCGTTTCCAACCCCACTTACAAGTAAAACTAGCTAAAATGTGCCTGGCTGCTATTCACTGAAAAGCTCATTCTGTGTACATTTTTGGCATACGTTTGCTCCTGCTGGGTCAGCCAAGTGGCAAATTTCTACTTAACCACCTGCTATCATCATGAGAGACCTCAGGGCTGCATCTTTTGAGCGCAGTACTGAGCCTGAAAAGCGTTTCCAACCCCACTTACAAGTAAAACTTGCTAGAATGTGCCTGGCTGCTCTTCACTGAAAAGCTCATTCTGCGTACATTTTTGGCATACGTTTGCTCCTGCCGGGTCAGCTGAGCAGCGAAGTTCTACTTAACTACCTCCTATCAGGAGAGACCTCAGAGCTGCATCTTTTGAGCCCAGTACTGAGCCTGAAAAGCATTTCCAACCCCACTTACAAGTAAAACTAGCTAAAATGTGCCTGGCTGCTCTCACTGAAAAGCTCATTCTGCGTACATTTTTGGCATACGTTTGCTCCTGCCGGGTCAGCTGAGCAGCGAATTTCTATTTAACCACCTGCTATCATGAGAGACCTCAGGGCTGCATGTTTTGAGCCCAGTACTGAGCCTGAAAAGCGTTTCCAACCCCACTTACAAGTAAAACGAGCTAGAATGTGCCTGGCTGCTATTCACTGAAAAGCTCATTCTGCGTACATTTTTGGCATACGTTTGCTCCTGCCGGGTCAGCTGAGCAGCGAATTTCTATTTAACCACCTGCTATCATGAGAGACCTCAGGGCTGCATGTTTTGAGCCCAGTACTGAGCCTGAAAAGCGTTTCCAACCCCACTTACAAGTAAAACTAGCTAGAATGTGCCTGGCTGCTATTCACTGAAAAGCTCATTCTGCGTACATTTTTGGCATACGTTTGCTCCGGCCGGGTCAGCTGAGCAGCGAATTTCTATTTAACCACCTGCTATCATGAGAGACCTCAGGGCTGCATCTTTTGAGCGCAGTACTGAGCCTGAAAAGCGTTTCCAACCCCACTTACAAGTAAAACGAGCTAAAATGTGCCTGGCTGCTATTAACTGAAAAGCTCATTCTGTGTACATTTTTGGCATACGTTTGCTCCTGCTGGGTCAGCCAAGTGCCAAACTTCTACTTACCCACCTGCTATCATGAGAGACCTCAGGGCTGCATCTTTTGAGCGCAGTACTGAGCCTGAAAAGCGTTTCCAACCCCACTTACAAGTAAAACTTGCTAGAATGTGCCTGGCTGCTCTTCACTGAAAAGCTCATTCTGCGTACATTTTTGGCATACGTTTGCTCTTGCCGGGTCAGCTGAGCAGCGAATTTCTATTTAACCACCTGCTATCATGGAAGACCTCAGGGCTGCTTGTTTTGAGCCCAGTACTGATCCTGAAAAGCGTTTCCAACCCCACTTACAAGTAAAACTAGCTAAAATGTGCCTGGCTGCTATTCACTGAAAAGCTCATTCTGTGTACATTTTTGGCATACGTTTGCTCCTGCTGGGTCAGCCAAGTGCCAAACTTCTACTTAACCACCTGCTATCATGAGAGACCTCAGGGCTGCATCTTTTGAGCGCAGTACTGAGCCTGAAAAGCGTTTCCAACCCCACTTACAAGTAAAACGAGCTAAAATGTGCCTGGCTGCTAGTCACTGAAAAGCTCATTCTGCGTACATTTTTGGCATACATTTGCTCCTGCCGGGTCAGCTGAGCAGCGAAGTTCTACTTAACTACCTCCTATCAGGAGAGACCTTAGAACTGCATGTTTTGCGCCCAGTACTGATCCTGAAAAGCGTTTCCAACCCCAGTTACAAGTAAAACTAGCTAAAATGTGCCTGGCTGCTATTCACTGAAAAGCTCATTCTGTGTACATTTTTGGCATACGTTTGCTCCTGCTGGGTCAGCCAAGTGGCAAATTTCTACTTAACCACCTGCTATCATGAGAGACCTTAGGGCTGCATGTTTTGAGTGCAGTACTGAGCCTGAAAAGTGTTTCCAACCCCACTTAAAAACTAGCTAAAATGTGCCTGGCTGCTATTCACTGAAAAGCTCATTCTGCGTACATTTTTGGCATATATTTGGTCCTGCCGGGTCAGCTGAGCAGCGAATTTCTTTTTAACCACCTGCAATCATGAGAGACCTTAGGGCTGCATGTTTGAGCCCAGTACTGAGCCCGAAAAGCATTTCCAACCCCACTTACAAGTAAAACTAGCTAAAATGTGCCTGGCAGCTCTTCACTGAGAAGCTCATTCTGCATACATTTTTGGCATACGTTTGCTCCTGCCGGGTCAGCTGAGCAGCGAATTTCTATTTAACTACCTGCTATCATGAGAGATCTCAGGGCTGCATGTTTTGAGCCCAGTACTGATCCTGAAAAGCGTTTCCAACCCCACTTACAAGTAAAACTAGCTAAAATGTGCCTGGCTGCTATTCACTGAAAAGCTCATTCTGTGTACATTTTTGGCATATGTTTGCTCCTGCTGGGTCAGCCAAGTGGCAAATTTCTACTTAACCACCTGCTATCATCATGAGAGACCTCAGGGCTGCATCTTTTGAGCGCAGTACTGAGCCTGAAAAGCGTTTTCAACCCCACTTACAAGTAAAACTTGCTAGAATGTGCCTGGCTGCTCTTCACTGAAAAGCTCATTCTGCGTACATTTTTGGCATACGTTTGCTCCTGCCGGGTCAGCTGAGCAGCGAAGTTCTACTTAACTACCTCCTATCAGGAGAGACCTCAGAGCTGCATCTTTTGAGCCCAGTACTGAGCCTGAAAAGCATTTCCAACCCCACTTACAAGTAAAACTAGCTAAAATGTGCCTGGCTGCTCTCACTGAAAAGCTCATTCTGCGTACATTTTTGGCATACGTTTGCTCCTGCCGGGTCAGCTGAGCAGCGAATTTCTATTTAACCACCTGCTATCATGAGAGACCTCAGGGCTGCATGTTTTGAGCGCAGTACTGAGCCTGAAAAGCGTTTCCAACCCCACTTACAAGTAAAACGAGCTAAAATGTGCCTGGCTGCTATTCACTGAAAAGCTCATTCCGTGTACATTTTTGGCATACGTTTGCTCCTGCTGGGTCAGCCAAGTGCCAAACTTCTACTTACCCACCTGCTATCATGAGAGACCTCAGGGCTGCATCTTTTGAGCGCAGTACTGAGCCTGAAAAGCGTTTCCAACCCCACTTACAAGTAAAACTTGCTAGACTGTGCCTGGCTGCTCTTCACTGAAAAGCTCATTCTGCGTACATTTTTGGCATACGTTTGCTCTTGCCGGGTCAGCTGAGCAGCGAATTTCTATTTAACCACCTGCTATCATGGAAGACCTCAGGGCTGCATGTTTTGAGCCCAGTACTGATCCTGAAAAGCGTTTCCAACCCCACTTACAAGTAAAACTAGCTAAAATGTGCCTGGCTGCTATTCACTGAAAAGCTCATTCTGTGTACATTTTTGGCATACGTTTGCTCCTGCTGGGTCAGCCAAGTGCCAAACTTCTACTTAACCACCTGCTATCATGAGAGACCTCAGGGCTGCATCTTTTGAGCGCAGTACTGAGCCTGAAAAGCGTTTCCAACCCCACTTACAAGTAAAACTTGCTAGAATGTGCCTGGCTGCTCTTCACTGAAAAGCTCATTCTGCGTACATTTTTGGCATACGTTTGCTCCGGCCGGGTCAGCTGAGCAGCGAATTTCTATTTAACCACCTGCTATCATGAGAGACCTCAGGGCTGCATGTTTTGAGCGCAGTACTGAGCCTGAAAAGCGTTTCCAACCCCACTTACAAGTAAAACGAGCTAAAATGTGCCTGGCTGCTAGTCACTGAAAAGCTCATTCTGCGTACATTTTTGGTATACATTTGCTCCTGCCGGGTCAGCTGAGCAGCGAAGTTCTACTTAACTACCTCCTATCAGGAGAGACCTTAGAGCTGCATGTTTTGAGCCCAGTACTGATCCTGAAAAGCGTTTCCAACCCCACTTACAAGTAAAACTAGCTAAAATGTGCCTGGCTGCTATTCACTGAAAAGCTCATTCTGTGTACATTTTTGGCATACGTTTGCTCCTGCTGGGTCAGCCAAGTGGCAAATTTCTACTTAACCACCTGCTATCATGAGAGACCTTAGGGCTGCATGTTTTGAGTGCAGTACTGAGCCTGAAAAGTGTTTCCAACCCCACTTACAAGTAAAACTAGCTAAAATGTGCCTGGCTGCTATTCACTGAAAAGCTCATTCTGCGTACATTTTTGGCATATATTTGGTCCTGCCGGGTCAGCTGAGCAGCGAATTTCTATTTAACCACCTGCAATCATGAGAGACCTTAGGGCTGCATGTTTGAGCCCAGTACTGAGCCCGAAAAGCATTTCCAACCCCACTTACAAGTAAAACTAGCTAAAATGTGCCTGGCAGCTCTTCACTGAAAAGCTCATTCTGCATACATTTTTGGCATACGTTTGCTCCTGCCGGGTCAGCTGAGCAGCGAATTTCTATTTAACCACCTGCTATCATGAGAGACCTCAGGGCTGCATGTTTTGAGCCCAGTACTGATCCTGAAAAGCGTTTCCAACCCCACTTACAAGTAAATCTAGCTAAAATGTGCCTGGCTGCTATTCACTGAAAAGCTCATTCTGTGTACATTTTTGGCATACGTTTGCTCCTGCTGGGTCAGCCAAGTGGCAAATTTCTACTTAACCACCTGCTATCATCATGAGAGACCTCAGGGCTGCATCTTTTGAGCGCAGTACTGAGCCTGAAAAGCGTTTCCAACCCCACTTACAAGTAAAACTTGCTAGAATGTGCCTGGCTGCTCTTCACTGAAAAGCTCATTCTGCGTACATTTTTGGCATACGTTTGCTCCTGCCGGGTCAGCTGAGCAGCGAAGTTCTACTTAACTACGTCCTATCAGGAGAGACCTCAGAGCTGCATCTTTTGAGCCCAGTACTGAGCCTGAAAAGCGTTTCCAACCCCACTTACAAGTAAAACTAGCTAGAATGTGCCTGGCTGCTATTCACTGAAAAGCTCATTCTGCGTACATTTTTGGCATACGTTTGCTCCGGCCGGGTCAGCTGAGCAGCGAATTTCTATTTAACCACCTGCTATCATGAGAGACCTCAGGGCTGCATGTTTTGAGCGCAGTACTGAGCCTGAAAAGCGTTTCCAACCCCACTTACAAGTAAAACGAGCTAAAATGTGCCTGGCTGCTATTAACTGAAAAGCTCATTCTGTGTACATTTTTGGCATACGTTTGCTCCTGCTGGGTCAGCCAAGTGCCAAACTTCTACTTACCCACCTGCTATCATGAGAGACCTCAGGGCTGCATCTTTTGAGCGCAGTACTGAGCCTGAAAAGCGTTTCCAACCCCACTTACAAGTAAAACTTGCTAGAATGTGCCTGGCTGCTCTTCACTGAAAAGCTCATTCTGCGTACATTTTTTGCATACGTTTGCTCTTGCCGGGTCAGCTGAGCAGCGAATTTCTATTTAACCACCTGCTATCATGGAAGACCTCAGGGCTGCATGTTTTGAGCCCAGTACTGATCCTGAAAAGCGTTTCCAACCCCACTTACAAGTAAAACTAGCTAAAATGTGCCTGGCTGCTATTCACTGAAAAGCTCATTCTGTGTACATTTTTGGCATACGTTTGCTCCTGCTGGGTCAGCCAAGTGCCAAACTTCTACTTAACCACCTGCTATCATGAGAGACCTCAGGGCTGCATCTTTTTAGCGCAGTACTGAGCCTGAAAAGCGTTTCCAACCCCACTTACAAGTAAAACGAGCTAAAATGTGCCTGGCTGCTAGTCACTGAAAAGCTCATTCTGCGTACATTTTTGGCATACATTTGCTCCTGCCGGGTCAGCTGAGCAGCGAAGTTCTACTTAACTACCTCCTATCAGGAGAGACCTTAGAGCTGCATGTTTTGAGCCCAGTACTGATCCTGAAAAGCGTTTCCAACCCCACTTACAAGTAAAACTAGCTAAAATGTGCCTGGCTGCTATTCACTGAAAAGCTCATTCTGTGTACATTTTTGGCATACGTTTGCTCCTGCTGGGTCAGCCAAGTGGCACATTTCTACTTAACCACCTGCTATCATCATGAGAGACCTCAGGGCTGCATCTTTTGAGCGCAGTACTGAGCCTGAAAAGCGTTTCCAACCCCACTTACAAGTAAAACTTGCTAGAATGTGCCTGGCTGCTCTTCACTGAAAAGCTCATTCTGCGTACATTTTTGGCATACGTTTGCTCCTGCCGGGTCAGCTGAGCAGCGAAGTTCTACTTAACTACCTCCTATCAGGAGAGACCTCAGAGCTGCATCTTTTGAGCCCAGTACTGAGCCTGAAAAGCATTTCCAACCCCACTTACAAGTAAAACTAGCTAAAATGTGCCTGGCTGCTCTCACTGAAAAGCTCATTCTGCGTACATTTTTGGCATTCGTTTGCTCCTGCCGGGTCAGCTGAGCAGCGAATTTCTATTTAACCAACTGCTATCATGAGAGACCTCAGGGCTGCATGTCTTGAGCGCAGTACTGAGCCTGAAAAGCGTTTCCAACCCCACTTACAAGTAAAACGAGCTAAAATGTGCCTGGCTGCTATTCACTGAAAAGCTCATTCTGTGTACATTTTTGGCATACGTTTGCTCCTGCTGGGTCAGCCAAGTGCCAAACTTCTACTTACCCACCTGCTATCATGAGAGACCTCAGGGCTGCATGTTTTGAGCCCAGTACTGAGCCTGAAAAGCGTTTCCAACCCCACTTACAAGTAAAACGAGCTAGAATGTGCCTGGCTGCTATTCACTGAAAAGCTCATTCTGCGTACATTTTTGGCATACGTTTGCTCCTGCCGGGTCAGCTGAGCAGCGAATTTCTATTTAACCACCTGCTATCATGAGAGACCTCAGGGCTGCATGTTTTGAGCCCAGTACTGAGCCTGAAAAGCGTTTCCAACCCCACTTACAAGTAAAACTAGCTAGAATGTGCCTGGCTGCTATTCACTGAAAAGCTCATTCTGCGTACATTTTTGGCATACGTTTGCTCCGGCCGGGTCAGCTGAGCAGCGAATTTCTATTTAACCACCTGCTATCATGAGAGACCTCAGGGCTGCATGTTTTGAGCGCAGTACTGAGCCTGAAAAGCGTTTCCAACCCCACTTACAAGTAAAACGAGCTAAAATGTGCCTGGCTGCTATTAACTGAAAAGCTCATTCTGTGTACATTTTTGGCATACGTTTGCTCCTGCTGGGTCAGCCAAGTGCCAAACTTCTACTTACCCACCTGCTATCATGAGAGACCTCAGGGCTGCATCTTTTGAGCGCAGTACTGAGCCTGAAAAGCGTTTCCAACCCCACTTACAAGTAAAACTTGCTAGAATGTGCCTGGCTGCTCTTCACTGAAAAGCTCATTCTGCGTACATTTTTGGCATACGTTTGCTCTTGCCGGGTCAGCTGAGCAGCGAATTTCTATTTAACCACCTGCTATCATGGAAGACCTCAGGGCTGCTTGTTTTGAGCCCAGTACTGATCCTGAAAAGCGTTTCCAACCCCACTTACAAGTAAAACTAGCTAAAATGTGCCTGGCTGCTATTCACTGAAAAGCTCATTCTGTGTACATTTTTGGCATACGTTTGCTCCTGCTGGGTCAGCCAAGTGCCAAACTTCTACTTAACCACCTGCTATCATGAGAGACCTCAGGGCTGCATCTTTTGAGCGCAGTACTGAGCCTGAAAAGCGTTTCCAACCCCACTTACAAGTAAAACGAGCTAAAATGTGCCTGGCTGCTAGTCACTGAAAAGCTCATTCTGCGTACATTTTTGGCATACATTTGCTCCTGCCGGGTCAGCTGAGCAGCGAAGTTCTACTTAACTACCTCCTATCAGGAGAGACCTTAGAACTGCATGTTTTGCGCCCAGTACTGATCCTGAAAAGCGTTTCCAACCCCAGTTACAAGTAAAACTAGCTAAAATGTGCCTGGCTGCTATTCACTGAAAAGCTCATTCTGTGTACATTTTTGGCATACGTTTGCTCCTGCTGGGTCAGCCAAGTGGCAAATTTCTACTTAACCACCTGCTATCATGAGAGACCTTAGGGCTGCATGTTTTGAGTGCAGTACTGAGCCTGAAAAGTGTTTCCAACCCCACTTAAAAACTAGCTAAAATGTGCCTGGCTGCTATTCACTGAAAAGCTCATTCTGCGTACATTTTTGGCATATATTTGGTCCTGCCGGGTCAGCTGAGCAGCGAATTTCTTTTTAACCACCTGCAATCATGAGAGACCTTAGGGCTGCATGTTTGAGCCCAGTACTGAGCCCGAAAAGCATTTCCAACCCCACTTACAAGTAAAACTAGCTAAAATGTGCCTGGCAGCTCTTCACTGAGAAGCTCATTCTGCATACATTTTTGGCATACGTTTGCTCCTGCCGGGTCAGCTGAGCAGCGAATTTCTATTTAACTACCTGCTATCATGAGAGATCTCAGGGCTGCATGTTTTGAGCCCAGTACTGATCCTGAAAAGCGTTTCCAACCCCACTTACAAGTAAAACTAGCTAAAATGTGCCTGGCTGCTATTCACTGAAAAGCTCATTCTGTGTACATTTTTGGCATATGTTTGCTCCTGCTGGGTCAGCCAAGTGGCAAATTTCTACTTAACCACCTGCTATCATCATGAGAGACCTCAGGGCTGCATCTTTTGAGCGCAGTACTGAGCCTGAAAAGCGTTTCCAACCCCACTTACAAGTAAAACTTGCTAGAATGTGCCTGGCTGCTCTTCACTGAAAAGCTCATTCTGCGTACATTTTTGGCATACGTTTGCTCCTGCCGGGTCAGCTGAGCAGCGAAGTTCTACTTAACTACCTCCTATCAGGAGAGACCTCAGAGCTGCATCTTTTGAGCCCAGTACTGAGCCTGAAAAGCATTTCCAACCCCACTTACAAGTAAAACTAGCTAAAATGTGCCTGGCTGCTCTCACTGAAAAGCTCATTCTGCGTACATTTTTGGCATACGTTTGCTCCTGCCGGGTCAGCTGAGCAGCGAATTTCTATTTAACCACCTGCTATCATGAGAGACCTCAGGGCTGCATGTTTTGAGCGCAGTACTGAGCCTGAAAAGCGTTTCCAACCCCACTTACAAGTAAAACGAGCTAAAATGTGCCTGGCTGCTATTCACTGAAAAGCTCATTCCGTGTACATTTTTGGCATACGTTTGCTCCTGCTGGGTCAGCCAAGTGCCAAACTTCTACTTACCCACCTGCTATCATGAGAGACCTCAGGGCTGCATCTTTTGAGCGCAGTACTGAGCCTGAAAAGCGTTTCCAACCCCACTTACAAGTAAAACTTGCTAGACTGTGCCTGGCTGCTCTTCACTGAAAAGCTCATTCTGCGTACATTTTTGGCATACGTTTGCTCTTGCCGGGTCAGCTGAGCAGCGAATTTCTATTTAACCACCTGCTATCATGGAAGACCTCAGGGCTGCATGTTTTGAGCCCAGTACTGATCCTGAAAAGCGTTTCCAACCCCACTTACAAGTAAAACTAGCTAAAATGTGCCTGGCTGCTATTCACTGAAAAGCTCATTCTGTGTACATTTTTGGCATACGTTTGCTCCTGCTGGGTCAGCCAAGTGCCAAACTTCTACTTAACCACCTGCTATCATGAGAGACCTCAGGGCTGCATCTTTTGAGCGCAGTACTGAGCCTGAAAAGCGTTTCCAACCCCACTTACAAGTAAAACTTGCTAGAATGTGCCTGGCTGCTCTTCACTGAAAAGCTCATTCTGCGTACATTTTTGGCATACGTTTGCTCCGGCCGGGTCAGCTGAGCAGCGAATTTCTATTTAACCACCTGCTATCATGAGAGACCTCAGGGCTGCATGTTTTGAGCGCAGTACTGAGCCTGAAAAGCGTTTCCAACCCCACTTACAAGTAAAACGAGCTAAAATGTGCCTGGCTGCTAGTCACTGAAAAGCTCATTCTGCGAACATTTTTGGTATACATTTGCTCCTGCCGGGTCAGCTGAGCAGCGAAGTTCTACTTAACTACCTCCTATCAGGAGAGACCTTAGAGCTGCATGTTTTGAGCCCAGTACTGATCCTGAAAAGCGTTTCCAACCCCACTTACAAGTAAAACTAGCTAAAATGTGCCTGGCTGCTATTCACTGAAAAGCTCATTCTGTGTACATTTTTGGCATACGTTTGCTCCTGCTGGGTCAGCCAAGTGGCAAATTTCTACTTAACCACCTGCTATCATGAGAGACCTTAGGGCTGCATGTTTTGAGTGCAGTACTGAGCCTGAAAAGTGTTTCCAACCCCACTTACAAGTAAAACTAGCTAAAATGTGCCTGGCTGCTTTTCACTGAAAAGCTCATTCTGCGTACATTTTTGGCATATATTTGGTCCTGCCGGGTCAGCTGAGCAGCGAATTTCTATTTAACCACCTGCAATCATGAGAGACCTTAGGGCTGCATGTTTGAGCCCAGTACTGAGCCCGAAAAGCATTTCCAACCCCACTTACAAGTAAAACTAGCTAAAATGTGCCTGGCAGCTCTTCACTGAAAAGCTCATTCTGCATACATTTTTGGCATACGTTTGCTCCTGCCGGGTCAGCTGAGCAGCGAATTTCTATTTAACCACCTGCTATCATGAGAGACCTCAGGGCTGCATGTTTTGAGCCCAGTACTGATCCTGAAAAGCGTTTCCAACCCCACTTACAAGTAAATCTAGCTAAAATGTGCCTGGCTGCTATTCACTGAAAAGCTCATTCTGTGTACATTTTTGGCATACGTTTGCTCCTGCTGGGTCAGCCAAGTGGCAAATTTCTACTTAACCACCTGCTATCATCATGAGAGACCTCAGGGCTGCATCTTTTGAGCGCAGTACTGAGCCTGAAAAGCGTTTCCAACCCCACTTACAAGTAAAACTTGCTAGAATGTGCCTGGCTGCTCTTCACTGAAAAGCTCATTCTGCGTACATTTTTGGCATACGTTTGCTCCTGCCGGGTCAGCTGAGCAGCGAAGTTCTACTTAACTACGTCCTATCAGGAGAGACCTCAGAGCTGCATCTTTTGAGCCCAGTACTGAGCCTGAAAAGCGTTTCCAACCCCACTTACAAGTAAAACTAGCTAGAATGTGCCTGGCTGCTATTCACTGAAAAGCTCATTCTGCGTACATTTTTGGCATACGTTTGCTCCGGCCGGGTCAGCTGAGCAGCGAATTTCTATTTAACCACCTGCTATCATGAGAGACCTCAGGGCTGCATGTTTTGAGCGCAGTACTGAGCCTGAAAAGCGTTTCCAACCCCACTTACAAGTAAAACGAGCTAAAATGTGCCTGGCTGCTATTAACTGAAAAGCTCATTCTGTGTACATTTTTGGCATACGTTTGCTCCTGCTGGGTCAGCCAAGTGCCAAACTTCTACTTACCCACCTGCTATCATGAGAGACCTCAGGGCTGCATCTTTTGAGCGCAGTACTGAGCCTGAAAAGCGTTTCCAACCCCACTTACAAGTAAAACTTGCTAGAATGTGCCTGGCTGCTCTTCACTGAAAAGCTCATTCTGCGTACATTTTTGGCATACGTTTGCTCTTGCCGGGTCAGCTGAGCAGCGAATTTCTATTTAACCACCTGCTATCATGGAAGACCTCAGGGCTGCATGTTTTGAGCCCAGTACTGATCCTGAAAAGCGTTTCCAACCCCACTTACAAGTAAAACTAGCTAAAATGTGCCTGGCTGCTATTCACTGAAAAGCTCATTCTGTGTACATTTTTGGCATACGTTTGCTCCTGCTGGGTCAGCCAAGTGCCAAACTTCTACTTAACCACCTGCTATCATGAGAGACCTCAGGGCTGCATCTTTTGAGCGCAGTACTGAGCCTGAAAAGCGTTTCCAACCCCACTTACAAGTAAAGCGAGCTAAAATGTGCCTGGCTGCTAGTCACTGAAAAGCTCATTCTGCGTACATTTTTGGCATACATTTGCTCCTGCCGGGTCAGCTGAGCAGCGAAGTTCTACTTAACTACCTCCTATCAGGAGAGACCTTAGAGCTGCATGTTTTGAGCCCAGTACTGATCCTGAAAAGCGTTTCCAACCCCACTTACAAGTAAAACTAGCTAAAATGTGCCTGGCTGCTATTCACTGAAAAGCTCATTCTGTGTACATTTTTGGCATACGTTTGCTCCTGCTGGGTCAGCCAAGTGGCACATTTCTACTTAACCACCTGCTATCATCATGAGAGACCTCAGGGCTGCATCTTTTGAGCGCAGTACTGAGCCTGAAAAGCGTTTCCAACCCCACTTACAAGTAAAACTTGCTAGAATGTGCCTGGCTGCTCTTCACTGAAAAGCTCATTCTGCGTACATTTTTGGCATACGTTTGCTCCTGCCGGGTCAGCTGAGCAGCGAAGTTCTACTTAACTACCTCCTATCAGGAGAGACCTCAGAGCTGCATCTTTTGAGCCCAGTACTGAGCCTGAAAAGCATTTCCAACCCCACTTACAAGTAAAACTAGCTAAAATGTGCCTGGCTGCTCTCACTGAAAAGCTCATTCTGCGTACATTTTTGGCATTCGTTTGCTCCTGCCGGGTCAGCTGAGCAGCGAATTTCTATTTAACCACCTGCTATCATGAGAGACCTCAGGGCTGCATGTCTTGAGCGCAGTACTGAGCCTGAAAAGCGTTTCCAACCCCACTTACAAGTAAAACGAGCTAAAATGTGCCTGGCTGCTATTCACTGAAAAGCTCATTCTGTGTACATTTTTGGCATACGTTTGCTCCTGCTGGGTCAGCCAAGTGCCAAACTTCTACTTACCCACCTGCTATCATGAGAGACCTCAGGGCTGCATCTTTTGAGTGCAGTACTGAGCCTGAAAAGTGTTTCCAACCCCACTTACAAGTAAAACTTGCTAGACTGTGCCTGGCTGCTCTTCACTGAAAAGCTCATTCTGCGTACATTTTTGGCATACGTTTGCTCTTGCCGGGTCAGCTGAGCAGCGAATTTCTATTTAACCACCTGCTATCATGGAAGACCTCAGGGCTGCATGTTTTGAGCCCAGTACTGATCCTGAAAAGCGTTTCCAACCCCACTTACAAGTAAAACTAGCTAAAATGTGCCTGGCTGCTAGTCACTGAAAAGCTCATTCTGCGTACATTTTTGGCATACATTTGCTCCTGCCGGGTCAGATGAGCAGCGAAGTTCTACTTAACTACCTCCTATCAGGAGAGACCTTAGAGCTGCATGTTTTGAGCCCAGTACTGATCCTGAAAAGCGTTTCCAACCCCACTTACAAGTAAAACTAGCTAAAATGTGCCTGGCTGCTATTCACTGAAAAGCTCATTCTGTGTACATTTTTGGCATACGTTTGCTCCTGCTGGGTCAGCCAAGTGGCAAATTTCTACTTAACCACCTGCTATCATGAGAGACCTTAGGGCTGCATGTTTTGAGTGCAGTACTGAGCCTGAAAAGTGTTTCCAACCCCACTTACAAGTAAAACTAGCTAAAATGTGCCTGGCTGCTATTCACTGAAAAGCTCATTCTGGGTACATTTTTGGCATATCTTTGGTCCTGCCGGGTCAGCTGAGCAGCGAATTTCTATTTAACCACCTGCAATCCTGAGAGACCTTAGGGCTGCATGTTTGAGCCCAGTACTGAGCCCGAAAAGCATTTCCAACCCCACTTACAAGTAAAACTAGCTAAAATGTGCCTGGCAGCTCTTCACTGAAAAGCTCATTCTGCATACATTTTTGGCATACGTTTGCTCCTGCCGGGTCAGCTGAGCAGCGAATTTCTATTTAACCACCTGCTATCATGAGAGACCTCAGGGCTGCATGTTTTGAGCCCAGTACTGATCCTGAAAAGCGTTTCCAACCCCACTTACAAGTAAAACTAGCTAAAATGTGCCTGGCTGCTATTCACTGAAAAGCTCATTCTGTGTACATTTTTGGCATACGTTTGCTCCTGCTGGGTCAGCCAAGTGGCAAATTTCTACTTAACCACCTGCTATCATCATGAGAGACCTCAGGGCTGCATCTTTTGAGCGCAGTACTGAGCCTGAAAAGCGTTTCCAACCCCACTTACAAGTAAAACTTGCTAGAATGTGCCTGGCTGCTCTTCACTGAAAAGCTCATTCTGCGTACATTTTTGGCATACGTTTGCTCCTGCCGGGTCAGCTGAGCAGCGAAGTTCTACTTAACTACCTCCTATCAGGAGAGACCTCAGAGCTGCATCTTTTGAGCCCAGTACTGAGCCTGAAAAGCATTTTCAACCCCACTTACAAGTAAAACTAGCTAAAATGTGCCTGGCTGCTCTCACTGAAAAGCTCATTCTGCGTACATTTTTGGCATACGTTTGCTCCTGCCGGGTCAGCTGAGCAGCGAATTTCTATTTAACCACCTGCTATCATGAGAGACCTCAGGGCTGCATGTTTTGAGCGCAGTACTGAGCCTGAAAAGCGTTTCCAACCCCACTTACAAGTAAAACGAGCTAAAATGTGCCTGGCTGCTATTCACTGAAAAGCTCATTCTGTGTACATTTTTGGCATACGTTTGCTCCTGCTGGGTCAGCCAAGTGCCAAACTTCTACTTACCCACCTGCTATCATGAGAGACCTCAGGGCTGCATCTTTTGAGCGCAGTACTGAGCCTGAAAAGCGTTTCCAACCCCACTTACAAGTAAAACTTGCTAGACTGTGCCTGGCTGCTCTTCACTGAAAAGCTCATTCTGCGTACATTTTTGGCATACGTTTGCTCTTGCCGGGACAGCTGAGCAGCGAATTTCTATTTAACCACCTGCTATCATGGAAGACCTCAGGGCTGCATGTTTTGAGCCCAGTACTGATCCTGAAAAGCGTTTCCAACCCCACTTACAAGTAAAACTAGCTAAAATGTGCCTGGCTGCTATTCACTGAACAGCTCATTCTGTGTACATTTTTGGCATACGTTTGCTCCTGCTGGGTCAGCCAAGTGCCAAACTTCTACTTAACCACCTGCTATCATGAGAGACCTCAGGGCTGCATCTTTTGAGCGCAGTACTGAGCCTGAAAAGCGTTTCCAACCCCACTTACAAGTAAAACTTGCTAGAATGTGCCTGGCTGCTCTTCACTGAAAAGCTCATTCTGCGTACATTTTTGGCATACGTTTGCTCCGGCCGGGTCAGCTGAGCAGCGAATTTCTATTTAACCACCTGCTATCATGAGAGACCTCAGGGCTGCATGTTTTGAGCGCAGTACTGAGCCTGAAAAGCGTTTCCAACCCCACTTACAAGTAAAACGAGCTAAAATGTGCCTGGCTGCTAGTCACTGAAAAGCTCATTCTGCGTACATTTTTGGTATACATTTGCTCCTGCCGGGTCAGCTGAGCAGCGAAGTTCTACTTAACTACCTCCTATCAGGAGAGACCTTAGAGCTGCATGTTTTGAGCCCAGTACTGATCCTGAAAAGCATTTCCAACCCCACTTACAAGTAAAACTAGCTAAAATGTGCCTGGCTGCTATTCACTGAAAAGCTCATTCTGTGTACATTTTTGGCATACGTTTGCTCCTGCTGGGTCAGCCAAGTGGCAAATTTCTACTTAACCACCTGCTATCATGAGAGACCTTAGGGCTGCCTGTTTTGAGTGCAGTACTGAGCCTGAAAAGTGTTTCCAACCTAACTTACAAGTAAAACTAGCTAAAATGTGCCTGGCTGCTATTCACTGAAAAGCTCATTCTGCGTACATTTTTGGCATATATTTGGTCCTGCCGGGTCAGCTGAGCAGCGAATTTCTATTTAACCACCTGCAATCATGAGAGACCTTAGGGCTGCATGTTTGAGCCCAGTACTGAGCCCGAAAAGCATTTCCAACCCCACTTACAAGTAAAACTAGCTAAAATGTGCCTGGCAGCTCTTCACTGAAAAGCTCATTCTGCATACATTTTTGGCATACGTTTGCTCCTGCCGGGTCAGCTGAGCAGCGAATTTCTATTTAACCACCTGCTATCATGAGAGATCTCAGGGCTGCATGTTTTGAGCCCAGTACTGATCCTGAAAAGCGTTTCCAACCCCACTTACAAGTAAAACTAGCTAAAATGTGCCTGGCTGCTAAAGCTCATTCTGTGTACATTTTTGGCATACGTTTGCTCCTGCTGGGTCAGCCAAGTGGCAAATTTCTACTTAACCACCTGCTATCATCATGAGAGACCTCAGGGCTGCATCTTTTGAGCGCAGTACTGAGCCTGAAAAGCGTTTCCAACCCCACTTACAAGTAAAACTTGCTAGAATGTGCCTGGCTGCTCTTCACTGAAAAGCTCATTCTGCGTACATTTTTGGCATACGTTTGCTCCTGCCGGGTCAGCTGAGCAGCGAAGTTCTACTTAACTACCTCCTATCAGGAGAGACCTCAGAGCTGCATCTTTTGAGCCCAGTACTGAGCCTGAAAAGCGTTTCCAACCCCACTTACAAGTAAAACTAGCTAGAATGTGCCTGGCTGCTATTCACTGAAAAGCTCATTCTGCGTACATTTTTGGCATACGTTTGCTCCGGCCGGGTCAGCTGAGCAGCGAATTTCTATTTAACCACCTGCTATCATGAGAGACCTCAGGGCTGCATGTTTTGAGCGCAGTACTGAGCCTGAAAAGCGTTTCCAACCCCACTTACAAGTAAAACGAGCTAAAATGTGCCTGGCTGCTATTAACTGAAAAGCTCATTCTGTGTACATTTTTGGCATACGTTTGCTCCTGCTGGGTCAGCCAAGTGCCAAACTTCTACTTACCCACCTGCTATCATGAGAGACCTCAGGGCTGCATCTTTTGAGCGCAGTACTGAGCCTGAAAAGCGTTTCCAACCCCACTTACAAGTAAAACTTGCTAGAATGTGCCTGGCTGCTCTTCACTGAAAAGCTCATTCTGCGTACATTTTTGGCATACGTTTGCTCTTGCCGGGTCAGCTGAGCAGCGAATTTCTATTTAACCACCTGCTATCATGGAAGACCTCAGGGCTGCATGTTTTGAGCCCAGTACTGATCCTGAAAAGCGTTTCCAACCCCACTTACAAGTAAAACTAGCTAAAATGTGCCTGGCTGCTATTCACTGAAAAGCTCATTCTGTGTAAATTTTTGGCATACGTTTGCTCCTGCTGGGTCAGCCAAGTGCCAAACTTCTACTTAACCACCTGCTATCATGAGAGACCTCAGGGCTGCATCTTTTGAGCGCAGTACTGAGCCTGAAAAGCGTTTCCAACCCCACTTACAAGTAAAACGAGCTAAAATGTGCCTGGCTGCTAGTCACTGAAAAGCTCATTCTGCGTACATTTTTGGCATACATTTGCTCCTGCCGGGTCAGCTGAGCAGCGAAGTTCTACTTAACTACCTCCTATCAGGAGACACCTTAGAGCTGCATGTTTTGAGCCCAGTACTGATCCTGAAAAGCGTTTCCAACCCCACTTACAAGTAAAACTAGCTAAAATGTGCCTGGCTGCTATTCATTGAAAAGCTCATTCTGTGTACATTTTTGGCATACGTTTGCTCCTGCTGGGTCAGCCAAGTGGCAAATTTCTACTTAACCACCTGCTATCATCATGAGAGACCTCAGGGCTGCATCTTTTGAGCGCAGTACTGAGCCTGAAAAGCGTTTCCAACCCCACTTACAAGTAAAACTTGCTAGAATGTGCCTGGCTGCTCTTCACTGAAAAGCTCATTCTGCGTACATTTTTGGCATACGTTTGCTCCTGCCGGGTCAGCTGAGCAGCGAAGTTCTACTTAACTACCTCCTATCAGGAGAGACCTCAGAGCTGCATCTTTTGAGCCCAGTACTGAGCCTGAAAAGCATTTCCAACCCCACTTACAAGTAAAACTAGCTAAAATGTGCCTGGCTGCTCTCACTGAAAAGCTCATTCTGCGTACATTTTTGGCATACGTTTGCTCCTGCCGGGTCAGCTGAGCAGCGAATTTCTATTTAACCACCTGCTATCATGAGAGACCTCAGGGCTGCATGTCTTGAGCGCAGTACTGAGCCTGAAAAGCGTTTCCAAACCTACTTACAAGTAAAACGAGCTAAAATGTGCCTGGCTGCTATTCACTGAAAAGCTCATTCTGTGTACATTTTTGGCATACGTTTGCTCCTGCTGGGTCAGCCAAGTGCCAAACTTCTACTTACCCACCTGCTATCATGAGAGACCTCAGGGCTGCATCTTTTGAGCGCAGTACTGAGCCTGAAAAGCGTTTCCAACCCCACTTACAAGTAAAACTTGCTAGACTGTGCCTGGCTGCTCTTCACTGAAAAGCTCATTCTGCGTACATTTTTGGCATACGTTTGCTCTTGCCGGGTCAGCTGAGCAGCGAATTTCTATTTAACCACCTGCTATCATGGAAGACCTCAGGGCTGCATGTGTTGAGCCCAGTACTGATCCTGAAAAGCGTTTCCAACCCCACTTACAAGTAAAACTAGCTAAAATGTGCCTGGCTGCTATTCACTGAAAAGCTCATTCTGCGTACATTTTTGGCATATCTTTGGTCCTGCCGGGTCAGCTGAGCAGCGAATTTCTATTTAACCACCTGCAATCATGAGAGACCTTAGGGCTGCATGTTTGAGCCCAGTACTGAGCCCGAAAAGCATTTCCAACCCCACTTACAAGTAAAACTAGCTAAAATGTGCCTGGCAGCTCTTCACTGAAAAGCTCATTCTGCATACATTTTTGGCATACGTTTGCTCCTGCCGGGTCAGCTGAGCAGCGAATTTCTATTTAACCACCTGCTATCATGAGAGACCTCAGGGCTGCATGTTTTGAGCCCAGTACTGATCCTGAAAAGCGTTTCCAACCCCACTTACAAGTAAAACTAGCTAAAATGTGCCTGGCTGCTATTCACTGAAAAGCTCATTCTGTGTACATTTTTGGCATACGTTTGCTCCTGCTGGGTCAGCCAAGTGGCAAATTTCTACTTAACCACCTGCTATCATCATGAGAGACTTCAGGGCTGCATCTTTTGAGCGCAGTACTGAGCCTGAAAAGCGTTTCCAACCCCACTTACAAGTAAAACTTGCTAGAATGTGCCTGGCTGCTCTTCACTGAAAAGCTCATTCTGCGTACATTTTTGGCATACGTTTGCTCCTGTCGGGTCAGCTGAGCAGCGAAGTTCTACTTAACTACCTCCTATCAGGAGAGACCTCAGAGCTGCATCTTTTGAGCCCAGTACTGAGCCTGAAAAGCATTTCCAACCCCACTTACAAGTAAAACTAGCTAAAATGTGCCTGGCTGCTCACACTGAAAAGCTCATTCTGCGTACATTTTTGGCATACGTTTGCTCCTGCCGGGTCAGCTGAGCAGCGAATTTCTATTTAACCACCTGCTATCATGAGAGACCTCAGGGCTGCATGTTTTGAGCCCAGTACTGAGCCTGAAAAGCGTTTCCAACCCCACTTACAAGTAAAACTAGCTAGAATGTGCCTGGCTGCTATTCACTGAAAAGCTCATTCTGCGTACATTTTTGGCATACGTTTGCTCCGGCCGGGTCAGCTGAGCAGCGAATTTCTATTTAACCACCTGCTATCATGAGAGACCTCAGGGCTGCATGTTTTGAGCGCAGTACTGAGCCTGAAAAGCGTTTCCAACCCCACTTACAAGTAAAACGAGCTAAAATGTGCCTGGCTGCTATTAACTGAAAAGCTCATTCTGTGTACATTTTTGGCATACGTTTGCTCCTGCTGGGTCAGCCAAGTGCCAAACTTCTACTTACCCACCTGCTATCATGAGAGACCTCAGGGCTGCATCTTTTGAGCGCAGTACTGAGCCTGAAAAGCGTTTCCAACCCCACTTACAAGTAAAACTTGCTAGAATGTGCCTGGCTGCTCTTCACTGAAAAGCTCATTCTGCGTACATTTTTGGCATACATTTGCTCTTGCCGGGTCAGCTGAGCAGCGAATTTCTATTTAACCACCTGCTATCATGGAAGACCTCAGGGCTGCATGTTTTGAGCCCAGTACTGATCCTGAAAAGCGTTTCCAACCCCACTTACAAGTAAAACTAGCTAAAATGTGCCTGGCTGCTATTCACTGAAAAGCTCATTCTGTGTACATTTTTGGCATACGTTTGCTCCTGCTGGGTCAGCCAAGTGCCAAACTTCTACTTAACCACCTGCTATCATGAGAGACCTCAGGGCTGCTTCTTTTGAGCGCAGTACTGAGCCTGAAAAGCGTTTCCAACCCCACTTACAAGTAAAACGAGCTAAAATGTGCCTGGCTGCTAGTTACTGAAAAGCTCATTCTGCGTACATTTTTGGCATACATTTGCTCCTGCCGGGTCAGCTGAGCAGCGAAGTTCTACTTAACTACCTCCTATCAGGAGAGACCTTAGAGCTGCATGTTTTGAGCCCAGTACTGATCCTGAAAAGCGTTTCCAACCCCACTTACAAGTAAAACTAGCTAAAATGTGCCTGGCTGCTATTCACTGAAAAGCTCATTCTGTGTACATTTTTGGCATACGTTTGCTCCTGCTGGGTCAGCCAAGTGGCAAATTTCTACTTAACCACCTGCTATCATCATGAGAGACCTCAGGGCTGCATCTTTTGAGCGCAGTACTGAGCCTGAAAAGCGTTTCCAACCCCACTTACAAGTAAAACTTGCTAGAATGTGCCTGGCTGCTCTTCACTGAAAAGCTCATTCTGCGTACATTTTTGGCATACGTTTGCTCCTGCCGGGTCAGCTGAGCAGCGAAGTTCTACTTAACTACCTCCTATCAGGAGAGACCTCAGAGCTGCATCTTTTGAGCCCAGTACTGAGCCTGAAAAGCATTTCCAACCCCACTTACAAGTAAAACTAGCTAAAATGTGCCTGGCTGCTATTCACTGAAAAGCTCATTCTGCGTACATTTTTGGCATATCTTTGGTCCTGCCGGGTCAGCTGAGCAGCGAATTTCTATTTAACCACCTGCAATCATGAGAGACCTTAGGGCTGCATGTTTGAGCCCAGTACTGAGCCCGAAAAGCATTTCCAACCCCACTTACAAGTAAAACTAGCTAAAATGTGCCTGGCAGCTCTTCACTGAAAAGCTCATTCTGCATACATTTTTGGCATACGTTTGCTCCTGCCGGGTCAGCTGAGCAGCGAATTTCTATTTAACCACCTGCTATCATGAGAGACCTCAGGGCTGCATGTTTTGAGCCCAGTACTGATCCTGAAAAGCGTTTCCAACCCCACTTACAAGTAAAACTAGCTAAAATGTGCCTGGCTGCTATTCACTGAAAAGCTCATTCTGTGTACATTTTTGGCATACGTTTGCTCCTGCTGGGTCAGCCAAGTGGCAAATTTCTACTTAACCACCTGCTATCATCATGAGAGACCTCAGGGCTGCATCTTTTGAGCGCAGTACTTAGCCTGAAAAGCATTTCCAACCCCACTTACAAGTAAAACTTGCTAGAATGTGCCTGGCTGCTCTTCACTGAAAAGCTCATTCTGCGTACATTTTTGGCATACGTTTGCTCCTGCCGGGTCAGCTGAGCAGCGAAGTTCTACTTAACTACCTCCTATCAGGAGAGACCTCAGAGCTGCATCTTTTGAGCCCAGTACTGAGCCTGAAAAGCATTTCCAACCCCACTTACAAGTAAAACTAGCTAAAATGTGCCTGGCTGCTCACACTGAAAAGCTCATTCTGCGTACATTTTTGGCATACGTTTGCTCCTGCCGGGTCAGCTGAGCAGCGAATTTCTATTTAACCACCTGCTATCATGAGAGACCTCAGGGCTGCATGTTTTGAGCCCAGTACTGAGCCTGAAAAGCGTTTCCAACCCCACTTACAAGTAAAACTAGCTAGAATGTGCCTGGCTGCTATTCACTGAAAAGCTCATTCTGCGTACATTTTTGGCATACGTTTGCTCCGGCCGGGTCAGCTGAGCAGCGAATTTCTATTTAACCACCTGCTATCATGAGAGACCTCAGGGCTGCATGTTTTGAGCGCAGTACTGAGCCTGAAAAGCGTTTCCAACCCCACTTACAAGTAAAACGAGCTAAAATGTGCCTGGCTGCTATTAACTGAAAAGCTCATTCTGTGTATATTTTTGGCATACGTTTGCTCCTGCTGGGTCAGCCAAGTGCCAAACTTCTACTTACCCACCTACTATCATGAGAGACCTCAGGGCTGCATCTTTTGAGCGCAGTACTGAGCCTGAAAAGCGTTTCCAACCCCACTTACAAGTAAAACTTGCTAGAATGTGCCTGGCTGCTCTTCACTGAAAAGCTCATTCTGCGTACATTTTTGGCATACGTTTGCTCTTGCCGGGTCAGCTGAGCAGCGAATTTCTATTTAACCACCTGCTATCATGGAAGACCTCAGGGCTGCATGTTTTGAGCCCAGTACTGATCCTGAAAAGCGTTTCCAACCCCACTTACAAGTAAAACTAGCTAAAATGTGCCTGGCTGCTATTCACTGAAAAGCTCATTCTGTGTACATTTTTGGCATACGTTTGCTCCTGCTGGGTCAGCCAAGTGCCAAACTTCTACTTAACCACCTGCTATCATGAGAGACCTCAGGGCTGCATCTTTTGAGCGCAGTACTGAGCCTGAAAAGCGTTTCCAACCCCACTTACAAGTAAAACGAGCTAAAATGTGCCTGGCTGCTAGTCACTGAAAAGCTCATTCTGCGTACATTTTTGGCATACATTTGCTCCTGCCGGGTCAGCTGAGCAGCGAAGTTCTACTTAACTACCTCCTATCAGGAGAGACCTTAGAGCTGCATGTTTTGAGCCCAGTACTGATCCTGAAAAGCGTTTCCAAGCCCACTTACAAGTAAAACTAGCTAAAATGTGCCTGGCTGCTATTCACTGAAAAGCTCATTCTGTGTACATTTTTGGCATACGTTTGCTCCTGCTGGGTCAGCCAAGTGGCAAATTTCTACTTAACCACCTGCTATCATGAGAGACCTTATGGCTGCATGTTTTGAGTGCAGTACTGAGCCTGAAAAGTGTTTCCAACCCCACTTAAAAACTAGCTAAAATGTGCCTGGCTGCTATTCACTGAAAAGCTCATTCTGCGTACATTTTTGGCATATATTTGGTCCTGCCGGGTCAGCTGAGCAGCGAATTTCTATTTAACCACCTGCAATCATGAGAGACCTTAGGGCTGCATGTTTGAGCCCAGTACTGAGCCCGAAAAGCATTTCCAACCCCACTTACAAGTAAAACTAGCTAAAATGTGCCTGGCAGCTCTTCACTGAGAAGCTCATTCTGCATACATTTTTGGCATACGTTTGCTCCTGCCGGGTCAGCTGAGCAGCGAATTTCTATTTAACCACCTGCTATCATGAGAGACCTCAGGGCTGCATGTTTTGAGCCCAGTACTGATCCTGAAAAGCGTTTCCAACCCCACTTACAAGTAAAACTAGCTAAAATGTGCCTGGCTGCTATTCACTGAAAAGCTCATTCTGTGTACATTTTTGGCATACGTTTGCTCCTGCTGGGTCAGCCAAGTGGCAAATTTCTACTTAACCACCTGCTATCATCATGAGAGACCTCAGGGCTGCATCTTTTGAGCGCAGTACTGAGCCTGAAAAGCGTTTCCAACCCCACTTACGAATAAAACTTGCTAGAATGTGCCTGGCTGCTCTTCACTGAAAAGCTCATTCTGCGTACATTTTTGGCATACGTTTGCTCCTGCCGGGTCAGCTGAGCAGCGAAGTTCTACTTAACTACCTCCTATCAGGAGAGACCTCAGAGCTGCATCTTTTGAGCCCAGTACTGAGCCTGAAAAGCATTTCCAACCCCACTTACAAGTAAAACTAGCTAAAATGTGCCTGGCTGCTCTCACTGAAAAGCTCATTCTGCGTACATTTTTGGCATACGTTTTCTCCTGCCGGGTCAGCTGAGCAGCGAATTTCTATTTAACCACCTGCTATCATGAGAGACCTCAGGGCTGCATGTTTCGAGCGCAGTACTGAGCCTGAAAAGCGTTTCCAACCCCACTTACAAGTAAAACGAGCTAAAATGTGCCTGGCTGCTATTCACTGAAAAGCTCATTCTGTGTACATTTTTGGCATACGTTTGCTCCTGCTGGGTCAGCCAAGTGCCAAACTTCTACTTACCCACCTGCTATCATGAGAGACCTCAGGGCTGCATCTTTTGAGTGCAGTACTGAGCCTGAAAAGCGTTTCCAACCCCACTTACAAGTAAAACTTGCTAGACTGTGCCTGGCTGCTCTTCACTGAAAAGCTCATTCTGCGTACATTTTTGGCATACGTTTGCTCTTGCCGGGTCAGCTGAGCAGCGAATTTCTATTTAACCACCTGCTATCATGGAAGACCTCAGGGCTGCATGTTTTGAGCCCAGTACTGATCCTGAAAAGCGTTTCCAACCCCACTTACAAGTAAAACTAGCTAAAATGTGCCTGGCTGCTATTCACTGAAAAGCTCATTCTGTGTACATTTTTGGCATACGTTTGCTCCTGCTGGGTCAGCCAAGTGTCAAACTTCTATTTAACCACCTGCTATCATGAGAGACCTCAGGGCTGCATCTTTTGAGCGCAGTACTGAGCCTGAAAAGCGTTTCCAACCCCACTTACAAGTAAAACTTGCTAGAATGTGCCTGGCTGCTCTTCACTGAAAAGCTCATTCTGCGTACATTTTTGGCATACGTTTGCTCCGGCCGGGTCAGCTGAGCAGCGAATTTCTATTTAACCACCTGCTATCATGAGAGACCTCAGGGCTGCATGTTTTGAGCGCAGTACTGAGCCTGAAAAGCGTTTCCAACCCCACTTACAAGTAAAACGAGCTAAAATGTGCCTGGCTGCTAGTCACTGAAAAGCTCATTCTGCGTACATTTTTGGCATACATTTGCTCCTGCCGGGTCAGCTGAGCAGCGAAGTTCTACTTAACTACCTCCTATCAGGAGAGACCTTAGAGCTGCATGTTTTGAGCCCAGTACTGATCCTGAAAAGCGTTTCCAACCCCACTTACAAGTAAAACTAGCTAAAATGTGCCTGGCTGCTATTCACTGAAAAGCTCATTCTGTGTACATTTTTGGCATACGTTTGCTCCTGCTGGGTCAGCCAAGTGGCAAATTTCTACTTAACCACCTGCTATCATGAGAGACCTTAGGGCTGCATGTTTTGAGTGCAGTACTGAGCCTGAAAAGTGTTTCCAACCCCACTTACAAGTAAAACTAGCTAAAATGTGCCTGGCTGCTATTCACTGAAAAGCTCATTCTGCGTACATTTTTGGCATATCTTTGGTCCTGCCGGGTCAGCTGAGCAGCGAATTTCTATTCAACCACCTGCAATCATGAGAGACCTTAGGGCTGCATGTTTGAGCCCAGTACTGAGCCCGAAAAGCATTTCCAACCCCACTTACAAGTAAAACTAGCTAAAATGTGCCTGGCAGCTCTTCACTGAAAAGCTCATTCTGCATACATTTTTGGCATACGTTTGCTCCTGCCGGGTCAGCTGAGCAGCGAATTTCTATTTAACCACCTGCTATCATGGAAGACCTCAGGGCTGCATGTTTTGAGCCCAGTACTGATCCTGAAAAGCGTTTCCAACCCCACTTACAAGTAAAACTAGCTAAAATGTGCCTGGCTGCTATTCACTGAAAAGCTCATTCTGTGTACATTTTTGGCATACGTTTGCTCCTGCTGGGTCAGCCAAGTGCCAAACTTCTACTTAACCACCTGCTATCATGAGAGACCTCAGGGCTGCATCTTTTGAGCGCAGTACTGAGCCTGAAAAGCGTTTCCAACCCCACTTACAAGTAAAACTTGCTAGAATGTGCCTGGCTGCTCTTCACTGAAAAGCTCATTCTGCGTACATTTTTGGCATACGTTTGCTCTGGCCGGGTCAGCTGAGCAGCGAATTTCTATTTAACCACCTGCTATCATGAGAGACCTCAGGGCTGCATGTTTTGAGCGCAGTACTGAGCCTGAAAAGCGTTTCCAACCCCACTTACAAGTAAAACGAGCTAAAATGTGCCTGGCTGCTAGTCACTGAAAAGCTCATTCTGCGTACATTTTTGGCATACATTTGCTCCTGCCGGGTCAGCTGAGCAGCGAAGTTCTACTTAACTACCTCCTATCAGGAGAGACCTCCGGGCTGCATGTTTTGAGCCCCGTACTGAGCCTGAAAAGCGTTTCCAACCCCACTTACAAGTAAAACTAGCTAAAATATGCCTGCCTGCTCTTCACTGAAAAGCTCATTCTGCGTACATTTTTGGCATACGTTTGCTCCTGCCGGGTCAGCTGAGCAGCGAATTTCTACTTAACCACCTGCTATCATGAGAGACCTCAGGGCTGCATCTTTTGAGCGCAGTACTGAGCCTGAAAAGCGTTTCCAACCCCACTTACAAGTAAAACGAGCTAAAATGTGCCTGGCTGCTAGTCACTGAAAAGCTCATTCTGCTTACATTTTTGGCATACATTTGCTCCTGCCGGGTCAGCTGAGCAGCGAATTTCTATTTAACCACCTGCTATCATGGAAGACCTCAGGGCTGCATGTTTTGAGCCCAGTACTGATCCTGAAAAGCGTTTCCAACCCCACTTACAAGTAAAACTAGCTAAAATGTGCCTGGCTGCTATTCACTGAAAAGCTCATTCTGTGTACATTTTTGGCATACGTTTGCTCCTGCTGGGTCAGCCAAGTGGCAAATTTCTACTTAACCACCTGCTATCATGAGAGACCTTAGGGCTGCATGTTTTGAGTGCAGTACTGAGCCTGAAAGTGTTTCCAACCCCACTTACAAGTAAAACTAGCTAAAATGTGCCTGGCTGCTATTCACTGAAAAGCTCATTCTGCGTACATTTTTGGCATATATTTGGTCCTGCCGGGTCAGCTGAGCAGCAAATTTCTATTTAACCACCTGCAATCATGAGAGACCTTAGGGCTGCATGTTTGAGCCCAGTACTGAGCCCGAAAAGCATTTCCAACCCCACTTACAAGTAAAACTAGCTAAAATGTGCCTGGCAGCTCTTCACTGAAAAGCTCATTCTGCATACATTTTTGGCATACGTTTGCTCCTGCCGGGTCAGCTGAGCAGCGAATTTCTATTTAACCACCTGCTATCATGAGAGACCTCAGGGCTGCATGTTTTGAGCCCAGTACTGATCCTGAAAAGCGTTTCCAACCCCACTTACAAGTAAAACTAGCTAAAATGTGCCTGGCTGCTATTCACTGAAAAGCTCATTCTGTGTACATTTTTGGCATACGTTTGCTCCTGCTGGGTCAGCCAAGTGGCAAATTTCTACTTAACCACCTGCTATCATCATGAGAGACCTCAGGGCTGCATCTTTTGAGCGCAGTACTGAGCCTGAAAAGCGTTTCCAACCCCACTTACAAGTAAAACTTGCTAGAATGTGCCTGGCTGCTCTTCACTGAAAAGCTCATTCTGCGTACATTTTTGGCATACGTTTGCTCCTGCCGGGTCAGCTGAGCAGCGAAGTTCTACTTAACTACCTCCTATCAGGAGAGACCTCAGAGCTGCATCTTTTGAGCCCAGTACTGAGCCTGAAAAGCATTTCCAACCCCACTTACAAGTAAAACTAGCTAAAATGTGCCTGGCTGCTCTCACTGAAAAGCTCATTCTGCGTACATTTTTGGCATACGTTTGCTCCTGCCGGGTCAGCTGAGCAGCGAATTTCTATTTAACCACCTGCTATCATGAGAGACCTCAGGGCTGCATGTTTTGAGCCCAGTACTGAGCCTGAAAAACGTTTCCAACCCCACTTACAAGTAAAACTAGCTAGAATGTGCCTGGCTGCTATTCACTGAAAAGCTCATTCATGATGCAGCCTCAGGGCTGCATCTTTTGAGCCCAGTACTGAGCCTGAAAAGCGTTTCAAACCCCACTTTACAAGTAAAACTAGCTAAAATGTGCATGGCTGCTCTTCACTGGAAAGCTCATTCTGCTTACATTTTTTGCATACGTTTGCTCCTGCCGGGTCAGCTGAGCAGCAAATTTCTATTTAACCACCTGCTATCATGAGAGACCTCAGGGCTGAATGTTTTGAGCCCAGTACTGATCCTGAAAAGCGTTTACAACCCCACTTACAAGTAAAACTAGCTAAAATGTGCCTGGCTGCTCTTCACTGAAAAGCTCATTCTGCGTACATTTTTGGCATACGTTTGCTCCTACCAGGTCAGCTGAGCAGCAAATTTCTATTTAACCACCTGCTATCATGAGAGACCTCAGGGCTGCATCTTTTGAGCCCAGTACTGATCCTGAAAAGCGTTTCCAACCCCACTTACAAGTAAAACTAGCTAAAATGTGCCTGGCTGCTATATTCACTGAAAAGCTCATTCTGCGTACATTTTTGGCATACATTTGCTCCTGCCGGGTCAGCTGAGCAGCGAAGTTCTACTTAACTACCTCCTATCAGGAGAGACCTCAGAGCTGCATCTTTTGAGCCCAGTACTGAGCGTGAAAACCATTTCCAACCCCACTTACAAGTGAAACTAGCTAAAATGTGCCTGGCTGCTATATTCACTGAAAAGCTCATTCTGCGTACATTTCTGGCATACGTTTGCTCCCGCCGGGTCAGCTGAGCAGCGAAGTTCTATTTAACCACCTGCTATCATGAGAGATAGATCTCAGGGCTGCATCTTTTGAGCCCAGTACTGAGCCTGAAAAGCATTTCCAACCCCACTTACAGGTAAAACTAGCTAAAACGTGCCTGGCTGCTATTCACTGAATAGCTCATTCTGTGTACATTTTTGGCATATGTTTGCCCCTACCGGGTCAGCTGAGCAGCGAATTTCTATTTAACCACCTGCTACCATGAGAGACCTCCGGGCTGCATGTTTTGAGCCCAGTACTGAGCCTGAAATGCGTTTCCAACCCCACTTACAAGTAAAACTAGCTAAAATGTGCCTGGCTGCTATTCACTGAAAAGCTCATTCTGCGTACATTTTTGGCATACATTTGCTCCTACCGGGTCAGCTGAGCAGCAAAGTTCTACTTAACTACCTCCTATCAGGAGAGACCTCAGGGCTGCATCTTTTGAGCCCAGTACTGAGCCTGAAAAGCATTTCTAACCCCACTTACAAGTAAAACTAGCTAAAATGTGCCTGGCTGCTCTTCACTGCTTACATTTTTGGCATACGTTTGCTCCTACCGGGTCAGCTGAGCAGCGAATTTCTATTTAACCACCTGCTATCATGAGAGACCTCAGGGCTGCATGTTTTGAGCCCAGTACTGATCCTGAAAAGCGTTTCCAACCCCACTTACAAGTAAAACTAGCTAAAATGTGCCTGGCTGCTATTCACTGAAAAGCTCATTCTGTGTACATTTTTGGCATACGTTTGCTCCTGCTGGGTCAGCCAAGTGGCAAATTTCTACTTAACCACCTGCTATCATCATGAGAGACCTCAGGGCTGCATCTTTTGAGCGCAGTACTGAGCCTGAAAAGCGTTTCCAACCCCACTTACAAATAAAACTTGCTAGAATGTGCCTGGCTGCTCTTCACTGAAAAGCTCATTCTGCGTACATTTTTGGCATACGTTTGCTCCTGCCGGGTCAGCTGAGCAGCGAAGTTCTACTTAACTACCTCCTATCAGGAGAGACCTCAGAGCTGCATCTTTTGAGCCCAGTACTGAGCCTGAAAAGCATTTCCAACCCCACTTACAAGTAAAACTAGCTAAAATGTGCCTGGCTGCTCTCACTGAAAAGCTCATTCTGCGTACATTTTTGGCATACGTTTGCTCCTGCCGGGTCAGCTGAGCAGCGAATTTCTATTTAACCACCTGCTATCATGAGAGACCTCAGGGCTGCATGTTTCGAGCGCAGTACTGAGCCTGAAAAGCGTTTCCAACCCCACTTACAAGTAAAACGAGCTAAAATGTGCCTGGCTGCTATTCACTGAAAAGCTCATTCTGTGTACATTTTTGGCATACGTTTGCTCCTGCTGGGTCAGCCAAGTGCCAAACTTCTACTTACCCACCTGCTATCATGAGAGACCTCAGGGCTGCATCTTTTGAGTGCAGTACTGAGCCTGAAAAGCGTTTCCAACCCCACTTACAAGTAAAACTTGCTAGACTGTGCCTGGCTGCTCTTCACTGAAAAGCTCATTCTGCGTACATTTTTGGCATACGTTTGCTCTTGCCGGGTCAGCTGAGCAGCGAATTTCTATTTAACCACCTGCTATCATGGAAGACCTCAGGGCTGCATGTTTTGAGCCCAGTACTGATCCTGAAAAGCGTTTCCAACCCCACTTACAAGTAAAACTAGCTAAAATGTGCCTGGCTGCTATTCACTGAAAAGCTCATTCTGTGTACATTTTTGGCATACGTTTGCTCCTGCTGGGTCAGCCAAGTGTCAAACTTCTATTTAACCACCTGCTATCATGAGAGACCTCAGGGCTGCATCTTTTGAGCGCAGTACTGAGCCTGAAAAGCGTTTCCAACCCCACTTACAAGTAAAACTTGCTAGAATGTGCCTGGCTGCTCTTCACTGAAAAGCTCATTCTGCGTACATTTTTGGCATACGTTTGCTCCGGCCGGGTCAGCTGAGCAGCGAATTTCTATTTAACCACCTGCTATCATGAGAGACCTCAGGGCTGCATGTTTTGAGCGCAGTACTGAGCCTGAAAAGCGTTTCCAACCCCACTTACAAGTAAAACTAGCTAAAATGTGCCTGGCTGCTATTCACTGAAAAGCTCATTCTGTGTACATTTTTGGCATACGTTTGCTCCTGCTGGGTCAGCCAAGTGGCAAATTTCTACTTAACCACCTGCTATCATGAGAGACCTTAGGGCTGCATGTTTTGAGTGCAGTACTGAGCCTGAAAAGTGTTTCCAACCCCACTTACAAGTAAAACTAGCTAAAATGTGCCTGGCTGCTATTCACTGAAAAGCTCATTCTGCGTACATTTTTGGCATATCTTTGGTCCTGCCGGGTCAGCTGAGCAGCGAATTTCTATTCAACCACCTGCAATCATGAGAGACCTTAGGGCTGCATGTTTGAGCCCAGTACTGAGCCCGAAAAGCATTTCCAACCCCACTTACAAGTAAAACTAGCTAAAATGTGCCTGGCAGCTCTTCACTGAAAAGCTCATTCTGCATACATTTTTGGCATACGTTTGCTCCTGCCGGGTCAGCTGAGCAGCGAATTTCTATTTAACCACCTGCTATCATGGAAGACCTCAGGGCTGCATGTTTTGAGCCCAGTACTGATCCTGAAAAGCGTTTCCAACCCCACTTACAAGTAAAACTAGCTAAAATGTGCCTGGCTGCTATTCACTGAAAAGCTCATTCTGTGTACATTTTTGGCATACGTTTGCTCCTGCTGGGTCAGCCAAGTGCCAAACTTTTACTTAACCACCTGCTATCATGAGAGACCTCAGGGCTGCATCTTTTGAGCGCAGTACTGAGCCTGAAAAGCGTTTCCAACCCCACTTACAAGTAAAACTTGCTAGAATGTGCCTGGCTGCTCTTCACTGAAAAGCTCATTCTGCGTACATTTTTGGCATACGTTTGCTCTGGCCGGGTCAGCTGAGCAGCGAATTTCTATTTAACCACCTGCTATCATGAGAGACCTCAGGGCTGCATGTTTTGAGCGCAGTACTGAGCCTGAAAAGCGTTTCCAACCCCACTTACAAGTAAAACGAGCTAAAATGTGCCTGGCTGCTAGTCACTGAAAAGCTCATTCTGCGTACATTTTTGGCATACATTTGCTCCTGCCGGGTCAGCTGAGCAGTGAAGTTCTACTTAACTACCTCCTATCAGGAGAGACCTCCGGGCTGCATGTTTTGAGCCCCGTACTGAGCCTGAAAAGCGTTTCCAACCCCACTTACAAGTAAAACTAGCTAAAATATGCCTGCCTGCTCTTCACTGAAAAGCTCATTCTGCGTACATTTTTGGCATACGTTTGCTCCTGCCGGGTCAGCTGAGCAGCGAATTTCTACTTAACCACCTGCTATCATGAGAGACCTCAGGGCTGCATCTTTTGAGCGCAGTACTGAGCCTGAAAAGCGTTTCCAACCCCACTTACAAGTAAAACGAGCTAAAATGTGCCTGGCTGCTAGTCACTGAAAAGCTCATTCTGCTTACATTTTTGGCATACATTTGCTCCTGCCGGGTCAGCTGAGCAGCGAATTTCTATTTAACCACCTGCTATCATGGAAGACCTCAGGGCTGCATGTTTTGAGCCCAGTACTGATCCTGAAAAGCGTTTCCAACCCCACTTACAAGTAAAACTAGCTAAAATGTGCCTGGCTGCTATTCACTGAAAAGCTCATTCTGTGTACATTTTTGGCATACGTTTGCTCCTGCTGGGTCAGCCAAGTGGCAAATTTCTACTTAACCACCTGCTATCATGAGAGACCTTAGGGCTGCATGTTTTGAGTGCAGTACTGAGCCTGAAAGTGTTTCCAACCCCACTTACAAGTAAAACTAGCTAAAATGTGCCTGGCTGCTATTCACTGAAAAGCTCATTCTGCGTACATTTTTGGCATATATTTGGTCCTGCCGGGTCAGCTGAGCAGCGAATTTCTATTTAACCACCTGCAATCATGAGAGACCTTAGGGCTGCATGTTTGAGCCCAGTACTGAGCCCGAAAAGCATTTCCAACCCCACTTACAAGTAAAACTAGCTAAAATGTGCCTGGCAGCTCTTCACTGAAAAGCTCATTCTGCATACATTTTTGGCATACGTTTGCTCCTGCCGGGTCAGCTGAGCAGCGAATTTCTATTTAACCACCTGCTATCATGAGAGACCTCAGGGCTGCATGTTTTGAGCCCAGTACTGATCCTGAAAAGCGTTTCCAACCCCACTTACAAGTAAAACTAGCTAAAATGTGCCTGGCTGCTATTCACTGAAAAGCTCATTCTGTGTACATTTTTGGCATACGTTTGCTCCTGCTGGGTCAGCCAAGTGGCAAATTTCTACTTAACCACCTGCTATCATCATGAGAGACCTCAGGGCTGCATCTTTTGAGCGCAGTACTGAGCCTGAAAAGCGTTTCCAACCCCACTTACAAGTAAAACTTGCTAGAATGTGCCTGGCTGCTCTTCACTGAAAAGCTCATTCTGCGTACATTTTTGGCATACGTTTGCTCCTGCCGGGTCAGCTGAGCAGCGAAGTTCTACTTAACTACCTCCTATCAGGAGAGACCTCAGAGCTGCATCTTTTGAGCCCAGTACTGAGCCTGAAAAGCATTTCCAACCCCACTTACAAGTAAAACTAGCTAAAATGTGCCTGGCTGCTCTCACTGAAAAGCTCATTCTGCGTACATTTTTGGCATACGTTTGCTCCTGCCGGGTCAGCTGAGCAGCGAATTTCTATTTAACCACCTGCTATCATGAGAGACCTCAGGGCTGCATGTTTTGAGCCCAGTACTGAGCCTGAAAAACGTTTCCAACCCCACTTACAAGTAAAACTAGCTAGAATGTGCCTGGCTGCTATTCACTGAAAAGCTCATTCATGATGCAGCCTCAGGGCTGCATCTTTTGAGCCCAGTACTGAGCCTGAAAAGCGTTTCAAACCCCACTTTACAAGTAAAACTAGCTAAAATGTGCATGGCTGCTCTTCACTGGAAAGCTCATTCTGCTTACATTTTTTGCATACGTTTGCTCCTGCCGGGTCAGCTGAGCAGCAAATTTCTATTTAACCACCTGCTATCATGAGAGACCTCAGGGCTGAATGTTTTGAGCCCAGTACTGATCCTGAAAAGCGTTTACAACCCCACTTACAAGTAAAACTAGCTAAAATGTGCCTGGCTGCTCTTCACTGAAAAGCTCATTCTGCGTACATTTTTGGCATACGTTTGCTCCTACCGGGTCAGCTGAGCAGCAAATTTCTATTTAACCACCTGCTATCATGAGAGACCTCAGGGCTGCATCTTTTGAGCCCAGTACTGATCCTGAAAAGCGTTTCCAACCCCACTTACAAGTAAAACTAGCTAAAATGTGCCTGGCTGCTATATTCACTGAAAAGCTCATTCTGCGTACATTTTTGGCATACATTTGCTCCTGCCGGGTCAGCTGAGCAGCGAAGTTCTACTTAACTACCTCCTATCAGGAGAGACCTCAGAGCTGCATCTTTTGAGCCCAGTACTGAGCGTGAAAAGCATTTCCAACCCCACTTACAAGTGAAACTAGCTAAAATGTGCCTGGCTGCTATATTCACTGAAAAGCTCATTCTGCGTACATTTCTGGCATACGTTTGCTCCTGCCGGGTCAGCTGAGCAGCGAAGTTCTATTTAACCACCTGCTATCATGAGAGATAGATCTCAGGGCTGCATCTTTTGAGCCCAGTACTGAGCCTGAAAAGCATTTCCAACCCCACTTACAGGTAAAACTAGCTAAAACGTGCCTGGCTGCTATTCACTGAATAGCTCATTCTGTGTACATTTTTGGCATATGTTTGCCCCTACCGGGTCAGCTGAGCAGCGAATTTCTATTTAACCACCTGCTACCATGAGAGACCTCCGGGCTGCATGTTTTGAGCCCAGTACTGAGCCTGAAATGCGTTTCCAACCCCACTTACAAGTAAAACTAGCTAAAATGTGCCTGGCTGCTATTCACTGAAAAGCTCATTCTGCGTACATTTTTGGCATACATTTGCTCCTACCGGGTCAGCTGAGCAGCAAAGTTCAACTTAACTACCTCCTATCAGGAGAGACCTCAGGGCTGCATCTTTTGAGCCCAGTACTGAGCCTGAAAAGCATTTCTAACCCCACTTACAAGTAAAACTAGCTAAAATGTGCCTGGCTGCTCTTCACTGCTTACATTTTTGGCATACGTTTGCTCCTACCGGGTCAGCTGAGCAGCGAATTTCTATTTACCCACCTGCTATCATGAGACACCTCAGGGCTGCATTTTTTGAGCCCAGTACTGAGCCTGAAAAGCGTTTCAAACCCCACTTACAAGTAAAACTTGCTAGAATGTGCCTGGCTGCTCTTTACTGAAAAGCTCATTCTGCGTACATTTTTGGCATACGTTTGCTCCTACCGGGTCAGCTGAGCAGCGAATTTCTATTTAACCACCTGCTATCATGAGAGACCTCAGGGCTGCATGTTTTGAGCCCAGTACTGATCCTGAAAAGCGTTTCCAACCCCACTTACAAGTAAAACTAGCTAAAATGTGCCTGGCTGCTATATTCACTGAAAAGCTCATTCTGCGTACATTTCTGGCATACGTTTGCTCCTGCCGGGTCAGCTGAGCAGCGAAATTCTACTTAACCACCTGCTATCATCAGAGACCTCAGGGCTGCATCTTTTGAGCCCAGTACTGAGCCTGAAAAGCGTTTCCAACCCCACTTACAAGTAAAACTAGCTAAAATGTGCCTGGCTGCTCTTCACTGCTTACATTTTTGGCATACGTTTGCTCCTACCGGGTCAGCTGAGCAGCGAATTTCTATTTAACCACCTGCTATCATGAGAGACCTCAGGGCTGCATCTTTTGAGCCCAGTACTGAGCCTGAAAAGCGTTTCAAACCCCACTTACAAGTAAAACTTGCTAGAATGTGCCTGGCTGCTCTTTACTGAAAAGCTCATTCTGCGTACATTTTTGGCATACGTTTGCTCATACCGGGTCAGCTGAGCAGCGAATTTCTATTAACCACCTGCTATCATGAGAGACCTCAGGGCTGCATGTTTTGAGCCCAGTACTGATCCTGAAAAGCGTTTCCAACCCCACTTACAAGTAAAACTAGCTAAAATGTGCCTGGCTGCTATTCACTGAAAAGCTCATTCTGCGTACATTTTTGGCATACGTTTGCTCCTGCCGGGTCAGCTAAGCAGCGAAGTTCTACTTAACTACCTCCTATCAGGAGAGACTTCAGAGCTGCATCTTTTGAGCCCAGTACTGAGCCTGAAAAGCGTTTCCAACCCCACTTACAAGTAAAACTAGCTAAAATGTGCCTGGCTGCTCTTCGCTGAAAAGCTCATTCTGCGTACATTTTTGGCATACGTTTGCTCCTGCCGGGTCAGCTGAGCAGCGAATTTCTATTAACCACCTGCTATCATGAGAGACCTCAGGGCTGCATGTTTTGAGCCCAGTACTGATCCTGAAAAGCGTTTACAACCCCACTTACAAGTAAAACTAGCTAAAATGTGCCTGGCTGCTATATTCATTGAAAAGCTCATTCTGCGTACATTTTTGGCATACATTTGCTCCTGCTGGGTCAGCTGAGCAGCGAAGTTCTACTTAACTACCTCCTATCAAGAGAGACCTCAGAGCTGCCTCTTTTGAGCCCAGTACTGAGCCTGAAAAGCATTTCCAACCCCACTTACAAGTGAAACTAGCTAAAATGTGCCTGGCTGCTATATTCACTGAAAAGCTCATTCTGCGTACATTTCTGGCATACGTTTGCTCCTGCCGGGTCAGCTGAGCAGCGAAATTCTACTTAACCACCTGCTATCATCAGAGACCTCAGGGCTGCATGTTTTGAGCCCAGTACTGATCCTAAGCGTTTCCAACCCCACCTACAAGTAAAACTAGCTAAAATGTGCCTGGCTGCTATTCGCTGAAAAGCTCATTCTGCGTACATTTTTGGCATACGTTTGCTCCTGCCTGTTCAGCTGAGCAGCGAATTTCTATTAACCACCTGCTATCATGAGAGACCTCAGGGCTGCATCTTTTGAGCGCAGTACTGAGCCTGAAAAGCGTTTCCAACCCCACTTACAAGTAAAACTAGCTAAAATATGCCTGGCTGCTCTTCACTGAAAAGCTCATTCTGCGTACATTTTTGGCCCAAATATGCTCCTGCCGGGTCAGCTGAGCAGCGAAGTTCTACTTAACTACCTCCTATCAGGAGAGACTTCAGAGCTGCATCTTTTGAGCCCAGTACTGAGCCTGAAAAGCATTTCCAACCCCAATTACAAGTAAAACTAGCTAAAATGTGCCTGGCTGCTCTTCACTGCTTACATTTTTGGCATACGTTTGCTCCTACCGGGTCAGCTGAGCAGCGAATTTCTATTTAACCACCTGCTATCATGAGAGACCTCAGTGCTGCATCTTTTGAGCCCAGTACTGAGCCTGAAAAGCGTTTCCAACCCCACTTATAAGTATAACTAGCTAAAATGTGCCTGGCTGCTCTTCGCTGAAAAGCTCATTCTGCGTACATTTTTGGCATACGTTTGCTCCTGCCGGGTCAGCTGAGCAGCGAATTTCTATTAACCACCTGCTATCATGAGAGACCTCAAGGCTGCATGTTTTGAGCCCAGTACTGATCCTGAAAAGCGTTTACAACCCCACTTACAAGTAAAACTAGCTAAAATGTGCCTGGCTGCTATATTCATTGAAAAGCTCATTCTGCGTACATTTTTGGCATACATTTGCTCCTGCTGGGTCAGCTGAGCAGCGAAGTTCTACTTAACTACCTCCTATCAAGAGAGACCTCAGAGCTGCCTCTGTTGAGCCCAGTACTGAGCCTGAAAAGCATTTCCAACCCCACTTACAAGTGAAACTAGCTAAAATGTGCCTGGCTGCTATATTCACTGAAAAGCTCATTCTGCGTACATTTCTGGCATACTTTTGCTCCTGCTGGGTCAGCTGAGCAGCGAAATTCTACTTAACCACCTGCTATCATCAGAGACCTCAGGGCTGCATCTTTTGAGCACAGTACTGAGCCTGAAAAGCGTTTCCAACCCCACTTACAAGTAAAACTAGCTAAAATATGCCTGGCTGCTCTTCACTGAAAAGCTCATTCTGCGTACATTTTTGGCACAAATTTGCTCCTGCCGGGTCAGCTGAGCAGCGAAAATCTACTTAACTACCTCCTATCAGGAGAGACTTCAGAGCTGCATCTTTTGAGCCCAGTACTGAGCCTGAAAAGCGTTTCCAACCCCACTTACAAGTAAAACTTGCTAGAATGTGCCTGGCTGCTATTCACTGAAAAGCTCATTCTGCTTACATTTTTGGCATACGTTTACTCCTGCTGGGTCAGCCAAGTGGCAAATTTCTACTTAACCACCTGCTATCATGAAAGACCTTAGGGCTGCATGTTTTGAGTGCAGTACTGAGCCTGAAAAGTGTTTCCAACCCCACTTACAAGTAAAACTAGCTAAAATATGCCTGCCTGCTCTTCACTGAAAAGCTCATTCTGCGTACATTTTTGGCATACGTTTGCTCCTGCCGGGTCAGCTGAGCAGCGAATTTCTACTTAACCACCTGCTATCATGAGAGACCTCAGGGCTGCATCTTTTGAGCGCAGTACTGAGCCTGAAAAGTGTTTCCAACCCCACTTACAAGTAAAACGAGCTAAAATGTGCCTGGCTGCTAGTCACTGAAAAGCTCATTCTGCTTACATTTTTGGCATACATTTGCTCCTGCCGGGTCAGCTGAGCAGCGAATTTCTATTTAACCACCTGCTATCATGGAAGACCTCAGGGCTGCATGTTTTGAGCCCAGTACTGATCCTGAAAAGCGTTTCCAACCCCACTTACAAGTAAAACTAGCTAAAATGTGCCTGGCTGCTATTCACTGAAAAGCTCATTCTGTGTACATTTTTGGCATACGTTTGCTCCTGCTGGGTCAGCCAAGTGGCAAATTTCTACTTAACCACCTGCTATCATGAGAGACCTTAGGGCTGCATGTTTTGAGTGCAGTATTGAGCCTGAAAAGTGTTTCCAACCCCACTTACAAGTAAAACTAGCTAAAATGTGCCTGGCTGCTATTCACTGAAAAGCTCATTCTGCGTACATTTTTGGCATATATTTGGTCCTGCCGGGTCAGCTGAGCAGCGAATTTCTATTTAACCACCTGCAATCATGAGAGACCTTAGGGCTGCATGTTTGAGCCCAGTACTGAGCCCGAAAAGCATTTCCAACCCCACTTACAAGTAAAACTAGCTAAAATGTGCCTGGCAGCTCTTCACTGAAAAGCTCATTCTGCATACATTTTTGGCATACGTTTGCTCCTGCCGGGTCAGCTGAGCAGCGAATTTCTATTTAACTACCTGCTATCATGAGAGACCTCAGGGCTGCATGTTTTGAGCCCAGTACTGATCCTGAAAAGCGTTTCCAACCCCACTTACAAGTAAAACTAGCTAAAATGTGCCTGGCTGCTATTCACTGAAAAGCTCATTCTGTGTACATTTTTGGCATACGTTTGCTCCTGCTGGGTCAGCCAAGTGGCAAATTTCTACTTAACCACCTGCTATCATCATGAGAGACCTCAGGGCTGCATCTTTTGAGCGCAGTACTGAGCCTGAAAAGCGTTTCCAACCCCACTTACAAGTAAAACTTGCTAGAATGTGCCTGGCTGCTCTTCACTGAAAAGCTCATTCTGCGTACATTTTTGGCATACGTTTGCTCCTGCCGGGTCAGCTGAGCAGCGAAGTTCTACTTAACTACCTCCTATCAGGAGAGACCTCAGAGCTGCATCTTTTGAGCCCAGTACTGAGCCTGAAAAGCATTTCCAACCCCACTTACAAGTAAAACTAGCTAAAATGTGCCTGGCTGCTCTCACTGAAAAGCTCATTCTGCGTACATTTTTGGCATACGTTTGCTCCTGCCGGGTCAGCTGAGCAGCGAATTTCTATTTAACCACCTGCTATCATGAGAGACCTCAGGGCTGCATGTTTTGAGCCCAGTACTGAGCCTGAAAACGTTTCCAACCCCACTTACAAGTAAAACTAGCTAGAATGTGCCTGGCTGCTATTCACTGAAAAGCTCATTCATGATGCAGCCTCAGGGCTGCATCTTTTGAGCCCAGTACTGAGCCTGAAAAGCGTTTCAAACCCCACTTTACAAGTAAAACTAGCTAAAATGTGCATGGCTGCTCTTCACTGGAAAGCTCATTCTGCTTACATTTTTTGCATACGTTTGCTCCTGCCGGGTCAGCTGAGCAGCAAATTTCTATTTAACCACCTGCTATCATGAGAGACCTCAGGGCTGAATGTTTTGAGCCCAGTACTGATCCTGAAAAGCGTTTACAACCCCACTTACAAGTAAAACTAGCTAAAATGTGCCTGGCTGCTCTTCACTGAAAAGCTCATTCTGCGTACATTTTTGGCATACGTTTGCTCCTACCGGGTCAGCTGAGCAGCAAATTTCTATTTAACCACCTGCTATCATGAGAGACCTCAGGGCTGCATCTTTTGAGCCCAGTACTGATCCTGAAAAGCGTTTCCAACCCCACTTACAAGTAAAACTAGCTAAAATGTGCCTGGCTGCTATATTCACTGAAAAGCTCATTCTGCGTACATTTTTGGCATACATTTGCTCCTGCCGGGTCAGCTGAGCAGCGAAGTTCTACTTAACTACCTCCTATCAGGAGAGACCTCAGAGCTGCATCTTTTGAGCCCAGTACTGAGCCTGAAAAGCATTTCCAACCCCACTTACAAGTGAAACTAGCTAAAATGTGCCTGGCTGCTATATTCACTGAAAAGCTCATTCTGCGTACATTTCTGGCATACGTTTGCTCCTGCCGGGTCAGCTGAGCAGCGAAGTTCTATTTAACCACCTGCTATCATGAGAGATAGATCTCAGGGCTGCATCTTTTGAGCCCAGTACTGAGCCTGAAAAGCATTTCCAACCCCACTTACAGGTAAAACTAGCTAAAATGTGCCTGGCTGCTATTCACTGAATAGCTCATTCTGTGTACATTTTTGGCATATGTTTGCCCCTACCGGGTCAGCTGAGCAGCGAATTTCTATTTAACCACCTGCTATCATGAGAGACCTCCGGGCTGCATGTTTTGAGCCCAGTACTGAGCCTGAAATGCGTTTCCAACCCCACTTACAAGTAAAACTAGCTAAAATGTGCCTGGCTGCTATTCACTGAAAAGCTCATTCTGCGTACATTTCTGGCATACGTTTGCTCCTGCCGGGTCAGCTGAGCAGCGAAGTTCTATTTAACCACCTGCTATCATGAGAGATAGATCTCAGGGCTGCATCTTTTGAGCCCAGTACTGAGCCTGAAAAGCGTTTACAACCCCACTTACAAGTAAAACTAGCTAAAATGTGCCTGGCTGCTCTTCACTGAAAAGCTCATTCTGCGTACATTTCTGGCATACGTTTGCTCCTGCCGGGTCAGCTGAGCAGCGAAGTTCTATTTAACCACCTGCTATCATGAGAGATAGATCTCAGGGCTGCATCTTTTGAGCCCAGTACTGAGCCTGAAAAGCATTTCCAACCCCACTTACAGGTAAAACTAGCTAAAATGTGCCTGGCTGCTATTCACTGAATAGCTCATTCTGTGTACATTTTTGGCATATGTTTGCCCCTACCGGGTCAGCTGAGCAGCGAATTTCTATTTAACCACCTGCTATCATGAGAGACCTCCGGGCTGCATGTTTTGAGCCCAGTACTGAGCCTGAAATGCGTTTCCAACCCCACTTACAAGTAAAACTAGCTAAAATGTGCCTGGCTGCTATTCACTGAAAAGCTCATTCTGTGTACATTTTTGGCATACATTTGCTCCTACCGGGTCAGCTGAGCAGCGAAGTTCTACTTAACTACCTCCTATCAGGAGAGACCTCAGGGCTGCATCTTTTGAGCCCAGTACTGAGCCTGAAAAGCATTTCTAACCCCACTTACAAGTAAAACTAGCTAAAATGTGCCTGGCTGCTCTTCACTGCTTACATTTTTGGCATACGTTTGCTCCTACCGGGTCAGCTGAGCAGCGAATTTCTATTTACCCACCTGCTATCATGAGACACCTCAGGGCTGCATTTTTTGAGCCCAGTACTGAGCCTGAAAAGCGTTTCAAACCCCACTTACAAGTAAAACTTGCTAGAATGTGCCTGGCTGCTCTTTACTGAAAAGCTCATTCTGCGTACATTTTTGGCATACGTTTGCTCCTACCGGGTCAGCTGAGCAGCGAATTTCTATTTAACCACCTGCTATCATGAGAGACCTCAGGGCTGCATGTTTTGAGCCCAGTACTGATCCTGAAAAGCGTTTCCAACCCCACTTACAAGTAAAACTAGCTAAAATGTGCCTGGCTGCTATATTCACTGAAAAGCTCATTCTGCGTACATTTCTGGCATACGTTTGCTCCTGCCGGGTCAGCTGAGCAGCGAAATTCTACTTAACCACCTGCTATCATCAGAGACCTCAGGGCTGCATCTTTTGAGCCCAGTACTGAGCCTGAAAAGCGTTTCCAACCCCACTTACAAGTAAAACTAGCTAAAATGTGCCTGGCTGCTCTTCACTGCTTACATTTTTGGCATACGTTTGCTCCTACCGGGTCAGCTGAGCAGCGAATTTCTATTTAACCACCTGCTATCATGAGAGACCTCAGGGCTGCATGTTTTGAGCCCAGTACTGATCCTGAAAAGCGTTTCCAACCCCACTTACAAGTAAAACTAGCTAAAATGTGCCTGGCTGCTATTCACTGAAAAGCTCATTCTGCGTACATTTTTGGCATACGTTTGCTCCTGCCGGGTCAGCTAAGCAGCGAAGTTCTACTTAACTACCTCCTATCAGGAGAGACTTCAGAGCTGCATCTTTTGAGCCCAGTACTGAGCCTGAAAAGCGTTTCCAACCCCACTTACAAGTAAAACTAGCTAAAATGTGCCTGGCTGCTCTTCGCTGAAAAGCTCATTCTGCGTACATTTCTGGCATACGTTTGCTCCTGCCGGGTCAGCTGAGCAGCGAAATTCTACTTAACCACCTGCTATCATCAGAGACCTCAGGGCTGCATGTTTTGAGCCCAGTACTGATCCTAAGCGTTTCCAACCCCACCTACAAGTAAAACTAGCTAAAATGTGCCTGGCTGCTATTCGCTGAAAAGCTCATTCTGCGTACATTTTTGGCATACGTTTGCTCCTGCCTGTTCAGCTGAGCAGCGAATTTCTATTAACCACCTGCTATCATGAGAGACCTCAGGGCTGCATCTTTTGAGCGCAGTACTGAGCCTGAAAAGCGTTTCCAACCCCACTTACAAGTAAAACTAGCTAAAATATGCCTGGCTGCTCTTCACTGAAAAGCTCATTCTGCGTACATTTTTGGCACAAATATGCTCCTGCCGGGTCAGCTGAGCAGCGAAGTTCTACTTAACTACCTCCTATCAGGAGAGACTTCAGAGCTGCATCTTTTGAGCCCAGTACTGAGCCTGAAAAGCATTCCCAACCCCAATTACAAGTAAAACTAGCTAAAATGTGCCTGGCTGCTCTTCACTGCTTACATTTTTGGCATACGTTTGCTCCTACCGGGTCAGCTGAGCAGCGAATTTCTATTTAACCACCTGCTATCATGAGAGACCTCAGTGCTGCATCTTTTGAGCCCAGTACTGAGCCTGAAAAGCGTTTCCAACCCCACTTACAAGTATAACTAGCTAAAATGTGCCTGTCTGCTCTTCGCTGAAAAGCTCATTCTGCGTACATTTTTGGCATACGTTTGCTCCTGCCGGGTCAGCTGAGCAGCGAATTTCTATTAACCACCTGCTATCATGAGAGACCTCAGGGCTGCATGTTTTGAGCCCAGTACTGATCCTGAAAAGCGTTTACAACCCCACTTACAAGTAAAACTAGCTAAAATGTGCCTGGCTGCTATATTCATTGAAAAGCTCATTCTGCGTACATTTTTGGCATACATTTGCTCCTGCTGGGTCAGCTGAGCAGCGAAGTTCTACTTAACTACCTCCTATCAAGAGAGACCTCAGAGCTGCCTCTTTTGAGCCCAGTACTGAGCCTGAAAAGCATTTCCAACCCCACTTACAAGTGAAACTAGCTAAAATGTGCCTGGCTGCTATATTCACTGAAAAGCTCATTCTGCGTACATTTCTGGCATACGTTTGCTCCTGCCGGGTCAGCTGAGCAGCGAAATTCTACTTAACCACCTGCTATCATCAGAGACCTCAGGGCTGCATGTTTTGAGCCCAGTACTGATCCTAAGCGTTTCCAACCCCACCTACAAGTAAAACTAGCTAAAATGTGCCTGGCTGCTATTCGCTGAAAAGCTCATTCTGTGTACATTTTTGGCATACGTTTGCTCCTGCCTGTTCAGCTGAGCAGCGAATTTCTATTAACCACCTGCTATCATGAGAGACCTCAGGGCTGCATCTTTTGAGCGCAGTACTGAGCCTGAAAAGCGTTTCCAACCCCACTTACAAGTAAAACTAGCTAAAATATGCCTGGCTGCTCTTCACTGAAAAGCTCATTCTGCGTACATTTTTGGCACAAATATGCTCCTGCCGGGTCAGCTGAGCAGCGAAGTTCTACTTAACTACCTCCTATCAGGAGAGACTTCAGAGCTGCATCTTTTGAGCCCAGTACTGAGCCTGAAAAGCATTCCCAACCCCAATTACAAGTAAAACTAGCTAAAATGTGCCTGGCTGCTCTTCACTGCTTACATTTTTGGCATACGTTTGCTCCTACCGGGTCAGCTGAGCAGCGAATTTCTATTTAACCACCTGCTATCATGAGAGACCTCAGTGCTGCATCTTTTGAGCCCAGTACTGAGCCTGAAAAGCGTTTCCAACCCCACTTACAAGTATAACTAGCTAAAATGTGCCTGTCTGCTCTTCGCTGAAAAGCTCATTCTGCGTACATTTTTGGCATACGTTTGCTCCTGCCGGGTCAGCTGAGCAGCGAATTTCTATTAACCACCTGCTATCATGAGAGACCTCAGGGCTGCATGTTTTGAGCCCAGTACTGATCCTGAAAAGCGTTTACAACCCCACTTACAAGTAAAACTAGCTAAAATGTGCCTGGCTGCTATATTCATTGAAAAGCTCATTCTGCGTACATTTTTTGGCATACATTTGCTCCTGCTGGGTCAGCTGAGCAGCGAAGTTCTACTTAACTACCTCCTATCAAGAGAGACCTCAGAGCTGCCTCTTTTGAGCCCAGTACTGAGCCTGAAAAGCATTTCCAACCCCACTTACAAGTGAAACTAGCTAAAATGTGCCTGGCTGCTATATTCACTGAAAAGCTCATTCTGCGTACATTTCTGGCATACGTTTGCTCCTGCTGGGTCAGCTGAGCAGCGAAATTCTACTTAACCACCTGCTATCATCAGAGACCTCAGGGCTGCATCTTTTGAGCACAGTACTGAGCCTGAAAAGCGTTTCCAACCCCACTTACAAGTAAAACTAGCTAAAATATGCCTGGCTGCTCTTCACTGAAAAGCTCATTCTGCGTACATTTTTGGCACAAATTTGCTCCTGCCGGGTCAGCTGAGCAGCGAAAATCTACTTAACTACCTCCTATCAGGAGAGACTTCAGAGCTGCATCTTTTGAGCCCAGTACTGAGCCTGAAAAGCGTTTCCAACCCCACTTACAAGTAAAACTTGCTAGAATGTGCCTGGCTGCTATTCACTGAAAAGCTCATTCTGCTTACATTTTTGGCATACGTTTACTCCTGCTGGGTCAGCCAAGTGGCAAATTTCTACTTAACCACCTGCTATCATGAAAGACCTTAGGGCTGCATGTTTTGAGTGCAGTACTGAGCCTGAAAAGTGTTTCCAACCCCACTTACAAGTAAAACTAGCTAAAATATGCCTGCCTGCTCTTCACTGAAAAGCTCATTCTGCGTACATTTTTGGCATACGTTTGCTCCTGCCGGGTCAGCTGAGCAGCGAATTTCTACTTAACCACCTGCTATCATGAGAGACCTCAGGGCTGCATCTTTTGAGCGCAGTACTGAGCCTGAAAAGCGTTTCCAACCCCACTTACAAGTAAAACGAGCTAAAATGTGCCTGGCTGCTAGTCACTGAAAAGCTCATTCTGCTTACATTTTTGGCATACATTTGCTCCTGCCGGGTCAGCTGAGCAGCGAATTTCTATTTAACCACCTGCTATCATGGAAGACCTCAGGGCTGCATGTTTTGAGCCCAGTACTGATCCTGAAAAGCGTTTCCAACCCCACTTACAAGTAAAACTAGCTAAAATGTACCTGGCTGCTATTCACTGAAAAGCTCATTCTGTGTACATTTTTGGCATACGTTTGCTCCTGCTGGGTCAGCCAAGTGGCAAATTTCTACTTAACCACCTGCTATCATGAGAGACCTTAGGGCTGCATGTTTTGAGTGCAGTACTGAGCCTGAAAAGTGTTTCCAACCCCACTTACAAGTAAAACTAGCTAAAATGTGCCTGGCTGCTATTCACTGAAAAGCTCATTCTGCGTACATTTTTGGCATACATTTGCTCCTGCCGGGTCAGCTGAGCAGCGAATTTCTATTTAACCACCTGCAATCATGAGAGTCCTTAGGGCTGCATGTTTGAGCCCAGTACTGAGCCCGAAAAGCATTTCCAACCCCACTTACAAGTAAAACTAGCTAAAATGTGCCTGGCAGCTCTTCACTGAAAAGCTCATTCTGCATACATTTTTGGCATACGTTTGCTCCTGCCGGGTCAGCTGAGCAGCGAATTTCTATTTAACCACCTGCTATCATGAGAGACCTCAGGGCTGCATGTTTTGAGCCCAGTACTGATCCTGAAAAGCGTTTCCAACCCCACTTACAAGTAAAACTAGCTAAAATGTGCCTGGCTGCTATTCACTGAAAAGCTCATTCTGTGTACATTTTTGGCATACGTTTGCTCCTGCTGGGTCAGCCAAGTGGCAAATTTCTACTTAACCACCTGCTATCATCATGAGAGACCTCAGGGCTGCATCTTTTGAGCGCAGTACTGAGCCTGAAAAGCGTTTCCAACCCCACTTACAAGTAAAACTTGCTAGAATGTGCCTGGCTGCTCTTCACTGAAAAGCTCATTCTGCGTACATTTTTGGCATACGTTTGCTCCTGCAGGGTCAGCTGAGCAGCGAAGTTCTACTTAACTACCTCCTATCAGGAGAGACCTCAGAGCTGCATCTTTTGAGCCCAGTACTGAGCCTGAAAAGCATTTCCAACCCCACTTACAAGTAAAACTAGCTAAAATGTGCCTGGCTGCTCTCACTGAAAAGCTCATTCTGCGTACATTTTTGGCATACGTTTGCTCCTGCCGGGTCAGCTGAGCAGCGAATTTCTATTTAACCACCTGCTATCATGAGAGACCTCAGGGCTGCATGTTTTGAGCCCAGTACTGAGCCTGAAAAACGTTTCCAACCCCACTTACAAGTAAAACTAGCTAGAATGTGCCTGGCTGCTATTCACTGAAAAGCTCATTCATGATGCAGCCTCAGGGCTGCATCTTTTGAGCCCAGTACTGAGCCTGAAAAGCGTTTCAAACCCCACTTTACGAGTAAAACTAGCTAAAATGTGCATGGCTGCTCTTCACTGGAAAGCTCATTCTGCTTACATTTTTTGCATACGTTTGCTCCTGCCGGGTCAGCTGAGCAGCAAATTTCTATTTAACCACCTGCTATCATGAGAGACCTCAGGGCTGAATGTTTTGAGCCCAGTACTGATCCTGAAAAGCGTTTACAACCCCACTTACAAGTAAAACTAGCTAAAATGTGCCTGGCTGCTCTTCACTGAAAAGCTCATTCTGCGTACATTTTTGGCATACGTTTGCTCCTACCGGGTCAGCTGAGCAGCAAATTTCTATTTAACCACCTGCTATCATGAGAGACCTCAGGGCTGCATCTTTTGAGCCCAGTACTGATCCTGAAAAGCGTTTCCAACCCCACTTACAAGTAAAACTAGCTAAAATGTGCCTGGCTGCTATATTCACTGAAAAGCTCATTCTGCGTACATTTTTGGCATACATTTGCTCCTGCCGGGTCAGCTGAGCAGCGAAGTTCTACTTAACTACCTCCTATCAGGAGAGACCTCAGAGCTGCATCTTTTGAGCCCAGTACTGAGCCTGAAAAGCATTTCCAACCCCACTTACAAGTGAAACTAGCTAAAATGTGCCTGGCTGCTCTTCACTGCTTACATTTTTGGCATACGTTTGCTCCTACCGGGTCAGCTGAGCAGCGAATTTCTATTTACCCACCTGCTATCATGAGACACCTCAGGGCTGCATTTTTTGAGCCCAGTACTGAGCCTGAAAAGCGTTTCAAACCCCACTTACAAGTAAAACCTGCTAGAATGTGCCTGGCTGCTCTTTACTGAAAAGCTCATTCTGCGTACATTTTTGGCATACGTTTGCTCCTACCGGGTCAGCTGAGCAGCGAATTTCTATTTAACCACCTGCTATCATGAGAGACCTCAGGGCTGCATGTTTTGAGCCCAGTACTGATCCTGAAAAGCGTTTCCAACCCCTTTTACAAGTAAAACTAGCTAAAATGTGCCTGGCTGCTATATTCACTGAAAAGCTCATTCTGCGTACATTTCTGGCATACGTTTGCTCCTGCCGGGTCAGCTGAGCAGCGAAATTCTACTTAACCACCTGCTATCTTCAGAGACCTCAGGGCTGCATCTTATGAGCCCAGTACTGAGCCTGAAAAGCGTTTCCAACCCCACTTACAAGTAAAACTAGCTAAAATGTGCCTGGCTGCTCTTCACTGCTTACATTTTTGGCATACGTTTGCTCCTACCGGGTCAGCTGAGCAGCGAATTTCTATTTAACCACCTGCTATCATGAGAGACCTCAGGGCTGCATCTTTTGAGCCCAGTACTGAGCCTGAAAAGCGTTTCAAACCCCACTTACAAGTAAAACTTGCTAGAATGTGCCTGGCTGCTCTTTACTGAAAAGCTCATTCTGCGTACATTTTTGGCATACGTTTGCTCATACCGGGTCAGCTGAGCAGCGAATTTCTATTAACCACCTGCTATCATGAGAGACCTCAGGGCTGCATGTTTTGAGCCCAGTACTGATCCTGAAAAGCGTTTCCAACCCCACTTACAAGTAAAACTAGCTAAAATGTGCCTGGCTGCTATTCACTGAAAAGCTCATTCTGCGGACATTTTTGGCATACGTTTGCTCCTGCCGGGTCAGCTAAGCAGCGAAGTTCTACTTAACTACCTCCTATCAGGAGAGACTTCAGAGCTGCATCTTTTGAGCCCAGTACTGAGCCTGAAAAGCGTTTCCAACCCCACTTACAAGTAAAACTAGCTAAAATGTGCCTGGCTGCTCTTCGCTGAAAAGCTCATTCTGCGTACATTTTTGGCATACGTTTGCTCCTGCCGGGTCAGCTGAGCAGCGAATTTCTATTAACCACCTGCTATCATGAGAGACCTCAGGGCTGCATGTTTTGAGCCCAGTACTGATCCTGAAAAGCGTTTACAACCCCACTTACAAGTAAAACTAGCTAAAATGTGCCTGGCTGCTATATTCATTGAAAAGCTCATTCTGCGTACATTTTTGGCATACATTTGCTCCTGCTGGGTCAGCTGAGCAGCGAAGTTCTACTTAACTACCTCCTATCAAGAGAGACCTCAGAGCTGCCTCTTTTGAGCCCAGTACTGAGCCTGAAAAGCATTTCCAACCCCACTTACAAGTGAAACTAGCTAAAATGTGCCTGGCTGCTATATTCACTGAAAAGCTCATTCTGCGTACATTTCTGGCATACGTTTGCTCCTGCCGGGTCAGCTGAGCAGCGAAATTCTACTTAACCACCTGCTATCATCAGAGACCTCAGGGCTGCATGTTTTGAGCCCAGTACTGATCCTAAGCGTTTCCAACCCCACCTACAAGTAAAACTAGCTAAAATGTGCCTGGCTGCTATTCGCTGAAAAGCTCATTCTGCGTACATTTTTGGCATACGTTTGCTCCTGCCTGTTCAGCTGAGCAGCGAATTTCTATTAACCACCTGCTATCATGAGAGACCTCAGGGCTGCATCTTTTGAGCGCAGTACTGAGCCTGAAAAGCGTTTCCAACCCCACTTACAAGTAAAACTAGCTAAAATATGCCTGGCTGCTCTTCACTGAAAATATCATTCTGCGTACATTTTTGGCATACGTTTGCTCCTGCCGGGTCAGCCAAGTGGCAAATTTCTACTTAACCACCTGCTATCATGAGAGACCTCAGGGCTGCATTTTTTGAGCCCAGTACTGAGCCTGAAAAGCGTTTCTAACCCCACTTATTAGTAAAACTAGCTAAAATGTGCCTGGCTGCTATTCACTGAAAAGCTCATTCTGTGTACATTTTTGGCATACGTTTGCTCCTGCTGGGTCAGCCAAGTGGCAAATTTCTACTTAACCACCCGCTATCATGAGAGACCTCAGGGCTGCATTTTTTGAGCCCAGTACTGAGCCTGAAAAGCGTTTCTAACCCCACTTACAAGTAAAACTAGCTAAAATGTGCCTGGCTGCTATTCACTGAAAAGCTCATTCTGCGTATATTTTTGGCATACATTTGCTCCTGCCGGGTCAGCTGAGCAGCGAAGTTCTACTTAACTACCTCCTATCAGGAGAGACTTCAGAGCTGCATCTTTTGAGCCCAGTACTGAGCTTGAAAAGCATTCCCAACCCCAATTACAAGTAAAACTAGCTAAAATGTGCCTGGCTGCTCTTCACTGCTTACATTTTTGGCATACGTTTGCTCCTACCGGGTCAGCTGAGCAGCGAATTTCTATTTAACCACCTGCTATCATGAGAGACCTCAGTGCTGCATCTTTTGAGCCCAGTACTGAGCCTGAAAAGCGTTTCCAACCCCACTTACAAGTAAAACTTGCTAGAATGTGCCTGGCTGCTATTCACTGAAAAGCTCATTCTGCTTACATTTTTGGCATACGTTTACTCCTGCTGGGTCAGCCAAGTGGCAAATTTCTACTTAACCACCTGCTATCATGAAAGACCTCAGGCTGCATTTTTTGAGCGCAGTACTGAGCCTGAAAAGCGTTTCCAACCCCACTTACAAGTAAAACTAGCTAAAATGTGCCTGGCTGCTATTCACTGAAAAGCTTATTCTGCGTACATTTTTGGCATACGTTTGCTCCTGCCGGGTCAGCTGAGCAGCGAAGTTCTACTTAACTACCTCCTATCATGAGAGACCTCAGAGCTGCATCTTTTGAACCCAGTACTGAGCCTGAAAAGCATTTCCAACCCCACTTACAAGTAAAACTAGCTAAAATGTGCCTGGCTGCTCTTCACTGAAAAGCTCATTCTGCTTACATTTTTTGCATACGTTTGCTCCTGCCGGGTCAGCTGAGCAGCAAATTTTATTTAACCACCTGCTATCATGAGAGACCTCAGGGCTGCATGTTTTGAGCCCAGTACTGATCCTGAAAAGAGTTTCCAACCCCACTTACAAGTAAAACTAGCTAAAATGTGCCTGGCTGCTATTCACTGAAAAGCTCATTCTGTGTACATTTTTGGCATACGTTTGCTCCTGCTGGGTCAGCCAAGTGGCAAATTTCTACTTAACCACCTGCTATCATGAGAGACCTCAGGGCTGCATTTTTTGAGCCCAGTACTGAGCCTGAAAAGCGTTTCTAACCCCACTTACAAGTAAAACTAGCTAAAATGTGCCTGGCTGCTCTTCACTGAAAAGCTCATTCTGCGTACATTTTTGGCACAAATTTGCTCCTGCCGGGTCAGCTGAGCAGCGAAGTTCTACTTAACTACCTCCTATCAGGAGAGACTTCAGAGCTGCATCTTTTGAGCCCAGTACTGAGCCTGAAAAGCGTTTCCAACCCCACTTACAAGTAAAACTTGCTAGAATGTGCCTGGCTGCTATTCACTGAAAAGCTCATTCTGCTTACATTTTTGGCATACGTTTACTCCTGCTGGGTCAGCCAAGTGGCAAATTTCTACTTAACCACCTACTATCATGAAATACCTCAGGGCTGCATTTTTTGAGCGCAGTACTGAGCCTGAAAAGCGTTTCCAACCCCACTTACCAGTAAAACTAGCTAAAATGTGCCTGGCTGCTATTCACGGAAAAGCTCATTCTGCGTACATTTTTGGCATACGTTTGCTCCTGCCGGGTCAGCTGAGCAGCGAAGTTCTACTTAACTACCTCCTATCATGAGAGACCTCAGAGCTGCATCTTTTGAACCCAGTACTGAGCCTGAAAAGCGTTTCCAACACTTACAAGTAAAACTAGCTAAAATGTGCCAGGCTGCTATATTCACTGAAAAGCTCATTCTGCGTACATTTCTGGCATACGTTTGCTCCTGCCGGGTCAGCTGAGCAGCGAAGTTCTATTTAACCACCTGCTATCATGAGAGATCTCAGGGCTGCATCTTTTGAGCCCAGTACTGAGCCTGAAAAGCATTTCCAACCTCACTTACAAGTAAAACTAGCTAAAATGTGCCTGGCTGCTATTCACTGAAAAGCTCATTCTGCGTACATTTTTGGCACAAATTTCCTCCTGCCGGGTCAGTTGAGCAGCGAAGTTCTACTTAACTACCTCCTATCAGGAGAGACTTCAGAGCTGCATCTTTTGAGCCAGTACTGAGCCTGAAAAGCATTTTTAACCCCACTTACAGGTAAAACTAGCTAAAATGTGCCTGGCTGCTATTCACTGAAAAGCTCATTCTGTGTACATTTTTGGCATATGTTTGCCCCTACCGGGTCAGCTGAGCAGCGAATTTCTATTTAACCACCTGCTATCATGAGAGACCTCCGGGCTGCATGTTTTGAGCCCAGTACTGAGCCTGAAAAGCGTTTCCAACCCCACTTACAAGTAAAACTAGCTAAAATGTGCCTGGCTGCTATTCACTGAAAAGCTCATTCTGCGTACATTTTTGGCATACATTTGCTCCTGCCGGGTCAGCTGAGCAGCGAAGTTCTACTTAACTACCTCTTATCAGGAGAGACCTCAGGGCTGCATCTTTTGAGCCCAGTACTGAGCCTGAAAAGCGTTTCAAACCCCACTTACAAGTAAAATTTGCTAGAATGTGCCTGGCTGCTCTTTACTGAAAAGCTCATTCTGCTTACATTTTTGGTATACGTTTGCTCCTGCCGGGTCAGCTGAGCAGCGAATTTCTATTTACCCACCTGCTATCATGAGACACCTCAGGGCTGCATTTTTTGAGCCCAGTCCTGAGCCTGAAAAGCGTTTCAAACCCCACTTACAAGTAAAATTTGCTAGAATGTGCCTGGCTGCTCTTTACTGAAAAGCTCATTCTGCGTACATTTTTGGCATACGTTTGCTCCTACCGGGTCAGCTGAGCAGCGAATTTCTATTTAACCACCTGCTATCATGAGAGACCTCAGGGCTGCATGTTTTGAGCCCAGTACTGATCCTGAAAAGCGTTTCCAACCCCACTTACAAGTAAAACTAGCTAAAATATGCCTGGCTGCTCTTCACTGAAAAGCTCATTCTGCGTACATTTTTGGCACAAATTTGCTCCTGCCGGGTCAGCTGAGCAGCGAAGTTCTACTTAACTACCTCCTATCAGGAGAGACTTCAGAGCTGCATCTTTTGAGCCCAGTACTGAGCCTGAAAAGCATTCCCAACCCCAATTACAAGTAAAACTAGCTAAAATGTGCCTGGCTGCTCTTCACTGCTTACATTTTTGGCATACGTTTGCTCCTACCGGGTCAGCTGAGCAGCGAATTTCTATTTAACCACCTGCTATCATGAGAGACCTCAGGGCTGCATCTTTTGAGCCCAGTACTGAGCCTGAAAAGCGTTTCAAACCCCACTTACAAGTAAAACTTGCTAGAATGTGCCTGGCTGTCTTTACTGAAAAGCTCATTCTGCGTACATTTTTGGCATACGTTTGCTCATACCGGGTCAGCTGAGCAGCAAATTTCTATTAACCACCTGCTATCATGAGAGACCTCAGGGCTGCATGTTTTGAGCCCAGTACTGATCCTGAAAAGCGTTTCCAACCCCACTTACAAGTAAAACTAGCTAAAATGTGCCTGGCTGCTATTCACTGAAAAGCTCATTCTGCGTACATTTTTGGCATACGTTTGCTCCTGCCGGGTCAGCTAAGCAGCGAAGTTCTACTTAACTACCTCCTATCAGGAGAGACTTCAGAGCTGCATCTTTTGATCCCAGTACTGAGCCTGAAAAGCATTCCCAACCCCATTTACAAGTAAAACTAGCTAAAATGTGCCTGGCTGCTCTTCACTGCTTACATGTTTGGCATACGTTTGCTCCTACCGGGTCAGCTGAGCAGCGAATTTCTATTTAACCACCTGCTATCATGAGAGACCTTAGTGCTGCATCTTTTGAGCCCAGTACTGAGCCTGAAAAGCGTTTCAAACTCCACTTACAAGTAAAACTTGCTAGAATGTGCCTGGCTGCTCTTTACTGAAAAGCTCATTCTGCGTACATTTTTGGCATACGTTTGCTCATACCGGGTCAGCTGAGCAGCGAATTTCTATTAACCACCTGCTATCATGAGAGACCTCAGGGCTGCATGTTTTGAGCACAGTACTGATCCTGAAAAGCGTTTCCAACCCCACTCACAAGTAAAACTAGCTAAAATGTGCCTGGCTGCTATATTCACTGAAAAGCTCATTCTGCGTACATTTCTGGCATACATTTGCTCCTGCTGGGTCAGCTGAGCAGCGAAGTTCTCTTAACTACTTGCTATCTTCAGAGACCTCAGGGCTGCATGTTTTGAGCCCAGTACTGATCCTGAAAAGCGTTTCCAACCCCACCTACAAGTAAAACTAGCTAAAATGTGCCTGGTTGCTATTCACTGAAAAGCTCATTCTATGTACATTTTTGGCATACGTTTGCTCCTGCCGGGTTATCTGAGCAGCGAATTTCTAGTTAACCACCTGCTATCATGAGAGACCTCAGGGCTGCATCTTTTGAGCCCAGTACTGAGCCTGAAAAGCGTTTCCAACCCCACTTACAAGTAAAACTAGCTAAAATGTGCCTGGCTGCTATTCACTGAAAAGCTCATTCTGCGTACATTTTTGGCATACGTTTGCTCCTGCCGGGTCAGCTGAGCAGCGAAGTTCTACTTAACTACCTCCTATCATGAGAGACCTCAGAGCTGCATCTTTTGAACCCAGTACTGAGCCTGAAAAGCGTTTCCAACCCCACTTACAAGTGAAACTAGCTAAAATGTGCCTGGCTGCTATATTCACTGAAAAGCTCATTCTGCGTACATTTCTGGCATACGTTTGCTCCTGCCGGGTCAGCTGAGCAGCGAAGTTCTATTTAACCACCTGCTATCATGAGAGATCTCAGGGCTGCATCTTTTGAGCCCAGTACTGAGCCTGAAAAGCATTTCCAACCTCACTTACAAGTAAAACTATCTAAAATGTGCCTGGCTGCTATTCACTGAAAAGCTCATTCTGCGTACATTTTTGGCACAAATTTCCTCCTGCCGGGTCAGTTGAGCAGCGAAGTTCTACTTAACTACCTCCTATCAGGAGAGACTTCAGAGCTGCATCTTTTGAGCCCAGTACTGAGCCTGAAAAGCATTTTCAACCCCACTTACAGGTAAAACTAGCTAAAATGTGCCTGGCTGCTATTCACTGAAAAGCTCATTCTGTGTACATTTTTGGCATATGTTTGCCCCTACCGGGTCAGCTGAGCAGCGAATTTCTATTTAACCACCTGCTATCATGAGAGACCTCCGGGCTGCATGTTTTGAGCCCAGTACTGAGCCTGAAAAGCGTTTCCAACCCCACTTACAAGTAAAACTAGCTAAAATGTGCCTGGCTGCTATTCACTGAAAAGCTCATTCTGCGTACATTTTTGGCATACATTTGCTCCTGCCAGGTCAGCTGAGCAGCGAAGTTCTACTTAACTACCTCCTATCAGGAGAGACCTCAGGGCTGCATCTTTTGAGCCCAGTACTGAGCCTGAAAAGCATTTCTAACCCCACTTACAAGTAAAACTAGCTAAAATGTGCCTGGCTGCTCTTCACTGCTTACATTTTTGGCATACGTTTGCTCCTACCGGGTCAGCTGAGCAGCGAATTTCTATTTACCCACCTGCTATCATGAGACACCTCAGGGCTGCATTTTTTGAGCCCAGTACTGAGCCTGAAAAGCGTTTCAAACCCCACTTACAAGTAAAACTTGCTAGAATGTGCCTGGCTGCTCTTTACTGAAAAGCTCATTCTGCGTACATTTTTGGCATACATTTGCTCCTACCGGGTCAGCTGAGCAGCGAATTTCTATTTAACCACCTCCTATCATGAGAGACCTCAGGGCTGCATGTTTTGAGCCCAGTACTGATCCTGAAAAGCGTTTCCAACCCCACTTACAAGTAAAACTAGCTAAAATTTGCCTGGCTGCTATATTCACTGAAAAGCTCATTCTGCGTACATTTCTGGCATACGTTTGCTCCTGCCGGGTCAGCTGAGCAGCAAAATTCTACTTAACCACCTGCTATCATCAGAGACCTCGGGGCTGCATGTTTTGAGCCCAGTACTGATCCTGAAAAGCCCTTTCCAACCCCTCTTACAAGTAAAACTAGCTAAAATGTTCCTGGCTGCTATTCACTGAAAAGCTCATTCTGCTTACATTTTTGGCATACGTTTGCTCCTGCCTGGTTAGCTGAGCAGCGAATTTCTATTTAACCACCTGCTATCAAGAGAGACCTCAGGGCTGCATCTTTTGAGCGCAGTACTGAGCCTGAAAAGCGTTTCCAACCCCACTTACAAGTAAAACTAGCTAAAATATGCCTGGCTGCTCTTCACTGAAAAGCTCATTCTGCGTACATTTTTGGCACAAATTTGATCCTGCCGGGTCAGCTGAGCAGCGAAGTTCTACTTAACTACCTCCTATCAGGAGAGACTTCAGAGCTGCATCTTTTGAGCCCAGTACTGAGCCTGAAAAGCATTCCCAACCCCAATTACAAGTAAAACTAGCTAAAATGTGCCTGGCTGCTCTTCACTGCTTACATTTTTGGCATACGTTTGCTCCTACCCGGTCAGCTGAGCAGCGAATTTCTATTTAACCACCTGCTATCATGAGAGACCTCAGGGCTGCATCTTTTGAGCCCAGTACTGAGCCTGAAAAGCGTTTCAAACCCCACTTACAAGTAAAACTTGCTAGAATGTGCCTGGCTGCTCTTTACTGAAAAGCTCATTCTGCGTACATTTTTGGCATACGTTTGCTCATACCGGGTCAGCTGAGCAGCGAATTTCTATTTAACCACCTGCTATCATGAGAGACCTCAGTGCTGCATCTTTTGAGCCCAGTACTGAGCCTGAAAAGCGTTTCAAACTCCACTTACAAGTAAAACTTGCTAGAATGTGCCTGGCTGCTCTTTACTGAAAAGCTCATTCTGCGTACATTTTTGGCATACGTTTGCTCATACCGGGTCAGCTGAGCAGCGAATTTCTATTAACCACCTGCTATCATGAGAGACCTCAGGGCTGCATGTTTTGAGCACAGTACTGATCCTGAAAAGCGTTTCCAACCCCACTCACAAGTAAAACTAGCTAAAATGTGCCTGGCTGCTATATTCACTGAAAAGCTCATTCTGCGTACATTTCTGGCATACATTTGCTCCTGCTGGGTCAGCTGAGCAGCGAAGTTCTCTTAACTACCTGCTATCTTCAGAGACCTCAGGGCTGCATGTTTTGAGCCCAGTACTGATCCTGAAAAGCGTTTCCAACCCCACCTACAAGTAAAACTAGCTAAAATGTGCCTGGCTGCTATTCACTGAAAAGCTCATTCTATGTACATTTTTGGCATACGTTTGCTCCTGCCGGGTTATCTGAGCAGCGAATTTCTAGTTAACCACCTGCTATCATGAGAGACCTCAGGGCTGCATCTTTTGAGCACAGTACTGAGCCTGAAAAGCGTTTCCAACCCCACTTACAAGTAAAACTAGCTAAAATATGCCTGGCTGCTCTTCACTGAAAAGCTCATTCTGCGTACATTTTTGGCACAAATTTGCTCCTGCCGGGTCAGCTGAGCAGCGAAGTTCTACTTAACTACCTCCTATCAGGAGAGACTTCAGAGCTGCATCTTTTGAGCCCAGTACTGAGCCTGAAAAGCGTTTCCAACCCCACTTACAAGTAAAACTAGCTAAAATGTGCCTGGCTGCTATTCACTGAAAAGCTCATTCTGTGTACATTTTTGGCATACGTTTACTCCTGCTGGGTCAGCCAAGTTTCAAATTTCTACTTAACCACCTGCTATCATGAAAGACCTCAGGGCTTCATTTTTTGAGCGCAGTACTGAGCCTGAAAAGCGTTTCCAACCCCACTTACAAGTAAAACTAGCTAAAATGTGCCTGGCTGCTATTCACTGAAAAGCTCATTCTGCGTACTTTTTGGCATACGTTTGCTCCTGCCGGGTCAGCTAAGCAGCGAAGTTCTACTTAACTACCTCCTATCAGGAGAGACTTTAGAGCTGCATCTTTTGAGCCCAGTACTGAGCCTGAAAAGCGTTTCCAACCCCACTTACAAGTAAAACTAGCTAAAATGTGCCTGGCTGCTCTTCGCTGAAAAGCTCATTCTGCGTACATTTTTGGCATACGTTTGCTCCTGCCGGGTCAGCTGAGCAGCGAATTTCTATTAACCACCTGCTATCATGAGAGACCTCAGGGCTGCATGTTTTGAGCCCAGTACTGATCCTGAAAAGCGTTTACAACCCCACTTACAAGTAAAACTAGCTAAAATGTGCCTGGCTGCTATATTCATTGAAAAGCTCATTCTGCGTACATTTTTGGCATACATTTGCTCCTGCTGGGTCAGCTGAGCAGCGAAGTTCTACTTAACTACCTCCTATCAAGAGAGACCTCAGAGCTGCCTCTTTTGAGCCCAGTACTGAGCCTGAAAAGCATTTCCAACCCCACTTACAAGTGAAACTAGCTAAAATGTGCCTGGCTGCTATATTCACTGAAAAGCTCATTCTGCGTACATTTCTGGCATACGTTTGCTCCTGCCGGGTCAGCTGAGCAGCGAAATTCTACTTAACCACCTGCTATCATCAGAGACCTCAGGGCTGCATGTTTTGAGCCCAGTACTGATCCTAAGCGTTTCCAACCCCACCTACAAGTAAAACTAGCTAAAATGTGCCTGGCTGCTATTCGCTGAAAAGCTCATTCTGCGTACATTTTTGGCATACGTTTGCTCCTGCCTGTTCAGCTGAGCAGCGAATTTCTATTAACCACCTGCTATCATGAGAGACCTCAGGGCTGCATCTTTTGAGCGCAGTACTGAGCCTGAAAAGCGTTTCCAACCCCACTTACAAGTAAAACTAGCTAAAATATGCCTGGCTGCTCTTCACTGAAAATATCATTCTGCGTACATTTTTGGCATACGTTTGCTCCTGCCGGGTCAGCCAAGTGGCAAATTTCTACTTAACCACCTGCTATCATGAGAGACCTCAGGGCTGCATTTTTTGAGCCCAGTACTGAGCCTGAAAAGCGTTTCTAACCCCACGTATTAGTAAAACTAGCTAAAATGTGCCTGGCTGCTATTCACTGAAAAGCTCATTCTGTGTACATTTTTGGCATACGTTTGCTCCTGCTGGGTCAGCCAAGTGGCAAATTTCTACTTAACCACCCGCTATCATGAGAGACCTCAGGGCTGCATTTTTTGAGCCCAGTACTGAGCCTGAAAAGCGTTTCTAACCCCACTTACAAGTAAAACTAGCTAAAATGTGCCTGGCTGCTATTCACTGAAAAGCTCATTCTGCGTATATTTTTGGCATACATTTGCTCCTGCCGGGTCAGCTGAGCAGCGAAGTTCTACTTAACTACCTCCTATCAGGAGAGACTTCAGAGCTGCATCTTTTGAGCCCAGTACTGAGCCTGAAAAGCATTCCCAACCCCAATTACAAGTAAAACTAGCTAAAATGTGCCTGGCTGCTCTTCACTGCTTACATTTTTGGCATACGTTTGCTCCTACCGGGTCAGCTGAGCAGCGAATTTCTATTTAACCACCTGCTATCATGAGAGACCTCAGTGCTGCATCTTTTGAGCCCAGTACTGAGCCTGAAAAGCGTTTCCAACCCCACTTACAAGTAAAACTTGCTAGAATGTGCCTGGCTGCTATTCACTGAAAAGCTCATTCTGCTTACATTTTTGGCATACGTTTACTCCTGCTGGGTCAGCCAAGTGGCAAATTTCTACTTAACCACCTGCTATCATGAAAGACCTCAGGGCTGCATTTTTTGAGCGCAGTACTGAGCCTGAAAAGCGTTTCCAACCCCACTTACAAGTAAAACTAGCTAAAATGTGCCTGGCTGCTATTCACTGAAAAGCTTATTCTGCGTACATTTTTGGCATACGTTTGCTCCTGCCGGGTCAGCTGAGCAGCGAAGTTCTACTTAACTACCTCCTATCATGAGAGACCTCAGAGCTGCATCTTTGGAACCCAGTACTGAGCCTGAAAAGCATTTCCAACCCCACTTACAAGTAAAACTAGCTAAAATGTGCCTGGCTGCTCTTCACTGAAAAGCTCATTCTGCTTACATTTTTTGCATACGTTTGCTCCTGCCGGGTCAGCTGAGCAGCAAATTTTATTTAACCACCTGCTATCATGAGAGACCTCAGGGCTGCATGTTTTGAGCCCAGTACTGATCCTGAAAAGAGTTTCCAACCCCACTTACAAGTAAAACTAGCTAAAATGTGCCTGGCTGCTATTCACTGAAAAGCTCATTCTGTGTACATTTTTGGCATACGTTTGCTCCTGCTGGGTCAGCCAAGTGGCAAATTTCTACTTAACAACCTGCTATCATGAGAGACCTCAGGGCTGCATTTTTTGAGCCCAGTACTGAGCCTGAAAAGCGTTTCTAACCCCACTTACAAGTAAAACTAGCTAAAATGTGCCTGGCTGCTCTTCACTGAAAAGCTCATTCTGCGTACATTTTTGGCACAAATTTGCTCCTGCCGGGTCAGCTGAGCAGCGAAGTTCTACTTAACTACCTCCTATCAGGAGAGACTTCAGAGCTGCATCTTTTGAGCCCAGTACTGAGCCTGAAAAGCGTTTCCAACCCCACCTACAAGTAAAACTTGCTAGAATGTGCCTGGCTGCTATTCACTGAAAAGCTCATTCTGCTTACATTTTTGGCATACGTTTACTCCTGCTGGGTCGGCCAAGTGGCAAATTTCTACTTAACCACCTACTATCATGAAATACCTCAGGGCTGCATTTTTTGAGCGCAGTACTGAGCCTGAAAAGCGTTTCCAACCCCACTTACCAGTAAAACTAGCTAAAATGTGCCAGGCTGCTATATTCACTGAAAAGCTCATTCTGCGTACATTTCTGGCATACGTTTGCTCCTGCCGGGTCAGCTGAGCAGCGAAGTTCTATTTAACCACCTGCTATCATGAGAGATCTCAGGGCTGCATCTTTTGAGCCCAGTACTGAGCCTGAAAAGCATTTCCAACCTCACTTACAAGTAAAACTAGCTAAAATGTGCCTGGCTGCTATTCACTGAAAAGCTCATTCTGCGTACATTTTTGGCACAAATTTCCTCCTGCCGGGTCAGTTGAGCAGCGAAGTTCTACTTAACTACCGCCTATCAGGAGAGACTTTAGAGCTGCATCTTTTGAGCCAGTACTGAGCCTGAAAAGCATTTTTAACCCCACTTACAGGTAAAACTAGCTAAAATGTGCCTGGCTGCTATTCACTGAAAAGCTCATTCTGTGTACATTTTTGGCATATGTTTGCCCCTACCGGGTCAGCTGAGCAGCGAATTTCTATTTAACCACCTGCTATCATGAGAGACCTCCGGGCTGCATGTTTTGAGCCCAGTACTGAGCCTGAAAAGCGTTTCCAACCCCACTTACAAGTAAAACTAGCTAAAATGTGCCTGGCTGCTATTCACTGAAAAGCTCATTCTGCGTACATTTTTGGCATACATTTGCTCCTGCCGGGTCAGCTGAGCAGCGAAGTTCTACTTAACTACCTCTTATCAGGAGAGACCTCAGGGCTGCATCTTTTGAGCCCAGTACTGAGCCTGAAAAGCGTTTCAAACCCCACTTACAAGTAAAATTTGCTAGAATGTGCCTGGCTGCTCTTTACTGAAAAGCTCATTCTGCTTACATTTTTGGCATACGTTTGCTCCTGCCGGGTCAGCTGAGCAGCGAATTTCTATTTACCCACCTGCTATCATGAGACACCTCAGGGCTGCATTTTTTGAGCCCAGTACTGAGCCTGAAAAGCGTTTCAAACCCCACTTACAAGTAAAATTTGCTAGAATGTGCCTGGCTGCTCTTTACTGAAAAGCTCATTCTGCGTACATTTTTGGCATACGTTTGCTCCTACCGGGTCAGCTGAGCAGCGAATTTCTATTTAACCACCTGCTATCATGAGAGACCTCAGGGCTGCATGTTTTGAGCCCAGTACTGATCCTGAAAAGCGTTTCCAACCCCACTTACAAGTAAAACTAGCTAAAATGTGCCTGGCTGCTATATTTACTGAAAAGCTCATTCTGCGTACATTTCTGGCATACGTTTGCTCCTGCCGGGTCAGCTGAGCAGCGAAATTCTACTTAACCACCTGCTATCATCAGAGACCTCGGGGCTGCATGTTTTGAGCCCAGTACTGATCCTGAAAAGCCCTTTCCAACCCCACTTACAAGTAAAACTAGCTAAAATGTTCCTGGCTGCTATTCACTGAAAAGCTCATTCTGCTTACATTTTTGGCATACGTTTGCTCCTGGCGGGTTAGCTGAGCAGCGAATTTCTATTTAACCACCTGCTATCATGAGAGACCTCAGGGCTGCATCTTTTGAGCGCAGTACTGAGCCTGAAAAGCGTTTCCAACCCCACTTACAAGTAAAACTAGCTAAAATATGCCTGGCTGCTCTTCACTGAAAAGCTCATTCTGCGTACATTTTTGGCACAAATTTGCTCCTGCCGGGTCAGCTGAGCAGCGAAGTTCTACTTAACTACCTCCTATCAGGAGAGACTTCAGAGCTGCATCTTTTGAGCCCAGTACTGAGCCTGAAAAGCATTCCCAACCCCAATTACAAGTAAAACTAGCTAAAATGTGCCTGGCTGCTCTTCACTGCTTACATTTTTGGCATACGTTTGCTCCTACCGGGTCAGCTGAGCAGCGAATTTCTATTTAACCACCTGCTATCATGAGAGACCTCAGGGCTGCATCTTTTGAGCCCAGTACTGAGCCTGAAAAGCGTTTCAAACCCCACTTACAAGTAAAACTTGCTAGAATGTGCCTGGCTGTCTTTACTGAAAAGCTCATTCTGCGTACATTTTTGGCATACGTTTGCTCATACCGGGTCAGCTGAGCAGCAAATTTCTATTAACCACCTGCTATCATGAGAGACCTCAGGGCTGCATGTTTTGAGCCCAGTACTGATCCTGAAAAGCGTTTCCAACCCCACTTACAAGTAAAACTAGCTAAAATGTGCCTGGCTGCTATTCACTGAAAAGCTCATTCTGCGTACATTTTTGGCATACGTTTGCTCCTGCCGGGTCAGCTAAGCAGCGAAGTTCTACTTAACTACCTCCTATCAGGAGAGACTTCAGAGCTGCATCTTTTGATCCCAGTACTGAGCCTGAAAAGCATTCCCAACCCCATTTACAAGTAAAACTAGCTAAAATGTGCCTGGCTGCTCTTCACTGCTTACATGTTTGGCATACGTTTGCTCCTACCGGGTCAGCTGAGCAGCGAATTTCTATTTAACCACCTGCTATCATGAGAGACCTTAGTGCTGCATCTTTTGAGCCCAGTACTGAGCCTGAAAAGCGTTTCAAACTCCACTTACAAGTAAAACTTGCTAGAATGTGCCTGGCTGCTCTTTACTGAAAAGCTCATTCTGCGTACATTTTTGGCATACGTTTGCTCATACCGGGTCAGCTGAGCAGCGAATTTCTATTAACCACCTGCTATCATGAGAGACCTCAGGGCTGCATGTTTTGAGCACAGTACTGATCCTGAAAAGCGTTTCCAACCCCACTCACAAGTAAAACTAGCTAAAATGTGCCTGGCTGCTATATTCACTGAAAAGCTCATTCTGCGTACATTTCTGGCATACATTTGCTCCTGCTGGGTCAGCTGAGCAGCGAAGTTCTCTTAACTACTTGCTATCTTCAGAGACCTCAGGGCTGCATGTTTTGAGCCCAGTACTGATCCTGAAAAGCGTTTCCAACCCCACCTACAAGTAAAACTAGCTAAAATGTGCCTGGTTGCTATTCACTGAAAAGCTCATTCTATGTACATTTTTGGCATACGTTTGCTCCTGCCGGGTTATCTGAGCAGCGAATTTCTAGTTAACCACCTGCTATCATGAGAGACCTCAGGGCTGCATCTTTTGAGCCCAGTACTGAGCCTGAAAAGCGTTTCCAACCCCACTTACAAGTAAAACTAGCTAAAATGTGCCTGGCTGCTATTCACTGAAAAGCTCATTCTGCGTACATTTTTGGCATACGTTTGCTCCTGCCGGGTCAGCTGAGCAGCGAAGTTCTACTTAACTACCTCCTATCATGAGAGACCTCAGAGCTGCATCTTTTGAACCCAGTACTGAGCCTGAAAAGCATTTCCAACCTCACTTACAAGTAAAACTATCTAAAATGTGCCTGGCTGCTATTCACTGAAAAGCTCATTCTGCGTACATTTTTGGCACAAATTTGCTCCTGCCGGGTCAGCTGAGCAGCGAAAATCTACTTAACTACCTCCTATCAGGAGAGACTTCAGAGCTGCATCTTTTGAGCCCAGTACTGAGCCTGAAAAGCGTTTCCAACCCCACTTACAAGTAAAACTAGCTAAAATGTGCCTGGCTGCTCTTCACTGCTTACATTTTTGGCATACGTTTGCTCCTACCGGGTCAGCTGAGCAGCGAATTTCTATTTAACCACCTGCTATCATGAGAGACCTCAGTGCTGCATCTTTTGAGCCCAGTACTGAGCCTGAAAAGCGTTTCAAACTCCACTTACAAGTAAAACTTGCTAGAATGTGCCTGGCTGCTCTTTACTGAAAAGCTCATTCTGCGTACATTTTTGGCATACGTTTGCTCCTACCGGGTCAGCTGAGCAGCGAATTTCTATTTAAGCACCTGCTATCATGAGAGACCTCAGTGCTGCATCTTTTGAGCACAGTACTGATCCTGAAAAGCGTTTCCAACCCCACTCACAAGTAAAACTAGCTAAAATGTGCCTGGCTGCTATATTCACTGAAAAGCTCATTCTGCGTACATTTCTGGCATACATTTGCTCCTGCTGGGTCAGCTGAGCAGCGAAGTTCTCTTAACTACCTGCTATCTTCAGAGACCTCAGGGCTGCATGTTTTGAGCCCAGTACTGATCCTGAAAAGCGTTTCCAACCCCACCTACAAGTAAAACTAGCTAAAATGTGCCTGGCTGCTATTCACTGAAAAGCTCATTCTATGTACATTTTTGGCATACGTTTGCTCCTGCCGGGTTATCTGAGCAGCGAATTTCTAGTTAACCACCTGCTACCATGAGAGACCTCAGGGCTGCATCTTTTGAGCACAGTACTGAGCCTGAAAAGCGTTTCCAACCCCACTTACAAGTAAAACTAGCTAAAATATGCCTGGCTGCTCTTCACTGAAAAGCTCATTCTGCGTACATTTTTGGCACAAATTTGCTCCTGCCGGGTCAGCTGAGCAGCGAAGTTCTACTTAACTACCTCCTATCAGGAGAGACTTCAGAGCTGCATCTTTTGAGCCCAGTACTGAGCCTGAAAAGCGTTTCCAACCCCACTTACAAGTAAAACTAGCTAAAATGTGCCTGGCTGCTATTCACTGAAAAGCTCATTCTGTGTACATTTTTGGCATACGTTTACTCCTGCTGGGTCAGCCAAGTTTCAAATTTCTACTTAACCACCTGCTATCATGAAAGACCTCAGGGCTTCATTTTTTGAGCGCAGTACTGAGCCTGAAAAGCGTTTCCAACCCCACTTACAAGTAAAACTAGCTAAAATGTGCCTGGCTGCTATTCACTGAAAAGCTCATTCTGCATACTTTTTGGCATACGTTTGCTCCTGCCGGGTCAGCTAAGCAGCGAAGTTCTACTTAACTACCTCCTATCAGGAGAGACTTTAGAGCTGCATCTTTTGAGCCCAGTACTGAGCCTGAAAAGCGTTTCCAACCCCACTTACAAGTAAAACTAGCTAAAATGTGCCTGGCTGCTCTTCGCTGAAAAGCTCATTCTGCGTACATTTTTTGCATACGTTTGCTCCTGCCGGGTCAGCTGAGCAGCGAATTTCTATTAACCACCTGCTATCATGAGAGACCTCAGGGCTGCATGTTTTGAGCCCAGTACTGATCCTGAAAAGCGTTTACAACCCCACTTACAAGTAAAACTAGCTAAAATGTGCCTGGCTGCTATATTCATTGAAAAGCTCATTCTGCGTACATTTTTGGCATACATTTGCTCCTGCTGGGTCAGCTGAGCAGCGAAGTTCTACTTAACTACCTCCTATCAAGAGAGACCTCAGAACTGCCTCTTTTGAGCCCAGTACTGAGCCTGAAAAGCATTTCCAACCCCACTTACAAGTGAAACTAGCTAAAATGTGCCTGGCTGCTATATTCACTGAAAAGCTCATTCTGCGTACATTTCTGGCATACGTTTGCTCCTGCTGGGTCAGCTGAGCAGCGAAATTCTACTTAACCACCTGCTATCATCAGAGACCTCAGGGCTGCATCTTTTGAGCACAGTACTGAGCCTGAAAAGCGTTTCCAACCCCACTTACAAGTAAAACTAGCTAAAATATGCCTGGCTGCTCTTCACTGAAAAGCTCATTCTGCGTACATTTTTGGCACAAATTTGCTCCTGCCGGGTCAGCTGAGCAGCGAAAATCTACTTAACTACCTCCTATCAGGAGAGACTTCAGAGCTGCATCTTTTGAGCCCAGTGCTGAGCCTGAAAAGCGTTTCCAACCCCACTTACAAGTAAAACTTGCTAGAATGTGCCTGGCTGCTATTCACTGAAAAGCTCATTCTGCTTACATTTTTGGCATACGTTTACTCCTGCTGGGTCAGCCAAGTGGCAAATTTCTACTTAACCACCTACTATCATGAAAGACCTCAGGGCTGCATTTTTTGAGCGCAGTACTGAGCCTGAAAAGCGTTTCCAACCCCACTTACAAGTAAAACTAGCTAAAATGTGCCTGGCTGCTATATTCACTGAAAAGCTCATTCTGCGTACATTTCTGGCATACGTTTGCTCCTGCCGGGTCAGCTGAGCAGCGAAGTTCTATTTAACCACCTGCTATCATGAGAGATCTCAGGGCTGCATCTTTTGAGCCCAGTACTGAGCCTGAAAAGCATTTCCAACCTCACTTACAAGTAAAACTAGCTAAAATGTGCCTGGCTGCTATTCACTGAAAAGCGCATTCTGCGTACATTTTTGGCACAAATTTCCTCCTGCCGGGTCAGTTGAGCAGCGAAGTTCTACTTAACTACCTCCTATCAGGAGAGACTTCAGAGCTGCATCTTTTGAGCCCAGTACTGAGCCTGAAAAGCGTTTCAAACTCCACTTACAAGTAAAACTTGCTAGAATGTGCCTGGCTGCTCTTTACTGAAAAGCTCATTCTGCGTACATTTTTGGCATACGTTTGCTCATACCGGGTCAGCTGAGCAGCGAATTTCTATTTAACCACCTGCTATCATGAGAGACCTCCGGGCTGCATGTTTTGAGCCCAGTACTGAACCTGAAAAGCGTTTCCAACCCCACTTACAAGTAAAACTAGCTAAAATGTGCCTGGCTGCTATTCACTGAAAAGCTCATTCTGCGTACATTTTTGGCATACATTTGCTCCTGCCGGGTCAGCTGAGCAGCGAAGTTCTACTTAACTACCTCTTATCAGGAGAGACCTCAGGGCTGCATCTTTTGAGCCCAGTACTGAGCCTGAAAAGCATTTCTAACCCCACTTACAAGTAAAACTAGCTAAAATGTGCCTGGCTGCTCTTCACTGCTTACATTTTTGGCATACGTTTGCTCCTACCGGGTCAGCTGAGCAGCGAATTTCTATTTACCCACCTGCTATCACGAGACACCTCAGGGCTGCATTTTTTGAGCCCAGTACTGAGCCTGAAAAGCGTTTCAAACCCCACTTACAAGTAAAACTTGCTAGAATGTGCCTGGCTGCTCTTTACTGAAAAGCTCATTCTGCGTACATTTTTGGCATACGTTTGCTCCTACCGGGTCAGCTGAGCAGCGAATTTCTATTTAACCACCTGCTATCATGAGAGACCTCAGGGCTGCATGTTTTGAGCCCAGTACTGATCCTGAAAAGCGTTTCCAACCCCACTTACAAGTAAAACTAGCTAAAATGTGCCTGGCTGCTATATTTACTGAAAAGCTCATTCTGCGTACATTTCTGGCATACGTTTGCTCCTGCCGGGTCAGCTGAGCAGCGAAATTCTACTTAACCACCTGCTATCATCAGAGACCTCGGGCTGCATGTTTTGAGCCCAGTACTGATCCTGAAAAGCCCTTTCCAACCCCACTTACAAGTAAAACTAGCTAAAATGTTCCTGGCTGCTATTCACTGAAAAGCTCATTCTGCTTACATTTTTGGCATACGTTTGCTCCTGCCGGGTTAGCTGAGCAGCGAATTTCTATTTAACCACCTGCTATCATGAGAGACCTCAGGGCTGCATCTTTTGAGCGCAGTACTGAGCCTGAAAAGCGTTTCCAACCCCACTTACAAGTAAAACTAGCTAAAATGTTCCTGGCTGCTCTTCACTGAAAAGCTCATTCTGCGTACATTTTTGGCACAAATTTGCTCCTGCCGGGTCAGCTGAGCAGCGAAGTTCTACTTAACTACCTCCTATCAGGAGAGACTTCAGAGCTGCATCTTTTGAGCCCAGTACTGAGCCTGAAAAGCATTCCCAACCCCAATTACAAGTAAAACTAGCTAAAATGTGCCTGGCTGCTCTTCACTGCTTACATTTTTGGCATACGTTTGCTCCTACCGGGTCAGCTGAGCAGCGAATTTCTATTTAACCACCTGAGGTTCCGTGACGATTTGAACCCGTGTTTTCAAGTTTGTCGGAAATACATAATATTGGTATCAGCGAACCGCAAATGATCCATTTAGTATATCCTGGTGTTTACGCTACGCTATGAGCAAGAGCACTCCTTTTATAAACACATTTCTGATCTACCCACGGCATCCATCTTAGATCATGGCCGCCATTTTGTGTTTCTTGCCCTCACATACGCAATAGCCTCTGATCACTTCATTTCGATTAAGGACACGTAACCTTAGCCGGAGATTCACCTCTTTCATGACACGTGCACCTTAAACCAGATCACGCTGTAGCTGCATGACTCGACAAAGGCTACCTCCTCTGCCCGAGGCCAGTCCTGCCAAACTGGTCTTCGTGTCCATTGTCCTGATCATGATTAGGCGGCCGAAGCCGGTAGACTTGCCCATTTACAACCCACAAACATCCCTTATCCCACTTTTCTATCTTCCACACCTGGCTCTGTTTCTTTCTTTCTGAATCTTTATTAGGGGGAGGTAACGAACTTTACGATGAGGCGGTCCGGGTCCTGAATGCAATATTGACAGGGAATTGTGACAAACTAGTGGGAACCCCTCTCTTCGCAATGTTTGGCCTCAGATATTATCGACGGTTCCTGTGTAACACCAAATATTTATTGTTTTAGACACAAAGGGTTTGGGAATGTATTACATGTAAAGAATTCGCCCCCAGCTTAAAATTTAGTATATAAGGAGCAACCCGCTTTGTACAAATTGAACAGGCTCCTGGTTACTGCCCGTGTGTAGTATCTGTGACTTCTGTGTCCCTGCAGTAATAAACCTTTGGTCTTTGACGCCACCATCGAGAAGCCCGTGTTTCTGTTCATTTGTGCACCAAGGCAGGTGGAACTCCGGGGTCTTTGGGTGTTGTTCCCTGACACCTCTGGACGGAACCAAAAAGTCCAGAACTCCAATTGGCGCCCAACGTGGGGCGACGTCATTCGGTACCGGTCCAAAAGCCTGAAGAGTTCGAGAAGCTTCGTGTGAAGATTCCTGAGGGAGGCGCCCCACTTCATCGATCCCGGCATATCGCAAAAGTGGCCCGAAGTTCTCTTCCACGAGGGTTTCCCGTTCAGGACGGCTGCAGTGGGCCGTTGCCTTGACCGTCGCCCTGTCTTGGACCCGAGGTGCAGTCCTTAGTACGGCGAAACGTGACGGGTTTCTCCTTGGTGACGTCTTCAGTGACTCAGTTAAGTATTTAGTGATAGCTAGCTGGTTACTTTTGTGAGGATTGTTAAAAATCCTTGATCGGTTCTTGGTTTGGTTTGGTTTTGTCAGATTATCACTGGTTGTTCTAGTTACGATAATCTATTTGGTTTAGTTTGGGTATCGATACATCAGTTCGTTTTGGTAGGCCTAAGTTCTTGGTTCAAGTGCACATATTTGTTTCGTGTTCGTTTGTTTTGTGTTCCGGACTGAAAATGGTAAGTCGGAAAATGTTGTCTTGTTTTGGTTGCAACCGTGACTCACGATTGGAGGACTCTTGTCTGGTTCCTCCGATTGGGACTCCCCTATATGATTTATATTGTAAGCACGGCGTGGGTCCTATATCTTATAATGAGGTATGGGTCCGTTATTGTAAGAAGGATGGTGTCCTTAGTTGGCCACTGCATGGTAGTTTTGAACCAGAGATTCTCGACAACTTAGAAGCGAAATTGTTCAGGAAGAAAGCCCGGCCGGCAATGTTTGATTCTTTCCGTTACTGGCGAAAAGAATCCAAACAGAGAGAAATGAAAAGGTTGAAGAAAGAACAGAAAGAACAAGAAGAGTTAACTCTAGAGCAAGCGGCTAAACAGTTGCAGGCTAACGAGTGTGAGAAGGCCATAGATATAGCCATTAGAGAGCATAATCTAGCGATTGACAAGTGCTATCCTGCCTTGCCATCGAAAATGGCTAAGATACTGGAGGATTCTGAAAACGATCCTCTGCTATCTTATCTGTTAAGGTCACCTCCACCGTATGCACAAGGTGCTACGGCTCCGCTTGTCCCGAATGTTCAATTGCCGGTTGCTGGACAACCTGGTGTTCCTGCTCCTATCCCTCAGAATCAAGTTCCCGTACCTCCTGTGATGAATGTGAATGTTCCTACAGCTCCTTCTCTTCCTACACTGCCAGCTTCCATACCTACCTCTGTACCTACTGCTCCAGAAACTATTTTCCTCGATACTCCTACTGTTCCGTTATCTATTCCTACCTCTACTGCGTTCTCTACGTCTGCGAGTGTGCTAACTCCGCTTTCTGTTCGTCGAAGAATCACTGATTCTGTTACTAATATGCTGTCTCCTTTATATAAAACTTTAATTAAGACTCCTACTCCTGACTCTGTTCAGAGACGAAGTCAGCTTCCAAGTACTGAGGAACGAGGAATTTTAGATTCCACGGCTCTCAGATGGATTTCGAAGAGTAGAAGATATAGTACGAGAGATGTGCTAGACACATTTATGCAGTGGGGGGAACCAACGCAACGGTACGTCTTTGATGAGATGTGCTCGTTGTTACGTGAGGAAATAGAAGAAGATGATGTCGAATCAGATTTGGAAGATTTAATTAGGGTTCAAAAAGAGTTCGCTGCTGGAATGATAGTGGGTGAGAATATAAAGGAAGCGATGGAACTTATTTTAAGTTTTAGGAATGATCCATCTCTTCGTTCACCGAGAGATTTAGAAAAAGGTAAAATGAAACTAAGTCGCCAATATCCTATGAGGGAGGTTCCTCCAATCTGGCGCGAAGCAATACAACGTGATGATAATGCAGGAATTGCAGCTGCTCCAGCACAGTTTCAACGAGTGTGGATACACATTCCATGGAAGCGAGCTGAAGTGTTAGCGGTGAAACAGGCCTTGCCAGATCCACGTAAGAATCCAGCTGGATATTACAAGGAATTAACACAGACAGTTGAGGCTTGTATAATGAACCTAGCCGACATCGATATGTTGTTTGGTAACGTAGTTCCGCAACCAGTGTGGGCTAAAATTCGTAGAGAGGATCATCAAGCTGCCTTAGGTGGTGATTGGGCAGCTATCACTGCAGCAGATGGTCAACAAATAGGTGGTGCAAAACCCGAACCTCTAATTGCTAATCTTCCAGGTAGAATAATTGATCTAATGAAGACTCTGATGCCAGCATTGCGTGTAAATTGGGACAAGCTGTCAGCATGCAGGCAGAAGAAAGACGAAAGTGTCTCCGACTTCTTCACGAGGTTCGAAGAGACTTTTGTAGATCATAGTGGTCAGGACATGAGTACAGAAGGAGGGCAAAGACTGTTTGTAGATAAATTTGTGCATAATTTGTTACCTGAATTATGCAATAAATTAAAGGATTCAGAAAGTGCGTGGGCTGTATCTACGACAGCGCAAATACTTGCGACTGCACAGTACTACGAAAATAGGGATAAAGAGGAAAAGGAAAAATCAGAGAAGAAAACGAAAGATTTAAAAACTAAAGTTCTTTTGCAGCAGGCGTATCCGCCTCGCACGAATCAGACTAATACGCAGCAAGGTTCATACCAAAGGACAGATTATGGTTCATCAAGACCTCAATATCAGTGGAATCAGTGTGCGTACTGTAAGAAAGAAGGTCACTATAAAAATGAATGTCCGATCTTAGCGCAAAATAATGCAGCAGCAGCTCAGAGAGGTCGTGGTGGTTTTGTGCAGAATTCTAGAGGACGAGGACGAGGTGCTATGCCTCCACAAACGAATGATCGTCCCTCCAATCACTTTGATCAACAAAATGGACAATCTGCTCAGCAAAATAGATCTCAACAGTATCTTGTTGAGGACTATAATGAAGTAGATGAGGGTTTTCAGCAAAATGGGTACTAGGACAGCCATGGACAGAGAGAGGGAGTAGTATCAGTTCCAGTGGATCAGAGTGGGCCTTATGTCGCAGTAGCAACATCAGGTGTAGTCGAACCGTTTCTGTTGGATACTGGTGCCGCAAAAAGTTCTATCATTCATGCGAAACTCCCTGGCGCACCTTTGTCCGGCTCAACAAATGTTTCCGTAGGTTTTTCAGGCGCCCCTGTTTACAACCCGATATCTGGTCCTTTGTCTATTTCTGTTGGACCGTGCCAATTGAAAGCACCCCTGATTTTGACGACAGGTTGTAATGAAAATCTGCTTGGTTTAGATTTGTTAAAACGACTATATGCGACATTGTACTGTTCTCCGGAAGGAGTACAGCTTACGTTGGGTAAAAATATCACCTCTCCGATGTACTTGTCAATGGATGCACTCCCGCCGGAGCTACATTCACTCCCTGATTCTCTTTGGGCGACTGGTCCTAATGATGTAGGTCTCCTAGAAATTCCACCGTATGTGGTAACTTTGAAAGCGAATGTGAAATTTCCAAGAATTCCCCAATATAAAATATCGAGTGAAGGTGAGCGTGCACTTTTATTGATTGTGCAAGATTTGATTAAGAAAGGTGTGGTTGAAGAAACTAGAGGAAATGTCTGTAACAGTCCTGTATTACCGATTCTGAAGCGAACTGATCCTACAAAACCTCCAGTGTACAGGTTTGTCATAGACCTTAGAGAAGTTAATAAGATTGTAGTCCCACAGTTTCCTGTAGTGCCAGACATTACTGCCTTGTTAACATTGATTCCTGCCACAGCTACATGGTTCTCAGTTATTGACTTAAAGAATGCCTTTTTCAGCATTCCAATAGCCGAAGAAAGTAGAGATATTTTCGGCTTCTGTCTAGGAGGTCGCAGTTTCAGATTTAAACGCGCACCACAAGGCTATTGTGAAAGTCCATCCATTTACAGTCAAGCATTAAAAAGCCAGTTAGATTCTTTTGTCCTTCCTCCAGGTTCTGCCCTAGTACAGTACGTAGACGATCTTCTAGTTGCTGCCGATGACAAGGAAACTTGCAAAGCAGCTACAATTTCCCTATTGCATCATTTGTCTAATTTGAATCACAAGGTGTCTCCTTCCAAAATGCAATACTGCTGCCAAGAAGTGACCTACCTAGGTCATCTCTTGTCAAAGGAGGGAAGGAAGTTGACCCCAGAGAGAATAAAAGCAATTACACAGATGAGTGTTCCACGCACACAGAGAGAAGTACGTGCCTTCCTAGGTATTACCTCTTACTGTAGGCAATGGATTCCAAATTTTTCTCTTTTAGCGAAACCATTGGTAGCTTTGACTGGGAAAAATGTTCCGAGTCCGGTGCCATGGTCTGATGAATGCCAAGAGAGTTTTACTGAATTACGAAAAGCATTGTGTTCAGCTCCTGTATTGGGTACACCTGACTACAGTAAACCATTCACGCTCTACGTTCACGAAAGAGAAGGTTGCGCGTTGAGTGTTCTGACACAGAAGTTTGGTGATAAACAACGCCCGTGTGCGTATTTTTCATCAACATTAGATCCGGTAGCTAGAGCGTTACCTAGTTGTTTGAGAGCTACAGCAGCAGCTGCAGCTTCCATTCGACAATCTGCTGGTTTGGTGATGAACAATATGCTAGTGGTCATGGTTCCTCATGCTGTGGATACACTCATGAACCGAACCAAGACACAACACCTTACCAGTGCTAGATTATCAGGCTATGAGTTGACACTGTTAGCGAGCCATATTCAGATCAAAAGATGCAATGTATTGAATCCAGCAACATTGTTGCCGACTGATCAAGAGTCGAGTGATTCCGAGCCACATGATTGCTATTTCAAAACGGAGGAAGAGACAAAAGGACGCATAGATTTAAAAGATACTCCGCTATCAGATCCGGATGGTACGCTGTATGTGGACGGGTCATGTTTTAAATTAGAGAATGGTGATGTGACTGCTGCTTACGCAGTAACGACTTTGAAGACGATTTTGGAGACTGCAAGAGTGAGTCAGAATTCTGCCCAAGCTGCAGAATTAATAGCTCTAACGAGAGCGTGTGTTTTAGCTGAGGGAAAGAGAGTGAATGTGTTTACAGATAGTCAGTACGCATTTGGCGTGGCCCATAGTTTTGGCCGGTTGTGGAGAGAAAGAGGTTTCATTACGTCCCATGGGACTAAGATCCAGCATGGTCAGCTAGTTAACGACTTGTTGGAATCTCTAACCTTGCCGACTGAAGTTGCGATTGTGAAGTGCAGTGCTCATAAAGCAATCACGGATGATGTTGGTCGTGGGAATGCTTTTGCTGACGAAATTGCTAAACAGACAGCTAGAGACACGATGAGCAGAATGTATGTTGCTACGTCTGCAAGATGGATTGCTGAGTCTGGAATGTGTGAGGATACTATGGAAAGTGTGAAAGAGATTCAGAAAGAAGCAACTAAGGAAGAGAAACGTGTATGGAGAGAAAGTACGGGCAAGTTGGACTCGAATGGATGTTGGATTGATTTGACAGAACAGCAGCGTTGGATGTTGCCCGATGCGTATGTGCTTGCAGTAGTGACGATGGCGCATGGAGTAGCGCATATAAGTTCTAAAGGGATATGTAAGATGTTAGCTCCGGTCTGGAAGAATGAGGGAATCAGTAAGTGTGCAGAGAGAGTGGTGAAAAATTGTATGGTGTGCTTGATGCATAATCCTGGCAAGGGAACTCCAACTCCAGCTGGTCATTTCGCTCCTCCTTCCTGCCCCTTTGAAGTGATTCAGTTAGACTTCATTCACATGGAGCGCTGCAATAATTTAAAGTATGTCCTGGTGGTAGTCTGTGCTTTTTCCAGGTGGATAGAAGCATACCCACTAAAGGACAACACTGCCCTATCTACTGCCAAAATTCTTCTCAAAGAATTTTTCCCTAGATATGGAATGCCACGGATTGTATGGTCAGATAACGAAAGTGAGTTTATAGGGAAAGTTATGCAGAGTGTGTGTGCCGGCCTAGGATTGAAACAGAAATTTCACAGTGCAAACCACCCCCAGTCTGCTGGTTTAGTCGAGGGTTCCAATGGCACCCTCAAGTTGAAAATAGCCAAAATACAAGCATCCACAGGTTTAGCCTGGCCAGACGCACTTCCCTTGGCCTTGTTATCAATGAGAGCAACAGTACATTCTAGAATAGGGCTTAGTCCTTACGAGATAGTCTTTGGTCGCCCGGCAAATATCTGGGGTGTACCAAGGCCTAAAGAATTTTGCTCCATAGAATATCCTATGTTGATAGACTACCTTTACGACTTGACTGCTAAATTGAGTCTTATTCATCAACAGGTTTTCGATGCTTTGCCAAAACCTCCGGAGAGTCCAGGGCATCAGCTGAAACCAGGAGATCTGGTTGTCATCAAGAACTTCGCGAGGACGAAGAACCTTCAGCCGAGATTTGTGGGGCCTTTTCAGATCTTACTGGCAACGAGGACAGCAGTTCGTGTAGCTGGCCGTAAGCACTGGATACACGCCTCTCATGTTAAGCGTGTTCCTTTGCCGCTCCCTTACGACGACTGGGTGAAAAAGGGAATTGGTGCCTCCGAATCTGAAATCACACCGAAGTTCATCTCTTTCAGCGATGCCGAATTGATTACTGACACTTCAAAACCTGACTCTCCTCCTGAAAAGACTCCTTTGAACATTGAACATTTGTCTCCAGCATCGGAAGAAACTTTGCTATCTGCGAACTTAAACTCTGCAACAGCTGCTAGTGATACACTATTTTCCGATCAGACAGTACCAGCGAAGCAGAGATACAACCTAAGAAGCCGTAAAATGGACAAATAAAGCAGGCAACTGCATATTGTGATTTTGATATATTGAACTTTTGCCTTCAGCCAGGAAGTTTGCTATTGTTTATTTTTTTTTTTTTTAAATTGCCTTGCCGTCTGGGTAGCCGTAGGGTCGTGGCTGTGTGCCTAGTTTGAATTTGCAGGGGTCTGACACAAGGTCGATCTTTCTGTTGGTTCTGGGAACTCCCAGGGCTGATAGAGGCATTTTCATCTACGTACACATCATCAGTGGTCGCGAGCGGATTGTAGAAGATGGAGCTTCCTGCGCTGCAACGAGAAAATGTGATTTATGTTCGCAGAAACAGACTTAATAGAATTCTTCATAGCAAATGCTTTTTGATGCAATTTGCCATTACATTTTTGATTGTTTTAGCAACATTGGTGGGTGGAATCGTCTTTAGTATAAATTTGATTTTTGTGCCAGTTTCTACAGTACCTCCCCTTGATCCTGCTATTTCTACTGTTTCTTCTATACACTCTTTTCACTCATTTCCGGAACATGAGCAAGCCAGACGCTCAGAGTTCACCAACAACACATTTGTACAGCTCTTACACCAACACCAACTGGTAGTTAACACTACAGACTGCTGGGTGTGTGGTTTGATACCCCACACTATGGATAAAGGTATTCCCTATCTGGTTTTGCCTTACAGCTATAATGGATCATTTCAGGCCTTCCAAACCATCTTTGCTTATGCCCTTGAAACCTATCCTCCACGTCCACCGCGTTCCACTAAATATAACTCTGCCAACAAAGCCTTAGTCCAGGGAATTATTGACATGGTCAAGGACGTCAATAATACGCCATCTTACCCTAGAGACGAATTGCGAGTATATTTAAGTTGGAATACTTCAGAGTATCGCCTTAGTTTAGGAGAAAGCAAACGTAAAAGCTCAACTCCAATCTGGGTCGTACCTCACCGAGGTCAGGTCTGTTTGCAAGGTAACAGGAGAAATCCGAGAGCTCAGCTAGGGAGGAGTGAGTGCGTAGAGACTTATGTGTTTCCGGCTAACTCTTCCCCTGCCTTTCTTACTGCTAGGGGTACCTACTTCATTTGTCGAGACAGAGCTTATACATGGTTGCCTGCCGACTTTTCAGGATCATGTTACATTGCTCGATTGTTGCCTCCGACATACACTGCTTCATCTGATTACCACAGAACCAGAATAGCGAGAGGTGTCTTCAGCAAGGAAGATACCGCTGGTCAGGAAGCTGGAGACTTCTTCAAAGGCTTCCTTCCGTTCTGGGGACCTATGGCCAATAGTAGAAACATACGTCAGCTAACACGGGTAGTTGAATCTACTATTACCGAAACTGCTGGTGCCCTTAGCAATCTGACAGCTGAGCTTCAGGCGGATAGGCTCATGACGTTGCAGAACCGTATGGTTCTAGACGTTATACTTGCAGATCGAGGTGGGGTATGTAGAATGATCCAATCGAGCTGCTGTGTCTTTATTCCTAATAATGCTCCAACAGTCTATGAGGCGATCTCTAAGCTACACAAGATTTCCGACTCTATTCACGTAGACAAGGGAAACTGGTCCTTCATGGAGTGGTTTTGGACTCTGATCTCAGCATGGGGATGGAAGGTTCTGATGGTCATTGGTGTCATCTTAGTATTCCTATTCTCATGTTGTCTGATTATCCAGTGTGGTCCTGCTCTGTGTAGTCTTTGTGCTGCAACTTGTCTCAGAAAACCACCTGCGTTTGGAGAAAAGACACGAGAAAGGATGATGATACAACAGCATGTCACTGACCTGATGAGCATAGAACTAGATTCTGACATAGACTGAGTAATTGCCTATGTAAGGGCAAAAGGAGGGTCTGAGGTTCCGTGACGATTTGAACCCGTGTTTTCAAGTTTGTCGGAAATACATAATATTGGTATCAGCGAACCGCAAATGATCCATTTAGTATATCCTGGTGTTTACGCTACGCTATGAGCAAGAGCACTCCTTTTATAAACACATTTCTGATCTACCCACGGCATCCATCTTAGATCATGGCCGCCATTTTGTGTTTCTTGCCCTCACATACGCAATAGCCTCTGATCACTTCATTTCGATTAAGGACACGTAACCTTAGCCGGAGATTCACCTCTTTCATGACACGTGCACCTTAAACCAGATCACGCTGTAGCTGCATGACTCGACAAAGGCTACCTCCTCTGCCCGAGGCCAGTCCTGCCAAACTGGTCTTCGTGTCCATTGTCCTGATCATGATTAGGCGGCCGAAGCCGGTAGACTTGCCCATTTACAACCCACAAACATCCCTTATCCCACTTTTCTATCTTCCACACCTGGCTCTGTTTCTTTCTTTCTGAATCTTTATTAGGGGGAGGTAACGAACTTTACGATGAGGCGGTCCGGGTCCTGAATGCAATATTGACAGGGAATTGTGACAAACTAGTGGGAACCCCTCTCTTCGCAATGTTTGGCCTCAGATATTATCGACGGTTCCTGTGTAACACCAAATATTTATTGTTTTAGACACAAAGGGTTTGGGAATGTATTACATGTAAAGAATTCGCCCCCAGCTTAAAATTTAGTATATAAGGAGCAACCCGCTTTGTACAAATTGAACAGGCTCCTGGTTACTGCCCGTGTGTAGTATCTGTGACTTCTGTGTCCCTGCAGTAATAAACCTTTGGTCTTTGACGCCACCATCGAGAAGCCCGTGTTTCTGTTCATTTGTGCACCAAGGCAGGTGGAACTCCGGGGTCTTTGGGTGTTGTTCCCTGACACCTCTGGACGGAACCAAAAAGTCCAGAACTCCACACCTGCTATCATGAGAGACCTCAGGGCTGCATCTTTTGAGCCCAGTACTGAGCCTGAAAAGCGTTTCAAACCCCACTTACAAGTAAAACTTGCTAGAATGTGCCTGGCTGCTCTTTACTGAAAAGCTCATTCTGCGTACATTTTTGGCATACGTTTGCTCATACCGGGTCAGCTGAGCAGCGAATTTCTATTAACCACCTGCTATCATGAGAGACCTCAGGGCTGCATGTTTTGAGCCCAGTACTGATCCTGAAAAGCGTTTCCAACCCCACTTACAAGTAAAATTAGCTAAAATGTGCCTGGCTGCTATTCACTGAAAAGCTCATTCTGCGTACATTTTTGGCATACGTTTGCTCCTGCCGGGTCAGCTAAGCAGCGAAGTTCTACTTAACTACCTCCTATCAGGAGAGACTTCAGAGCTGCATCTTTTGATCCCAGTACTGAGCCTGAAAAGCATTCCCAACCCCATTTACAAGTAAAACTAGCTAAAATGTGCCTGGCTGCTCTTCACTGCTTACATTTTTGGCATACGTTTGCTCCTACCGGGTCAGCTGAGCAGCGAATTTCTATTTAACCACCTGCTATCATGAGAGACCTTAGTGCTGCATCTTTTGAGCCCAGTACTGAGCCTGAAAAGCGTTTCAAACTCCACTTACAAGTAAAACTTGCTAGAATGTGCCTGGCTGCTCTTTACTGAAAAGCTCATTCTGCGTACATTTTTGGCATACGTTTGCTCATACCGGGTCAGCTGAGCAGCGAATTTCTATTAACCACCTGCTATCATGAGAGACCTCAGGGCTGCATGTTTTGAGCACAGTACTGATCCTGAAAAGCGTTTCCAACCCCACTCACAAGTAAAACTAGCTAAAATGTGCCTGGCTGCTATATTCACTGAAAAGCTCATTCTGCGTACATTTCTGGCATACATTTGCTCCTGCTGGGTCAGCTGAGCAGCAAAGTTCTCTTAACTACTTGCTATCTTCAGAGACCTCAGGGCTGCATGTTTTGAGCCCAGTACTGATCCTGAAAAGCGTTTCCAACCCCACCTACAAGTAAAACTAGCTAAAATGTGCCTGGCTGCTATTCACTGAAAAGCTCATTCTATGTACATTTTTGGCATACGTTTGCTCCTGCCGGGTTATCTGAGCAGCGAATTTCTAGTTAACCACCTGCTATCATGAGAGACCTCAGGGCTGCATCTTTTGAGCACAGTACTGAGCCTGAAAAGCGTTTCCAACCCCACTTACAAGTAAAACTAGCTAAAATATGCCTGGCTGCTCTTCACTGAAAAGCTCATTCTGCGTACATTTTTGGCACAAATTTGCTCCTGCCGGGTCAGCTGAGCAGCGAAGTTCTACTTAACTACCTCCTATCAGGAGAGACTTCAGAGCTGCATCTTTTGAGCCCAGTACTGAGCCTGAAAAGCGTTTCCAACCCCACTTACAAGTAAAACTAGCTAAAATGTGCCTGGCTGCTATTCACTGAAAAGCTCATTCTGTGTACATTTTTGGCATACGTTTACTCCTGCTGGGTCAGCCAAGTTTCAAATTTCTACTTAACCACCTGCTATCATGAAAGACCTCAGGGCTTCATTTTTTGAGCGCAGTACTGAGCCTGAAAAGCGTTTCCAACCCCACTTACAAGTAAAAGTAGCTAAAATGTGCCTGGCTGCTATTCACTGAAAAGCTCATTCTGCGTACTTTTTGGCATAAGTTTGCTCCTGCCGGGTCAGCTAAGCAGCGAAGTTCTACTTAACTAATTCCTATCAGGAGAGACTTTAGAGCTGCATCTTTTGAGCCCAGTACTGAGCCTGAAAAGCGTTTCCAACCCCACTTACAAGTAAAACTAGCTAAAATGTGCCTGGCTGCTCTTCGCTGAAAAGCTCATTCTGCGTACATTTTTGGCATACATTTGCTCCTGCCGGGTCAGCTGAGCAGCGAATTTCTATTAACCACCTGCTATCATGAGAGACCTCAGGGCTGCATGTTTTGAGCCCAGTACTGATCCTGAAAAGCGTTTACAACCCCACTTACAAGTAAAACTAGCTAAAATGTGCCTGGCTGCTATTCACTGAAAAGCTCATTCTGCGTACATTTTTGGCATACGTTTGCTCCTGCCGGGTCAGCTGAGCAGCGAAGTTCTACTTAACTACCTCCTATCATGAGAGACCTCAGAGCTGCATCTTTTGAACCCAGTACTGAGCCTGAAAAGCGTTTCCAACCCCACTTACAAGTGAAACTAGCTAAAATGTGCCTGGCTGCTATATTCACTGAAAAGCTCATTCTGCGTACATTTCTGGCATACGTTTGCTCCTGCCGGGTCAGCTGAGCAGCGAAGTTCTATTTAACCACCTGCTATCATGAGAGATCTCAGGGCTGCATCTTTTGAGCCCAGTACTGAGCCTGAAAAGCATTTCCAACCTCACTTACAAGTAAAACTAGCTAAAATGTGCCTGGCTGCTATTCACTGAAAAGCTCATTCTGCGTACATTTTTGGCACAAATTTCCTCCTGCCGGGTCAGTTGAGCAGCGAAGTTCTACTTAACTACCTCCTATCAGGAGAGACTTCAGAGCTGCATCTTTTGAGCCCAGTACTGAGCCTGAAAAGCATTTTCAACCCCACTTACAGGTAAAACTAGCTAAAATGTGCCTGGCTGCTATTCACTGAAAAGCTCATTCTGTGTACATTTTTGGCATATGTTTGCCCCTACCGGGTCAGCTGAGCAGCGAATTTCTATTTAACCACCTGCTATCATGAGAGACCTCCGGGCTGCATGTTTTGAGCCCAGTACTGAGCCTGAAAAGCGTTTCCAACCCCACTTACAAGTAAAACTAGCTAAAATGTGCCTGGCTGCTATTCACTGAAAAGCTCATTCTGCGTACATTTTTGGCATACATTTGCTCCTGCCGGGTCAGCTGAGCAGCGAAGTTCTACTTAACTACCTCCTATCAGGAGAGACCTCAGGGCTGCATCTTTTGAGCCCAGTACTGAGCCTGAAAAGCATTTCTAACCCCACTTACAAGTAAAACTAGCTAAAATGTGCCTGGCTGCTCTTCACTGCTTACATTTTTGGCATACGTTTGCTCCTACCGGGTCAGCTGAGCAGCGAATTTCTATTTACCCACCTGCTATCATGAGACACCTCAGGGCTGCATTTTTTGAGCCCAGTACTGAGCCTGAAAAGCGTTTCAAACCCCACTTACAAGTAAAACTTGCTAGAATGTGCCTGGCTGCTCTTTACTGAAAAGCTCATTCTGCGTACATTTTTGGCATACGTTTGCTCCTACCGGGTCAGCTGAGCAGCGAATTTTTATTTAACCACCTGCTATCATGAGAGACCTCAGGGCTGCATGTTTTGAGCCCAGTACTGATCCTGAAAAGCGTTTCCAACCCCACTTACAAGTAAAACTAGCTAAAATGTGCCTGGCTGCTATATTCACTGAAAAGCTCATTCTGCGTACATTTCTGGCATACGTTTGCTCCTGCCGGGTCAGCTGAGCAGCGAAATTCTACTTAACCACCTGCTATCATCAGAGACCTCGGGGCTGCATGTTTTGAGCCCAGTACTGATCCTGAAAAGCCCTTTCCAACCCCTCTTACAAGTAAAACTAGCTAAAATGTTCCTGGCTGCTATTCACTTAAAAGCTCATTCTGCTTACATTTTTGGCATACGTTTGCTCCTGCCGGGTTAGCTGAGCAGCGAATTTCTATTTAACCACCTGCTATCATGAGAGACCTCAGGGCTGCATCTTTTGAGCGCAGTACTGAGCCTGAAAAGCGTTTCCAACCCCACTTACAAGTAAAACTAGCTAAAATATGCCTGGCTGCTCTTCACTGAAAAGCTCATTCTGCGTACATTGTTGGCACAAATTTGCTCCTGCCGGGTCAGCTGAGCAGCGAAGTTCTACTTAACTACCTCCTATCAGGAGAGACTTCAGAGCTGCATCTTTTGAGCCCAGTACTGAGCCTGAAAAGCATTCCCAACCCCAATTACAAGTAAAACTAGCTAAAATGTGCCTGGCTGCTCTTCACTGCTTACATTTTTGGCATACGTTTGCTCCTACCGGGTCAGCTGAGCAGCGAATTTCTATTTAACCACCTGCTATCATGAGAGACCTCAGGGCTGCATCTTTTGAGCCCAGTACTGAGCCTGAAAAGCGTTTCAAACCCCACTTACAAGTAAAACTTGCTAGAATGTGCCTGGCTGCTCTTTACTGAAAAGCTCATTCTGCGTACATTTTTGGCATACGTTTGCTCATACCGGGTCAGCTGAGCAGCGAATTTCTATTAACCACCTGCTATCATGAGAGACCTCAGGGCTGCATGTTTTGAGCCCAGTACTGATCCTGAAAAGCGTTTTCAACCCCACTTACAAGTAAAACTAGCTAAAATGTGCCTGGCTGCTATTCACTGAAAAGCTCATTCTGCGTACATTTTTGGCATACGTTTGCTCCTGCCGGGTCAGCTAAGCAGCGAAGTTCTACTTAACTACCTCCTATCAGGAGAGACTTCAGAGCTGCATCTTTTGAGCCCAGTACTGAGCCTGAAAAGCGTTTCCAACCCCTCTTACAAGTAAAACTAGCTAAAATGTGCCTGGCTGCTCTTCGCTGAAAAGCTCATTCTGCGTACATTTTTGGCATACGTTTGCTCCTGCCGGGTCAGCTGAGCAGCGAATTTCTATTAACCACCTGCTATCATGAGAGACCTCAGGGCTGCATGTTTTGAGCCCAGTACTGATCCTGAAAAGCGTTTACAACCCCACTTACAAGTAAAACTAGCTAAAATGTGCCTGGCTGCTATATTCATTGAAAAGCTCATTCTGCGTACATTTTTGGCATACATTTGCGCCTGCTGGGTCAGCTGAGCAGCGAAGTTCTACTTAACTACCTCCTATCAAGGGAGACCTCAGAGCTGCCTCTTTTGAGCCCAGTACTGAGCCTGAAAAGCATTTCCAACCCCACTTACAAGTGAAACTAGCTAAAATGTGCCTGGCTGCTATATTCACTGAAAAGCTCATTCTGCATACATTTCTGGCATACGTTTGCTCCTGCCGGGTCAGCTGAGCAGCGAAATTCTACTTAACCACCTGCTATCATCAGAGACCTCAGGGCTGCATGTTTTGAGCACAGTACTGATCCTAAGCGTTTCCAACCCCACCTACAAGTAAAACTAGCTAAAATGTGCCTGGCTGCTATTCGCTGAAAAGCTCATTCTGCGTACATTTTTGGCATACGTTTGCTCCTACCGGGTCAGCTGAGCAGCGAATTTCTATTTAACCACCTGCTATCATGAGAGACCTCAGGGCTGCATCTTTTGAGCCCAGTACTGAGCCTGAAAAGCGTTTCAAACCCCACTTACAAGTAAAACTTGCTAGAATGTGCCTGGCCGCTCTTTACTGAAAAGCTCATTCTGCGTACATTTTTGGCATACGTTTGCTCATACCGGGTCAGCTGAGCAGCGAATTTCTATTAACCACCTGCTATCATGAGAGACCTCAGGGCTGCATCTTTTGAGCGCAGTACTGAGCCTGAAAAGCGTTTCCAACCCCACTTACAAGTAAAACTAGCTAAAATATGCCTGGCTGCTCTTCACTGAAAAGCTCATTCTGCGTACATTTTTGGCACAAATATGCTCCTGCCGGGTCAGTTGAGCAGCGAAGTTCTACTTAACTACCTCCTATCAGGAGAGACTTCAGAGCTGCATCTTTTGATCCCAGTACTGAGCCTGAAAAGCATTCCCAACCCCATTTACAAGTAAAACTAGCTAAAATGTGCCTGGCTGCTCTTCACTGCTTACATTTTTGGCATACGTTTGCTCCTACCGGGTCAGCTGAGCAGCGAATTTCTATTTAACCACCTGCTATCATGAGAGACCTCAGTGCTGCATCTTTTGAGCCCAGTACTGAGCCTGAAAAGCGTTTCAAACTCCACTTACAAGTAAAACTTGCTAGAATGTGCCTGGCTGCCCTTCACTGAAAAGCTCATTCTGCGTACATTTTTGGCATACGTTTGCTCATACCGGGTCAGCTGAGCAGCGAATTTCTATTAACCACCTGCTATCATGAGAGACCTCAGGGCTGCATGTTTTGAGCACAGTACTGATCCTGAAAAGCGTTTCCAACCCCACTCACAAGTAAAACTAGCTAAAATGTGCCTGGCTGCTATATTCACTGAAAAGCTCATTCTGCGTACATTTCTGGCATACATTTGCTCCTGCTGGGTCAGCTGAGCAGCAAATTTCTCTTAACTACCTGCTATCTTCAGAGACCTCAGGGCTGCATGTTTTGAGCCCAGTACTGATCCTGAAAAGCGTTTCCAACCCCACCTACAAGTAAAACTAGCTAAAATGTGCCTGGCTGCTATTCACTGAAAAGCTCATTCTATGTACATTTTTGGCATACGTTTGCTCCTGCCGGGTTATCTGAGCAGCGAATTTCTAGTTAACCACCTGCTATCATGAGAGACCTCAGGGCTGCATCTTTTGAGCACAGTACTGAGCCTGAAAAGCGTTTCCAACCCCACTTACAAGTAAAACTAGCTAAAATATGCCTGGCTGCTCTTCACTGAAAAGCTCATTCTGCGTACATTTTTGGCACAAATTTGCTCCTGCGGGTCAGCTGAGCAGCGAAGTTCTACTTAACTACCTCCTATCAGGAGAGACTTCAGAGCTGCATCTTTTGAGCCCAGTACTGAGCCTGAAAAGCGTTTCCAACCCCACTTACAAGTAAAACTAGCTAAAATGTGCCTGGCTGCTATTCACTGAAAAGCTCATTCTGTGTACATTTTTGGCATACGTTTACTCCTGCTGGGTCAGCCAAGTTTCAAATTTCTACTTAACCACCTGCTATCATGAAAGACCTCAGGGCTTCATTTTTTGAGCGCAGTACTGAGCCTGAAAAGCGTTTCCAACCCCACTTACAAGTAAAACTAGCTAAAATGTGCCTGGCTGCTATTCACTGAAAAGCTCATTCTGCGTACTTTTTGGCATACGTTTGCTCCTGCCGGGTCAGCTAAGCAGCGAAGTTCTACTTAACTACCTCCTATCAGGAGAGACTTTAGAGCTGCATCTTTTGAGCCCAGTACTGAGCCTGAAAAGCGTTTCCAACCCCACTTACAAGTAAAACTAGCTAAAATGTGCCTGGCTGCTCTTCGCTGAAAAGCTCATTCTGCGTACATTTTTGGCATACGTTTGCTCCTGCCGGGTCAGCTGAGCAGCGAATTTCTATTAACCACCTGCTATCATGAGAGACCTCAGGGCTGCATGTTTTGAGCCCAGTACTGATCCTGAAAAGCGTTTACAACCCCACTTACAAGTAAAACTAGCTAAAATGTGCCTGGCTGCTATATTCATTGAAAAGCTCATTCTGCGTACATTTTTGGCATACATTTGCTCCTGCTGGGTCAGCTGAGCAGCGAAGTTCTACTTAACTACCTCCTATCAAGAGAGACCTCAGAGCTGCCTCTTTTGAGCCCAGTACTGAGCCTGAAAAGCATTTCCAACCCCACTTACAAGTGAAACTAGCTAAAATGTGCCTGGCTGCTATATTCACTGAAAAGCTCATTCTGCGTACATTTCTGGCATACGTTTGCTCCTGCTGGGTCAGCTGAGCAGCGAAATTCTACTTAACCACCTGCTATCATCAGAGACCTCAGGGCTGCATCTTTTGAGCACAGTACTGAGCCTGAAAAGCGTTTCCAACCCCACTTACAAGTAAAACTAGCTAAAATATGCCTGGCTGCTCTTCACTGAAAAGCTCATTCTGCGTACATTTTTGGCACAAATTTGCTCCTGCCGGGTCAGCTGAGCAGCGAAAATCTACTTAACTACCTCCTATCAGGAGAGACTTCAGAGCTGCATCTTTTGAGCCCAGTACTGAGCCTGAAAAGCGTTTCCAACCCCACTTACAAGTAAAACTAGCTAAAATGTGCCTGGCTGCTCTTCACTGCTTACATTTTTGGCATACGTTTGCTCCTACCGGGTCAGCTGAGCAGCGAATTTCTATTTAACCACCTGCTATCATGAGAGACCTCAGTGCTGCATCTTTTGAGCCCAGTACTGAGCCTGAAAAGCGTTTCAAACTCCACTTACAAGTAAAACTTGCTAGAATGTGCCTGGCTGCTCTTTACTGAAAAGCTCATTCTGCGTACATTTTTGGCATACGTTTGCTCCTACCGGGTCAGCTGAGCAGCGAATTTCTATTTAACCACCTGCTATCATGAGAGACCTCAGTGCTGCATCTTTTGAGCACAGTACTGATCCTGAAAAGCGTTTCCAACCCCACTCACAAGTAAAACTAGCTAAAATGTGCCTGGCTGCTATATTCACTGAAAAGCTCATTCTGCGTACATTTCTGGCATACATTTGCTCCTGCTGGGTCAGCTGAGCAGCGAAGTTCTCTTAACTACCTGCTATCTTCAGAGACCTCAGGGCTGCAAGTTTTGAGCCCAGTACTGATCCTCAAAAGCGTTTCCAACCCCACCTACAAGTAAAACTAGCTAAAATGTGCCTGGCTGCTATTCACTGAAAAGCTCATTCTATGTACATTTTTGGCATACGTTTGCTCCTGCCGGGTTATCTGAGCAGCGAATTTCTAGTTAACCACCTGCTATCATGAGAGACCTCAGGGCTGCATCTTTTGAGCACAGTACTGAGCCTGAAAAGCGTTTCCAACCCCACTTACAAGTAAAACTAGCTAAAATATGCCTGGCTGCTCTTCACTGAAAAGCTCATTCTGCGTACATTTTTGGCACAAATTTGCTCCTGCCGGGTCAGCTGAGCAGCGAAGTTCTACTTAACTACCTCCTATCAGGAGAGACTTCAGAGCTGCATCTTTTGAGCCCAGTACTGAGCCTGAAAAGCGTTTCCAACCCCACTTACAAGTAAAACTAGCTAAAATGTGCCTGGCTGCTATTCACTGAAAAGCTCATTCTGTGTACATTTTTGGCATACGTTTACTCCTGCTGGGTCAGCCAAGTTTCAAATTTCTACTTAACCACCTGCTATCATGAAAGACCTCAGCGCTTCATTTTTTGAGCGCAGTACTGAGCCTGAAAAGCGTTTCCAACCCCACTCACAAGTAAAACTATTAAAAATGTGCCTGGCTGCTATTCACTGAAAAGCTCATTCTGCGTACTTTTTGGCATACGTTTGCTCCTGCCGGGTCAGCTAAGCAGCGAAGTTCTACTTAACTACCTCCTATCAGGAGAGACTTTAGAGCTGCATCTTTTGAGCCCAGTACTGAGCCTGAAAAGCGTTTCCAACCCCACTTACAAGTAAAACTAGCTAAAATGTGCCTGGCTGCTCTTCGCTGAAAAGCTCATTCTGCGTACATTTTTTGCATACGTTTGCTCCTGCCGGGTCAGCTGAGCAGCGAATTTCTATTAACCACCTGCTATCATGAGAGACCTCAGGGCTGCATGTTTTGAGCCCAGTACTGATCCTGAAAAGCGTTTACAACCCCACTTACAAGTAAAACTAGCTAAAATGTGCCTGGCTGCTATATTCATTGAAAAGCTCATTCTGCGTACATTTTTGGCATACATTTGCTCCTGCTGGGTCAGCTGAGCAGCGAAGTTCTACTTAACTACCTCCTATCAAGAGAGACCTCAGAGCTGCCTCTTTTGAGCCCAGTACTGAGCCTGAAAAGCATTTCCAACCCCACTTACAAGTGAAACTAGCTACAATGTGCCTGGCTGCTATATTCACTGAAAAGCTCATTCTGCGTACATTTCTGGCATACGTTTGCTCCTGCTGTGTCAGCTGAGCAGCGAAATTCTACTTAACCACCTGCTATCATCAGAGACCTCAGGGCTGCATCTTTTGAGCACAGTACTGAGCCTGAAAAGCGTTTCCAACCCCACTTACAAGTAAAACTAGCTAAAATATGCCTGGCTGCTCTTCACTGAAAAGCTCATTCTGCGTACATTTTTGGCACAAATTTGCTCCTGCCGGGTCAGCTGAGCAGCGAAAATCTACTTAACTACCTCCTATCAGGAGAGACTTCAGAGCTGCATCTTTTGAGCCCAGTACTGAGCCTGAAAAGTGTTTCCAACCCCACTTACAAGTAAAACTTGCTAGAATGTGCCTGGCTGCTATTCACTGAAAAGCTCATTCTGCTTACATTTTTGGCATACGTTTACTCCTGCTGGGTCAGCCAAGTGGCAAATCTCTACTTAACCACCTACTATCATGAAAGACCTCAGGGCTTCATTTTTTGAGCGCAGTACTGAGCCTGAAAAGCGTTTCCAACCCCACTTACAAGTAAAACTAGTTAAAATGTGCCTGGCTGCTATTCACTGAAAAGCTCATTCTGCGTACATTTTTTGCATACGTTTGCTCCTGCCGGGTCAGCTGAGCAGGGAAGTTCTACTTAACTACCTCCTATCATGAGAGACCTCAGAGCTGCATCTTTTGAACCCAGTACTGAGCCTGAAAAGCGTTTCCAACCCCACTTACAAGTGAAACTAGCTAAAATGTGCCTGGCTGCTATATTCACTGAAAAGCTCATTCTGCGTACATTTCTGGCATACGTTTGCTCCTGCCGGGTCAGCTGAGCAGCGAAGTTCTATTTAACCACCTGCTATCATGAGAGATCTCAGGGCTGCATCTTTTGAGCCCAGTACTGAGCCTGAAAAGCATTTCCAACCTCACTTACAAGTAAAACTAGCTAAAATGTGCCTGGCTGCTATTCACTGAAAAGCGCATTCTGCGTACATTTTTGGCACAAATTTCCTCCTGCCGGGTCAGTTGAGCAGCGAAGTTCTACTTAACTACCTCCTATCAGGAGAGACTTCAGAGCTGCATCTTTTGAGCCCAGTACTGAGCCTGAAAAGCATTTTCAACCCCACTTACAGGTAAAACTAGCTAAAATGTGCCTGGCTGCTATTCACTGACAAGCTCATTCTGTGTACATTTTTGGCATATGTTTGCCCCTACCGGGTCAGCTGAGCAGCGAATTTCTATTTAACCACCTGCTATCATGAGAGACCTCCGGGCTGCATGTTTTGAGCCCAGTACTGAGCCTGAAAAGCGTTTCCAACCCCACTTACAAGTAAAACTAGCTAAAATGTGCCTGGCTGCTATTCACTGAAAAGCTCATTCTGCGTACATTTTTGGCATACATTTGCTCCTGCCGGGTCAGCTGAGGAGCGAAGTTCTACTTAACTACCTCCTATCAGGAGAGACCTCAGGGCTGCATCTTTTGAGCCCAGTACTGAGCCTGAAAAGCATTTCTAACCCCACTTACAAGTAAAACTAGCTAAAATGTGCCTGGCTGCTCTTCACTGCTTACATTTTTGGCATACGTTTGCTCCTACCGGGTCAGCTGAGCAGCGAATTTCTATTTACCCACCTGCTATCATGAGACACCTCAGGGCTGCATTTTTTGAGCCCAGTACTGAGCCTGAAAAGCGTTTCAAACCCCACTTACAAGTAAAACTTGCTAGAATGTGCCTGGCTGCTCTTTACTGAAAAGCTCATTCTGCGTACATTTTTGGCATACGTTTGCTCCTACCGGGTCAGCTGAGCAGCTAATTTCTATTTAACCACCTGCTATCATGAGAGACCTCAGGGCTGCATGTTTTGAGCCCAGTACTGATCCTGAAAAGCGTTTCCAACCCCACTTACAAGTAAAACTCGCTAAAATGTGCCTGGCTGCTATATTCACTGAAAAGCTCATTCTGCGTACATTTCTGGCATACGTTTGCTCCTGCCGGGTCAACTGAGCAGCGAAATTCTACTTAACCACCTGCTATCATCAGAGACCTCGGGGCTGCATGTTTTGAGCCCAGTACTGATCCTGAAAAGCCCTTTCCAATCCCACTTACAAGTAAAACTAGCTAAAATGTTCCTGGCTGCTATTCACTGAAAAGCTCATTCTGCTTACATTTTTGGCATACGTTTGCTCCTGCCGGGTTAGCTGAGCAGCGAATTTCTATTTAACCACCTGCTATCATGAGAGACCTCAGGGCTGCATCTTTTGAGCGCAGTACTGAGCCTGAAAAGCGTTTCCAACCCCACTTACAAGTAAAACTAGCTAAAATATGCCTGGCTGCTCTTCACTGAAAAGCTCATTCTGCGTACATTTTTGGCACAAATTTGCTCCTGCCGGGTCAGCTGAGCAGCGAAGTTCTACTTAACTACCTCCTATCAGGAGAGACTTCAGAGCTGCATCTTTTGAGCCCAGTACTGAGCCTGAAAAGCATTCCCAACCCCAATTACAAGTAAAACTAGCTAAAGAGTGCCTGGCTGCTCTTCACTGCTTACATTTTTGGCATACGTTTGCTCCTACCGGGTCAGCTGAACAGCGAATTTCTATTTAACCACCTGCTATCATGAGAGACCTCAGGGCTGCATGTTTTGAGCCCAGTACTGATCCTGAAAAGCGTTTCCAACCCCACTTACAAGTAAAACTTGCTAGAATGTGCCTGGCTGCTCTTTACTGAAAAGCTCATTCTGCGTACATTTTTGGCATACGTTTGCTCATACCGGGTCAGCTGAGCAGCGAATTTCTATTAACCACCTGCTATCATGAGAGACCTCAGGGCTGCATGTTTTGAGCCCAGTACTGATCCTGAAAAGCGTTTCCAACCCCACTTACAAGTAAAACTAGCTAAAATGTGCCTGGCTGCTCTTCGCTGAAAAGCTCATTCTGCGTACATTTTTGGCATACGTTTGCTCCTGCCGGGTCAGCTGAGCAGCGAATTTCTATTAACCACCTACTATCATGAGAGACCTCAGTGCTGCATGTTTTGAGCCAAGTACTGATCCTGAAAAGCGTTTACAACCCCACTTACAAGTAAAACTAGCTAAAATGTGCCTGGCTGCTATTCATTGAAAAGCTCATTCTGCGTACATTTTTGGCATACGTTTGCTCCTGCCGGGTCAGCTAAGCAGCGAAGTTCTACTTAACTACCTCCTATCAGGAGAGACTTCAGAGCTGCATCTTTTGAGCCCAGTACTGAGCCTTAAAAGCGTTTCCAACCCCACTTACAAGTAAAACTAGCTAAAATGTGCCTGGCTGCTCTTCGCTGAAAAGCTCATTCTGCGTACATTTTTGGCATACGTTTGCTCCTGCCGGGTCAGCTGAGCAGCGAATTTCTATTAACCACCTACTATCATGAGAGACCTCAGTGCTGCATGTTTTGAGCCAAGTACTGATCCTGAAAAGCGTTTACAACCCCACTTACAAGTAAAACTAGCTAAAATGTGCCTGGCTGCTATATTCATTGAAAAGCTCATTCTGCGTACATTTTTGGCATACATTTGCTCCTGCTGGGTCAGCTGAGTAGCGAAGTTCTACTTAACTACCTCCTATCAAGAGAGACCTCAGAGCTGCCTCTTTTGAGCCCAGTACTGAGCCTGAAAAGCATTTCCAACCCCACTTACAAGTGAAACTAGCTAAAATGTGCCTGGCTGCTATATTCACTGAAAAGCTCATTCTGCGTACATTTCTGGCATACGTTTGCTCCTGCCGGGTCAGCTGAGCAGCGAAATTCTACTTAACCACCTGCTATCATCAGAGACCTCAGGGCTGCATGTTTTGAGCCCAGTACTGATCCTAAGCGTTTCCAACCCCACCTACAAGTAAAACTAGCTAAAATGTGCCTGGCTGCTATTCGCTGAAAAGCTCATTCTGCGTACATTTTTGGCATACGTTTGCTCCTGCCTGTTCAGCTGAGCAGCGAATTTCTATTAACCACCTGCTATCATGAGAGACCTCAGGGCTGCATCTTTTGAGCGCAGTACTGAGCCTGAAAAGCGTTTCCAACCCCACTTACAAGTAAAACTAGCTAAAATATGCCTGGCTGCTCTTCACTGAAAAGCTCATTCTGCGTACATTTTTGGCACAAATATGCTCCTGCCGGGTCAGCTGAGCAGCGAAGTTCTACTTAACTACCTCCTATCAGGAGAGACTTCAGAGCTGCATTTTTTGATCCCAGTACTGAGCCTGAAAAGCATTCCCAACCCCATTTACAAGTAAAACTAGCTAAAATGTGCCTGGCTGCTCTTCACTGCTTACATTTTTGGCATACGTTTGCTCCTACCGGGTCAGCTGAGCAGCGAATTTCTATTTAACCACCTGCTATCATGAGAGACCTCAGTGCTGCATCTTTTGAGCCCAGTAGTGAGCCTGAAAAGCGTTTCAAACTCCACTTACAAGTAAAACTTGCTAGAATGGGCCTGGCTGCTCTTTACTGAAAAGCTCATTCTGCGTACATTTTTGGCATACGTTTGCTCATACCGGGTCAGCAGAGCAGCGAATTTCTATTAACCACCTGCTATCATGAGAGACCTCAGGGCTGCATGTTTTGAGCACAGTACTGATCCTGAAAAGCGTTTCCAACCCCACCTACAAGTAAAACTAGCTAAAAATGTGCCTGGCTGCTATTCACTGAAAAGCTCATTCTATGTACATTTTTGGCATACGTTTGCTCCTGCCGGGTTATCTGAGCAGCGAATTTCTAGTTAACCACCTGCTATCATGAGAGACCTCAGGGCTGCATCTTTTGAGCACAGTACTGAGCCTGAAAAGCGTTTCCAACCCCACTTACAAGTAAAACTAGCTAAAATATGCCTGGCTGCTCTTCACTGAAAAGCTCATTCTGCGTACATTTTTGGCACAAATTTGCTCCTGCCGGGTCAGCTGAGCAGCGAAGTTCTACTTAACTACCTCCTATCAGGAGAGACTTCAGAGCTGCATCTTTTGAGCCCAGTACTGAGCCTGAAAAGCGTTTCCAACCCCACTTACAAGTAAAACTAGCTAAAATGTGCCTGGCTGCTATTCACTGAAAAGCTCATTCTGTGTACATTTTTGGCATACGTTTACTCCTGCTGGGTCAGCCAAGTTTCAAATTTCTACTTAACCACCTGCTATCATGAAAGACCTCAGGGCTTCATTTTTTGAGCGCAGTACTGAGCCTGAAAAGCGTTTCCAACCCCACTTACAAGTAAAACTAGCTAAAATGTGCCTGGCTGCTATTCACTGAAAAGCTCATTCTGCGTACTTTTTGGCATACGTTTGCTCCTGCCGGGTCAGCTAAGCAGCGAAGTTCTACTTAACTACCTCCTATCAGGAGAGACTTTAGAGCTGCATCTTTTGAGCCCAGTACTGAGCCTGAAAAGCGTTTCCAACCCCACTTACAAGTAAAACTAGCTAAAATGTGCCTGGCTGCTCTTCGCTGAAAAGCTCATTCTGCGTACATTTTTGGCATACGTTTGCTCCTGCTGGGTCAGCCAAGTGGCAAATTTCTACTTAACCACCTGCTATCATGAGAGACCTCAGGGCTGCATTTTTTGAGCCCAGTTCTGAGCCTGAAAAGCGTTTCTAACCCCACTTACAAGTAAAACTAGCTAAAATGTGCCTGGCTGCTATTCACTGAAAAGCTCATTCTACGTATATTTTTGGCATACATTTGCTCCTGCCGGGTCAGCTGAGCAGCGAAGTTCTACTTAACTACCTCCTATCAGGAGAGACCTCAGAGCTGCATCTTTTGAACCCAGTACTGAGCCTGAAAAGCATTTCCAACCCCACTTACAAGTAAAACTAGCTAAAATGTGCCTGGCTGCTATTCACTGAAAAGCTCATTCTGCTTACATTTTTGGCATACGTTTGCTCCAACCGAGTCAGCTGAGCAGCCAATTTCTATTTAACCACCTGCTATCATGAGAGACCTCAGGGCTGCATCTTTTGAGCGCAGTACTGATCCTGAAAAGCGTTTCCAACCCCACTTACAAGTAAAACTAGCTAAAATGTGCCTGGCTGCTCTTCACTGAAAAGCTCATTCTGCTTACATTTTTGGCATACATTTGCTCCTGCCGGGTCAGCTGAGCAGCGAAGTTCTACTTAACCACCTGCTATCAGGAGAGACCTCAGGGCTGCATCTTTTGAGCCCAGTACTAAGCCTGAAAAGCATTTCCAACCCCACTTACAAGTAAAATTAGCTAAAATGTGCCTGGCTGCTCTTCACTGCTTACATTTTTGGCATACGTTTGCTCCTACCGGGTAAGCTGAGCAGCGAATTTCTATTTAACCACCTGCTATCATGATGCAGCCTCAGGCTGCATCTTTTGAGCCCAGTACTGATCCTGAAAAGCGTTTCCAACCCCACTTACAAGTAAAACTAGCTAAAATGTGCCTGGCTGCTATATTCATTGAAAAGCTCATTCTGCGTACATTTTTGGCATACATTTGCTCCTGCTGGGTCAGCTGAGCAGCGAAGTTCTACTTAACTACCTCCTATCAAGAGAGACCTCAGAGCTGCCTCTTTTGAGCCCAGTACTGAGCCTGAAAAGCATTTCCAACCCCACTTACAAGTGAAACTAGCTAAAATGTGCCTGGCTGCTATATTCACTGAAAAGCTCATTCTGCGTACATTTCTGGCATACGTTTGCTCCTGCCGGGTCAGCTGAGCAGCGAAATTCTACTTAACCACCTGCTATCATCAGAGACCTCAGGGCTGCATGTTTTGAGCCCAGTACGGATCCTAAGCGTTTCCAACCCCACCTACAAGTAAAACTAGCTAAAATGTGCCTGGCTGCTATTCGCTGAAAAGCTCATTCTGCGTACATTTTTGGCATACGTTTGCTCCTGCCTGTTCAGCTGAGCAGCGAATTTCTATTAACCACCTGCTATCATGAGAGACCTCAGGGCTGCATCTTTTGAGCGCAGTACTGAGCCTGAAAAGCGTTTCCAACCCCACTTACAAGTAAAACTAGCTAAAATATGCCTGGCTGCTCTTCACTGAAAAGCTCATTCTGCGTACATTTTTGGCACAAATATGCTCCTGCCGGGTCAGCTGAGCAGCGAAGTTCTACTTAACTACCTCCTATCAGGAGAGACTTCAGAGCTGCATCTTTTGATCCCAGTACTGAGCCTGAAAAGCATTCCCAACCCCATTTACAAGTAAAACTAGCTAAAATGTGCCTGGCTGCTCTTCACTGCTTACATTTTTGGCATACGTTTGCTCCTACCGGGTCAGCTGAGCAGCGAATTTCTATTTAACCACCTGCTATCATGAGAGACCTCAGTGCTGCATCTTTTGAGCCCAGTACTGAGCCTGAAAAGCGTTTCAAACTCCACTTACAAGTAAAACTTGCTAGAATGTGCCTGGCTGCTCTTTACTGAAAAGCTCATTCTGCGTACATTTTTGGCATACGTTTGCTCATACCGGGTCAGCTGAGCAGCAAATTTCTATTAACCACCTGCTATCATGAGAGACCTCAGGGCTGCATGTTTTGAGCACAGTACTGATCCTGAAAAGTGTTTCCAACCCCACTCACAAGTAAAACTAGCTAAAATGTGCCTGGCTGCTATATTCACTGAAAAGCTCATTCTGCGTACATTTCTGGCATACATTTGCTCCTGCTGGGTCAGCTGAGCAGCGAAGTTCTCTTAACTACCTGCTATCATCAGAGACCTCAGGGCTGCATGTTTTGAGCCCAGTACTGATCCTGAAAAGCGTTTCCAACCCCACCTACAAGTAAAACTAGCTAAAAATGTGCCTGGCTGCTATTCACTGAAAAGCTCATTCTGCGTACTTTTTGGCATACGTTTGCTCCTGCCGGGTCAGCTAAGCAGCGAAGTTCTACTTAACTACCTCCTATCAGGAGAGACTTTAGAGCTGCATCTTTTGAGCCCAGTACTGAGCCTGAAAAGCGTTTCCAACCCCACTTACAAGTAAAACTAGCTAAAATGTGCCTGGCTGCTCTTCGCTGAAAAGCTCATTCTGCGTACATTTTTGGCATACGTTTGCTCCTGCTGGGTCAGCCAAGTGGCAAATTTCTACTTAACCACCTGCTATCATGAGAGACCTCAGGGCTGCATTTTTTGAGCCCAATTCTGAGCCTGAAAAGCGTTTCTAACCCCACTTACAAGTAAAACTAGCTAAAATGTGCCTGGCTGCTATTCACTGAAAAGCTCATTCTACGTATATTTTTGGCATACATTTGCTCCTGCCGGGTCAGCTGAGCAGCGAAGTTCTACTTAACTACCTCCTATCAGGAGAGACCTCAGAGCTGCATCTTTTGAACCCAGTACTGAGCCTGAAAAGCATTTCCAACCCCACTTACAAGTAAAACTAGCTAAAATGTGCCTGGCTGCTATTCACTGAAAAGCTCATTCTGCTTACATTTTTGGCATACGTTTGCTCCAACCGAGTCAGCTGAGCAGCCAATTTCTATTTAACCACCTGCTATCATGAGAGACCTCAGGGCTGCATCTTTTGAGCGCAGTACTGATCCTGAAAAGCGTTTCCAACCCCACTTACAAGTAAAACTAGCTAAAATGTGCCTGGCTGCTCTTCACTGAAAAGCTCATTCTGCTTACATTTTTGGCATACATTTGCTCCTGCCGGGTCAGCTGAGCAGCGAAGTTCTACTTAACCACCTGCTATCAGGAGAGACCTCAGGGCTGCATCTTTTGAGCCCAGTACTAAGCCTGAAAAGCATTTCCAACCCCACTTACAAGTAAAATTAGCTAAAATGTGCCTGGCTGCTCTTCACTGCTTACATTTTTGGCATACGTTTGCTCCTACCGGGTAAGCTGAGCAGCGAATTTCTATTTAACCACCTGCTATCATGATGCAGCCTCAGGCTGCATCTTTTGAGCCCAGTACTGATCCTGAAAAGCGTTTCCAACCCCACTTACAAGTAAAACTAGCTAAAATGTGCCTGGCTGCTATATTCATTGAAAAGCTCATTCTGCGTACATTTTTGGCATACATTTGCTCCTGCTGGGTCAGCTGAGCAGCGAAGTTCTACTTAACTACCTCCTATCAAGAGAGACCTCAGAGCTGCCTCTTTTGAGCCCAGTACTGAGCCTGAAAAGCATTTCCAACCCCACTTACAAGTGAAACTAGCTAAAATGTGCCTGGCTGCTATATTCACTGAAAAGCTCATTCTGCGTACATTTCTGGCATACGTTTGCTCCTGCCGGGTCAGCTGAGCAGCGAAATTCTACTTAACCACCTGCTATCATCAGAGACCTCAGGGCTGCATGTTTTGAGCCCAGTACGGATCCTAAGCGTTTCCAATCCCACCTACAAGTAAAACTAGCTAAAATGTGCCTGGCTGCTATTCGCTGAAAAGCTCATTCTGCGTACATTTTTGGCATACGTTTGCTCCTGCCTGTTCAGCTGAGCAGCGAATTTCTATTAACCACCTGCTATCATGAGAGACCTCAGGGCTGCATCTTTTGAGCGCAGTACTGAGCCTGAAAAGCGTTTCCAACCCCACTTACAAGTAAAACTAGCTAAAATATGCCTGGCTGCTCTTCACTGAAAAGCTCATTCTGCGTACATTTTTGGCACAAATATGCTCCTGCCGGGTCAGCTGAGCAGCGAAGTTCTACTTAACTACCTCCTATCAGGAGAGACTTCAGAGCTGCATCTTTTGATCCCAGTACTGAGCCTGAAAAGCATTCCCAACCCCATTTACAAGTAAAACTAGCTAAAATGTGCCTGGCTGCTCTTCACTGCTTACATTTTTGGCATACGTTTGCTCCTACCGGGTCAGCTGAGCAGCGAATTTCTATTTAACCACCTGCTATCATGAGAGACCTCAGTGCTGCATCTTTTGAGCCCAGTACTGAGCCTGAAAAGCGTTTCAAACTCCACTTACAAGTAAAACTTGCTAGAATGTGCCTGGCTGCTCTTTACTGAAAAGCTCATTCTGCGTACATTTTTGGCATACGTTTGCTCATACCGGGTCAGCTGAGCAGCAAATTTCTATTAACCACCTGCTATCATGAGAGACCTCAGGGCTGCATGTTTTGAGCACAGTACTGATCCTGAAAAGTGTTTCCAACCCCACTCACAAGTAAAACTAGCTAAAATGTGCCTGGCTGCTATATTCACTGAAAAGCTCATTCTGCGTACATTTCTGGCATACATTTGCTCCTGCTGGGTCAGCTGAGCAGCGAAGTTCTCTTAACTACCTGCTATCATCAGAGACCTCAGGGCTGCATGTTTTGAGCCCAGTACTGATCCTGAAAAGCGTTTCCAACCCCACCTACAAGTAAAACTAGCTAAAAATGTGCCTGGCTGCTATTCACTGAAAAGCTCATTCTATGTACATTTTTGGCATACGTTTGCTCCTGCCGGGTTATCTGAGCAGCAAATTTCTAGTTAACCACCTGCTATCATGAGAGACCTCAGGGCTGCATCTTTTGAGCACAGTACTGAGCCTGAAAAGCGTTTCCAACCCCACTTACAAGTAAAACTAGCTAAAATATGCCTGGCTGCTCTTCACTGAAAAGCTCATTCTGCGTACATTTTTGGCACAAATTTGCTCCTGCCGGGTCAGCTGAGCAGCGAAGTTCTACTTAACTACCTCCTATCAGGAGAGACTTCAGAGCTGCATCTTTTGAGCCCAGTACTGAGCCTGAAAAGCGTTTCCAACCCCACTTACAAGTAAAACTAGCTAAAATGTGCCTGGCTGCTATTCACTGAAAAGCTCATTCTGTGTACATTTTTGGCATACGTTTACTCCTGCTGGGTCAGCCAAGTTTCAAATTTCTACTTAACCACCTGCTATCATGAAAGACCTCAGGGCTTCATTTTTTGAGCGCAGTACTGAGCCTGAAAAGCGTTTCCAACCCCACTTACAAGTAAAACTAGCTAAAATGTGCCTGGCTGCTATTCACTGAAAAGCTCATTCTGCGTACTTTTTGGCATACGTTTGCTCCTGCCGGGTCAGCTAAGCAGCGAAGTTCTACTTAACTACCTCCTATCAGGAGAGACTTTAGAGCTGCATCTTTTGAGCCCAGTACTGAGCCTGAAAAGCGTTTCCAACCCCACTTACAAGTAAAACTAGCTAAAATGTGCCTGGCTGCTCTTCGCTGAAAAGCTCATTCTGCGTACATTTTTGGCATACGTTTGCTCCTGCTGGGTCAGCCAAGTGGCAAATTTCTACTTAACCACCTGCTATCATGAGAGACCTCAGGGCTGCATTTTTTGAGCCCAGTTCTGAGCCTGAAAAGCGTTTCCAACCCCACTTACAAGTAAAACTAGCTAAAATGTGCCTGGCTGCTATTCACTGAAAAGCTCATTCTGTGTACATTTTTGGCATACGTTTACTCCTGCTGGGTCAGCCAAGTTTCAAATTTCTACTTAACCACCTGCTATCATGAAAGACCTCAGGGCTTCATTTTTTGAGCGCAGTACTGAGCCTGAAAAGCGTTTCCAACCCCACTTACAAGTAAAACTAGCTAAAATGTGCCTGGCTGCTATTCACTGAAAAGCTCACTCAGCGTACTTTTTGGCATACGTTTGCTCCTGCCGGGTCAGCTAAGCAGCGAAGTTCTACTTAACTACCTCCTATCAGGAGAGACTTTAGAGCTGCATCTTTTGAACCCAGTACTGATCCTGAAAAGCGTTTCCAACCCCACTTACAAGTAAAACTAGCTAAAATGTGCCTGGCTGCTATATTCATTGAAAAGCTCATTCTGCGTACATTTTTGGCATACATTTGCTCCTGCTGGATCAGCTGAGCAGCGAAGTTCTACTTAACTACCTCCTATCAAGAGAGACCTCAGAGCTGCCTCTTTTGAGCCCAGTACTGAGCCTGAAAAGCATTTCCAACCCCACTTACAAGTGAAACTAGCTAAAATGTGCCTGGCTGCTATATTCACTGAAAAGCTCATTCTGCGTACATTTCTGGCATACGTTTGCTCCTGCCGGGTCAGCTGAGCAGCGAAATTCTACTTAACCACCTGCTATCATCAGAGACCTCAGGGCTGCATGTTTTGAGCCCAGTACGGATCCTAAGCGTTTCCAACCCCACCTACAAGTAAAACTAGCTAAAATGTGCCTGGCTGCTATTCGCTGAAAAGCTCATTCTGCGTACATTTTTGGCATACGTTTGCTCCTGCCTGTTCAGCTGAGCAGCGAATTTCTATTAACCACCTGCTATCATGAGAGACCTCAGGGCTGCATCTTTTGAGCGCAGTACTGAGCCTGAAAAGCGTTTCCAACCCCACTTACAAGTAAAACTAGCTAAAATATGCCTGGCTGCTCTTCACTGAAAAGCTCATTCTGCGTACATTTTTGGCACAAATATGCTCCTGCCGGGTCAGCTGAGCAGCGAAGTTCTACTTAACTACCTCCTATCAGGAGAGACTTCAGAGCTGCATCTTTTGATCCCAGTACTGAGCCTGAAAAGCATTCCCAACCCCATTTACAATTAAAACTAGCTAAAATGTGCCTGGCTGCTCTTCACTGCTTACATTTTTGGCATACGTTTGCTCCTACCGGGTCAGCTGAGCAGCGAATTTCTATTTAACCACCTGCTATCATGAGAGACCTCAGTGCTGCATCTTTTGAGCCCAGTACTGAGCCTGAAAAGCGTTTCAAACTCCACTTACAAGTAAAACTTGCTAGAATGTGCCTGGCTGCTATATTCACTGAAAAGCTCATTCTGCGTACATTTCTGGCATACATTTGCTCCTGCTGGGTCAGCTGAGCAGCGAAGTTCTCTTAACTACCTGCTATCACCAGAGACCTCAGGGCTGCATGTTTTGAGCCCAGTACTGATCCTGAAAAGCGTTTCCAACCCCACCTATAAGTAAAACTAGCTAAAAATGTGCCTGGCTGCTATTCACTGAAAAGCTCATTCTATGTACATTTTTGGCATACGTTTGCTCCTGCCGGGTTATCTGAGCAGCGAATTTCTAGTTAACCACCTGCTATCATGAGAGACCTCAGGGCTGCATCTTTTGAGCACAGTACTGAGCCTGAAAAGCGTTTCCAACCCCACTTACAAGTAAAACTAGCTAAAATATGCCTGGCTGCTCTTCACTGAAAAGCTCATTCTGCGTACATTTTTGGCACAAATTTGCTCCTGCCGGGTCAGCTGAGCAGCGAAGTTCTACTTAACTACCTCCTATCAGGAGAGACTTCAGAGCTGCATCTTTTGAGCCCAGTACTGAGCCTGAAAAGCGTTTCCAACCCCACTTACAAGTAAAACTAGCTAAAATGTGCCTGGCTGCTATTCACTGAAAAGCTCATTCTGTGTACATTTTTGGCATACGTTTACTCCTGCTGGGTCAGCCAAGTTTCAAATTTCTACTTAACCACCTGCTATCATGAAAGACCTCAGGGCTTCATTTTTTGAGCGCAGTACTGAGCCTGAAAAGCGTTTCCAACCCCACTTACAAGTAAAACTAGCTAAAATGTGCCTGGCTGCTATTCACTGAAAAGCTCATTCTGCGTACTTTTTGGCATACGTTTGCTCCTGCCGGGTCAGCTAAGCAGCGAAGTTCTACTTAACTACCTCCTATCAGGAGAGACTTTAGAGCTGCATCTTTTGAGCCCAGTACTGAGCCTGAAAAGCGTTTCCAACCCCACTTACAAGTAAAACTAGCTAAAATGTGCCTGGCTGCTCTTCGCTGAAAAGCTCATTCTGCGTACATTTTTGGCATACGTTTGCTCCTGCCGGGTCAGCTAAGCAGCGAATTTCTATTAACCACCTGCTATCATGAGAGACCTCAGGGCTGCATGTTTTGAGCCCAGTACTGATCCTGAAAAGCGTTTACAACCCCACTTACAAGTAAAACTAGCTAAAATGTGCCTGGCTGCTATATTCATTGAAAAGCTCATTCTGCGTACATTTTTGGCATACATTTGCTCCTGCTGGGTCAGCTGAGCAGCGAAAATCTACTTAACTACCTCCTATCAAGAGAGACCTCAGAGCTGCCTCTTTTGAGCCCAGTACTGAGCCTGAAAAGCATTTCCAACCCCACTTACAAGTGAAACTAGCTAAAATGTGCCTGGCTGCTATATTCACTGAAAAGCTCATTCTGCTTACATTTTTTGTATACGTTTGCTCCTGCCGGGTCAGCTGAGCAGCAAATTTCTATTTAACCATCTGCTATCATGTGAGACCTCAGGGCTGCATGTTTTGAGCCCAGTACTGATCCTGAAAAGAGTTTCCAACCCCACTTACAAGTAAAACTAGCTAAAATGTGCCTGGCTGCTATTCACTGAAAAGCTCATTCTGTGTACATTTTTGGCATACGTTTGCTCCTGCTGGGTCAGCCAAGTGGCAAATTTCTACTTAACCACCTGCTATCATGAGAGACCTCAGGGCTGCATTTTTTGAGCCCAGTTCTGAGCCTGAAAAGCGTTTCTAACCCCACTTACAAGTAAAACTAGCTAAAATGTGCCTGGCTGCTATTCACTGAAAAGCTCATTCTGCGTATATTTTTGGCATACATTTGCTCCTGCCGGGTCAGCTGAGCAGCGACGTTCTACTTAACTACCTCCTATCAGGAGAGACCTCAGAGCTGCATCTTTTGAACCCAGTACTGAGCCTGAAAAGCATTTCCAACCCCACTTACAAGTAAAACTAGCTAAAATGTGCCTGGCTGCTATTCAGTGAAAAGCTCATTCTGCTTACATTTTTGGCATACGTTTGCTCCAACCGAGTCAGCTGAGCAGCGAATTTCTATTTAACCACCTGCTATCATGAGAGACCTCAGGGCTGCATCTTTTGAGCGCAGTACTGATCCTGAAAAGCGTTTCCAACCCCACTTACAAGTAAAACTAGCTAAAATGTGCCTGGCTGCTCTTCACTGAAAAGCTCATTCTGCTTACATTTTTGGCATACATTTGCTCCTGCCGGGTCAGCTGAGCAGCGAAGTTCTACTTAACCACCTGCTATCAGGAGAGACCTCAGGGCTGCATCTTTTGAGCCCAGTACTGAGCCTGAAAAGCATTTCCAACCCCACTTACAAGTAAAATTAGCTAAAATGTGCCTGGCTGCTCTTCACTGCTTACATTTTTGGCATACGTTTGCTCCTACCGGGTAAGCTGAGCAGCGAATTTCTATTTAACCACCTGCTATCATGATGCAGCCTCAGGCTGCATCTTTTGAGCCCAGTACTGAGCCTGAAAAGCGTATCAAACCCCACTTACAAGTAAAACTTGCTAGAATGTGCCCGGCTGCTCTTTACTGAAAAGCTCATTCTGCGTACATTTTTGGCATACGTTTGCTCCTACCGGGTCAGCTGAGCCGCAAATTTCTATTTAACCACCTGCTATCATGAGAGACCTCAGGGCTGCATGTTTTGAGCCCAGTACTGATCCTGGAAAGAGTTTCCAACCCCACTTACAAGTAAAACTAGCTAAAATGTGCCTGGCTGCTATTCACTGAAAAGCTCATTCTGTGTACATTTTTGGCATACGTTTGCTCCTGCTGGGTCAGCCAAGTGGCAAATTTCTACTTAACCACCTGCTATCATGAGAGACCTCAGGGCTGCATTTTTTGAGCCCAGTACTGAGCCTGAAAAGCGTTTCTAACCCCACTTACAAGTAAAACTAGCTAAAATGTGCCTGGCTGCTCTTCACTGAAAAGCTCATTCTGTGTACATTTTTGGCACAAATTTGCTCCTGCCGGGTCAGCTGAGCAGCGAAGTTCTACTTAACTACCTCCTATCAGGAGAGACTTGGGAGCTGCATCTTTTGAGCCCAGTACTGAGCCTGAAAAGCGTTTCCAACCCCACTTACAAGTAAAACTTGCTAAAATGTGCCTGGCTGCTCTTCGCTGAAAAGCTCATTCTGCGTACATTTTTGGCATACGTTTGCTCCTGCCGGGTCAGCTGAGCAGCGAATTTCTATTAACCACCTGCTATCATGAGAGACCTCAGGGCTGCATGTTTTGAGCCCAGTACTGATCCTGAAAAGCGTTTACAACCCCACTTACAAGTAAAACTAGCTAAAATGTGCCTGGCTGCTCTTCACTGAAAAGCTCATTCTGCTTACATTTTTTGCATACGTTTGCTCCTGCCGGGTCAGCTGAGCAGCGAATTTCTATTAACCACCTGCTATCATGAGAGACCTCAGGGCTGCATGTTTTGAGCCCAGTACTGATCCTGAAAAGCGTTTAAAACCCCACTTACAAGTAAAACTAGCTAAAATGTGCCTGGCTGCTATATTCATTGAAAAGCTCATTCTGCGTAAATTTTTGGCATACATTTGCTCCTGCTGGGTCAGCTGAGCAGCGAAGTTCTACTTAACTACCTCCTATCAAGAGAGACCTCAGAGCTGCCTCTTTTGAGCCCAGTACTGAGCCTGAAAAGCATTTCCAACCCCACTTACAAGTAAAACTAGCTAAAATGTGCCTGGCTGCTATTCACTGAAAAGCTCATTCTGTGTACATTTTTGGCATACGTTTGCTCCTGCTGGGTCAGCCAAGTGGCAAATTTCTACTTAACCACCTGCTATCATGAGAGACCTCAGGGCTGCATTTTTTGAGCCCAGTTCTGAGCCTGAAAAGCGTTTCTAACCCCACTTACAAGTAAAACTAGCTAAAATGTGCCTGGCTGCTATTCACTGAAAAGCTCATTCTGCGTATATTTTTGGCATACATTTGCTCCTGCCGGGTCAGCTGAGCAGCGAAGTTCTACTTAACTACCTCCTATCAGGAGAGACCTCAGAGCTGCATCTTTTGAACCCAGTACTGAGCCTGAAAAGCATTTCCAACCCCACTTACAAGTAAAACTAGCTAAAATGTGCCTGGCTGCTATTCACTGAAAAGCTCATTCTGCTTACATTTTCGGCATACGTTTGCTCCAACCGAGTCAGCTGAGCAGCGAATTTCTATTTAACCACCTGCTATCATGAGAGACCTCAGGGCTGCATCTTTTGAGCGCAGTACTGATCCTGAAAAGCGTTTCCAACCCCACTTACAAGTAAAACTAGCTAAAATGTGCCTGGCTGCTCTTCACTGAAAAGCTCATTCTGCTTACATTTTTGGCATACATTTGCTCCTGCCGGGTCAGCTGAGCAGCGAAGTTCTACTTAACCACCTGCTATCAGGAGAGACCTCAGGGCTGCATCTTTTGAGCCCAGTACTGAGCCTGAAAAGCATTTCCAACCCCACTTACAAGTAAAATTAGCTAAAATGTGCCTGGCTGCTCTTCACTGCTTACATTTTTGGCATACGTTTGCTCCTACCGGGTAAGCTGAGCAGCGAATTTCTATTTAACCACCTGCTATCATGATGCAGCCTCAGGCTGCATCTTTTGAGCCCAGTACTGAGCCTGAAAAGCGTTTCAAACCCCACTTACAAGTAAAACTTGCTAGAATGTGCCTGGCTGCTCTTTACTGAAAAGCTCATTCTGCGTACATTTTTGGCATACGTTTGCTCCTACCGGGTCAGCTGAGCCGCAAATTTCTATTTAACCACCTGCTATCATGAGAGACCTCAGGGCTGCATGTTTTGAGCCCAGTACTGATCCTGAAAAGAGTTTCCAATCCCACTTACAAGTAAAACTAGCTAAAATGTGCCTGGCTGCTATTCACTGAAAAGCTCATTCTGTGTACATTTTTGGCATACGTTTGCTCCTGCTGGGTCAGCCAAGTGGCAAATTTCTACTTAACCACCTGCTATCATGAGAGACCTCAGGGCTGCATTTTTTGAGCCCAGTACTGAGCCTGAAAAGCGTTTCTAACCCCACTTACAAGTAAAACTAGCTAAAATGTGCCTGGCTGCTCTTCACTGAAAAGCTCATTCTGTGTACATTTTTGGCACAAATTTGCTCCTGCCGGGTCAGCTGAGCAGCGAAGTTCTACTTAACTACCTCCTATCAGGAGAGACTTCGGAGCTGCATCTTTTGAGCCCAGTACTGAGCCTGAAAAGCGTTTCCAACCCCACTTACAATTAAAACTTGCTAGAATGTGCCTGGCTGCTATTCACTGAAAAGCTCATTCTGCTTACATTTTTGGCATACGTTTACTCCTGCTGGGTCAGCCAAGTGGCAAATTTCTACTTAACCACCTGCTATCATGAAAGACCTCAGGGCTGCATTTTTTGAGCGCAGTACTGAGCCTGAAAAGCGTTTCCAACCCCACTTACAAGTAAAACTAGCTAAAATGTGCCTGGCTGCTATTCACTGAAAAGCTCATTCTGCGTACATTTTTGGCATACGTTTGCTCCTGCCGGGTCAGCTGAGCAGCGAAGTTCTACTTAACTACCTCCTATCATGAGAGACCTCAGAGCTGCATCTTTTGAACCCAGTACTGAGCCTGAAAAGCATTTCCAACCCCACTTACAAGTAAAACTAGCTAAAATGTGCCTGGCTGCTCTTCACTGAAAAGCTCATTCTGCTTACATTTTTTGCATACGTTTGCTCCTGCCGGGTCAGCTGAGCAGCAAATTTCTATTTAACCACCTGCTATCATGAGAGACCTCAGGGCTGCATGTTTTGAGCCCAGTACTGATCCTGAAAAGAGTTTCCAACCCCACTTATTAGTAAAACTAGCTAAAATGTGCCTGGCTGCTATTCCCTGAAAAGCTCATTCTGTGTATATTTTTGGCATACGTTTGCTCCTGCTGGGTCAGCCAAGTGGCAAATTTCTACTTAACCACCTGCTATCATGAGAGACCTCAGGGCTGCATTTTTTGAGCCCAGTACTGAGCCTGAAAAGCGTTTCTAACCCCACTTACAAGTAAAACTAGCTAAAATGTGCCTGGCTGCTATTCACTGAAAAGCTCATTCTGCGTATATTTTTGGCATACATTTGCTCCTGCCGGGTCAGCTGAGCAGCGAAGTTCTACTTAACTACCTCCTATCAGGAGAGACCTCAGAGCTGCATCTTTTGAACCCAGTACTGAGCCTGAAAAGCATTTCCAACCCCACTTACAAGTAAAACTAGATAAAATGTGCCTGGCTGCTATTCACTGAAAAGCTCATTCTGCGTACATTTTTGGCATACGTTTGCTCCTGCCGGGTCAGCTGAGCAGCGAAGTTCTACTTAACTACCTCCTATCATGAGAGACCTCAGAGCTGCATCTTTTGAACCCAGTACTGAGCCTGAAAAGCATTTCCAACCCCACTTACAAGTAAAACTAGCTAAAATGTGCCTGGCTGCTCTTCACTGAAAAGCTCATTCTGCTTACATTTTTTGCATACGTTTGCTCCTGCCGGGTCAGCTGAGCAGCGAATTTCTATTAACCACCTGCTATCATGAGAGACCTCAGGGCTGCATGTTTTGAGCCCAGTACTGATCCTGAAAAGCGTTTAAAACCCCACTTACAAGTAAAACTAGCTAAAATGTGCCTGGCTGCTATATTCATTGAAAAGCTCATTCTGCGTAAATTTTTGGCATACATTTGCTCCTGCTGGGTCAGCTGAGCAGCGAAGTTCTACTTAACTACCTCCTATCAAGAGAGACCTCAGAGCTGCCTCTTTTGAGCCCAGTACTGAGCCTGAAAAGCATTTCCAACCCCACTTACAAGTGAAACTAGCTAAAATGTGCCTGGCTGCTATATTCACTGAAAAGCTCATTCTGCGTACATTTCTGGCATACGTTTGCTCCTGCCGGGTCAGCTGAGCAGCGAAATTCTACTTAACCACCTGCTATCATCAGCGACCTCAGGGCTGCATGTTTTGAGCCCAGTACTGATCCTGAAAAGCGTTTCCAACCCCACCTACAAGTAAAACTATCTAAAATGTGCCTGGCTGCTATTCACTGAAAAGCTCATTCTATGTACATTTTTGGCATACGTTTGCTCCTGCCGGGTTAGCTGAGCAGCGAATTTCTAGTTAACCACCTGCTATCATGAGAGACCTCAGGGCTGCATCTTTTGAGCACAGTACTGAGCCTGAAAAGCGTTTCCAACCCCACTTACAAGTAAAACTAGCTAAAATATGCCTGGCTGCTCTTCACTGAATAGCTCATTCTGCGTACATTTTTGGCACAAATTTGCTCCTGCCGGGTCAGCTGAGCAGCGAAAATCTACTTAACTACCTCCTATCAGGAGAGACTTCAGAGCTGCATCTTTTGAGCCCAGTACTGAGCCTGAAAAGCGTTTCCAACCCCACTTACAAGTAAAACTTGCTAGAATGTGCCTGGCTGCTATTCACTGAAAAGCTCATTCTGCTTACATTTTTGGCATACGTTTACTCCTGCTGGGTCAGCCAAGTGGCAAATTTCTACTTAACCACCTGCTATCATGAAAGACCTCACAGGGCTGCATTTTTTGAGCGCAGTACTGAGCCTGAAAAGCGTTTCCAACCCCACTTACAAGTAAAACTAGCTAAAATGTGCCTGGCTGCTATTCACTGAAAAGCTCATTCTGCGTACATTTTTGGCATACGTTTGCTCCTGCCGGGTCAGCTGAGCAGCGAAGTTCTACTTAACTACCTCCTATCATGAGAGACCTCAGAGCTGCATCTTTTGAACCCAGTACTGAGCCTGAAAAGCATTTCCAACCCCACTTACAAGTAAAACTAGCTAAAATGTGCCTGGCTGCTCTTCACTGAAAAGCTCATTCTGCGTACATTTTTGGCACAAATTTGCTCCTGCCGGGTCAGCTGAGCAGCGAAGTTCTACTTAACTACCTCCTATCAGGAGAGACTTCAGAGCTGCATCTTTTGAGCCCAGTACTGAGCCTGAAAAGCGTTTCCAACCCCACTTACAAGTAAAACTTGCTAGAATGTGCCTGGCTGCTATTCACTGAAAAGCTCATTCTGCTTACATTTTTGGCATACGTTTACTCCTGCTGGGTCAGCCAAGTGGCAAATTTCTACTTAACCACCTGCTATCATAAAAAAGACCTCAGGGCTGCATTTTTTGAGCGCAGTACTGAGCCTGAAAAGCGTTTCCAAACACACACACAAGTAAAACTAGCTAAAATGTGCCTGGCTGCTATTCACTGAAAAGCTCATTCTGCGTACATTTTTGGCATACGTTTGCTACTGCCGGGTCAGCTGAGCAGCGAAGTTCTACTTAACTACCTCCTATCATGAGAGACCTCAGAGCTGCATCTTTTGAACCCAGTACTGAGCCTGAAAAGCATTTCCAACCCCACTTACAAGTAAAACTAGCTAAAATGTGCCTGGCTGCTCTACACTGAAAAGCTCATTCTGCTTACATTTTTTGCATACGTTTGCTCCTGCCGGGTCAGCTGAGCAGCAAATTTCTATTTAACCATCTGCTATCATGAGAGACCTCAGGGCTGCATGTTTTGAGCCCAGTACTGATCCTGAAAAGAGTTTCCAACCCCACTTACAAGTAAAACTAGCTAAAATGTGCCTGGCTGCTATTCACTGAAAAGCTCATTCTGCTTACATTTTTGGCATACGTTTACTCCTGCTGGGTCAGCCAAGTGGCAAATTTCTACTTAACCACCTGCTATCATGAAAGACCTCACAGGGCTGCATTTTTTGAGCGCAGTACTGAGCCTGAAAAGCGTTTCCAACCCCACTTACAAGTAAAACTAGCTAAAATGTGCCTGGCTGCTATTCACTGAAAAGCTCATTCTGCGTACATTTTTGGCATACGTTTGCTCCTGCCGGGTCAGCTGAGCAGCGAAGTTCTACTTAACTACCTCCTATCATGAGAGACCTCAGAGCTGCATCTTTTGAACCCAGTACTGAGCCTGAAAAGCATTTCCAACCCCACTTACAAGTAAAACTAGCTAAAATGTGCCTGGCTGCTCTACACTGAAAAGCTCATTCTGCTTACATTTTTTGCATACGTTTGCTCCTGCCGGGTCAGCTGAGCAGCGAAGTTCTACTTAACTACCTCCTATCATGAGAGACCTCAGAGCTGCATCTTTTGAACCCAGTACTGAGCCTGAAAAGCATTTCCAACCCCACTTACAAGTAAAACTAGCTAAAATGTGCCTGGCTGCTCTTCACTGAAAAGCTCATTCTGCGTACATTTTTGGCACAAATTTGCTCCTGCCGGGTCAGCTGAGCAGCGAAGTTCTACTTAACTACCTCCTATCAGGAGAGACTTCAGAGCTGCATCTTTTGAGCCCAGTACTGAGCCTGAAAAGCGTTTCCAACCCCACTTACAAGTAAAACTTGCTAGAATGTGCCTGGCTGCTATTCACTGAAAAGCTCATTCTGCTTACATTTTTGGCATACGTTTACTCCTGCTGGGTCAGCCAAGTGGCAAATTTCTACTTAACCACCTGCTATCATAAAAAAGACCTCAGGGCTGCATTTTTTGAGCGCAGTACTGAGCCTGAAAAGCGTTTCCAACCCCACACACAAGTAAAACTAGCTAAAATGTGCCTGGCTGCTATTCACTGAAAAGCTCATTCTGCGTACATTTTTGGCATACGTTTGCTACTGCCGGGTCAGCTGAGCAGCGAAGTTCTACTTAACTACCTCCTATCATGAGAGACCTCAGAGCTGCATCTTTTGAACCCAGTACTGAGCCTGAAAAGCATTTCCAACCCCACTTACAAGTAAAACTAGCTAAAATGTGCCTGGCTGCTCTACACTGAAAAGCTCATTCTGCTTACATTTTTTGCATACGTTTGCTCCTGCCGGGTCAGCTGAGCAGCAAATTTCTATTTAACCATCTGCTATCATGAGAGACCTCAGGGCTGCATGTTTTGAGCCCAGTACTGATCCTGAAAAGAGTTTCCAACCCCACTTACAAGTAAAACTAGCTAAAATGTGCCTGGCTGCTATTCACTGAAAAGCTCATTCTGTGTACATTTTTGGCATACGTTTGCTCCTGCTGGGTCAGCCAAGTGGCAAATTTCTACTTAACCACCTGCTATCATGAGAGACCTCAGGGCTGCATTTTTTTAGCCCAGTACTGAGCCTGAAAAGCGTTTCTAACCCCACTTACAAGTAAAACTAGCTAAAATGTGCCTGGCTGCTATTCACTGAAAAGCTCATTCTGCGTATATTTTTGGCATACATTTGCTCCTGCCGGGTCAGCTGAGCAGCGAACTTCTACTTAACTACCTCCTATCAGGAGAGACCTCAGAGCTGCATCTTTTGAACCCAGTACTGAGCCTGAAAAGCATTTCCAACCCCACTTACAAGTAAAACTAGCTAAAATGTGCCTGGCTGCTATTCACTGAAAAGCTCATTCTGCTTACATTTTTGGCATACGTTTGCTCCAACCGAGTCAGCTGAGCAGAGAATTTCTATTTAACCACCTGCTATTATGAGAGACCTCAGGGCTGCATCTTTTGAGCGCAGTACTGATCCTGAAAAGCGTTTCCAACCCCACTTAAAAGTAAAACTAGCTAAAATGTGCCTGGCTGCTCTTCACTGAAAAGCTCATTCTGCTTACATTTTTGGCATACATTTGCTCCTGCCGGGTCAGCTGAGCAGCGAAGTTCTACTTAACCCCCTGCTATCAGGAGAGACCTCAGGGCTGCATCTTTTGAGCCCAGTACAGAGCCTGAAAAGCATTTCCAACCCCACTTACAAGTAAAATTAGCTAAAATGTGCCTGGCTGCTCTTCACTGCTTATATTTTTGGCATACGTTTGCTCCTACCGGGTCAGCTGAGCAGCAAATTTCTATTTAACCACCTGCTATCATGAGAGACTTCAGAGCTGCATCTTTTGAACCCAGTACTGAGCCTGAAAAGCATTTCCAACCCCACTTACAAGTAAAACTAGCTAAAATGTGCCTGGCTGCTATTCACTGAAAAGCTCATTCTGCGTACATTTTTGGCATACGTTTGCTCCTGCCGGGTCAGCTAAGCAGCGAAGTTCTACTTACCTACCTCCTATCAGGAGAGACTTCAGAGCTGCATCTTTTGAGCCCAGTACTGAGCCTGAAAAGCATTTCTAACCCCACTTACAAGTAAAACTAGCTAAAATGTGCCTGGCTGCTCTTCGCTGAAAAAGCTCATTCTGCGTACATTTTTGGCATACGTTTGCTCCTGCCGGGTCAGCTGAGCAGCGAATTTCTATTAACCACCTGCTATCATGAGAGACCTCAGGGCTGCATGTTTTGAGCCCAGTACTGATCCTGAAAAGCGTTTAAAACCCCACTTACAAGTAAAACTAGCTAAAATGTGCCTGGCTGCTATATTCATTGAAAAGCTCATTCTGCGTAAATTTTTGGCATACATTTGCTCCTGCTGGGTCAGCTGAGCAGCGAAGTTCTACTTAACTACCTCCTATCAAGAGAGACCTCAGAGCTGCCTCTTTTGAGCCCAGTACTGAGCCTGAAAAGCATTTCCAACCCCACTTACAAGTGAAACTAGCTAAAATGTGCCTGGCTGCTATATTCACTGAAAAGCTCATTCTGCGTACATTTCTGGCATACGTTTGCTCCTGCCGGGTCAGCTGAGCAGCGAAACTCTACTTAACCACCTGCTATCATCAGCGACCTCAGGGCTGCATGTTTTGAGCCCAGTACTGATCCTGAAAAGCGTTTCCAACCCCACCTACAAGTAAAACTAGCTAAAATGTGCCTGGCTGCTATTCACTGAAAAGCTCATTCTATGTACATTTTTGGCATACGTTTGCTCCTGCCGGGTTAGCTGAGCAGTGAATTTCTAGTTAACCACCTGCTATCATGAGAGACCTCAGGGCTGCATCTTTTGAGCACAGTACTGAGCCTGAAAAGCGTTTCCAACCCCACTTACAAGTAAAACTAGCTAAAATATGCCTGGCTGCTCTTCACTGAATAGCTCATTCTGCGTACATTTTTGGCACAAATTTGCTCCTGCCGGGTCAGCTGAGCAGCGAAAATCTACTTAACTACCTCCTATCAGGAGAGACTTCAGAGCTGCATCTTTTGAGCCCAGTACTGAGCCTGAAAAGCGTTTCCAACCCCACTTACAAGTAAAACTTGCTAGAATGTGCCTGGCTGCTATTCACTGAAAAGCTCATTCTGCTTACATTTTTGGCATACGTTTACTCCTGCTGGGTCAGCCAAGTGGCAAATTTCTACTTAACCACCTGCTATCATGAAAGACCTCACAGGGCTGCATTTTTTGAGCGCAGTACTGAGCCTGAAAAGCGTTTCCAACCCCACTTACAAGTAAAACTAGCTAAAATGTGCCTGGCTGCTATTCACTGAAAAGCTCATTCTGCATACATTTTTGGCATACGTTTGCTCCTGCCGGGTCAGCTGAGCAGCGAAGTTCTACTTAACTACCTCCTATCATGAGAGACCTCAGAGCTGCATCTTTTGAACCCAGTACTGAGCCTGAAAAGCATTTCCAACCCCACTTACAAGTAAAACTAGCTAAAATGTGCCTGGCTGCTCTTCACTGAAAAGCTCATTCTGCGTACATTTTTGGCACAAATTTGCTCCTGCCGGGTCAGCTGAGCAGCGAAGTTCTACTTAACTACCTCCTATCAGGAGAGACTTCAGAGCTGCATCTTTTGAGCCCAGTACTGAGCCTGAAAAGCGTTTCCAACCCCACTTACAAGTAAAACTTGCTAGAATGTGCCTGGCTGCTATTCACTGAAAAGCTCATTCTGCTTACATTTTTGGCATACGTTTACTCCTGCTGGGTCAGCCAAGTGGCAAATTTCTACTTAACCACCTGCTATCATAAAAAAGACCTCAGGGCTGCATTTTTTGAGCGCAGTACTGAGCCTGAAAAGCGTTTCCAACCCCACACACAAGTAAAACTAGCTAAAATGTGCCTGGCTGCTATTCACTGAAAAGCTCATTCTGCGTACATTTTTGGCATACGTTTGCTACTGCCGGGTCAGCTGAGCAGCGAAGTTCTACTTAACTACCACCTATCATGAGAGACCTCAGAGCTGCATCTTTTGAACCCAGTACTGAGCCTGAAAAGCATTTCCAACCCCACTTACAAGTAAAACTAGCTAAAATGTGCCTGGCTGCTCTACACTGAAAAGCTCATTCTGCTTACATTTTTTGCATACGTTTGCTCCTGCCGGGTCAGCTGAGCAGCAAATTTCTATTTAACCATCTGCTATCATGAGAGACCTCAGGGCTGCATGTTTTGAGCCCAGTACTGATCCTGAAAAGAGTTTCCAACCCCACTTACAAGTAAAACTAGCTAAAATGTGCCTGGCTGCTATTCACTGAAAAGCTCATTCTGCGTACATTTTTGGCATACGTTTGCTCCTGCCGGGTCAGCTAAGCAGCGAAGTTCTACTTACCTACCTCCTATCAGGAGAGACTTCAGAGCTGCATCTTTTGAGCCCAGTACTGAGCCTGAAAAGCATTTCTAACCCCACTTACAAGTAAAACTAGCTAAAATGTGCCTGGCTGCTCTTCGCTGAAAAGCTCATTCTGCGTACATTTTTGGCATACGTTTGCTCCTGCCGGGTCAGCTGAGCAGCGAATTTCTATTAACCACCTGCTATCATGAGAGACCTCAGGGCTGCATGTTTTGAGCCCAGTACTGATCCTGAAAAGCGTTTAAAACCCCACTTACAAGTAAAACTAGCTAAAATGTGCCTGGCTGCTATATTCATTGAAAAGCTCATTCTGCGTAAATTTTTGGCATACATTTGCTCCTGCTGGGTCAGCTGAGCAGCGAAGTTCTACTTAACTACCTCCTATCAAGAGAGACCTCAGAGCTGCCTCTTTTGAGCCCAGTACTGAGCCTGAAAAGCATTTCCAACCCCACTTACAAGTGAAACTAGCTAAAATGTGCCTGGCTGCTATATTCACTGAAAAGCTCATTCTGCGTACATTTCTGGCATACGTTTGCTCCTGCCGGGTCAGCTGAGCAGCGAAACTCTACTTAACCACCTGCTATCATCAGCGACCTCAGGGCTGCATGTTTTGAGCCCAGTACTGATCCTGAAAAGCGTTTCCAACCCCACCTACAAGTAAAACTAGCTAAAATGTGCCTGGCTGCTATTCACTGAAAAGCTCATTCTATGTACATTTTTGGCATACGTTTGCTCCTGCCGGGTTAGCTGAGCAGTGAATTTCTAGTTAACCACCTGCTATCATGAGAGACCTCAGGGCTGCATCTTTTGAGCACAGTACTGAGCCTGAAAAGCGTTTCCAACCCCACTTACAAGTAAAACTAGCTAAAATATGCCTGGCTGCTCTTCACTGAATAGCTCATTCTGCGTACATTTTTGGCACAAATTTGCTCCTGCCGGGTCAGCTGAGCAGCGAAAATCTACTTAACTACCTCCTATCAGGAGAGACTTCAGAGCTGCATCTTTTGAGCCCAGTACTGAGCCTGAAAAGCGTTTCCAACCCCACTTACAAGTAAAACTTGCTAGAATGTGCCTGGCTGCTATTCACTGAAAAGCTCATTCTGCTTACATTTTTGGCATACGTTTACTCCTGCTGGGTCAGCCAAGTGGCAAATTTCTACTTAACCACCTGCTATCATGAAAGACCTCACAGGGCTGCATTTTTTGAGCGCAGTACTGAGCCTGAAAAGCGTTTCCAACCCCACTTACAAGTAAAACTAGCTAAAATGTGCCTGGCTGCTATTCACTGAAAAGCTCATTCTGCATACATTTTTGGCATACGTTTGCTCCTGCCGGGTCAGCTGAGCAGCGAAGTTCTACTTAACTACCTCCTATCATGAGAGACCTCAGAGCTGCATCTTTTGAACCCAGTACTGAGCCTGAAAAGCATTTCCAACCCCACTTACAAGTAAAACTAGCTAAAATGTGCCTGGCTGCTCTTCACTGAAAAGCTCATTCTGCGTACATTTTTGGCACAAATTTGCTCCTGCCGGGTCAGCTGAGCAGCGAAGTTCTACTTAACCACCTGCTATCATGAGAGACCTCAGGGCTGCATCTTTTGAGCACAGTACTGAGCCTGAAAAGCATTTCCAACCCCACTTACAAGTAAAACTAGCTAAAATGTGCCTGGCTGCTCTACACTGAAAAGCTCATTCTGCTTACATTTTTTGCATACGTTTGCTCCTGCCGGGTCAGCTGAGCAGCAAATTTCTATTTAACCATCTGCTATCATGAGAGACCTCAGGGCTGCATGTTTTGAGCCCAGTACTGATCCTGAAAAGAGTTTCCAACCCCACTTACAAGTAAAACTAGCTAAAATGTGCCTGGCTGCTATTCACTGAAAAGCTCATTCTGTGTACATTTTTGGCATACGTTTGCTCCTGCTGGGTCAGCCAAGTGGCAAATTTCTACTTAACCACCTGCTATCATGAGAGACCTCAGGGCTGCATTTTTTTAGCCCAGTACTGAGCCTGAAAAGCGTTTCTAACCCCACTTACAAGTAAAACTAGCTAAAATGTGCCTGGCTGCTATTCACTGAAAAGCTCATTCTGCGTATATTTTTGGCATACATTTGCTCCTGCCGGGTCAGCTGAGCAGCGAACTTCTACTTAGCTACCTCCTATCAGGAGAGACCTCAGAGCTGCATCTTTTGAACCCAGTACTGAGCCTGAAAAGCATTTCCAACCCCACTTACAAGTAAAACTAGCTAAAATGTGCCTGGCTGCTATTCACTGAAAAGCTCATTCTGCTTACATTTTTGGCATACATTTGCTCCAACCGAGTCAGCTGAGCAGCGAATTTCTATTTAACCACCTGCTATTATGAGAGACCTCAGGGCTGCATCTTTTGAGCGCAGTACTGATCCTGAAAAGCGTTTCCAACCCCACTTAAAAGTAAAACTAGCTAAAATGTGCCTGGCTGCTCTTCACTGAAAAGCTCATTCTGCTTACATTTTTGGCATACATTTGCTCCTGCCGGGTCAGCTGAGCAGCGAAGTTCTACTTAACCCCCTGCTATCAGGAGAGACCTCAGGGCTGCATCTTTTGAGCCCAGTACAGAGCCTGAAAAGCATTTCCAACCCCACTTACAAGTAAAATTAGCTAAAATGTGCCTGGCTGCTCTTCACTGCTTATATTTTTGGCATACGTTTGCTCCTACCGGGTCAGCTGAGCAGCAAATTTCTATTTAACCACCTGCTATCATGAGAGACTTCAGAGCTGCATCTTTTGAGCCCAGTACTGAGCCTGAAAAGCGTTTCCAACCCCACTTACAAGTAAAACTTGCTAGAATGTGCCTGGCTGCTATTCACTGAAAGCTCATTCTGCTTACATTTTTGGCATACGTTTACTCCTGCTGGGTCAGCCAAGTGGCAAATTTCTACTTAACCACCTGCTATCATGAAAGACCTCAGGGCTGCATTTTTTGAGCGCAGTACTGAGCCTGAAAAGCGTTTCCAACCCCACTTACAAGTAAAACTAGCTAAAATGTGCCTGGCTGCTATTCACTGAAAAGCTCATTCTGCGTACATTTTTGGCATACGTTTGCTCCTGCCGGGTCAGCTGAGCAGCGAAGTTCTACTTAACTACCTCCTATCAAGAGAGACCTCAGAGCTGCATCTTTTGAACCCAGTACTGAGCCTGAAAAGCATTTCCAACCCCACTTACAAGTAAAACTAGCTAAAATGTGCCTGGCTGCTCTTCACTGAAAAGCTCATTCTGCTTACATTTTTTGCATACGTTTGCTCCTGCCGGGTCAGCTGAGCAGCAAATTTCTATTTAACCACCTGCTATCATGAGAGACCTCAGGGCTGAATGTTTTGAGCCCAGTACTGATCCTGAAAAGCGTTTACAACCCCACTTACAAGTAAAACTAGCTAAAATGTGCCTGGCTGCTCTTCACTGAAAAGCTCATTCTGCGTACATTTTTGGCATACGTTTGCTCCTACCGGGTCAGCTGAGCACCAAATTTCTATTTAACCACCTGCTATCATGAGAGACCTCAGGGCTGCATCTTTTGAGCCCAGTACTGAGCCTGAAAAGCATTTCCAACCCCACTTACAAGTGAAACTAGCTAAAATGTGCCTGGCTGCTATATTCACTGAAAAGCTCATTCTGCGTACATTTCTGGCATACGTTTGCTCCTGCCGGGTCAGCTGAGCAGCGAAGTTCTATTTAACCACCTGCTATCATGAGAGATCTCAGGGCTGCATCTTTTGAGCCCAGTACTGAGCCTGAAAAGCATTTCCAACCTCACTTACAAGTAAAACTAGCTAAAATGTGCCTGGCTGCTATTCACTGAAAAGCTCATTCTGCGTACATTTTTGGCATACGTTTGCTCCTGCCGGGTCAGCTAAGCAGCGAAGTTCTACTTAACTACCTCCTATCAGGAGAGACTTCAGAGCTGCATCTTTTGAGCCCAGTACTTAGCCTGAAAAGCATTTCCAACCCCACTTACAAGTGAAACTAGCTAAAATGTGCCTGGCTGCTATATTCACTGAAAAGCTCATTCTGCGTACATTTCTGGCATACGTTTGCTCCTGCCGGGTCAGCTGAGCAGCGAAATTCTACTTAACCACCTGCTATCATCAGAGACCTCAGGGCTGCATGTTTTGAGCCCAGTACTGATCCTAAGCGTTTCCAACCCCACCTACAAGTAAAACTAGCTAAAATGTGCCTGGCTGCTATATTCATTGAAAAGCTCATTCTGCGTACATTTTTGGCATACATTTGCTCCTGCTGGGTCAGCTGAGCAGCGAAGTTCTACTTAACTACCTCCTATCATGAGAGACCTCAGAGCTGCCTCTTTTGAGCCCAGTACTGAGCCTGAAAAGCATTTCCAACCCCACTTACAAGTGAAACTAGCTAAAATGTGCCTGGCTACTATATTCACTGAAAAAGCTCATTCTGCGTACATTTCTGGCATACGTTTGCTCCTGCTGGGTCAGCTGAGCAGCGAAATTCTACTTAACCACCTGCTATCATCAGAGACCTCAGGGCTGCATGTTTTGAGCCCAGTACTGATCCTAAAAAGCGTTTCCAACCCCACCTACAAGTAAAACTAGCTAAAATGTGCCTGGCTGCTATTCACTGAAAAGCTCATTCTATGTACATTTTCGGCATACGTTTGCTCCTGCCGGGTTAGCTGAGCAGCGAATTTCTAGTTAACCACCTGCTATCATGAGAGACCTCAGGGCTGCATCTTTTGAGCACAGTACTGAGCCTGAAAAGCGTTTCCAACTCCACTTACAAGTAAAACTAGCTAAAATATGCCTGGCTGCTCTTCACTGAAAAGCTCATTCTGCGTACATTTTTGGCACAAATTTGCTCCTGCCGGGTCAGCTGAGCAGCGAAAATCTACTTAACTACCTCCTATCAGGAGAGACTTCAGAGCTGCATCTTTTGAGCCCAGTACTGAGCCTGAAAAGCGTTTCCAACCCCACTTACAAGTAAAACTTGCTAGAATGTGCCTGGCTGCTATTCACTGAAAAGCTCATTCTGCTTACATTTTTGGCATACGTTTACTCCTGCTGGGTCAGCCAAGTGGCAAATTTCTACTTAACCACCTGCTATCATGAAAGACCTCAGGGCTGCATTTTTTGAGCGCAGTACTGAGCCTGAAAAGCGTTTCCAACCCCACACACAAGTAAAACTAGCTAAAATGTGCCTGGCTGCTATTCACTGAAAAGCTCATTCTGCGTACATTTTTGGCATACGTTTGCTACTGCCGGGTCAGCTGAGCAGCGAAGTTCTACTTAACTACCTCCTATCATGAGAGACCTCAGAGCTGCATCTTTTGAACCCAGTACTGAGCCTGAAAAGCATTTCCAACCCCACTTACAAGTAAAACTAGCGAAAATGTGCCTGGCTGCTCTACACTGAAAAGCTCATTCTGCTTACATTTTTTGCATACGTTTGCTCCTGCCGGGTCAGCTGAGCAGCACATTTCTATTTAACCACCTGCTATCATGAGAGACCTCAGGGCTGCATGTTTTGAGCCCAGTACTGATCCTGAAAAGCGTTTACAACCCCACTTACAAGTAAAACTAGCTAAAATGTGCCTGGCTGCTCTTCACTGAAAAGCTCATTCTGCGTACATTTTTGGCATACGTTTGCTCCTACCGGGTCAGCTGAGCACCAAATTTCTATTTAACCACCTGCTATCATGAGAGACCTCAGGGCTGCATCTTTTGAGCCCAGTACTGATCCTGAAAAGCGTTTCCAACCCCACTTACAAGTAAAACTAGCTAAAATGTGCCTGGCTGCTATTCACTGAAAAGCTCATTCTGCGTACATTTTTGGCATACGTTTGCTCCTGCCGGGTCAGCTAAGCAGCGAAGTTCTACTTAACTACCTCCTATCAGGAGAGACTTCAGAGCTGCATCTTTTGAGCCCAGTACTGAGCCTGAAAAGCATTTCCAACCCCACTTACAAGTGAAACTAGGTAAAATGTGCCTGGCTGCTATATTCACTGAAAAGCTCATTCTGCGTACATTTCTGGCATACGTTTGCTCCTGCCGGGTCAGCTGAGCAGCGAAGTTCTATTTAACCACCTGCTATCATGAGAGATCTCAGGGCTGCATCTTTTGAGCCCAGTACTGAGCCTGAAAAGCATTTCCAACCTCACTTACAAGTAAAACTAGCTAAAATGTGCCTGGCTGCTATTCACTGAAAAGCTCATTCTGCGTACATTTTTGGCATACGTTTGCTCCTGCCGGGTCAGCTAAGCAGCAAAGTTCTACTTAACTACCTCCTATCAGGAGAGACTTCAGAGCTGCATCTTTTGAGCCCAGTACTGAGCCTGAAAAGTATTTCCAACCCCACTTACAAGTGAAACTAGCTAAAATGTGCCTGGCTGCTATATTCACTGAAAAGCTCATTCTGCGTACATTTCTGGCATACGTTTGCTCCTGCCGGGTCAGCTGAGCAGCGAAATTCTACTTAACCACCTGCTATCATCAGAGACCTCAGGGCTGCATGTTTTGAGCCCAGTACTGATCCTAAGCGTTTCCAACCCCACCTACAAGTAAAACTAGCTAAAATGTGCCTGTCTGCTATATTCATTGAAAAGCTCATTCTGCGTACATTTTTGGCATACATTTGCTCCTGCTGGGTCAGCTGAGCAGCGAAGTTCTACTTAACTACCTCCTATCATGAGAGACCTCAGAGCTGCCTCTTTTGAGCCCAGTACTGAGCCTGAAAAGCATTTCCAACCCCACTTACAAGTGAAACTAGCTAAAATGTGCCTGGCTGCTATATTCACTGAAAAAGCTCATTCTGCGTACATTTCTGGCATACGTTTGCTCCTGCTGGGTCAGCTGAGCAGCGAAATTCTACTTAACCACCTGCTATCATCAGAGACCTCAGGGCTGCATGTTTTGAGCCCAGTACTGATCCTGAAAAGCGTTTCCAACCCCACCTACAAGTAAAACTAGCTAAAATGTGCCTGGCTGCTATTCACTGAAAAGCTCATTCTATGTAAATTTTCGGCATACGTTTGCTCCTGCCGGGTTAGCTGAGCAGCGAATTTCTAGTTAACCACCTGCTATCATGAGAGACCTCAGGGCTGCATCTTTTGAGCACAGTACTGAGCCTGAAAAGCGTTTCCAACTCCACTTACAAGTAAAACTAGCTAAAATATGCCTGGCTGCTCTTCACTGAAAAGCTCATTCTGCGTACATTTTTGGCACAAATTTGCTCCTGCCGGGTCAGCTGAGCAGCGAAAATCTACTTAACTACCTCCTATCAGGAGAGACTTCAGAGCTGCATCTTTTGAGCCCAGTACTGAGCCTGAAAAGCGTTTCCAACCCCACTTACAAGTAAAACTTGCTAGAATGTGCCTGGCTGCTATTCACTGAAAAGCTCATTCTGCTTACATTTTTGGCATACGTTTACTCCTGCTGGGTCAGCCAAGTGGCAAATTTCTACTTAACCACCTGCTATCATGAAAGACCTCAGGGCTGCATTTTTTGAGCGCAGTACTGAGCCTGAAAAGCGTTTCCAACCCCACTTACAAGTAAAACTAGCTAAAATGTGCCTGGCTGCTATTCACTGAAAAGCTCATTCTGCGTACATTTTTGGCATACGTTTGCTCCTGCCGGGTCAGCTGAGCAGCGAAGTTCTACTTAACTACCTCCTATCATGAGAGACCTCAGAGCTGCATCTTTTGAACCCATACTGAGCCTGAAAAGCATTTCCAACCCCACTTACAAGTAAAACTAGCTAAAATGTGCCTGGCTGCTCTTCACTGAAAAGCTCATTCTGCGTACATTTTTGGCACAAATTTGCTCCTGCCGGGTCAGCTGAGCAGCGAAGTTCTACTTAACTACCTCCTATCAGGAGAGACTTCAGAGCTGCATCTTTTGAGCCCAGTACTGAGCCTGAAAAGTGTTTCCAACCCCACTTACAAGTAAAACTTGCTAGAATGTGCCTGGCTGCTATTCACTGAAAAGCTCATTCTGCTTACATTTTTGGCATACGTTTACTCCTGCTGGGTCAGCCAAGTGGCAAATTTCTACTTAACCACCTGCTATCATGAAAGACCTCAGGGCTGCATTTTTTGAGCGCAGTACTGAGCCTGAAAAGCGTTTCCAACCCCACACACAAGTAAAACTAGCTAAAATGTGCCTGGCTGCTATTCACTGAAAAGCTCATTCTGCGTACATTTTTGGCATACGTTTGCTCCTGCTGGGTCAGCTGAGCAGCGAAAATCTACTTAACTACCTCCTATCATGAGAGACCTCAGGGCTGCATGTTTTGAGCCCAGTACTGATCCTGAAAAGAGTTTCCAACCCCACTTACAAGTAAAACTAGCTAAAATGTGCCTGGCTGCTATTCACTGAAAAGCTCATTCTGTGTACATTTTTGGCATACGTTTGCTCCTGCTGGGTCAGCCAAGTGGCAAATTTCTACTTAACCACCTGCTATCATGAGAGACCTCAGGGCTGCATTTTTTGAGCCCAGTACTGAGCCTGAAAAGCGTTTCTAACCCCACTTACAAGTAAAACTAGCTAAAATGTGCCTGGCTGCTATTCACTGAAAAGCTCATTCTGCGTATATTTTTGGCATACATTTGCTCCTGCCGGGTCAGCTGAGCAGCGAAGTTCTACTTAACTACCTCCTATCAGGAGAGACCTCAGAGCTGCATCTTTTGAACCCAGTACTGAGCCTGAAAAGCATTTCCAACCCCACCTACAAGTAAAACTAGCTAAAATGTGCCTGGCTGCTATTCACTGAAAAGCTCATTCTATGTAAATTTTCGGCATACGTTTGCTCCTGCCGGGTTAGCTGAGCAGCGAATTTCTAGTTAACCACCTGCTATCATGAGAGACCTCAGGGCTGCATCTTTTGAGCACAGTACTGAGCCTGAAAAGCGTTTCCAACTCCACTTACAAGTAAAACTAGCTAAAATATGCCTGGCTGCTCTTCACTGAAAAGCTCATTCTGCGTACATTTTTGGCACAAATTTGCTCCTGCCGGGTCAGCTGAGCAGCGAAAATCTACTTAACTACCTCCTATCAGGAGAGACTTCAGAGCTGCATCTTTTGAGCCCAGTACTGAGCCTGAAAAGCGTTTCCAACCCCACTTACAAGTAAAACTTGCTAGAATGTGCCTGGCTGCTATTCACTGAAAAGCTCATTCTGCTTACATTTTTGGCATACGTTTACTCCTGCTGGGTCAGCCAAGTGGCAAATTTCTACTTAACCACCTGCTATCATGAAAGACCTCAGGGCTGCATTTTTTGAGCGCAGTACTGAGCCTGAAAAGCGTTTCCAACCCCACTTACAAGTAAAACTAGCTAAAATGTGCCTGGCTGCTATTCACTGAAAAGCTCATTCTGCGTACATTTTTGGCATACGTTTGCTCCTGCCGGGTCAGCTGAGCAGCGAAGTTCTACTTAACTACCTCCTATCATGAGAGACCTCAGAGCTGCATCTTTTGAACCCATACTGAGCCTGAAAAGCATTTCCAACCCCACTTACAAGTAAAACTAGCTAAAATGTGCCTGGCTGCTCTTCACTGAAAAGCTCATTCTGCGTACATTTTTGGCACAAATTTGCTCCTGCCGGGTCAGCTGAGCAGCGAAGTTCTACTTAACTACCTCCTATCAGGAGAGACTTCAGAGCTGCATCTTTTGAGCCCAGTACTGAGCCTGAAAAGTGTTTCCAACCCCACTTACAAGTAAAACTTGCTAGAATGTGCCTGGCTGCTATTCACTGAAAAGCTCATTCTGCTTACATTTTTGGCATACGTTTACTCCTGCTGGGTCAGCCAAGTGGCAAATTTCTACTTAACCACCTGCTATCATGAAAGACCTCAGGGCTGCATTTTTTGAGCGCAGTACTGAGCCTGAAAAGCGTTTCCAACCCCACACACAAGTAAAACTAGCTAAAATGTGCCTGGCTGCTATTCACTGAAAAGCTCATTCTGCGTACATTTTTGGCATACGTTTGCTCCTGCTGGGTCAGCTGAGCAGCGAAAATCTACTTAACTACCTCCTATCATGAGAGACCTCAGGGCTGCATGTTTTGAGCCCAGTACTGATCCTGAAAAGAGTTTCCAACCCCACTTACAAGTAAAACTAGCTAAAATGTGCCTGGCTGCTATTCACTGAAAAGCTCATTCTGTGTACATTTTTGGCATACGTTTGCTCCTGCTGGGTCAGCCAAGTGGCAAATTTCTACTTAACCACCTGCTATCATGAGAGACCTCAGGGCTGCATTTTTTGAGCCCAGTACTGAGCCTGAAAAGCGTTTCTAACCCCACTTACAAGTAAAACTAGCTAAAATGTGCCTGGCTGCTATTCACTGAAAAGCTCATTCTGCGTATATTTTTGGCATACATTTGCTCCTGCCGGGTCAGCTGAGCAGCGAAGTTCTACTTAACTACCTCCTATCAGGAGAGACCTCAGAGCTGCATCTTTTGAACCCAGTACTGAGCCTGAAAAGCATTTCCAACCCCACCTACAAGTAAAACTAGCTAAAATGTGCCTGGCTGCTATTCACTGAAAAGCTCATTCTATGTAAATTTTCGGCATACGTTTGCTCCTGCCGGGTTAGCTGAGCAGCGAATTTCTAGTTAACCACCTGCTATCATGAGAGACCTCAGGGCTGCATCTTTTGAGCACAGTACTGAGCCTGAAAAGCGTTTCCAACTCCACTTACAAGTAAAACTAGCTAAAATATGCCTGGCTGCTCTTCACTGAAAAGCTCATTCTGCGTACATTTTTGGCACAAATTTGCTCCTGCCGGGTCAGCTGAGCAGCGAAAATCTACTTAACTACCTCCTATCAGGAGAGACTTCAGAGCTGCATCTTTTGAGCCCAGTACTGAGCCTGAAAAGCGTTTCCAACCCCACTTACAAGTAAAACTTGCTAGAATGTGCCTGGCTGCTATTCACTGAAAAGCTCATTCTGCTTACATTTTTGGCATACGTTTACTCCTGCTGGGTCAGCCAAGTGGCAAATTTCTACTTAACCACCTGCTATCATGAAAGACCTCAGGGCTGCATTTTTTGAGCGCAGTACTGAGCCTGAAAAGCGTTTCCAACCCCACTTACAAGTAAAACTAGCTAAAATGTGCCTGGCTGCTATTCACTGAAAAGCTCATTCTGCGTACATTTTTGGCATACGTTTGCTCCTGCCGGGTCAGCTGAGCAGCGAAGTTCTACTTAACTACCTCCTATCATGAGAGACCTCAGAGCTGCATCTTTTGAACCCATACTGAGCCTGAAAAGCATTTCCAACCCCACTTACAAGTAAAACTAGCTAAAATGTGCCTGGCTGCTCTTCACTGAAAAGCTCATTCTGCGTACATTTTTGGCACAAATTTGCTCCTGCCGGGTCAGCTGAGCAGCGAAGTTCTACTTAACTACCTCCTATCAGGAGAGACTTCAGAGCTGCATCTTTTGAGCCCAGTACTGAGCCTGAAAAGTGTTTCCAACCCCACTTACAAGTAAAACTTGCTAGAATGTGCCTGGCTGCTATTCACTGAAAAGCTCATTCTGCTTACATTTTTGGCATACGTTTACTCCTGCTGGGTCAGCCAAGTGGCAAATTTCTACTTAACCACCTGCTATCATGAAAGACCTCAGGGCTGCATTTTTTGAGCGCAGTACTGAGCCTGAAAAGCGTTTCCAACCCCACACACAAGTAAAACTAGCTAAAATGTGCCTGGCTGCTATTCACTGAAAAGCTCATTCTGCGTACATTTTTGGCATACGTTTGCTCCTGCTGGGTCAGCTGAGCAGCGAAAATCTACTTAACTACCTCCTATCATGAGAGACCTCAGGGCTGCATGTTTTGAGCCCAGTACTGATCCTGAAAAGAGTTTCCAACCCCACTTACAAGTAAAACTAGCTAAAATGTGCCTGGCTGCTATTCACTGAAAAGCTCATTCTGTGTACATTTTTGGCATACGTTTGCTCCTGCTGGGTCAGCCAAGTGGCAAATTTCTACTTAACCACCTGCTATCATGAGAGACCTCAGGGCTGCATTTTTTGAGCCCAGTACTGAGCCTGAAAAGCGTTTCTAACCCCACTTACAAGTAAAACTAGCTAAAATGTGCCTGGCTGCTATTCACTGAAAAGCTCATTCTGCGTATATTTTTGGCATACATTTGCTCCTGCCGGGTCAGCTGAGCAGCGAAGTTCTACTTAACTACCTCCTATCAGGAGAGACCTCAGAGCTGCATCTTTTGAACCCAGTACTGAGCCTGAAAAGCATTTCCAACCCCACTTACAAGTAAAACTTGCTAGAATGTGCCTGGCTGCTATTCACTGAAAAGCTCATTCTGCTTACATTTTTGGCATACGTTTACTCCTGCTGGGTCAGCCAAGTGGCAAATTTCTACTTAACCACCTGCTATCATGAAAGACCTCAGGGCTGCATTTTTTGAGCGCAGTACTGAGCCTGAAAAGCGTTTCCAACCCCACTTACAAGTAAAACTAGCTAAAATGTGCCTGGCTGCTATTCACTGAAAAGCTCATTCTGCGTACATTTTTGGCATACGTTTGCTCCTGCCGGGTCAGCTGAGCAGCGAAGTTCTACTTAACTACCTCCTATCATGAGAGACCACAGAGCTGCATCTTTTGAACCCATACTGAGCCTGAAAAGCATTTCCAACCCCACTTACAAGTAAAACTAGCTAAAATGTGCCTGGCTGCTCTTCACTGAAAAGCTCATTCTGCGTACATTTTTGGCACAAATTTGCTCCTGCCGGGTCAGCTGAGCAGCGAAGTTCTACTTAACTACCTCCTATCAGGAGAGACTTCAGAGCTGCATCTTTTGAGCCCAGTACTGAGCCTGAAAAGTGTTTCCAACCCCACTTACAAGTAAAACTTGCTAGAATGTGCCTGGCTGCTATTCACTGAAAAGCTCATTCTGCTTACATTTTTGGCATACGTTTACTCCTGCTGGGTCAGCCAAGTGGCAAATTTCTACTTAACCACCTGCTATCATGAAAGACCTCAGGGCTGCATTTTTTGAGCGCAGTACTGAGCCTGAAAAGCGTTTCCAACCCCACACACAAGTAAAACTAGCTAAAATGTGCCTGGCTGCTATTCACTGAAAAGCTCATTCTGCGTACATTTTTGGCATACGTTTGCTCCTGCTGGGTCAGCTGAGCAGCGAAAATCTACTTAACTACCTCCTATCATGAGAGACCTCAGGGCTGCATGTTTTGAGCCCAGTACTGATCCTGAAAAGAGTTTCCAACCCCACTTACAAGTAAAACTAGCTAAAATGTGCCTGGCTGCTATTCACTGAAAAGCTCATTCTGTGTACATTTTTGGCATACGTTTGCTCCTGCTGGGTCAGCCAAGTGGCAAATTTCTACTTAACCACCTGCTATCATGAGAGACCTCAGGGCTGCATTTTTTGAGCCCAGTACTGAGCCTGAAAAGCGTTTCTAACCCCACTTACAAGTAAAACTAGCTAAAATGTGCCTGGCTGCTATTCACTGAAAAGCTCATTCTGCGTATATTTTTGGCATACATTTGCTCCTGCCGGGTCAGCTGAGCAGCGAAGTTCTACTTAACTACCTCCTATCAGGAGAGACCTCAGAGCTGCATCTTTTGAACCCAGTACTGAGCCTGAAAAGCATTTCCAACCCCACTTACAAGTAAAACTATCTAAAATGTGCCTGGCTGCTATTCACTGAAAAGCTCATTCTGCTTACATTTTTGGCATACGTTTGCTCCAACCGAGTCAGCTGAGCAGCCAATTTCTATTTAACCACCTGCTATCATGAGAGACCTCAGGGCTGCATCTTTTGAGCGCAGTACTGATCCTGAGAAGCGTTTCCAACCCCACTTAAAAGTAAAACTAGCTAAAATGTGCCTGGCTGCTCTTCACTGAAAAGCTCATTCTGCTTAAATTTTTGGCATACATTTGCTCCTGCCGGATCAGCTGAGCAGCGAAGTTCTACTTAACCACCTGCTATCAGGAGAGACCTCAGAGCTGCATCTTTTGAGCCCAGTACTGAGCCTGAAAAGTATTTCCAACCCCACTTACAAGTGAAACTAGCTAAAATGTGCCTGGCTGCTATATTCACTGAAAAGCTCATTCTGCGTACATTTCTGGCATACGTTTGCTCCTGCCGGGTCAGCTGAGCAGCGAAATTCTACTTAACCACCTGCTATCATCAGAGACCTCAGGGCTGCATGTTTTGAGCCCAGTACTGATCCTAAGCGTTTCCAACCCCACCTACAAGTAAAACTAGCTAAAATGTGCCTGTCTGCTATATTCATTGAAAAGCTCATTCTGCGTACATTTTTGGCATACATTTGCTCCTGCTGGGTCAGCTGAGCAGCGAAGTTCTACTTAACTACCTCCTATCATGAGAGACCTCAGAGCTGCCTCTTTTGAGCCCAGTACTGAGCCTGAAAAGCATTTCCAACCCCACTTACAAGTGAAACTAGCTAAAATGTGCCTGGCTGCTATATTCACTGAAAAAGCTCATTCTGCGTACATTTCTGGCATACGTTTGCTCCTGCTGGGTCAGCTGAGCAGCGAAATTCTACTTAACCACCTGCTATCATCAGAGACCTCAGGGCTGCATGTTTTGAGCCCAGTACTGATCCTGAAAAGCGTTTCCAACCCCACCTACAAGTAAAACTAGCTAAAATGTGCCTGGCTGCTATTCACTGAAAAGCTCATTCTATGTAAATTTTCGGCATACGTTTGCTCCTGCCGGGTTAGCTGAGCAGCGAATTTCTAGTTAACCACCTGCTATCATGAGAGACCTCAGGGCTGCATCTTTTGAGCACAGTACTGAGCCTGAAAAGCGTTTCCAACTCCACTTACAAGTAAAACTAGCTAAAATATGCCTGGCTGCTCTTCACTGAAAAGCTCATTCTGCGTACATTTTTGGCACAAATTTGCTCCTGCCGGGTCAGCTGAGCAGCGAAAATCTACTTAACTACCTCCTATCAGGAGAGACTTCAGAGCTGCATCTTTTGAGCCCAGTACTGAGCCTGAAAAGCGTTTCCAACCCCACTTACAAGTAAAACTTGCTAGAATGTGCCTGGCTGCTATTCACTGAAAAGCTCATTCTGCTTACATTTTTGGCATACGTTTACTCCTGCTGGGTCAGCCAAGTGGCAAATTTCTACTTAACCACCTGCTATCATGAAAGACCTCAGGGCTGCATTTTTTGAGCGCAGTACTGAGCCTGAAAAGCGTTTCCAACCCCACTTACAAGTAAAACTAGCTAAAATGTGCCTGGCTGCTATTCACTGAAAAGCTCATTCTGCGTACATTTTTGGCATACGTTTGCTCCTGCCGGGTCAGCTGAGCAGCGAAGTTCTACTTAACTACCTCCTATCATGAGAGACCTCAGAGCTGCATCTTTTGAACCCATACTGAGCCTGAAAAGCATTTCCAACCCCACTTACAAGTAAAACTAGCTAAAATGTGCCTGGCTGCTCTTCACTGAAAAGCTCATTCTGCGTACATTTTTGGCACAAATTTGCTCCTGCCGGGTCAGCTGAGCAGCGAAGTTCTACTTAACTACCTCCTATCAGGAGAGACTTCAGAGCTGCATCTTTTGAGCCCAGTACTGAGCCTGAAAAGTGTTTCCAACCCCACTTACAAGTAAAACTTGCTAGAATGTGCCTGGCTGCTATTCACTGAAAAGCTCATTCTGCTTACATTTTTGGCATACGTTTACTCCTGCTGGGTCAGCCAAGTGGCAAATTTCTACTTAACCACCTGCTATCATGAAAGACCTCAGGGCTGCATTTTTTGAGCGCAGTACTGAGCCTGAAAAGCGTTTCCAACCCCACACACAAGTAAAACTAGCTAAAATGTGCCTGGCTGCTATTCACTGAAAAGCTCATTCTGCGTACATTTTTGGCATACGTTTGCTCCTGCTGGGTCAGCTGAGCAGCGAAAATCTACTTAACTACCTCCTATCATGAGAGACCTCAGGGCTGCATGTTTTGAGCCCAGTACTGATCCTGAAAAGAGTTTCCAACCCCACTTACAAGTAAAACTAGCTAAAATGTGCCTGGCTGCTATTCACTGAAAAGCTCATTCTGTGTACATTTTTGGCATACGTTTGCTCCTGCTGGGTCAGCCAAGTGGCAAATTTCTACTTAACCACCTGCTATCATGAGAGACCTCAGGGCTGCATTTTTTGAGCCCAGTACTGAGCCTGAAAAGCGTTTCTAACCCCACTTACAAGTAAAACTAGCTAAAATGTGCCTGGCTGCTATTCACTGAAAAGCTCATTCTGCGTATATTTTTGGCATACATTTGCTCCTGCCGGGTCAGCTGAGCAGCGAAGTTCTACTTAACTACCTCCTATCAGGAGAGACCTCAGAGCTGCATCTTTTGAACCCAGTACTGAGCCTGAAAAGCATTTCCAACCCCACCTACAAGTAAAACTAGCTAAAATGTGCCTGGCTGCTATTCACTGAAAAGCTCATTCTATGTAAATTTTCGGCATACGTTTGCTCCTGCCGGGTTAGCTGAGCAGCGAATTTCTAGTTAACCACCTGCTATCATGAGAGACCTCAGGGCTGCATCTTTTGAGCACAGTACTGAGCCTGAAAAGCGTTTCCAACTCCACTTACAAGTAAAACTAGCTAAAATATGCCTGGCTGCTCTTCACTGAAAAGCTCATTCTGCGTACATTTTTGGCACAAATTTGCTCCTGCCGGGTCAGCTGAGCAGCGAAAATCTACTTAACTACCTCCTATCAGGAGAGACTTCAGAGCTGCATCTTTTGAGCCCAGTACTGAGCCTGAAAAGCGTTTCCAACCCCACTTACAAGTAAAACTTGCTAGAATGTGCCTGGCTGCTATTCACTGAAAAGCTCATTCTGCTTACATTTTTGGCATACGTTTACTCCTGCTGGGTCAGCCAAGTGGCAAATTTCTACTTAACCACCTGCTATCATGAAAGACCTCAGGGCTGCATTTTTTGAGCGCAGTACTGAGCCTGAAAAGCGTTTCCAACCCCACTTACAAGTAAAACTAGCTAAAATGTGCCTGGCTGCTATTCACTGAAAAGCTCATTCTGCGTACATTTTTGGCATACGTTTGCTCCTGCCGGGTCAGCTGAGCAGCGAAGTTCTACTTAACTACCTCCTATCATGAGAGACCTCAGAGCTGCATCTTTTGAACCCATACTGAGCCTGAAAAGCATTTCCAACCCCACTTACAAGTAAAACTAGCTAAAATGTGCCTGGCTGCTCTTCACTGAAAAGCTCATTCTGCGTACATTTTTGGCACAAATTTGCTCCTGCCGGGTCAGCTGAGCAGCGAAGTTCTACTTAACTACCTCCTATCAGGAGAGACTTCAGAGCTGCATCTTTTGAGCCCAGTACTGAGCCTGAAAAGTGTTTCCAACCCCACTTACAAGTAAAACTTGCTAGAATGTGCCTGGCTGCTATTCACTGAAAAGCTCATTCTGCTTACATTTTTGGCATACGTTTACTCCTGCTGGGTCAGCCAAGTGGCAAATTTCTACTTAACCACCTGCTATCATGAAAGACCTCAGGGCTGCATTTTTTGAGCGCAGTACTGAGCCTGAAAAGCGTTTCCAACCCCACACACAAGTAAAACTAGCTAAAATGTGCCTGGCTGCTATTCACTGAAAAGCTCATTCTGCGTACATTTTTGGCATACGTTTGCTCCTGCTGGGTCAGCTGAGCAGCGAAAATCTACTTAACTACCTCCTATCATGAGAGACCTCAGGGCTGCATGTTTTGAGCCCAGTACTGATCCTGAAAAGAGTTTCCAACCCCACTTACAAGTAAAACTAGCTAAAATGTGCCTGGCTGCTATTCACTGAAAAGCTCATTCTGTGTACATTTTTGGCATACGTTTGCTCCTGCTGGGTCAGCCAAGTGGCAAATTTCTACTTAACCACCTGCTATCATGAGAGACCTCAGGGCTGCATTTTTTGAGCCCAGTACTGAGCCTGAAAAGCGTTTCTAACCCCACTTACAAGTAAAACTAGCTAAAATGTGCCTGGCTGCTATTCACTGAAAAGCTCATTCTGCGTATATTTTTGGCATACATTTGCTCCTGCCGGGTCAGCTGAGCAGCGAAGTTCTACTTAACTACCTCCTATCAGGAGAGACCTCAGAGCTGCATCTTTTGAACCCAGTACTGAGCCTGAAAAGCATTTCCAACCCCACCTACAAGTAAAACTAGCTAAAATGTGCCTGGCTGCTATTCACTGAAAAGCTCATTCTATGTAAATTTTCGGCATACGTTTGCTCCTGCCGGGTTAGCTGAGCAGCGAATTTCTAGTTAACCACCTGCTATCATGAGAGACCTCAGGGCTGCATCTTTTGAGCACAGTACTGAGCCTGAAAAGCGTTTCCAACTCCACTTACAAGTAAAACTAGCTAAAATATGCCTGGCTGCTCTTCACTGAAAAGCTCATTCTGCGTACATTTTTGGCACAAATTTGCTCCTGCCGGGTCAGCTGAGCAGCGAAAATCTACTTAACTACCTCCTATCAGGAGAGACTTCAGAGCTGCATCTTTTGAGCCCAGTACTGAGCCTGAAAAGCGTTTCCAACCCCACTTACAAGTAAAACTTGCTAGAATGTGCCTGGCTGCTATTCACTGAAAAGCTCATTCTGCTTACATTTTTGGCATACGTTTACTCCTGCTGGGTCAGCCAAGTGGCAAATTTCTACTTAACCACCTGCTATCATGAAAGACCTCAGGGCTGCATTTTTTGAGCGCAGTACTGAGCCTGAAAAGCGTTTCCAACCCCACTTACAAGTAAAACTAGCTAAAATGTGCCTGGCTGCTATTCACTGAAAAGCTCATTCTGCGTACATTTTTGGCATACGTTTGCTCCTGCCGGGTCAGCTGAGCAGCGAAGTTCTACTTAACTACCTCCTATCATGAGAGACCTCAGAGCTGCATCTTTTGAACCCATACTGAGCCTGAAAAGCATTTCCAACCCCACTTACAAGTAAAACTAGCTAAAATGTGCCTGGCTGCTCTTCACTGAAAAGCTCATTCTGCGTACATTTTTGGCACAAATTTGCTCCTGCCGGGTCAGCTGAGCAGCGAAGTTCTACTTAACTACCTCCTATCAGGAGAGACTTCAGAGCTGCATCTTTTGAGCCCAGTACTGAGCCTGAAAAGTGTTTCCAACCCCACTTACAAGTAAAACTTGCTAGAATGTGCCTGGCTGCTATTCACTGAAAAGCTCATTCTGCTTACATTTTTGGCATACGTTTACTCCTGCTGGGTCAGCCAAGTGGCAAATTTCTACTTAACCACCTGCTATCATGAAAGACCTCAGGGCTGCATTTTTTGAGCGCAGTACTGAGCCTGAAAAGCGTTTCCAACCCCACACACAAGTAAAACTAGCTAAAATGTGCCTGGCTGCTATTCACTGAAAAGCTCATTCTGCGTACATTTTTGGCATACGTTTGCTCCTGCTGGGTCAGCTGAGCAGCGAAAATCTACTTAACTACCTCCTATCATGAGAGACCTCAGGGCTGCATGTTTTGAGCCCAGTACTGATCCTGAAAAGAGTTTCCAACCCCACTTACAAGTAAAACTAGCTAAAATGTGCCTGGCTGCTATTCACTGAAAAGCTCATTCTGTGTACATTTTTGGCATACGTTTGCTCCTGCTGGGTCAGCCAAGTGGCAAATTTCTACTTAACCACCTGCTATCATGAGAGACCTCAGGGCTGCATTTTTTGAGCCCAGTACTGAGCCTGAAAAGCGTTTCTAACCCCACTTACAAGTAAAACTAGCTAAAATGTGCCTGGCTGCTATTCACTGAAAAGCTCATTCTGCGTATATTTTTGGCATACATTTGCTCCTGCCGGGTCAGCTGAGCAGCGAAGTTCTACTTAACTACCTCCTATCAGGAGAGACCTCAGAGCTGCATCTTTTGAACCCAGTACTGAGCCTGAAAAGCATTTCCAACCCCACTTACAAGTAAAACTTGCTAGAATGTGCCTGGCTGCTATTCACTGAAAAGCTCATTCTGCTTACATTTTTGGCATACGTTTACTCCTGCTGGGTCAGCCAAGTGGCAAATTTCTACTTAACCACCTGCTATCATGAAAGACCTCAGGGCTGCATTTTTTGAGCGCAGTACTGAGCCTGAAAAGCGTTTCCAACCCCACTTACAAGTAAAACTAGCTAAAATGTGCCTGGCTGCTATTCACTGAAAAGCTCATTCTGCGTACATTTTTGGCATACGTTTGCTCCTGCCGGGTCAGCTGAGCAGCGAAGTTCTACTTAACTACCTCCTATCATGAGAGACCACAGAGCTGCATCTTTTGAACCCATACTGAGCCTGAAAAGCATTTCCAACCCCACTTACAAGTAAAACTAGCTAAAATGTGCCTGGCTGCTCTTCACTGAAAAGCTCATTCTGCGTACATTTTTGGCACAAATTTGCTCCTGCCGGGTCAGCTGAGCAGCGAAGTTCTACTTAACTACCTCCTATCAGGAGAGACTTCAGAGCTGCATCTTTTGAGCCCAGTACTGAGCCTGAAAAGTGTTTCCAACCCCACTTACAAGTAAAACTTGCTAGAATGTGCCTGGCTGCTATTCACTGAAAAGCTCATTCTGCTTACATTTTTGGCATACGTTTACTCCTGCTGGGTCAGCCAAGTGGCAAATTTCTACTTAACCACCTGCTATCATGAAAGACCTCAGGGCTGCATTTTTTGAGCGCAGTACTGAGCCTGAAAAGCGTTTCCAACCCCACACACAAGTAAAACTAGCTAAAATGTGCCTGGCTGCTATTCACTGAAAAGCTCATTCTGCGTACATTTTTGGCATACGTTTGCTCCTGCTGGGTCAGCTGAGCAGCGAAAATCTACTTAACTACCTCCTATCATGAGAGACCTCAGGGCTGCATGTTTTGAGCCCAGTACTGATCCTGAAAAGAGTTTCCAACCCCACTTACAAGTAAAACTAGCTAAAATGTGCCTGGCTGCTATTCACTGAAAAGCTCATTCTGTGTACATTTTTGGCATACGTTTGCTCCTGCTGGGTCAGCCAAGTGGCAAATTTCTACTTAACCACCTGCTATCATGAGAGACCTCAGGGCTGCATTTTTTGAGCCCAGTACTGAGCCTGAAAAGCGTTTCTAACCCCACTTACAAGTAAAACTAGCTAAAATGTGCCTGGCTGCTATTCACTGAAAAGCTCATTCTGCGTATATTTTTGGCATACATTTGCTCCTGCCGGGTCAGCTGAGCAGCGAAGTTCTACTTAACTACCTCCTATCAGGAGAGACCTCAGAGCTGCATCTTTTGAACCCAGTACTGAGCCTGAAAAGCATTTCCAACCCCACTTACAAGTAAAACTATCTAAAATGTGCCTGGCTGCTATTCACTGAAAAGCTCATTCTGCTTACATTTTTGGCATACGTTTGCTCCAACCGAGTCAGCTGAGCAGCCAATTTCTATTTAACCACCTGCTATCATGAGAGACCTCAGGGCTGCATCTTTTGAGCGCAGTACTGATCCTGAGAAGCGTTTCCAACCCCACTTAAAAGTAAAACTAGCTAAAATGTGCCTGGCTGCTCTTCACTGAAAAGCTCATTCTGCTTAAATTTTTGGCATACATTTGCTCCTGCCGGATCAGCTGAGCAGCGAAGTTCTACTTAACCACCTGCTATCAGGAGAGACCTCAGAGCTGCATCTTTTGAGCCCAGTACTGAGCCTGAAAAGTGTTTCCAACCCCACTTACAAGTAAAACTTGCTAGAATGTGCCTGGCTGCTATTCACTGAAAAGCTCATTCTGCTTACATTTTTGGCATACGTTTACTCCTGCTGGGTCAGCCAAGTGGCAAATTTCTACTTAACCACCTGCTATCATGAAAGACCTCAGGGCTGCATTTTTTGAGCGCAGTACTGAGCCTGAAAAGCGTTTCCAACCCCACACACAAGTAAAACTAGCTAAAATGTGCCTGGCTGCTATTCACTGAAAAGCTCATTCTGCGTACATTTTTGGCATACGTTTGCTCCTGCCGGGTCAGCTGAGCAGCGAAAATCTACTTAACTACCTCCTATCATGAGAGACCTCAGGGCTGCATGTTTTGAGCCCAGTACTGATCCTGAAAAGAGTTTCCAACCCCACTTACAAGTAAAACTAGCTAAAATGTGCCTGGCTGCTATTCACTGAAAAGCTCATTCTGTGTACATTTTTGGCATACGTTTGCTCCTGCTGGGTCAGCCAAGTGGCAAATTTCTACTTAACCACCTGCTATCATGAGAGACCTCAGGGCTGCATTTTTTGAGCCCAGTACTGAGCCTGAAAAGCGTTTCTAACCCCACTTACAAGTAAAACTAGCTAAAATGTGCCTGGCTGCTATTCACTGAAAAGCTCATTCTGCGTATATTTTTGGCATACATTTGCTCCTGCCGGGTCAGCTGAGCAGCGAAGTTCTACTTAACTACCTCCTATCAGGAGAGACCTCAGAGCTGCATCTTTTGTACCCAGTACTGAGCCTGAAAAGCATTTCCAACCCCACTTACAAGTAAAACTATCTAAAATGTGCCTGGCTGCTATTCACTGAAAAGCTCATTCTGCTTACATTTTTGGCATACGTTTGCTCCAACCGAGTCAGCTGAGCAGCGAATTTCTATTTAACCACCTGCTATCATGAGAGACCTCAGGGCTGCATCTTTTGAGCGCAGTACTGATCCTGAAAAGCGTTTCCAACCCCACTTAAAAGTAAAACTAGCTAAAATGTGCCTGGCTGCTCTTCACTGAAAAGCTCATTCTGCTTAAATTTTTGGCATACATTTGCTCCTGCCGGATCAGCTGAGCAGCGAAGTTCTACTTAACCACCTGCTATCAGGAGAGACCTCAGGGCTGCATCTTTTGAGCCCAGTACTGAGCCTGAAAAGCATTTCCAACCCCACTTACAAGTAAAATTAGCTAAAATGTGCCTGGCTGCTCTTTACTGCTTACATTTTTGGCATACGTTTGCTCCTACCGGGTAAGCTGAGCAGCGAATTTCTATTTAACCACCTGCTATCATGATGCAGCCTCAGGCTGCATCTTTTGAGCCCAGTACTGAGCCTGAAAAGCGTTTCAAACCCCACTTACAAGTAAAACTTGCTAGAATGTGCCTGGCTGCTCTTTACTGAAAAGCTCATTCTGCTTACATTTTTGGCATACATTTGCTCCTGCCGGGTCAGCTGAGCCGCAAATTTCTATTTAACCACCTGCTATCAGGAGAGACCTCAGGGCTGCATGTTTTGAGCCCAGTACTGAGCCTGAAAAGCATTTCCAACCCCACTTACAAGTAAAATTAGCTAAAATGTGCCTGGCTGCTCTTCACTGCTTACATTTTTGGCATACGTTTGCTCCTACCGGGTAAGCTGAGCAGCGAATTTCTATTTAACCACCTGCTATCATGATGCAGCCTCAGGCTGCATCTTTTGAGCCCAGTACTGAGCCTGAAAAGCGTTTCAAACCCCACTTACAAGTAAAACTTGCTAGAATGTGCCTGGCTGCTCTTTACTGAAAAGCTCATTCTGCGTACATTTTTGGCATACGTTTGCTCCTACCGGGTCAGCTGAGCCGCAAATTTCTATTTAACCACCTGCTATCATGAGAGACCTCAGGGCTGCATTTTTTGAGCGCAGTACTGAGCCTGAAAAGCGTTTCCAACCCCACTTACAAGTAAAACTAGCTAAAATGTGCCTGGCTGCTATTCACCGAAAAGCTCATTCTGCGTACATTTTTGGCATACGTTTGCTCCTGCCGGGTCAGCTGAGCAGCGAAGTTCTACTTAACTACCTCCTATCATGAGAGACCTCAGAGCTGCATCTTTTGAACCCATACTGAGCCTGAAAAGCATTTCCAACCCCACTTACAAGTAAAACTAGCTAAAATGTGCCTGGCTGCTCTTCACTGAAAAGCTCATTCTGCGTACATTTTTGGCACAAATTTGCTCCTGCCGGGTCAGCTGAGCAGCGAAGTTCTACTTAACTACCTCCTATCAGGAGAGACTTCAGAGCTGCATCTTTTGAGCCCAGTACTGAGCCTGAAAAGTGTTTCCAACCCCACTTACAAGTAAAACTTGCTAGAATGTGCCGAGCTGCTATTCACTGAAAAGCTCATTCTGCTTACATTTTTGGCATACGTTTACTCCTGCTGGGTCAGCCAAGTGGCAAATTTCTACTTAACCACCTGCTATCATGAAAGACCTCAGGGCTGCATTTTTTGAGCGCAGTACTGAGCCTGAAAAGCGTTTCCAACCCCACACACAAGTAAAACTAGCTAAAATGTGCCTGGCTGCTATTCACTGAAAAGCTCATTCTGCGTACATTTTTGGCATACGTTTGCTCCTGCCGGGTCAGCTGAGCAGCGAAAATCTACTTAACTACCTCCTATCATGAGAGACCTCAGAGCTGCATCTTTTGAACCCAGTACTGAGCCTGAAAAGCATTTCCAACCCCACTTACAAGTAAAACTAGCTAAAATGTGCCTGGCTGCTCTACACCGAAAAGCTCATTCTGCTTACATTTTTTGCATACGTTTGCTCCTGCCGGGTCAGCTGAGCAGCAAATTTCTATTTAACCATCTGCTATCATGAGAGACCTCAGGGCTGCATGTTTTGAGCCCAGTACTGATCCTGAAAAGAGTTTCCAACCCCACTTACAAGTAAAACTAGCTAAAATGTGCCTGGCTGCTATTCACTGAAAAGCTCATTCTGTGTACATTTGTGGCATACGTTTGCTCCTGCTGGGTCAGCCAAGTGGCAAATTTCTACTTAACCACCTGCTATCATGAGAGACCTCAGGGCTGCATTTTTTGAGCCCAGTACTGAGCCTGAAAAGCGTTTCTAACCCCACTTACAAGTAAAACTAGCTAAAATGTGCCTGGCTGCTATTCACTGAAAAGCTCATTCTGCGTATATTTTTGGCATACATTTGCTCCTGCCGGGTCAGCTGAGCAGCGAAGTTCTACTTAACTACCTCCTATCAGGAGAGACCTCAGGGCTGCATCTTTTGAACCCAGTACTGAGCCTGAAAAGCATTTCCAACCCCACTTACAAGTAAAACTAGCTAAAATGTGCCTGGCTGCTATTCACTGAAAAGCTCATTCTGCTTACATTTTTGGCATACGTTTGCTCCAACCGAGTCAGCTGAGCAGCGAATTTCTATTTAACCACCTGCTATCATGAGAGACCTCAGGGCTGCATCTTTTGAGCGCAGTACTGATCCTGAAAAGCGTTTCCAACCCCACTTAAAAGTAAAACTAGCTAAAATGTGCCTGGCTGCTCTTCACTGAAAAGCTCATTCTGCTTAAATTTTTGGCATACATTTGCTCCTGCCGGATCAGCTGAGCAGCGAAGTTCCTCTTAACCACCTGCTATCAGGAGAGACCTCAGGGCTGCATCTTTTGAGCCCAGTACTGAGCCTGAAAAGCATTTCCAACCCCACTTACAAGTAAAATTAGCTAAAATGTGCCTGGCTGCTCTTCACTGCTTACATTTTTGGCATACGTTTGCTCCTACCGGGTAAGCTGAGCAGCGAATTTCTATTTAACCACCTGCTATCATGATGCAGCCTCAGGCTGCATCTTTTGAGCCCAGTACTGAGCCTGAAAAGCGTTTCAAACCCCACTTACAAGTAAAACTTGCTAGAATGTGCCTGGCTGCTCTTTACTGAAAAGCTCATTCTGCTTACATTTTTGGCATACATTTGCTCCTGCCGGGTCAGCTGAGCTGCAAATTTCTATTTAACCACCTGCTATCAGGAGAGACCTCAGGGCTGCATGTTTTGAGCCCAGTACTGAGCCTGAAAAGCATTTCCAACCCCACTTACAAGTAAAATTAGCTAAAATGTGCCTGGCTGCTCTTCACTGCTTACATTTTTGGCATACGTTTGCTCCTACCGGGTAAGCTGAGCAGCGAATTTCTATTTAACCACCTGCTATAATGATGCAGCCTCAGGCTGCATCTTTTGAGCCCAGTACTGAGCCTGAAAAGCGTTTCAAACCCCACTTACAAGTAAAACTTGCTAGAATGTGCCTGGCTGCTCTTTACTGAAAAGCTCATTCTGCGTACATTTTTGGCATACGTTTGCTCCTACCGGGTCAGCTGAGCCGCAAATTTCTATTTAACCACCTGCTATCATGAGAGACCTCAGGGCTGCATTTTTTGAGCGCAGTACTGAGCCTGAAAAGCGTTTCCAACCCCACTTACAAGTAAAACTAGCTAAAATGTGCCTGGCTGCTATTCACTGAAAAGCTCATTCTGCGTACATTTTTGGCATACGTTTGCTCCTGCCGGGTCAGCTGAGCAGCGAAGTTCTACTTAACTACCTCCTATCATGAGAGACCTCAGAGCTGCATCTTTTGAACCCAGTACTGAGCCTGAAAAGCATTTCCAACCCCACTTACAAGTAAAACTAGCTAAAATGTGCCTGGCTGGTCTTCACTGAAAAGCTCATTCTGCTTACATTTTTTGCATACGTTTGCTCCTGCCGGGTCAGCTGAGCAGCAAATTTCTATTTAACCATCTGCTATCATGAGAGACCTCAGGGCTGCATGTTTTGAGCCCAGTACTGATCCTGAAAAGAGTTTCCAACCCCACTTATTAGTAAAACTAGCTAAAATGTGCCTGGCTGCTCTTCACTGAAAAGCTCATTCTGCGTACATTTTTGGCATACGTTTGCTCCTGCCGGGTCAGCTAAGCAGCGAAGTTCTACTTAACTACCTCCTATCAGGAGAGACTTCAGAGCTGCATCTTTTGAGCCCAGTACTGAGCCTGAAAAGCGTTTCTAACCCCACTTACAAGTAAAACTAGCTAAAATGTGCCTGGCTGCTCTTCGCTGAAAAGCTCATTCTGCGTACATTTTTGGCATACGTTTGCTCCTGCCGGGTCAGCTGAGCAGCGAATTTCTATTAACCACCTGCTATCATGAGAGACCTCAGGGCTGCATCTTTTGAGCCCAGTACTGATCCTGAAAAGCGTTTACAACCCCACTTACAAGTAAAACTAGCTAAAATGTGCCTGGCTGCTATATTCATTGAAAAGCTCATTCTGCGTAAATTTTTGGCATACATTTGCTCCTGCTGGGTCAGCTGAGCAGCGAAGTTCTACTTAACTACCTCCTATCAAGAGAGACCTCTGAGCTGCCTCTTTTGAGCCCAGTACTGAGCCCGAAAAGCATTTCCAACCCCACTTACAAGTGAAACTAGCTAAAATGTGCCTGGCTGCTATATTCACTGAAAAGCTCATTCTGCGTACATTTCTGGCATACGTTTGCTCCTGCCGGGTCAGCTGAGCAGCGAAATTCTACTTAACCACCTGCTATCATCAGCGACCTCAGGGCTGCATGTTTTGAGCCCAGTACTGATCCTGAAAAGCGTTTCCAACCCCACCTACAAGTAAAACTAGCTAAAATGTGCCTGGCTGCTATTCACTGAAAAGCTCATTCTATGTACATTTTTGGCATACGTTTGCTCCTGCCGGGTTAGCTGAGCAGCGAATTTCTAGTTAACCACCTGCTATCATGAGAGACCTCAGGGCTGCATCTTTTGAGCACAGTACTGAGCCTGAAAAGCGTTTCCAACCCCACTTACAAGTAAAACTAGCTAAAATATGCCTGGCTGCTCTTCACTGAATAGCTCATTCTGCGTACATTTTTGGCACAAATTTGCTCCTGCCGGGTCAGCTGAGCAGCGAAAATCTACTTAACTACCTCCTATCAGGAGAGACTTCAGAGCTGCATCTTTTGAGCCCAGTACTGAGCCTGAAAAGCGTTTCCAACCCCACTTACAAACTTGCTAGAATGTGCCTGGCTGCTATTCACTGAAAAGCTCATTCTGCTTACATTTTTGGCATATGTTTACTCCTGCTGGGTCAGCCAAGTGGCAAATTTCTACTTAACCACCTGCTATCATGAAAGACCTCAGGGCTGCATTTTTTGAGCGCAGTACTGAGCCTGAAAAGCGTTTCCAACCCCACACACAAGTAAAACTAGCTAAAATGTGCCTGGCTGCTATTCACTGAAAAGCTCATTCTGCGTACATTTTTGGCATACGTTTGCTCCTGCCGGGTCAGCTGAGCAGCGAAAATCTACTTAACTACCTCCTATCATGAGAGACCTCAGAGCTGCATCTTTTGAACCCAGTACTGAGCCTGAAAAGCATTTTCAACCCCACTTACAAGTAAAACTAGCTAAAATGTGCCTGGCTGCTCTACACTGAAAAGCTCATTCTGCTTACATTTTTTGCATACGTTTGCTCCTGCCGGGTCAGCTGAGCAGCAAATTTCTATTTAACCATCTGCTATCATGAGAGACCTCAGGGCTGCATGTTTTGAGCCCAGTACTGATCCTGAAAAGAGTTTCCAACCCCACTTACAAGTAAAACTAGCTAAAATGTGCCTGGCTGCTCTACACTGAAAAGCTCATTCTGCGTATATTTTTGGCATACATTTGCTCCTGCCGGGTCAGCTGAGCAGCGAAGTTCTACTTAACTACCTCCTATCAGGAGAGACCTCAGAGCTGCATCTTTTGAACCCATACTGAGCCTGAAAAGCATTTCCAACCCCACTTACAAGTAAAACTAGCTAAAATGTGCCTGGCTGCTCTTCACTGAAAAGCTCATTCTGCGTACATTTTTGGCACAAATTTGCTCCTGCCGGGTCAGCTGAGCAGCGAAGTTCTACTTAACTACCTCCTATCAGGAGAGACTTCAGAGCTGCATCTTTTGAGCCCAGTACTGAGTCTGAAAAGTGTTTCCAACCCCACTTACAAGTAAAACTTGCTAGAATGTGCCGAGCTGCTATTCACTGAAAAGCTCATTCTGCTTACATTTTTGGCATACGTTTACTCCTGCTGGGTCAGCCAAGTGGCAAATTTCTACTTAACCACCTGCTATCATGAAAGACCTCAGGGCTGCATTTTTTGAGCGCAGTACTGAGCCTGAAAAGCGTTTCCAACCCCACACACAAGTAAAACTAGCTAAAATGTGCCTGGCTGCTATTCACTGAAAAGCTCATTCTGCGTACATTTTTGGCATACGTTTGCTCCTGCCGGGTCAGCTGAACAGCGAAAATCTACTTAACTACCTCCTATCATGAGAGACCTCAGAGCTGCATCTTTTGAACCCAGTACTAAGCCTGAAAAGCATTTCCAACCCCACTTACAAGTAAAACTAGCTAAAATGTGCCTGGCTGCTCTACACTGAAAAGCTCATTCTGCTTACATTTTTTGCATACGTTTGCTCCTGCCGGGTCAGCTGAGCAGCAAATTTCTATTTAACCATCTGCTATCATGAGAGACCTCAGGGCTGCATGTTTTGAGCCCAGTACTGATCCTGAAAAGAGTTTCCAACCCCACTTACAAGTAAAACTAGCTAAAATGTGCCTGGCTGCTATTCACTGAAAAGCTCATTCTGTGTACATTTGTGGCATACGTTTGCTCCTGCTGGGTCAGCCAAGTGGCAAATTTCTACTTAACCACCTGCTATCATGAGAGACCTCAGGGCTGCATTTTTTGAGCCCAGTACTGAGCCTGAAAAGCGTTTCTAACCCCACTTACAAGTAAAACTAGCTAAAATGTGCCTGGCTGCTATTCACTGAAAAGCTCATTCTGCGTATATTTTTGGCATACATTTGCTCCTGCCTGGTCAGCTGAGCAGCGAAGTTCTACTTAACTACCTCCTATCAGGAGAGACCTCAGAGCTGCATCTTTTGAACCCAGTACTGAGCCTGAAAAGCATTTCCAACCCCACTTACAAGTAAAACTAGCTAAAATGTGCCTGGCTGCTATTCACTGAAAAGCTCATTCTGCTTACATTTTTGGCATACGTTTGCTCCAACCGATTCAGCTGAGCAGCGAATTTCTATTTAACCACCTGCTATCATGAGAGACCTCAGGGCTGCATCTTTTGAGCGCAGTACTGATCCTGAAAAGCGTTTCCAACCCCACTTAAAAGTAAAACTAGCTAAAATGTGCCTGGCTGCTCTTCACTGAAAAGCTCATTCTGCTTAAATTTTTGGCATACATTTGCTCCTGCCGGATCAGCTGAGCAGCGAAGTTCCTCTTAACCACCTGCTATCAGGAGAGACCTCAGGGCTGCATCTTTTGAGCCCAGTACTGAGCCTGAAAAGCATTTCCAACCCCACTTACAAGTAAAATTAGCTAAAATGTGCCTGGCTGCTCTTCACTGCTTACATTTTTGGCATACGTTTGCTCCTACCGGGTAAGCTGAGCAGCGAATTTCTATTTAACCACCTGCTATCATGATGCAGCCTCAGGCTGCATCTTTTGAGCCCAGTACTGAGCCTGAAAAGCGTTTCAAACCCCACTTACAAGTAAAACTTGCTAGAATGTGCCTGGCTGCTCTTTACTGAAAAGCTCATTCTGCTTACATTTTTGGCATACATTTGCTCCTGCCGGGTCAGCTGAACTGCAAATTTCTATTTAACCACCTGCTATCAGGAGAGACCTCAGGGCTGCATGTTTTGAGCCCAGTACTGAGCCTGAAAAGCATTTAAAACCCCACTTACAAGTAAAATTAGCTAAAATGTGCCTGGCTGCTCTTCACTGCTTACATTTTTGGCATACGTTTGCTCCTACCGGGTAAGCTGAGCAGCGAATTTCTATTTAACCACCTGCTATCATGAGAGACCTCAGGGCTGCATTTTTTGAGCGCAGTACTGAGCCTGAAAAGCGTTTCCAACCCCACTTACAAGTAAAACTAGCTAAAATGTGCCTGGCTGCTATTCACTGAAAAGCTCATTCTGCGTACATTTTTGGCATACGTTTGCTCCTGCCGGGTCAGCTGAGCAGCGAAGTTCTACTTAACTACCTCCTATCATGAGAGACCTCAGAGCTGCATCTTTTGAACCCAGTACTGAGCCTGAAAAGCATTTCCAACCCCACTTACAAGTAAAACTAGCTAAAATGTGCCTGGCTGGTCTTCACTGAAAAGCTCATTCTGCTTACATTTTTTGCATACGTTTGCTCCTGCCGGGTCAGCTGAGCAGCAAATTTCTATTTAACCATCTGCTATCATGAGAGACCTCAGGGCTGCATTTTTTGAGCGCAGTACTGAGCCTGAAAAGCATTTCCAACCCCACTTACAAGTAAAACTAGCTAAAATGTGCCTGGCTGCTATTCACTGAAAAGCTCATTCTGCGTACATTTTTGGCATACGTTTGCTCCTGCCGGGTCAGCTGAGCAGCGAAGTTCTACTTAACTACCTCCTATCATGAGAGACCTCAGAGCTGCATCTTTTGAACCCAGTACTGAGCCTGAAAAGCATTTCCAACCCCACTTACAAGTAAAACTAGCTAAAATGTGCCTGGCTGGTCTTCACTGAAAAGCTCATTCTGCTTACATTTTTTGCATACGTTTGCTCCTGCCGGGTCAGCTGAGCAGCAAATTTCTATTTAACCATCTGCTATCATGAGAGACCTCAGGGCTGCATGTTTTGAGCCCAGTACTGATCCTGAAAAGAGTTTCCAACCCCACTTATTAGTAAAACTAGCTAAAATGTGCCTGGCTGCTCTTCACTGAAAAGCTCATTCTGCGTACATTTTTGGCATACGTTTGCTCCTGCCGGGTCAGCTAAGCAGCGAAGTTCTACTTAACTACCTCCTATCAGGAGAGACTTCAGAGCTGCATCTTTTGAGCCCAGTACTGAGCCTGAAAAGCGTTTCTAACCCCACTTACAAGTAAAACTAGCTAAAATGTGCCTGGCTGCTCTTCGCTGAAAAGCTCATTCTGCGTACATTTTTGGCGTACGTTTGCTCCTGCCGGGTCAGCTGAGCAGCGAATTTCTATTAACCACCTGCTATCATGAGAGACCTCAGGGCTGCATCTTTTGAGCCCAGTACTGATCCTGAAAAGCGTTTACAACCCCACTTACAAGTAAAACTAGCTAAAATGTGCCTGGCTGCTATATTCATTGAAAAGCTCATTCTGCGTAAATTTTTGGCATACATTTGCTCCTGCTGGGTCAGCTGAGCAGCGAAGTTCTACTTAACTACCTCCTATCAAGAGAGACCTCTGAGCTGCCTCTTTTGAGCCCAGTACTGAGCCCGAAAAGCATTTCCAACCCCACTTACAAGTGAAACTAGCTAAAATGTGCCTGGCTGCTATATTCACTGAAAAGCTCATTCTGCGTACATTTCTGGCATACGTTTGCTCCTGCCGGGTCAGCTGAGCAGCGAAATTCTACTTAACCACCTGCTATCATCAGCGACCTCAGGGCTGCATGTTTTGAGCCCAGTACTGATCCTGAAAAGCGTTTCCAACCCCACCTACAAGTAAAACTAGCTAAAATGTGCCTGGCTGCTATTCACTGAAAAGCTCATTCTATGTACATTTTTGGCATACGTTTGCTCCTGCCGGGTTAGCTGAGCAGCGAATTTCTAGTTAACCACCTGCTATCATGAGAGACCTCAGGGCTGCATCTTTTGAGCACAGTACTGAGCCTGAAAAGCGTTTCCAACCCCACTTACAAGTAAAACTAGCTAAAATATGCCTGGCTGCTCTTCACTGAATAGCTCATTCTGCGTACATTTTTGGCACAAATTTGCTCCTGCCGGGTCAGCTGAGCAGCGAAAATCTACTTAACTACCTCCTATCAGGAGAGACTTCAGAGCTGCATCTTTTGAGCCCAGTACTGAGCCTGAAAAGCGTTTCCAACCCCACTTACAAACTTGCTAGAATGTGCCTGGCTGCTATTCACTGAAAAGCTCATTCTGCTTACATTTTTGGCATATGTTTACTCCTGCTGGGTCAGCCAAGTGGCAAATTTCTACTTAACCACCTGCTATCATGAAAGACCTCAGGGCTGCATTTTTTGAGCGCAGTACTGAGCCTGAAAAGCGTTTCCAACCCCACACACAAGTAAAACTAGCTAAAATGTGCCTGGCTGCTATTCACTGAAAAGCTCATTCTGCGTACATTTTTGGCATACGTTTGCTCCTGCCGGGTCAGCTGAGCAGCGAAAATCTACTTAACTACCTCCTATCATGAGAGACCTCAGAGCTGCATCTTTTGAACCCAGTACTGAGCCTGAAAAGCATTTTCAACCCCACTTACAAGTAAAACTAGCTAAAATGTGCCTGGCTGCTCTACACTGAAAAGCTCATTCTGCTTACATTTTTTGCATACGTTTGCTCCTGCCGGGTCAGCTGAGCAGCAAATTTCTATTTAACCATCTGCTATCATGAGAGACCTCAGGGCTGCATGTTTTGAGCCCAGTACTGATCCTGAAAAGAGTTTCCAACCCCACTTACAAGTAAAACTAGCTAAAATGTGCCTGGCTGCTCTACACTGAAAAGCTCATTCTGCGTATATTTTTGGCATACATTTGCTCCTGCCGGGTCAGCTGAGCAGCGAAGTTCTACTTAACTACCTCCTATCAGGAGAGACCTCAGAGCTGCATCTTTTGAACCCATACTGAGCCTGAAAAGCATTTCCAACCCCACTTACAAGTAAAACTAGCTAAAATGTGCCTGGCTGCTCTTCACTGAAAAGCTCATTCTGCGTACATTTTTGGCACAAATTTGCTCCTGCCGGGTCAGCTGAGCAGCGAAGTTCTACTTAACTACCTCCTATCAGGAGAGACTTCAGAGCTGCATCTTTTGAGCCCAGTACTGAGCCTGAAAAGTGTTTCCAACCCCACTTACAAGTAAAACTTGCTAGAATGTGCCGAGCTGCTATTCACTGAAAAGCTCATTCTGCTTACATTTTTGGCATACGTTTACTCCTGCTGGGTCAGCCAAGTGGCAAATTTCTACTTAACCACCTGCTATCATGAAAGACCTCAGGGCTGCATTTTTTGAGCGCAGTACTGAGCCTGAAAAGCGTTTCCAACCCCACACACAAGTAAAACTAGCTAAAATGTGCCTGGCTGCTATTCACTGAAAAGCTCATTCTGCGTACATTTTTGGCATACGTTTGCTCCTGCCGGGTCAGCTGAGCAGCGAAAATCTACTTAACTACCTCCTATCATGAGAGACCTCAGAGCTGCATCTTTTGAACCCAGTACTAAGCCTGAAAAGCATTTCCAACCCCACTTACAAGTAAAACTAGCTAAAATGTGCCTGGCTGCTCTACACTGAAAAGCTCATTCTGCTTACATTTTTTGCATACGTTTGCTCCTGCCGGGTCAGCTGAGCAGCAAATTTCTATTTAACCATCTGCTATCATGAGAGACCTCAGGGCTGCATGTTTTGAGCCCAGTACTGATCCTGAAAAGAGTTTCCAACCCCACTTACAAGTAAAACTAGCTAAAATGTGCCTGGCTGCTATTCACTGAAAAGCTCATTCTGTGTACATTTGTGGCATACGTTTGCTCCTGCTGGGTCAGCCAAGTGGCAAATTTCTACTTAACCACCTGCTATCATGAGAGACCTCAGGGCTGCATTTTTTGAGCCCAGTACTGAGCCTGAAAAGCGTTTCTAACCCCACTTACAAGTAAAACTAGCTAAAATGTGCCTGGCTGCTATTCACTGAAAAGCTCATTCTGCGTATATTTTTGGCATACATTTGCTCCTGCCTGGTCAGCTGAGCAGCGAAGTTCTACTTAACTACCTCCTATCAGGAGAGACCTCAGAGCTGCATCTTTTGAACCCAGTACTGAGCCTGAAAAGCATTTCCAACCCCACTTACAAGTAAAACTAGCTAAAATGTGCCTGGCTGCTATTCACTGAAAAGCTCATTCTGCTTACATTTTTGGCATACGTTTGCTCCAACCGATTCAGCTGAGCAGCGAATTTCTATTTAACCACCTGCTATCATGAGAGACCTCAGGGCTGCATCTTTTGAGCGCAGTACTGATCCTGAAAAGCGTTTCCAACCCCACTTAAAAGTAAAACTAGCTAAAATGTGCCTGGCTGCTCTTCACTGAAAAGCTCATTCTGCTTAAATTTTTGGCATACATTTGCTCCTGCCGGATCAGCTGAGCAGCGAAGTTCCTCTTAACCACCTGCTATCAGGAGAGACCTCAGGGCTGCATCTTTTGAGCCCAGTACTGAGCCTGAAAAGCATTTCCAACCCCACTTACAAGTAAAATTAGCTAAAATGTGCCTGGCTGCTCTTCACTGCTTACATTTTTGGCATACGTTTGCTCCTACCGGGTAAGCTGAGCAGCGAATTTCTATTTAACCACCTGCTATCATGATGCAGCCTCAGGCTGCATCTTTTGAGCCCAGTACTGAGCCTGAAAAGCGTTTCAAACCCCACTTACAAGTAAAACTTGCTAGAATGTGCCTGGCTGCTCTTTACTGAAAAGCTCATTCTGCTTACATTTTTGGCATACATTTGCTCCTGCCGGGTCAGCTGAACTGCAAATTTCTATTTAACCACCTGCTATCAGGAGAGACCTCAGGGCTGCATGTTTTGAGCCCAGTACTGAGCCTGAAAAGCATTTCCAACCCCACTTACAAGTAAAATTAGCTAAAATGTGCCTGGCTGCTCTTCACTGCTTACATTTTTGGCATACGTTTGCTCCTACCGGGTAAGCTGAGCAGCGAATTTCTATTTAACCACCTGCTATCATGAGAGACCTCAGGGCTGCATTTTTTGAGCGCAGTACTGAGCCTGAAAAGCGTTTCCAACCCCACTTACAAGTAAAACTAGCTAAAATGTGCCTGGCTGCTATTCACTGAAAAGCTCATTCTGCGTACATTTTTGGCATACGTTTGCTCCTGCCGGGTCAGCTGAGCAGTGAAGTTCTACTTAACTACCTCCTATCATGAGAGACCTCAGAGCTGCATCTTTTGAACCCAGTACTGAGCCTGAAAAGCATTTCCAACCCCACTTACAAGTAAAACTAGCTAAAATGTGCCTGGCTGGTCTTCACTGAAAAGCTCATTCTGCTTACATTTTTTGCATACGTTTGCTCCTGCCGGGTCAGCTGAGCAGCAAATTTCTATTTAACCATCTGCTATCATGAGAGACCTCAGGGCTGCATTTTTTGAGCGCAGTACTGAGCCTGAAAAGCGTTTCCAACCCCACTTACAAGTAAAACTAGCTAAAATGTGCCTGGCTGCTATTCACTGAAAAGCTCATTCTGCAAACATTTTTGGCATACGTTTGCTCCTGCCGGGTCAGCTGAGCAGCGAAGTTCTACTTAACTACCTCCTATCATGAGAGACCTCAGAGCTGCATCTTTTGAACCCAGTACTGAGCCTGAAAAGCATTTCCAACCCCACTTACAAGTAAAACTAGCTAAAATGTGCCTGGCTGGTCTTCACTGAAAAGCTCATTCTGCTTACATTTTTTGCATACGTTTGCTCCTGCCGGGTCAGCTGAGCAGCAAATTTCTATTTAACCATCTGCTATCATGAGAGACCTCAGGGCTGCATGTTTTGAGCCCAGTACTGATCCTGAAAAGAGTTTCCAACCCCACTTATTAGTAAAACTAGCTAAAATGTGCCTGGCTGCTCTTCACTGAAAAGCTCATTCTGCGTACATTTTTGGCATACGTTTGCTCCTGCCGGGTCAGCTAAGCAGCGAAGTTCTACTTAACTACCTCCTATCAGGAGAGACTTCAGAGCTGCATCTTTTGAGCCCAGTACTGAGCCTGAAAAGCGTTTCTAACCCCACTTACAAGTAAAACTAGCTAAAATGTGCCTGGCTGCTCTTCGCTGAAAAGCTCATTCTGCGTACATTTTTGGCGTACGTTTGCTCCTGCCGGGTCAGCTGAGCAGCGAATTTCTATTAACCACCTGCTATCATGAGAGACCTCAGGGCTGCATCTTTTGAGCCCAGTACTGATCCTGAAAAGCGTTTACAACCCCACTTACAAGTAAAACTAGCTAAAATGTGCCTGGCTGCTATATTCATTGAAAAGCTCATTCTGCGTAAATTTTTGGCATACATTTGCTCCTGCTGGGTCAGCTGAGCAGCGAAGTTCTACTTAACTACCTCCTATCAAGAGAGACCTCTGAGCTGCCTCTTTTGAGCCCAGTACTGAGCCCGAAAAGCATTTCCAACCCCACTTACAAGTGAAACTAGCTAAAATGTGCCTGGCTGCTATATTCACTGAAAAGCTCATTCTGCGTACATTTCTGGCATACGTTTGCTCCTGCCGGGTCAGCTGAGCAGCGAAATTCTACTTAACCACCTGCTATCATCAGCGACCTCAGGGCTGCATGTTTTGAGCCCAGTACTGATCCTGAAAAGCGTTTCCAACCCCACCTACAAGTAAAACTAGCTAAAATGTGCCTGGCTGCTATTCACTGAAAAGCTCATTCTATGTACATTTTTGGCATACGTTTGCTCCTGCCGGGTTAGCTGAGCAGCGAATTTCTAGTTAACCACCTGCTATCATGAGAGACCTCAGGGCTGCATCTTTTGAGCACAGTACTGAGCCTGAAAAGCGTTTCCAACCCCACTTACAAGTAAAACTAGCTAAAATATGCCTGGCTGCTCTTCACTGAATAGCTCATTCTGCGTACATTTTTGGCACAAATTTGCTCCTGCCGGGTCAGCTGAGCAGCGAAAATCTACTTAACTACCTCCTATCAGGAGAGACTTCAGAGCTGCATCTTTTGAGCCCAGTACTGAGCCTGAAAAGCGTTTCCAACCCCACTTACAAACTTGCTAGAATGTGCCTGGCTGCTATTCACTGAAAAGCTCATTCTGCTTACATTTTTGGCATATATTTACTCCTGCTGGGTCAGCCAAGTGGCAAATTTCTACTTAACCACCTGCTATCATGAAAGACCTCAGGGCTGCATTTTTTGAGCGCAGTACTGAGCGTGAAAAGCGTTTCCAACCCCACACACAAGTAAAACTAGCTAAAATGTGCCTGGCTGCTATTCACTGAAAAGCTCATTCTGCGTACATTTTTGGCATACGTTTGCTCCTGCCGGGTCAGCTGAGCAGCGAAAATCTACTTAACTACCTCCTATCATGAGAGACCTCAGAGCTGCATCTTTTGAACCCAGTACTGAGCCTGAAAAGCATTTTCAACCCCACTTACAAGTAAAACTAGCTAAAATGTGCCTGGCTGCTCTACACTGAAAAGCTCATTCTGCTTACATTTTTTGCATACGTTTGCTCCTGCCGGGTCAGCTGAGCAGCAAATTTCTATTTAACCATCTGCTATCATGAGAGACCTCAGGGCTGCATGTTTTGAGCCCAGTACTGATCCTGAAAAGAGTTTCCAACCCCACTTACAAGTAAAACTAGCTAAAATGTGCCTGGCTGCTATTCACTGAAAAGCTCATTCTGTGTACATTTTTGGCATACGTTTGCTCCTGCTGGGTCAGCCAAGTGGCAAGTTTCTACTTAACCACCTGCTATCATGAGAGACCTCAGAGCTGCATCTTTTGAGCCCAGTACTGAGCCTGAAAAGCGTTTCCAACCCCACTTACAAACTTGCTAGAATGTGCCTGGCTGCTATTCACTGAAAAGCTCATTCTGCTTACATTTTTTGCATACGTTTGCTCCTGCCGGGTCAGCTGAGCAGCAAATTTCTATTTAACCATCTGCTATCATGAGAGACCTCAGGGCTGCATGTTTTGAGCCCAGTACTGATCCTGAAAAGAGTTTCCAACCCCACTTACAAGTAAAACTAGCTAAAATGTGCCTGGCTGCTCTACACTGAAAAGCTCATTCTGCGTATATTTTTGGCATACATTTGCTCCTGCCGGGTCAGCTGAGCAGCGAAGTTCTACTTAACTACCCCCTATCAGGAGAGACCTCAGAGCTGCATCTTTTGAACCCATACTGAGCCTGAAAAGCATTTCCAACCCCACTTACAAGTAAAACTAGCTAAAATGTGCCTGGCTGCTCTTCACTGAAAAGCTCATTCTGCGTACATTTTTGGCACAAATTTGCTCCTGCCGGGTCAGCTGAGCAGCGAAGTTCTACTTAACTACCTCCTATCAGGAGAGACTTCAGAGCTGCATCTTTTGAGCCCAGTACTGAGCCTGAAAAGTGTTTCCAACCCCACTTACAAGTAAAACTTGCTAGAATGTGCCGAGCTGCTATTCACTGAAAAGCTCATTCTGCTTACATTTTTGGCATACGTTTACTCCTGCTGGGTCAGCCAAGTGGCAAATTTCTACTTAACCACCTGCTATCATGAAAGACCTCAGGGCTGCATTTTTTGAGCGCAGTACTGAGCCTGAAAAGCGTTTCCAACCCCACACACAAGTAAAACTAGCTAAAATGTGCCTGGCTGCTATTCACTGAAAAGCTCATTCTGCGTACATTTTTGGCATACGTTTGCTCCTGCCGGGTCAGCTGAGCAGCGAAGTTCTACTTAACTACCCCCTATCAGGAGAGACCTCAGAGCTGCATCTTTTGAACCCATACTGAGCCTGAAAAGCATTTCCAACCCCACTTACAAGTAAAACTAGCTAAAATGTGCCTGGCTGCTCTTCACTGAAAAGCTCATTCTGCGTACATTTTTGGCACAAATTTGCTCCTGCCGGGTCAGCTGAGCAGCGAAGTTCTACTTAACTACCTCCTATCAGGAGAGACTTCAGAGCTGCATCTTTTGAGCCCAGTACTGAGCCTGAAAAGTGTTTCCAACCCCACTTACAAGTAAAACTTGCTAGAATGTGCCGAGCTGCTATTCACTGAAAAGCTCATTCTGCTTACATTTTTGGCATACGTTTACTCCTGCTGGGTCAGCCAAGTGGCAAATTTCTACTTAACCACCTGCTATCATGAGAGACCTCAGGGCTGCATGTTTTTAGCCCAGTACTGAGCCTGAAAAGCGTTTCCAAACCCGCTTACATGTAAAACTAGCTAGAATGTGCCTGGCTGCTATTCACTGAAAAGCTCATTCTGCGTACATTTTTGGCATACGTTTGCTCCTGCCGGGTCAGCTGAGCAGCGAAAATCTACTTAACTACCTCCTATCATGAGAGACCTCAGAGCTGCATCTTTTGAACCCAGTACTAAGCCTGAAAAGCATTTCCAACCCCACTTACAAGTAAAACTAGCTAAAATGTGCCTGGCTGCTCTACACTGAAAAGCTCATTCTGCTTACATTTTTTGCATACGTTTGCTCCTGCCGGGTCAGCTGAGCAGCAAATTTCTATTTAACCATCTGCTATCATGAGAGACCTCAGGGCTGCATGTTTTGAGCCCAGTACTGATCCTGAAAAGAGTTTCCAACCCCACTTACAAGTAAAACTAGCTAAAATGTGCCTGGCTGCTATTCACTGAAAAGCTCATTCTGTGTACATTTGTGGCATACGTTTGCTCCTGCTGGGTCAGCCAAGTGGCAAATTTCTACTTAACCACCTGCTATCATGAGAGACCTCAGGGCTGCATTTTTTGAGCCCAGTACTGAGCCTGAAAAGCGTTTCTAACCCCACTTACAAGTAAAACTAGCTAAAATGTGCCTGGCTGCTATTCACTGAAAAGCTCATTCTGCGTATATTTTTGGCATACATTTGCTCCTGCCTGGTCAGCTGAGCAGCGAAGTTCTACTTAACTACCTCCTATCAGGAGAGACCTCAGAGCTGCATCTTTTGAACCCAGTACTGAGCCTGAAAAGCATTTCCAACCCCACTTACAAGTAAAACTAGCTAAAATGTGCCTGGCTGCTATTCACTGAAAAGCTCATTCTGCTTACATTTTTGGCATACGTTTGCTCCAACCGATTCAGCTGAGCAGCGAATTTCTATTTAACCACCTGCTATCATGAGAGACCTCAGGGCTGCATCTTTTGAGCGCAGTACTGATCCTGAAAAGCGTTTCCAACCCCACTTAAAAGTAAAACTAGCTAAAATGTGCCTGGCTGCTCTTCACTGAAAAGCTCATTCTGCTTAAATTTTTGGCATACATTTGCTCCTGCCGGATCAGCTGAGCAGCGAAGTTCCTCTTAACCACCTGCTATCAGGAGAGACCTCAGGGCTGCATCTTTTGAGCCCAGTACTGAGCCTGAAAAGCATTTCCAACCCCACTTACAAGTAAAATTAGCTAAAATGTGCCTGGCTGCTCTTCACTGCTTACATTTTTGGCATACGTTTGCTCCTACCGGGTAAGCTGAGCAGCGAATTTCTATTTAACCACCTGCTATCATGATGCAGCCTCAGGCTGCATCTTTTGAGCCCAGTACTGAGCCTGAAAAGCGTTTCAAACCCCACTTACAAGTAAAACTTGCTAGAATGTGCCTGGCTGCTCTTTACTGAAAAGCTCATTCTGCTTACATTTTTGGCATACATTTGCTCCTGCCGGGTCAGCTGAACTGCAAATTTCTATTTAACCACCTGCTATCAGGAGAGACCTCAGGGCTGCATGTTTTGAGCCCAGTACTGAGCCTGAAAAGCATTTCCAACCCCACTTACAAGTAAAATTAGCTAAAATGTGCCTGGCTGCTCTTCACTGCTTACATTTTTGGCATACGTTTGCTCCTACCGGGTAAGCTGAGCAGCGAATTTCTATTTAACCACCTGCTATCATGAGAGACCTCAGGGCTGCATTTTTTGAGCGCAGTACTGAGCCTGAAAAGCGTTTCCAACCCCACTTACAAGTAAAACTAGCTAAAATGTGCCTGGCTGCTATTCACTGAAAAGCTCATTCTGCGTACATTTTTGGCATACGTTTGCTCCTGCCGGGTCAGCTGAGCAGTGAAGTTCTACTTAACTACCTCCTATCATGAGAGACCTCAGAGCTGCATCTTTTGAACCCAGTACTGAGCCTGAAAAGCATTTCCAACCCCACTTACAAGTAAAACTAGCTAAAATGTGCCTGGCTGGTCTTCACTGAAAAGCTCATTCTGCTTACATTTTTTGCATACGTTTGCTCCTGCCGGGTCAGCTGAGCAGCAAATTTCTATTTAACCATCTGCTATCATGAGAGACCTCAGGGCTGCATTTTTTGAGCGCAGTACTGAGCCTGAAAAGCGTTTCCAACCCCACTTACAAGTAAAACTAGCTAAAATGTGCCTGGCTGCTATTCACTGAAAAGCTCATTCTGCGTACATTTTTGGCATACGTTTGCTCCTGCCGGGTCAGCTGAGCAGCGAAGTTCTACTTAACTACCTCCTATCATGAGAGACCTCAGAGCTGCATCTTTTGAACCCAGTACTGAGCCTGAAAAGCATTTCCAACCCCACTTACAAGTAAAACTAGCTAAAATGTGCCTGGCTGGTCTTCACTGAAAAGCTCATTCTGCTTACATTTTTTGCATACGTTTGCTCCTGCCGGGTCAGCTGAGCAGCAAATTTCTATTTAACCATCTGCTATCATGAGAGACCTCAGGGCTGCATGTTTTGAGCCCAGTACTGATCCTGAAAAGAGTTTCCAACCCCACTTATTAGTAAAACTAGCTAAAATGTGCCTGGCTGCTCTTCACTGAAAAGCTCATTCTGCGTACATTTTTGGCATACGTTTGCTCCTGCCGGGTCAGCTAAGCAGCGAAGTTCTACTTAACTACCTCCTATCAGGAGAGACTTCAGAGCTGCATCTTTTGAGCCCAGTACTGAGCCTGAAAAGCGTTTCTAACCCCACTTACAAGTAAAACTAGCTAAAATGTGCCTGGCTGCTCTTCGCTGAAAAGCTCATTCTGCGTACATTTTTGGCGTACGTTTGCTCCTGCCGGGTCAGCTGAGCAGCGAATTTCTATTAACCACCTGCTATCATGAGAGACCTCAGGGCTGCATCTTTTGAGCCCAGTACTGATCCTGAAAAGCGTTTACAACCCCACTTACAAGTAAAACTAGCTAAAATGTGCCTGGCTGCTATATTCATTGAAAAGCTCATTCTGCGTAAATTTTTGGCATACATTTGCTCCTGCTGGGTCAGCTGAGCAGCGAAGTTCTACTTAACTACCTCCTATCAAGAGAGACCTCTGAGCTGCCTCTTTTGAGCCCAGTACTGAGCCCGAAAAGCATTTCCAACCCCACTTACAAGTGAAACTAGCTAAAATGTGCCTGGCTGCTATATTCACTGAAAAGCTCATTCTGCGTACATTTCTGGCATACGTTTGCTCCTGCCGGGTCAGCTGAGCAGCGAAATTCTACTTAACCACCTGCTATCATCAGCGACCTCAGGGCTGCATGTTTTGAGCCCAGTACTGATCCTGAAAAGCGTTTCCAACCCCACCTACAAGTAAAACTAGCTAAAATGTGCCTGGCTGCTATTCACTGAAAAGCTCATTCTATGTACATTTTTGGCATACGTTTGCTCCTGCCGGGTTAGCTGAGCAGCGAATTTCTAGTTAACCACCTGCTATCATGAGAGACCTCAGGGCTGCATCTTTTGAGCACAGTACTGAGCCTGAAAAGCGTTTCCAACCCCACTTACAAGTAAAACTAGCTAAAATATGCCTGGCTGCTCTTCACTGAATAGCTCATTCTGCGTACATTTTTGGCACAAATTTGCTCCTGCCGGGTCAGCTGAGCAGCGAAAATCTACTTAACTACCTCCTATCAGGAGAGACTTCAGAGCTGCATCTTTTGAGCCCAGTACTGAGCCTGAAAAGCGTTTCCAACCCCACTTACAAACTTGCTAGAATGTGCCTGGCTGCTATTCACTGAAAAGCTCATTCTGCTTACATTTTTGGCATATATTTACTCCTGCTGGGTCAGCCAAGTGGCAAATTTCTACTTAACCACCTGCTATCATGAAAGACCTCAGGGCTGCATTTTTTGAGCGCAGTACTGAGCGTGAAAAGCGTTTCCAACCCCACACACAAGTAAAACTAGCTAAAATGTGCCTGGCTGCTATTCACTGAAAAGCTCATTCTGCGTACATTTTTGGCATACGTTTGCTCCTGCCGGGTCAGCTGAGCAGCGAAAATCTACTTAACTACCTCCTATCATGAGAGACCTCAGAGCTGCATCTTTTGAACCCAGTACTGAGCCTGAAAAGCATTTTCAACCCCACTTACAAGTAAAACTAGCTAAAATGTGCCTGGCTGCTCTACACTGAAAAGCTCATTCTGCTTACATTTTTTGCATACGTTTGCTCCTGCCGGGTCAGCTGAGCAGCAAATTTCTATTTAACCATCTGCTATCATGAGAGACCTCAGGGCTGCATGTTTTGAGCCCAGTACTGATCCTGAAAAGAGTTTCCAACCCCACTTACAAGTAAAACTAGCTAAAATGTGCCTGGCTGCTATTCACTGAAAAGCTCATTCTGTGTACATTTTTGGCATACGTTTGCTCCTGCTGGGTCAGCCAAGTGGCAAGTTTCTACTTAACCACCTGCTATCATGAGAGACCTCAGAGCTGCATCTTTTGAGCCCAGTACTGAGCCTGAAAAGCGTTTCCAACCCCACTTACAAACTTGCTAGAATGTGCCTGGCTGCTATTCACTGAAAAGCTCATTCTGCTTACATTTTTTGCATACGTTTGCTCCTGCCGGGTCAGCTGAGCAGCAAATTTCTATTTAACCATCTGCTATCATGAGAGACCTCAGGGCTGCATGTTTTGAGCCCAGTACTGATCCTGAAAAGAGTTTCCAACCCCACTTACAAGTAAAACTAGCTAAAATGTGCCTGGCTGCTCTACACTGAAAAGCTCATTCTGCGTATATTTTTGGCATACATTTGCTCCTGCCGGGTCAGCTGAGCAGCGAAGTTCTACTTAACTACCCCCTATCAGGAGAGACCTCAGAGCTGCATCTTTTGAACCCATACTGAGCCTGAAAAGCATTTCCAACCCCACTTACAAGTAAAACTAGCTAAAATGTGCCTGGCTGCTCTTCACTGAAAAGCTCATTCTGCGTACATTTTTGGCACAAATTTGCTCCTGCCGGGTCAGCTGAGCAGCGAAGTTCTACTTAACTACCTCCTATCAGGAGAGACTTCAGAGCTGCATCTTTTGAGCCCAGTACTGAGCCTGAAAAGTGTTTCCAACCCCACTTACAAGTAAAACTTGCTAGAATGTGCCGAGCTGCTATTCACTGAAAAGCTCATTCTGCTTACATTTTTGGCATACGTTTACTCCTGCTGGGTCAGCCAAGTGGCAAATTTCTACTTAACCACCTGCTATCATGAAAGACCTCAGGGCTGCATTTTTTGAGCGCAGTACTGAGCCTGAAAAGCGTTTCCAACCCCACACACAAGTAAAACTAGCTAAAATGTGCCTGGCTGCTATTCACTGAAAAGCTCATTCTGCGTACATTTTTGGCATACGTTTGCTCCTGCCGGGTCAGCTGAGCAGCGAAGTTCTACTTAACTACCCCCTATCAGGAGAGACCTCAGAGCTGCATCTTTTGAACCCATACTGAGCCTGAAAAGCATTTCCAACCCCACTTACAAGTAAAACTAGCTAAAATGTGCCTGGCTGCTCTTCACTGAAAAGCTCATTCTGCGTACATTTTTGGCACAAATTTGCTCCTGCCGGGTCAGCTGAGCAGCGAAGTTCTACTTAACTACCTCCTATCAGGAGAGACTTCAGAGCTGCATCTTTTGAGCCCAGTACTGAGCCTGAAAAGTGTTTCCAACCCCACTTACAAGTAAAACTTGCTAGAATGTGCCGAGCTGCTATTCACTGAAAAGCTCATTCTGCTTACATTTTTGGCATACGTTTACTCCTGCTGGGTCAGCCAAGTGGCAAATTTCTACTTAACCACCTGCTATCATGAGAGACCTCAGGGCTGCATGTTTTTAGCCCAGTACTGAGCCTGAAAAGCGTTTCCAAACCCGCTTACATGTAAAACTAGCTAGAATGTGCCTGGCTGCTATTCACTGAAAAGCTCATTCTGCGTACATTTTTGGCATGTTTGCTCCGGCCGGGTCAGCTGAGCAGCGAAGTTCTACTTAACTACCTCCTATCATGAGAGACCTCAGAGCTGCATCTTTTGAACCCAGTACTGAGCCTGAAAAGCATTTCCAACCCCACTTACAAGTAAAACTAGCTAAAATGTGCCTGGCTGGTCTTCACTGAAAAGCTCATTCTGCTTACATTTTTTGCATACGTTTGCTCCTGCCGGGTCAGCTGAGCAGCAAATTTCTATTTAACCATCTGCTATCATGAGAGACCTCAGGGCTGCATTTTTTGAGCGCAGTACTGAGCCTGAAAAGCATTTCCAACCCCACTTACAAGTAAAACTAGCTAAAATGTGCCTGGCTGCTATTCACTGAAAAGCTCATTCTGCGTACATTTTTGGCATACGTTTGCTCCTGCCGGGTCAGCTGAGCAGCGAAGTTCTACTTAACTACCTCCTATCATGAGAGACCTCAGAGCTGCATCTTTTGAACCCAGTACTGAGCCTGAAAAGCATTTCCAACCCCACTTACAAGTAAAACTAGCTAAAATGTGCCTGGCTGGTCTTCACTGAAAAGCTCATTCTGCTTACATTTTTTGCATACGTTTGCTCCTGCCGGGTCAGCTGAGCAGCAAATTTCTATTTAACCATCTGCTATCATGAGAGACCTCAGGGCTGCATGTTTTGAGCCCAGTACTGATCCTGAAAAGAGTTTCCAACCCCACTTATTAGTAAAACTAGCTAAAATGTGCCTGGCTGCTCTTCACTGAAAAGCTCATTCTGCGTACATTTTTGGCATACGTTTGCTCCTGCCGGGTCAGCTAAGCAGCGAAGTTCTACTTAACTACCTCCTATCAGGAGAGACTTCAGAGCTGCATCTTTTGAGCCCAGTACTGAGCCTGAAAAGCGTTTCTAACCCCACTTACAAGTAAAACTAGCTAAAATGTGCCTGGCTGCTCTTCGCTGAAAAGCTCATTCTGCGTACATTTTTGGCGTACGTTTGCTCCTGCCGGGTCAGCTGAACAGCGAATTTCTATTAACCACCTGCTATCATGAGAGACCTCAGGGCTGCATCTTTTGAGCCCAGTACTGATCCTGAAAAGCGTTTACAACCCCACTTACAAGTAAAACTAGCTAAAATGTGCCTGGCTGCTATATTCATTGAAAAGCTCATTCTGCGTAAATTTTTGGCATACATTTGCTCCTGCTGGGTCAGCTGAGCAGCGAAGTTCTACTTAACTACCTCCTATCAAGAGAGACCTCTGAGCTGCCTCTTTTGAGCCCAGTACTGAGCCCGAAAAGCATTTCCAACCCCACTTACAAGTGAAACTAGCTAAAATGTGCCTGGCTGCTATATTCACTGAAAAGCTCATTCTGCGTACATTTCTGGCATACGTTTGCTCCTGCCGGGTCAGCTGAGCAGCGAAATTCTACTTAACCACCTGCTATCATCAGCGACCTCAGGGCTGCATGTTTTGAGCCCAGTACTGATCCTGAAAAGCGTTTCCAACCCCACCTACAAGTAAAACTAGCTAAAATGTGCCTGGCTGCTATTCACTGAAAAGCTCATTCTGCGTACATTTTTGGCACAAATTTGCTCCTGCCGGGTCAGCTGAGCAGCGAAAATCTACTTAACTACCTCCTATCAGGAGAGACTTCAGAGCTGCATCTTTTGAGCCCAGTACTGAGCCTGAAAAGCGTTTCCAACCCCACTTACAAACTTGCTAGAATGTGCCTGGCTGCTATTCACTGAAAAGCTCATTCTGCTTACATTTTTGGCATATATTTACTCCTGCTGGGTCAGCCAAGTGGCAAATTTCTACTTAACCACCTGCTATCATGAAAGACCTCAGGGCTGCATTTTTTGAGCGCAGTACTGAGCCTGAAAAGCGTTTCCAACCCCACACACAAGTAAAACTAGCTAAAATGTGCCTGGCTGCTATTCACTGAAAAGCTCATTCTGCGTACATTTTTGGCATACGTTTGCTCCTGCCGGGTCAGCTGAGCAGCGAAAATCTACTTAACTACCTCCTATCATGAGAGACCTCAGAGCTGCATCTTTTGAACCCAGTACTGAGCCTGAAAAGCATTTTCAACCCCACTTACAAGTAAAACTAGCTAAAATGTGCCTGGCTGCTCTACACTGAAAAGCTCATTCTGCTTACATTTTTTGCATACGTTTGCTCCTGCCGGGTCAGCTGAGCAGCAAATTTCTATTTAACCATCTGCTATCATGAGAGACCTCAGGGCTGCATGTTTTGAGCCCAGTACTGATCCTGAAAAGAGTTTCCAACCCCACTTACAAGTAAAACTAGCTAAAATGTGCCTGGCTGCTATTCACTGAAAAGCTCATTCTGTGTAAATTTTTGGCATACGTTTGCTCCTGCTGGGTCAGCCAAGTGGCAAGTTTCTACTTAACCACCTGCTATCATGAGAGACCTCAGAGCTGCATCTTTTGAGCCCAGTACTGAGCCTGAAAAGCGTTTCCAACCCCACTTACAAACTTGCTAGAATGTGCCTGGCTGCTATTCACTGAAAAGCTCATTCTGCTTACATTTTTTGCATACGTTTGCTCCTGCCGGGTCAGCTGAGCAGCAAATTTCTATTTAACCATCTGCTATCATGAGAGACCTCAGGGCTGCATGTTTTGAGCCCAGTACTGATCCTGAAAAGAGTTTCCAACCCCACTTACAAGTAAAACTAGCTAAAATGTGCCTGGCTGCTCTACACTGAAAAGCTCATTCTGCGTATATTTTTGGCATACATTTGCTCCTGCCGGGTCAGCTGAGCAGCGAAGTTCTACTTAACTACCCCCTATCAGGAGAGACCTCAGAGCTGCATCTTTTGAACCCATACTGAGCCTGAAAAGCATTTCCAACCCCACTTACAAGTAAAACTAGCTAAAATGTGCCTGGCTGCTCTTCACTGAAAAGCTCATTCTGCGTACATTTTTGGCACAAATTTGCTCCTGCCGGGTCAGCTGAGCAGCGAAGTTCTACTTAACTACCTCCTATCAGGAGAGACTTCAGAGCTGCATCTTTTGAGCCCAGTACTGAGCCTGAAAAGTGTTTCCAACCCCACTTACAAGTAAAACTTGCTAGAATGTGCCGAGCTGCTATTCACTGAAAAGCTCATTCTGCTTACATTTTTGGCATACGTTTACTCCTGCTGGGTCAGCCAAGTGGCAAATTTCTACTTAACCACCTGCTATCATGAAAGACCTCAGGGCTGCATTTTTTGAGCGCAGTACTGAGCCTGAAAAGCGTTTCCAACCCCACACACAAGTAAAACTAGCTAAAATGTGCCTGGCTGCTATTCACTGAAAAGCTCATTCTGCGTACATTTTTGGCATACGTTTGCTCCTGCCGGGTCAGCTGAGCAGCGAAAATCTACTTAACTACCTCCTATCATGAGAGACCTCAGAGCTGCATCTTTTGAACCCAGTACTGAGCCTGAAAAGCATTTCCAACCCCACTTACAAGTAAAACTAGCTAAAATGTGCCTGGCTGCTCTACACTGAAAAGCTCATTCTGCTTACATTTTTTGCATACGTTTGCTCCTGCCGGGTCAGCTGAGCAGCAAATTTCTATTTAACCATCTGCTATCATGAGAGACCTCAGGGCTGCATGTTTTGAGCCCAGTACTGATCCTGAAAAGAGTTTCCAACCCCACTTACAAGTAAAACTAGCTAAAATGTGCCTGGCTGCTATTCACTGAAAAGCCCATTCTGTGTACATTTGTGGCATACGTTTGCTCCTGCTGGGTCAGCCAAGTGGCGAATTTCTACTTAACCACCTGCTATCATGAGAGACCTCAGGGCTGCATTTTTTGAGCCCAGTACTGAGCCTGAAAAGCGTTTCTAACCCCACTTACAAGTAAAACTAGCTAAAATGTGCCTGGCTGCTATTCACTGAAAAGCTCATTCTGCGTATATTTTTGGCATACATTTGCTCCTGCCTGGTCAGCTGAGCAGCGAAGTTCTACTTAACTACCTCCTATCAGGAGAGACCTCAGAGCTGCATCTTTTGAACCCAGTACTGAGCCTGAAAAGCATTTCCAACCCCACTTACAAGTAAAACTAGCTAAAATGTGCCTGGCTGCTATTCACTGAAAAGCTCATTCTGCTTACATTTTTGGCATACGTTTGCTCCAACCGATTCAGCTGAGCAGCGAATTTCTATTTAACCACCTGCTATCATGAGAGACCTCAGGGCTGCATCTTTTGAGCGCAGTACTGATCCTGAAAAGCGTTTCCAACCCCACTTAAAAGTAAAACTAGCTAAAATGTGCCTGGCTGCTCTTCACTGAAAAGCTCATTCTGCTTAAATTTTTGGCATACATTTGCTCCTGCCGGATCAGCTGAGCAGCGAAGTTCCTCTTAACCACCTGCTATCAGGAGAGACCTCAGGGCTGCATCTTTTGAGCCCAGTACTGAGCCTGAAAAGCATTTCCAACCCCACTTACAAGTAAAATTAGCTAAAATGTGCCTGGCTGCTCTTCACTGCTTACATTTTTGGCATACGTTTGCTCCTACCGGGTAAGCTGAGCAGCGAATTTCTATTTAACCACCTGCTATCATGATGCAGCCTCAGGCTGCATCTTTTGAGCCCAGTACTGAGCCTGAAAAGCGTTTCAAACCCCACTTACAAGTAAAACTTGCTAGAATGTGCCTGGCTGCTCTTTACTGAAAAGCTCATTCTGCTTACATTTTTGGCATACATTTGCTCCTGCCGGGTCAGCTGAGCTGCAAATTTCTATTTAACCACCTGCTATCAGGAGAGACCTCAGGGCTGCATGTTTTGAGCCCAGTACTGAGCCTGAAAAGCATTTCCAACCCCACTTACAAGTAAAATTAGCTAAAATGTGCCTGGCTGCTCTTCACTGCTTACATTTTTGGCATACGTTTGCTCCTACCGGGTAAGCTGAGCAGCGAATTTCTATTTAACCACCTGCTATAATGATGCAGCCTCAGGCTGCATCTTTTGAGCCCAGTACTGAGCCTGAAAAGCGTTTCAAACCCCACTTACAAGTAAAACTTGCTAGAATGTGCCTGGCTGCTCTTTACTGAAAATCTCATTCTGCGTACATTTTTGGCATACGTTTGCTCCTACCGGGTCAGCTGAGCCGCAAATTTCTATTTAACCACCTGCTATCATGAGAGACCTCAGGGCTGCATTTTTTGAGCGCAGTACTGAGCCTGAAAAGCGTTTCTAACCCCACTTACAAGTAAAACTAGCTAAAATGTGCCTGGCTGCTATTCACTGAAAAGCTCATTCTGCGTACATTTTTGGCATACGTTTGCTCCTGCCGGGTCAGCTGAGCAGCGAAGTTCTACTTAACTACCTCCTATCATGAGAGACCTCAGAGCTGCATCTTTTGAACCCAGTACTGAGCCTGAAAAGCATTTCCAACCCCACTTACAAGTAAAACTAGCTAAAATGTGCCTGGCTGGTCTTCACTGAAAAGCTCATTCTGCTTACATTTTTTGCATACGTTTGCTCCTGCCGGGTCAGCTGAGCAGCAAATTTCTATTTAACCATCTGCTATCATGAGAGACCTCAGGGCTGCATGTTTTGAGCCCAGTACTGATCCTGAAAAGAGTTTCCAACCCCACTTATTAGTAAAACTAGCTAAAATGTGCCTGGCTGCTCTTCACTGAAAAGCTCATTCTGCGTACATTTTTGGCATGCGTTTGCTCCTGCCGGGTCAGCTAAGCAGCGAAGTTCTACTTAACTACCTCCTATCAGGAGAGACTTCAGAGCTGCATCTTTTGAGCCCAGTACTGAGCCTGAAAAGCGTTTCTAACCCCACTTACAAGTAAAACTAGCTAAAATGTGCCTGGCTGCTCTTCGCTGAAAAGCTAATTCTGCGTACATTTTTGGCATACGTTTGCTCCTGCCGGGTCAGCTGAGCAGCGAATTTCTATTAACCACCTGCTATCATGAGAGACCTCAGGGCTGCATCCTTTGAGCCCAGTACTGATCCTGAAAAGCGTTTACAACCCCACTTACAAGTAAAACTAGCTAAAATGTGCCTGGCTGCTATATTCATTGAAAAGCTCATTCTGCGTAAATTTTTGGCATACATTTGCTCCTGCTGGGTCAGCTGAGCAGCGAAGTTCTACTTAACTACCTCCTATCAAGAGAGACCTCTGAGCTGCCTCTTTTGTGCCCAGTACTGAGCCCGAAAAGCATTTCCAACCCCACTTACAAGTGAAACTAGCTAAAATGTGCCTGGCTGCTATATTCACTGAAAAGCTCATTCTGCGTACATTTCTGGCATACGTTTGCTCCTGCCGGGTCAGCTGAGCAGCGAAATTCTACTTAACCACCTGCTATCATCAGCGACCTCAGGGCTGCATGTTTTGAGCCCAGTACTGATCCTGAAAAGCGTTTCCAACCCCACCTACAAGTAAAACTAGCTAAAATGTGCCTGGCTGCTATTCACTGAAAAGCTCATTCTATGTACATTTTTGGCATACGTTTGCTCCTGCCGGGTTAGCTGAGCAGCGAATTTCTAGTTAACCACCTGCTATCATGAGAGACCTCAGGGCTGCATCTTTTGAGCACAGTACTGAGCCTGAAAAGCGTTTCCAACCCCACTTACAAGTAAAACTAGCTAAAATATGCCTGGCTGCTCTTCACTGAATAGCTCATTCTGCGTACATTTTTGGCACAAATTTGCTCCTGCCGGGTCAGCTGAGCAGCGAAAATCTACTTAACTACCTCCTATCAGGAGAGACTTCAGAGCTGCATCTTTTGAGCCCAGTACTGAGCCTGAAAAGCGTTTCCAACCCCACTTACAAACTTGCTAGAATGTGCCTGGCTGCTATTCACTGAAAAGCTCATTCTGCTTACATTTTTGGCATATGTTTACTCCTGCTGGGTCAGCCAAGTGGCAAATTTCTACTTAACCACCTGCTATCATGAAAGACCTCAGGGCTGCATTTTTTGAGCGCAGTACTGAGCCTGAAAAGCGTTTCCAACCCCACACACAAGTAAAACTAGCTAAAATGTGCCTGGCTGCTATTCACTGAAAAGCTCATTCTGCGTACATTTTTGGCATACGTTTGCTCCTGCCGGGTCAGCTGAGCAGCGAAAATCTACTTAACTACCTCCTATCATGAGAGACCTCAGAGCTGCATCTTTTGAACCCAGTACTGAGCCTGAAAAGCATTTTCAACCCCACTTACAAGTAAAACTAGCTAAAATGTGCCTGGCTGCTCTACACTGAAAAGCTCATTCTGCTTACATTTTTTGCATACGTTTGCTCCTGCCGGGTCAGCTGAGCAGCAAATTTCTATTTAACCATCTGCTATCATGAGAGACCTCAGGGCTGCATGTTTTGAGCCCAGTACTGATCCTGAAAAGAGTTTCCAACCCCACTTACAAGTAAAACTAGCTAAAATGTGCCTGGCTGCTATTCACTGAAAAGCTCATTCTGTGTACATTTTTGGCATACGTTTGCTCCTGCTGGGTCAGCCAAGTGGCAAGTTTCTACTTAACCACCTGCTATCATGAGAGACCTCAGAGCTGCATCTTTTGAGCCCAGTACTGAGCCTGAAAAGCGTTTCCAACCCCACTTACAAACTTGCTAGAATGTGCCTGGCTGCTATTCACTGAAAAGCTCATTCTGCTTACATTTTTTGCATACGTTTGCTCCTGCCGGGTCAGCTGAGCAGCAAATTTCTATTTAACCATCTGCTATCATGAGAGACCTCAGGGCTGCATGTTTTGAGCCCAGTACTGATCCTGAAAAGAGTTTCCAACCCCACTTACAAGTAAAACTAGCTAAAATGTGCCTGGCTGCTCTACACTGAAAAGCTCATTCTGCGTATATTTTTGGCATACATTTGCTCCTGCCGGGTCAGCTGAGCAGCGAAGTTCTACTTAACTACCTCCTATCAGGAGAGACCTCAGAGCTGCATCTTTTGAACCCAGTACTGAGCCTGAAAAGCATTTCCAACCCCACTTACAAGTAAAACTAGCTAAAATGTGCCTGGCTGCTATTCACTGAAAAGCTCATTCTGCTTACATTTTTGGCATACGTTTGCTCCAACCGATTCAGCTGAGCAGCGAATTTCTATTTAACCACCTTCTATCATGAGAGACCTCAGGGCTGCATCTTTTGAGCGCAGTACTGATCCTGAAAAGCGTTTCCAACCCCACTTACAAGTAAAACTAGCTAAAATGTGCCTGGCTGCTCTTCACTGAAAAGCTCATTCTGCTTACATTTTTGGCATACATTTGCTCCTGCCGGGTCAGCTGAGCAGCGAAGTTCTACTTAACCACCTGCTATCAGAAGAGACCTCAGGGCTGCATCTTTTGAGCCCAGTACTGAGCCTGAAAAGCATTTCCAACCCCACTTACAAGTAAAATTAGCTAAAATGTGCCTGGCTGCTCTTCACTGCTTACATTTTTGGCATACGTTTGCTCCTACCGGGTAAGCTGAGCAGCGAATTTCTATTTAACCACCTGCTATCATGATGCAGCCTCAGGCTGCATCTTTTGATCCCAGTACTGAGCCTGAAAAGCGTTTCAAACCCCACTTACAAGTAAAACTTGCTAGAATGTGCCTGGCTGCTCTTTACTGAAAAGCTCATTCTGCGTACATTTTTGGCATACGTTTGCTCCTACCGGGTCAGCTGAGCCGCAAATTTCTACTTAACCACCTGCTATCATGAGAGACCTCAGGGCTGCATTTTTTGAGCCCAGTACTGAGCCTGAAAAGCGTTTCTAAGCCCACTTACAAGTAAAACTAGCTAAAATGTGCCTGGCTGCTATTCACTGAAAAGCTCATTCTGCGTATATTTTTGGCATACATTTGCTCCTGCCGGGTCAGCTGAGCAGCGAAGTTCTACTGAACTACCTCCTATCAGGAGAGACCTCAGAGCTGCATCTTTTGAACCCAGTACTGAGCCTGAAAAGCATTTCCAACCCCACTTACAAGTAAAACTAGCTAAAATGTGCCTGGCTGCTATTCACTGAAAAGCTCATTCTGCGTACATTTTTGGCATACGTTTGCTCCTGCCGGGTCAGCTAAGCAGCGAAGTTCTACTTAACTACCTCCTATCAGGAGAGACCTCAGAGCTGCATCTTTTGAACCCAGTACTGAGCCTGAAAAGCATTTCCAACCCCACTTACAAGTAAAACTAGCTAAAATGTGCCTGGCTGCTATTCACTGAAAAGCTCATTCTGCTAACATTTTTGGCATACGTTTGCTCCAACCGAGTCAGCTGAGCAGCGAATTTCTATTTAACCAACTGCTATCATGAGAGACCTCAGGGCTGCATCATTTGAGCGCAGTACTGATCCTGAAAAGCGTTTCCAACCCCACTTAAAAGTAAAACTAGCTAAAATGTGCCTGGCTGCTCTTCACTGAAAAGCTCATTCTGCTTAAATTTTTGGCATACATTTGCTCCTGCCGGATCAGCTGAGCAGCGAAGTTCTACTTAACCACCTGCTATCAGGAGAGACCTCAGGGCTGCATCTTTTGAGCCCAGTACTGAGCCTGAAAAGCATTTCCAACCCCACTTACAAGTAAAATTAGCTAAAATGTGCCTGGCTGCTCTTCACTGCTTACATTTTTGGCATACGTTTGCTCCTACCGGGTAAGCTGAGAAGCGAATTTCTATTTAACCACCTGCTATCATGATGAAGCCTCAGGCTGCATCTTTTGAGCCCAGTACTGAGCCTGAAAAGCGTTTCAAACCCCACTTACAAGTAAAACTTGCTAGATGTGCCTGGCTGCTCTTTACTGAAAAGCTCATTCTGCGTACATTTTTGGCATACGTTTGCTCCTACCGGGTCAGCTGAGCCGCAAATGTCTATTTAACCACCTGCTATCATGAGAGACCTCAGGGCTGCATGTTTTGAGCCCAGTACTGATCCTGAAAAGAGTTTCCAACCCCACTTACAAGTAAAACTAGCTAAAATGTGCCTGGCTGCTCTTCACTGAAAAGCTCATTCTGCTTACATTTTTGGCATACATTTGCTCCTGCCGGGTCAGCTGAGCAGCGAAGTTCTACTTAACCACCTGCTATCAGGAGAGACCTCAGGGCTGCATCTTTTGAGCCCAGTACTGAGCCTGAAAAGCATTTCCAACCCCACTTACAAGTAAAATTAGCTAAAATGTGCCTGGCTGCTCTTCACTGCTTACATTTTTGGCACACGTTTGCTCCTACCGGGTAAGCTGAGCAGCCAATTTCTATTTAACCACCTGCTATCATGATGCAGCCTCAGGCTGCATCTTTTGAGCCCAGTACTGAGCCTGAAAAGCGTTTCAAACCCCACTTACAAGTAAAACTTGCTAGAATGTGCCTGGCTGCTCTTCACTGAAAAGCTCATTCTGCTTACATTTTTTGCATACGTTTGCTCCTGCCGGGTCAGCTGAGCAGCAAATTTCTATTTAACCATCTGCTATCATGAGAGACCTCAGGGCTGCATGTTTTGAGCCCAGTACTGATCCTGAAAAGAGTTTACAACCCCACTTATTAGTAAAACTAGCTAAAATGTGCCTGGCTGCTATTCACTGAAAAGCTCATTCTGTGTACATTTTTGGCATACGTTTGCTCCTGCTGGGTCAGCCAAGTGGCAAATTTCTACTTAACCACCTGCTATCATGAGAGACCTCAGGGCTGCATTTTTTGAGCCCAGTACTGAGCCTGAAAAGCGTTTCTAACCCCACTTACAAGTAAAACTAGCTAAAATGTGCCTGGCTGCTATTCACTGAAAAGCTCATTCTGCGTATATTTTTGGCATACATTTGCTCCTGCCGGGTCAGCTGAGCAGCGAAGTTCTACTTAACTACCTCCTATCAGGAGAGACCTCAGAGCTGCATCTTTTGAACCCAGTACTGAGCCTGAAAAGCATTTCCAACCCCACTTACAAGTAAAACTAGCTAAAATGTGCCTGGCTGCTATTCACTGAAAAGCTCATTCTGCGTACATTTTTGGCATACGTTTGCTCCTGCCGGGTCAGCTAAGCAGCGAAGTTCTACTTAACTACCTCCTATCAGGAGAGACTTCAGAGCTGCATCTTTTGAGCCCAGTACTGAGCCTGAAAAGCGTTTCTAACCCCACTTACAAGTAAAACTAGCTAAAATGTGCCTGGCTGCTCTTCGCTGAAAAGCTCATTCTGCGTACATTTTTGGCATACGTTTGCTCCTGCCGGGTCAGCTGAGCAGCGAATTTCTATTAACCACCTGCTATCATGAGAGACCTCAGGGCTGCATCTTTTGAGCCCAGTACTGATCCTGAAAAGCGTGTACAACCCCACTTACAAGTAAAACTAGCTAAAATGTGCCTGGCTGCTATATTCATTGAAAAGCTCATTCTGCGTAAATTTTTGGCATACATTTGCTCCTGCTGGGTCAGCTGAGCAGCGAAGTTCTACTTAACTACCTCCTATCAAGAGAGACCTCAGAGCTGCCTCTTTTGAGCCCAGTACTGAGCCTGAAAAGCATTTCCAACCCCACTTACAAGTGAAACTAGCTAAAATGTGCCTGGCTGCTATATTCACTGAAAAGCTCATTCTGCGTACATTTCTGGCATACGTTTGCTCCTGCCGGGTCAGCTGAGCAGCAAATTTCTATTTAACCATCTGCTATCATGAGAGACCTCAGGGCTGCATGTTTTGAGCCCAGTACTGATCCTGAAAAGAGTTTCCAACCCCACTTACAAGTAAAACTAGCTAAAATGTGCCTGGCTGCTATTCACTGAAAAGCTCATTCTGTGTACATTTTTGGCATACGTTTGCTCCTGCTGGGTCAGCCAAGTGGCAAGTTTCTACTTAACCACCTGCTATCATGAGAGACCTCAGAGCTGCATCTTTTGAGCCCAGTACTGAGCCTGAAAAGCGTTTCCAACCCCACTTACAAACTTGCTAGAATGTGCCTGGCTGCTATTCACTGAAAAGCTCATTCTGCTTACATTTTTTGCATACGTTTGCTCCTGCCGGGTCAGCTGAGCAGCAAATTTCTATTTAACCATCTGCTATCATGAGAGACCTCAGGGCTGCATGTTTTGAGCCCAGTACTGATCCTGAAAAGAGTTTCCAACCCCACTTACAAGTAAAACTAGCTAAAATGTGCCTGGCTGCTCTACACTGAAAAGCTCATTCTGCGTATATTTTTGGCATACATTTGCTCCTGCCGGGTCAGCTGAGCAGCGAAGTTCTACTTAACTACCCCCTATCAGGAGAGACCTCAGAGCTGCATCTTTTGAACCCATACTGAGCCTGAAAAGCATTTCCAACCCCACTTACAAGTAAAACTAGCTAAAATTTGCCTGGCTGCTCTTCACTGAAAAGCTCATTCTGCGTACATTTTTGGCACAAATTTGCTCCTGCCGGGTCAGCTGAGCAGCGAAGTTCTACTTAACTACCTCCTATCAGGAGAGACTTCAGAGCTGCATCTTTTGAGCCCAGTACTGAGCCTGAAAAGTGTTTCCAACCCCACTTACAAGTAAAACTTGCTAGAATGTGCCGAGCTGCTATTCACTGAAAAGCTCATTCTGCTTACATTTTTGGCATACGTTTACTCCTGCTGGGTCAGCCAAGTGGCAAATTTCTACTTAACCACCTGCTATCATGAAAGACCTCAGGGCTGCATTTTTTGAGCGCAGTACTGAGCCTGAAAAGCGTTTCCAACCCCACACACAAGTAAAACTAGCTAAAATGTGCCTGGCTGCTATTCACTGAAAAGCTCATTCTGCGTACATTTTTGGCATACGTTTGCTCCTGCCGGGTCAGCTGAGCAGCGAAAATCTACTTAACTACCTCCTATCATGAGAGACCTCAGAGCTGCATCTTTTGAACCCAGTACTGAGCCTGAAAAGCATTTCCAACCCCACTTACAAGTAAAACTAGCTAAAATGTGCCTGGCTGCTCTACACTGAAAAGCTCATTCTGCTTACATTTTTTGCATACGTTTGCTCCTGCCGGGTCAGCTGAGCAGCAAATTTCTATTTAACCATCTGCTATCATGAGAGACCTCAGGGCTGCATGTTTTGAGCCCAGTACTGATCCTGAAAAGAGTTTCCAACCCCACTTACAAGTAAAACTAGCTAAAATGTGCCTGGCTGCTATTCACTGAAAAGCCCATTCTGTGTACATTTGTGGCATACGTTTGCTCCTGCTGGGTCAGCCAAGTGGCAAATTTCTACTTAACCACCTGCTATCATGAGAGACCTCAGGGCTGCATTTTTTGAGCCCAGTACTGAGCCTGAAAAGCGTTTCTAACCCCACTTACAAGTAAAACTAGCTAAAATGTGCCTGGCTGCTATTCACTGAAAAGCTCATTCTGCGTATATTTTTGGCATACATTTGCTCCTGCCTGGTCAGCTGAGCAGCGAAGTTCTACTTAACTACCTCCTATCAGGAGAGACCTCAGAGCTGCATCTTTTGAACCCAGTACTGAGCCTGAAAAGCATTTCCAACCCCACTTACAAGTAAAACTAGCTAAAATGTGCCTGGCTGCTATTCACTGAAAAGCTCATTCTGCTTACATTTTTGGCATACGTTTGCTCCAACCGATTCAGCTGAGCAGCGAATTTCTATTTAACCACCTGCTATCATGAGAGACCTCAGGGCTGCATCTTTTGAGCGCAGTACTGATCCTGAAAAGCGTTTCCAACCCCACTTAAAAGTAAAACTAGCTAAAATGTGCCTGGCTGCTCTTCACTGAAAAGCTCATTCTGCTTAAATTTTTGGCATACATTTGCTCCTGCCGGATCAGCTGAGCAGCGAAGTTCCTCTTAACCACCTGCTATCAGGAGAGACCTCAGGGCTGCATCTTTTGAGCCCAGTACTGAGCCTGAAAAGCATTTCCAACCCCACTTACAAGTAAAATTAGCTAAAATGTGCCTGGCTGCTCTTCACTGCTTACATTTTTGGCATACGTTTGCTCCTACCGGGTAAGCTGAGCAGCGAATTTCTATTTAACCACCTGCTATCATGATGCAGCCTCAGGCTGCATCTTTTGAGCCCAGTACTGAGCCTGAAAAGCGTTTCAAACCCCACTTACAAGTAAAACTTGCTAGAATGTGCCTGGCTGCTCTTTACTGAAAAGCTCATTCTGCTTACATTTTTGGCATACATTTGCTCCTGCCGGGTCAGCTGAGCTGCAAATTTCTATTTAACCACCTGCTATCAGGAGAGACCTCAGGGCTGCATGTTTTGAGCCCAGTACTGAGCCTGAAAAGCATTTCCAACCCCACTTACAAGTAAAATTAGCTAAAATGTGCCTGGCTGCTCTTCACTGCTTACATTTTTGGCATACGTTTGCTCCTACCGGGTAAGCTGAGCAGCGAATTTCTATTTAACCACCTGCTATAATGATGCAGCCTCAGGCTGCATCTTTTGAGCCCAGTACTGAGCCTGAAAAGCGTTTCAAACCCCACTTACAAGTAAAACTTGCTAGAATGTGCCTGGCTGCTCTTTACTGAAAAGCTCATTCTGCGTACATTTTTGGCATACGTTTGCTCCTACCGGGTCAGCTGAGCCGCAAATTTCTATTTAACCACCTGCTATCATGAGAGACCTCAGGGCTGCATTTTTTGAGCGCAGTACTGAGCCTGAAAAGCGTTTCTAACCCCACTTACAAGTAAAACTAGCTAAAATGTGCCTGGCTGCTATTCACTGAAAAGCTCATTCTGCGTACATTTTTGGCATACGTTTGCTCCTGCCGGGTCAGCTGAGCAGCGAAGTTCTACTTAACTACCTCCTATCATGAGAGACCTCAGAGCTGCATCTTTTGAACCCAGTACTGAGCCTGAAAAGCATTTCCAACCCCACTTACAAGTAAAACTAGCTAAAATGTGCCTGGCTGGTCTTCATTGAAAAGCTCATTCTGCTTACATTTTTTGCATACGTTTGCTCCTGCCGGGTCAGCTGAGCAGCAAATTTCTATTTAACCATCTGCTATCATGAGAGACCTCAGGGCTGCATGTTTTGAGCCCAGTACTGATCCTGAAAAGAGTTTCCAACCCCACTTATTAGTAAAACTAGCTAAAATGTGCCTGGCTGCTCTTCACTGAAAAGCTCATTCTGCGTACATTTTTGGCATGCGTTTGCTCCTGCCGGGTCAGCTAAGCAGCGAAGTTCTACTTAACTACCTCCTATCAGGAGAGACTTCAGAGCTGCATCTTTTGAGCCCAGTACTGAGCCTGAAAAGCGTTTCTAACCCCACTTACAAGTAAAACTAGCTGAAATGTGCCTGGCTGCTCTTCGCTGAAAAGCTAATTCTGCGTACATTTTTGGCATACGTTTGCTCCTGCCGGGTCAGCTGAGCAGCGAATTTCTATTAACCACCTGCTATCATGAGAGACCTCAGGGCTGCATCTTTTGAGCCCAGTACTGATCCTGAAAAGCGTTTACAACCCCACTTACAAGTAAAACTAGCTAAAATGTGCCTGGCTGCTATATTCATTGAAAAGCTCATTCTGCGTACATTTTTGGCATACATTTGCTCCTGCTGGGTCAGCTGAGCAGCGAAGTTCTACTTAACTACCTCCTATCAAGAGAGACCTCTGAGCTGCCTCTTTTGTGCCCAGTACTGAGCCCGAAAAGCATTTCCAACCCCACTTACAAGTAAAACTAGCTAAAATGTGCCTGGCTGCTATTCACTGAAAAGCCCATTCTGTGTACATTTGTGGCATACGTTTGCTCCTGCTGGGTCAGCCAAGTGGCAAATTTCTACTTAACCACCTGCTATCATGAGAGACCTCAGGGCTGCATTTTTTGAGCCCAGTACTGAGCCTGAAAAGCGTTTCTAACCCCACTTACAAGTAAAACTAGCTAAAATGTGCCTGGCTGCTATTCACTGAAAAGCTCATTCTGCGTACTTTTTGGCATACGTTTGCTCCTGCCGGGTCAGCTAAGCAGCGAAAATCTACTTAACTACCTCCTATCATGAGAGACCTCAGAGCTGCATCTTTTGAACCCAGTACTGAGCCTGAAAAGCATTTCCAACCCCACTTACAAGTAAAACTAGCTAAAATGTGCCTGGCTGCTCTACACTGAAAAGCTCATTCTGCTTACATTTTTTGCATACGTTTGCTCCTGCCGGGTCAGCTGAGCAGCAAATTTCTATTTAACCATCTGCTATCATGAGAGACCTCAGGGCTGCATGTTTTGAGCCCAGTACTGATCCTGAAAAGAGTTTTCAACCCCACTTACAAGTAAAACTAGCTAAAATGTGCCTGGCTGCTATTCACTGAAAAGCCCATTCTGTGTACATTTGTGGCATACGTTTGCTCCTGCTGGGTCAGCCAAGTGGCAAATTTCTACTTAACCACCTGCTATCATGAGAGACCTCAGGGCTGCATTTTTTGAGCCCAGTACTGAGCCTGAAAAGCGTTTCTAACCCCACTTACAAGTAAAACTAGCTAAAATGTGCCTGGCTGCTATTCACTGAAAAGCTCATTCTGCGTATATTTTTGGCATACATTTGCTCCTGCCTGGTCAGCTGAGCAGCGAAGTTCTACTTAACTACCTCCTATCAGGAGAGACCTCAGAGCTGCATCTTTTGAACCCAGTACTGAGCCTGAAAAGCATTTCCAACCCCACTTACAAGTAAAACTAGCTAAAATGTGCCTGGCTGCTATTCACTGAAAAGCTCATTCTGCTTACATTTTTGGCATACGTTTGCTCCAACCGATTCAGCTGAGCAGCGAATTTCTATTTAACCACCTGCTATCATGAGAGACCTCAGGGCTGCATCTTTTGAGCGCAGTACTGATCCTGAAAAGCGTTTCCAACCCCACTTAAAAGTAAAACTAGCTAAAATGTGCCTGGCTGCTCTTCACTGAAAAGCTCATTCTGCTTAAATTTTTGGCATACATTTGCTCCTGCCGGATCAGCTGAGCAGCGAAGTTCCTCTTAACCACCTGCTATCAGGAGAGACCTCAGGGCTGCATCTTTTGAGCCCAGTACTGAGCCTGAAAAGCATTTCCAACCCCACTTACAAGTAAAATTAGCTAAAATGTGCCTGGCTGCTCTTCACTGCTTACATTTTTGGCATACGTTTGCTCCTACCGGGTAAGCTGAGCAGCGAATTTCTATTTAACCACCTGCTATCATGATGCAGCCTCAGGCTGCATCTTTTGAGCCCAGTACTGAGCCTGAAAAGCGTTTCAAACCCCACTTACAAGTAAAACTTGCTAGAATGTGCCTGGCTGCTCTTTACTGAAAAGCTCATTCTGCTTACATTTTTGGCATACATTTGCTCCTGCCGGGTCAGCTGAGCTGCAAATTTCTATTTAACCACCTGCTATCAGGAGAGACCTCAGGGCTGCATGTTTTGAGCCCAGTACTGAGCCTGAAAAGCATTTCCAACCCCACTTACAAGTAAAAGTAGCTAAAATGTGCCTGGCTGCTCTTCACTGCTTACATTTTTGGCATACGTTTGCTCCTACCGGGTAAGCTGAGCAGCGAATTTCTATTTAACCACCTGCTATAATGATGCAGCCTCAGGCTGCATCTTTTGAGCCCAGTACTGAGCCTGAAAAGCGTTTCAAACCCCACTTACAAGTAAAACTTGCTAGAATGTGCCTGGCTGCTCTTTACTGAAAAGCTCATTCTGCGTACATTTTTGGCATACGTTTGCTCCTACCGGGTCAGCTGAGCCGCAAATTTCTATTTAACCACCTGCTATCATGAGAGACCTCAGGGCTGCATTTTTTGAGCGCAGTACTGAGCCTGAAAAGCGTTTCTAACCCCACTTACAAGTAAAACTAGCTAAAATGTGCCTGGCTGCTATTCACTGAAAAGCTCATTCTGCGTACATTTTTGGCATACGTTTGCTCCTGCCGGGTCAGCTGAGCAGCGAAGTTCTACTTAACTACCTCCTATCATGAGAGACCTCAGAGCTGCATCTTTTGAACCCAGTACTGAGCCTGAAAAGCATTTCCAACCCCACTTACAAGTAAAACTAGCTAAAATGTGCCTGGCTGGTCTTCACTGAAAAGCTCATTCTGCTTACATTTTTTGCATACGTTTGCTCCTGCCGGGTCAGCTGAGCAGCAAATTTCTATTTAACCATCTGCTATCATGAGAGACCTCAGGGCTGCATGTTTTGAGCCCAGTACTGATCCTGAAAAGAGTTTCCAACCCCACTTATTAGTAAAACTAGCTAAAATGTGCCTGGCTGCTCTTCACTGAAAAGCTCATTCTGCGTACATTTTTGGCATGCGTTTGCTCCTGCCGGGTCAGCTAAGCAGCGAAGTTCTACTTAACTACCTCCTATCAGGAGAGACTTCAGAGCTGCATCTTTTGAGCCCAGTACTGAGCCTGAAAAGCGTTTCTAACCCACTTACAAGTAAAACTAGCTAAAATGTGCCTGGCTGCTCTTCGCTGAAAAGCTAATTCTGCGTACATTTTTGGCATACGTTTGCTCCTGCCGGGTCAGCTGAGCAGCGAATTTCTATTAACCACCTGCTATCATGAGAGACCTCAGGGCTGCATCTTTTGAGCCCAGTACTGATCCTGAAAAGCGTTTACAACCCCACTTACAAGTAAAACTAGCTAAAATGTGCCTGGCTGCTATATTCATTGAAAAGCTCATTCTGCGTAAATTTTTGGCATACATTTGCTCCTGCTGGGTCAGCTGAGCAGCGAAGTTCTACTTAACTACCTCCTATCAAGAGAGACCTCTGAGCTGCCTCTTTTGTGCCCAGTACTGAGCCCGAAAAGCATTTACAACCCCACTTACAAGTGAAACTAGCTAAAATGTGCCTGGCTGCTATATTCACTGAAAAGCTCATTCTGCGTACATTTCTGGCATACGTTTGCTCCTGCCGGGTCAGCTGAGCAGCGAAATTCTACTTAACCACCTGCTATCATCAGCGACCTCAGGGCTGCATGTTTTGAGCCCAGTACTGATCCTGAAAAGCGTTTCCAACCCCACCTACAAGTACAAGTAAAACTAGCTAAAATGTGCCTGGCTGCTATTCACTGAAAAGCTCATTCTGTGTACATTTTTGGCATACGTTTGCTCCTGCTGGGTCAGCCAAGTGGCAAATTTCTACTTAACCACCTGCTATCATGAGAGACCTCAGGGCTGCATTTTTTGAGCCCAGTACTGAGCCTGAAAAGGGTTTCTAACCCCACTTACAAGTAAAACTAGCTAAAATGTGCCTGGCTGCTATTCACTGAAAAGCTCATTCTGCGTATATTTTTGGCATACATTTGCTCCTGCCGGGTCAGCTGAGCAGCGAAGTTCTACTTAACTACCTCCTATCAGGAGAGACCTCAGAGCTGCATCTTTTGAACCCAGTACTGAGCCTGAAAAGCATTTCCAACCCCACTTACAAGTAAAACTAGCTAAAATGTGCCTGGCTGCTATTCACTGAAAAGCTCATTCTGCTTACATTTTTGGCATACGTTTGCTCCAACCGAGTCAGCTGAGCAGCGAATTTCTATTTAACCACCTGCTATCATGAGAGACCTCAGGGCTGCATCTTTTGAGCGCAGTACTGATCCTGAAAAGCGTTTCCAACCCCACTTACAAGTAAAACTAGCTAAAATGTGCCTGGCTGCTCTTCACTGAAAAGCTCATTCTGCTTACATTTTTGGCATACATTTGCTCCTGCCGGGTCAGCTGAGCAGCGAAGTTCTACTTAACCACCTGCTATCAGGAGAGACCTCAGGGCTGCATCTTTTGAGCCCAGTACTGAGCCTGAAAAGCATTTCCAACCCCACTTACAATTAAAATTAGCTAAAATGTGCCTGGCTGCTCTTCACTGCTTACATTTTTGGCATACGTTTGCTCCTACCGGGTCAGCTGAGCAGCGAATTTCTATTTAACCACCTGCTATCATGATGCAGCCTCAGGGCTGCATCTTTTGAGCCCAGTACTGAGCCTGAAAAGCGTTTCAAACCCCACTTACAAGTAAAACTTGCTAGAATGTGCCTGGCTGCTCTTCACTGAAAAGCTCATTCTGCGCACATTTTTGGCATACATTTGCTCCTGCCGGGTCAGCTGAGCAGCGAAGTTCTATTTAACCACCTGCTACCATGAGAGATCTCAGGGCTGCATCTTTTGAGCCCAGTACTGAGCCTAAACAGCATTTCCAACCCCACTTACAAGTGAAACTAGCTAAAATGTGTCTGGCTGCAATATTCACTGAAAAGCTCATTCTGCGTACACTTCTGGCATACGTTTGCTCCTGCCGGGTCAGCTGAGCAGCGAAGTTCCATTTAACAATCTGCTATCATGAGAGATCTCAGGGCTGCATGTTTTGAGCCCAGTACTGATCCTGAAAAGAGTTTCCAACCCCACTTATTAGTAAAACTAGCTAAAATGTGCCTGGCTGCTATTCACTGAAAAGCTCATTCTGTGTACATTTTTGGCATACGTTTGCTCCTGCTGGGTCAGCCAAGTGGCAAATTTCTACTTAACCACCTGCTATCATGAGAGACCTCAGGGCTGCATTTTTTGAGCCCAGTACTGAGCCTGAAAAGCGTGTCTAACCCCACTTACAAGTAAAACTAGCTAAAATGTGCCTGGCTGCTATTCACTGAAAAGCTCATTCTGCGTATATTTTTGGCATACATTTGCTCCTGCCGGGTCAGCTGAGCAGCGAAGTTCTACTTAACTACCTCCTATCAGGAGAGACCTCAGAGCTGCATCTTTTGAACCCAGTACTGAGCCTGAAAAGCATTTCCAACCCCACTTACAAGTAAAACTAGCTAAAATGTGCCTGGCTGCTATTCACTGAAAAGCTCATTCTGCGTACATTTTTGGCATACGTTTGCTCCTGCCGGGTCAGCTAAGCAGCGAAGTTCTACTTAACTACCTCCTATCAGGAGAGACTTAAGAGCTGCATCTTTTGAGCCCAGTACTGAGCCTGAAAAGCGTTTCTAACCCCACTTACAAGTAAAACTAGCTAAAATGTGCCTGGCTGCTCTTCGCTGAAAAGCTCATTCTGCGTACATTTTTGGCATACGTTTGCTCCTGCCGGGTCAGCTGAGCAGCGAATTTCTATTAACCACCTGCTATCATGAGAGACCTCAGGGCTGCATGTTTTGAGCCCAGTACTGATCCTGAAAAGCGTTTACAACCTCACTTACAAGTAAAACTAGCTAAAATGTGCCTGGCTGCTATATTCATTGAAAAGCTCATTCTGCGTAAATTTTTGGCATACATTTGCTCCTTCTGGGTCAGCTGAGCAGCGAAGTTCTACTTAACTACCTCCTATCAAGAGAGACCTCAGAGCTGCCTCTTTTGAGCCCAGTACTGAGCCTGAAAAGCATTTCGAACCCCACTTACAAGTGAAACTAGCAAAAATGTGCCTGGCTGCTATATTCACTGAAAAGCTCATTCTGCGTACATTTCTGGCATACGTTTGCTCCTGCCGGGTCAGCTGAGCAGCGAAATTCTACTTAACCACCTGCTATCATCAGCGACCTCAGGGCTGCATGTTTTGAGCCCAGTACTGATCCTGAAAAGCGTTTCCAACCCCACCTACAAGTAAAACTAGCTAAAATGTGCCTGGCTGCTATTCACTGAAAAGCTCATTCTATGTACATTTTTGGCATACGTTTGCTCCTGCCGGGTTAGCTGAGCAGCGAATTTCTAGTTAACCACCTGCTATCATGAGAGACCTCAGGGCTGCATCTTTTGAGCACAGTACTGAGCCTGAAAAGCGTTTCCAACCCCACTTACAAGTAAAACTAGCTAAAATATGCCTGGCTGCTCTTCACTGAATAGCTCATTCTGCGTACATTTTTGGCACAAATTTGCTCCTGCCGGGTCAGCTGAGCAGCGAAAATCTACTTAACTACCTCCTATCAGGAGAGACTTCAGAGCTGCATCTTTTGAGCCCAGTACTGATCCTGAAAAGCGTTTCCAACCCCACTTACAAGTAAAACTTGCTAGAATGTGCCTGGCTGCTATTCACTGAAAAGCTCATTCTGCTTACATTTTTGGCATACGTTTACTCCTGCTGGGTCAGCCAAGTGGCAAATTTCTACTTAACCACCTGCTATCATGAAAGACCTCACAGGGCTGCATTTTTTGAGCGCAGTACTGAGCCTGAAAAGCGTTTCCAACCCCACTTACAAGTAAAACTAGCTAAAATGTGCCTGGCTGCTATTCACTGAAAAGCTCATTCTGCGTACATTTTTGGCATACGTTTGCTCCTGCCGGGTCAGCTGAGCAGCGAAGTTCTACTTAACTACCTCCTATCATGAGAGACCTCGGAGCTGCATCTTTTGAACTCAGTACTGAGCCTGAAAAGCATTTCCAACCCCACTTATTAGTAAAACTAGCTAAAATGTGCCTGGCTGCTCTTCACTGAAAAGCTCATTCTGCGTACATTTTTGGCACAAATTTGCTCCTGCTGGGTCAGCTGAGCAGCGAAGTTCTACTTAACTACCTCCTATCAGGAGAGACTTCAGAGCTGCATCTTTTGAGCCCAGTACTGAGCCTGAAAAGCGTTTCCAACCCCACTTACAAGTAAAACTTGCTAGAATGTGCCTGGCTGCTATTCACTGAAAAGCTCATTCTGCTTACATTTTTGGCATACGTTTACTCCTGCTGGGTCAGCCAAGTGGCAAATTTCTACTTAACCACCTGCTATCATAAAAAAGACCTCGGGCTGCATTTTTTGAGCGCAGTACTGAGCCTGAAAAGCGTTTCCAACCCCACACACAAGTAAAACTAGCTAAAATGTGCCTGGCTGCTATTCACTGAAAAGCTCATTCTGCGTACATTTTTGGCATACGTTTGCTCCTGCCGGGTCAGCTGAGCAGCGAAGTTCTACTTAACTACCTCCTATCATGAGAGACCTCAGAGCTGCATCGTTTGAACCCAGTACTGAGCCTGAAAAGCATTTCCAACCCCACTTACAAGTAAAACTAGCTAAAATGTGCCTGGCTGCTCTACACTGAAAAGCTCATTCTGCTTACATTTTTTGCATACGTTTGCTCCTGCCGGGTCAGCTGAGCAGCAAATTTCTATTTAACCATCTGCTATCATGAGAGACCTCAGGGCTGCATGTTTTGAGCCCAGTACTGATCCTGAAAAGAGTTTCCAACCCCACTTACAAGTAAAACTAGCTAAAATGTGCCTGGCTGCTATTCACTGAAAAGCTCATTCTGTGTACATTTTTGGCATACGTTTGCTCCTGCTGGGTCAGCCAAGTGGCAAATTTCTACTTAACCACCTGCTATCATGAGAGACCTCAGGGCTGCATTTTTTTAGCCCATTACTGATCCTGAAAAGCGTTTCCAACCCCACTTAAAAGTAAAACTAGCTAAAATGTGCCTGGCTGCTCTTCACTGAAAAGCTCATTCTGCTTACATTTTTGGCATACATTTGCTCCTGCCGGATCAGCTGAGCAGCGAAGTTCTACTTAACCACCTGCTATCAGGAGAGACCTCAGGGCTGCACCTTTTGAGCCCAGTACTGAGCCTGAAAAGCATTTCCAACCCCACTTATTAGTAAAACTAGCTAAAATGTGCCTGGCTGCTATTCACTGAAAAGCTCATTCTGTGTACATTTTTGGCATACGTTTGCTCCTGCTGGGTCAGCCAAGTGGCAAATTTCTACTTAACCACCTGCTATCATGAGAGACCTCAGGGCTGCATTTTTTGAGCCCAGTACTGAGCCTGAAAAGCGTTTCTAAACCCACTTACAAGTAAAACTAGCTAAAATGTGCCTGGCTGCTATTCACTGAAAAGCTCATTCTGCGTATATTTTTGGCATACATTTGCTCCTGCCGGGTCAGCTGAGCAGCGAAGTTCTACTTAACTACCTCCTATCAGGAGAGACCTCAGAGCTGCATCTTTTGAACCCAGTACTGAGCCTGAAAAGCATTTCCAACCCCACTTACAAGTAAAACTAGCTAAAATGTGCCTGGCTGCTATTCACTGAAAAGCTCATTCTGCGTACATTTTTGGCATACGTTTGCTCCTGCCGGGTCAGCTAAGCAGCGAAGTTCTACTTAACTACCTCCTATCAGGAGAGACTTCAGAGCTGCATCTTTTGAGCCCAGTACTGAGCCTGAAAAGCGTTTCTAACCCCACTTACAAGTAAAACTAGCTAAAATGTGCCTGGCTGCTCTTCGCTGAAAAGCTCATTCTGCGTACATTTTTGGCATACGTTTGCTCCTGCCGGGTCAGCTGAGCAGCGAATTTCTATTAACCACCTGCTATCATGATGCAGCCTCAGGGCTGCATCTTTTGAGCCCAGTACTGAGCCTGAAAAGCGTTTCAAACCCCACTTACAAGTAAAACTTGCTAGAATGTGCCTGGCTGCTCTTCACTGCTTACATTTTTGGCATACGTTTGCTCCTACCGGGTCAGCTGAGCAGCGAATTTCTATTTAACCACCTGCTATAATGATGCAGCCTCAGGGCTGCATCTTTTGAGCCCAGTACTGAGCCTGAAAAGCGTTTCAAACCCCACTTACAAGTAAAACTTGCTAGAATGTGCCTGGCTGCTCTATACTGAAAAGCTCATTCTGCGTACATTTTTGGCATACGTTTGCTCCTACCGGGTCAGCTGAGCAGCAAATTTCTATTTAACCACCTGCTATCATGAGAGACCTCAGGGCTGCATGTTTTGAGCCCAGTACTGATCCTGAAAAGCGTTTCCAACCCCACTTACAAGTAAAACTAGCTAAAATGTGCCTGGCTTCTATATTCACTGAAAAGCTCATTCTGCGTACATTTTTGGCATACATTTGCTCCTGCCGGGTCAGCTGAGCAGCGAAGTTCTATTTAACCACCTGCTATCATGAGAGATCTCAGGGCTGCATCTTTTGAGCCCAGTACTGAGCCTGAAAAGCATTTCCAACCTCACTTACAAGTAAAACTAGCTAAAATGTTCCTGGCTGCTATTCACTGAAAAGCTCATTCTGCGAACATTTTTGTCACAAATTTGCTCCTGCCGGGTCAGCTGAGCAGCGAAGTTCTACTTAACTACCTCCTATCAGGAGAGACTTCAGAGCTGCATCTTTTGAGCCCAGTACTGAGCCTGAAAAGCGTTTCTAACCCCACTTACAAGTAAAACTTGCTAGAATGTGCCTGGCTGCTATTCACTGAAAAGCTCATTCTGCTTACATTTTTGGCATACGTTTGCTCCTGCCGGGTTAGCTGAGCAGCGAATTTCTATTTAACCACCTGCTATCATGAGAGACCTCAGGGCTGCATGTTTTGAGCCCAGTAATGATCCTGAAAAGCGTTTCCAAACCCACTTACAAGTAAAACTAGCTAAAATGTGCCTGGCTGCTATTCACTGAAAAGCTCATTCTGTGTACATTTTTGGCATACGTTTACTCCTGCTGGGTCAGCCAAGTGGCAAATTTCTACTTAACCACCTGCTATCATGAAAGACCTCAGGGCTGCATTTTTTGAGCGCAGTACTGAGCCTGAAAAACGTTTCCAACCCCACTTACAAGTAAAACTAGCTAAAATGTGCCTGGCTGCTATATTCACTGAAAGGCTCATTCTGCGGACATTTCTGGCATACGTTTGCTCCTGCCGGGTCAGCTGAGCAGCGAAGTTCTATTTAACCATCTGCTATCATGAGAGACCTCAGGGCTGCATGTTTTGAGCCCAGTACTGATCCTGAAAAGAGTTTCCAACCCCACTTATTAGTAAAACTAGCTAAAATGTGCCTGGCTGCTATTCACTGAAAAGCTCATTCTGTGTACATTTTTGGCATACGTTTGCTCCTGCTGGGTCAGCCAAGTGGCAAATTTCTACTTAACCACCTGCTATCATGAGAGACCTCAGGGCTGCATTTTTTGAGCCCAGTACTGAGCCTGAAAAGCGTTTCTAACCCCACTTACAAGTAAAACTAGCTAAAATGTGCCTGGCTGCTATTCACTGAAAAGCTCATTCTGCGTATATTTTTGGCATACATTTGCTCCTGCCGGGTCAGCTGAGCAGCGAAGTTCTACTTAACTACCTCCTATCAGGAGAGACCTCAGAGCTGCATGTTTTGAACCCAGTACTGAGCCTGAAAAGCATTTCCAACCCCACTTACAATTAAAACTAGCTAAAATGTGCCTGGCTGCTATTCACTGAAAAGCTCATTCTGCGTACATTTTTGGCATACATTTGCTCCTGCCGGGTCAGCTAAGCAGCGAAGTTCTACTTAACTACCTCCTATCAGGAGAGACTTCAGAGCTGCATCTTTTGAGCCCAGTACTGAGCCTGAAAAGCGTTTCCAACCCCACTTACAAGTAAAACTAGCTAAAATGTGCCTGGCTGCTATATTCATTGAAAAGCTCATTCTGCGTAAATGTTTGGCATACATTTGCTCCTGCTGGGTCAGCTGAGCAGCGAAGTTCTACTTAACTACCTCCTATCAAGAGAGACCTCAGAGCTGCCTCTTTTGAGCCCAGTACTGAGCCTGAAAAGCATTTCCAACCCCACTTACAAGTGAAACTAGCTAAAATGTGCCTGGCTGCTATATTCACTGAAAAGCTCATTCTGCGTACATTTCTGGCATACGTTTGCTCCTGCCGGGTCAGCTGAGCAGTGAAATTCTACTTAACCACCTGCTATCATCAGAGACCTCAGGGCTGCATGTTTTGAGCCCAGTACTGATCCTGAAAAGCGTTTCCAACCCCACCTACAAGTAAAACTAGCTAAAATGTGCCTGGCTGCTATTCACTGAAAAGCTCATTCTATGTACATTTTTGGCATACCTTTGCTCCTGCCGGGTTAGCTGAGCAGCGAATTTCTAGTTAACCACCTGCTATCATGAGAGACCTCAGGGCTGCATCTGTTGAGCACAGTACTGAGCCTGAAAAGCGTTTCCAACCCCACTTACAAGTAAAACTACCTAAAATATGCCTGGCTGCTCTTCACTGAAAAGCTCATTCTGCGTACATTTTTGGCACAAATTTGCTCCTGCCGGGTCAGCTGAGCAGCGAAAATCTACTTAACTACCTCCTATCAGGAGAGACTTCAGAGCTGCATCTTTTGAACCCAGTACTGAGCCTGAAAAGCGTTTCCAACCCCACTTACAAGTAAAACTTGCTAGAATGTGCCTGGCTGCTATTCACTGAAAAGCTCATTCTGCTTACATTTTTGGCATACGTTTACTCCTGCTGGGTCAGCCAAGTGGCAAATTTCTACTTAACCACCTGCTATCATGAAAGATCTCACAGGGCTGCATTTTTTGAGCGCAGTACTGAGCCTGAAAAGCGTTTCCAACCCCACTTACAAGTAAAACTAGCTAAAATGTGCCTGGCTGCTATTCACTGAAAAGCTCATTCTGCGTACATTTTTGGCATACGTTTGCTCCTGCCGGGTCAGCTGAGCAGCGAAGTTCTACTTAACTACCTCCTATCATGAGAGACCTCAGAGCTGCATCTTTTGAACCCAGTACTGATCCTGAAAAGAGTTTCCAACCCCACTTACAAGTAAAACTAGCTAAAATGTGCCTGGCTGCTCTTCACTGAAAAGCTCATTCTGCTTACATTTTTTGCATACGTTTGCTCCTGCCGGGTCAGCTGAGCAGCAAATTTCTATTTAACCACCTGCTATCATGAGAGACCTCAGGGCTACATGTTTTGAGCCCAGTACTGATCCTGAAAAGAGTTTCCAACCCCACTTACCAGTAAAACTAGCTAAAATGTGCGTGGCTGCTATTCACTGAAAAGCTCATTCTGCGTATATTTTTGGCATACATTTGCTCCTGCCGGGTCAGCTGAGCAGCGAAGTTCTACTTAACTACCTCTTATCAGGAGAGACCTCAGAGCTGCATCTTTTGAACCCAGTACTGAGCCTGAAAAGCGTTTCCAACCCCACCTACAAGTAAAACTAGCTAAAATGTGCCTGGCTGCTATTCACTGAAAAGCTCATTCTATGTACATTTTTGGCATACCTTTGCTCCTGCCGGGTTAGCTGAGCAGCGAATTTCTAGTTAACCACCTGCTATCATGAGAGACCTCAGGGCTGCATCTTTTGAGCACAGTACTGAGCCTGAAAAGCGTTTCCAACCCCACTTACAAGTAAAACTAGCTAAAATATGCCTGGCTGCTCTTCACTGAAAAGCTCATTCTGCGTACATTTTTGGCACAAATTTGCTCCTGCCGGGTCAGCTGAGCAGCGAAAATCTACTTAACTACCTCCTATCAGGAGAGACTTCAGAGCTGCATCTTTTGAGCCCAGTACTGAGCCTGAAAAGCGTTTCCAACCCCACTTACAAGTAAAACTTGCTAGAATGTGCCTGGCTGCTCTTTACCGAAAAGCTCATTCTGCGTACATTTTTGGCATACGTTTGCTCCTACCGGGTCAGCTGAGCCGCAAATTTCTATTTAACCACCTGCTATCATGAGAGACCTCAGGGCTGCATGTTTTGAGCCCAGTACTGATCCTGAAAAGAGTTTCCAACCCCACTTACAAGTAAAACTAGCTAAAATGTGCCTGGCTGCTATTCACTGAAAAGCTCATTCTGTGTACATTTTTGGCACAAATTTGCTGCTGCCGGGTCAGCTGAGCAGCGAAGTTCTACTTAACTACCTCCTATCAGGAGAGACTTCAGAGCTGCATCTTTTGAGCCCAGTACTGAGCCTGAAAAGCGTTTCCAACCCCACTTACAAGTAAAACTAGCTAAAATGTGCCTGGCTGCTATTCACTGAAAAGCTCATTCTGCGTACATTTTTGGCATACGTTTGCTCCTGCCGGGTCAGCTGAGCAGCGAAGTTCTACTTAACTACCTCCTATCATGAGAGACCTCAGAGCTGCATCTTTTGAACCCAGTACTGAGCCTGAAAAGCATTTCCAACCCCACTTACAAGTAAAACTAGCTAAAATGTGCCTGGCTGCTCTTCACTGAAAAGCTCATTCTGTGTACATTTTTTGCATACGTTTGCTCCTGCCGGGTCAGCTGAGCAGCGAAGTTCTACTTAACTACCTCCTATCAGGAGAGACTTCAGAGCTGCATCTTTTGAGCCCAGTACTGAGCCTGAAAAGCGTTTCCAACCCCACTTACAAGTAAAACTTGCTAGAATGTGCCTGGCTGCTATTCACTGAAAAGCTCATTCTGCTTACATTTTTGGCATACGTTTACTCCTGCTGGGTCAGCCAAGTGGCAAATTTCTACTTAACCACCTGCTATCATGAAAGACCTCAGGGCTGCATTTTTTGAGCGCAGTACTGAGCCTGAAAAGCGTTTCCAACCCCACTTACAAGTAAAACTAGCTAAAATGTGCCTGGCTGCTATTCACTGAAAAGCTCATTCTGCGTACATTTTTGGCATACGTTTGCTCCTGCCGGGTCAGCTGAGCAGCGAAGTTCTACTTAACTACCTCCTATCATGAGAGACCTCAGAGCTGCATCTTTTGAACCCAGTACTGAGCCTGAAAAGCATTTCCAACCCCACTTACAAGTAAAACTAGCTAAAATGTGCCTGGCTGCTCTTCACTGAAAAGCTCATTCTGCTTACATTTTTTGCATACGTTTGCTCCAGCCGGGTCAGCTGAGTAGCAAATTTCTATTTAACCATCTGCTATCATGAGAGACCTCAGGGCTGCATGTTTTGAGCCCAGTACTGATCCTGAAAAGAGTTTCCAACCCCACTTATTAGTAAAACTAGCTAAAATGTGCCTGGCTGCTATTCACTGAAAAGCTCATTCTGTGTACATTTTTGGCATACGTTTGCTCCTGCTGGGTCAGTAAAAGTGGCAAATTTCTACTTAACCACCTGCTATGATGAGAGACCTCAGGGCTGCATTTTTTGAGCCCAGTACTGAGCCTGAAAAGCGTTTCTAACCCCACTTACAAGTAAAACTAGCTAAAATGTGCCTGGCTGCTATTCACTGAAAAGCTCATTCTGCGTATATTTTTGGCATACATTTGCTCCTGCCGGGTCAGCTGAGCAGCGAAGTTCTACTTAACTACCTCCTATCAGTAGAGACCTCAGAGCTGCATCTTTTGAACCCAGTACTGAGCCTGAAAAGCATTTCCAACCCCACTTACAAGTAAAACTAGCTAAAATGTGCCTGGCTGCTATTCACTGAAAAGCTCATTCTGCGTACATTTTTGGCATACGTTTGCTCCTGCCGGGTCAGCTAAGCAGCGAAGTTCTACTTAACTACCTCCTATCAGGAGAGACTTCAGAGCTGCATCTTTTGAGCCCAGTACTGAGCCTGAAAAGCGTTTCTAACCCCACTTCCAAGTAAAACTAGCTAAAATGTGCCTGGCTGCTCTTCGCTGAAAAGCTCATTCTGCGTACATTTTTGGCATACGTTTGCTCCTGCCGGGTCAGCTGAGCAGCGAATTTCTATTAACCACCTGCTATCATGAGAGACCTCAGGGCTGCATGTTTTGAGCCCAGTACTGATCCTGAAAAGCGTTTACAACCCCACTTACAAGTAAAACTAGCTAAAATGTGCCTGGCTGCTATATTCATTGAAAAGCTCATTCTGCGTAAATTTTTGGCATACATTTGCTCCTGCTGGGTCAGCTGAGCAGCGAAGTTCTACTTAACTACCTCCTATCAAGAGAGACCTCAGAGCTGCCTCTTTTGAGCCCAGTACTGAGCCTGAAAAGCATTTCCAACCCCACTTACAAGTGAAACTAGCTAAAATGTGCCTGGCTGCTATTCACTGAAAAGCTCATTCTATGTACATTTTTGGCATACGTTTGCTCCTGCCGGGTTAGCTGAGCAGCGAATTTCTAGTTAACCACCTGCTATCATGAGAGACCTCAGGGCTGCATCTTTTGAGCACAGTACTGAGCCTGAAAAGCGTTTCCAACCCCACTTACAAGTAAAACTAGCTAAAATATGCCTGGCTGCTCTTCACTGAATAGCTCATTCTGCGTACATTTTTGGCACAAATTTGCTCCTGCCGGGTCAGCTGAGCAGCGAAAATCTACTTAACTACCTCCTATCAGGAGAGACTTCAGAGCTGCATCTTTTGAGCCCAGTACTGAGCCTGAAAAGCGTTTCCAACCCCACTTACAAGTAAAACTTGCTAGAATGTGCCTGGCTGCTATTCACTGAAAAGCTCATTCTGCTTACATTTTTGGCATACGTTTACTCCTGCTGGGTCAGCCAAGTGGCAAATTTCTACTTAACCACCTGCTATCATGAAAGACCTCACAGGGCTGCATTTTTTGAGCGCAGTACTGAGCCTGAAAAGCGTTTCCAACCCCACTTACAAGTAAAACTAGCTAAAATGTGCCTGGCTGCTATTCACTGAAAAGCTCATTCTGCGTACATTTTTGGCATACGTTTGCTCCTGCCGGGTCAGCTGAGCAGCGAAGTTCTACTTAACTACCTCCTATCATGAGAGACCTCAGAGCTGCATCTTTTGAGCACAGTACTGAGCCTGAAAAGCGTTTCCAACCCCACTTACAAGTAAAACTTGCTAGAATGTGCCTGCCTGCTATTCACTGAAAAGCTCATTCTGCTTACATTTTTGGCATACGTTTACTCCTGCTGGGTCAGCCAAGTTGCAAATTTCTACTTAACCACCTGCTATCATAAAAAAGACCTCAGGGCTGCATTTTTTGAGCGCAGTACTGAGCCTGAAAAGCGTTTCCAACCCCACACACAAGTAAAACTAGCTAAAATGTGCCTGGCTACTATTCACTGAAAAGCTCATTCTGCCTACATTTTTGGCATACGTTTGCTCCTGCCGGGTTAGCTGAGCAGCGAATTTCTATTTAACCACCTGCTATCATGAGAGACCTCAGGGCTGCATCTTTTGAGCGCAGTACTGAGCCTGAAAAGCGTTTCCAACCCCACTTACAAGTAAAACTAGCTAAAATGTTCCTGGCTGCTCTTCACTGAAAAGCTCATTCTGCGTACATTTTTGGCACAAATTTGCTCCTGCCGGGTCAGCTGAACAGCGAAGTTCTACTTAACTACCTCCTATCATGAGAGACCTCAGAGCTGCATCGTTTGAACCCAGTACTGAGCCTGAAAAGCATTTCCAACCCCACTTACAAGTAAAACTAGCTAAAATGTGCCTGGCTGCTCTACACTGAAAAGCTCATTCTGCTTACATTTTTTGCATACGTTTGCTCCTGCCGGGTCAGCTGAGCAGCAAATTTCTATTTAACCATCTGCTATCATGAGAGACCTCAGGGCTGCATTTTTTTAGCCCATTACTGAGCCTGAAAAGCGTTTCTAACCCCACTTACAAGTAAAACTAGCTAAAATGTGCCTGGCTGCTATTCACTGAAAAGCTCATTCTGTGTATATTTTTGGCATACATTTGCTCCTGCCGGGTCAGCTGAGCAGCGAAGTTCTACTTAACTATCTCCTATCATGAGAGACCTCAGAGCTGCATCTTTTGAACCCAGTACTGAGCCTGAAAAGCATTTCCAACCCCACTTACAAGTAAAACTAGCTAAAATGTGCCTGGCTGCTATTCACTGAAAAGCTCATTCTGCTTACATTTTTGGCATACGTTTGCTCCAACCGAGTCAGCTGAGCAGCGAATTTCTATTTAACCACCTGCTATCATGAGAGACCTCAGGGCTGCATCTTTTGAGCGCAGTACTGATCCTGAAAAGCGTTTCCAACCCCACTTAAAAGTAAAACTAGCTAAAATGTGCCTGGCTGCTCTTCACTGAAAAGCTCATTCTGCTTACATTTTTGGCATACATTTGCTCCTGCCGGATCAGCTGAGCAGCGAAGTTCTACTTAACCACCTGCTATCATGAAAGACCTCACAGGGCTGCATTTTTTGAGCGCAGTACTGAGCCTGAAAAGCGTTTCCAACCCCACTTACAAGTAAAACTAGCTAAAATGTGCCTGGCTGCTATTCACTGAAAAGCTCATTCTGCGTACATTTTTGGCATACGTTTGCTCCTGCCGGGTCAGCTGAGCAGCGAAGTTCTACTTAACTACCTCCTATCATGAGAGACCTCAGAGCTGCATCTTTTGAACCCAGTACTGAGCCTGAAAAGCATTTCCAACCCCACTTACAAGTAAAACTTGCTAGAATGTGCCTGGCTGCTATTCACTGAAAAGCTCATTCTGCTTACATTTTTGGCATACGTTTACTCCTGCTGGGTCAGCCAAGTTGCAAATTTCTATTTAACCATCTGCTATCATGAGAGACCTCAGGGCTGCATGTTTTGAGCCCAGTACTGATCCTGAAAAGAGTTTCCAACCCCACTTACAAGTAAAACTAGCTAAAATGTGCCTGGCTGCTATTCACTGAAAAGCTCATTCTGTGTACATTTTTGGCATACGTTTGCTCCTGCTGGGTCAGCCAAGTGGCAAATTTCTACTTAACCACCTGCTATCATGAGAGACCTCAGGGCTGCATTTTTTTAGCCCATTACTGAGCCTGAAAAGCGTTTCTAACCCCACTTACAAGTAAAACTAGCTAAAATGTGCCTGGCTGCTATTCACTGAAAAGCTCATTCTGCGTATATTTTTGGCATACATTTGCTCCTGCCGGGTCAGCTGAGCAGCGAAGTTCTACTTAACTACCTCCTATCAGGAGAGACCTCAGAGCTGCATCTTTTGAACCCAGTACTGAGCCTGAAAAGCATTTCCAACCCCACTTACAAGTAAAACTAGCTAAAATGTGCCTGGCTGCTATTCACTGAAAAGCTCATTCTGCTTACATTTTTGGCATACGTTTGCTCCAACCGAGTCAGCTGAGCAGCGAATTTCTATTTAACCACCTGCTATCATGAGAGACCTCAGGGCTGCATCTTTTGAGCGCAGTACTGATCCTGAAAAGCGTTTCCAACCCCACTTAAAAGTAAAACTAGCTAAAATGTGCCTGGCTGCTCTTCACTGAAAAGCTCATTCTGCTTACATTTTTGGCATACATTTGCTCCTGCCGGATCAGCTGAGCAGCGAAGTTCTACTTAACCACCTGCTATCAGGAGAGACCTCAGGGCTGCATCTTTTGAGCCCAGTACTGAGCCTGAAAAGCATTTCCAACCCCACTTACAAGTAAAACTAGCTAAAATGTGCCTGGCTGCTATTCACTGAAAAGCTCATTCTGTGTACATTTTTGGCATACGTTTGCTCCTGCTGGGTCAGCCAAGTGGCAAATTTCTACTTAACCACCTGCTATCATGAGAGACCTCAGGGCTGCATTTTTTTAGCCCATTACTGAGCCTGAAAAGCGTTTCTAACCCCACTTACAAGTAAAACTAGCTAAAATGTGCCTGGCTGCTATTCACTGAAAAGCTCATTCTGTGTATATTTTTGGCATACATTTGCTCCTGCCGGGTCAGCTGAGCAGCGAAGTTCTACTTAACTATCTCCTATCATGAGAGACCTCAGAGCTGCATCTTTTGAACCCAGTACTGAGCCTGAAAAGCATTTCCAACCCCACTTACAAGTAAAACTAGCTAAAATGTGCCTGGCTGCTATTCACTGAAAAGCTCATTCTGCTTACATTTTTGGCATACGTTTGCTCCAACCGAGTCAGCTGAGCAGCGAATTTCTATTTAACCACCTGCTATCATGAGAGACCTCAGGGCTGCATCTTTTGAGCGCAGTACTGATCCTGAAAAGCGTTTCCAACCCCACTTAAAAGTAAAACTAGCTAAAATGTGCCTGGCTGCTCTTCACTGAAAAGCTCATTCTGCTTACATTTTTGGCATACATTTGCTCCTGCCGGATCAGCTGAGCAGCGAAGTTCTACTTAACCACCTGCTATCATGAAAGACCTCACAGGGCTGCATTTTTTGAGCGCAGTACTGAGCCTGAAAAGCGTTTCCAACCCCACTTACAAGTAAAACTAGCTAAAATGTGCCTGGCTGCTATTCACTGAAAAGCTCATTCTGCGTACATTTTTGGCATACGTTTGCTCCTGCCGGGTCAGCTGAGCAGCGAAGTTCTACTTAACTACCTCCTATCATGAGAGACCTCAGAGCTGCATCTTTTGAACCCAGTACTGAGCCTGAAAAGCATTTCCAACCCCACTTACAAGTAAAACTTGCTAGAATGTGCCTGGCTGCTATTCACTGAAAAGCTCATTCTGCTTACATTTTTGGCATACGTTTACTCCTGCTGGGTCAGCCAAGTTGCAAATTTCTATTTAACCATCTGCTATCATGAGAGACCTCAGGGCTGCATGTTTTGAGCCCAGTACTGATCCTGAAAAGAGTTTCCAACCCCACTTACAAGTAAAACTAGCTAAAATGTGCCTGGCTGCTATTCACTGAAAAGCTCATTCTGTGTACATTTTTGGCATACGTTTGCTCCTGCTGGGTCAGCCAAGTGGCAAATTTCTACTTAACCACCTGCTATCATGAGAGACCTCAGGGCTGCATTTTTTTAGCCCATTACTGAGCCTGAAAAGCGTTTCTAACCCCACTTACAAGTAAAACTAGCTAAAATGTGCCTGGCTGCTATTCACTGAAAAGCTCATTCTGCGTATATTTTTGGCATACATTTGCTCCTGCCGGGTCAGCTGAGCAGCGAAGTTCTACTTAACTACCTCCTATCAGGAGAGACCTCAGAGCTGCATCTTTTGAACCCAGTACTGAGCCTGAAAAGCATTTCCAACCCCACTTACAAGTAAAACTAGCTAAAATGTGCCTGGCTGCTATTCACTGAAAAGCTCATTCTGCTTACATTTTTGGCATACGTTTGCTCCAACCGAGTCAGCTGAGCAGCGAATTTCTATTTAACCACCTGCTATCATGAGAGACCTCAGGGCTGCATCTTTTGAGCGCAGTACTGATCCTGAAAAGCGTTTCCAACCCCACTTAAAAGTAAAACTAGCTAAAATGTGCCTGGCTGCTCTTCACTGAAAAGCTCATTCTGCTTACATTTTTGGCATACATTTGCTCCTGCCGGATCAGCTGAGCAGCGAAGTTCTACTTAACCACCTGCTATCAGGAGAGACCTCAGGGCTGCATCTTTTGAGCCCAGTACTGAGCCTGAAAAGCATTTCCAACCCCACTTACAAGTAAAATTAGCTAAAATGTGCCTGGCTGCTCTTCACTGCTTATATTTTTGGCATACGTTTGCTCCTACCGGGTCAGCTGAGCAGCGAATTTCTATTTAACCACCTGCTATCATGATGCAGCCTCAGGGCTGCATCTTTTGAGCCCAGTACTGAGCCTGAAAAGCGTTTCAAACCCCACTTACAAGTAAAACTTGCTAGAATGTGCCTGGCTGCTCTTTACTGAAAAGCTCATTCTGCGTACATTTTTGGCATACGTTTGCTCCTACCGGGTCAGCTGAGCAGCAAATTTCTATTTAACCACCTGCTATCATGAGAGACTTCAGAGCTGCATCTTTTGAGCCCAGTACTGAGCCTGAAAAGCGTTTCCAATCCCACTTACAAGTAAAACTTGCTAGAATGTGCCTGGCTGCTATTCACTGAAAAGCTCATTCTGCTTACATTTTTGGCATACGTTTACTCCTGCTGGGTCAGCCAAGTGGCAAATTTCTACTTAACCACCTGCTATCATGAAAGACCTCAGGGCTGCATTTTTTGAGCGCAGTACTGAGCCTGAAAAGCGTTTCCAACCCCACTTACAAGTAAAACTAGCTAAAATGTGCCTGGCTGCTATTCACTGAAAAGCTCATTCTGCGTACATTTTTGGCATACGTTTGCTCCTGCCGGGTCAGCTGAGCAGCGAAGTTCTACTTAACTACCTCCTATCATGAGAGACCTCAGAGCTGCATCTTTTGAACCCAGTACTGAGCCTGAAAAGCATTTCCAACCCCACTTACAAGTTAAACTAGCTAAAATGTGCCTGGCTGCTCTTCACTGAAAAGCTCATTCTGCTTACATTTTTTGCATACGTTTGCTCCTGCCGGGTCAGCTGAGCAGCAAATTTCTATTTAACCATCTGCTATCATGAGAGACCTCAGGGCTGCATGTTTTGAGCCCAGTACTGATCCTGAAAAGAGTTTCCAACCCCACTTACAAGTAAAACTAGCTAAAATGTGCCTGGCTGCTATTCACTGAAAAGCTCATTCTGTGTACATTTTTGGCATACGTTTGCTCCTGCTGGGTCAGCCAAGTGGCAAATTTCTACTTAACCACCTGCTATCATGAGAGACCTCAGGGCTGCATTTTTTGAGCCCAGTACTGAGCCTGAAAAGCGTTTCTAACCCCACTTACAAGTAAAACTAGCTAAAATGTGCCTGGCTGCTATTCACTGAAAAGCTCATTCTGCGTATATTTTTGGCATACATTTGCTCCTGCCGGGTCAGCTGAGCAGCAAAGTTCTACTTAACTACCTCCTATCAGGAGAGACCTCAGAGCTGCATCTTTTGAACCCAGTACTGAGCCTGAAAAGCATTTCCAACCCCACTTACAAGTAAAACTAGCTAAAATGTGCCTGGCTGCTATTCACTGAAAAGCTCATTCTGCTTACATTTTTGGCATACGTTTGCTCCAACCGAGTCAGCTGAGCAGTGAATTTCTATTTAACCACCTGCTATCATGAGAGACCTCAGGGCTGCATCTTTTGAGCGCAGTACTGATCCTGAAAAGCGTTTCCAACCCCACTTACAAGTAAAACTAGCTAAAATGTGCCTGGCTGCTCTTCTTTGAAAAGCTCATTCTGCTTACATTTTTGGCATACATTTGCTCCTGCCGGGTCAGCTGAGCAGCGAAGTTCTACTTAACCACCTGCTATCAGGAGAGACCTCAGGGCTGCATCTTTCGAGCCCAGTACTGAGCCTGAAAAGCATTTCCAACCCCACTTACAAGTAAAATTAGCTAAAATGTGCCTGGCTGCTCTTCACTGCGTACATTTTTGGCATACGTTTGCTCCTACCGGGTCAGCTGAGCAGCGAATTTCTATTTAACCACCTGCTATCATGATGCAGACTCAGGGCTGCATCTTTTGAGCCCAGTACTGAGCCTGAAAAGCGTTTCAAACCCCACTTACAAGTAAAACTTGCTAGAATGTGCCTGGCTGCTCTTCACTGAAAAGCTCATTCTGCGTACATTTTTGGCATACATTTGCTCCTGCCGGGTCAGCTGAGCAGCGAAGTTCTATTTAACCACCTGCTACCATGAGAGATCTCAGGGCTGCATCTTTTGAGCCCAGTACTGAGCCTAAAAAGCATTTCCAACCCCACTTACAAGTGAAACTAGCTAAAATGTGCCTGGCTGCTATATTCACTGAAAAGCTCATTCTGCGTACACTTCTGGCATACGTTTGCTCCTGCCGGGTCAGCTGAGCAGCGAAGTTCCATTTAACCACCTGCTATCATGAGAGATCTCAGGGCTGCATGTTTTGAGCCCAGTACTGATCCTGAAAAGAGTTTCCAACCCCACTTACAAGTAAAACTAGCTAAAATGTGCCTGGCTGCTATTCACTGAAAAGCTCATTCTGTGTACATTTTTGGCACAAATTTGCTCCTGCCGGGTCAGCTGAGCAGCGAAGTTCTACTTAACTACCTCCTATCAGGAGAGACTTCAGAGCTGCATCTTTTGAGCCCAGTACTGAGCCTGAAAAGCGTTTCCAACCCCACTTACAAGTAAAATTTGCTAGAATGTGCCTGGCTGCTATTCACTGAAAAGCTCATTCTGCTTACATTTTTGGCATACGTTTACTCCTGCTGGGTCAGCCAAGTGGCAAATTTCTACTTAACCACCTGCTATCATGAAAGCCCTCAGGGCTGCATTTTTTGAGCGCAGTACTGAGCCTGAAAAGCGTTTCCAACCCCACTTACAAGTAAAACTAGCTAAAATGTGCCTGGCTGCTATTCACTGAAAAGCTCATTCTGCGTACATTTTTGGCATACGTTTGGTCCTGCCGGGTCAGCTGAGCAGCGAAGTTCTACTTAACTACCTCCTATCATGAGAGACCTCAGAGCTGCATCTTTTGAACCCAGTACTGAGCCTGAAAAGCATTTCCAACCCCACTTACAAGTAAAACTAGCTAAAATGTGCCTGGCTGCTCTTCACTGAAAAGCTCATTCTGCTTACATTTTTTGCATTCGTTTGCTCCTGCCGGGTCAGCTGAGCAGCAAATTTCTATTTAACCATCTGCTATCATGAGAGACCTCATGGCTGCATGTTTTGAGCCCAGTACTGATCCTGAAAAGAGTTTCCAACCCCACTTATTAGTAAAACTAGCTAAAATGTGCCTGGCTGCTATTCACTGAAAAGCTCATTCTGTGTACATTTTTGGCATACGTTTGCTCCTGCTGGGTCAGCCAAGTGGCAAATTTCTACTTAACCACCTGCTATCATGAGAGACCTCAGGGCTGCATTTTTTGAGCCCAGTACTGAGCCTGAAAAGCGTGTCTAACCCCACTTACAAGTAAAACTAGCTAAAATGTGCCTGGCTGCTATTCACTGAAAAGCTCATTCTGCGTATATTTTTGGCATACATTTGCTCCTGCCGGGTCAGCTGAGCAGCGAAGTTCTACTTAACTACCTCCTATCAGGAGAGACCTCAGAGCTGCATCTTTTGAACCCAGTACTGAGCCTGAAAAGCATTTCCAACCCCACTTACAAGTAAAACTAGCTAAAATGTGCCTGGCTGCTATTCACTGAAAAGCTCATTCTGCGTACATTTTTGGCATACGTTTGCTCCTGCCGGGTCAGCTAAGCAGCGAAGTTCTACTTAACTACCTCCTATCAGGAGAGACTTCAGAGCTGCATCTTTTGAGCCCAGTACTGAGCCTGAAAAGCGTTTCTAACCCCACTTACAAGTAAAACTAGCTAAAATGTGCCTAGCTGCTCTTCGCTGAAAATCTCATTCTGCGTACATTTTTGGCATACGTTTCCTCCTGCCGGGTCAGCTGAGCAGCGAATTTCTATTAACCACCTGCTATCATGAGAGACCTCAGGGCTGCATGTTTTGAGCCCAGTACTGATCCTGAAAAGCGTTTACAACCCCACTTAGCCTAGCTAAAATGTGCCTGGCTGCTATATTCATTGAAAAGCTCATTCTGCGTAAATTTTTGGCATACATTTGCTCCTGCTGGGTCAGCTGAGCAGCGAAGTTCTACTTAACTACCTCCTATCAAGAGAGACCTCAGAGCTGCCTCTTTTGAGCCCAGTACTGAGCCTGAAAAGCATTTCCAACCCCACTTACAAGTGAAACTAGCTAAAATGTGCCTGGCTGCTATATTCACTGAAAAGCTCATTCTGCGTACATTTCTGGCATACGTTTGCTCCTGCCGGGTCAGCTGAGCAGCGAAATTCTATTAACCACCTGCTATCATGAGAGACCTCAGGGCTGCATGTTTTGAGCCCAGTACTGATCCTGAAAAGCGTTTACAACCCCACTTACAAGTAAAACTAGCTAAAATGTGCCTGGCTGCTATATTCATTGAAAAGCTCATTCTGCGTAAATTTTTGGCATACATTTGCTCCTGCTGGGTCAGCTGAGCAGCGAAGTTCTACTTAACTACCTCCTATCAAGAGAGACCTCAGAGCTGCCTCTTTTGAGCCCAGTACTGAGCCTGAAAAGCATTTCCAACCCCACTTACAAGTGAAACTAGCTAAAATGTGCCTGGCTGCTATATTCACTGAAAAGCTCATTCTGCGTACATATTTGGCATACATTTGCTCCTGCTGGGTCAGCTGAGCAGCGAAGTTCTATTTAACCACCTGCTACCATGAGAGATCTCAGGGCTGCATCTTTTGAGCCCAGTACTGAGCCTAAAAAGCATTTCCAACCCCACTTACAAGTGAAACTAGCTAAAATGTGCCTGGCTGCTATATTCACTGAAAAGCTCATTCTGCGTACACTTCTGGCATACGTTTGCTCCTGCCGGGTCAGCTGAGCAGCGAAGTTCCATTTAACCACCTGCTATCATGAGAGATCTCAGGGCTGCATGTTTTGAGCCCAGTACTGATCCTGAAAAGAATATCCAACCCCACTTACAAGTAAAACTAGCTAAAATGTGCCTGGCTGCTATTCACTGAAAAGCTCATTCTGCGTATATTTTTGGCATACATTTGCTCCTGCCGGGTCAGCTGAGCAGCGAAGTTCTACTTAACTACCTCCTATCAGGAGAGACCTCAGAGCTGCATCTTTTGAACCCAGTACTGAGCCTGAAAAGCATTTCCAACCCCACTTACAAGTAAAACTAGCTAAAATGTGCCTGGCTGCTATTCACTGAAAAGCTCATTCTGCGTATATTTTTGGCATACATTTGCTCCTGCCGGGTCAGCTGAGCAGCGAAGTTCTACTTAACTACCTCCTATCAGGAGAGACCTCAGAGCTGCATCTTTTGAACCCAGTACTGAGCCTGAAAAGCATTTCCAACCCCACTTACAAGTAAAACTAGCTAAAATGTGCCTGGCTGCTATTCACTGAAAAGCTCATTCTGCGTACATTTTTGGCATACGTTTGCTCCTGCCGGGTCAGCTAAGCAGCGAAGTTCTACTTAACTACCTCCTATCAGGAGAGACTTCAGAGCTGCATCTTTTGAGCCCAGTACTGAGCCTGAAAAGCGTTTCTAACCCCACTTACAAGTAAAACTAGCTAAAATGTGCCTGGCTGCTCTTCGCTGAAAAGCTCATTCTGCGTACATTTTTGGCATACGTTTGCTCCTGCCGGGTCAGCTGAGCAGCGAATTTCTATTAACCACCTGCTATCATGAGAGACCTCAGGGCTGCATGTTTTGAGCCCAGTACTGATCCTGAAAAGCGTTTACAACTCCACTTACAAGTAAAACTAGCTAAAATGTGCCTGGCTGCTATATTCATTGAAAAGCTCATTCTGCGTAAATTTTTGGCATACATTTGCTCCTGCTGGGTCAGCTGAGCAGCGAAGTTCTACTTAACTACCTCCTATCAAGAGAGACCTCAGAGCTGCCTCTTTTGAGCCCAGTACTGAGCCTGAAAAGCATTTCCAACCCCACTTACAAGTAAAATTAGCTAAAATGTGCCTGGCTGCTCTTGACTGCTTACATTTTTGGCATACGTTTGCTCCTACCGGGTCAGCTGAGCAGCGAATTTCTATTTAACCACCTGCTATCATGAGAGACCTCAGGGCTGCATCTTTTGAGCGCAGTACTGATCCTGAAAAGCGTTTCCAACCCCACTTACAAGTAAAACTAGCTAAAATGTGCCTGGCTGCTCTTCACTGAAAAGCTCATTCTGCTTACATTTTTGGCATACATTTGCTCCTGCCGGGTCAGCTGAGCAGCGAAGTTCTACTTAACCACCTGCTATCAGGAGAGACCTCAGGGCTGCATCTTTTGAGCCCAGTACTGAGCCTGAAAAGCATTTCCAACCCCACTTACAAGTAAAACTAGCTAAAATGTGCCTGGCTGCTATATTCATTGAAAAGCTCATTCTGCGTAAATTGTTGGCATACATTTGCTCCTGCTGGGTCAGCTGAGCAGCGAAGTTCTACTTAACTACCTCCTATCAAGAGAGACCTCAGAGCTGCCTCTTTTGAGCCCAGTACTGATCCTGAAAAGCGTTTCCAACCCCACCTACAAGTAAAACTAGCTAAAATGTGCCTGGCTGCTATTCACTGAAAAGCTCATTCTATGTACATTTTTGGCATACCTTTGCTCCTGCCGGGTTAGCTGAGCAGCGAATTTCGAGTTAACCACCTGCTATCATGAGAGACCTCAGGGCTGCATCTTTTGAGCACAGTACTGAGCCTGAAAAGCGTTTCCAACCCCACTTACAAGTAAAACTAGCTAAAATATGCCTGGCTGCTCTTCACTGAAAAGCTCATTCTGCGTACATTTTTGCCACAAATTTGCTCCTGCCGGGTCAGCTGAGCAGCGAAAATCTACTTAACTACCTCCTATCAGGAGAGACTTCAGAGCTGCATCTTTTGAGCCCAGTACTGAGCCTGAAAAGCGTTTCCAACCCCACTTACAAGTAAAACTTGCTAGAATGTGCCTGGCTGCTATTCACTGAAAAGCTCATTCTGCTTACATTTTTGGCATACGTTTACTCCTGCTGGGTCAGCCAAGTGGCAAATTTCTACTTAACCACCTGCTATCATGAAAGATCCCACAGGGCTGCATTTTTTGAGCGCAGTACTGAGCCTGAAAAGCGTTTCCAACCCCACTTACAAGTAAAACTAGCTAAAATGTGCCTGGCTGCTATTCACTGAAAAGCTCATTCTGCGTACATTTTTGGCATACGTTTGCTCCTGCCGGGTCAGCTGAGCAGCGAAGTTCTACTTAACTACCTCCTATCATGAGAGACCTCAGAGCTGCATCTTTTGAACCCAGTACTGAGCCTGAAAAGCATTTCCAACCCCACTTACAAGTAAAACTAGCTAAAATGTGCCTGGCTGCTCTTCACTGAAAAGCTCATTCTGCTTACATTTTTTGCATACGTTTGCTCCTGCCGGGTCAGCTGAGCAGCAAATTTCTACTTAACCACCTGCTATCATGAGAGACCTCAGGGCTGCATGTTTTGAGCCCAGTACTGATCCTGAAAAGAGTTTCCAACCCCACTTACAAGTAAAACTAGCTAAAATGTGCCTGGCTGCTCTTCACTGAAAAGCTCATTCTGCGTACATTTTTGGCACAAATTTGCTCCTGCCGGGTCAGCTGAGCAGCGAAGTTCTACTTAACTACCTCCTATCATGAGAGACCTCAGAGCTGCATCTTTTGAACCCAGTACTGAGACTGAAAAGCATTTCCAACCCCACATACAAGTAAAACTAGCTAAAATGTGCCTGGCTGCTCTACACTGAAAAGCTCATTCTGCTTACATTTTTTGCATACGTTTGCTCCTGCCGGGTCAGCTGAGCAGCAAATTTCTATTTAACCATCTGCTATCATGAGAGACCTCAGGGCTGCATGTTTTGAGCCCAGTACTGATCCTGAAAAGAGTTTCCAACCCCACTTACAAGTAAAACTAGCTAAAATGTGCCTGGCTGCTATTCACTGAAAAGCTCATTCTGTGTACATTTTTGGCATACGTTTGCTCCTGCTGGGTCAGCCAAGTGGCAAATTTCTACTTAACCACCTGCTATCATGAGAGACCTCAGGGCTGCATTTTTTAAGACCAGTACTGAGCCTGAAAAGCGTTTCTAACCCCACTTACAAGTAAAACTAGCTAAAATGTGCCTGGCTGCTATTCACTGAAAAGCTCATTCTGCTTACATTTTTGGCATACGTTTGCTCCAACCGAGTCAGCTGAGCAGCGAATTTCTATTTAACCACCTGCTATCATGAGAGACCTCAGGGCTGCATCTTTTGAGCGCAGTACTGATCCTGAAAAGCGTTTCCAACCCCACTTACAAGTAAAACTAGCTAAAATGTGCCTGGCTGCTCTTCACTGCTTACATTTTTGGCATACGTTTGCTCCTACCGGGTCAGCTGAGCAGCGAATTTCTATTTAACCACCTGCTATCATGACGCAGCCTCAGGGCTGCATCTTTTGAGCCCAGTACTGAGCCTGAAAAGCGTTTCAAACCCCACTTACAAGTAAAACTTGCTAGAATGTGCCTGGCTGCTCTTTACTGAAAAGCTCATTCTGCGTACATTTTTGGCATACGTTTGCTCCTACCGGGTCAGCTGAGCAGCAAATTTCTATTTAACCACCTGCTATCATGAGAGACTTCAGAGCTGCATCTTTTGAGCCCAGTACTGAGCCTGAAAAGCGTTTCCAACCCCACTTACAAGTAAAACTTGCTAGAATATGCCTGGCTGCTATTCACTGAAAAGCTCATTCTGCTTACATTTTTGGCATACGTTTACTCCTGCTGGGTCAGCCAAGTGGCAAATTTCTACTTAACCACCTGCTATCATGAAAGACCTCAGGGCTGCATTTTTTGAGCGCAGTACTGAGCCTGAAAAGCGTTTCCAACCCCACTTACAAGTAAAACTAGCTAAAATGTGCCTGGCTGCTATATTCACTGAAAAGCTCATTCTGCGGACATTTCTGGCATACGTTTGCTCCTGCCGGGTCAGCTGAGCAGCGAAGTTCTATTTAACCATCTGCTATCATGAGAGACCTCAGGGCTGCATGTTTTGAGCCCAGTACTGATCCTGAAAAGAGTTTCCAACCCCACTTATTAGTAAAACTAGCTAAAATGTGCCTGGCTGCTATTCACTGAAAATCTCATTCTGTGTACATTTTTGGCATACGTTTGCTCCTGCTGGGTCAGCCAAGTGGCAAATTTCTACTTAACCACCTGCTATCATGAAAGATCCCACAGGGCTGCATTTTTTGAGCGCAGTACTGAGCCTGAAAAGCGTTTCCAACCCCACTTACAAGTAAAACTAGCTAAAATGTGCCTGGCTGCTATTCACTGAAAAGCTCATTCTGCGTACATTTTTGGCATACGTTTGCTCCTGCCGGGTCAGCTGAGCAGCGAAGTTCTACTTAACTACCTCCTATCATGAGAGACCTCAGAGCTGCATCTTTTGAACCCAGTACTGAGCCTGAAAAGCATTTCCAACCCCACTTACAAGTAAAACTAGCTAAAATGTGCCTGGCTGCTCTTCACTGAAAAGCTCATTCTGCTTACATTTTTTGCATACGTTTGCTCCTGCCGGGTCAGCTGAGCAGCAAATTTCTACTTAACCACCTGCTATCATGAGAGACCTCAGGGCTGCATGTTTTGAGCCCAGTACTGATCCTGAAAAGAGTTTCCAACCCCACTTACAAGTAAAACTAGCTAAAATGTGCCTGGCTGCTCTTCACTGAAAAGCTCATTCTGCGTACATTTTTGGCACAAATTTGCTCCTGCCGGGTCAGCTGAGCAGCGAAGTTCTACTTAACTACCTCCTATCATGAGAGACCTCAGAGCTGCATCTTTTGAACCCAGTACTGAGACTGAAAAGCATTTCCAACCCCACATACAAGTAAAACTAGCTAAAATGTGCCTGGCTGCTCTACACTGAAAAGCTCATTCTGCTTACATTTTTTGCATACGTTTGCTCCTGCCGGGTCAGCTGAGCAGCAAATTTCTATTTAACCATCTGCTATCATGAGAGACCTCAGGGCTGCATGTTTTGAGCCCAGTACTGATCCTGAAAAGAGTTTCCAACCCCACTTACAAGTAAAACTAGCTAAAATGTGCCTGGCTGCTATTCACTGAAAAGCTCATTCTGTGTACATTTTTGGCATACGTTTGCTCCTGCTGGGTCAGCCAAGTGGCAAATTTCTACTTAACCACCTGCTATCATGAGAGACCTCAGGGCTGCATTTTTTAAGACCAGTACTGAGCCTGAAAAGCGTTTCTAACCCCACTTACAAGTAAAACTAGCTAAAATGTGCCTGGCTGCTATTCACTGAAAAGCTCATTCTGCTTACATTTTTGGCATACGTTTGCTCCAACCGAGTCAGCTGAGCAGCGAATTTCTATTTAACCACCTGCTATCATGAGAGACCTCAGGGCTGCATCTTTTGAGCGCAGTACTGATCCTGAAAAGCGTTTCCAACCCCACTTACAAGTAAAACTAGCTAAAATGTGCCTGGCTGCTCTTCACTGCTTACATTTTTGGCATACGTTTGCTCCTACCGGGTCAGCTGAGCAGCGAATTTCTATTTAACCACCTGCTATCATGACGCAGCCTCAGGGCTGCATCTTTTGAGCCCAGTACTGAGCCTGAAAAGCGTTTCAAACCCCACTTACAAGTAAAACTTGCTAGAATGTGCCTGGCTGCTCTTTACTGAAAAGCTCATTCTGCGTACATTTTTGGCATACGTTTGCTCCTACCGGGTCAGCTGAGCAGCAAATTTCTATTTAACCACCTGCTATCATGAGAGACTTCAGAGCTGCATCTTTTGAGCCCAGTACTGAGCCTGAAAAGCGTTTCCAACCCCACTTACAAGTAAAACTTGCTAGAATATGCCTGGCTGCTATTCACTGAAAAGCTCATTCTGCTTACATTTTTGGCATACGTTTACTCCTGCTGGGTCAGCCAAGTGGCAAATTTCTACTTAACCACCTGCTATCATGAAAGACCTCAGGGCTGCATTTTTTGAGCGCAGTACTGAGCCTGAAAAGCGTTTCCAACCCCACTTACAAGTAAAACTAGCTAAAATGTGCCTGGCTGCTATATTCACTGAAAAGCTCATTCTGCGGACATTTCTGGCATACGTTTGCTCCTGCCGGGTCAGCTGAGCAGCGAAGTTCTATTTAACCATCTGCTATCATGAGAGACCTCAGGGCTGCATGTTTTGAGCCCAGTACTGATCCTGAAAAGAGTTTCCAACCCCACTTATTAGTAAAACTAGCTAAAATGTGCCTGGCTGCTATTCACTGAAAATCTCATTCTGTGTACATTTTTGGCATACGTTTGCTCCTGCTGGGTCAGCCAAGTGGCAAATTTCTACTTAACCACCTGCTATCATGAGAGACCTCAGGGCTGCATTTTTTGAGCCCAGTACTGAGCCTGAATAGCGTTTCTAACCCCACTTACAAGTAAAACTAGCTAAAATGTGCCTGGCTGCTATTCACTGAAAAGCTCATTCTGCGTATATTTTTGGCATACATTTGCTCCTGCCGGGTCAGCTGAGCAGCAAAGTTCTACTTAACTACCTCCTATCAGGAGAGACCTCAGAGCTGCATGTTTTGAACCCAGTACTGAGCCTGAAAAGCATTTCCAACCCCACTTACAATTAAAACTAGCTAAAATGTGCCTGGCTGCTATTCACTGAAAAGCTCATTCTGCGTACATTTTTGGCATACGTTTGCTCCTGCCGGGTCAGCTAAGCAGCGAAGTTCTACTTAACTACCTCCTATCAGGAGAGACTTCAGAGCTGCATCTTTTGAGCCCAGTACTGAGCCTGAAAAGCGTTTCCAACCCCACTTACAAGTAAAACTAGCTAAAATGTGCCTGGCTGCTATATTCATTGAAAAGCTCATTCTGCGTAAATTTTTGGCATACATTTGCTCCTGTTGGGTCAGCTGAGCAGCGAAGTTCTACTTAACTACCTCCTATCAAGAGAGACCTCAGAGCTGCCTCTTTTGAGCCCAGTACTGAGCCTGAAAAGCATTTTCAACCCCACTTACAAGTGAAACTAGCTAAAATGTGCCTGGCTGCTATATTCACTGAAAAGCTCATTCTGCGTACATTTCTGGCATACGTTTGCTCCTGCCGGGTCAGCTGAGCAGCGAAATTCTACTTAACCACCTGCTATCATCAGAGACCTCAGGGCTGCATGTTTTGAGCCCAGTACTGATCCTGAAAAGCGTTTCCAACCCCACCTACAAGTAAAACTAGCTAAAATGTGCCTGGCTGCTATTCACTGAAAAGCTCATTCTATGTACATTTTTGGCATACCTTTGCTCCTGCCGGGTTAGCTGAGCAGCGAATTTCTAGTTAACCACCTGCTATCATGAGAGACCTCAGGGCTGCATCTTTTGAGCACAGTACTGAGCCTGAAAAGCGTTTCCAACCCCACTTACAAGTAAAACTAGCTAAAATATGCCTGGCTGCTCTTCACTGAAAAGCTCATTCTGCGTACATTTTTGGCACAAATTTGCTCCTGCCGGGTCAGCTGAGCAGCGAAAATCTACTTAACTACCTCCTATCAGGAGAGACTTCAGAGCTGCATCTTTTGAGCCCAGTACTGAGCCTGAAAAGCGTTTCCAACCCCACTTACAAGTAAAACTTGCTAGAACGTGCCTGGCTGCTATTCACTGAAAAGCTCATTCTGCTTACATTTTTGGCATACGTTTACTCCTGCTGGGTCAGCCAAGTGGCAAATTTCTACTTAACCACCTGCTATCATGAAAGATCTCACAGGGCTGCATTTTTTGAGCGCAGTACTGAGCCTGAAAAGCGTTTCCAACCCCACTTACAAGTAAAACTAGCTAAAATGTGCCTGGCTGCTATTCACTGAAAAGCTCATTCTGCATACATTTTTGGCATACGTTTGCTCCTGCCGGGTCAGCTGAGCAGCGAAGTTCTACTTAACTACCTCCTATCATGAGAGACCTCAGAGCTGCATCTTTTGAACCCAGTACTGAGCCTGAAAAGCATTTCCAACCCCACTTACAAGTAAAACTAGCTAAAATGTGCCTGGCTGCTCTTCACTGAAAAGCTCATTCTGCTTACATTTTTTGCATACGTTTGCTCCTGCCGGGTCAGCTGAGCAGCAAATTTCTATTTAACCACCTGCTATCATGAGAGACCTCAGGGCTGCATGTTTTGAGCCCAGTACTGATCCTGAAAAGAGTTTCCAACCCCACTTACAAGTAAAACTAGCTAAAATGTGCCTGGCTGCTATTCACTGAAAAGCTCATTCTGTGTACATTTTTGGCATACGTTTGCTCCTGCTGGGTCAGCCAAGTGGCAAATTTCTACTTAACCACCTGCTATCATGAGAGACCTCAGGGCTGCATTTTTTGAGCCCAGTACTGAGCCGGAAAGGCGTTTCTAACCCCACTTACAAGTAAAACTAGCTAAAATGTGCCTGGCTGCTATTCACTGAAAAGCTCATTCTGCGTATATTTTTGGCATACATTTGCTCCTGCCGGGTCAGCTGAGCAGCGAAGTTCTACTTAACTACCTCCTATCAGGAGAGACCTCAGAGCTGCATCTTTTGAACCCAGTACTGAGCCAGAAAAGCGTTTCCAACCTCACCTACAAGTAAAACTAGCTAAAATGTGCCTGGCTGCTATTCACTGAAAAGCTCATTCTATGTACATTTTTGGCATACCTTTGCTCCTGCCGGGTTAGCTGAGCAGCGAATTTCTAGTTAACCACCTGCTATCATGAGAGACCTCGGGGCTGCATGTTTTGAGCACAGTACTGAGCCTGAAAAGCGTTTCCAACCCCACTTACAAGTAAAACTAGCTAAAATATGCCTGGCAGCTCTTCACTGAAAAGCTCATTCTGCGTACATTTTTGGCACAAATTTGCTCCTGCCGGGTCAGCTGAGCAGCGAAAATCTACTTAACTACCTCCTATCAGGAGAGACTTCAGAGCTGCATCTTTTGAGCCCAGTACTGAGCCTGAAAAGCGTTTCCAACCCCACTTACAAGTAAAACTTGCTAGAATGTGCCTGGCTGCTATTCACTGAAAAGCTCATTCTGCTTACATTTTTGGCATACGTTTACTCCTGCTGGGTCAGCCAAGTGGCAAATTTCTACTTAACCACCTGCTATCATGAAAGACCTCAGGGCTGCATTTTTTGAGCGCAGTACTGAGCCTGAAAAGCGTTTCCAACCCCACTTACAAGTAAAACTAGCTAAAATGTGCCTGGCTGCTATATTCACTGAAAAGCTCATTCTGCGGACATTTCTGGCATACGTTTGCTCCTGCCGGGTCAGCTGAGCAGCGAAGTTCTATTTAACCATCTGCTATCATGAGAGACCTCAGGGCTGCATGTTTTGAGCCCAGTACTGATCCTGAAAAGAGTTTCCAACCCCACGTATTAGTAAAACTAGCTAAAATGTGCCTGGCTGCTATTCACTGAAAATCTCATTCTGTGTACATTTTTGGCATACGTTTGCTCCTGCTGGGTCAGCCAAGTGGCAAATTTCTACTTAACCACCTGCTATCATGAGAGACCTCAGGGCTGCATTTTTTGAGCCCAGTACTGAGCCTGAATAGCGTTTCTAACCCCACTTACAAGTAAAACTAGCTAAAATGTGCCTGGCTGCTATTCACTGAAAAGCTCATTCTGCGTATATTTTTGGCATACATTTGCTCCTGCCGGGTCAGCTGAGCAGCAAAGTTCTACTTAACTACCTCCTATCAGGAGAGACCTCAGAGCTGCATGTTTTGAACCCAGTACTGAGCCTGAAAAGCATTTCCAACCCCACTTACAATTAAAACTAGCTAAAATGTGCCTGGCTGCTATTCACTGAAAAGCTCATTCTGCGTACATTTTTGGCATACGTTTGCTCCTGCCGGGTCAGCTAAGCAGCGAAGTTCTACTTAACTACCTCCTATCAGGAGAGACTTCAGAGCTGCATCTTTTGAGCCCAGTACTGAGCCTGAAAAGCGTTTCCAACCCCACTTACAAGTAAAACTAGCTAAAATGTGCCTGGCTGCTATATTCATTGAAAAGCTCATTCTGCGTAAATTTTTGGCATACATTTGCTCCTGTTGGGTCAGCTGAGCAGCGAAGTTCTACTTAACTACCTCCTATCAAGAGAGACCTCAGAGCTGCCTCTTTTGAGCCCAGTACTGAGCCTGAAAAGCATTTCCAACCCCACTTACAAGTGAAACTAGCTAAAATGTGCCTGGCTGCTATATTCACTGAAAAGCTCATTCTGCGTACATTTCTGGCATACGTTTGCTCCTGCCGGGTCAGCTGAGCAGCGAAATTCTACTTAACCACCTGCTATCATCAGAGACCTCAGGGCTGCATGTTTTGAGCCCAGTACTGATCCTGAAAAGCGTTTCCAACCCCACCTACAAGTAAAACTAGCTAAAATGTGCCTGGCTGCTATTCACTGAAAAGCTCATTCTATGTACATTTTTGGCATACCTTTGCTCCTGCCGGGTTAGCTGAGCAGCGAATTTCTAGTTAACCACCTGCTATCATGAGAGACCTCAGGGCTGCATCTTTTGAGCACAGTACTGAGCCTGAAAAGCGTTTCCAACCCCACTTACAAGTAAAACTAGCTAAAATATGCCTGGCTGCTCTTCACTGAAAAGCTCATTCTGCGTACATTTTTGGCACAAATTTGCTCCTGCCGGGTCAGCTGAGCAGCGAAAATCTACTTAACTACCTCCTATCAGGAGAGACTTCAGAGCTGCATCTTTTGAGCCCAGTACTGAGCCTGAAAAGCGTTTCCAACCCCACTTACAAGTAAAACTTGCTAGAATGTGCCTGGCTGCTATTCACTGAAAAGCTCATTCTGCTTACATTTTTGGCATACGTTTACTCCTGCTGGGTCAGCCAAGTGGCAAATTTCTACTTAACCACCTGCTATCATGAAAGATCTCACAGGGCTGCATTTTTTGAGCGCAGTACTGAGCCTGAAAAGCGTTTCCAACCCCACTTACAAGTAAAACTAGCTAAAATGTGCCTGGCTGCTATTCACTGAAAAGCTCATTCTGCGTACATTTTTGGCATACGTTTGCTCCTGCCGGGTCAGCTGAGCAGCGAAGTTCTACTTAACTACCTCCTATCATGAGAGACCTCAGAGCTGCATCTTTTGAACCCAGTACTGAGCCTGAAAAGCATTTCCAACCCCACTTACAAGTAAAACTAGCTAAAATGTGCCTGGCTGCTCTTCACTGAAAAGCTCATTCTGCTTACATTTTTTGCATACGTTTGCTCCTGCCGGGTCAGCTGAGCAGCAAATTTCTATTTAACCACCTGCTATCATGAGAGACCTCAGGGCTGCATGTTTTGAGCCCAGTACTGATCCTGAAAAGAGTTTCCAACCCCACTTACAAGTAAAACTAGCTAAAATGTGCCTGGCTGCTATTCACTGAAAAGCTCATTCTGTGTACATTTTTGGCATACGTTTGCTCCTGCTGGGTCAGCCAAGTGGCAAATTTCTACTTAACCACCTGCTATCATGAGAGACCTCAGGGCTGCATTTTTTGAGCCCAGTACTGAGCCGGAAAGGCGTTTCTAACCCCACTTACAAGTAAAACTAGCTAAAATGTGCCTGGCTGCTATTCACTGAAAAGCTCATTCTGCGTATATTTTTGGCATACATTTGCTCCTGCCGGGTCAGCTGAGCAGCGAAGTTCTACTTAACTACCTCCTATCAGGAGAGACCTCAGAGCTGCATCTTTTGAACCCAGTACTGAGCCAGAAAAGCGTTTCCAACCTCACCTACAAGTAAAACTAGCTAAAATGTGCCTGGCTGCTATTCACTGAAAAGCTCATTCTATGTACATTTTTGGCATACCTTTGCTCCTGCCGGGTTAGCTGAGCAGCGAATTTCTAGTTAACCACCTGCTATCATGAGAGACCTCGGGGCTGCATGTTTTGAGCACAGTACTGAGCCTGAAAAGCGTTTCCAACCCCACTTACAAGTAAAACTAGCTAAAATATGCCTGGCAGCTCTTCACTGAAAAGCTCATTCTGCGTACATTTTTGGCACAAATTTGCTCCTGCCGGGTCAGCTGAGCAGCGAAAATCTACTTAACTACCTCCTATCAGGAGAGACTTCAGAGCTGCATCTTTTGAGCCCAGTACTGAGCCTGAAAAGCGTTTCCAACCCCACTTACAAGTAAAACTTGCTAGAATGTGCCTGGCTGCTATTCACTGAAAAGCTCATTCTGCTTACATTTTTGGCATACGTTTACTCCTGCTGGGTCAGCCAAGTGGCAAATTTCTACTTAACCACCTGCTATCATGAAAGATCTCACAGGGCTGCATTTTTTGAGCGCAGTACTGAGCCTGAAAAGCGTTTCCAACCCCACTTACAAGTAAAACTAGCTAAAATGTGCCTGGATGCTATTCACTGAAAAGCTCATTCTGCGTACATTATTGGCATACGTTTGCTCCTGCCGGGTCAGCTGAGCAGCGAAGTTCTACTTAACTACCTCCTATCATGAGAGACCTCAGAGCTGCATCTTTTGAACCCAGTACTGAGCCTGAAAAGCATTTCCAACCCCACTTACAAGTAAAACTAGCTAAAATGTGCCTGGCTGCTCTTCACTGAAAAGCTCATTCTGCTTACATTTTTTGCATACGTTTGCTCCTGCCGGGTCAGCTGAGCAGCAAATTTCTATTTAACCACCTGCTATCATGAGAGACCTCAGTCCTGCATGTTTTGAGCCCAGTACTGATCCTGAAAAGAGTTTCCAACCCCACTTACAAGTAAAACTAGCTAAAATGTGCCTGGCTGCTATTCACTGAAGAGCTCATTCTGTGTACATTTTTGGCATACGTTTGCTCCTGCTCGGTCAGCCAAGTGGCAAATTTCTACTTAACCACCTGCTATCATGAGAGACCTCAGGGCTGCATTTTTTGAGCCCAGTACTGAGCCTGAAAAGCGTTTCTAACCCCACTTACAAGTAAAACTAGCTAAAATGTGCCTGGCTGCTATTCACTGAAAAGCTCATTCTGCGTATATTTTTGGCATACATTTGCTCCTGCCGGGTCAGCTGAGCAGCGAAGTTCTACTTAACTACCTCCTATCAGGAGAGACCTCAGAGCTGCATCTTTTGAACCCAGTACTGAGCCTGAAAAGCGTTTCCAACCTCACCTACAAGTAAAACTAGCTAAAATGTGCCTGGCTGCTATTCACTGAAAAGCTCATTCTATGTACATTTTTGGCATACCTTTGCTCCTGCCGGGTTAGCTGAGCAGCGAATTTCTAGTTAACCACCTGCTATCATGAGAGACCTCGGGGCTGCATGTTTTGAGCACAGTACTGAGCCTGAAAAGCGTTTCCAACCCCACTTACAAGTAAAACTAGCTAAAATATGCCTGGCAGCTCTTCACTGAAAAGCTCATTCTGCGTACATTTTTGGCACAAATTTGCTCCTGCCGGGTCAGCTGAGCAGCGAAAATCTACTTAACTACCTCCTATCAGGAGAGACTTCAGAGCTGCATCTTTTGAGCCCAGTACTGAGCCTGAAAAGCGTTTCCAACCCCACTTACAAGTAAAACTTGCTAGAATGTGCCTGGCTGCTATTCACTGAAAAGCTCATTCTGCTTACATTTTTGGCATACGTTTACTCCTGCTGGGTCAGCCAAGTGGCAAATTTCTACTTAACCACCTGCTATCATGAAAGATCTCAAAGGGCTGCATTTTTTGAGCGCAGTACTGAGCCTGAAAAGCGTTTCCAACCCCACTTACAAGTAAAACTAGCTAAAATGTGCCTGGATGCTATTCACTGAAAAGCTCATTCTGCGTACATTATTGGCATACGTTTGCTCCTGCCGGGTCAGCTGAGCAGCGAAGTTCTACTTAACTACCTCCTATCATGAGAGACCTCAGAGCTGCATCTTTTGAACCCAGTACTGAGCCTGAAAAGCATTTCCAACCCCACTTACAAGTAAAACTAGCTAAAATGTGCCTGGCTGCTCTTCACTGAAAAGCTCATTCTGCTTACATTTTTTGCATACGTTTGCTCCTGCCGGGTCAGCTGAGCAGCAAATTTCTATTTAACCACCTGCTATCATGAGAGACCTCAGGGCTGCATGTTTTGAGCCCAGTACTGATCCTGAAAAGAGTTTCCAACCCCACTTACAAGTAAAACTAGCTAAAATGTGCCTGGCTGCTATTCACTGAAGAGCTCATTCTGTGTACATTTTTGGCATACGTTTGCTCCTGCTGGGTCAGCCAAGTGGCAAATTTCTACTTAACCACCTGCTATCATGAGAGACCTCAGGGCTGCATTTTTTGAGCCCAGTACTGAGCCTGAAAAGCGTTTCTAACCCCACTTACAAGTAAAACTAGCTAAAATGTGCCTGGCTGCTCTTCACTGAAAAGCTCATTCTGCGTACATTTTTTGCACAAATTTGCTCCTGCCGGGTCAGAGCTGAGCAGCGAAGTTCTACTTAACTACCTCCTATCATGAGAGACCTCAGAGCTGCATCTTTTGAACCCAGTACTGAGCCTGAAAAGCATTTCCAACCCCACTTACAAGTAAAACTAGCTAAAATGTGCCTGGCTGCTCTTCACTGAAAAGCTCATTCTGCTTACATTTTTTGCATACGTTTGCTCCTGCCGGGTCAGCTGAGCAGCAAATTTCTATTTAACCACCTGCTATCATGAGAGACCTCAGGGCTGCATGTTTTGAGCCCAGTACTGATCCTGAAAAGAGTTTCCAACCCCACTTACAAGTAAAACTAGCTAAAATGTGCCTGGCTGCTATTCACTGAAAAGCTCATTCTGTGTACATTTTTGGCATACGTTTGCTCCTGCTGGGTCAGCCAAGTGGCAAATTTCTACTTAACCACCTGCTATCATGAGAGACCTCAGGGCTGCATTTTTTGAGCCCAGTACTGAGCCGGAAAGGCGTTTCTAACCCCACTTACAAGTAAAACTAGCTAAAATGTGCCTGGCTGCTATTCACTGAAAAGCTCATTCTGCGTATATTTTTGGCATACATTTGCTCCTGCCGGGTCAGCTGAGCAGCGAAGTTCTACTTAACTACCTCCTATCAGGAGAGACCTCAGAGCTGCATCTTTTGAACCCAGTACTGAGCCAGAAAAGCGTTTCCAACCTCACCTACAAGTAAAACTAGCTAAAATGTGCCTGGCTGCTATTCACTGAAAAGCTCATTCTATGTACATTTTTGGCATACCGTTGCTCCTGCCGGGTTAGCTGAGCAGCGAATTTCTAGTTAACCACCTGCTATCATGAGAGACCTCGGGGCTGCATGTTTTGAGCACAGTACTGAGCCTGAAAAGCGTTTCCAACCCCACTTACAAGTAAAACTAGCTAAAATATGCCTGGCAGCTCTTCACTGAAAAGCTCATTCTGCGTACATTTTTGGCACAAATTTGCTCCTGCCGGGTCAGCTGAGCAGCGAAAATCTACTTAACTACCTCCTATCAGGAGAGACTTCAGAGCTGCATCTTTTGAGCCCAGTACTGAGCCTGAAAAGCGTTTCCAACCCCACTTACAAGTAAAACTTGCTAGAATGTGCCTGGCTGCTATTCACTGAAAAGCTCATTCTGCTTACATTTTTGGCATACGTTTACTCCTGCTGGGTCAGCCAAGTGGCAAATTTCTACTTAACCACCTGCTATCATGAAAGACCTCAGGGCTGCATTTTTTGAGCGCAGTACTGAGCCTGAAAAGCGTTTCCAACCCCACTTACAAGTAAAACTAGCTAAAATGTGCCTGGCTGCTATATTCACTGAAAAGCTCATTCTGCGGACATTTCTGGCATACGTTTGCTCCTGCCGGGTCAGCTGAGCAGCGAAGTTCTATTTAACCATCTGCTATCATGAGAGACCTCAGGGCTGCATGTTTTGAGCCCAGTACTGATCCTGAAAAGAGTTTCCAACCCCACTTATTAGTAAAACTAGCTAAAATGTGCCTGGCTGCTATTCACTGAAAATCTCATTCTGTGTACATTTTTGGCATACGTTTGCTCCTGCTGGGTCAGCCAAGTGGCAAATTTCTACTTAACCACCTGCTATCATGAGAGACCTCAGGGCTGCATTTTTTGAGCCCAGTACTGAGCCTGAATAGCGTTTCTAACCCCACTTACAAGTAAAACTAGCTAAAATGTGCCTGGCTGCTATTCACTGAAAAGCTCATTCTGCGTATATTTTTGGCATACATTTGCTCCTGCCGGGTCAGCTGAGCAGCAAAGTTCTACTTAACTACCTCCTATCAGGAGAGACCTCAGAGCTGCATGTTTTGAACCCAGTACTGAGCCTGAAAAGCATTTCCAACCCCACTTACAATTAAAACTAGCTAAAATGTGCCTGGCTGCTATTCACTGAAAAGCTCATTCTGCGTACATTTTTGGCATACGTTTGCTCCTGCCGGGTCAGCTAAGCAGCGAAGTTCTACTTAACTACCTCCTATCAGGAGAGACTTCAGAGCTGCATCTTTTGAGCCCAGTACTGAGCCTGAAAAGCGTTTCCAACCCCACTTACAAGTAAAACTAGCTAAAATGTGCCTGGCTGCTATATTCATTGAAAAGCTCATTCTGCGTAAATTTTTGGCATACATTTGCTCCTGTTGGGTCAGCTGAGCAGCGAAGTTCTACTTAACTACCTCCTATCAAGAGAGACCTCAGAGCTGCCTCTTTTGAGCCCAGTACTGAGCCTGAAAAGCATTTCCAACCCCACTTACAAGTGAAACTAGCTAAAATGTGCCTGGCTGCTATATTCACTGAAAAGCTCATTCTGCGTACATTTCTGGCATACGTTTGCTCCTGCCGGGTCAGCTGAGCAGCGAAATTCTACTTAACCACCTGCTATCATCAGAGACCTCAGGGCTGCATGTTTTGAGCCCAGTACTGATCCTGAAAAGCGTTTCCAACCCCACCTACAAGTAAAACTAGCTAAAATGTGCCTGGCTGCTATTCACTGAAAAGCTCATTCTATGTACATTTTTGGCATACCTTTGCTCCTGCCGGGTTAGCTGAGCAGCGAATTTCTAGTTAACCACCTGCTATCATGAGAGACCTCAGGGCTGCATCTTTTGAGCACAGTACTGAGCCTGAAAAGCGTTTCCAACCCCACTTACAAGTAAAACTAGCTAAAATATGCCTGGCTGCTCTTCACTGAAAAGCTCATTCTGCGTACATTTTTGGCACAAATTTGCTCCTGCCGGGTCAGCTGAGCAGCGAAAATCTACTTAACTACCTCCTATCAGGAGAGACTTCAGAGCTGCATCTTTTGAGCCCAGTACTGAGCCTGAAAAGCGTTTCCAACCCCACTTACAAGTAAAACTTGCTAGAATGTGCCTGGCTGCTATTCACTGAAAAGCTCATTCTGCTTACATTTTTGGCATACGTTTACTCCTGCTGGGTCAGCCAAGTGGCAAATTTCTACTTAACCACCTGCTATCATGAAAGATCTCACAGGGCTGCATTTTTTGAGCGCAGTACTGAGCCTGAAAAGCGTTTCCAACCCCACTTACAAGTAAAACTAGCTAAAATGTGCCTGGCTGCTATTCACTGAAAAGCTCATTCTGCGTACATTTTTGGCATACGTTTGCTCCTGCCGGGTCAGCTGAGCAGCGAAGTTCTACTTAACTACCTCCTATCATGAGAGACCTCAGAGCTGCATCTTTTGAACCCAGTACTGAGCCTGAAAAGCATTTCCAACCCCACTTACAAGTAAAACTAGCTAAAATGTGCCTGGCTGCTCTTCACTGAAAAGCTCATTCTGCTTACATTTTTTGCATACGTTTGCTCCTGCCGGGTCAGCTGAGCAGCAAATTTCTATTTAACCACCTGCTATCATGAGAGACCTCAGGGCTGCATGTTTTGAGCCCAGTACTGATCCTGAAAAGAGTTTCCAACCCCACTTACAAGTAAAACTAGCTAAAATGTGCCTGGCTGCTATTCACTGAAAAGCTCATTCTGTGTACATTTTTGGCATACGTTTGCTCCTGCTGGGTCAGCCAAGTGGCAAATTTCTACTTAACCACCTGCTATCATGAGAGACCTCAGGGCTGCATTTTTTGAGCCCAGTACTGAGCCGGAAAGGCGTTTCTAACCCCACTTACAAGTAAAACTAGCTAAAATGTGCCTGGCTGCTATTCACTGAAAAGCTCATTCTGCGTATATTTTTGGCATACATTTGCTCCTGCCGGGTCAGCTGAGCAGCGAAGTTCTACTTAACTACCTCCTATCAGGAGAGACCTCAGAGCTGCATCTTTTGAACCCAGTACTGAGCCAGAAAAGCGTTTCCAACCTCACCTACAAGTAAAACTAGCTAAAATGTGCCTGGCTGCTATTCACTGAAAAGCTCATTCTATGTACATTTTTGGCATACCTTTGCTCCTGCCGGGTTAGCTGAGCAGCGAATTTCTAGTTAACCACCTGCTATCATGAGAGACCTCGGGGCTGCATGTTTTGAGCACAGTACTGAGCCTGAAAAGCGTTTCCAACCCCACTTACAAGTAAAACTAGCTAAAATATGCCTGGCAGCTCTTCACTGAAAAGCTCATTCTGCGTACATTTTTGGCACAAATTTGCTCCTGCCGGGTCAGCTGAGCAGCGAAAATCTACTTAACTACCTCCTATCAGGAGAGACTTCAGAGCTGCATCTTTTGAGCCCAGTACTGAGCCTGAAAAGCGTTTCCAACCCCACTTACAAGTAAAACTTGCTAGAATGTGCCTGGCTGCTATTCACTGAAAAGCTCATTCTGCTTACATTTTTGGCATACGTTTACTCCTGCTGGGTCAGCCAAGTGGCAAATTTCTACTTAACCACCTGCTATCATGAAAGATCTCACAGGGCTGCATTTTTTGAGCGCAGTACTGAGCCTGAAAAGCGTTTCCAACCCCACTTACAAGTAAAACTAGCTAAAATGTGCCTGGATGCTATTCACTGAAAAGCTCATTCTGCGTACATTATTGGCATACGTTTGCTCCTGCCGGGTCAGCTGAGCAGCGAAGTTCTACTTAACTACCTCCTATCATGAGAGACCTCAGAGCTGCATCTTTTGAACCCAGTACTGAGCCTGAAAAGCATTTCCAACCCCACTTACAAGTAAAACTAGCTAAAATGTGCCTGGCTGCTCTTCACTGAAAAGCTCATTCTGCTTACATTTTTTGCATACGTTTGCTCCTGCCGGGTCAGCTGAGCAGCAAATTTCTATTTAACCACCTGCTATCATGAGAGACCTCAGGGCTGCATGTTTTGAGCCCAGTACTGATCCTGAAAAGAGTTTCCAACCCCACTTACAAGTAAAACTAGCTAAAATGTGCCTGGCTGCTATTCACTGAAGAGCTCATTCTGTGTACATTTTTGGCATACGTTTGCTCCTGCTGGGTCAGCCAAGTGGCAAATTTCTACTTAACCACCTGCTATCATGAGAGACCTCAGGGCTGCATTTTTTGAGCCCAGTACTGAGCCTGAAAAGCGTTTCTAACCCCACTTACAAGTAAAACTAGCTAAAATGTGCCTGGCTGCTATTCACTGAAAAGCTCATTCTGCGTATATTTTTGGCATACATTTGCTCCTGCCGGGTCAGCTGAGCAGCGAAGTTCTACTTAACTACCTCCTATCAGGAGAGACCTCAGAGCTGCATCTTTTGAACCCAGTACTGAGCCTGAAAAGCGTTTCCAACCTCACCTACAAGTAAAACTAGCTAAAATGTGCCTGGCTGCTATTCACTGAAAAGCTCATTCTATGTACATTTTTGGCATACCTTTGCTCCTGCCGGGTTAGCTGAGCAGCGAATTTGTAGTTAACCACCTGCTATCATGAGAGACCTCGGGGCTGCATGTTTTGAGCACAGTACTGAGCCTGAAAAGCGTTTCCAACCCCACTTACAAGTAAAACTAGCTAAAATATGCCTGGCAGCTCTTCACTGAAAAGCTCATTCTGCGTACATTTTTGGCACAAATTTGCTCCTGCCGGGTCAGCTGAGCAGCGAAAATCTACTTAACTACCTCCTATCAGGAGAGACTTCAGAGCTGCATCTTTTGAGCCCAGTACTGAGCCTGAAAAGCGTTTCCAACCCCACTTACAAGTAAAACTTGCTAGAATGTGCCTGGCTGCTATTCACTGAAAAGCTCATTCTGCTTACATTTTTGGCATACGTTTACTCCTGCTGGGTCAGCCAAGTGGCAAATTTCTACTTAACCACCTGCTATCATGAAAGATCTCAAAGGGCTGCATTTTTTGAGCGCAGTACTGAGCCTGAAAAGCGTTTCCAACCCCACTTACAAGTAAAACTAGCTAAAATGTGCCTGGATGCTATTCACTGAAAAGCTCATTCTGCGTACATTATTGGCATACGTTTGCTCCTGCCGGGTCAGCTGAGCAGCGAAGTTCTACTTAACTACCTCCTATCATGAGAGACCTCAGAGCTGCATCTTTTGAACCCAGTACTGAGCCTGAAAAGCATTTCCAACCCCACTTACAAGTAAAACTAGCTAAAATGTGCCTGGCTGCTCTTCACTGAAAAGCTCATTCTGCTTACATTTTTTGCATACGTTTGCTCCTGCCGGGTCAGCTGAGCAGCAAATTTCTATTTAACCACCTGCTATCATGAGAGACCTCAGGGCTGCATGTTTTGAGCCCAGTACTGATCCTGAAAAGAGTTTCCAACCCCACTTACAAGTAAAACTAGCTAAAATGTGCCTGGCTGCTATTCACTGAAGAGCTCATTCTGTGTACATTTTTGGCATACGTTTGCTCCTGCTGGGTCAGCCAAGTGGCAAATTTCTACTTAACCACCTGCTATCATGAGAGACCTCAGGGCTGCATTTTTTGAGCCCAGTACTGAGCCTGAAAAGCGTTTCTAACCCCACTTACAAGTAAAACTAGCTAAAATGTGCCTGACTGCTCTTCACTGAAAAGCTCATTCTGCGTACATTTTTTGCACAAATTTGCTCCTGCCGGGTCAGAGCTGAGCAGCGAAGTTCTACTTAACTACCTCCTATCATGAGAGACCTCAGAGCTGCATCTTTTGAACCCAGTACTGAGCCTGAAAAGCATTTCCAACCCCACTTACAAGTAAAACTAGCTAAAATGTGCCTGGCTGCTCTACACTGAAAAGCTCATTCTGCTTACATTTTTTGCATACGTTTGCTCCTGCCGGGTCAGCTGAGCAGCAAATTTCTATTTAACCATCTGCTATCATGAGAGACCTCAGGGCTGCATGTTTTGAGCCCAGTACTGATCCTGAAAAGAGTTTCCAACCCCACTTACAAGTAAAACTAGCTAAAATGTGCCTGGCTGCTATTCACTGAAAAGCTCATTCTGTGTACATTTTTGGCATACGTTTGCTCCTGCTGGGTCAGCCAAGTGGCAAATTTCTACTTAACCACCTGCTATCATGAGAGACCTCAGGGCTGCATTTTTTAAGACCAGTACTGAGCCTGAAAAGCGTTTCTAACCCCACTTACAAGTAACACTAGCTAAAATGTGCCTGGCTGCTATTCACTGAAAAGCTCATTCTGCGTATATTTTTGGCATACATTTGCTCCTGTCGGGTCAGCTGAGCAGCGAAGTTCTACTTAACTACCTCCTACCAGGAGAGACCTCAGAGCTGCATCTTTTGAACCCAGTACTGAGCCTGAAAAGCATTTCCAACCCCACTTACAAGTAAAACTAGCTAAAATGTGCCTGGCTGCTATTCACTGAAAAGCTCATTCTGCTTACATTTTTGGCATACGTTTGCTCCAACCGAGTCAGCTGAGCAGCGAATTTCTATTTAACCACCTGCTATCATGAGAGACCTCAGGCTGCATCTTTTGAGAGCAGTACTGATCCTGAAAAGCGTTTCCAACCCCACTTACAAGTAAAACTAGCTAAAATGTGCCTGGCTGCTCTTCACTGAAAAGCTCATTCTGCTTACATTTTTGGCATACATTTGCTCCTGCCGGGTCAGCTGAGCAGCGAAGTTCTACTTAACCACCTGCTATCAGGAGAGACCTCAGGGCTGCATCTTTTGAGCCCAGTACTGAGCCTGAAAAGCATTTCCAACCCCACTTACAAGTAAAATTAGCTAAAATGTGCCTGGCTGCTCTTCACTGCTTACATTTTTGGCATACGTTTGCTCCTACCGGGTCAGCTGAGCAGCGAATTTCTATTTAACCACCTGCTATCATGATGCAGCCTCAGGGCTGCATCTTTTGAGCCCAGTACTGAGCCTGAAAAGCGTTTCAAACCCCACTTAGAAGTAAAACTTGCTAGAATGTGCCTGGCTGCTCTTTACTGAAAAGCTCATTCTGCGTACATTTTTGGCATACGTTTGCTCCTACCGGGTCAGCTGAGCAGCAAATTTCTATTTAACCACCTGCTATCATGAGAGACTTCAGAGCTGCATCTTTTGAGCCCAGTACTGAGCCTGAAAAGCGTTTCCAACCCCACTTACAAGTAAAACTTGCTAGAATGTGCCTGGCTGCTATTCACTGAAAAGCTCATTCTGCTTACATTTTTGGCATACGTTTACTCCTGCTGGGTCAGCCAAGTGGCAAATTTCTACTTAACCACCTGCTATCATGAAAGACCTCAGGGCTGCATTTTTTGAGCGCAGTACTGAGCCTGAAAAGCGTTTCCAACCCCACTTACAGGTAAAACTAGCTAAAATGTGCCTGGCTGCTATTCACTGAAAAGCTCATTCTGCTTACATTTTTGGCATACGTTTGCTCCAACCGAGTCAGCTGAGCAGCGAATTTCTATTTAACCACCTGCTATCATGAGAGACCTCAGGGCTGCATCTTTTGAGCGCAGTACTGATCCTGAAAAGCGTTTCCAACCCCACTTACAAGTAAAACTAGCTAAAATGTGCCTGGCTGCTCTTCACTGAAAAGCTCATTCTGCTTACATTTTTGGCATACATTTGCTCCTGCCGGGTCAGCTGAGCAGCGAAGTTCTACTTAACCACCTGCTATCAGGAGAGACCTCAGGGCTGCATCTTTTGAGCCAAGTACTGAGCCTGAAAAGCATTTCCAACCCCGCTTACAAGTAAAATTAGCTAAAATGTGCCTGGCTGCTCTTCACTGCTTACATTTTTGGCATACGTTTGCTCCTACCGGGTCAGCTGAGCAGCGAATTTCTATTTAACCACCTGCTATCATGATGCAGCCTCAGGGCTGCATCTTTTGAGCCCAGTACTGAGCCTGAAAAGCGTTTCAAACCCCACTTACAAGTAAAACTTGCTAGAATGTGCCTGGCTGCTCTTTACTGAAAAGCTCATTCTGCGTACATTTTTGGCATACGTTTGCTCCTACCGGGTCAGCTGAGCAGCAAATTTCTATTTAACCACCTGCTATCATGAGAGACTTCAGAGCTGCATCTTTTGAGCCCAGTACTGAGCCTGAAAAGCGTTTCCAACCCCACTTACAAGTAAAACTTGCTAGAATGTGCCTGGCTGCTATTCACTGAAAAGCTCATTCTGCTTACATTTCTGGCATACGTTTGCTCCTGCCGGGTCAGCTGAGCAGCGAAGTTCTATTTAACCACCTGCTATCATGAGAGATCTCAGGGCTGCATCTTTTGAGCCCAGTACTGAGCCTGAAAAGCATTTCCAACCCCACTTACAAGTAAAACTTGCTAGAATGTGCCTGGCTGCTCTTTACTGAAAAGCTCATTACATTTTTGGCATACGTTTGCTCCTACCGGGTCAGCTGAGCAGCAAATTTCTATTTAACCACCTGCTATCATGAGAGACCTCAGGGCTGCATGTTTTGAGCCCAGTACTGATCCTGAAAAGCGTTTCCAACCCCACTTACAAGTAAAACTAGCTAAAATGTGCCTGGCTGCTATATTCACTGAAAAGCTCATTCTGCGTACATTTTTCGCATACATTTGCTCCTGCCGGGTCAGCTGAGCAGCGAAGTTCTACCTAACTACCTCCTATCAGGAGAGACCTCAGAGCTGCATCTTTTGAGCCCAGTACAGAGCCTGAAAAGCATTTCCAACCCCACTTACAAGTGAAACTAGCTAAAATGTGCCTGGCTGCTATATTCACTGAAAAGCTCATTCTGCGTACATTTCTGGCATACGTTTGCTCCTGCCGGGTCAGCTGAGCAGCGAAGTTCTACTTAACTACCTCCTATCAGGAGAGACCTCAGAGCTGCATCTTTTGAGCCCAGTACTGAGCCTGAAAAGCATTTCCAACCTCACTTACAAGTAAAACTAGCTAAAATGTGCCTGGCTGCTATTCACTGAAAAGCTCATTCTGCGTACATTTTTGGCATACGTTTGCTCCTGCCCGGTCAGCTGAGCAGCGAATTTCTATTTATCCACCTGCTATTATGAGAGACCTCAGGGCTGCATGTTTTGAGCCCAGTACTGATCCTGAAAAGCGTTTCCAACCCCACTTACAAGTAAAACTAGCTAAAATGTGCCTGGCTGCTATATTCACTGAAAAGCTCATTCTGCGTACATTTCTGGCATACGTTTGCTCCCGCCGGGTCAGCTGAGCAGCGAAGTTCTATTTAACCACCTGCTATCATGAGAGACCTCAGGGCTGCATGTTTTGAGCCCAGTACTGATCCTGAAAAGCGTTTCCAACCCCACTTACAAGTAAAACTTGCTAGAATGTGCCTGGCTGCTCTTTACTGAAAAGCTCATTACATTTTTGGCATACGTTTGCTCCTACCGGGTCAGCTGAGCAGCAAATTTCTATTTAACCACCTGCTATCATGAGAGACCTCAGAGCTGCATGTTTTGAGCCCAGTACTGATCCTGAAAAGCGTTTCCAACCCCACTTACAAGTAAAACTAGCTAAAATGTGCCTGGCTGCTATTCACTGAAAAGCTCATTCTGCGTACATTTTTGGCACAAATTTGCTCCTGCCGGGTCAGCTGAGCAGCGAAGTTCTACTTAACTACCTCCTATCAGGAGAGACTTCAGAGCTGCATCCTTTGAGCCCAGTACTGAGCCTGAAAAGCATTTCCAACCCCACTTACAGGTAAAACTAGCTAAAATGTGCCTGGCTGCTATTCTCTGAAAAGCTCATTCTGCTTACATTTTTGACATATGTTTGCCCCTACCGGGTCAGCTGAGCAGCGAATTTCTATTTAACCACCTGCTATCATGAGAGACCTCCGGGCTGCATGTTTTGAGCCCAGTTCTGAGCCTGAAAAGCATTTCCAACCCCACTTACAGGTAAAACTAGCTAAAATGTGCCTGGCTGCTATTCACTGAAAAGCTCATTCTGCTTACATTTTTGACATATGTTTGCCCCTACCAGGTCAGCTGAGCAGTGAATTTCTATTTAACCACCTGCTATCATGAGAGACCTCCGGGCTGCATGTTTTGAGCTCAGTACTGAGCCTGAAAAGCGTTTCCTACCCCACTTACAAGTAAAACTAGCTAAAATGTGCCTGGCTGCTCTTCACTGAAAAGCTCATTCTGCGTACATTTTTGACATACGTTTGCTCCTGCCGGGTCAGCTGAGCAGCGAATTTCTATTTAACCACCTGCTATCACGGGAGACCTCAGGGCTGCATGTTTTGAGCCCAGTACTGATCCTGAAAAGTGTTTCCAACCCCACTTACAAGTAAAACTAGCTAAAATGTGCCTGGCTGCTATTCACTGAAAAGCTCATTCTGTGTACATTTTTGGCATACGTTTACTCCTGCTGGGTCAGCCAAGTGGCAAATTTCTACTTAACCACCTGCTATCATGAAAGACCTCAGGGCTGCATTTTTTGAGCGCAGTACTTAGCCTGAAAAGCGTTTCCAACCCCACTTACAAGTAAAACTAGCTAAAATGTGCCTGGCTGCTTACTGAAAAGCTCATTCTGCGTACATTTTTGGCATACGTTTGCTCCTGCCGGGTCAGCTGAGCAGCGAATTTCTATTTAACCACCTGCTATCATGAGAGACCTCAGGGCTGCATGTTTTGAGCCCAGTACTGAGCCTGAAAAGCGTTTCCAACCCCACTTACAAGTACAACTAGCTAAAATGTGCCTGGCTGCTATATTCACTGAAAAGCTCATTCTGCGTACATTTCTGGCATACGTTTGCTCCTGCCGGGTCAGCTGAGCAGCGAAATTCTACTTAACCACCTGCTATCATCAGAGACCTCAGGGCTGCATGTTTTGAGCCCAGTACTGATCCTGAAAAGCGTTTCCAACCCCACTTACAAGTAAAACTAGCTAAAATGTTCCTGGCTGCTATTCACTGAAAAGCTCATTCTGCTTACATTTTTGGCATACGTTTGCTCCTGCCGGGTTAGCTGAGCAGCGAATTTTTATTTAACCACCTGCTATCATGAGAGACCTCAGGGCTGCATGTTTTGAGCCCAGTACTGATCCTGAAAAGCGTTTCCAACCCCACTTACAAGTAAAACTAGCTAAAATGTGCCTGGCTGCTATTCACTGAAAAGCTCATTCTATGTACATTTTTGGCATACGTTTGCTCCTGCCGGGTCAGCTGAGCAGCGAATTTCTATTTAACCACCTGCTATCATGAGACACCTCAGGGCTGCATGTTTTGAGACCAGTACTGATCCTGAAAAGCGTTTCCAACCCCACTTACAAGTAAAACTAGCTAAAATGTGCCTGGCTGCTCTTCGCTGAAAAGCTCATTCTGCGTACATTTTTGGCATACGTTTGCTCCTGCCGGGTCAGCTGAGCAGCGAATTTCTATTAACCACCTGCTATCATGAGAGACCTCAGGGCTGCATCTTTTGAGCGCAGTACTGAGCCTGAAAAGCGTTTCCAACCCCACTTACAAGTAAAACTAGCTAAAATGTGCCTGGCTGCTCTTCACTGAAAAGCTCATTCTGCGTACATTTTTGGCATACATTTGCTCCTGCCGGGTCAGCTGAGCAGCGAAGTTCTACTTAACCACCTGCTATCAGGAGAGACCTCAGGGCTGCATGTTTTGAGCGCAGCACTGAGCCTGAAAAGCGTTTCCAACCCCACTTACAAGTAAAACTTGCTAGAATGTGCCTGGCTGCTATTCACTGAAAAGCTCATTCTGCTTACATTTTTGGCATACATTTGCTCCTGCCGGGTCAGCTGAGCAGGGAAGTTCTATTTAACCACCTGCTATCATGAGAGACCTCAGGGCTGCATCTTTTGAGCCCAGTACTGAGCCTGAAAAGCATTTCCAACCTCACTTACAAGTAAAACTAGCTAAAATGTGCCTGGCTGCTATTCACTGAAAAGCTCATTCTGCGTACATTTTTGGCACAAATTTGCTCCTGCCGGGTCAGCTGAGCAGCGAAGTTCTACTTAACTACCTCCTATCAGGAGAGACTTCAGAGCTGCATCTTTTGAGCCCAGTACTGAGCCTGAAAAGCATTTCCAACCCCACTTACAGGTAAAACTAGCTAAAATGTGCCTGGCTGCTATTCACTGAAAAGCTCATTCTGCTTACATTTTTGACATATGTTTGCCCCTACCGGGTCAGCTGAGCAGCGAATTTCTATTTAACCACCTGCTATCATGAGAGACCTCCGGGCTGCATGTTTTGAGCCCAGTACTGAGCCTGAAAAGCATTTCCAACCCCACTTACAGGTAAAACTAGCTAAAATGTGCCTGGCTGCTATTCACTGAAAAGCTCATTCTGCTTACATGTTTGACATATGTTTGCCCCTACCGGGTCAGCTGAGCAGCGAATTTCTATTTAACCACCTGCTATCACGAGAGACCTCCGGGCTGCATGTTTTGAGCCCAGTACTGAGCCTGAAAAGCGTTTCCAACCCCACTTACAAGTAAAACTAGCTAAAATGTGCCTGGCTGCTCTTCACTGAAAAGCTCATTCTGCGTACATTTTTGACATACGTTTGCTCCTGCCGGGTCAGCTGAGCAGCAAATTTCTATTTAACCATCTGCTATCATGAGAGACCTCAGGGCTGCATGTTTTGAGCCCAGTACTGATCCTGAAAAGAGTTTCCAACCCCACTTACAAGTAAAACTAGCTAAAATGTGCCTGGCTGCTATTCACTGAAAAGCTCATTCTGTGTACATTTTTGGCATACGTTTGCTCCTGCTGGGTCAGCCAAGTGGCAAATTTCTACTTAACCACCTGCTATCATGAGAGACCTCAGGGCTGCATTTTTTAAGACCAGTACTGAGCCTGAAAAGCGTTTCTAACCCCACTTACAAGTAAAACTAGCTAAAATGTGCCTGGCTGCTATTCACTGAAAAGCTCATTCTGCTTACATTTTTGGCATACGTTTGCTCCAACCGAGTCAGCTGAGCAGCGAATTTCTATTTAACCACCTGCTATCATGAGAGACCTCAGGGCTGCATCTTTTGAGCGCAGTACTGATCCTGAAAAGCGTTTCCAACCCCACTTACAAGTAAAACTAGCTAAAATGTGCCTGGCTGCTCTTCACTGCTTACATTTTTGGCATACGTTTGCTCCTACCGGGTCAGCTGAGCAGCGAATTTCTATTTAACCACCTGCTATCATGACGCAGCCTCAGGGCTGCATCTTTTGAGCCCAGTACTGAGCCTGAAAAGCGTTTCAAACCCCACTTACAAGTAAAACTTGCTAGAATGTGCCTGGCTGCTCTTTACTGAAAAGCTCATTCTGCGTACATTTTTGGCATACGTTTGCTCCTACCGGGTCAGCTGAGCAGCAAATTTCTATTTAACCACCTGCTATCATGAGAGACTTCAGAGCTGCATCTTTTGAGCCCAGTACTGAGCCTGAAAAGCGTTTCCAACCCCACTTACAAGTAAAACTTGCTAGAATATGCCTGGCTGCTATTCACTGAAAAGCTCATTCTGCTTACATTTTTGGCATACGTTTACTCCTGCTGGGTCAGCCAAGTGGCAAATTTCTACTTAACCACCTGCTATCATGAAAGACCTCAGGGCTGCATTTTTTGAGCGCAGTACTGAGCCTGAAAAGCGTTTCCAACCCCACTTACAAGTAAAACTAGCTAAAATGTGCCTGGCTGCTATATTCACTGAAAAGCTCATTCTGCGGACATTTCTGGCATACGTTTGCTCCTGCCGGGTCAGCAGAGCAGCGAAGATCTATTTAACCATCTGCTATCATGAGAGACCTCAGGGCTGCATGTTTTGAGCCCAGTACTGATCCTGAAAAGAGTTTCCAACCCCACTTATTAGTAAAACTAGCTAAAATGTGCCTGGCTGCTATTCACTGAAAATCTCATTCTGTGTACATTTTTGGCATACGTTTGCTCCTGCTGGGTCAGCCAAGTGGCAAATTTCTACTTAACCACCTGCTATCATGAGAGACTTCAGGGCTGCATTTTTTGAGCCCAGTACTGAGCCTGAATAGCGTTTCTAACCCAACTTACAAGTAAAACTAGCTAAAATGTGCCTGGCTGCTATTCACTGAAAAGCTCATTCTGCGTATATTTTTGGCATACATTTGCTCCTGCCGGGTCAGCTGAGCAGCAAAGTTCTACTTAACTACCTCCTATCAGGAGAGACCTCAGAGCTGCATGTTTTGAACCCAGTACTGAGCCTGAAAAGCATTTCCAACCCCACTTACAATTAAAACTAGCTAAAATGTGCCTGGCTGCTATTCACTGAAAAGCTCATTCTGCGTACATTTTTGGCATACGTTTGCTCCTGCCGGGTCAGCTAAGCAGCGAAGTTCTACTTAACTACCTCCTATCAGGAGAGACTTCAGAGCTGCATCTTTTGAGCCCAGTACTGAGCCTGAAAAGCGTTTCCAACCCCACTTACAAGTAAAACTAGCTAAAATGTGCCTGGCTGCTATATTCATTGAAAAGCTCATTCTGCGTAAATTTTTGGCATACATTTGCTCCTGCTGGGTCAGCTGAGCAGCGAAGTTCTACTTAACTACCTCCTATCAAGAGAGACCTCAGAGCTGCCTCTTTTGAGCCCAGTACTGAGCCTGAAAAGCATTTCCAACCCCACTTACAAGTGAAACTAGCTAAAATGTGCCTGGCTGCTATTCACTGAAAAGCTCATTCTATGTACATTTTTGGCATACCTTTGCTCCTGCCGGGTTAGCTGAGCAGCGAATTTCTAGTTAACCACCTGCTATCATGAGAGACCTCAGGGCTGCATCTTTTGAGCACAGTACTGAGCCTGAAAAGCGTTTCCAACCCCACTTACAAGTAAAACTAGCTAAAATATGCCTGGCTGCTCTTCACTGAAAAGCTCATTCTGCGTACATTTTTGGCACAAATTTGCTCCTGCCGGGTCAGCTGAGCAGCGAAAATCTACTTAACTACCTCCTATCAGGAGAGACTTCAGAGCTGCATCTTTTGAGCCCAGTACTGAGCCTGAAAAGCGTTTCCAACCCCACTTACAAGTAAAACTTGCTAGAATGTGCCTGGCTGCTATTCACTGAAAAGCTCATTCTGCTTACATTTTTGGCATACGTTTACTCCTGCTGGGTCAGCCAAGTGGCAAATTTCTACTTAACCACCTGCTATCATGAAAGATCTCACAGGGCTGCATTTTTTGAGCGCAGTACTGAGCCTGAAAAGCGTTTCCAACCCCACTTACAAGTAAAACTAGCTAAAATGTGCCTGGCTGCTATTCACTGAAAAGCTCATTCTGCGTACATTTTTGGCATACGTTTGCTCCTGCCGGGTCAGCTGAGCAGCGAAGTTCTACTTAACTACCTCCTATCATGAGAGACCTCAGAGCTGCATCTTTTGAACCCAGTACTGAGCCTGAAAAGCATTTCCAACCCCACTTACAAGTAAAACTAGCTAAAATGTGCCTGGCTGCTCTTCACTGAAAAGCTCATTCTGCTTACATTTTTTGCATACATTTGCTCCTGCCGGGTCAGCTGAGCAGCAAATTTCTATTTAACCACCTGCTATCATGAGAGACCTCAGGGCTGCATGTTTTGAGCCCAGTACTGATCCTGAAAAGAGTTTCCAACCCCACTTACAAGTAAAACTAGCTAAAATGTGCCTGGCTGCTATTCACTGAAAAGCTCATTCTGTGTACATTTTTGGCATACGTTTGCTCCTGCTGGGTCAGCCAAGTGGCAAATTTCTACTTAACCACCTGCTATCATGAGAGACCTCAGGGCTGCATTTTTTGAGCCCAGTACTGAGCCTGAAAAGCGTTTCTAACCCCACTTACAAGTAAAACTAGCTAAAATGTGCCTGGCTGCTATTCACTGAAAAGCTCATTCTGCGTATATTTTTGGCATACATTTGCTCCTGCCGGGTCAGCTGAGCAGCGAAGTTCTACTTAACTACCTCCTATCAGGAGAGACCTCAGAGCTGCATCTTTTGAACCCAGTACTGAGCCTGAAAAGCGTTTCCAACCTCACCTACAAGTAAAACTAGCTAAAATGTGCCTGGCTGCTATTCACTGAAAAGCTCATTCTATGTACATTTTTGGCATACCTTTGCTCCTGCCGGGTTAGCTGAGCAGCGAATTTCTAGTTAACCACCTGCTATCATGAGAGACCTCGGGGCTGCATGTTTTGAGCACAGTACTGAGCCTGAAAAGCGTTTCCAACCCCACTTACAAGTAAAACTAGCTAAAATGTGCCTGGCTGCTATTCACTGAAAAGCTCATTCTGCGTATATTTTTGGCATACATTTGCTCCTGCCGGGTCAGCTGAGCAGCGAAAATCTACTTAACTACCTCCTATCAGGAGAGACTTCAGAGCTGCATCTTTTGAGCCCAGTACTGAGCCTGAAAAGCGTTTCCAACCCCACTTACAAGTAAAACTTGCTAGAATGTGCCTGGCTGCTATTCACTGAAAAGCTCATTCTGCTTACATTTTTGGCATACGTTTACTCCTGCTGGGTCAGCTGAGCAGCGAAGTTCTACTTAACCACCTGCTATCAGGAGAGACCTCAGGGCTGCATCTTTTGAGCCAAGTACTGAGCCTGAAAAGCATTTCCAACCCCACTTACAAGTAAAATTAGCTAAAATGTGCCTGGCTGCTCTTCACTGCTTACATTTTTGGCATACGTTTGCTCCTACCGGGTCAGCTGAGCAGCGAATTTCTATTTAACCACCTGCTATCATGATGCAGCCTCAGGGCTGCATCTTTTGAGCCCAGTACTGAGCCTGAAAAGCGTTTCAAACCCCACTTACAAGTAAAACTTGCTAGAATGTGCCTGGCTGCTCTTTACTGAAAAGCTCATTCTGCGTACATTTTTGGCATACGTTTGCTCCTACCGGGTCAGCTGAGCAGCAAATTTCTATTTAACCACCTGCTATCATGAGAGACTTCAGAGCTGCATCTTTTGAGCCCAGTACTGAGCCTGAAAAGCGTTTCCAACCCCACTTACAAGTAAAACTTGCTAGAATGTGCCTGGCTGCTATTCACTGAAAAGCTCATTCTGCTTACATTTCTGGCATACGTTTGCTCCTGCCGGGTCAGCTGAGCAGCGAAGTTCTATTTAACCACCTGCTATCATGAGAGATCTCAGGGCTGCATCTTTTGAGCCCAGTACTGAGCCTGAAAAGCATTTCCAACCCCACTTACAAGTAAAACTTGCTAGAATGTGCCTGGCTGCTCTTTACTGAAAAGCTCATTACATTTTTGGCATACGTTTGCTCCTACCGGGTCAGCTGAGCAGCACATTTCTATTTAACCACCTGCTATCATGAGAGACCTCAGGGCTGCATGTTTTGAGCCCAGTACTGATCCTGAAAAGCGTTTCCAACCCCACTTACAAGTAAAACTAGCTAAAATGTGCCTGGCTGCTATATTCACTGAAAAGCTCATTCTGCGTACATTTTTCGCATACATTTGCTCCTGCCGGGTCAGCTGAGCAGCGAAGTTCTACCTAACTACCTCCTATCAGGAGAGACCTCAGAGCTGCATCTTTTGAGCCCAGTACAGAGCCTGAAAAGCATTTCCAACCCCACTTACAAGTGAAACTAGCTAAAATGTGCCTGGCTGCTATATTCACTGAAAAGCTCATTCTGCGTACATTTCTGGCATACGTTTGCTCCTGCCGGGTCAGCTGAGCAGCGAAGTTCTACTTAACTACCTCCTATCAGGAGAGACCTCAGAGCTGCATCTTTTGAGCCCAGTACTGAGCCTGAAAAGCATTTCCAACCTCACTTACAAGTAAAACTAGCTAAAATGTGCCTGGCTGCTATTCACTGAAAAGCTCATTCTGCGTACATTTTTGGCATACGTTTGCTCCTGCCCGGTCAGCTGAGCAGCGAATTTCTATTTATCCACCTGCTATTATGAGAGACCTCAGGGCTGCATGTTTTGAGCCCAGTACTGATCCTGAAAAGCGTTTCCAACCCCACTTACAAGTAAAACTAGCTAAAATGTGCCTGGCTGCTATATTCACTGAAAAGCTCATTCTGCGTACATTTCTGGCATACGTTTGCTCCCGCCGGGTCAGCTGAGCAGCGAAGTTCTATTTAACCACCTGCTATCATGAGAGACCTCAGGGCTGCATGTTTTGAGCCCAGTACTGATCCTGAAAAGCGTTTCCAACCCCACTTACAAGTAAAACTTGCTAGAATGTGCCTGGCTGCTCTTTACTGAAAAGCTCATTACATTTTTGGCATACGTTTGCTCCTACCGGGTCAGCTGAGCAGCAAATTTCTATTTAACCACCTGCTATCATGAGAGACCTCAGACCTGCATGTTTTGAGCCCAGTACTGATCCTGAAAAGCGTTTCCAACCCCACTTACAAGTAAAACTAGCTAAAATGTGCCTGGCTGCTATTCACTGAAAAGCTCATTCTGCGTACATTTTTGGCACAAATTTGCTCCTGCCGGGTCAGCTGAGCAGCGAAGTTCTACTTAACTACCTCCTATCAGGAGAGACTTCAGAGCTGCATCCTTTGAGCCCAGTACTGAGCCTGAAAAGCATTTCCAACCCCACTTACAGGTAAAACTAGCTAAAATGTGCCTGGCTGCTATTCTCTGAAAAGCTCATTCTGCTTACATTTTTGACATATGTTTGCCCCTACCGGGTCAGCTGAGCAGCGAATTTCTATTTAACCACCTGCTATCATGAGAGACCTCCGGGCTGCATGTTTTGAGCCCAGTTCTGAGCCTGAAAAGCATTTCCAACCCCACTTACAGGTAAAACTAGCTAAAATGTGCCTGGCTGCTATTCACTGAAAAGCTCATTCTGCTTACATTTTTGACATATGTTTGCCCCTACCAGGTCAGCTGAGCAGTGAATTTCTATTTAACCACCTGCTATCATGAGAGACCTCCGGGCTGCATGTTTTGAGCTCAGTACTGAGCCTGAAAAGCGTTTCCTACCCCACTTACAAGTAAAACTAGCTAAAATGTGCCTGGCTGCTCTTCACTGAAAAGCTCATTCTGCGTACATTTTTGACATACGTTTGCTCCTGCCGGGTCAGCTGAGCAGCGAATTTCTATTTAACCACCTGCTATCACGGGAGACCTCAGGGCTGCATGTTTTGAGCCCAGTACTGATCCTGAAAAGTGTTTCCAACCCCACTTACAAGTAAAACTAGCTAAAATGTGCCTGGCTGCTATTCACTGAAAAGCTCATTCTGTGTACATTTTTGGCATACGTTTACTCCTGCTGGGTCAGCCAAGTGGCAAATTTCTACTTAACCACCTGCTATCATGAAAGACCTCAGGGCTGCATTTTTTGAGCGCAGTACTTAGCCTGAAAAGCGTTTCCAACCCCACTTACAAGTAAAACTAGCTAAAATGTGCCTGGCTGCTTACTGAAAAGCTCATTCTGCGTACATTTTTGGCATACGTTTGCTCCTGCCGGGTCAGCTGAGCAGCGAATTTCTATTTAACCACCTGCTATCATGAGAGACCTCAGGGCTGCATGTTTTGAGCCCAGTACTGAGCCTGAAAAGCGTTTCCAACCCCACTTACAAGTACAACTAGCTAAAATGTGCCTGGCTGCTATATTCACTGAAAAGCTCATTCTGCGTACATTTCTGGCATACGTTTGCTCCTGCCGGGTCAGCTGAGCAGCGAAATTCTACTTAACCACCTGCTATCATCAGAGACCTCAGGGCTGCATGTTTTGAGCCCAGTACTGATCCTGAAAAGCGTTTCCAACCCCACTTACAAGTAAAACTAGCTAAAATGTTCCTGGCTGCTATTCACTGAAAAGCTCATTCTGCTTACATTTTTGGCATACGTTTGCTCCTGCCGGGTTAGCTGAGCAGCGAATTTTTATTTAACCACCTGCTATCATGAGAGACCTCAGGGCTGCATGTTTTGAGCCCAGTACTGATCCTGAAAAGCGTTTCCAACCCCACTTACAAGTAAAACTAGCTAAAATGTGCCTGGCTGCTATTCACTGAAAAGCTCATTCTATGTACATTTTTGGCATACGTTTGCTCCTGCCGGGTCAGCTGAGCAGCGAATTTCTATTTAACCACCTGCTATCATGAGACACCTCAGGGCTGCATGTTTTGAGACCAGTACTGATCCTGAAAAGCGTTTCCAACCCCACTTACAAGTAAAACTAGCTAAAATGTGCCTGGCTGCTCTTCGCTGAAAAGCTCATTCTGCGTACATTTTTGGCATACGTTTGCTCCTGCCGGGTCAGCTGAGCAGCGAATTTCTATTAACCACCTGCTATCATGAGAGACCTCAGGGCTGCATCTTTTGAGCGCAGTACTGAGCCTGAAAAGCGTTTCCAACCCCACTTACAAGTAAAACTAGCTAAAATGTGCCTGGCTGCTCTTCACTGAAAAGCTCATTCTGCGTACATTTTTGGCATACATTTGCTCCTGCCGGGTCAGCTGAGCAGCGAAGTTCTACTTAACCACCTGCTATCAGGAGAGACCTCAGGGCTGCATGTTTTGAGCGCAGCACTGAGCCTGAAAAGCGTTTCCAACCCCACTTACAAGTAAAACTTGCTAGAATGTGCCTGGCTGCTATTCACTGAAAAGCTCATTCTGCTTACATTTTTGGCATACATTTGCTCCTGCCGGGTCAGCTGAGCAGCGAAGTTCTATTTAACCACCTGCTATCATGAGAGACCTCAGGGCTGCATCTTTTGAGCCCAGTACTGAGCCTGAAAAGCATTTCCAACCTCACTTACAAGTAAAACTAGCTAAAATGTGCCTGGCTGCTATTCACTGAAAAGCTCATTCTGCGTACATTTTTGGCACAAATTTGCTCCTGCCGGGTCAGCTGAGCAGCGAAGTTCTACTTAACTACCTCCTATCAGGAGAGACTTCAGAGCTGCATCTTTTGAGCCCAGTACTGAGCCTGAAAAGCATTTCCAACCCCACTTACAGGTAAAACTAGCTAAAATGTGCCTGGCTGCTATTCACTGAAAAGCTCATTCTGCTTACATTTTTGACATATGTTTGCCCCTACCGGGTCAGCTGAGCAGCGAATTTCTATTTAACCACCTGCTATCATGAGAGACCTCCGGGCTGCATGTTTTGAGCCCAGTACTGAGCCTGAAAAGCATTTCCAACCCCACTTACAGGTAAAACTAGCTAAAATGTGCCTGGCTGCTATTCACTGAAAAGCTCATTCTGCTTACATGTTTGACATATGTTTGCCCCTACCGGGTCAGCTGAGCAGCGAATTTCTATTTAACCACCTGCTATCACGAGAGACCTCCGGGCTGCATGTTTTGAGCCCAGTACTGAGCCTGAAAAGCGTTTCCAACCCCACTTACAAGTAAAACTAGCTAAAATGTGCCTGGCTGCTCTTCACTGAAAAGCTCATTCTGCGTACATTTTTGACATACGTTTGCTCCTGCCGGGTCAGCTGAGCAGCAAATTTCTATTTAACCATCTGCTATCATGAGAGACCTCAGGGCTGCATGTTTTGAGCCCAGTACTGATCCTGAAAAGAGTTTCCAACCCCACTTACAAGTAAAACTAGCTAAAATGTGCCTGGCTGCTATTCACTGAAAAGCTCATTCTGTGTACATTTTTGGCATACGTTTGCTCCTGCTGGGTCAGCCAAGTGGCAAATTTCTACTTAACCACCTGCTATCATGAGAGACCTCAGGGCTGCATTTTTTAAGACCAGTACTGAGCCTGAAAAGCGTTTCTAACCCCACTTACAAGTAAAACTAGCTAAAATGTGCCTGGCTGCTATTCACTGAAAAGCTCATTCTGCTTACATTTTTGGCATACGTTTGCTCCAACCGAGTCAGCTGAGCAGCGAATTTCTATTTAACCACCTGCTATCATGAGAGACCTCAGGGCTGCATCTTTTGAGCGCAGTACTGATCCTGAAAAGCGTTTCCAACCCCACTTACAAGTAAAACTAGCTAAAATGTGCCTGGCTGCTCTTCACTGCTTACATTTTTGGCATACGTTTGCTCCTACCGGGTCAGCTGAGCAGCGAATTTCTATTTAACCACCTGCTATCATGACGCAGCCTCAGGGCTGCATCTTTTGAGCCCAGTACTGAGCCTGAAAAGCGTTTCAAACCCCACTTACAAGTAAAACTTGCTAGAATGTGCCTGGCTGCTCTTTACTGAAAAGCTCATTCTGCGTACATTTTTGGCATACGTTTGCTCCTACCGGGTCAGCTGAGCAGCAAATTTCTATTTAACCACCTGCTATCATGAGAGACTTCAGAGCTGCATCTTTTGAGCCCAGTACTGAGCCTGAAAAGCGTTTCCAACCCCACTTACAAGTAAAACTTGCTAGAATATGCCTGGCTGCTATTCACTGAAAAGCTCATTCTGCTTACATTTTTGGCATACGTTTACTCCTGCTGGGTCAGCCAAGTGGCAAATTTCTACTTAACCACCTGCTATCATGAAAGACCTCAGGGCTGCATTTTTTGAGCGCAGTACTGAGCCTGAAAAGCGTTTCCAACCCCACTTACAAGTAAAACTAGCTAAAATGTGCCTGGCTGCTATATTCATTGAAAAGCTCATTCTGCGGACATTTCTGGCATACGTTTGCTCCTGCCGGGTCAGCAGAGCAGCGAAGATCTATTTAACCATCTGCTATCATGAGAGACCTCAGGGCTGCATGTTTTGAGCCCAGTACTGATCCTGAAAAGAGTTTCCAACCCCACTTATTAGTAAAACTAGCTAAAATGTGCCTGGCTGCTATTCACTGAAAATCTCATTCTGTGTACATTTTTGGCATACGTTTGCTCCTGCTGGGTCAGCCAAGTGGCAAATTTCTACTTAACCACCTGCTATCATGAGAGACTTCAGGGCTGCATTTTTTGAGCCCAGTACTGAGCCTGAATAGCGTTTCTAACCCAACTTACAAGTAAAACTAGCTAAAATGTGCCTGGCTGCTATTCACTGAAAAGCTCATTCTGCGTATATTTTTGGCATACATTTGCTCCTGCCGGGTCAGCTGAGCAGCAAAGTTCTACTTAACTACCTCCTATCAGGAGAGACCTCAGAGCTGCATGTTTTGAACCCAGTACTGAGCCTGAAAAGCATTTCCAACCCCACTTACAATTAAAACTAGCTAAAATGTGCCTGGCTGCTATTCACTGAAAAGCTCATTCTGCGTACATTTTTGGCATACGTTTGCTCCTGCCGGGTCAGCTAAGCAGCGAAGTTCTACTTAACTACCTCCTATCAGGAGAGACTTCAGAGCTGCATCTTTTGAGCCCAGTACTGAGCCTGAAAAGCGTTTCCAACCCCACTTACAAGTAAAACTAGCTAAAATGTGCCTGGCTGCTATATTCATTGAAAAGCTCATTCTGCGTAAATTTTTGGCATACATTTGCTCCTGCTGGGTCAGCTGAGCAGCGAAGTTCTACTTAACTACCTCCTATCAAGAGAGACCTCAGAGCTGCCTCTTTTGAGCCCAGTACTGAGCCTGAAAAGCATTTCCAACCCCACTTACAAGTGAAACTAGCTAAAATGTGCCTGGCTGCTATTCACTGAAAAGCTCATTCTATGTACATTTTTGGCATACCTTTGCTCCTGCCGGGTTAGCTGAGCAGCGAATTTCTAGTTAACCACCTGCTATCATGAGAGACCTCAGGGCTGCATCTTTTGAGCACAGTACTGAGCCTGAAAAGCGTTTCCAACCCCACTTACAAGTAAAACTAGCTAAAATATGCCTGGCTGCTCTTCACTGAAAAGCTCATTCTGCGTACATTTTTGGCACAAATTTGCTCCTGCCGGGTCAGCTGAGCAGCGAAAATCTACTTAACTACCTCCTATCAGGAGAGACTTCAGAGCTGCATCTTTTGAGCCCAGTACTGAGCCTGAAAAGCGTTTCCAACCCCACTTACAAGTAAAACTTGCTAGAATGTGCCTGGCTGCTATTCACTGAAAAGCTCATTCTGCTTACATTTTTGGCATACGTTTACTCCTGCTGGGTCAGCCAAGTGGCAAATTTCTACTTAACCACCTGCTATCATGAAAGATCTCACAGGGCTGCATTTTTTGAGCGCAGTACTGAGCCTGAAAAGCGTTTCCAACCCCACTTACAAGTAAAACTAGCTAAAATGTGCCTGGCTGCTATTCACTGAAAAGCTCATTCTGCGTACATTTTTGGCATACGTTTGCTCCTGCCGGGTCAGCTGAGCAGCGAAGTTCTACTTAACTACCTCCTATCATGAGAGACCTCAGAGCTGCATCTTTTGAACCCAGTACTGAGCCTGAAAAGCATTTCCAACCCCACTTACAAGTAAAACTAGCTAAAATGTGCCTGGCTGCTCTTCACTGAAAAGCTCATTCTGCTTACATTTTTTGCATACATTTGCTCCTGCCGGGTCAGCTGAGCAGCAAATTTCTATTTAACCACCTGCTATCATGAGAGACCTCAGGGCTGCATGTTTTGAGCCCAGTACTGATCCTGAAAAGAGTTTCCAACCCCACTTACAAGTAAAACTAGCTAAAATGTGCCTGGCTGCTATTCACTGAAAAGCTCATTCTGTGTACATTTTTGGCATACGTTTGCTCCTGCTGGGTCAGCCAAGTGGCAAATTTCTACTAACCACCTGCTATCATGAGAGACCTCAGGGCTGCATTTTTTGAGCCCAGTACTGAGCCTGAAAAGCGTTTCTAACCCCACTTACAAGTAAAACTAGCTAAAATGTGCCTGGCTGCTATTCACTGAAAAGCTCATTCTGCGTATATTTTTGGCATACATTTGCTCCTGCCGGGTCAGCTGAGCAGCGAAGTTCTACTTAACTACCTCCTATCAGGAGAGACCTCAGAGCTGCATCTTTTGAACCCAGTACTGAGCCTGAAAAGCGTTTCCAACCTCACCTACAAGTAAAACTAGCTAAAATGTGCCTGGCTGCTATTCACTGAAAAGCTCATTCTATGTACATTTTTGGCATACCTTTGCTCCTGCCGGGTTAGCTGAGCAGCGAATTTCTAGTTAACCACCTGCTATCATGAGAGACCTCGGGGCTGCATGTTTTGAGCACAGTACTGAGCCTGAAAAGCGTTTCCAACCCCACTTACAAGTAAAACTAGCTAAAATGTGCCTGGCTGCTATTCACTGAAAAGCTCATTCTGCGTATATTTTTGGCATACATTTGCTCCTGCCGGGTCAGCTGAGCAGCGAAAATCTACTTAACTACCTCCTATCAGGAGAGACTTCAGAGCTGCATCTTTTGAGCCCAGTACTGAGCCTGAAAAGCGTTTCCAACCCCACTTACAAGTAAAACTTGCTAGAATGTGCCTGGCTGCTATTCACTGAAAAGCTCATTCTGCTTACATTTTTGGCATACGTTTACTCCTGCTGGGTCAGCCAAGTGGCAAATTTCTACTTAACCACCTGCTATCATGAAAGATCTCACAGGGCTGCATTTTTTGAGCGCAGTACTGAGCCTGAAAAGCGTTTCCAACCCCACTTACAAGTAAAACTAGCTAAAATGTGCCTGGATGCTATTCACTGAAAAGCTCATTCTGCGTACATTATTGGCATACGTTTGCTCCTGCCGGGTCAGCTGAGCAGCGAAGTTCTACTTAACTACCTCCTATCATGAGAGACCTCAGAGCTGCATCTTTTGAACCCAGTACTGAGCCTGAAAAGCATTTCCAACCCCACTTACAAGTAAAACTAGCTAAAATGTGCCTGGCTGCTCTTCACTGAAAAGCTCATTCTGCTTACATTTTTTGCATACGTTTGCTCCTGCCGGGTCAGCTGAGCAGCAAATTTCTATTTAACCACCTGCTATCATGAGAGACCTCAGGGCTGCATGTTTTGAGCCCAGTACTGATCCTGAAAAGAGTTTCCAACCCCACTTACAAGTAAAACTAGCTAACATGTGCCTGGCTGCTATTCACTGAAGAGCTCATTCTGTGTACATTTTTGGCATACGTTTGCTCCTGCTGGGTCAGCCAAGTGGCAAATTTCTACTTAACCACCTGCTATCATGAGAGACCTCAGGGCTGCATTTTTTGAGCCCAGTACTGAGCCTGAAAAGCGTTTCTAACCCCACTTACAAGTAAAACTAGCTAAAATGTGCCTGGCTGCTATTCACTGAAAAGCTCATTCTGCGTATATTTTTGGCATACATTTGCTCCTGCCGGGTCAGCTGAGCAGCGAAGTTCTACTTAACTACCTCCTATCAGGAGAGACCTCAGAGCTGCATCTTTTGAACCCAGTACTGAGCCTGAAAAGCGTTTCCAACCTCACCTACAAGTAAAACTAGCTAAAATGTGCCTGGCTGCTATTCACTGAAAAGCTCATTCTGCTTACATTTTTTGCATACGTTTGCTCCTGCCGGGTCAGCTGAGCAGCAAATTTCTATTTAACCACCTGCTATCATGAGAGACCTCAGGGCTGCATGTTTTGAGCCCAGTACTGATCCTGAAAAGAGTTTCCAACCCCACTTACAAGTAAAACTAGCTAACATGTGCCTGGCTGCTATTCACTGAAGAGCTCATTCTGTGTACATTTTTGGCATACGTTTGCTCCTGCTGGGTCAGCCAAGTGGCAAATTTCTACTTAACCACCTGCTATCATGAGAGACCTCAGGGCTGCATTTTTTGAGCCCAGTACTGAGCCTGAAAAGCGTTTCTAACCCCACTTACAAGTAAAACTAGCTAAAATGTGCCTGGCTGCTATTCACTGAAAAGCTCATTCTATGTACATTTTTGGCATACCTTTGCTCCTGCCGGGTTAGCTGAGCAGCGAATTTCTAGTTAACCACCTGCTATCATGAGAGACCTCGGGGCTGCATGTTTTGAGCACAGTACTGAGCCTGAAAAGCGTTTCCAACCCCACTTACAAGTAAAACTAGCTAAAATATGCCTGGCAGCTCTTCACTGAAAAGCTCATTCTGCGTACATTTTTGGCACAAATTTGCTCCTGCCGGGTCAGCTGAGCAGCGAAAATCTACTTAACTACCTCCTATCAGGAGAGACTTCAGAGCTGCATCTTTTGAGCCCAGTACTGAGCCTGAAAAGCGTTTCCAACCCCACTTACAAGTAAAACTTGCTAGAATGTGCCTGGCTGCTATTCACTGAAAAGCTCATTCTGCTTACATTTTTGGCATACGTTTACTCCTGCTGGGTCAGCCAAGTGGCAAATTTCTACTTAACCACCTGCTATCATGAAAGATCTCACAGGGCTGCATTTTTTGAGCGCAGTACTGAGCCTGAAAAGCGTTTCCAACCCCACTTACAAGTAAAACTAGCTAAAATGTGCCTGGATGCTATTCACTGAAAAGCTCATTCTGCGTACATTATTGGCATACGTTTGCTCCTGCCGGGTCAGCTGAGCAGCGAAGTTCTACTTAACTACCTCCTATCATGAGAGACCTCAGAGCTGCATCTTTTGAACCCAGTACTGAGCCTGAAAAGCATTTCCAACCCCACTTACAAGTAAAACTAGCTAAAATGTGCCTGGCTGCTCTTCACTGAAAAGCTCATTCTGCTTACATTTTTTGCATACGTTTGCTCCTGCCGGGTCAGCTGAGCAGCAAATTTCTATTTAACCACCTGCTATCATGAGAGACCTCAGGGCTGCATGTTTTGAGCCCAGTACTGATCCTGAAAAGAGTTTCCAACCCCACTTACAAGTAAAACTAGCTAAAATGTGCCTGGCTGCTATTCACTGAAGAGCTCATTCTGTGTACATTTTTGGCATACGTTTGCTCCTGCTGGGTCAGCCAAGTGGCAAATTTCTACTTAACCACCTGCTATCATGAGAGACCTCAGGGCTGCATTTTTTGAGCCCAGTACTGAGCCTGAAAAGCGTTTCTAACCCCACTTACAAGTAAAACTAGCTAAAATGTGCCTGGCTGCTCTTCACTGAAAAGCTCATTCTGCGTACATTTTTGGCACAAATTTGCTCCTGCCGGGTCAGAGCTGAGCAGCGAAGTTCTACTTAACTACCTCCTATCATGAGAGACCTCAGAGCTGCATCTTTTGAACCCAGTACTGAGCCTGAAAAGCATTTCCAACCCCACTTACAAGTAAAACTAGCTAAAATGTGCCTGGCTGCTCTACACTGAAAAGCTCATTCTGCTTACATTTTTTGCATACGTTTGCTCCTGCCGGGTCAGCTGAGCAGCAAATTTCTATTTAACCATCTGCTATCATGAGAGACCTCAGGGCTGCATGTTTTGAGCCCAGTACTGATCCTGAAAAGAGTTTCCAACCCCACTTACAAGTAAAACTAGCTAAAATGTGCCTGGCTGCTATTCACTGAAAAGCTCATTCTGTGTACATTTTTGGCATACGTTTGCTCCTGCTGGGTCAGCCAAGTGGCAAATGTCTACTTAACCACCTGCTATCATGAGAGACCTCAGGGCTGCATTTTTTAAGACCAGTACTGAGCCTGAAAAGCGTTTCTAAGCCCACTTACAAGTAACACTAGCTAAAATGTGCCTGGCTGCTATTCACTGAAAAGCTCATTCTGCGTATATTTTTGGCATACATTTGCTCCTGTCGGGTCAGCTGAGCAGCGAAGTTCTACTTAACTACCTCCTATCAGGAGAGACCTCAGAGCTGCATCTTTTGAACCCAGTACTGAGCCTGAAAAGCATTTCCAACCCCACTTACAAGTAAAACTTGCTAGAATGTGCCTGGCTGCTCTTTACTGAAAAGCTCATTCTGCGTACATTTTTGGCATACGTTTGCTCCTACCGGGTCAGCTGAGCAGCAAATTTCTATTTAACCACCTGCTATCATGAGAGACTTCAGAGCTGCATCTTTTGAGCCCAGTACTGAGCCTGAAAAGCGTTTCCAACCCCACTTACAAGTAAAACTTGCTAGAATGTGCCTGGCTGCTATTCACTGAAAAGCTCATTCTGCTTACATTTTTGGCATACGTTTACTCCTGCTGGGTCAGCCAAGTGGCAAATTTCTACTTAACCACCTGCTATCATGAAAGACCTCAGGGCTGCATTTTTTGAGCGCAGTACTGAGCCTGAAAAGCGTTTCCAACCCCACTTACAGGTAAAACTAGCTAAAATGTGCCTGGCTGCTATTCACTGAAAAGCTCATTCTGCTTACATTTTTGGCATACGTTTGCTCCAACCGAGTCAGCTGAGCAGCGAATTTCTATTTAACCACCTGCTATCATGAGAGACCTCAGGGCTGCATCTTTTGAGCGCAGTACTGATCCTGAAAAGCGTTTCCAACCCCACTTACAAGTAAAACTAGCTAAAATGTGCCTGGCTGCTCTTCACTGAAAAGCTCATTCTGCTTACATTTTTGGCATACATTTTCTCCTGCCGGGTCAGCTGAGCAGCGAAGTTCTACTTAACCACCTGCTATCAGGAGAGACCTCAGGGCTGCATCTTTTGAGCCAAGTACTGAGCCTGAAAAGCATTTCCAACCCCACTTACAAGTAAAATTAGCTAAAATGTGCCTGGCTGCTCTTCACTGCTTACATTTTTGGCATACGTTTGCTCCTACCGGGTCAGCTGAGCAGCGAATTTCTATTTAACCACCTGCTATCATGATGCAGCCTCAGGGCTGCATCTTTTGAGCCCAGTACTGAGCCTGAAAAGCATTTCAAACCCCACTTACAAGTAAAACTTGCTAGAATGTGCCTGGCTGCTCTTTACTGAAAAGCTCATTCTGCGTACATTTTTGGCATACGTTTGCTCCTACCGGGTCAGCTGAGCAGCAAATTTCTATTTAACCACCTGCTATCATGAGAGACTTCAGAGCTGCATCTTTTGAGCCCAGTACTGAGCCTGAAAAGCGTTTCCAACCCCACTTACAAGTAAAACTTGCTAGAATGTGCCTGGCTGCTATTCACTGAAAAGCTCATTCTGCTTACATTTCTGGCATACGTTTGCTCCTGCCGGGTCAGCTGAGCAGCGAAGTTCTATTTAACCACCTGCTATCATGAGAGATCTCAGGGCTGCATCTTTTGAGCCCAGTACTGAGCCTGAAAAGCATTTCCAACCCCACTTACAAGTAAAACTTGCTAGAATGTGCCTGGCTGCTCTTTACTGAAAAGCTCATTACATTTTTGGCATACGTTTGCTCCTACCGGGTCAGCTGAGCAGCAAATTTCTATTTAACCACCTGCTATCATGAGAGACCTCAGGGCTGCATGTTTTGAGCCCAGTACTGATCCTGAAAAGCGTTTCCAACCCCACTTACAAGTAAAACTAGCTAAAATGTGCCTGGCTGCTATATTCACTGAAAAGCTCATTCTGCGTACATTTTTCGCATACATTTGCTCCTGCCGGGTCAGCTGAGCAGCGAAGTTCTACCTAACTACCTCCTATCAGGAGAGACCTCAGAGCTGCATCTTTTGAGCCCAGTACAGAGCCTGAAAAGCATTTCCAACCCCACTTACAAGTGAAACTAGCTAAAATGTGCCTGGCTGCTATATTCACTGAAAAGCTCATTCTGCGTACATTTCTGGCATACGTTTGCTCCTGCCGGGTCAGCTGAGCAGCGAAGTTCTACTTAACTACCTCCTATCAGGAGAGACCTCAGAGCTGCATCTTTTGAGCCCAGTACTGAGCCTGAAAAGCATTTCCAACCTCACTTACAAGTAAAACTAGCTAAAATGTGCCTGGCTGCTATTCACTGAAAAGCTCATTCTGTGTACATTTTTGGCATACGTTTGCTCCTGCCCGGTCAGCTGAGCAGCGAATTTCTATTTATCCACCTGCTATTATGAGAGACCTCAGGGCTGCATGTTTTGAGCCCAGTACTGATCCTGAAAAGCGTTTCCAACCCCACTTACAAGTAAAACTAGCTAAAATGTGCCTGGCTGCTATATTCACTGAAAAGCTCATTCTGCGTACATTTCTGGCATACGTTTGCTCCCGCCGGGTCAGCTGAGCAGCGAAGTTCTATTTAACCACCTGCTATCATGAGAGACCTCAGGGCTGCATGTTTTGAGCCCAGTACTGATCCTGAAAAGCGTTTCCAACCCCACTTACAAGTAAAACTTGCTAGAATGTGCCTGGCTGCTCTTTACTGAAAAGCTCATTACATTTTTGGCATACGTTTGCTCCTACCGGGTCAGCTGAGCAGCAAATTTCTATTTAACCACCTGCTATCATGAGAGACCTCAGAGCTGCATGTTTTGAGCCCAGTACTGATCCTGAAAAGCGTTTCCAACCCCACTTACAAGTAAAACTAGCTAAAATGTGCCTGGCTGCTATTCACTGAAAAGCTCATTCTGCGTACATTTTTGGCACAAATTTGCTCCTGCCGGGTCAGCTGAGCAGCGAAGTTCTACTTAACTACCTCCTATCAGGAGAGACTTCAGAGCTGCATCTTTTGAGCCCAGTACTGAGCCTGAAAAGCATTTCCAACCCCACTTACAGGTAAAACTAGCTAAAATGTGCCTGGCTGCTATTCTCTGAAAAGCTCATTCTGCTTACATTTTTGACATATGTTTGCCCCTACCGGGTCAGCTGAGCAGCGAATTTCTATTTAACCACCTGCTATCATGAGAGACCTCCGGGCTGCATGTTTTGAGCCCAGTTCTGAGCCTGAAAAGCATTTCCAACCCCACTTACAGGTAAAACTAGCTAAAATGTGCCTGGCTGCTATTCACTGAAAAGCTCATTCTGCTTACATTTTTGACATATGTTTGCCCCTACCAGGTCAGCTGAGCAGCGAATTTCTATTTAACCACCTGCTATCATGAGAGACCTCCGGGCTGCATGTTTTGAGCTCAGTACTGAGCCTGAAAAGCGTTTCCAACCCCACTTACAAGTAAAACTAGCTAAAATGTGCCTGGCTGCTCTTCACTGAAAAGCTCATTCTGCGTACATTTTTGACATACGTTTGCTCCTGCTGGGTCAGCTGAGCAGCGAATTTCTATTTAACCACCTGCTATCACGGGAGACCTCAGGGCTGCATGTTTTGAGCCCAGTACTGATCCTGAAAAGTGTTTCCAACCCCACTTACAAGTAAAACTAGCTAAAATGTGCCTGGCTGCTATTCACTGAAAAGCTCATTCTGTGTACATTTTTGGCATACGTTTACTCCTGCTGGGTCAGCCAAGTGGCAAATTTCTACTTAACCACCTGCTATCATGAAAGACCTCAGGGCTGCATTTTTTTAGCGCAGTACTTAGCCTGAAAAGCGTTTCCAACCCCACTTACAAGTAAAACTAGCTAAAATGTGCCTGGCTGCTTACTGAAAAGCTCATTCTGCGTACATTTTTGGCATACGTTTGCTCCTGCCGGGTCAGCTGAGCAGCGAATTTCTATTTAACCACCTGCTATCATGAGAGACCTCAGGGCTGCATGTTTTGAGCCCAGTACTGAGCCTGAAAAGCGTTTCCAACCCCACTTACAAGTACAACTAGCTAAAATGTGCCTGGCTGCTATATTCACTGAAAAGCTCATTCTGCGTACATTTCTGGCATACGTTTGCTCCTGCCGGGTCAGCTGAGCAGCGAAATTCTACTTAACCACCTGCTATCATCAGAGACCTCAGGGCTGCATGTTTTGAGCCCAGTACTGATCCTGAAAAGCGTTTCCAACCCCACTTACAAGTAAAACTAGCTAAAATGTTCCTGGCTGCTATTCACTGAAAAGCTCATTCTGCTTACATTTTTGGCATACGTTTGCTCCTGCCGGGTTAGCTGAGCAGCGAATTTTTATTTAACCACCTGCTATCATGAGAGACCTCAGGGCTGCATGTTTTGAGCCCAGTACTGATCCTGAAAAGCGTTTCCAACCCCACTTACAAGTAAAACTAGCTAAAATGTGCCTGGCTGCTATTCACTGAAAAGCTCATTCTATGTACATTTTTGGCATACGTTTGCTCCTGCCGGGTCAGCTGAGCAGCGAATTTCTATTTAACCACCTGCTATCATGAGACACCTCAGGGCTGCATGTTTTGAGACCAGTACTGATCCTGAAAAGCGTTTCCAACCCCACTTACAAGTAAAACTAGCTAAAATGTGCCTGGCTGCTCTTCGCTGAAAAGCTCATTCTGCGTACATTTTTGGCATACGTTTGCTCCTGCCGGGTCAGCTGAGCAGCGAATTTCTATTAACCACCTGCTATCATGAGAGACCTCAGGGCTGCATCTTTTGAGCGCAGTACTGAGCCTGAAAAGCGTTTCCAACCCCACTTACAAGTAAAACTAGCTAAAATGTGCCTGGCTGCTCTTCACTGAAAAGCTCATTCTGCGTACATTTTTGGCATACATTTGCTCCTGCCGGGTCAGCTGAGCAGCGAAGTTCTACTTAACCACCTGCTATCAGGAGAGACCTCAGGGCTGCATGTTTTGAGCGCAGCACTGAGCCTGAAAAGCGTTTCCAACCCCACTTACAAGTAAAACTTGCTAGAATGTGCCTGGCTGCTATTCACTGAAAAGCTCATTCTGCTTACATTTTTGGCATACATTTGCTCCTGCCGGGTCAGCTGAGCAGCGAAGTTCTATTTAACCACCTGCTATCATGAGAGACCTCAGGGCTGCATCTTTTGAGCCCAGTACTGAGCCTGAAAAGCATTTCCAACCTCACTTACAAGTAAAACTAGCTAAAATGTGCCTGGCTGCTATTCACTGAAAAGCTCATTCTGCGTACATTTTTGGCACAAATTTGCTCCTGCCGGGTCAGCTGAGCAGCGAAGTTCTACTTAACTACCTCCTATCAGGAGAGACTTCAGAGCTGCATCTTTTGAGCCCAGTACTGAGCCTGAAAAGCATTTCCAACCCCACTTACAGGTAAAACTAGCTAAAATGTGCCTGGCTGCTATTCACTGAAAAGCTCATTCTGCTTACATTTTTGACATATGTTTGCCCCTACCGGGTCAGCTGAGCAGCGAATTTCTATTTAACCACCTGCTATCATGAGAGACCTCCGGGCTGCATGTTTTGAGCCCAGTACTGAGCCTGAAAAGCATTTCCAACCCCACTTACAGGTAAAACTAGCTAAAATGTGCCTGGCTGCTATTCACTGAAAAGCTCATTCTGCTTACATGTTTGACATATGTTTGCCCCTACCGGGTCAGCTGAGCAGCGAATTTCTATTTAACCACCTGCTATCACGAGAGACCTCCGGGCTGCATGTTTTGAGCCCAGTACTGAGCCTGAAAAGCGTTTCCAACCCCACTTACAAGTAAAACTAGCTAAAATGTGCCTGGCTGCTCTTCACTGAAAAGCTCATTCTGCGTACATTTTTGACATACGTTTGCTCCTGCCGGGTCAGCTGAGCAGCGAATTTCTATTTAACCACCTGCTATCACGAGAGACCTCAGGGCTGCATGTTTTGAGCCCAGTACTGATCCTGAAAAGCGTTTCCAACCCCACTTACAAGTAAAACTAGCTAAAATGTGCCTGGCTGCTATTCACTGAAAAGCTCATTCTGTGTACATTTTTGGCATACGTTTACTCCTGCTGGGTCAGCCAAGTGGCAAATTTCTACTTAACCACCTGCTATCATGAAAGACCTCAGGGCTGCATTTTTTGAGCGCAGTACTGAGCCTGAAAAGCGTTTCCAACCCCACTTACAAGTAAAACTAGCTAAAATGTGCCTGGCTGCTTACTGAAAAGCTCATTCTGCGTACATTTTTGGCATACGTTTGCTCCTGCCGGGTCAGCTGAGCAGCGAATTTCTATTTAACCACCTGCTGTCATGAGAGACCTCAGGGCTGCATGTTTTGAGCCCAGTACTGAGCCTGAAAAGCGTTTCCAACCCCACTTACAAGTACAACTAGCTAAAATGTGCCTGGCCGCTATATTCACTGAAAAGCTCATTCTGCGTACATTTCTGGCATACGTTTGCTCCTGCCGGGTCAGCTGAGCAGCGAAATTCTACTTAACCACCTGCTATCATCGGAGACCTCAGGGCTGCATGTTTTGAGCCCAGTACTGATCCTGAAAAGCGTTTCCAACCCCACTTACAAGTAAAACTAGCTAAAATGTTCCTGGCTGCTATTCACTGAAAAGCTCATTCTGCTTACATTTTTGGCATACGTTTGCTCCTGCCGGGTTAGCTGAGCAGCGAATTTCTATTTAACCACCTGCTATCATGAGAGACCTCAGGGCTGCATGTTTTGAGCCCAGTACTGATCCTGAAAAGCGTTTCCAACCCCACTTACAAGTAAAACTAGCTAAAATGTGCCTGGCTGCTATTCACTGAAAAGCTCATTCTGTGTACATTTTTGGCATACGTTTGCTCCTGCCGGGTCAGCTGAGCAGCGAAGTTCTACTTAACCACCTGCTATCAGGAGAGACCTCAGGGCTGCATGTTTTGAGCGCAGTACTGAGCCTGAAAAGCGTTTCCAACCCCACTTACAAGTAAAACTTGCTAGAATGTGCCTGGCTGCTATTCACTGAAAAGCTCATTCTGCTTACATTTTTGGCATTTATTTGCTCCTGCCGGGTCAGCTGAGCAGCGAAGTTCTATTTAACCACCTGCTATCATGAGAGACCTCAGGGCTGCATCTTTTGAGCCCAGTACTGAGCCTGAAAAGCATTTCCAACCTCACTTACAAGTAAAACTAGCTAAAATGTGCCTGGCTGCTATTCACTGAAAAGCTCATTCTACGTTCATTTTTGGCATACGTTTGCTCCTGCCGGGTCAGCTGAGCAGCGAATTTCTATTTATCCACCTGCTATCATGAGAGACCTCAGGGCTGCATGTTTTGAGCCCAGTACTGAGCCTGAAAAGCGTTTCCAACCCAACTTACAAGTAAAACTAGCTAAAATGTGCCTGGCTGCTATTCACTGAAAAGCTCATTCTGTGTTCATTTTTGGCATACGTTTGCTTCTGCCGGGTCAGCCAAGTGGCAAATTTCTACTTAACCACCTGCTATCATGAGAGACCTCAGGGCTCCATGTTTTGAGCCCAGTCCTGAGCCTGAAAAGCGTTTCCAACCCCACTTGCAAGTAAAACTTGCTAGAATGTGCCTGGCTGCTCTTCACTGCTTACATTTTTGGCATATGTTTGCTCCTATCGGGTCAGCTGAGCAGCGAATTTCTATTTAACCACCTGCTATCATGAGAGACCTCAGGGCTGCATCTTTTGAGCCCAGTACTGAGCCTGAAAAGCGTTTCAAACCCCACTTACAAGTAAAACTAGCTAAAATGTGCCTGGCTGCTATTCACTGAAAAGCTCATTCTGCTTACATTTTTGGCATACGTTTGCTGCTACCGGGTCAGCTGAGCAGCAAATTTCGATTTAACCACCTGCTATCATGAGATACCTCAGGGCTGCATGTTTTGAGCCCAGTACTGATCCTGAAAAGCGTTTCCAATCCCACTTACAAGTAAAACTGGCTAAAATGTGCCTGGCTGCTATTCACTGAAATGCTCATTCGGTGTACATTTTTGGCATACATTTGCTCCTGCTGGGTCAGCCAATTGGCAAATTTCTACTTAACCACCTGCTATCATGAGAGACCTCAGGGCTGCATGTTTTGAGCCCAGTACTGATCCTGAAAAGCGTTTCCAACCCTACTTACAAGTAAAACTTGCTAGAATGTGCCTGGCTGCTCTTTACTGAAAAGCTCATTCTGCGTACATTTTTGGCATACGTTTGCTCCTGCCGGGTCAGCTGAGCAGCGAATTTCTATTAACCACCTGCTATCATGAGAGACCTCAGGGCTGCATCTTTTGAGCGCAGTACTGAGCCTGAAAAGCGTTTCCAACCCCACTTACAAGTAAAACTAGCTAAAATGTGCCTGGCTGCTCTTCACTGAAAAGCTCATTCTGCGTACATTTTTGACATACATTTGCTCCTGCCGGGTCAGCTGAGCAGCGAAGTTCTACTTAACCACCTGCTATCAGGAGAGACCTCAGGGCTGCATGTTTTGAGCGCAGTACTGAGCCTGAAAAGCGTTTCCAACCCCACTTACAAGTAAAACTTGCTAGAATGTGCCTGGCTGCTATTCACTGAAAAGCTCATTCTGCTTACATTTTTGGCATACATTTGCTCCTGCCGGGTCAGCTGAGCAGCGAAGTTCTATTTAACCACCTGCTATCATGAGAGACCTCAGGGCTGCATCTTTTGAGCCCAGTACTGAGCCTGAAAAGCATTTCCAACCTCACTTACAAGTAAAACTAGCTAAAATGTGCCTGGCTGCTATTCACTGAAAAGCTCATTCTACGTACATTTTTGGCATACGTTTGCTCCTGCCGGGTCAGCTGAGCAGCGAATTTCTATTTATCCACCTGCTATCATGAGAGACCTCAGGGCTGCATGTTTTGAACCCAGTACTGAGCCTGAAAAGCGTTTCCAACCCAACTTACAAGTAAAACTAGCTAAAATGTGCCTGGCTGCTATTCACTGAAAAGCTCATTCTGTGTTCATTTTTGGCATACGTTTGCTCCTGCCGGGTCAGCCAAGTGGCAAATTTCTACTTAACCACCTGCTATCATGAGAGACCTCAGGGCTCCATGTTTTGAGCCCAGTCCTGAGCCTGAAAAGCGTTTCCAACCCCACTTGCAAGTAAAACTTGCTAGAATGTGCCTGGCTGCTCTTCACTGCTTACATTTTTGGCATATGTTTGCTCCTATCGGGTCAGCTGAGCAGCGAATTTCTATTTAACCACCTGCTATCATGAGAGACCTCAGGGCTGCGTCTTTTGAGCCCAGTACTGAGCCTGAAAAGCGTTTCAAACCCCACTTACAAGTAAAACTAGCTAAAATGTGCCTGGCTGCTATTCACTGAAAAGCTCATTCTGCTTACATTTTTGGCATACGTTTGCTTCTACCGGGTCAGCTGAGCAGCAAATTTCTATTTAACCACCTGCTATCATGAGATACCTCAGGGCTGCATGTTTTGAGCCCAGTACTGATCCTGAAAAGCGTTTCCAACCCCACTTACAAGTAAAACTAGCTAAAATGTGCCTGGCTGCTATTCACTGAAAAGCTCATTCTGTGTACATTTTTGGCATACATTTGCTCCTGCTGGGTCAGCCAATTGGCAAATTTCTACTTAACCACCTGCTATCATGAGAGACCTCAGGGCTGCATGTTTTGAGCCCAGTACTGATCCTGAAAAGCGTTTCCAACCCTACTTACAAGTAAAACTTGCTAGAATGTGCCTGGCTGCTCTTTACTGAAAAGCTCATTCTGCGTACATTTTTGGCATACATTTGCTCCTGCCGGGTCAGCTGAGCAGCGAAGTTCTATTTAACCACCTGCTATCATGAGAGACCTCAGGGCTGCATCTTTTGAGCCCAGTACTGAGCCTGAAAAGCATTTCCAACCTCACTTACAAGTATAGCTAAAATGTGTCTGTGCTATTCACTGAAAAGCTCATTCTGCGTACATTTTTGGCATACGTTCGCTCCTGCCGGGTCAGCTGAGCAGCGAAGTTCTACTTACCTACCTCCTATCAGGAGAGACCTCAGAGCTGCATCTTTTGAGCCCAGTACTGAGCCTGAAAAGCATTTCCAACCCCACTTACAAGTAAAACTAGCTAAAATGTGCCTGGCTGCTATTCACTGAAAAGCTCATTCTGCTTAACATTTTTGACATACGTTTGCTCCTACCGGGTCAGCTGAGGAGCGAATTTCTATTTAACCACCTGCTATCATGAGAGACCGCAGGGCTGCATGTTTTGAGCCCAGTACTGAGCCTGAAAAGCGTTCCCAACCCCACTTACAAGTAAAACTAGCTAAAATGTGCCTGGCTGCTCTTCATTGAAAAGCTCATTCTGCGTACATTTTTGGCATACGTTTGTCCTGCCGGGTCAGCTGAGCAAAGAATTTCTATTTAACCACCTGCTATCATGAGAGACCTCAGGGCTTCATGTTTTGAGCCCAGTACTGATCCTGAAAAGCGTTTCCAACCCCACTTACAAGTAAAACTAGCTAAAATGTGCCTGGCTGCCATTCACTGAAAAGCTCATTCTGTGTACATTTTTGGCATACGTTTGCTCCTGCTGGGTCAGCTGAGCAGCGAATTTCTATGTAACCACCTGCTATCATGAGAGACCTCAGGGCTGCATCTTTTGAGCGCAGTACTGAGCCTGAAAAGCGTTTCCAACCCCACTTACAAGTAAAACTAGCTAAAATGTGCCTGGCTGCTCTTCACTGAAAAGCTCATTCTGCGTTCATTTTTGGCATACGTTTGCTCCTGCCGGGTTAGCTGAGCAGCGAATTTCTAGTTAACCACCTGCTATCACGAGAGACCTCAGGGCTGCATCTTTTGAGCACAGTACTGAGCCTGAAAAGCGTTTCCAACCCCACTTACAAGTAAAACTAGCTAAAATGTGCCTGGCTGCTATTCACTGAAAAGCTCATTCTGTGTACATTTTTATTTATTTATTTAAAGTTTTGTAGAGCGCGTAGTCACCGCGAGGGTATCCCAGCGCTAAAACCTTGTTACTCATAAGGGGGGAGCGGACCGGAAAGGTGCCAGTTTAGGGGAAAAGAAGAGTTTTAAGAGTTTTTCTGAACCGGAGGAGGTTAGGTTCTGTTCTGAGGTTCAGAGGGAGTGCGTTCCACTTGATTCCAGTGTTTACCGAGAAGCGACGGCCACCTATGCGGGCCTTTTTCACCTTGGGGATCGTGATAAGGTTTCCGTGCTCTGGCATACGTTTGCTCCTGCTGGGTCAGCCAAGTGGCAAATTTCTACTTAACCACCTGCTATCATGAGAGACCTCAGGGCTGCATCTTTTGAGCCCAGTACTGAGCCTGAAAAGCATTTCCAACCCCACTTACAAGTAAAATTAGCTAAAATGTGCCTGGCTGCTCTTCACTGCTTACATTTTTGGCATACGTTTGCTCCTACCGGGTCAGCTGAGCAGCGAATTTCTATTTAACCACCTGCTATCATGATGCAGCCTCAGGGCTGCATCTTTTGAGCCCAGTACTGAGCCTGAAAAGCGTTTCAAACCCCACTTACAAGTAAAACTTGCTAGAATGTGCCTGGCTGCTCTTTACTGAAAAGCTCATTCTGCGTACATTTTTGGCATACGTTTGCTCCTACCGGGTCAGCTGAGCAGCAAATTTCTATTTAACCACCTGCTATCATGAGAGACCTCAGGGCTGCATGTTTTGAGCCCAGTACTGATCCTGAAAAGCGTTTCCAACCCCACTTACAAGTAAAACTAGCTAAAATGTGCCTGGCTTCTATATTCACTGAAAAGCTCATTCTGCGTACATTTTTGGCATACATTTGCTCCTGCCGGGTCAGCTGAGCAGCGAAGTTCTATTTAACCACCTGCTATCATGAGAGATCTCAGGGCTGCATCTTTTGAGCCCAGTACTGAGCCTGAAAAGCATTTCCAACCTCACTTACAAGTAAAACTAGCTAAAATGTTCCTGGCTGCTATTCACTGAAAAGCTCATTCTGCGTACATTTTTGGCACAAATTTGCTCCTGCCGGGTCAGCTGAGCAGCGAAGTTCTACTTAACTACCTCCTATCAGGAGAGACTTCAGAGCTGCTTCTTTTGAGCCCAGTACTGAGCCTGAAAAGCGTTTCCAACCCCACTTACAAGTAAAACTTGCTAGAATGTGCCTGGCTGCTATTCACTGAAAAGCTCATTCTGCTTACATTTTTGGCATACGTTTGCTCCTGCCGGGTTATCTGAGCAGCGAATTTCTATTTAACCACCTGCTATCATGAGAGACCTCAGGGCTGCATGTTTTGAGCCCAGTAATGATCCTGAAAAGCGTTTCCAAACCCACTTACAAGTAAAACTAGCTAAAATGTGCCTGGCTGCTATTCACTGAAAAGCTCATTCTGTGTACATTTTTGGCATACGTTTACTCCTGCTGGGTCAGCCAAGTGGCAAATTTCTACTTAACCACCTGCTATCATGAAAGACCTCAGGGCTGCATGTTTTGAGCCCAGTACTGATCCTGAAAAGAGTTTCCAACCCCACTTATTAGTAAAACTAGCTAAAATGTGCCTGGCTGCTATTCACTGAAAAGCTCATTCTGTGTACATTTTTGGCATACGTTTGCTCCTGCTGGGTCAGCCAAGTGGCAAATTTCTACTTAACCACCTGCTATCATGAGAGACCTCAGGGCTGCATTTTTTGAGCCCAGTACTGAGCCTGAAAAGCGTTTCTAACCCCACTTACAAGTAAAACTAGCTAAAATGTGCCTGGCTGCTATTCACTGAAAAGCTCATTCTGCGTATATTTTTGGCATACATTTGCTCCTGCCGGGTCAGCAGAGCAGCGAAGTTCTACTTAACTACCTCCTATCAGGAGAGACCTCAGAGCTGCATCTTTTGAACCCAGTACTGAGCCTGAAAAGCATTTCCAACCCCACTTACAAGTAAAACTAGCTAAAATGTGCCTGGCTGCTATTCACTGAAAAGCTCATTCTGCGTACATTTTTGGCATACGTTTGCTCCTGCCGGGTCAGCTAAGCAGCGAAGTTCTATTTAACTACCTCCTATCAGGAGAGACTTCAGAGCTGCATCTTTTGAGCCCAGTACTGAGCCTGAAAAGCGTTTCCAACCCCACTTACAAGTAAAATTAGCTAAAATGTGCCTGGCTGCTCTTCGCTGAAAAGCTCATTCTGCGTACATTTTTGGCATACGTTTGCTCCTGCCGGGTCAGCTGAGCAGCGAATTTCTATTAACCACCTGCTATCATGAGAGACCTCAGGGCTGCATGTTTTGAGCCCAGTACTGATCCTGAAAAGCGTTTACAACCCCACTTACAAGTAACACTAGCTAAAATGTGCCTGGCTGCTATATTCATTGAAAAGCTCATTCTGCATAAATTTTTGGCATACATTTGCTCCTGCTGGGTCAGCTGAGCAGCGAAGTTCTACTTAACTACCTCCTATCAAGAGAGACCTCAGAGCTGCCTCTTTTGAGCCCAGTACTGAGCCTGAAAAGCATTTCCAACCCCACTTACAAGTGAAACTAGCTAAAATGTGCCTGGCTGCTATATTCACTGAAAAGCTCATTCTGCGTACATTTCTGGCATACGTTTGCTCCTGCCGGGTCAGCTGTTCAGCGAAATTCTACTTAACCACCTGCTATCATCAGAGACCTCAGGGCTGCATGTTTTGAGCCCAGTACTGATCCTGAAAAGCGTTTCCAACCCCACCTACAAGTAAAACTAGCTAAAATGTGCCTGGCTGCTATTCACTGAAAAGCTCATTCTATGTACATTTTTGGCATACCTTTGCTCCTGCCGGGTTAGCTGAGCAGCGAATTTCTAGTTAACCACCTGCTATCATGAGAGACCTCAGGGCTGCATCTTTTGAGCACAGTACTGAGCCTGAAAAGCGTTTCCAACCCCACTTACAAGTAAAACTAGCTAAAATATGCCTGGCTGCTCTTCACTGAAAAGCTCATTCTGCGTACATTTTTGGCATACGTTTGCTCCTGCCGGGTCAGCTGAGCAGCGAATTTCTATTAACCACCTGCTATCATGAGAGACCTCAGGGCTGCATGTTTTGAGCCCAGTACTGATCTTGAAAAGCGTTTACAACCCCACTTACAAGTAAAACTAGCTAAAATGTGCCTGGCTGCTCTTCGCTGAAAAGCTCATTCTGCGTACATTTTTGGCATACGTTTGCTCCTGCCGGGTCAGCTGAGCAGCGAATTTCTATTAACCACCTGCTATCATGAGAGACCTCAGGGCTGCATGTTTTGAGCCCAGTACTGATCCTGAAAAGCGTTTACAACCCCACTTACAAGTAAAACTAGCTAAAATGTGCCTGGCTGCTATATTCATTGAAAAGCTCATTCTGTGTAAATTTTTGGCATACATTTGCTCCTGCTGGGTCAGCTGAGCAGCGAAGTTCTACTTAACTACCTCCTATCAAGAGAGACCTCAGAGCTGCCTCTATTGAGCCCAGTACTGAGCCTGAAAAGCATTTCCAACCCCACTTACAAGTGAAACTAGCTAAAATGTGCCTGGCTGCTATATTCACTGAAAAGCTCATTCTGCGTACATTTCTGGCATACGTTTGCTCCTGCCGGGTCAGCTGAGCAGCGAAATTCTACTTAACCACCTGCTATCATCAGAGACCTCAGGGCTGCATGTTTTGAGCCCAGTACTGATCCTGAAAAGCGTTTCCAACCCCACCTACAAGTAAAACTAGCTAAAATGTGCCTGGCTGCTATTCACTGAAAAGCTCATTCTATGTACATTTTTGGCATACCTTTGCTCCTGCCGGGTTAGCTGAGCAGCGAATTTCTAGTTAACCACCTGCTATCATGAGAGACCTCAGGGCTGCATCTTTTGAGCACAGTACTGAGCCTGAAAAGCGTTTCCAACCCCACTTACAAGTAAAACTAGCTAAAATATGCCTGGCTCTTCACTGAAAAGCTCATTCTGCGTACATTTTTGGCACAAATTTGCTCCGGGTCAGCTAAGCAGCGAAGTTCTATTTAACTACCTCCTATCAGGAGAGACTTCAGAGCTGCATCTTTTGAGCCCAGTACTGAGCCTGAAAAGCGTTTCCAACCCCACTTACAAGTAAAATTAGCTAAAATGTGCCTGGCTGCTCTTCGCTGAAAAGCTCATTCTGCGTACATTTTTGGCATACGTTTGCTCCTGCCGGGTCAGCTGAGCAGCGAATTTCTATTAACCACCTGCTATCATGAGAGACCTCAGGGCTGCATGTTTTGAGCCCAGTACTGATCCTGAAAAGCGTTTACAACCCCACTTACAAGTAACACTAGCTAAAATGTGCCTGGCTGCTATATTCATTGAAAAGCTCATTCTGCATAAATTTTTGGCATACATTTGCTCCTGCTGGGTCAGCTGAGCAGCGAAGTTCTACTTAACTACCTCCTATCAAGAGAGACCTCAGAGCTGCCTCTTTTGAGCCCAGTACTGAGCCTGAAAAGCATTTCCAACCCCACTTACAAGTGAAACTAGCTAAAATGTGCCTGGCTGCTATATTCACTGAAAAGCTCATTCTGCGTACATTTCTGGCATACGTTTGCTCCTGCCGGGTCAGCTGAGCAGCGAAATTCTACTTAACCACCTGCTATCATCAGAGACCTCAGGGCTGCATGTTTTGAGCCCAGTACTGATCCTGAAAAGCGTTTCCAACCCCACCTACAAGTAAAACTAGCTAAAATGTGCCTGGCTGCTATTCACTGAAAAGCTCATTCTATGTACATTTTTGGCATACCTTTGCTCCTGCCGGGTTAGCTGAGCAGCGAATTTCTAGTTAACCACCTGCTATCATGAGAGACCTCAGGGCTGCATCTTTTGAGCACAGTACTGAGCCTGAAAAGCGTTTCCAACCCCACTTACAAGTAAAACTAGCTAAAATATGCCTGGCTGCTCTTCACTGAAAAGCTCATTCTGCGTACATTTTTGGCATACGTTTGCTCCTGCCGGGTCAGCTGAGCAGCGAATTTCTATTAACCACCTGCTATCATGAGAGACCTCAGGGCTGCATGTTTTGAGCCCAGTACTGATCTTGAAAAGCGTTTACAACCCCACTTACAAGTAAAACTAGCTAAAATGTGCCTGGCTGCTCTTCGCTGAAAAGCTCATTCTGCGTACATTTTTGGCATACGTTTGCTCCTGCCGGGTCAGCTGAGCAGCGAATTTCTATTAACCACCTGCTATCATGAGAGACCTCAGGGCTGCATGTTTTGAGCCCAGTACTGATCCTGAAAAGCGTTTACAACCCCACTTACAAGTAAAACTAGCTAAAATGTGCCTGGCTGCTATATTCATTGAAAAGCTCATTCTGTGTAAATTTTTGGCATACATTTGCTCCTGCTGGGTCAGCTGAGCAGCGAAGTTCTACTTAACTACCTCCTATCAAGAGAGACCTCAGAGCTGCCTCTATTGAGCCCAGTACTGAGCCTGAAAAGCATTTCCAACCCCACTTACAAGTGAAACTAGCTAAAATGTGCCTGGCTGCTATATTCACTGAAAAGCTCATTCTGCGTACATTTCTGGCATACGTTTGCTCCTGCCGGGTCAGCTGAGCAGCGAAATTCTACTTAACCACCTGCTATCATCAGAGACCTCAGGGCTGCATGTTTTGAGCCCAGTACTGATCCTGAAAAGCGTTTCCAGCCCCACCTACAAGTAAAACTAGCTAAAATGTGCCTGGCTGCTATTCACTGAAAAGCTCATTCTATGTACATTTTTGGCATACCTTTGCTCCTGCCGGGTTAGCTGAGCAGCGAATTTCTAGTTAACCACCTGCTATCATGAGAGACCTCAGGGCTGCATCTTTTGAGCACAGTACTGAGCCTGAAAAGCGTTTCCAACCCCACTTACAAGTAAAACTAGCTAAAATATGCCTGGCTCTTCACTGAAAAGCTCATTCTGCGTACATTTTTGGCACAAATTTGCTCCGGGTCAGCTGAGCAGCGAAGTTCTACTTAACTACCTCCTATCATGAGAGACCTCAGAGCTGCATCTTTTGAACCCAGTACTGAGCCTGAAAAGCATTTCCAACCCCACTTACAAGTAAAACTAGCTAAAATGTGCCTGGCTGCTCTTCACTGAAAAGCTCATTCTGCTTACATTTTTTGCATACGTTTGCTCCTGCCGGGTCAGCTGAGCAGCAAATTTCTATTTAACCACCTGCTATCATGAGAGACCTCAGGGCTGCATGTTTTGAGCCCAGTACTGATCCTGAAAAGCGTTTACAACCCCACTTACAAGTAAAACTAGCTAAAATGTGCCTGGCTGCTATATTCATTGAAAAGCTCATTCTGCGTAAATTTTTGGCATACATTTGCTCCTGCTGGGTCAGCTGAGCAGCGAAGTTCTACTTAACTACCTCCTATCAAGAGAGACCTCAGAGCTGCCTCTATTGAGCCCAGTACTGAGCCTGAAAAGCATTTCCAACCCCACTTACAAGTGAAACTAGCTAAAATGTGCCTGGCTGCTATATTCACTGAAAAGCTCATTCTGCGTACATTTCTGGCATACGTTTGCTCCTGCCGGGTCAGCTGAGCAGCGAAATTCTACTTAACCACCTGCTATCATCAGAGACCTCAGGGCTGCATGTTTTGAGCCCAGTACTGATCCTGAAAAGCGTTTCCAACCCCACCTACAAGTAAAACTAGCTAAAATGTGCCTGGCTGCTATTCACTGAAAAGCACATTCTATGTACATTTTTGGCATACCTTTGCTCCTGCCGGGTTAGCTGAGCAGCGAATTTCTAGTTAACCACCTGCTATCATGAGAGACCTCAGGGCTGCATCTTTTGAGCACAGTACTGAGCCTGAAAAGCGTTTCCAACCCCACTTACAAGTAAAACTAGCTAAAATATGCCTGGCTCTTCACTGAAAAGCTCATTCTGCGTACATTTTTGGCACAAATTTGCTCCGGGTCAGCTGAGCAGCGAAGTTCTACTTAACTACCTCCTATCATGAGAGACCTCAGAGCTGCATCTTTTGAACCCAGTACTGAGCCTGAAAAGCATTTCCAACCCCACTTACAAGTAAAACTAGCTAAAATGTGCCTGGCTGCTCTTCACTGAAAAGCTCATTCTGCTTACATTTTTTGCATACGTTTGCTCCTGCCGGGTCAGCTGAGCAGCAAATTTCTATTTAACCACCTGCTATCATGAGAGACCTCAGGGCTGCATGTTTTGAGCCCAGTACTGATCCTGAAAAGAGTTTCCAACCCCACTTACAAGTAAAACTAGCTAAAATGTGCCTGGCTGCTATTCACTGAAAAGCTCATTCTGTGTACATTTTTGGCATACGTTTGCTCCTGCTGGGTCAGCCAAGTGGCAAATTTCTACTTAACCACCTGCTATCATGAGAGACCTCAGGGCTGCATTTTTTGAGCCCAGTACTGAGCCTCAAAAGCATTTCTAACCCCACTTACAAGTAAAACTAGCTAAAATGTGCCTGGCTGCTCTTCACTGAAAAGCTCATTCTGCGTACATTTTTGGCACAAATTTGCTCCTGCCGGGTCAGCTGAGCAGCGAAGTTCTACTTAACTACCTCCTATCATGAGAGACCTCAGAGCTGCATCTTTTGAACCCAGTACTGAGCCTGAAAAGCATTTCCAACCCCACTTACAAGTAAAACTAGCTAAAATGTGCCTGGCTGGTCTACACTGAAAAGCTCATTCTGCTTACATTTTTTGCATACGTTTGCTCATGCCGGGTCAGCTGAGCAGCAAATTTCTATTTAACCATCTGCTATCATGAGAGACCTCAGGGCTGCATGTTTTGAGCCCAGTACTGATCCTGAAAAGAGTTTCCAACCCCACTTACAAGTAAAACTAGCTAAAATGTGCCTGGCTGCTATTCACTGAAAAGCTCATTCTGTGTACATTTTTGGCATACGTTTGCTCCTGCTGGGTCAGCCAAGTGGCAAATTTCTACTTAACCACCTGCTATCATGAGAGACCTCAGGGCTGCATTTTTTGAGCCCAGTACTGAGCCTGAAAAGCGTTTCTAACCCCACTTACAAGTAAAACTAGCTAAAATGTGCCTGGCTGCTATTCACTGAAAAGCTCATTCTGCGTATATTTTTGGCATACATTTGCTCCTGCCGGGTCAGCTGAGCAGCGAAGTTCTACTTAACTACCTCCTATCAAGAGAGACCTCGGAGCTGCATCTTTTGAACCCAGTACTGAGCCTGAAAAGCGTTTCCAACCCCACCTACAAGTAAAACTAGCTAAAATGTGCCTGGCTGCTATTCACTGAAAAGCTCATTCTATGTACATTTTTGGCATACCTTTGCTCCTGCCGGGTTAGCTGAGCAGCGAATTTCTAGTTAACCACCTGCTATCATGAGAGACCTCAGGGCTGCATCTTTTGAGCACAGTACTGAGCCTGAAAAGCGTTTCCAACCCCACTTACAAGTAAAACTAGCTAAAATATGCCTGGCTGCTCTTCACTGAAAAGCTCATTCTGCGTACATTTTTGGCACAAATTTGCTCCTGCCGGGTCAGCTGAGCAGCGAAAATCTACTTAACTACCTCCTATCAGGAGAGACTTCAGAGCTGCATCTTTTGAGCCCAGTACTGAGCCTGAAAAGCGTTTCCAACCCCACTTACAAGTAAAACTTGCTAGAATGTGCCTGGCTGCTATTCACTGAAAAGCTCATTCTGCTTACATTTTTGGCATACGTTTACTCCTGCTGGGTCAGCCAAGTGGCAAATTTCTACTTAACCACCTGCTATCATGAAAGATCTCACAGGGCTGCATTTTTTGAGCGCAGTACTGAGCCTGAAAAGCGTTTCCAACCCCACTTACAAGTAAAACTAGCTAAAATGTGCCTGGCTGCTATTCACTGAAAAGCTCATTCTGCGTACATTTTTGGCATACGTTTGCTCCTGCCGGGTCAGCTGAGCAGCGAAGTTCTACTTAACTACCTCCTATCATGAGAGACCTCAGAGCTGCATCTTTTGAACCCAGTACTGAGCCTGAAAAGCATTTCCAACCCCACTTACAAGTAAAACTAGCTAAAATGTGCCTGGCTGCTCTTCACTGAAAAGCTCATTCTGCTTACATTTTTTGCATACGTTTGCTCCTGCCGGGTCAGCTGAGCAGCAAATTTCTATTTAACCACCTGCTTACATGAGAGACCTCAGGGCTGCATGTTTTGAGCCCAGTACTGATCCTGAAAAGAGTTTCCAACCCCACTTACAAGTAAAACTAGCTAAAATGTGCCTGGCTGCTATTCACTGAAAAGCTCATTCTGTGTACATTTTTGGCATACGTTTGCTCCTGCTGGGTCAGCCAAGTGGCAAATTTCTACTTAAACACCTGCTATCATGAGAGACCTCAGGGCTGCATTTTTTGAGCCCAGTACTGAGCCTGAAAAGCGTTTCTAACCCCACTTACAAGTAAAACTAGCTAAAATGTGCCTGGCTGCTCTTCACTGAAAAGCTCATTCTGCGTATATTTTTGGCATACATTTGCTCCTGCCGGGTCAGCTGAGCAGCGAAGTTCTACTTAACTACCTCCTATCAGGAGAGACCTCAGAGCTGCATCTTTTGAACCCAGTACTGAGCCTGAAAAGCATTTCCAACTCCACTTACAAGTAAAACTAGCTAAAATGTGCCTGGCTGCTATTCACTGAAAAGCTCATTCTGCTTACATTTTTGGCATACGTTTGCTCCAACCGAGTCAGCTGAGCAGCGAATTTCTATTTAACCACCTGCTATCATGAGAGACCTCAGGGCTGCATCTTTTGAGCGCAGTACTGATCCTGAAAAGCGTTTCCAACCCCACTTACAAGTAAAACTAGGTAAAATGTGCCTGGCTGCTCTTCACTGAAAAGCTCATTCTGCTTACATTTTTGGCATACATTTGCTCCTGCCGGGTCAGCTGAGCAGCGAAGTTCTACTTAACCACCTGCTATCAGGAGAGACCTCAGGGCTGCATCTTTTGAGCCCAGTACTGAGCCTGAAAAGCATTTCCAACCCCACTTACAAGTAAAATTAGCTAAAATGTGCCTGGCTGCTCTTCACTGCTTACATTTCTGGCATACGTTTGCTCCTACCGGGTCAGCTGAGCAGCGAATTTCTATTTAACCACCTGCTATCATGATGCGGCCTCAGGGCTGCATCTTTTGAGCCCAGTACTGAGCCTGAAAAGCGTTTCAAACCCCACTTACAAGTAAAACTTGCTAGAATGTGCCTGGCTGCTCTTCACTGAAAAGCTCATTCTGCGTACATTTTTGGCATACATTTGCTCCTGCCGGGTCAGCTGAGCAGCGAAGTTCTATTTAACCACCTGCTACCATGAGAGATCTCATGGCTGCATCTTTTGAGCCCAGTACTGAGCCTAAAAAGCATTTCCAACCCCACTTACAAGTGAAACTAGCTAAAATGTGCCTGGCTGCTATATTCACTGAAAAGCTCATTCTGCGTACACTTCTGGCATACGTTTGCTCCTGCCGGGTCAGCTGAGCAGCGAAGTTCCATTTAACCACCTGCTATCATGAGAGATCTCAGGGCTGCATCTTTTGAGCCCAGTACTGAGCCTGAAAAGCATTTCCAACCTCACTTACAAGTAAAACTAGCTAAAATGTGCCTGGCTGCTATTCACTGAAAAGCTCATTCTGCGTACATTTTTGGCACAAATTTGCTCCTGCCGGGTCAGCTGAGCAGCGAAGTTCTACTTAACTACCTCCTATCAGGAGAGACTTCAGAGCTGCATCTTTTGAGCCCAGTACTGAGCCTGAAAAGCGTTTCCAACCCCACTTACAAGTAAAACTTGCTAGAATGTGCCTGGCTGCTATTCACTGAAAAGCTCATTCTGCTTACATTTTTGGCATACGTTTGCTCCTGCCGGGTTAGCTGAGCAGCGAATTTCTATTTAACCACCTGCTATCATGAGAGACCTCAGGGCTGCATGTTTTGAGCCCAGTAATGATCCTGAAAAGCGTTTCCAAACCCACTTACAAGTAAAACTAGCTAAAATGTGCCTGGCTACTATTCACTGAAAAGCTCATTCTGTGTACATTTTTGGCATACGTTTACTCCTGCTGGGTCAGCCAAGTGGCAAATTTCTACTTAACCACCTGCTATCATGAAAGACCTCAGGGCTGCATTTTTTGAGCACAGTACTGAGCCTGAAAAGCGTTTCCAACCCCACTTACAAGTAAAACTGGCTAAAATGTGCCTGGCTGCTATTCACTGAAAAGCTCATTCTGCGTACATTTTTGGCATACGTTTGCTCCTGCCGGGTCAGCTGAGCAGCGAAGTTCTACTTAACTACCTCCTATCATGAGAGACCTCAGAGCTGCATCTTTTGAACCCAGTACTGAGCCTGAAAAGCATTTCCAACCCCACTTACAAGTAAAACTAGCTAAAATGTGCCTGGCTGCTCTTCACTGAAAAGCTCATTCTGCTTACATTTTTTGCATACGTTTGCTCCTGCCGGGTCAGCTGAGCAGCAAATTTCTATTTAACCACCTGCTATCATGAGAGACCTCAGGGCTGCATGTTTTGAGCCCAGTACTGATCCTGAAAAGAGTTTCCAACCCCACTTACAAGTAAAACTAGCTAAAATGTGCCTGGCTGCTATTCACTGAAAAGCTCATTCTGTGTACATTTTTGGCATACGTTTGCTCCTGCTGGGTCAGCCAAGTGGCAAATTTCTACTTAACCACCTGCTATCATGAGAGACCTCAGGGCTGCATTTTTTGAGCCCAGTACTGAGCCTCAAAAGCGTTTCTAACCCCACTTACAAGTAAAACTAGCTAAAATGTGCCTGGCTGCTCTTCACTGAAAAGCTCATTCTGCGTACATTTTTGGCACAAATTTGCTCCTGCCGGGTCAGCTGAGCAGCGAAGTTCTACTTAACTACCTCCTATCATGAGAGACCTCAGAGCTGCATCTTTTGAACCCAGTACTGAGCCTGAAAAGCATTTCCAACCCCACTTACAAGTAAAACTAGCTAAAATGTGCCTGGCTGGTCTACACTGAAAAGCTCATTCTGCTTACATTTTTTGCATACGTTTGCTCCTGCCGGGTCAGCTGAGCAGCAAATTTCTATTTAACCATCTGCTATCATGAGAGACCTCAGGGCTGCATGTTTTGAGCCCAGTACTGATCCTGAAAAGAGTTTCCAACCCCACTTACAAGTAAAACTAGCTAAAATGTGCCTGGCTGCTATTCACTGAAAAGCTCATTCTGTGTACATTTTTGGCATACGTTTGCTCCTGCTGGGTCAGCCAAGTGGCAAATTTCTACTTAACCACCTGCTATCATGAGAGACCTCAGGGCTGCATTTTTTGAGCCCAGTACTGAGCCTGAAAAGCGTTTCTAACCCCACTTACAAGTAAAACTAGCTAAAATGTGCCTGGCTGCTATTCACTGAAAAGCTCATTCTGCGTATATTTTTGGCATACATTTGCTCCTGCCGGGTCAGCTGAGCAGCGAAGTTCTACTTAACTACCTCCTATCAAGAGAGACCTCAGAGCTGCATCTTTTGAACCCAGTACTGAGCCTGAAAAGCGTTTCCAACCCCACCTACAAGTAAAACTAGCTAAAATGTGCCTGGCTGCTATTCACTGAAAAGCTCATTCTATGTACATTTTTGGCATACCTTTGCTCCTGCCGGGTTAGCTGAGCAGCGAATTTCTAGTTAACCACCTGCTATCATGAGAGACCTCAGGGCTGCATCTTTTGAGCACAGTACTGAGCCTGAAAAGCGTTTCCAACCCCACTTACAAGTAAAACTAGCTAAAATATGCCTGGCTGCTCTTCACTGAAAAGCTCATTCTGCGTACATTTTTGGCACAAATTTGCTCCTGCCGGGTCAGCTGAGCAGCGAAAATCTACTTAACTACCTCCTATCAGGAGAGACTTCAGAGCTGCATCTTTTGAGCCCAGTACTGAGCCTGAAAAGCGTTTCCAACCCCACTTACAAGTAAAACTTGCTAGAATGTGCCTGGCTGCTATTCACTGAAAAGCTCATTCTGCTTACATTTTTGGCATACGTTTACTCCTGCTGGGTCAGCCAAGTGGCAAATTTCTACTTAACCACCTGCTATCATGAAAGATCTCACAGGGCTGCATTTTTTGAGCGCAGTACTGAGCCTGAAAAGCGTTTCCAACCCCACTTACAAGTAAAACTAGCTAAAATGTGCCTGGCTGCTATTCACTGAAAAGCTCATTCTGCGTACATTTTTGGCATACGTTTGCTCCTGCCGGGTCAGCTGAGCAGCGAAGTTCTACTTAACTATCCTATCATGAGAGACCTCAGAGCTGCATCTTTTGAACCCAGTACTGAGCCTGAAAAGCATTTCCAACCCCACTTAAAAGTAAAACTAGCTAAAATGTGCCTGGCTGCTCTTCACTGAAAAGCTCATTCTGCTTACATTTTTTGCATACGTTTGCTCCTGCCGGGTCAGCTGAGCAGCAAATTTGTATTTAACCACCTGCTATCATGAGAGACCTCAGGGCTGCATGTTTTGAGCCCAGTACTGATCCTGAAAAGAGTTTCCAACCCCACTTACAAGTAAAACTAGCTAAAATGTGCCTGGCTGCTATTCACTGAAAAGCTCATTCTGTGTACATTTTTGGCATACGTTTGCTCCTGCTGGGTCAGCCAAGTGGCAAATTTCTACTTAACCACCTGCTATCATGAGAGACCTCAGGGCTGCATTTTTTGAGCCCAGTACTGAGCCTGAAAAGCGTTTCTAACCCCACTTACAAGTAAAACTAGCTAAAATGTGCCTGGCTGCTCTTCACTGAAAAGCTCATTCTGCGTATATTTTTGGCATACATTTGCTCCTGCCGGGTCAGCTGAGCAGCGAAGTTCTACTTAACTACCTCCTATCAGGAGAGACCTCAGAGCTGCATCTTTTGAACCCAGTACTGAGCCTGAAAAGCATTTCCAACCCCACTTACAAGTAAAACTAGCTAAAATGTGCCTGGCTGCTATTCACTGAAAAGCTCATTCTGCTTACATTTTTGGCATACGTTTGCTCCAACCGAGTCAGCTGAGCAGCGAATTTCTATTTAACCACCTGCTATCATGAGAGACCTCAGGGCTGCATCTTTTGAGCGCAGTACTGATCCTGAAAAGCGTTTCCAACCCCACTTACAAGTAAAACTGGGTAAAATGTGCCTGGCTGCTCTTCACTGAAAAGCTCATTCTGCTTACATTTTTGGCATACATTTGCTCCTGCCGGGTCAGCTGAGCAGCAAAGTTCTACTTAACCACCTGCTATCAGGAGAGACCTCAGGGCTGCATATTTTGAGCCCAGTACTGAGCCTAAAAAGCATTTCCAACCCCACTTACAAGTAAAATTAGCTAAAATGTGCCTGGCTGCTCTTCACTGCTTACATTTTTGGCATACGTTTGCTCCTACCGGGTCAGCTGAGCAGCGAATTTCTATTTAACCACCTGCTATCATGATGCAGCCTCAGGGCTGCATCTTTTGAGCCCAGTACTGAGCCTGAAAAGCGTTTCAAACCCCACTTACAAGTAAAACTTGCTAGAATGTGCCTGGCTGCTCTTCACTGAAAAGCTCATTCTGCGTACATTTTTGGCATACATTTGCTCCTGCCGGGTCAGCTGAGCAGCGAAGTTCTATTTAACCACCTGCTACCATGAGAGATCTCAGGGCTGCATCTTTTGAGCCCAGTACTGAGCCTAAAAAGCATTTCCAACCCCACTTACAAGTGAAACTAGCTAAAATGTGCCTGGCTGCTATATTCACTGAAAAGCTCATTCTGCGTACACTTCTGGCATACGTTTGCTCCTGCCGGGTCAGCTGAGCAGCGAAGTTCCATTTAACCACCTGCTATCATGAGAGATCTCAGGGCTGCATCTTTTGAGCCCAGTACTGAGCCTGAAAAGCATTTCCAACCTCACTTACAAGTAAAACTAGCTAAAATGTGCCTGGCTGCTATTCACTGAAAAGCTCATTCTGCGTACATTTTTGGCACAAATTTGCTCCTGCCGGGTCAGCTGAGCAGCGAAGTTCTACTTAACTACCTCCTATCAGGAGAGACTTCAGAGCTGCATCTTTTGAGCCCAGTACTGAGCCTGAAAAGCGTTTCCAACCCCACTTACAAGTAAAACTTGCTAGAATGTGCCTGGCTGCTATTCACTGAAAAGCTCATTCTGCTTACATTTTTGGCATACGTTTGCTCCTGCCGGGTTAGCTGAGCAGCGAATTTCTATTTAACCACCTGCTATCATGAGAGACCTCAGGGCTGCATGTTTTGAGCCCAGTAATGATCCTGAAAAGCGTTTCCAAACCCACTTACAAGTAAAACTAGCTAAAATGTGCCTGGCTACTATTCACTGAAAAGCTCATTCTGTGTACATTTTTGGCATACGTTTACTCCTGCTGGGTCAGCCAAGTGGCAAATTTCTACTTAACCACCTGCTATCATGAAAGACCTCAGAGCTGCATCTTTTGAACCCAGTACTGAGCCTGAAAAGCATTTCCAACCCCACTTACAAGTAAAACTAGCTAAAATGTGCCTGGCTGCTCTTCACTGAAAAGCTCATTCTGCTTACATTTTTTGCATACGTTTGCTCCTGCCGGGTCAGCTGAGCAGCAAATTTCTATTTAACCACCTGCTATCATGAGAGACCTCAGGGCTGCATGTTTTGAGCCCAGTACTGATCCTGAAAAGAGTTTCCAACCCCACTTACAAGTAAAACTAGCTAAAATGTGCCTGGCTGCTATTCACTGAAAAGCTCATTCTGTGTACATTTTTGGCATACGTTTGCTCCTGCCGGGTCAGCTGAGCAGCGAATTTCTATTTATCCACCTGCTATCATGAGAGACCTCAGGGCTGCATGTTTTGAGCCCAGTACTGATCCTGAAAAGCGTTTCCAACCCCACTTACAAGTAAAACTAGCTAAAATGTGCCTGGCTGCTATATTCACTGAAAAGCTCATTCTGCGTACATTTCTGGCATACGTTGCTCCTGCCGGGTCAGCTGAGCAGCGAAGTTCTATTTAACCACCTGCTATCATGAGAGATCTCAGGGCTGCATGTTTTGAGCCCAGTACTGATCCTGAAAAGCGTTTCCAACCCCACTTACAAGTAAAACTTGCTAGAATGTGCCTGGCTGCTCTTTACTGAAAAGCTCATTACATTTTTGGCATACGTTTGCTCCTACCGGGTCAGCTGAGCAGCAAATTTCTATTTAACCACCTGCTATCATGAGAGACCTCAGGGCTGCATGTTTTGAGCCCAGTACTGATCCTGAAAAGCGTTTCCAACCACACTTACAAGTAAAACTAGCTAAAATGTGCCTGGCTGCTATATTCACTGAAAAGCTCATTCTGCGTACATTTTTGGCATACATTTGCTCCTGCCGGGTCAGCTGAGCAGCGAAGTTCTACTTAACTACCTCCTATCAGGAGAGACCTCAGAGCTGCATCTTTTGAGCCCAGTACTGAGCCTGAAAAGCATTTCCAACCCCACTTACAAGTGAAACTAGCTAAAATGTGCCTGGCTGCTATATTCACTGAAAAGCTCATTCTGCGTACATTTCTGGCATACGTTTGCTCCTGCTGGGTCAGCTGAGCAGCGAAGTTCTACTTAACTACCTCCTATCAGGAGAGACCTCAGAGCTGCATCTTTTGAGCCCAGTACTGAGCCTGAAAAGCATTTCCAACCTCACTTACAAGTAAAACTAGCTAAAATGTGCCTGGCTGCTATTCACTGAAAAGCTCATTCTGCGTACATTTTTGGCACAAATTTGCTCCTGCCGGGTCAGCTGAGCAGCGAAGTTCTACTTAACTACCTCCTATCAGGAGAGACCTCAGAGCTGCATCTTTTGAGCCCAGTACTGAGCCTGAAAAGCGTTTCCAACCCCACTTACAAGTAAAACTAGCTAAAATGTGCCTGGCTGCTCTTCACTGAAAAGCTCATTCTGCTTACATTTTTTGCATACGTTTGCTCCTGCCGGGTCAGCTGAGCAGCAAATTTCTATTTAACCACCTGCTATCATGAGAGACCTCAGGGCTGCATGTTTTGAGCCCAGTACTGATCCTGAAAAGAGTTTCCAACCCCACTTACAAGTAAAACTAGCTAAAATGTGCCTGGCTGCTATTCACTGAAAAGCTCATTCTGTGTACATTTTTGGCATACGTTTGCTCCTGCCGGGTCAGCTGAGCAGCGAATTTCTATTTATCCACCTGCTATCATGAGAGACCTCAGGGCTGCATGTTTTGAGCCCAGTACTGATCCTGAAAAGCGTTTCCAACCCCACTTACAAGTAAAACTAGCTAAAATGTGCCTGGCTGCTATATTCACTGAAAAGCTCATTCTGCGTACATTTCTGGCATACGTTTGCTCCTGCCGGGTCAGCTGAGCAGCGAAGTTCTATTTAACCACCTGCTATCATGAGAGACCTCAGGGCTGCATGTTTTGAGCCCAGTACTGATCCTGAAAAGCGTTTCCAACCCCACTTACAAGTAAAACTTGCTAGAATGTGCCTGGCTGCTCTTTACTGAAAAGCTCATTACATTTTTGGCATACGTTTGCTCCTACCGGGTCAGCTGAGCAGCAAATTTCTATTTAACCACCTGCTATCATGAGAGACCTCAGGGCTGCATGTTTTGAGCCCAGTACTGATCCTGAAAAGCGTTTCCAACCCCACTTACAAGTAAAACTAGCTAAAATGTGCCTGGCGGCTATATTCACTGAAAAGCTCATTCTGCGTACATTTTTGGCATACATTTGCTCCTGCCGGGTCAGCTGAGCAGCGAAGTTCTACTTAACTACCTCCTATCAGGAGAGACCTCAGAGCTGCATCTTTTGAGCCCAGTACTGAGCCTGAAAAGCATTTCCAACCCCACTTACAAGTGAAACTAGCTAAAATGTGCCTGGCTGCTATATTCACTGAAAAGCTCATTCTGCGTACATTTCTGGCATACGTTTGCTCCTGCCGGGTCAGCTGAGCAGCGAAGTTCTACTTAACTACCTCCTATCAGGAGAGACCTCAGAGCTGCATCTTTTGAGCCCAGTACTGCGCCTGAAAAGCATTTCCAACCTCACTTACAAGTAAAACTAGCTAAAATGTGCCTGGCTGCTATTCACTGAAAAGCTCATTCTGCGTACATTTTTGGCACAAATTTGCTCCTGCCGGGTCAGCTGAGCAGCGAAGTTCTACTTAACTACCTCCTATCAGGAGAGACTTCAGAGCTGCATCTTTTGAGCCCAGTACTGAGCCTGAAAAGCATTTCCAACCCCACTTACAGGTAAAACTAGCTAAAATGTGCCTGGCTGCTATTCACTGAAAAGCTCATTCTGCTTACATTTTTGACATATGTTTGCCCCTACCGGGTCAGCTGAGCAGCGAATTTCTATTTAACCACCTGCTATCATGAGAGACCTCCGGGCTGCATGTTTTGAGCCCAGTACTGAGCCTGAAAAGCATTTCCAACCCCACTTACAGGTAAAACTAGCTAAAATGTGCCTGGCTGCTATTCACTGAAAAGCTCATTCTGCTTACATTTTTGACATATGTTTGCCCCTACCGGGTCAGCTGAGCAGCGAATTTCTATTTAACCACCTGCTATCATGAGAGACCTCCGGGCTGCATGTTTTGAGCCCAGTACTGAGCCTGAAAAGCGTTTCCAACCCCACTTACAAGTAAAACTAGCTAAAATGTGCCTGGCTGCTCTTCACTGAAAAGCTCATTCTGCGTACATTTTTGACATACGTTTGCTCCTGCCGGGTCAGCTGAGCAGCAAATTTCTATTTAACCACCTGCTATCACGAGAGACCTCAGGGCTACATGTTTTGAGCCCAGTACTGATCCTGAAAAGCGTTTCCAACCCCACTTACAAGTAAAACTAGCTAAAATGTGCCTGGCTGCTCTTCACTGCTTACATTTTTGGCATACGTTTGCTCCTACCGGGTCAGCTGAGCAGCGAATTTCTATTTAACCACCTGCTATCATGATGCAGCCTCAGGGCTGCATCTTTTGAGCCCAGTACTGAGCCTGAAAAGCGTTTCCAACCCCACTTACAAGTAAAACTTGCTAGAATGTGCCTGGCTGCTATTCACTGAAAAGCTCATTCTGCTTACATTTTTGGCATACGTTTACTCCTGCTGGGTCAGCCAAGTGGCAAATTTCTACTTAACCACCTGCTATCATGAAAGACCTCAGGGCTGCATTTTTTGAGCGCAGTACTGAGCCTGAAAAGCGTTTCCAACCCCACTTACAAGTAAAACTAGCTAAAATGTGCCTGGCTGCTATTCACTGAAAAGCTCATTCTGCGTACATTTTTGGCATACGTTTGCTCCTGCCGGGTCAGCTGAGCAGCGAAGTTCTACTTAACTACCTCCTATCATGAGAGACCTCAGAGCTGCATCTTTTGAACCCAGTACTGAGCCTGAAAAGCATTTCCAACCCCACTTACAAGTAAAACTAGCTAAAATGTGCCTGGCTGCTCTTCACTGAAAAGCTCATTCTGCTTACATTTTTTGCATACGTTTGCTCCTGCCGGGTCAGCTGAGCAGCAAATTTCTATTTAACCATCTGCTATCATGAGAGACCTCAGGGCTGCATGTTTTGAGCCCAGTACTGATCCTGAAAAGAGTTTCCAACCCCACTTACAAGTAAAACTAGCTAAAATGTGCCTGGCTGCTATTCACTGAAAAGCTCATTCTGTGTACATTTCTGGCATACGTTTGCTCCTGCTGGGTCAGCCAAGTGGCAAATTTCTACTTAACCACCTGCTATCATGAGAGACCTCAGGGCTGCATTTTTTGAGCCCAGTACTGAGCCTGAAAAGCGTTTCTAACCCCACTTACAAGTAAAACTAGCTAAAATGTGCCTGGCTGCTATTCACTGAAAAGCTCATTCTGCGTATATTTTTGGCATACATTTGCTCCTGCCGGGTCAGCTGAGCAGCGAAGTTCTACTTAACTACCTCCTATCAGGAGAGACCTCAGAGCTGCATCTTTTGAACCCAGTACTGAGCCTGAAAAGCATTTCCAACCCCACTTACAAGTAAAACTAGCTAAAATGTGCCTGGCTGCTATTCACTGAAAAGCTCATTCTGCTTACATTTTTGGCATACGTTTGCTCCAACCGAGTCAGCTGAGCAGCGAATTTCTATTTAACCACCTGCTATCATGAGAGACCTCAGGGCTGCATCTTTTGAGCGCAGTACTGATCCTGAAAAGCGTTTCCAACCCCACTTACAAGTAAAACTAGCTAAAATGTGCCTGGCTGCTCTTCACTGAAAAGCTCATTCTGCTTACATTTTTGGCATACATTTGCTCCTGCCGGGTCAGCTGAGCAGCGAAGTTCTACTTAACCACCTGCTATCAGGAGAGACCTCAGGGCTGCATCTTTTGAGCCCAGTACTGAGCCTGAAAAGCATTTCCAACCCCACTTACAAGTAAAATTAGCTAAAATGTGCCTGGCTGCTCTTCACTGCTTACTTTTTTGGCATACGTTTGCTCCTACCGGGTCAGCTGAGCAGCGAATTTCTATTTAACCAACTGCTATCATGATGCAGCTTCAGGGCTGCATCTTTTGAACCCAGTACTGAGCCTGAAAAGCGTTTCAAACCCCACTTACAAGTAAAACTTGCTAGAATGTGCCTGGCTGCTCTTTACTGAAAAGCTCATTCTGTGTACATTTTTGGCATACGTTTGCTCCTACCGGGTCAGCTGAGCAGCAAATTTCTATTTAACCACCTGCTATCATGAGAGACCTCAGGGCTGCATGTTTTGAGCCCAGTACTGATCCTGAAAAGCGTTTCCAACCCCACTTACAAGTAAAACTAGCTAAAATGTGCCTGGCTTCTATATTCACAGAAAAGCTCATTCTGCGTACATTTTTGGCATACATTTGCTCCTGCCGGGTCAGCTGAGCAGCGAAGTTCTATTTAACCACCTGCTATCATGAGAGATCTCAGGGCTGCATCTTTTGAGCCCAGTACTGAGCCTGAAAAGCATTTCCAACCTCACTTACAAGTAAAACTAGCTAAAATGTTCCTGGCTGCTATTCACTGAAAAGCTCATTCTGCGTACATTTTTGGCACAAATTTGCTCCTGCCGGGTCAGCTGAGCAGCGAAGTTCTACTTAACTACCTCCTATCAGGAGAGACCTCAGAGCTGCATCTTTTGAACCCAGTACTGAGCCTGAAAAGCGTTTCCAACCCCACTTACAAGTAAAACTAGCTAAAATGTGCCTGGCTTCTATATTCACAGAAAAGCTCATTCTGCGTACATTTTTGGCATACATTTGCTCCTGCCGGGTCAGCTGAGCAGCGAAGTTCTATTTAACCACCTGCTATCATGAGAGATCTCAGGGCTGCATCTTTTGAGCCCAGTACTGAGCCTGAAAAGCGTTTCCAACCCCACTTACAAGTAAAACTTGCTAGAATGTGCCTGGCTGCTATTCACTGAAAAGCTCATTCTGCTTACATTTTTGGCATACGTTTGCTCCTGCCGGGTTAGCTGAGCAGCGAATTTCTATTTAACCACCTGCTATCATGAGAGACCTCAGGGCTGCATGTTTTGAGCCCAGTAATGATCCTGAAAAGCGTTTCCAAACCCACTTACAAGTAAAACTAGCTAAAATGTGCCTGGCTGCTATTCACTGAAAAGCTCATTCTGTGTACATTTTTGGCATACGTTTACTCCTGCTGGGTCAGCCAAGTGGCAAATTTCTACTTAACCACCTGCTATCATGAAAGACCTCAGGGCTGCATTTTTTGAGCACAGTACTGAGCCTGAAAAGTGTTTCCAACCCCACTTACAAGTAAAACTAGCTAAAATGTGCCTGGCTGCTATATTCACTGAAAAGCTCATTCTGCGGACATTTCTGGCATACGTTTGCTTCTGCCGGGTCAGCTGAGCAGCGAAGTTCTATTTAACCATCTGCTATCATGAGAGACCTCAGGGCTGCATGTTTTGAGCCCAGTACTGCTCCTGAAAAGAGTTTCCAACCCCACTTATTAGTAAAACTAGCTAAAATGTGCCTGGCTGCTATTCACTGAAAAGCTCATTCTGTGTACATTTTTGGCATACGTTTGCTCCTGCTGGGTCAGCCAAGTGGCAAATTTCTACTTAACCACCTGCTATCATGAGAGACCTCAGGGCTGCATTTTTTGAGCCCAGTACTGAGCCTGAAAAGCGTTTCTAACCCCACTTACAAGTAAAACTAGCTAAAATGTGCCTGGCTGCTATTCACTGAAAAGCTCATTCTGCGTATATTTTTGGCATACATTTGCTCCTGCCGGGTCAGCTGAGCAGCGAAGTTCTACTTAACTACCTCCTATCAGGAGAGACCTCAGAGCTGCATGTTTTGAACCCAGTACTGAGCCTGAAAAGCATTTCCAACCCCACTTACAAGTAAAACTAGCTAAAATGTGCCTGGCTGCTATTCACTGAAAAGCTCATTCTGCGTACATTTTTGGCATACGTTTGCTCCTGCCGGGTCAGCTAAGCAGCGAAGTTCTACTTAACTACCTCCTATCAGGAGAGACTTCAGAGCTGCATCTTTTGAGCCCAGTACTGAGCCTGAAAAGCGTTTCCAACCCCACTTACAAGTAAAACTAGCTAAAATGTGCCTGGCTGCTATATTCATTGAAAAGCTCATTCTGCGTACATTTTTGGCATACATTTGCTCCTGCTGGGTCAGCTGAGCAGCGAAGTTCTACTTAACTACCTCCTATCAAGAGAGACCTCAGAGCTGCCTCTTTTGAGCCCAGTACTGAGCCTGAAAAGCATTTCCAACCCCACTTACAAGTGAAACTAGCTAAAATGTGCCTGGCTGCTATATTCACTGAAAAGCTCATTTTGCGTACATTTCTGGCATACGTTTGCTCCTGCCGGGTCAGCTGAGCAGCGAAATTCTACTTAACCACCTGCTATCATCAGAGACCTCAGGGCTGCATGTTTTGAGCCCAGTACTGATCCTGAAAAGCGTTTCCAACCCCACCTACAAGTAAAACTAGCTAAAATGTGCCTGGCTGCTATTCACTGAAAAGCTCATTCTATCTACATTTTTGGCATACCTTTGCTCCTGCCGGGTTAGCTGAGCAGCGAATTTCTAGTTAACCACCTGCTATCATGAGAGACCTCAGGGCTGCATCTTTTGAGCACAGTACTGAGCCTGAAAAGCGTTTCCAACCCCACTTACAAGTAAAACTAGCTAAAATATGCCTGGCTGCTCTTCACTGAAAAGCTCATTCTGCGTACATTTTTGGCACAAATTTGCTCCTGCCGGGACAGCTGAGCAGCGAAAATCTACTTAACTACCTCCTATCAGGAGAGACTTCAGAGCTGCATCTTTTGAGCCCAGTACTGAGCCTGAAAAGCGTTTCCAACCCCACTTACAAGTAAAACTTGCTAGAATGTGCCTGGCTGCTATTCACTGAAAAGCTCATTCTGCTTACATTTTTGGCATACGTTTACTCCTGCTGGGTCAGCCAAGTGGCAAATTTCTACTTAACCACCTGCTATCATGAAAGATCTCACAGGGCTGCATTTTTTGAGCGCAGTACTGAGCCTGAAAAGCGTTTCCAACCCCACTTACAAGTAAAACTAGCTAAAATGTGCCTGGCTGCTATTCACTGAAAAGCTCATTCTGCGTACATTTTTGGCATACGTTTGCTCCTGCCGGGTCAGCTGAGCAGCGAAGTTCTACTTAACTACCTCCTATCATGAGAGACCTCAGAGCTGCATCTTTTGAACCCAGTACTGAGCCTGAAAAGCATTTCCAACCCCACTTACAAGTAAAACTAGCTAAAATGTGCCTGGCTGCTCTTCACTGAAAAGCTCATTCTGCTTACATTTTTTGCATACGTTTGCTCCTGCCGGGTCAGCTGAGCAGCAAATTTCTATTTAACCACCTGCTATCATGAGAGACCTCAGGGCTGCATGTTTTGAGCCCAGTACTGATCCTGAAAAGAGTTTCCAACCCCACTTACAAGTAAAACTAGCTAAAATGTGCCTGGCTGCTATTCACTGAAAAGCTCATTCTGTGTACATTTTTGGCATACGTTTGCTCCTGCTGGGTCAGCCAAGTGGAAAATTTCTACTTAACCACCTGCTATCATGAGAGACCTCAGGGCTGCATTTTTTGAGCCCAGTACTGAGCCTGAAAAGCGTTTCTAACCCCACTTACAAGTAAAACTAGCTAAAATGTGCCTGGCTGCTATTCACTGAAAAGCTCATTCTGCGTAACTTTTTGGCATACATTTGCTCCTGCCGGGTCAGCTGAGCAGCGAAGTTCTACTTAACTACCTCCTATCAGGAGAGACCTCAGAGCTGCATCTTTTGAACCCAGTACTGAGCCTGAAAAGCATTTCCAACCCCACCTACAAGTAAAACTAGCTAAAATGTGCCTGGCTGCTATTCACTGAAAAGCTCATTCTATGTACATTTTTGGCATACCTTTGCTCCTGCCGGGTTAGCTGAGCAGCGAATTTCTAGTTAACCACCTGCTATCATGAGAGACCTCAGGGCTGCATCTTTTGAGCACAGTACTGAGCCTGAAAAGCGTTTCCAACCCCACTTACAAGTAAAACTAGCTAAAATATGCCTGGCTGCTCTTCACTGAAAAGCTCATTCTGCGTACATTTTTGGCACAAATTTGCTCCTGCCGGGACAGCTGAGCAGCGAAAATCTACTTAACTACCTCCTATCAGGAGAGACTTCAGAGCTGCATCTTTTGAGCCCAGTACTGAGCCTGAAAAGCGTTTCCAACCCCACTTACAAGTAAAACTTGCTAGAATGTGCCTGGCTGCTATTCACTGAAAAGCTCATTCTGCTTACATTTTTGGCATACGTTTACTCCTGCTGGGTCAGCCAAGTGGCAAATTTCTACTTAACCACCTGCTATCATGAAAGATCTCACAGGGCTGCATTTTTTGAGCGCAGTACTGAGCCTGAAAAGCGTTTCCAACCCCACTTACAAGTAAAACTAGCTAAAATGTGCCTGGCTGCTATTCACTGAAAAGCTCATTCTGCGTACATTTTTGGCATACGTTTGCTCCTGCCGGGTCAGCTGAGCAGCGAAGTTCTACTTAACTACCTCCTATCATGAGAGACCTCAGAGCTGCATCTTTTGAACCCAGTACTGAGCCTGAAAAGCATTTCCAACCCCACTTACAAGTAAAACTAGCTAAAATGTGCCTGGCTGCTCTTCACTGAAAAGCTCATTCTGCTTACATTTTTTGCATACGTTTGCTCCTGCCGGGTCAGCTGAGCAGCAAATTTCTATTTAACCACCTGCTATCATGAGAGACCTCAGGGCTGCATGTTTTGAGCCCAGTACTGATCCTGAAAAGAGTTTCCAACCCCACTTACAAGTAAAACTAGCTAAAATGTGCCTGGCTGCTATTCACTGAAAAGCTCATTCTGTGTACATTTTTGGCATACGTTTGCTCCTGCTGGGTCAGCCAAGTGGAAAATTTCTACTTAACCACCTGCTATCATGAGAGACCTCAGGGCTGCATTTTTTGAGCCCAGTACTGAGCCTGAAAAGCGTTTCTAACCCCACTTACAAGTAAAACTAGCTAAAATGTGCCTGGCTGCTATTCACTGAAAAGCTCATTCTGCGTAACTTTTTGGCATACATTTGCTCCTGCCGGGTCAGCTGAGCAGCGAAGTTCTACTTAACTACCTCCTATCAGGAGAGACCTCAGAGCTGCATCTTTTGAACCCAGTACTGAGCCTGAAAAGCGTTTCCAACCCCACCTACAAGTAAAACTAGCTAAAATGTGCCTGGCTGCTATTCACTGAAAAGCTCATTCTATGTACATTTTTGGCATACCTTTGCTCCTGCCGGGTTAGCTGAGCAGCGAATTTCTAGTTAACCACCTGCTATCATGAGAGACCTCAGGGCTGCATCTTTTGAGCACAGTACTGAGCCTGAAAAGCGTTTCCAACCCCACTTACAAGTAAAACTAGCTAAAATATGCCTGCCTGCTCTTCACTGAAAAGCTCATTCTGCGTACATTATTGGCATACGTTTGCTCCTGCCGGGTCAGCTGAGCAGCGAAGTTCTACTTAACTACCTCCTATCATGAGAGACCTCAGAGCTGCATCTTTTGAACCCAGTACTGAGCCTGAAAAGCATTTCCAACCCCACTTACAAGTAAAACTAGCTAAAATGTGCCTGGCTGCTCTTCACTGAAAAGCTCATTCTGCTTACATTTTTTGCATACGTTTGCTCCTGCCGGGACAGCTGAGCAGCAAATTTCTATTTAACCACCTGCTATCATGAGAGACCTCAGGGCTGCATGTTTTGAGCCCAGTACTGATCCTGAAAAGCGTTTCCAACCCCACTTACAAGTAAAACTTGCTAGAATGTGCCTGGCTGCTCTTTACTGAAAAGCTCATTACATTTTTGGCATACGTTTGCTCCTACCGGGTCAGCTGAGCAGCAAATTTCTATTTAACCACCTGCTATCATGAGAGACCTCAGGGCTGCATGTTTTGAGCCCAGTACTGATCCTGAAAAGCGTTTCCAACCCCACTTACAAATACAACTAGCTAAAATGTGCCTGGCTGCTATATTCACTGAAAAGCTCATTCTGCGTACATTTTTGGCATACATTTGCTCCTGCCGGGTCAGCTGAGCAGCGAAGTTCTACTTAACTACCTCCTATCAGGAGAGACCTCAGAGCTGCATCTTTTGAGCCCAGTACTGAGCCTGAAAAGCATTTCCAACCTCACTTACAAGTAAAACTAGCTAAAATGTGCCTGGCTGCTATTCACTGAAAAGCTCATTCTGCGTACATTTTTGGCACAAATTTGCTCCTGCCGGGTCAGCTGAGCAGCGAAGTTCTACTTAACTACCTCCTATCAGGAGAGACTTCAGAGCTGCATCTTTTGAGCCCAGTACTGAGCCTGAAAAGCATTTCCAGCCCCACTTACAGGTAAAACTAGCTAAAATGTGCCTGGCTGCTATTCACTGAAAAGCTCATTCTGCTTACATTTTTGACATATGTTTGCCCCTACCGGGTCAGCTGAGCAGCGTATTTCTATTTAACCACCTGCTATCATGAGAGACCTCCGGGCTGCATGTTTTGAGCCCAGTACTGAGCCTGAAAAGCATTTCCAACCCCACTTACAGGTAAAACTAGCTAAAATGTGCCTGGCTGCTCTTCACTGAAAAGCTCATTCTGCTTACATTTTTGACATATGTTTGCCCCTACCGGGTCAGCTGAGCAGCGAATTTCTATTTAACCACCTGCTATCATGAGAGACCTCCGGGCTGCATGTTTTGAGCCCAGTACTGAGCCTGAAAAGCGTTTCCAACCCCACTTACAAGTAAAACTAGCTAAAATGTGCCTGGCTGCTCTTCACTGAAAAGCTCATTCTGCGTACATTTTTGACATACGTTTGCTCCTGCCGGGTCAGCTGAGCAGCAAATTTCTATTTAACCACCTGCTATCACGAGAGACCTCAGGGCTACATGTTTTGAGCCCAGTACTGATCCTGAAAAGCGTTTCCAACCCCACTTACAAGTAAAACTAGCTAAATTGTGCCTGGCTGCTCTTCACTGCTTACATTTTTGGCATACGTTTGCTCCTACCGGGTCAGCTGAGCAGCGAATTTCTATTTAACCACCTGCTATCATGATGCAGCCTCAGGGCTGCATCTTTTGAGCCCAGTACTGAGCCTGAAAAGCGTTTCAAACCACACTTACAAGTAAAACTTGCTAGAATGTGCCTGGCTGCTCTTTACTGAAAAGCTCATTCTGCGTACATTTTTGGCATACGTTTGCTCCTACCGGGTCAGCTGAGCAGCAAATTTCTATTTAACCACCTGCTATCATGAGAGACTTCAGAGCTGCATCTTTTGAGCCCAGTACTGAGCCTGAAAAGCGTTTCCAACCCCACTTACAAGTAAAACTTGCTAGAATGTGCCTGGCTGCTATTCACTGAAAAGCTCATTCTGCTTACATTTTTGGCATACGTTTACTCCTGCTGGGTCAGCCAAGTGGCAAATTTCTACTTAACCACCTGCTATCATGAAAGACCTCAGGGATGCATTTTTTGAGCGCAGTACTGAGCCTGAAAAGCGTTTCCAAACCCACTTACAAGTAAAACTAGCTAAAATGTGCCTGGCTGCTCTTCACTGAAAAGCTCATTCTGCTTACATTTTTTGCATACGTTTGCTCCTGCCGGGTCAGCTGAGCAGCAAATTTCTATTTAACCATCTGCTATCATGAGAGACCTCAGGGCTGCATGTTTTGAGCCCAGTACTGATCCTGAAAAGAGTTTCCAACCCCACTTACAAGTAAAACTAGCTAAAATGTGCCTGGCTGCTATTCACTGAAAAGCTCATTCTGTGTACATTTTTGGCATGCGTTTGCTCCTGCTGGGTCAGCCAAGTGGCACATTTCTACTTAACCACCTGCTATCATGAGAGACCTCAGGGCTGCATGTTTTGAGCCCAGTACTGAGCCTGAAAAGCGTTTCTAACCCCACTTACAAGTAAAACTAGCTAAAATGTGCCTGGTTGCTATTCACTGAAAAGCTCATTCTGCGTATATTTTTGGCATACATTTGCTCCTGCCGGGTCAGCTGAGCAGCGAAATTCTACTTAACTACCTCCTATCAGGAGAGACCTCAGAGCTGCATCTTTTGAACCCAGTACTGAGCCTGAAAAGCATTTCCAACCCCATTTACAAGTAAAACTAGCTAAAATGTGCCTGGCTGCTATTCACTGAAAAGCTCATTCTGCTTACATTTTTGGCATACGTTTGCTCCAACCGAGTCAGCTGAGCAGCGAATTTCTATTTAACCACCTGCTATCATGAGAGACCTCAGGGCTGCATCTTTTGAGCGCAGTACTGATCCTGAAAAGCGTTTCCAACCCCACTTACAAGTAAAACTAGCTAAAATGTGCCTGGCTGCTCTTCACTGAAAAGCTCATTCTGCTTACATTTTTGGCATACATTTGCTCCTGCCGGGTCAGCTGAGCAGCGAATTTCTACTTAACCACCTGCTATCAGGAGAGACCTCAGGGCTGCATCTTTTGAGCCCAGTACTGAGCCTGAAAATCATTTCCAACCCCACTTACAAGTAAAATTAGCTAAAATGTGCCTGGCTGCTCTTCACTGCTTACATTTTTGGCATACGTTTGCTCCTACCGGGTCAGCTGAGCAGCGAATTTCTATTTAACCACCTGCTATCATGATGCAGCCTCAGGGCTGCATCTTTTGAGCCCAGTACTGAGCCTGAAAAGCGTTTCAAACCCCACTTACAAGTAAAACTTGCTAGAATGTGCCTGGCTGCTCTTTACTGAAAAGCTCATTCTGCGTACATTTTCGGCATACGTTTGCTCCTACCGGGTCAGCTGAGCAGCAAATTTCTATTTAACCACCTGCTATCATGAGAGACCTCAGGGCTGCATGTTTTGAGCCCAGTACTGATCCTGAAAAGCGTTTCCAACCCCACTTACAAGTAAAACTAGCTAAAATGTGCCTGGCTTCTATATTCACTGAAAAGCTCATTCTGCGTACATTTTTGGCATACATTTGCTCCTGCCGGGTCAGCTGAGCAGCGAAGTTCTATTTAACCACCTGCTATCATGAGAGATCTCAGGGCTGCATGTTTTGAGCCCAGTACTGATCCTGAAAAGCATTTCCAACCTCACTTACAAGTAAAACTAGCTAAAATGTTCCTGGCTGCTATTCACTGAAAAGCTCATTCTGCGTACATTTTTGGTACAAATTTGCTCCTGCCGGGTCAGCTGAGCAGCGAAGTTCTACTTAACTACCTCCTATCAGGAGAGACTTCAGAGCTGCATCTTTTGAGCCCAGTACTGAGCCTGAAAAGCGTTTCCAACCCCACTTACAAGTAAAACTTGCTAGAATGTGCCTGGCTGCTATTCACTGAAAAGCTCATTCTGCTTACATTTTTGGCATACGTTTGCTCCTGCCGGGTTAGCTGAGCAGCGAATTTCTATTTAACCACCTGCTATCATGAGAGACCTCAGGGCTGCATGTTTTGAGCCCAGTAATGATCCTGAAAAGCGTTTCCAAACCCACTTACAAGTAAAACTAGCTAAAATGTGCCTGGCTGCTATTCACTGAAAAGCTCATTCTGTGTACATTTTTGGCATACGTTTACTCCTGCTGGGTCAGCCAAGTGGCAAATTTCTACTTAACCACCTGCTATTATGAAAGACCTCAGGGCTGCATTTTTTGAGCGCAGTACTGAGCCTGAAAAGCGTTTCCAACCCCACTTACAAGTAAAACTAGCTAAAATGTGCCTGGCTGCTATATTCACTGAAAAGCTCATTCTGCGGACATTTCTGGCATACGTTTGCTCCTGCCGGGTCAGCTGAGCAGCGAAGTTCTATTTAACCATCTGCTATCATGAGAGACCTCAGGGCTGCATGTTTTGAGCCCAGTACTGATCCTGAAAAGAGTTTCCAACCCCACTTATTAGTAAAACTAGCTAAAATGTGCCTGGCTGCTATTCACTGAAAAGCTCATTCTGTGTACATTTTTGGCATACGTTTGCTCCTGCTGGGTCAGCCAAGTGGCAAATTTCTACTTAACCACCTGCTATCATGAGAGACCTCAGGGCTGCATTTTTTGAGCCCAGTACTGAGCCTGAAAAGCGTTTCTAACCCCACTTACAAGTAAAACTAGCTAAAATGTGCCTGGCTGCTATTCACTGAAAAGCTCATTCTGCGTATATTTTTGGCATACATTTGCTCCTGCCGGGTCAGCTGAGCAGCGAAGTTCTACTTAACTACCTCCTATCAGGAGAGACTTCAGAGCTGCATGTTTTGAACCCAGTACTGAGCCTGAAAAGCATTTCCAACCCCACTTACAAGTAAAACTAGCTAAAATGTGCCTGGCTGCTATATTCATTGAAAAGCTCATTCTGCGTAAATTTTTGGCATACATTTGCTCCTGCTGGGTCAGCTGAGCAGCGAAGTTCTACTTAACTACCTCCTATCAAGAGAGACCTCAGAGCTGCCTCTTTTGAGCCCAGTACTGAGCCTGAAAAGCATTTCCAACCCCACTTACAAGTGAAACTAGCTAAAATGTGCCTGGCTGCTATATTCACTGAAAAGCTCATTCTGCGTACATTTCTGGCATACGTTTGCTCCTGCCGGGTCAGCTGAGCAGCGAAATTCTACTTAACCACCTGCTATCATCAGAGACCTCAGGGCTGCATGTTTTGAGCCCAGTACTGATCCTGAAAAGCGTTTCCAACCCCACCTACAAGTAAAACTAGCTAAAATGTGCCTGGCTGCTATTCACTGAAAAGCTCATTCTATGTACATTTTTGGCATACCTTTGCTCCTGCCGGGTTAGCTGAGCAGCGAATTTCTAGTTAACCACCTGCTATCATGAGAGACCTCAGGGCTGCATCTTTTGAGCACAGTACTGAGCCTGAAAAGCGTTTCCAACCCCACTTACAAGTAAAACTAGCTAAAATATGCCTGGCTGCTCTTCACTGAAAAGCTCATTCTGCGTACATTTTTGGCACAAATTTGCTCCTGCCGGGTCAGCTGAGCAGCGAAAATCTACTTAACTACCTCCTATCAGGAGAGACTTCAGAGCTGCATCTTTTGAGCCCAGTACTGAGCCTGAAAAGCGTTTCCAACCCCACTTACAAGTAAAACTTGCTAGAATGTGCCTGGCTGCTATTCACTGAAAAGCTCATTCTGCTTACATTTTTGGCATACGTTTACTCCTGCTGGGTCAGCCAAGTGGCAAATTTCTACTTAACCACCTGCTATCATGAAAGATCTCACAGGGCTGCATTTTTTGAGCGCAGTACTGAGCCTGAAAAGCGTTTCCAACCCCACTTACAAGTAAAACTAGCTAAAATGTGCCTGGCTGCTATTCACTGAAAAGCTCATTCTGCGTACATTTTTGGCATACGTTTGCTCCTGCCGGGTCAGCTGAGCAGCGAAGTTCTACTTAACTACCTCCTATCATGAGAGACCTCAGAGCTGCATCTTTTGAACCCAGTACTGAGCCTGAAAAGCATTTCCAACCCCACTTACAAGTAAAACTAGCTAAAATGTGCCTGGCTGCTCTTCACTGAAAAGCTCATTCTGCTTACATTTTTTGCATACGTTTGCTCCTGCCGGGTCAGCTGAGCAGCAAATTTCTATTTAACCACCTGCTATCATGAGAGACCTCAGGGCTGCATGTTTTGAGCCCAGTACTGATCCTGAAAAGAGTTTCAAACCCCACTTACAAGTAAAACTAGCTAAAATGTGCCTGGCTGCTCTTCACTGAAAAGCTCATTCTGCTTACATTTTTTGCATACGTTTGCTCCTGCCGGGTCAGCTGAGCAGCAAATTTCTACTTAACCACCTGCTATCATGAGAGACCTCAGGGCTGCATTTTTTGAGCCCAGTACTGAGCCTGAAAAGCGTTTCTAACCCCACTTACAAGTAAAACTAGCTAAAATGTGCCTGGCTGCTATTCACTGAAAAGCTCATTCTGCGTATATTTTTGGCATACATTTGCTCCTGCCGGGTCAGCTGAGCAGCGAAGTTCTACTTAACTACCTCCTATCAGGAGAGACCTCAGAGCTGCATCTTTTGAACCCAGTACTGAGCCTGAAAAGCATTTCCAACCCCACCTACAAGTAACACTAGCTAAAATGTGCCTGGCTGCTATTCACTGAAAAGCTCATTCTATGTACATTTTTGGCATACCTTTGCTCCTGCCGGGTTAGCTGAGCAGCGAATTTCTAGTTAACCACCTGCTATCATGAGAGACCTCAGGGCTGCATCTTTTGAGCACAGTACTGAGCCTGAAAAGCGTTTCCAACCCCACTTACAAGTAAAACTAGCTAAAATATGCCTGGCTGCTCTTCACTGAAAAGCTCATTCTGCGTACATTTTTGGCACAAATTTGCTCCTCCCGGGTCAGCTGAGCAGCGAAAATCTACTTAACTACCTCCTATCAGGAGAGACTTCAGAGCTGCATCTTTTGAGCCCAGTACTGAGCCTGAAAAGCGTTTCCAACCCCACTTACAAGTAAAACTTGCTAGAATGTGCCTGGCTGCTATTCACTGAAAAGCTCATTCTGCTTACATTTTTTGCATACGTTTGGTCCTGCCGGGACAGCTGAGCAGCAAATTTCTATTTAACCACCTGCTATCATGAGAGACCTCAGGGCTGCATGTTTTGAGCCCAGTACTGATCCTGAAAAGAGTTTCCAACCCCACTTACAAGTAAAACTAGCTAAAATGTGCCTGGCTGCTATTCACTGAAAAGCTCATTCTGTGTACATTTTTGGCATACGTTTGCTCCTGCCGGGTCAGCTGAGCAGCAAAGTTCTATTTAACCACCTGCTATCATGAGAGACCTCAGGGCTGCATGTTTTGAGCCCAGTACTGATCCTGAAAAGCGTTTCCAACCCCACTTACAAGTAAAACTTTCTAGAATGTGCCTGGCTGCTCTTTACTGAAAAGCTCATTACATTTTTGGCATACGTTTGCTCCTACCGGGTCAGCTGAGCAGCAAATTTCTATTTAACCACCTGCTATCATGAGAGACCTCAGGGCTGCATGTTTTGAGCCCAGTACTGATCCTGAAAAGCGTTTCCAACCCCACTTACAAATACAACTAGCTAAAATGTGCCTGGCTGCTATATTCACTGAAAAGCTCATTCTGCGTACATTTTTGGCATACATTTGCTCCTGCCGGGTCAGCTGAGCAGCGAAGTTCTACTTAACTACCTCCTATCAGGAGAGACATCAGAGCTGCATCTTTTGAGCCCAGTACTGAGCCTGAAAAGCATTTCCAACCCCACTTACAAGTGAAACTAGCTAAAATGTGCCTGGCTGCTATATTCACTGAAAAGCTCATTCTGCGTACATTTCTGGCATACGTTTGCTCCTGCCGGGTCAGCTGAGCAGCGAAGTTCTACTTAACTACCTCCTATCAGGAGAGACCTCAGAGCTGCATCTTTTGAGCCCAGTACTGAGCCTGAAAAGCATTTCCAACCTCACTTACAAGTAAAACTAGCTAAAATGTGCCTGGCTGCTATTCACTGAAAAGCTCATTCTGCGTACATTTTTGGCACAAATTTGCTCCTGCCGGGTCAGCTGAGCAGCGAAGTTCTACTTAACTACCTCCTATCAGGAGAGACTTCAGAGCTGCATTTTTTGAGCCCAGTACTGAGCCTGAAAAGCATTTCCAACCCCACTTACAGGTAAAACTAGCTAAAATGTGCCTGGCTGCTATTCACTGAAAAGCTCATTCTGCTTACATTTTTGACATATGTTTGCCCCTACCGGGTCAGCTGAGCAGCAAATTTCTATTTAACCACCTGCTATCATGAGAGACCTCCGGGCTGCATGTTTTGAGCCCAGTACTGAGCCTGAAAAGCATTTCCAACCCCACTTACAGGTAAAACTAGCTAAAATGTGCCTGGCTGCTATTCACTGAAAAGCTCATTCTGCTTACATTTTTGACATATGTTTGCCCCTACCGGGTCAGCTGAGCAGCGAATTTCTATTTAACCACCTGCTATCATGAGAGACCTCCGGGCTGCATGTTTTGAGCCCAGTACTGAGCCTGAAAAGCGTTTCCAACCCCACTTACAAGTAAAACTAGCTAAAATGTGCCTGGCTGCTCTTCACTGAAAAGCTCATTCTGCATACATTTTTGACATACGTTTGCTCCTGCCGGGTCAGCTGAGCAGCGAATTTCTATTTAACCACCTGCTATCACGAGAGACCTCAGGGCTACACGTTTTGAGCCCAGTACTGATCCTGAAAAGCGTTTCCAACCCCACTTACAAGTAAAACTAGCTAAAATGTGCCTGGCTGCTCTTCACTGCTTACATTTTTGGCATACGTTTGCTCCTACCGGGTCAGCTGAGCAGCGAATTTCTATTTAACCACCTGCTATCATGATGCAGCCTCAGGGATGCATCTTTTGAGCCCAGTACTGAGCCTGAAAAGCGTTTCAAACCACACTTACAAGTAAAACTTGCTAGAATGTGCCTGGCTGCTCTTTACTGAAAAGCTCATTCTGCGTACATTTTTGGCATACGTTTGCTCCTACCGGGTCAGCTGAGCAGCAAATTTCTATTTAACCACCTGCTATCATGAGAGACTTCAGAGCTGCATCTTTTGAGCCCAGTACTGAGCCTGAAAAGCGTTTCCAACCCCACTTACAAGTAAAACTTGCTAGAATGTGCCTGGCTGCTATTCACTGAAAAGCTCTTTCTGCTTACATTTTTGGCATACGTTTACTCCTGCTGGGTCAGCCAAGTGGCAAATTTCTACTTAACCACCTGCTATCATGAAAGACCTCAGGGCTGCATTTTTTGAGCGCAGTACTGAGCCTGAAAAGCGTTTCCAACCCCACTTACAAGTAAAACTAGCTAAAATGTGCCTGGCTGCTATTCACTGAAAAGCTCATTCTGCGTACATTTTTGGCATACGTTTGCTCCTGCCGGGTCAGCTGAGCAGCGAAGTTCTACTTAACTACCTCCTATCATGAGAGACCTCAGAGCTGCATCTTTTGAACCCAGTACTGAGCCTGAAAAGCATTTCCAACCCCACTTACAAGTAAAACTAGCTAAAATGTGCCTGGCTGCTCTTCACTGAAAAGCTCATTCTGCTTACATTTTTTGCATACGTTTGCTCCTGCCGGGTCAGCTGAGCAGCAAATTTCTATTTAACCATCTGCTATCATAAGAGACCTCAGGGCTGCATGTTTTGAGCCCAGTACTGATCCTGAAAAGAGTTTCCAACCCCACTTAAAAGTAAAACTAGCTAAAATGTGCCTGGCTGCTATTCACTGAAAAGCTCATTCTGTGTACATTTTTGGCATACGTTTGCTCCTGCTGGGTCAGCCAAGTGGCAAATTTCTACTTAACCACCTGCTATCATGAGAGACCTCAGGGCTGCCTTTTTTGAGCCCAGTACTGAGCCTGAAAAGCATTTCTAACCCCACTTACAAGTAAAACTAGCTAAAATGTGCCTGGCTGCTATTCACTGAAAAGCTCATTCTGCGTATATTTTTGGCATACATTTGCTCCTGCCGGGTCAGCTGAGCAGCGAAGTTCTACTTAACTACCTCCTATCAGGAGAGACCTCAGAGCTGCATCTTTTGAACCCAGTACTGAGCCTGAAAAGCATTTCCAACCCCACTTACAAGTAAAACTAGCTAAAATGTGCCTGGCTGCTATTCACTGAAAAGCTCATTCTGCTTACATTTTTGGCATACGTTTGCTCCAACCGAGTCAGCTGAGCAGCGAATTTCTATTTAACCACCTGCTATCATGAGAGACCTCAGGGCTGCATCTTTTGAGCGCAGTACTGATCCTGAAAAGCGTTTCCAACCCCACTTACAAGTAAAACTAGCTAAAATGTGCCTGGCTGCTCTTCACTGAAAAGCTCATTCTGCTTACATTTTTGGCATACATTTGCTCCTGCCGGGTCAGCTGAGCAGCGAATTTCTACTTAACCACCTGCTATCAGGAGAGACCTCAGGGCTGCATCTTTTGAGCCCAGTACTGAGCCTGAAAATCATTTCCAACCCCACTTACAAGTAAAATTAGCTAAAATGTGCCTGGCTGCTCTTCACTGCTTACATTTTTGGCATACGTTTGCTCCTACCGGGTCAGCTGAGCAGCGAATTTCTATTTAACCACCTGCTATCATGATGCAGCCTCAGGGCTGCATCTTTTGAGCCCAGTACTGAGCCTGAAAAGCGTTTCAAACCCCACTTACAAGTAAAACTTGCTAGAATGTGCCTGGCTGCTCTTTACTGAAAAGCTCATTCTGCGTACATTTTTGGCATACGTTTGCTCCTACCGGGTCAGCTGAGCAGCAAATTTCTATTTAACCACCTGCTATCATGAGAGACCTCAGGGCTGCATGTTTTGAGCCCAGTACTGATCCTGAAAAGCGTTTCCAACCCCACTTACAAGTAAAACTAGCTAAAATGTGCCTGGCTTCTATATTCACTGAAAAGCTCATTCTGCGTACATTTTTGGCATACATTTGCTCCTGCCGGGTCAGCTGAGCAGCGAAGTTCTATTTAACCACCTGCTATCATGAGAGATCTCAGGGCTGCATCTTTTGAGCCCAGTACTGAGCCTGAAAAGCATTTCCAACCTCACTTACAAGTAAAACTAGCTAAAATGTTCCTGGCTGCTATTCACTGAAAAGCTCATTCTGCGTACATTTTTGGCACAAATTTGCTCCTGCCGGGTCAGCTGAGCAGCGAAGTTCTACTTAACTACCTCCTATCAGGAGAGACTTCAGAGCTGCATCTTTTGAGCCCAGTACTGAGCCTGAAAAGCGTTTCCAACCCCACTTACAAGTAAAACTTGCTAGAATGTGCCTGGCTGCTATTCACTGAAAAGCTCATTCTGCTTACATTTTTGGCATACGTTTGCTCCTGCCGGGTTAGCTGAGCAGCGAATTTCTACTTAACCACCTGCTATCATGAGAGACCTCAGGGCTGCATGTTTTGAGCCCAGTAATGATCCTGAAAAGCGTTTCCAAACCCACTTATTAGTAAAACTAGCTAAAATGTGCCTGGCTGCTATTCACTGAAAAGCTCATTCTGTGTACATTTTTGGCATACGTTTGCTCCTGCTGGGTCAGCCAAGTGGCAAATTTCTACTTAACCACCTGCTATCATGAGAGACCTCAGGGCTGCCTTTTTTGAGCCCAGTACTGAGCCTGAAAAGCATTTCTAACCCCACTTACAAGTAAAACTAGCTAAAATGTGCCTGGCTGCTATTCACTGAAAAGCTCATTCTGCGTATATTTTTGGCATACATTTGCTCCTGCCGGGTCAGCTGAGCAGCGAAGTTCTACTTAACTACCTCCTATCAGGAGAGACCTCAGAGCTGCATCTTTTGAACCCAGTACTGAGCCTGAAAAGCATTTCCAACCCCACTTACAAGTAAAACTAGCTAAAATGTGCCTGGCTGCTATTCACTGAAAAGCTCATTCTGCTTACATTTTTGGCATACGTTTGCTCCAACCGAGTCAGCTGAGCAGCGAATTTCTATTTAACCACCTGCTATCATGAGAGACCTCAGGGCTGCATCTTTTGAGCGCAGTACTGATCCTGAAAAGCGTTTCCAACCCCACTTACAAGTAAAACTAGCTAAAATGTGCCTGGCTGCTCTTCACTGAAAAGCTCATTCTGCTTACATTTTTGGCATACATTTGCTCCTGCCGGGTCAGCTGAGCAGCGAAGTTCTACTTAACTACCTCCTATCAGGAGAGACCTCAGAGCTGCATCTTTTGAACCCAGTACTGAGCCTGAAAAGCATTTCCAACCCCACTTACAAGTAAAACTAGCTAAAATGTGCCTGGCTGCTATTCACTGAAAAGCTCATTCTGCTTACATTTTTGGCATACGTTTGCTCCAACCGAGTCAGCTGAGCAGCGAATTTCTATTTAACCACCTGCTATCATGAGAGACCTCAGGGCTGCATCTTTTGAGCGCAGTACTGATCCTGAAAAGAGTTTCCAACCCCACTTACAAGTAAAACTAGCTAAAATGTGCCTGGCTGCTCTTCACTGAAAAGCTCATTCTGCTTACATTTTTGGCATACATTTGCTCCTGCCGGGTCAGCTGAGCAGCGAATTTCTACTTAACCACCTGCTATCAGGAGAGACCTCAGGGCTGCATCTTTTGAGCCCAGTACTGAGCCTGAAAATCATTTCCAACCCCACTTACAAGTAAAATTAGCTAAAATGTGCCTGGCTGCTCTTCACTGCTTACATTTTTGGCATACGTTTGCTCCTACCGGGTCAGCTGAGCAGCGAATTTCTATTTAACCACCTGCTATCATGATGCAGCCTCAGGGCTGCATCTTTTGAGCCCAGTACTGAGCCTGAAAAGCGTTTCAAACCCCACTTACAAGTAAAACTTGCTAGAATGTGCCTGGCTGCTCTTTACTGAAAAGCTCTTCTGCGTACATTTTTGGCATACGTTTGCTCCTACCGGGTCAGCTGAGCAGCAAATTTCTATTTAACCACCTGCTATCATGAGAGACCTCAGGGCTGCATGTTTTGAGCCCAGTACTGATCCTGAAAAGCGTTTCCAACCCCACTTACAAGTAAAACTAGCTAAAATGTGCCTGGCTTCTATATTCACTGAAAAGCTCATTCTGCGTACATTTTTGGCATACATTTGCTCCTGCCGGGTCAGCTGAGCAGCGAAGTTCTATTTAACCACCTGCTATCATGAGAGATCTCAGGGCTGCATCTTTTGAGCCCAGTACTGAGCCTGAAAAGCATTTCCAACCTCACTTACAAGTAAAACTAGCTAAAATGTTCCTGGCTGCTATTCACTGAAAAGCTCATTCTGCGTACATTTTTGGCACAAATTTGCTCCTGCCGGGTCAGCTGAGCAGCGAAGTTCTACTTAACTACCTCCTATCAGGAGAGACTTCAGAGCTGCATCTTTTGAGCCCAGTACTGAGCCTGAAAAGCGTTTCCAACCCCACTTACAAGTAAAACTTGCTAGAATGTGCCTGGCTGCTATTCACTGAAAAGCTCATTCTGCTTACATTTTTGGCATACGTTTGCTCCTGCCGGGTTAGCTGAGCAGCGAATTTCTATTTAACCATCTGCTATCATGAGAGACCTCAGGGCTGCATGTTTTGAGCCCAGTAATGATCCTGAAAAGCGTTTCCAAACCCACTTACAAGTAAAACTAGCTAAAATGTGCCTGGCTGCTATTCACTGAAAAGCTCATTCTGTGTACATTTTTGGCATACGTTTACTCCTGCTGGGTCAGCCAAGTGGCAAATTTCTACTTAACCACCTGCTATCATGAAAGACCTCAGGGCTGCATTTTTTGAGCGCAGTACTGAGCCTGAAAAGCGTTTCCAACCCCACTTACAAGTAAAACTAGCTAAAATGTGCCTGGCTGCTATATTCACTGAAAAGCTCATTCTGCGGACATTTCTGGCATACGTTTGCTCCTGCCGGGTCAGCTGAGCAGCGAAGTTCTATTTAACCATCTGCTATCATGAGAGACCTCAGGACTGCATGTTTTGAGCCCAGTACTGATCCTGAAAAGAGTTTCCAACCCCACTTATTAGTAAAACTAGCTAAAATGTGCCTGGCTGCTATTCACTGAAAAGCTCATTCTGTGTACATTTTTGGCATACGTTTGCTCCTGCTGGGTCAGCCAAGTGGCAAATTTCTACTTAACCACCTGCTATCATGAGAGACCTCAGGGCTGCATTTTTTGAGCCCAGTACTGAGCCTCAAAAGCGTTTCTAACCCCACTTACAAGTAAAACTAGCTAAAATGTGCCTGGCTGCTATTCACTGAAAAGCTCATTCTGCGTATATTTTTGGCATACATTTGCTCCTGCCGGGTCAGCTGAGCAGCGAAGTTCTACTTAACTACCTCCTATCAGGAGAGACCTCAGAGCTGCATGTTTTGAACCCAGTACTGAGCCTGAAAAGCATTTCCAACCCCACTTACAAGTAAAACTAGCTAAAATGTGCCTGGCTGCTATTCACTAAAAAGCTCATTCTGCGTACATTTTTGGCATACGTTTGCTCCTGCCGGGTCAGCTAAGCAGGGAAGTTCTACTTAACTACCTCCTATCAGGAGAGACTTCAGAGCTGCATCTTTTGAGCCCAGTACTGAGCCTGAAAAGCGTTTCCAACCCCACTTACAAGTAAAACTAGCTAAAATGTGCCTGGCTGCTATATTCATTGAAAAGCTCATTCTGCGTAAATATTTGGCATACATTTGCTCCTGCTCGGTCAGCTGAGCAGCGAAGTTCTACTTAACTACCTCCTATCAAGAGAGACCTCAGAGCTGCCTCTTTTGAGCCCAGTACTGAGCCTGAAAAGCATTTCCAACCCCACTTACAAGTGAAACTAGCTAAAATGTGCCTGGCTGCTATATCCACTGAAAAGCTCATTCTGCGTACATTTCTGGCATACGTTTGCTCCTGCCGGGTCAGCTGAGCAGCGAAATTCTACTTAACCACCTGCTATCATCAGAGACCTCAGGGCTGCATGTTTTGAGCCCAGTACTGATCCTGAAAAGCGTTTCCAACCCCACCTACAAGTAAAACTAGCTAAAATGTGCCTGGCTGCTATTCACTGAAAAGCTCATTCTATGTACATTTTTGGCATACCTTTGCTCCTGCCGGGTTAGCTGAGCAGCGAATTTCTAGTTAACCACCTGCTATCATGAGAGACCGCAGGGCTGCATCTTTTGAGCACAGTACTGAGCCTGAAAAGCGTTTCCAACCCCACTTACAAGTAAACTAGCTAAAATATGCCTGGCTGCTCTTCACTGAAAAGCTCATTCTGCGTACATTTTTGGCACAAATTTGCTCCTGCCGGGTCAGCTGAGCAGCGAAAATCTACTTAACTACCTCCTATCAGGAGAGACTTCAGAGCTGCATCTTTTGAGCCCAGTACTGAGCCTGAAAAGCGTTTCCAACCCCACTTACAAGTAAAACTTGCTAGAATGTGCCTGGCTGCTATTCACTGAAAAGCTCATTCTGCTTACATTTTTGGCATACGTTTACTCCTGCTGGGTCAGCCAAGTGGCAAATTTCTACTTAACCACCTGCTATCATGAAAGATCTCACAGGGCTGCATTTTTTGAGCGCAGTACTGAGCCTGAAAAGCGTTTCCAACCCCACTTACAAGTAAAACTAGCTAAAATGTGCCTGGCTGCTATTCACTGAAAAGCTCATTCTGCGTACATTTTTGGCATACGTTTGCTCCTGCCGGGTCAGCTGAGCAGCGAAGTTCTACTTAACTACCTCCTATCATGAGAGACCTCAGAGCTGCATCTTTTGAACACAGTACTGAGCCTGAAAAGCATTTCCAACCCCACTTACAAGTAAAACTAGCTAAAATGTGCCTGGCTGCTCTTCACTGAAAAGCTCATTCTGCTTACATTTTTTGCATACGTTTGCTCCTGCCGGGTCAGCTGAGCAGCAAATTTCTACTTAACCACCTGCTATCATGAGAGACCTCAGGGCTGCATTTTTTGAGCCCAGTACTGAGCCTGAAAAGCGTTTCTAACCCCACTTACAAGTAAAACTAGCTAAAATGTGCCTGGCTGCTATTCACTGAAAAGCTCATTCTGCGTATATTTTTGGCATACATTTGCTCCTGCCGGGTCAGCTGAGCAGCGAAGTTCTACTTAACTACCTCCTATCAGGAGAGACCTCAGAGCTGCATCTTTTGAACCCAGTACTGAGCCTGAAAAGCGTTTCCAACCCCACCTACAAGTAAAACTAGCTAAAATGTGCCTGGCTGCTATTCACTGAAAAGCTCATTCTATGTACATTTTTGGCATACCTTTGCTCCTGCCGGGTTAGCTGAGCAGCGAATTTCTAGTTAACCATCTGCTATCATGAGAGACCTCAGGGCTGCATGTTTTGAGCCCAGTACTGATCCTGAAAAGAGTTTCCAACACCACTTACAAGTAAAACTAGCTAAAATGTGCCTGGCTGCTATTCACTGAAAAGCTCATTCTATGTACATTTTTGGCATACCTTTGCTCCTGCCGGGTTAGCTGAGCAGCGAATTTCTAGTTAACCATCTGCTATCATGAGAGACCTCAGGGCTGCATGTTTTGAGCCCAGTACTGATCCTGAAAAGAGTTTCCAACACCACTTACAAGTAAAACTAGCTAAAATGTGCCTGGCTGCTATTCACTGAAAAGCTCATTCTGTGTACATTTTTGGCATACGTTTGCTCCTGCTGGGTCAGCCAAGTGGCAAATTTCTACTTAACCACCTGCTATCATGAGAGACCTCAGGGCTGCCTTTTTTGAGCCCAGTACTGAGCCTGAAAAGCATTTCTAACCCCACTTACAAGTAAAACTAGCTAAAATGTGCCTGGCTGCTATTCACTGAAAAGCTCATTCTGCGTATATTTTTGGCATACATTTGCTCCTGCCGGGTCAGCTGAGCAGCGAAGTTCTACTTAACTACCTCCTATCAGGAGAGACCTCAGAGCTGCATCTTTTGAACCCAGTACTGAGCCTGAAAAGCATTTCCAACCCCACTTACAAGTAAAACTAGCTAAAATGTGCCTGGCTGCTATTCACTGAAAAGCTCATTCTGCTTACATTTTTGGCATACGTTTGCTCCAACCGAGTCAGCTGAGCAGCGAATTTCTATTTAACCACCTGCTATCATGAGAGACCTCAGGGCTGCATCTTTTGAGCGCAGTACTGATCCTGAAAAGCGTTTCCAACCCCACTTACAAGTAAAACTAGCTAAAATGTGCCTGGCTGCTCTTCACTGAAAAGCTCATTCTGCTTACATTTTTGGCATACATTTGCTCCTGCCGGGTCAGCTGAGCAGCGAAGTTCTACTTAACCACCTGCTATCAAGAGAGACCTCAGGGCTGCATCTTTTGAGCCCAGTACTGAGCCTGAAAAGCATTTCCAACCCCACTTACAAGTAAAATTAGCTAAAATGTGCCTGGCTGCTCTTCACTGCTTACATTTTAGGCATACGTTTGCTCCTACCGGGTCAGCTGAGCAGCAAATTTCTATTTAACCACCTGCTATCATGTGCAGCCTCAGGGCTGCATCTTTTGAGCCCAGTACTGAGCCTGAAAAGCGTTTCAAACCCCACTTACAAGTAAAACTTGCTAGAATGTGCCTGGCTGCTCTTTACTGAAAAGCTCATTCTGCGTACATTTTTGGCATATGTTTGCTCCTACCGGGTCAGCTGAGCAGCAAATTTCTATTTAACCACCTGCTATCATGAGAGACTTCAGAGCTGCATCTTTTGAGCCCAGTACTGAGCCTGAAAAGCATTTCCAACCCCACTTACAAGTAAAACTTGCTAGAATGTGCCTGGCTGCTATTCACTGAAAAGCTCATTCTGCTTACATTTTTGGCATACGTTTACTCCTGCTGGGTCAGCCAAGTAGCAAATTTCTACTTAACCACCTGCTATCATGAAAGACCTCAGGGCTGCATTTTTTGAGCGCAGTACTGAGCCTGAAAAGCGTTTCCAACCCCACTTACAAGTAAAACTAGCTAAAATGTGCCTGGCTGCTATTCACTGAAAAGCTCATTCTGCTTACATTTTTGGCATACGTTTGCTCCAACCGAGTCAGCTGAGCAGCGAATTTCTATTTAACCACCTGCTATCATGAGAGACCTCAGGGCTGCATCTTTTGAGCGCAGTACTGATCCTGAAAAGCGTTTCCAACCCCATTTACAAGTAAAACTAGCTAAAATGTGCCTGGCTGCTCTTCACTGAAAAGCTCATTCTGCTTACATTTTTGGCATACATTTGCTCCTGCCGGGTCAGCTGAGCAGCGAAGTTCTACTTAACCACCTGCTATCAGGAGAGACCTCAGGGCTGCATCTTTTGAGCCCAGTACTGAGCCTGAAAAGCATTTCCAACCCCACTTACAAGTAAAATTAGCTAAAATGTGCCTGGCTGCTCTTCACTGCTTACATTTTTGGCATACGTTTGCTCCTACCGGGTCAGCTGAGCAGCGAATTTCTATTTAACCACCTGCTATCATGATGCAGCCTCAGGGCTGCATCTTTTGAGCCCAGTACTGAGCCTGAAAAGCGTTTCCAACCCCACTTACAAGTAAAACTTGCTAGAATGTGCCTGGCTGCTCTTCACTGAAAAGCTCATTCTGCGTTCATTTTTGGCATACATTTGCTCCTGCCGGGTCAGCTGAGCAGCGAAGTTCTATTTAACCACCTGCTACCATGAGAGATCTCAGGGCTGCATCTTTTGAGCCCAGTACTGAGCCTAAAAAGCATTTCCAACCCCACTTACAAGGGAAACTAGCTAAAATGTGCCTGGCTGCTATATTCACTGAAAAGCTCATTCTGCGTACATTTCTGGCATACGTTTGCTCCTGCCGGGTCAGCTGAGCAGCGAAGTTCTATTTAACCACCTGCTATCATGAGAGATCTCAGGGCTGCATCTTTTGAGCCCAGTACTGAGCCTGAAAAGCATTTCCAACCCCACTTACAAGTAAAACTTGCTAGAATGTGCCTGGCTGCTCTTTACTGAAAAGCTCATTACATTTTTGGCATACGTTTGCTCCTACCGGGTCAGCTGAGCAGCAAATTTCTATTTAACCACCTGCTATCATGAGAGACCACAGGGCTGCATGTTTTGAGCCCAGTACTGATCCTGAAAAGCGTTTCCAACCCCACTTACAAGTAAAACTAGCTAAAATGTGCCTGGCTGCTATATTCACTGAAAAGCTCATTCTGCGTACATTTTTGGCATACATTTGCTCCTGCCGGGTCAGCTGAGCAGCGAAGTTCTACTTAACTACCTCCTATCAGGAGAGACCTCAGAGCTGCATCTTTTGAGCCCAGTACAGAGCCTGAAAAGCATTTCCAACCCCACTTACAAGTGAAACTAGCTAAAATGTGCCTGGCTGCTATTTTCACTGAAAAGCTCATTCTGCGTACATTTCTGGCATACGTTTGCTCCTGCCGGGTCAGCTGAGCAGCGAAGTTCTACTTAACTACCTCCTATCAGGAGAGACCTCAGAGCTGCATCTTTTGAGCCCAGTACTGAGCCTGAAAAGCATTTCCAACCTCACTTACAAGTAAAACTAGCTAAAATGTGCCTGGCTGCTATTCACTGAAAAGCTCATTCTGCGTACATTTTTGGCACAAATTTGCTCCTGCCGGGTCAGCTGAGCAGCGAAGTTCTACTTAACTACCTCCTATCAGGAGAGACTTCAGAGCTGCATCTTTTGAGCCCAGTACTGAGCCTGAAAAGCATTTCCAACCCCACTTACAGGTAAAACTAGCTAAAATGTGCCTGGCTGCTATTCACTGAAAAGCTCATTCTGCTTACATTTTTGACATATGTTTGCCCCTACCGGGTCAGCTGAGCAGCGAATTTCTGATTAACCACCTGCTATCATGAGAGACCTCAGGGCTGCATGTTTTGAGCCCAGTACTGATCCTGAAAAGAGTTTCCAACCCCACTTACAAGTAAAACTAGCTAAAATGTGCCTGGCTGCTATTCACTGAAAAGCTCATTCTGTGTACATTTTTGGCATACGTTTGCTCCTGCCGGGTCAGCTGAGCAGCGAATTTCTATTTATCCACCTGCTATCATGAGAGACCTCAGGGCTGCATGTTTTGAGCCCAGTACTGATCCTGAAAAGCGTTTCCAACCCCACTTACAAGTAAAACTAGCTAAAATGTGCCTGGCTGCTATATTCACTGAAAAGCTCATTCTGCGTACATTTCTGGCATACGTTTGCTCCTGCCGGGTCAGCTGAGCAGCGAAGTTCTATTTAACCACCTGCTATCATGAGAGACCTCAGGGCTGCATGTTTTGAGCCCAGTACTGATCCTGAAAAGCGTTTCCAACCCCACTTACAAGTAAAACTTGCTAGAATGTGCCTGGCTGCTCTTTACTGAAAAGCTCATTACATTTTTGGCATACGTTTGCTCCTACCGGGTCATCTGAGCAGCAAATTTCTATTTAACCACCTGCTATCATGAGAGACCTCAGAGCTGCATCTTTTGAGCCCAGTACTGAGCCTGAAAAGCATTTCCAACCCCACTTACAGGTAAAACTTGCTAAAATGTGCCTGGCTGCTATATTCACTGAAAAGCTCATTCTGCTTACATTTTTGACATATGTTTGCCCCTACCGGGTCAGCTGAGCAGCGAATTTCTATTTAACCACCTGCTATCATGAGAGACCTCCCGGCTGCATGTTTTGAGCCCAGTACTGAGCCTGAAAAGCATTTCCAACCCCACTTACAGGTAAAACTAGCTAAAATATGCCTGGCTGCTATTCACTGAAAATCTCATTCTGCTTACATTTTTGACATATGTTTGCCCCTACCGGGTCAGCTGAGCAGCGAATTTCTATTTAACCACCTGCTATCATGAGAGACCTCCGGGCTGCATGTTTTGAGCCCAGTACTGAGGCTGAAAAGCGTTTCCAACCCCACTTACAAGTAAAACTAGCTAAAATGTGCCTGGCTGCTCTTCACTGAAAAGCTCATTCTGCGTACATTTTTGACATACGTTTGCTCCTGCCGGGTCAGCTGAGCAGCGAATTTCTATTTAACCACCTGCTATCACGGGAGACCTCAGGGCTGCATGTTTTGAGCCCAGTACTGATCCTGAAAAGCGTTTCCAACCCCACTTACAAGTAAAACTAGCTAAAATGTGCCTAGCTGCTATGCACTGAAAAGCTCATTCTGTGTACATTTTTGGCATACGTTTACTCCTGCTGGGTCAGCCAAGTGGCAAATTTCTACTTAACCACCTGCTATCATGAAAGACCTCAGGGCTGCATTTTTTGAGCGCAGTACTGAGCCTGAAAAGCGTTTCCAACCCCACTTACAAGTAAAACTAGCTAAAATGTGCCTGGCTGCTTACTGAAAAGCTCATTCTGCGTACATTTTTGGCATACGTTTGCTCCTGCCGGGTCAGCTGAGCAGCGAATTTCTATTTAACCACCTGCTATCATGAGAGACCTCAGGGCTGCATGTTTTGAGCCCAGTACTGAGCCTGAAAAGCATTTCCAAACCCACTTACAAGTACAACTAGCTAAAATGTGCCTGGCTGCTATATTCACTGAAAAGCTCATTCTGCGTACATTTCTGGCATACGTTTGCTCCTGCCGGGTCAGCTGAGCAGCGAAATTCTACTTAACCACCTGCTATCATCAGAGACCTCAGGGCTGCACGTTTTGAGCCCAGTACTGATCCTGAAAAGCGTTTCCAACCCCACTTACAAGTAAAACTAGCTAAAATGTTCCTGGCTGCTATTCACTGAAAAGCTCATTCTGCTTACATTTTTGGCATACGTTTGCTCCTGCCGGGTTAGCTGAGCAGCGAATTTCTATTTAACCACCTGCTATCATGAGAGACCTCAGGGCTGCATGTTTTGAGCCCAGTACTGATCCTGAAAAGCGTTTCCAACCCCACTTACAAGTAAAACTAGCTAAAATGTGCCTGGCTGCTCTTCGCTGAAAAGCTCATTCTGCGTACATTTTTGGCATACGTTTGCTCCTGCCGGGTCAGCTGAGCAGCGAATTTCTATTAACCACCTGCTATCATGAGAGACCTCAGGGCTGCATCTTTTGAGCGCAGTACTGAGCCTGAAAAGCGTAACCCCACTTACAAGTAAAACTAGCTAAAATGTGCCTGGCTGCTCTTCACTGAAAAGCTCATTCTGCGTACATTTTTGGCATACATTTGCTCCTGCCGGGTCAGCTGAGCAGCGAAGTTCTACTTAACCACCTGCTATCAGGAGAGACCTCAGGGCTGCATGTTTTGAGCGCAGTACTGAGCCTGAAAAGCGTTTCCAACCCCACTTACAAGTAAAACTTGCTAGAATGTGCCTGGCTGCTATTCACTGAAAAGCTCATTCTGCTTACATTTTTGGCATACATTTGCTCCTGCCGGGTCAGCTGAGCAGCGAAGTTCTATTTAACCACCTGCTATCATGAGAGACCTCAGGGCTGCATCTTTTGAGCCCAGTACTGAGCCTGAAAAGCATTTCCAACCTCACTTACAAGTAAAACTAGCTAAAATGTGCCTGGCTGCTATTCACTGAAAAGCTCATTCTGCGTACATTTTTGGCACAAATTTGCTCCTGCCGGGTCAGCTGAGCAGCGAAGTTCTACTTAACTACCTCCTATCAGGACAGACTTCAGAGCTGCATCTTTTGAGCCCAGTACTGAGCCTGAAAAGCATTTCCAACCCCACTTACAGGTAAAACTAGCTAAAATGTGCCTGGCTGCTATTCACTGAAAAGCTCATTCTGCTTACATTTTTGACATATGTTTGCCCCTACCGGGTCAGCTGAGCAGCGAATTTCTATTTAACCACCTGCTATCATGAGAGACCTCCGAGCTGCATGTTTTGAGCCCAGTACTGAGCATGAAAAGCGTTTCCAACCCCACTTACTAGTAAAACTAGCTAAAATGTGCCTGGCTGCTCTTCACTGAAAAGCTCATTCTGCGTACATTTTTGACATACGTTTGCTCCTGCTGGGTCAGCTGAGCAGCGAATTTCTATTTAACCACCTGCTATCATGAAAGACCTCAGGGCTGCATTTTTTGAGCGCAGTACTGAGCCTGAAAAGCATTTCCAACCCACTTACAAGTAAAACTAGCTAAAATGTGCCTGGCTGCTTACTGAAAAGCTCATTCTGCGTACATTTTTTGCATACGTTTGCTCCTGCCGGGTCAGCTGAGCAGCAAATTTCTATTTAACCACCTGCTATCATGAGAGACCTCAGGGCTGCATGTTTTGAGCCCAGTACTGAGCCTGAAAAGCCTTTCCAACCCCACTTACAAGTACAACTAGCTAAAATGTGCCTGGCCGCTATATTCACTGAAAAGCTCATTCTGCGTACATTTCTGGCATACGTTTGCTCCTGCCGGGTCAGCTGAGCAGCGAAATTCTACTTAACCACCTGCTATCATCAGAGACCTCAGGGCTGCATGTTTTGAGCCCAGTACTGATCCTGAAAAGCGTTTCCAACCAAACTTACAAGTAAAACTAGCTAAAATGTTCCTGGCTGCTATTCACTGAAAAGCTCATTCTGCTTCCATTTTTGGCATACGTTTGCTCCTGCCGGGTTAGCTGAGCAGCGAATTTCTATTTAACCACCTGCTATCATGAGAGACCTCAGGGCTGCATGTTTTGAGCCCAGTACTGATCCTGAAAAGCGTTTCCAACCCCACTTACAAGTAAAACTAGCTAAAATGTGCCTGGCTGCTATTCACTGAAAAGCTCATTCTAGGTACATTTTTGGCATACATTTGCTCCTGCCGGGTCAGCTGAGCAGCGAATTTCTATTTAACCACCTGCTATCATGAGACACCTCAGAGCTGCATGTTTTGAGACCAGTACTGATCCTGAAAAGCGTTTCCAACCCCACTTACAAGTAAAACTAGCTAAAATGTGCCTGGCTGCTCTTCGCTGAAAAGCTCATTCTGCGTACATTTTTGGCATACGTTTGCTCCTGCCGGGTCAGCTGAGCAGCGAATTTCTATTAACCACCTGCTATCATGAGAGACCTCAGGGCTGCATCTTTTGAGCGCAGTACTGAGCCTGAAAAGCGTTTCCAACCCCACTTACAAGTAAAACTAGCTAAAATGTGCCTGGCTGCTCTTCACTGAAAAGCTCATTCTGCGTACATTTTTGGCATACATTTGCTCCTGCCGGGTCAGCTGAGCAGCGAAGTTCTACTTAACCACCTGCTATCAGGAGAGACCTCAGGGCTGCATGTTTTGAGCGCAGTACTGAGCCTGAAAAGCGTTTCCAACCCCACTTACAAGTAAAACTTGCTAGAATGTGCCTGGCTGCTATTCACTGAAAAGCTCATTCTGCTTACATTTTTGGCATACATTTGCTCCTGCCGGGTCAGCTGAGCAGCGAAGTTCTATTTAACCACCTGCTATCATGAGAGACCTCAGGGCTGCATCTTTTGAGCCCAGTACTGAGCCTGAAAAGCATTTCCAACCTCACTTACAAGTAAAACTAGCTAAAATGTGCATGGCTGCTATTCACTGAAAAGCTCATTCTACGTACATTTTTGGCATACGTTTGCTCCTGTCGGGTCAGCTGAGCAGCGAATTTCTATTTATCCACCTGCTATCATGAGAGACCTCAGGGCTGCATGTTTTGAGCCCAGTACTGAGCCTGAAAAGCGTTTCCAACCCAACTTACAAGTAAAACTAGCTAAAATGTGCCTGGCTGCTATTCACTGAAAAGCTCATTCTGTGTTCATTTTTGGCATACGTTTGCTCCTGCCGGGTCAGCCAAATGGCAAATTTCTACTTAACCACCTGCTATCATGAGAGACCTCAGGGCTCCATGTTTTGAGCCCAGTCCTGAGCCTGAAAAGCGTTTCCAACCCCACTTGCAAGTAAAACTTGCTAGAATGTGCCTGGCTGCTCTTCACTGCTTACATTTTTGGCATATGTTTGCTCCTATCGGGTCAGCTGAGCAGCAAATTTCTATTTAACCACCTGCTATCATGAGAGACCTCAGGGCTGCATCTTTTGAGCCCAGTACTGAGCCTGAAAAGCGTTTCAAACCCCACTTACAAGTAAAACTAGCTAAAATGTGCCTGGCTGCTATTCACTGAAAAGCTCATTCTGCTTACATTTTTGGCATACGTTTGCTGCTACCGGGTCAGCTGAGCAGCAAATTTCGATTTAACCACCTGCTATCATGAGATACCTCAGGGCTGCATGTTTTGAGCCCAGTACTGATCCTGAAAAGCGTTTCCAACCCCACTTACAAGTAAAACTAGCTAAAATGTGCCTGGCTGCTATTCACTGAAAAGCTCATTCTGTGTACATTTTTGGCATACATTTGCTCCTGCTGGGTCAGCCAATTGGCAAATTTCTACTTAACCACCTGCTATCATGAGAGACCTCAGGGCTGCATGTTTTGAGCCCAGTACTGATCCTGAAAAGCGTTTCCAACCCTACTTACAAGTAAAACTTGCTAGAATGTGCCTGGCTGCTCTTTACTGAAAAGCTCATTCTGCGTACATTTTTGGCATACATTTGCTCCTGCCGGGTCAGCTGAGCAGCGAAGTTCTATTTAACCACCTGCTATCATGAGAGACCTCAGGGCTGCATCTTTTGAGCCCAGTACTGAGCCTGAAAAGCATTTCCAACCTCACTTACAAGTATAGCTAAAATGTGTCTGTGCTATTCACTGAAAAGCTCCTTCTGCGTACATTTTTGGCATACGTTCGCTCCTGCCGGGTCAGCTGAGCAGCGAAGTTCTACTTACCTACCTCCTATCAGGAGAGACCTCAGAGCTGCATCTTTTGAGCCCAGTACTGAGCCTGAAAAGCATTTCCAACCCCACTTACAAGTAAAACTAGCTAAAATGTGCCTGGCTGCTATTCACTGAAAAGCTCATTCTGCTTAACATTTTTGACATACGTTTGCTCCTACCGGGTCAGCTGAGCAACGAATTTCTATTTAACCACCTGCTATCATGAGAGACCTCAGGGCTGCATGTTTTGAGCCCAGTACTGAGCCTGAAAAGCGTTCCCAACCCCACTTACAAGTAAAACTAGCTAAAATGTGCCTTGCTGCTCTTCATTGAAAAGCTCATTCTGCGTACATTTTTGGCATACGTTTGTCCTGCCGGGTCAGCTGAGCAACGAATTTCTATTTAACCACCTGCTATCATGAGAGACCTCAGGGCTTCATGTTTTGAGCCCAGTACTGATCCTGAAAAGCGTTTCCAACCCCACTTACAAGTAAAACTAGCTAAAATGTGCCCGGCGGCCATTCACTGAAAAGCTCATTCTGTGTACATTTTTGGCATACGTTAGCTCCTGCTGGGTCAGCTGAGCAGCGAATTTCTATGTAACCACCTGCTATCATGAGAGACCTCAGGGCTGCATCCTTTGAGCGCAGTACTGAGCCTGAAAAGCGTTTCCAACCCCACTTACAAGTAAAACTAGCTAAAATGGGCCTGGCTGCTCTTCACTGAAAAGCTCATTCTGCATTCATTTTTGGCATACGTTTGCTCCTGCCGGGTTAGCTGAGCAGCGAATTTCTAGTTAACCACCTGCTATCATGAGAGACCTCAGGGCTGCATCTTTTGAGCACAGTACTGAGCCTGAAAAGCGTTTCCAACCCCACTTACAAGTAAAACTAGCTAAAATGTGCCTGGCTGCTATTCACTGAAAAGCTCATTCTGTGTACATTCTTGGCATACGTTTGCTCCTGCTGGGTCAGCCAAGTGGCAAATTTCTACTTAACCACCTGCTATCATGAGAGACCTCAGGGCTGCATTTTTTGAGCCCAGTACTGAGCCTGAAAAGCGTTTCTAACCCCACTTACAAGTAAAACTAGCTAAAATGTGCCTGGCTGCTATTCACTGAAAAGCTCATTCTGCGTATATTTTTGGCATACATTTGCTCCTGCCGGGTCAGCTGAGCAGCGAAGTTCTACTTAACTACCTCCTATCAGGAGAGACCTCAGAGCTGCATCTTTTGAACCCAGTACTGAGCCTGAAAAGCATTTCCAACCCCACTTACAAGTAAAACTAGCTAAAATGTGCCTGGCTGCTATTCACTGAAAAGCTCATTCTGCTTACATTTTTGGCATACGTTTGCTCCAACCGAGTCAGCTGAGCAGCGAATTTCTATTTAACCACCTGCTATCATGAGAGACCTCAGGGCTGCATCTTTTGAGCGCAGTACTGATCCTGAAAAGCGTTTCCAACCCCACTTACAAGTAAAACTAGCTAAAATGTGCCTGGCTGCTCTTCACTGAAAAGCTCATTCTGCTTACATTTTTGGCATACATTTGCTCCTGCCGGGTCAGCTGAGCAGCGAAGTTCTACTTAACCACCTGCTATCAGGAGAGACCTTAGGGCTGCATCTTTTGAGCCCAGTACTGAGCCTGAAAAGCATTTCCAACCCCACTTACAAGTAAAATTAGCTAAAATGTGCCTGGCTGCTCTTCACTGCTTACATTTTTGGCATACGTTTGCTCCTACCGGGTCAGCTGAGCAGTGAATTTCTATTTAACCACCTGCTATCATGATGCAGCCTCAGGGCTGCATCTTTTGAGCCCAGTACTGAGCCTGAAAAGCGTTTCAAACCCCACTTACAAGTAAAACTTGCTAGAATGTGCCTGGCTGCTCTTTACTGAAAAGCTCATTCTGCGTACATTTTTGGCATACGTTTGCTCCTACCGGGTCAGCTGAGCAGCAAATTTCTATTTAACCACCTGCTATCATGAGAGACCTCAGGGCTGCATCTTTTGAGCCCAGTACTGATCCTGAAAAGCGTTTCCAACCCCACTTACAAGTAAAACTAGCTAAAATGTGCCTGGCTTCTATATTCACTGAAAAGCTCATTCTGCGTACATTTTTGGCATACATTTGCTCCTGCCGGGTCAGCTGAGCAGCGAAGTTCTATTTAACCACCTGCTATCATGAGAGATCTCAGGGCTGCATCTTTTGAGCCCAGTACTGAGCCTGAAAAGCGTTTCCAACCCCACTTACAAGTAAAACTAGCTAAAATGTGCCTGGCTGCTATTCACTGAAAAGCTCATTCTGTGTACATTCTGGGCATACATTTGCTCCTGCTGGGTCAGCCAATTGGCAAATTTCTACTTAACCACCTGCTATCATGAGAGACCTCAGGGCTGCATGTTTTGAGCCCAGTACTGATCCTGAAAAGCGTTTCCAACCCTACTTACAAGTAAAACTTGCTAGAATGTGCCTGGCTGCTCTTTACTGAAAAGCTCATTCTGTGTACATTTTTGGCATACATTTGCTCCTGCCGGGTCAGCTGAGCAGCGAAGTTCTATTTAACCACCTGCTATCATGAGAGACCTCAGGGCTGCATCTTTTGAGCCCAGTACTGAGCCTGAAAAGCATTTCCAACCTCACTTACAAGTATAGCTAAAATGTGTCTGTGCTATTCACTGAAAAGCTCATTCTGCGTACATTTTTGGCATACGTTCGCTCCTGCCGGGTCAGCTGAGCAGCGAAGTTCTACTTACCTACCTCCTATCAGGAGAGACCTCAGAGCTGCATCTTTTGAGCCCAGTACTGAGCCTGAAAAGCATTTCCAACTCCACTTACAAGTAAAACTAGCTAAAATGTGCCTGGCTGCTATTCACTGAAAAGCTCATTCTGCTTAACATTTTTGACATACGTTTGCTCCTACCGGGTCAGCTGAGCAACGAATTTCTATTTAACCACCTGCTATCATGAGAGACCTCAGGGCTGCATGTTTTGAGCCCAGTACTGAGCCTGAAAAGCGTTCCCAACCCCACTTACAAGTAAAACTAGCTAAATTGTGCCTGGCTGCTCTTCATTGAAAAGCTCATTCTGCGTACATTTTTGGCATACGTTTGTCCTGCCGGGTCAGCTGAGCAACGAATTTCTATTTAAGCACCTGCTATCATGAGAGACCTCAGGGCTTCATGTTTTGAGCCCAGTACTGATCCTGAAAAGCGTTTCCAACCCCACTTACAAGTAAAACTAGCTAAAATGTGCCCGGCTGCCATTCACTGAAAAGCTCATTCTGTGTACATTTTTGGCATACGTTTGCTCCTGCTGGGTCAGCTGAGCAGCGAATTTCTATGTAACCACCTGCTATCATGAGAGACCTCAGGGCTGCATATTTTGAGCTCAGTACTGAGCCTGAAAAGCGTTTCCAACCCCACTTACAAGTAAAACTAGCTAAAATGTGCCTGGCTGCTATATTCACTGAAAAGCTCATTCTGTGTACATTTTTGGCATACGTTTGCTTCTGCTGGGTCAGCCAAGTGGCAAATTTCTACTTAACCACCTGCTATCATGAAAGACCTCAGGGCTGCATTTTTTGAGCGCAGTACTGAGCCTGAAAAGCGTTTCCAACCCCACTTACAAGTAAAACTAGCTAAAATGTGCCTGGCTGCTATATTCACTGAAAAGCTCATTCTGCGGACATTTCTGGCATACGTTTGCTCCTGCCGGGTCAGCTGAGCAGCGAAGTTCTATTTAACCATCTGCTATCATGAGAGACCTCAGGGCTGCATGTTTTGAGCCCAGTACTGATCCTGAAAAGAGTTTCCAACCCCACTTATTAGTAAAACTAGCTAAAATGTGCCTGGCTGCTATTCACTGAAAAGCTCATTCTGTGTACATTTTTGGCATACGTTTGCTCCTGCTGGGTCAGCCAAGTGGCAAATTTCTACTTAACCACCTGCTATCATGAGAGACCTCGGGGCTGCATTTTTTGAGCCCAGTACTGAGCCTGAAAAGCGTTTCTAACCCCACTTACAAGTAAAACTAGCTAAAATGTGCCTGGCTGCTATTCACTGAAAAGCTCATTCTGCGTATATTTTTGGCATACGTTTGCTCCTGCCGGGTCAGCTGAGCAGCGAAGTTCTACTTAACTACCTCCTATCAGGAGAGACTTTAGAGCTGCATCTTTTGAGCCCAGTACTGAGCCTGAAAAGCGTTTCTAACCCCACTTACAAGTAAAACTAGCTAAAATGTGCCTGGCTGCTCTTCACTGAAAAGCTCATTCTGCGTACATTTGTGGCACAAATTTGCTCCTGCCGGGTCAGCTGAGCAGCGAAGTTCTACTTAACTACCTCCTATCATGAGAGACCTCAGAGCTGCATCTTTTGAACCCAGTACTGAGCCTGAAAAGCATTTCCAACCCCACTTACAAGTAAAACTAGCTAAAATGTGCCTGGCTGCTCTACACTGAAAAGCTCATTCTGCTTACATTTTTTGCATACGTTTGCTCCTGCCGGGTCAGCTGAGCAGCAAATTTCTATTTAACCATCTGCTATCATGAGAGACCTCAGGGCTGCATGTTTTGAGCCCAGTACTGATCCTGAAAAGAGTTTCCAACCCCACTTACAAGTAAAACTAGCTAAAATATGCCTGGCTGCTATTCACTGAAAAGCTCATTCTGTGTACATTTTTGGCATACGTTTGCTCCTGCTGGGTCAGCCAAGTGGCAAATTTCTACTTAACCACCTGCTATCATGAGAGACCTCAGGGCTGCATTTTTTGAGCCCAGTACTGAGCCTGAAAAGCGTTTCCAACCCCACCTACAAGTAAAACTAACTAAAATGTGCCTGGCTGCTATTCACTGAAAAGCTCATTCTATGTACATTTTTGGCATACCTTTGCTCCTGCCGGGTTAGCTGAGCAGCGAATTTCTAGTTAACCACCTGCTATCATGAGAGACCTCAGGGCTGCATCTTTTGAGCACAGTACTGAGCCTGAAAAGCGTTTCCAACCCCACTTACAAGTAAAACTAGCTAAAATATGCCTGGCTGCTCTTCACTGAAAAGCTCATTCTGCGTACATTTTTGGCACAAATTTGCTCCTGCCGGGTCAGCTGAGCAGCGAAAATCTACTTAACTACCTCCTATCAGGAGAGACTTCAGAGCTGCATCTTTTGAGCCCAGTACTGAGCCTGAAAAGCGTTTCCAACCCCACTTACAAGTAAAACTTGCTAGAATGTGCCTGGCTGCTATTCACTGAAAAGCTCATTCTGCTTACATTTTTGGCATACGTTTACTCCTGCTGGGTCAGCCAAGTGGCAAATTTCTACTTAACCACCTGCTATCATGAAAGATCTCACAGGGCTGCATTTTTTGAGCGCAGTACTGAGCCTGAAAAGCGTTTCCAACCCCACTTACAAGTAAAACTAGCTAAAATGTGCCTGGCTGCTATTCACTGAAAAGCTCATTCTGCGTACATTTTTGGCATACGTTTGCTCCTGCCGGGTCAGCTGAGCAGCGAAGTTCTACTTAACTACCTCCTATCATGAGAGACCTCAGAGCTGCATCTTTTGAACCCAGTACTGAGCCTGAAAAGCATTTCCAACCCCACTTACAAGTAAAACTAGCTAAAATGTGCCTGGCTGCTCTTCACTGAAAAGCTCATTCTGCTTACATTTTTTGCATACGTTTGCTCCTGCCGGGTCAGCTGAGCAGCAAATTTATATTTAACCACCTGCTATCATGAGAGACCTCAGGGCTGCATCTTTTGAGCGCAGTACTGATCCTGAAAAGCGTTTCCAACCCCACTTACAAGTAAAACTAGCTAAAATGTGCCTGGCTGCTCTTCACTTAAAAGCTCATTCTGCTTACATTTTTGGCATACATTTGCTCCTGCCGGGTCAGCTGAGCAGCGAAGTTCTACTTAACCACCTGCTATCAGGAGAGACCTCAGGGCTGCATCTTTTGAGCCCAGTACTGAGCCTGAAAAGCATTTCCAACCCCACTTACAAGTAAAATTAGCTAAAATGTGCCTGGCTGCTCTTCACTGCTTACATTTTTCGCATACGTTTGCTCCTACCGGGTCAGCTGAGCAGCGAATTTCTATTTAACCACCTGCTATCATGATGCAGCCTCAGGGCTGCATCTTTTGAGCCCAGTACTGAGCCTGAAAAGCGTTTCAAACCCCACTTACAAGTAAAACTTGCTAGAATGTGCCTGGCTGCTCTTTACTGAAAAGCTCATTCTGCGTACATTTTTGGCATACGTTTGCTCCTACCGGGTCAGCTGAGCAGCAAATTTCTATTTAACCACCTGCTATCATGAGAGACTTCAGAGCTGCATCTTTTGAGCCCAGTACTGAGCCTGAAAAGCGTTTCCAACCCCACTTACAAGTGAAACTTGCTAGAATGTGCCTGGCTGCTATTCACTGAAAAGCTCATTCTGCTTACATTTTTGGCATACGTTTACTCCTGCTGGGTCAGCCAAGTGGCAAATTTCTACTTAACCACCTGCTATCATGAAAGACCTCAGGGCTGCATTTTTTGAGCGCAGTACTGAGCCTGAAAAGCGTTTCCAACCCCACTTACAAGTAAAACTAGCTAAAATGTGCCTGGCTGCTATTCACTGAAAAGCTCATTCTGCGTACATTTTTGGCATACGTTTGCTCCTGCCGGGTCAGCTGAGCAGCGAAGTTCTACTTAACTACCTCCTATCATGAGAGACCTCAGAGCTGCATCTTTTGAACCCAGTACTGAGCCTGAAAAGCATTTCCAACCCCACTTACAAGTAAAACTAGCTAAAATGTGCCTGGCTGCTCTTCACTGAAAAGCTCATTCTGCTTACATTTTTTGCATACGTTTGCTCCTGCCGGGTCAGCTGAGCAGCAAATTTCTATTTAACCACCTGCTATCATGAGAGACCTCAGGGCTGCATGTTTTGAGCCCAGTACTGATCCTGAAAAGAGTTTCCAACCCCACTTACAAGTAAAACTAGCTAAAATGTGCCTGGCTGCTATTCACTGAAAAGCTCATTCTGTGTACATTTTTGGCATACGTTTGCTCCTGCCGGGTCAGCTGAGCAGCGAATTTCTATTTATCCACCTGCTATCATGAGAGACCTCAGGGCTGCATGTTTTGAGCCCAGTACTGATCCTGAAAAGCGTTTCCAACCCCACTTACAAGTAAAACTAGCTAAAATGTGCCTGGCTGCTATATTCACTGAAAAGCTCATTCTGCGCACATTTCTGGCATACGTTTGCTCCTGCCGGGTCAGCTGAGCAGCGAAGTTCTATTTAACCACCTGCTATCATGAGAGACCTCAGGGCTGCATGTTTTGAGCCCAGTACTGATCCTGAAAAGCGTTTCCAACCCCACTTACAAGTAAAACTTGCTAGAATGTGCCTGGCTGCTCTTTACTGAAAAGCTCATTACATTTCTGGCATACGTTTGCTCCTACCGGGTCAGCTGAGCAGCAAATTTCTATTTAACCACCTGCTATCATGAGAGACCTCAGGGCTGCATGTTTTGAGCCCAGTACTGATCCCGAAAAGCGTTTCCAACCCCACTTACAAGTAAAACTAGCTAAATTGTGCCTGGCTGCTATATTCACTGAAAAGCTCATTCTGCGTACATTTTTGGCATACATTTGCTCCTGCCGGGTCAGCTGAGCAGCGAAGTTCTACTTAACTACCTCCTATCAGGAGAGACCTCAGAGCTGCATCTTTTGAGCCCAGTACTGAGCCTGAAAAGCATTTCCAACCCCACTTACAAGTGAAACTAGCTAAAATGTGCCTGGCTGCTATGTTCACTGAAAAGCTCATTCTGCGTACATTTCTGGCATACGTTTGCTCCTGCCGGGTCAACTGAGCAGCGAAGTTCTACTTAACTACCTCCTATCAGGAGAGACCTCAGAGCTGCATCTTTTGAGCCCAGTACTGAGCCTGAAAAGCATTTCCAACCTCACTTACAAGTAAAACTAGCTAAAATGTGCCTGGCTGCTATTCACTGAAAAGCTCATTCTGCGTACATTTTTGGCACAAATTTGCTCCTGCCGGGTCAGCTGAGCAGTGAAGTTCTACTTAACTACCTCCTATCAGGAGAGACTTCAGAGCTGCATCTTTTGAGCCCAGTACTGAGCCTGAAAAGCATTTCCAACCCCACTTACAGGTAAAACTAGCTAAAATGTGCCTGGCTGCTATTCACTGAAAAGCTCATTCTGCTTACATTTTTGACATATGTTTGCCCCTACCGGGTCAGCTGAGCAGCGAATTTCTATTTAACCACCTGCTATCATGAGAGACCTCTGGGCTGCATGTTTTGAGCCCAGTACTGAGCCTGAAAAGCATTTCCAACCCCACTTACAGGTAAAACTAGCTAAAATGTGCCTGGCTGCTATTCACTGAAAAGCTCATTCTGCTTACGTTTTTGACATATGTTTGCCCCTACCGGGTCAGCTGAGCAGCGAATTTCTATTTAACCACCTGCTATCATGAGAGACCTCCGGGCTGCATGTTTTGAGTCCAGTACTGAGCCTGAAAAGCGTTTCCAACCCCACTTACAAGTAAAACTAGCTAAAATGTGCCTGGCTGCTCTTCACTGAAAAGCTCATTCTGCGTACATTTTTGACATACGTTTGCTCCTGCCGGGTCAGCTGAGCAGCGAATTTCTATTTAACCACCTGCTATCACGAGAGACCTCAGGGCTACATGTTTTGAGCCCAGTACTGATCCTGAAAAGCGTTTCCAACCCCACTTACAAGTAAAACTAGCTAAAATGTGCCTGGCTGCTATTCACTGAAAAGCTCATTCTGTGTACATTTTTGGCATACGTTTACTCCTGCTGGGTCAGCCAAGTGGCAAATTTCTACTTAACCACCTGCTATCATGAAAGACCTCAGGGCTGCATTTTTTGAGCGCAGTACTGAGCCTGAAAAGCGTTTCCAACCCCACTTACAAGTAAAACTAGCTAAAATGTGCCTGGCTGCTTACTGAAAAGCTCATTCTGCGTACATTTTTGGCATACGTTTGCTCCTGCCGGGTCAGCAGAGCAGCGAATTTCTATTTAACCACCTGCTATCATGAGAGACCTCAGGGCTGCATGTTTTGAGCCCAGTACTGAGCCTGAAAAGCGTTTCCAACCCCACTTACAAGTACAACTAGCTAAAATGTGCCTGGCTGCTATATTCACTGAAAAGCTCATTCTGCGTACATTTCTGGCATACGTTTGCTCCTGCCGGGTCAGCTGAGCAGCGAAATTCTACTTAACCACCTGCTATCATCAGAGACCTCAGGGCTGCATGTTTTGAGCCCAGTACTGATCCTGAAAAGCGTTTCCAACCCCACTTACAAGTAAAACTAGCTAAAATGTTCCTGGCTGCTATTCACTGAAAAGCTCATTCTGCTTACATTTTTGGCATACGTTTGCTCCTGCCGGGTTAGCTGAGCAGCGAAGTTCTATTTAACCACGTGCTATCATGAGAGATCTCAGGGCTGCATCTTTTGAGCCCAGTACTGAGCCTGAAAAGCATTTCCAACCTCACTTACAAGTAAAACTAGCTAAAATGTGCCTGGCTGCTATTCACTGAAAAGCTCATTCTGCGTACATTTTTGACATACGTTTGCTCCTGCCGGGTCAGCTGAGCAGCGAATTACTATTTAACCACCTGCTATCACGAGAGACCTCAGGGCTACATGTTTTGAGCCCAGTACTGATCCTGAAAAGCGTTTCCAACCCCACTTACAAGTAAAACTAGCTAAAATGTGCCTGGCTGCTATTCACTGAAAAGCTCATTCTGTGTACATTTTTGGCATACGTTTACTCCTGCTGGGTCAGCCAAGTGGCAAATTTCTTCTTAACCACCTGCTATCATGAAAGACCTCAGGGCTGCATTTTTTGAGCGCAGTACTGAGCCTGAAAAGCGTTTCCAACCCCACTTACAAGTAAAACTTGCTAAAAGGTGCCTGGCTGCTTACTGAAAAGCTCATTCTGCGTACATTTTTGGCATACGTTTGCTCCTGCCGGGTCAGCTGAGCAGCGAATTTCTATTTAACCACCTGCTATCATGAGAGACCTCAGGGCTGCATGTTTTGAGCCCAGTACTGAGCCTGAAAAGCGTTTCCAACCCCACTTACAAGTACAACTAGCTAAAATGTGCCTGGCTGCTATATTCACTGAAAAGCTCATTCTGCGTACATTTCTGGCATACGTTTGCTCCTGCCGGGTCAGCTGAGCAGCGAAATTCTACTTAACCACCTGCTATCATCAGAGACCTCAGGGCTGCATGTTTTTAGCCCAGTACTGATCCTGAAAAGCGTTTTCAACCCCACTTACAAGTAAAACTAGCTAAAATGTTCCTGGCTGCTATTCACTGAAAAGCTCATTCTGCTTACATTTTTGGCATACGTTTGCTCCTGCCGGGTCAGCTGAGCAGCAAATTTCTATTTAACCACCTGCTATCATGAGAGACCTCAGGGCTGCATGTTTTGAGCGCAGTACTGAGCCTGAAAAGCGTTTCCAACCCCACTTACAAGTAAAACTAGCTAAAATGTGCCTGGCTGCTCTTCACTGAAAAGCTCATTCTGCGTACATTTTTGGCATACATTTGCTCCTGCCGGGTCAGCTGAGCAGCGAAGTTCTACTTAACCACCTGCTATCAGGAGAGACCTCAGGGCTGCATGTTTTGAGCGCAGTACTGAGCCTGAAAAGCGTTTCCAACCCCACTTACAAGTAAAACTTGCTAGAATGTGCCTGGCTGCTATTCACTGAAAAGCTCATTCTGCTTACATTTTTGGCATACATTTGCTCCTGCCGGGTCAGCTGAGCAGCGAAGTTCTATTTAACCACCTGCTATCATGAGAGACCTCAGGGCTGCATCTTTTGAGCCCAGTACTGAGCCTGAAAAGCATTTCCAACCTCACTTACAAGTAAAACTAGCTAAAATGTGCATGGCTGCTATTCACTGAAAAGCTCATTCTACGTACATTTTTGGCATACGTTTGCTCCTGTCGGGTCAGCTGAGCAGCGAATTTCTATTTATCCACCTGCTATCATGAGAGACCTCAGGGCTGCATGTTTTGAGCCCAGTACTGAGCCTGAAAAGCGTTTCCAACCCAACTTACAAGTAAAACTAGCTAAAATGTGCCTGGCTGCTATTCACTGAAAAGCTCATTCTGTGTTCATTTTTGGCATACGTTTGCTCCTGCCGGGTCAGCCAAATGGCAAATTTCTACTTAACCACCTGCTATCATGAGAGACCTCAGGGCTCCATGTTTTGAGCCCAGTCCTGAGCCTGAAAAGCGTTTCCAACCCCACTTGCAAGTAAAACTTGCTAGAATGTGCCTGGCTGCTCTTCACTGCTTACATTTTTGGCATATGTTTGCTCCTATCGGGTCAGCTGAGCAGCAAATTTCTATTTAACCACCTGCTATCATGAGAGACCTCAGGGCTGCATCTTTTGAGCCCAGTACTGAGCCTGAAAAGCGTTTCAAACCCCACTTACAAGTAAAACTAGCTAAAATGTGCCTGGCTGCTATTCACTGAAAAGCTCATTCTGCTTACATTTTTGGCATACGTTTGCTGCTACCGGGTCAGCTGAGCAGCAAATTTCGATTTAACCACCTGCTATCATGAGATACCTCAGGGCTGCATGTTTTGAGCCCAGTACTGATCCTGAAAAGCGTTTCCAACCCCACTTACAAGTAAAACTAGCTAAAATGTGCCTGGCTGCTATTCACTGAAAAGCTCATTCTGTGTACATTTTTGGCATACATTTGCTCCTGCTGGGTCAGCCAATTGGCAAATTTCTACTTAACCACCTGCTATCATGAGAGACCTCAGGGCTGCATGTTTTGAGCCCAGTACTGATCCTGAAAAGCGTTTCCAACCCTACTTACAAGTAAAACTTGCTAGAATGTGCCTGGCTGCTCTTTACTGAAAAGCTCATTCTGCGTACATTTTTGGCATACATTTGCTCCTGCCGGGTCAGCTGAGCAGCGAAGTTCTATTTAACCACCTGCTATCATGAGAGACCTCAGGGCTGCATCTTTTGAGCCCAGTACTGAGCCTGAAAAGCATTTCCAACCTCACTTACAAGTATAGCTAAAATGTGTCTGTGCTATTCACTGAAAAGCTCCTTCTGCGTACATTTTTGGCATACGTTCGCTCCTGCCGGGTCAGCTGAGCAGCGAAGTTCTACTTACCTACCTCCTATCAGGAGAGACCTCAGAGCTGCATCTTTTGAGCCCAGTACTGAGCCTGAAAAGCATTTCCAACCCCACTTACAAGTAAAACTAGCTAAAATGTGCCTGGCTGCTATTCACTGAAAAGCTCATTCTGCTTAACATTTTTGACATACGTTTGCTCCTACCGGGTCAGCTGAGCAACGAATTTCTATTTAACCACCTGCTATCATGAGAGACCTCAGGGCTGCATGTTTTGAGCCCAGTACTGAGCCTGAAAAGCGTTCCCAACCCCACTTACAAGTAAAACTAGCTAAAATGTGCCTTGCTGCTCTTCATTGAAAAGCTCATTCTGCGTACATTTTTGGCATACGTTTGTCCTGCCGGGTCAGCTGAGCAACGAATTTCTATTTAACCACCTGCTATCATGAGAGACCTCAGGGCTTCATGTTTTGAGCCCAGTACTGATCCTGAAAAGCGTTTCCAACCCCACTTACAAGTAAAACTAGCTAAAATGTGCCCGGCGGCCATTCACTGAAAAGCTCATTCTGTGTACATTTTTGGCATACGTTAGCTCCTGCTGGGTCAGCTGAGCAGCGAATTTCTATGTAACCACCTGCTATCATGAGAGACCTCAGGGCTGCATCCTTTGAGCGCAGTACTGAGCCTGAAAAGCGTTTCCAACCCCACTTACAAGTAAAACTAGCTAAAATGGGCCTGGCTGCTCTTCACTGAAAAGCTCATTCTGCATTCATTTTTGGCATACGTTTGCTCCTGCCGGGTTAGCTGAGCAGCGAATTTCTAGTTAACCACCTGCTATCATGAGAGACCTCAGGGCTGCATCTTTTGAGCACAGTACTGAGCCTGAAAAGCGTTTCCAACCCCACTTACAAGTAAAACTAGCTAAAATGTGCCTGGCTGCTATTCACTGAAAAGCTCATTCTGTGTACATTCTTGGCATACGTTTGCTCCTGCTGGGTCAGCCAAGTGGCAAATTTCTACTTAACCACCTGCTATCATGAGAGACCTCAGGGCTGCATTTTTTGAGCCCAGTACTGAGCCTGAAAAGCGTTTCTAACCCCACTTACAAGTAAAACTAGCTAAAATGTGCCTGGCTGCTATTCACTGAAAAGCTCATTCTGCGTATATTTTTGGCATACATTTGCTCCTGCCGGGTCAGCTGAGCAGCGAAGTTCTACTTAACTACCTCCTATCAGGAGAGACCTCAGAGCTGCATCTTTTGAACCCAGTACTGAGCCTGAAAAGCATTTCCAACCCCACTTACAAGTAAAACTAGCTAAAATGTGCCTGGCTGCTATTCACTGAAAAGCTCATTCTGCTTACATTTTTGGCATACGTTTGCTCCAACCGAGTCAGCTGAGCAGCGAATTTCTATTTAACCACCTGCTATCATGAGAGACCTCAGGGCTGCATCTTTTGAGCGCAGTACTGATCCTGAAAAGCGTTTCCAACCCCACTTACAAGTAAAACTAGCTAAAATGTGCCTGGCTGCTCTTCACTGAAAAGCTCATTCTGCTTACATTTTTGGCATACATTTGCTCCTGCCGGGTCAGCTGAGCAGCGAAGTTCTACTTAACCACCTGCTATCAGGAGAGACCTTAGGGCTGCATCTTTTGAGCCCAGTACTGAGCCTGAAAAGCATTTCCAACCCCACTTACAAGTAAAATTAGCTAAAATGTGCCTGGCTGCTCTTCACTGCTTACATTTTTGGCATACGTTTGCTCCTACCGGGTCAGCTGAGCAGTGAATTTCTATTTAACCACCTGCTATCATGATGCAGCCTCAGGGCTGCATCTTTTGAGCCCAGTACTGAGCCTGAAAAGCGTTTCAAACCCCACTTACAAGTAAAACTTGCTAGAATGTGCCTGGCTGCTCTTTACTGAAAAGCTCATTCTGCGTACATTTTTGGCATACGTTTGCTCCTACCGGGTCAGCTGAGCAGCAAATTTCTATTTAACCACCTGCTATCATGAGAGACCTCAGGGCTGCATCTTTTGAGCCCAGTACTGATCCTGAAAAGCGTTTCCAACCCCACTTACAAGTAAAACTAGCTAAAATGTGCCTGGCTTCTATATTCACTGAAAAGCTCATTCTGCGTACATTTTTGGCATACATTTGCTCCTGCCGGGTCAGCTGAGCAGCGAAGTTCTATTTAACCACCTGCTATCATGAGAGATCTCAGGGCTGCATCTTTTGAGCCCAGTACTGAGCCTGAAAAGCGTTTCCAACCCCACTTACAAGTAAAACTAGCTAAAATGTGCCTGGCTGCTATTCACTGAAAAGCTCATTCTGTGTACATTCTGGGCATACATTTGCTCCTGCTGGGTCAGCCAATTGGCAAATTTCTACTTAACCACCTGCTATCATGAGAGACCTCAGGGCTGCATGTTTTGAGCCCAGTACTGATCCTGAAAAGCGTTTCCAACCCTACTTACAAGTAAAACTTGCTAGAATGTGCCTGGCTGCTCTTTACTGAAAAGCTCATTCTGTGTACATTTTTGGCATACATTTGCTCCTGCCGGGTCAGCTGAGCAGCGAAGTTCTATTTAACCACCTGCTATCATGAGAGACCTCAGGGCTGCATCTTTTGAGCCCAGTACTGAGCCTGAAAAGCATTTCCAACCTCACTTACAAGTATAGCTAAAATGTGTCTGTGCTATTCACTGAAAAGCTCATTCTGCGTACATTTTTGGCATACGTTCGCTCCTGCCGGGTCAGCTGAGCAGCGAAGTTCTACTTACCTACCTCCTATCAGGAGAGACCTCAGAGCTGCATCTTTTGAGCCCAGTACTGAGCCTGAAAAGCATTTCCAACTCCACTTACAAGTAAAACTAGCTAAAATGTGCCTGGCTGCTATTCACTGAAAAGCTCATTCTGCTTAACATTTTTGACATACGTTTGCTCCTACCGGGTCAGCTGAGCAACGAATTTCTATTTAACCACCTGCTATCATGAGAGACCTCAGGGCTGCATGTTTTGAGCCCAGTACTGAGCCTGAAAAGCGTTCCCAACCCCACTTACAAGTAAAACTAGCTAAATTGTGCCTGGCTGCTCTTCATTGAAAAGCTCATTCTGCGTACATTTTTGGCATACGTTTGTCCTGCCGGGTCAGCTGAGCAACGAATTTCTATTTAAGCACCTGCTATCATGAGAGACCTCAGGGCTTCATGTTTTGAGCCCAGTACTGATCCTGAAAAGCGTTTCCAACCCCACTTACAAGTAAAACTAGCTAAAATGTGCCCGGCTGCCATTCACTGAAAAGCTCATTCTGTGTACATTTTTGGCATACGTTTGCTCCTGCTGGGTCAGCTGAGCAGCGAATTTCTATGTAACCACCTGCTATCATGAGAGACCTCAGGGCTGCATATTTTGAGCTCAGTACTGAGCCTGAAAAGCGTTTCCAACCCCACTTACAAGTAAAACTAGCTAAAATGTGCCTGGCTGCTATATTCACTGAAAAGCTCATTCTGTGTACATTTTTGGCATACGTTTGCTTCTGCTGGGTCAGCCAAGTGGCAAATTTCTACTTAACCACCTGCTATCATGAAAGACCTCAGGGCTGCATTTTTTGAGCGCAGTACTGAGCCTGAAAAGCGTTTCCAACCCCACTTACAAGTAAAACTAGCTAAAATGTGCCTGGCTGCTATATTCACTGAAAAGCTCATTCTGCGGACATTTCTGGCATACGTTTGCTCCTGCCGGGTCAGCTGAGCAGCGAAGTTCTATTTAACCATCTGCTATCATGAGAGACCTCAGGGCTGCATGTTTTGAGCCCAGTACTGATCCTGAAAAGAGTTTCCAACCCCACTTATTAGTAAAACTAGCTAAAATGTGCCTGGCTGCTATTCACTGAAAAGCTCATTCTGTGTACATTTTTGGCATACGTTTGCTCCTGCTGGGTCAGCCAAGTGGCAAATTTCTACTTAACCACCTGCTATCATGAGAGACCTCGGGGCTGCATTTTTTGAGCCCAGTACTGAGCCTGAAAAGCGTTTCTAACCCCACTTACAAGTAAAACTAGCTAAAATGTGCCTGGCTGCTATTCACTGAAAAGCTCATTCTGCGTATATTTTTGGCATACGTTTGCTCCTGCCGGGTCAGCTGAGCAGCGAAGTTCTACTTAACTACCTCCTATCAGGAGAGACTTTAGAGCTGCATCTTTTGAGCCCAGTACTGAGCCTGAAAAGCGTTTCTAACCCCACTTACAAGTAAAACTAGCTAAAATGTGCCTGGCTGCTCTTCACTGAAAAGCTCATTCTGCGTACATTTGTGGCACAAATTTGCTCCTGCCGGGTCAGCTGAGCAGCGAAGTTCTACTTAACTACCTCCTATCATGAGAGACCTCAGAGCTGCATCTTTTGAACCCAGTACTGAGCCTGAAAAGCATTTCCAACCCCACTTACAAGTAAAACTAGCTAAAATGTGCCTGGCTGCTCTACACTGAAAAGCTCATTCTGCTTACATTTTTTGCATACGTTTGCTCCTGCCGGGTCAGCTGAGCAGCAAATTTCTATTTAACCATCTGCTATCATGAGAGACCTCAGGGCTGCATGTTTTGAGCCCAGTACTGATCCTGAAAAGAGTTTCCAACCCCACTTACAAGTAAAACTAGCTAAAATATGCCTGGCTGCTATTCACTGAAAAGCTCATTCTGTGTACATTTTTGGCATACGTTTGCTCCTGCTGGGTCAGCCAAGTGGCAAATTTCTACTTAACCACCTGCTATCATGAGAGACCTCAGGGCTGCATTTTTTGAGCCCAGTACTGAGCCTGAAAAGCGTTTCCAACCCCACCTACAAGTAAAACTAACTAAAATGTGCCTGGCTGCTATTCACTGAAAAGCTCATTCTATGTACATTTTTGGCATACCTTTGCTCCTGCCGGGTTAGCTGAGCAGCGAATTTCTAGTTAACCACCTGCTATCATGAGAGACCTCAGGGCTGCATCTTTTGAGCACAGTACTGAGCCTGAAAAGCGTTTCCAACCCCACTTACAAGTAAAACTAGCTAAAATATGCCTGGCTGCTCTTCACTGAAAAGCTCATTCTGCGTACATTTTTGGCACAAATTTGCTCCTGCCGGGTCAGCTGAGCAGCGAAAATCTACTTAACTACCTCCTATCAGGAGAGACTTCAGAGCTGCATCTTTTGAGCCCAGTACTGAGCCTGAAAAGCGTTTCCAACCCCACTTACAAGTAAAACTTGCTAGAATGTGCCTGGCTGCTATTCACTGAAAAGCTCATTCTGCTTACATTTTTGGCATACGTTTACTCCTGCTGGGTCAGCCAAGTGGCAAATTTCTACTTAACCACCTGCTATCATGAAAGATCTCACAGGGCTGCATTTTTTGAGCGCAGTACTGAGCCTGAAAAGCGTTTCCAACCCCACTTACAAGTAAAACTAGCTAAAATGTGCCTGGCTGCTATTCACTGAAAAGCTCATTCTGCGTACATTTTTGGCATACGTTTGCTCCTGCCGGGTCAGCTGAGCAGCGAAGTTCTACTTAACTACCTCCTATCATGAGAGACCTCAGAGCTGCATCTTTTGAACCCAGTACTGAGCCTGAAAAGCATTTCCAACCCCACTTACAAGTAAAACTAGCTAAAATGTGCCTGGCTGCTCTTCACTGAAAAGCTCATTCTGCTTACATTTTTTGCATACGTTTGCTCCTGCCGGGTCAGCTGAGCAGCAAATTTCTATTTAACCACCTGCTATCATGAGAGACCTCAGGGCTGCATCTTTTGAGCGCAGTACTGATCCTGAAAAGCGTTTCCAACCCCACTTACAAGTAAAACTAGCTAAAATGTGCCTGGCTGCTCTTCACTTAAAAGCTCATTCTGCTTACATTTTTGGCATACATTTGCTCCTGCCGGGTCAGCTGAGCAGCGAAGTTCTACTTAACCACCTGCTATCAGGAGAGACCTCAGGGCTGCATCTTTTGAGCCCAGTACTGAGCCTGAAAAGCATTTCCAACCCCACTTACAAGTAAAATTAGCTAAAATGTGCCTGGCTGCTCTTCACTGCTTACATTTTTCGCATACGTTTGCTCCTACCGGGTCAGCTGAGCAGCGAATTTCTATTTAACCACCTGCTATCATGATGCAGCCTCAGGGCTGCATCTTTTGAGCCCAGTACTGAGCCTGAAAAGCGTTTCAAACCCCACTTACAAGTAAAACTTGCTAGAATGTGCCTGGCTGCTCTTTACTGAAAAGCTCATTCTGCGTACATTTTTGGCATACGTTTGCTCCTACCGGGTCAGCTGAGCAGCAAATTTCTATTTAACCACCTGCTATCATGAGAGACTTCAGAGCTGCATCTTTTGAGCCCAGTACTGAGCCTGAAAAGCGTTTCCAACCCCACTTACAAGTGAAACTTGCTAGAATGTGCCTGGCTGCTATTCACTGAAAAGCTCATTCTGCTTACATTTTTGGCATACGTTTACTCCTGCTGGGTCAGCCAAGTGGCAAATTTCTACTTAACCACCTGCTATCATGAAAGACCTCAGGGCTGCATTTTTTGAGCGCAGTACTGAGCCTGAAAAGCGTTTCCAACCCCACTTACAAGTAAAACTAGCTAAAATGTGCCTGGCTGCTATTCACTGAAAAGCTCATTCTGCGTACATTTTTGGCATACGTTTGCTCCTGCCGGGTCAGCTGAGCAGCGAAGTTCTACTTAACTACCTCCTATCATGAGAGACCTCAGAGCTGCATCTTTTGAACCCAGTACTGAGCCTGAAAAGCATTTCCAACCCCACTTACAAGTAAAACTAGCTAAAATGTGCCTGGCTGCTCTTCACTGAAAAGCTCATTCTGCTTACATTTTTTGCATACGTTTGCTCCTGCCGGGTCAGCTGAGCAGCAAATTTCTATTTAACCACCTGCTATCATGAGAGACCTCAGGGCTGCATGTTTTGAGCCCAGTACTGATCCTGAAAAGAGTTTCCAACCCCACTTACAAGTAAAACTAGCTAAAATGTGCCTGGCTGCTATTCACTGAAAAGCTCATTCTGTGTACATTTTTGGCATACGTTTGCTCCTGCCGGGTCAGCTGAGCAGCGAATTTCTATTTATCCACCTGCTATCATGAGAGACCTCAGGGCTGCATGTTTTGAGCCCAGTACTGATCCTGAAAAGCGTTTCCAACCCCACTTACAAGTAAAACTAGCTAAAATGTGCCTGGCTGCTATATTCACTGAAAAGCTCATTCTGCGCACATTTCTGGCATACGTTTGCTCCTGCCGGGTCAGCTGAGCAGCGAAGTTCTATTTAACCACCTGCTATCATGAGAGACCTCAGGGCTGCATGTTTTGAGCCCAGTACTGATCCTGAAAAGCGTTTCCAACCCCACTTACAAGTAAAACTTGCTAGAATGTGCCTGGCTGCTCTTTACTGAAAAGCTCATTACATTTCTGGCATACGTTTGCTCCTACCGGGTCAGCTGAGCAGCAAATTTCTATTTAACCACCTGCTATCATGAGAGACCTCAGGGCTGCATGTTTTGAGCCCAGTACTGATCCCGAAAAGCGTTTCCAACCCCACTTACAAGTAAAACTAGCTAAATTGTGCCTGGCTGCTATATTCACTGAAAAGCTCATTCTGCGTACATTTTTGGCATACATTTGCTCCTGCCGGGTCAGCTGAGCAGCGAAGTTCTACTTAACTACCTCCTATCAGGAGAGACCTCAGAGCTGCATCTTTTGAGCCCAGTACTGAGCCTGAAAAGCATTTCCAACCCCACTTACAAGTGAAACTAGCTAAAATGTGCCTGGCTGCTATGTTCACTGAAAAGCTCATTCTGCGTACATTTCTGGCATACGTTTGCTCCTGCCGGGTCAACTGAGCAGCGAAGTTCTACTTAACTACCTCCTATCAGGAGAGACCTCAGAGCTGCATCTTTTGAGCCCAGTACTGAGCCTGAAAAGCATTTCCAACCTCACTTACAAGTAAAACTAGCTAAAATGTGCCTGGCTGCTATTCACTGAAAAGCTCATTCTGCGTACATTTTTGGCACAAATTTGCTCCTGCCGGGTCAGCTGAGCAGTGAAGTTCTACTTAACTACCTCCTATCAGGAGAGACTTCAGAGCTGCATCTTTTGAGCCCAGTACTGAGCCTGAAAAGCATTTCCAACCCCACTTACAGGTAAAACTAGCTAAAATGTGCCTGGCTGCTATTCACTGAAAAGCTCATTCTGCTTACATTTTTGACATATGTTTGCCCCTACCGGGTCAGCTGAGCAGCGAATTTCTATTTAACCACCTGCTATCATGAGAGACCTCTGGGCTGCATGTTTTGAGCCCAGTACTGAGCCTGAAAAGCATTTCCAACCCCACTTACAGGTAAAACTAGCTAAAATGTGCCTGGCTGCTATTCACTGAAAAGCTCATTCTGCTTACGTTTTTGACATATGTTTGCCCCTACCGGGTCAGCTGAGCAGCGAATTTCTATTTAACCACCTGCTATCATGAGAGACCTCCGGGCTGCATGTTTTGAGTCCAGTACTGAGCCTGAAAAGCGTTTCCAACCCCACTTACAAGTAAAACTAGCTAAAATGTGCCTGGCTGCTCTTCACTGAAAAGCTCATTCTGCGTACATTTTTGACATACGTTTGCTCCTGCCGGGTCAGCTGAGCAGCGAATTTCTATTTAACCACCTGCTATCACGAGAGACCTCAGGGCTACATGTTTTGAGCCCAGTACTGATCCTGAAAAGCGTTTCCAACCCCACTTACAAGTAAAACTAGCTAAAATGTGCCTGGCTGCTATTCACTGAAAAGCTCATTCTGTGTACATTTTTGGCATACGTTTACTCCTGCTGGGTCAGCCAAGTGGCAAATTTCTACTTAACCACCTGCTATCATGAAAGACCTCAGGGCTGCATTTTTTGAGCGCAGTACTGAGCCTGAAAAGCGTTTCCAACCCCACTTACAAGTAAAACTAGCTAAAATGTGCCTGGCTGCTTACTGAAAAGCTCATTCTGCGTACATTTTTGGCATACGTTTGCTCCTGCCGGGTCAGCAGAGCAGCGAATTTCTATTTAACCACCTGCTATCATGAGAGACCTCAGGGCTGCATGTTTTGAGCCCAGTACTGAGCCTGAAAAGCGTTTCCAACCCCACTTACAAGTACAACTAGCTAAAATGTGCCTGGCTGCTATATTCACTGAAAAGCTCATTCTGCGTACATTTCTGGCATACGTTTGCTCCTGCCGGGTCAGCTGAGCAGCGAAATTCTACTTAACCACCTGCTATCATCAGAGACCTCAGGGCTGCATGTTTTGAGCCCAGTACTGATCCTGAAAAGCGTTTCCAACCCCACTTACAAGTAAAACTAGCTAAAATGTTCCTGGCTGCTATTCACTGAAAAGCTCATTCTGCTTACATTTTTGGCATACGTTTGCTCCTGCCGGGTTAGCTGAGCAGCGAAGTTCTATTTAACCACGTGCTATCATGAGAGATCTCAGGGCTGCATCTTTTGAGCCCAGTACTGAGCCTGAAAAGCATTTCCAACCTCACTTACAAGTAAAACTAGCTAAAATGTGCCTGGCTGCTATTCACTGAAAAGCTCATTCTGCGTACATTTTTGACATACGTTTGCTCCTGCCGGGTCAGCTGAGCAGCGAATTACTATTTAACCACCTGCTATCACGAGAGACCTCAGGGCTACATGTTTTGAGCCCAGTACTGATCCTGAAAAGCGTTTCCAACCCCACTTACAAGTAAAACTAGCTAAAATGTGCCTGGCTGCTATTCACTGAAAAGCTCATTCTGTGTACATTTTTGGCATACGTTTACTCCTGCTGGGTCAGCCAAGTGGCAAATTTCTTCTTAACCACCTGCTATCATGAAAGACCTCAGGGCTGCATTTTTTGAGCGCAGTACTGAGCCTGAAAAGCGTTTCCAACCCCACTTACAAGTAAAACTTGCTAAAAGGTGCCTGGCTGCTTACTGAAAAGCTCATTCTGCGTACATTTTTGGCATACGTTTGCTCCTGCCGGGTCAGCTGAGCAGCGAATTTCTATTTAACCACCTGCTATCATGAGAGACCTCAGGGCTGCATGTTTTGAGCCCAGTACTGAGCCTGAAAAGCGTTTCCAACCCCACTTACAAGTACAACTAGCTAAAATGTGCCTGGCTGCTATATTCACTGAAAAGCTCATTCTGCGTACATTTCTGGCATACGTTTGCTCCTGCCGGGTCAGCTGAGCAGCGAAATTCTACTTAACCACCTGCTATCATCAGAGACCTCAGGGCTGCATGTTTTTAGCCCAGTACTGATCCTGAAAAGCGTTTTCAACCCCACTTACAAGTAAAACTAGCTAAAATGTTCCTGGCTGCTATTCACTGAAAAGCTCATTCTGCTTACATTTTTGGCATACGTTTGCTCCTGCCGGGTCAGCTGAGCAGCAAATTTCTATTTAACCACCTGCTATCATGAGAGACCTCAGGGCTGCATGTTTTGAGCCCAGTACTGATCCTGAAAAGAGTTTCCAACCCCACTTACAAGTAAAACTAGCTAAAATGTGCCTGGCTGCTATTCACTGAAAAGCTCATTCTGTGTACATTTTTGGCATACGTTTGCTCCTGCCGGGTCAGCTGAGCAGCGAATTTCTATTTATCCACCTGCTATCATGAGATACCTCAGGGCTGCATGTTTTGAGCCCAGTACTGATCCTGAAAAGCGTTTCCAACCCCACTTACAAGTAAAACTAGCTAAAATGTGCCTGGCTGCTATATTCACTGAAAAGCTCATTCTGCGCACATTTCTGGCATACGTTTGCTCCTGCCGGGTCAGCTGAGCAGCGAAGTTCTATTTAACGACCTGCTATCATGAGAGACCTCAGGGCTGCATGTTTTGAGCCCAGTACTGATCCTGAAAAGCGTTTCCAACCCCACTTACAAGTAAAACTTGCTAGAATGTGCCTGGCTGCTCTTTACTGAAAAGCTCATTACATTTTTGGCATACATTTGCTCCTACCGGGTCAGCTGAGCAGCAAATTTCTATTTAACCACCTGCTATCAGTGAGAGACCTCAGGGCTGCATGTTTTGAGCCCAGTACTGATCCTGAAAAGCGTTTCCAACCCCACTTACAAGTAAAACTAGCTAAAATGTGCCTGGCTGCTATATTCACTGAAAAGCTCATTCTGCGTACATTTTTGGCATACATTTGCTCCTGCCGGGTCAGCTGAGCAGCGAAGTTCTACTTAACTACCTCCTATCAGGAGAGACCTCAGAGCTGCATCTTTTGAGCCCAGTACTGAGCCTGAAAAGCATTTCCAACCCCACTTACAAGTGAAACTAGCTAAAATGTGCCTGGCTGCTATGTTCACTGAAAAGCTCATTCTGCGTACATTTCTGGCATACGTTTGCTCCTGCCGGGTCAACTGAGCAGCGAAGTTCTACTTAACTACCTCCTATCAGGAGAGACTTCAGAGCTGCATCTTTTGAGCCCAGTACTGAGCCTGAAAAGCATTTCCAACCCCACTTACAGGTAAAACTAGCTAAAATGTGCCTGGCTGCTATTCACTGAAAAGCTCATTCTGCTTACATTTTTGACATATGTTTGCCCCCACCGGGTCAGCTGAGCAGCGAATTTCTATTTAACCACCTGCTATCATGAGAGACCTCCAGGCTGCATGTTTTGAGCCCAGTACTGAGCCTGAAAAGCATTTCCAACCCCACTTACAGGTAAAACTAGCTAAAATGTGCCTGGCTGCTATTCACTGAAAAGCTCATTCTGCTTACGTTTTTGACATATGTTTGCCCCTACCGGGTCAGCTGAGCAGCGAATTTCTATTTAACCACCTGCTATCATGAGAGACCTCCGGGCTGCATGTTTTGAGTCCAGTACTGAGCCTGAAAAGCGTTTCCAACCCCACTTACAAGTAAAACTAGCTAAAATGTGCCTGGCTGCTCTTCACTGAAAAGCTCATTCTGCGTACATTTTTGACATACGTTTGCTCCTGCCGGGTCAGCTGAACAGCGAATTTCTATTTAACCACCTGCTATCACGAGAGACCTCAGGGCTACATGTTTTGAGCCCAGTACTGATCCTGAAAAGCGTTTCCAACCCCACTTACAAGTAAATCTAGCTAAAATGTGCCTGGCTGCTATTCACTGAAAAGCTCATTCTGTGTACATTTTTGGCATACGTTTACTCCTGCTGGGTCAGCCAAGTGGCAAATTTCTACTTAACCACCTGCTATCATGAAAGACCTCAGGGCTGCATTTTTTGAGCGCAGTACTGAGCCTGAAAAGCGTTTCCAACCCCACTTACAAGTAAAACTAGCTAAAATGTGCCTGGCTGCTTACTGAAAAGCTCATTCTGCGTAAATTTTTGGCATACGTTTGCTCCTGCCGGGTCAGCTGAGCAGCGAATTTCTATTTAACCACCTGCTATCATGAGAGACCTCAGGGCTGCATGTTTTGAGCCCAGTACTGAGCCTGAAAAGCGTTTCCAACCCCACTTACAAGTACAACTAGCTAAAATGTGCCTGGCTGCTATCTTCACTGAAAAGCTCATTCTGCGTACATTTCTGGCATACGTTTGCTCCTGCCGGGTCAGCTGAGCAGCGAAATTCTACTTAACCACCTGCTATCATCAGAGACCTCAGGGCTGCATGTTTTGAGCCCAGTACTGATCCTGAAAAGCGTTTCCAACCCCACTTACAAGTAAAACTAGCTAAAATGTTCCTGGCTGCTATTCACTGAAAAGCTCATTCTGCTTACATTTTTGGCATACGTTTGCTCCTGCCGGGTTAGCTGAGCAGCGAAGTTCTATTTAACCACGTGCTATCATGAGAGATCTCAGGGCTGCATCTTTTGAGCCCAGTACTGAGCCTGAAAAGCATTTCCAACCTCACTTACAAGTAAAACTAGCTAAAATGTGCCTGGCTGCTATTCACTGAAAAGCTCATTCTGCGTACATTTTTGACATACGTTTGCTCCTGCCGGGTCAGCTGAGCAGCGAATTACTATTTAACCACCTGCTATCACGAGAGACCTCAGGGCTACATGTTTTGAGCCCAGTACTGATCCTGAAAAGCGTTTCCAACCCCACTTACAAGTAAAACTAGCTAAAATGTGCCTGGCTGCTATTCACTGAAAAGCTCATTCTGTGTACATTTTTGGCATACGTTTACTCCTGCTGGGTCAGCCAAGTGGCAAATTTCTTCTTAACCACCTGCTATCATGAAAGACCTCAGGGCTGCATTTTTTGAGCGCAGTACTGAGCCTGAAAAGCGTTTCCAACCCCACTTACAAGTAAAACTTGCTAAAATGTGCCTGGCTGCTTACTGAAAAGCTCATTCTGCGTACATTTTTGGCATACGTTTGCTCCTGCCGGGTCAGCTGAGCAGCGAATTTCTATTTAACCACCTGCTATCATGAGAGACCTCAGGGCTGCATGTTTTGAGCCCAGTACTGAGCCTGAAAAGCGTTTCCAACCCCACTTACAAGTACAATTAGCTAAAATGTGCCTGGCTGCTATATTCACTGAAAAGCTCATTCTGCGTACATTTCTGGCATACGTTTGCTCCTGCCGGGTCAGCTGAGCAGCGAATTTCTATTTAACCACCTGCTATCATGAGAGACCTCAGGGCTGCATGTTTTGAGCCCAGTACTGAGCCTGAAAAGCGTTCCCAACCCCACTTACAAGTAAAACTAGCTAAATTGTGCCTGGCTGCTCTTCATTGAAAAGCTCATTCTGCGTACATTTTTGGCATACGTTTGTCCTGCCGGGTCAGCTGACCAACGAATTTCTATTTAAGCACCTGCTATCATGAGAGACCTCAGGGCTTCATGTTTTGAGCCCAGTACTGATCCTGAAAAGCGTTTCCAACCCCACTTACAAGTAAAACTAGCTAAAATGTGCCCGGCTGCCATTCACTGAAAAGCTCATTCTGTGTACATTTTTGGCATACGTTTGCTCCTGCTGGGTCAGCTGAGCAGCGAATTTCTATGTAACCAGCTGCTATCATGAGAGACCTCAGGGCTGCATCTTTTGAGCGCAGTACTGAGCCTGAAAAGCGTTTCCAACCCCACTTACAAGTAAAACTAGCTAAAATGTGCCTGGCTGCTCTTCACTGAAAAGCTCATTCTGCGTTCATTTTTGGCATACGTTTGCTCCTGCCGGGTTAGCTGAGCAGCGAATTTCTAGTTAACCACCTGCTATCATGAGAGACCTCAGGGCTGCATCTTTTGAGCACAGTACTGAGCCTGAAAAGCGTTTCCAACCCCACTTACAAGTAAAACTAGCTAAAATGTGCCTGGCTGCTATTCACTGAAAAGCTCATTCTGTGTACATTTTTGGCATACGTTTGCTCCTGCTGGGTCAGCCAAGTGGCAAATTTCTACTTAACCACCTGCTATCATGAGAGACCTCAGGGCTGCATTTTTTGAGCCCAGTACTGAGCCTGAAAAGCGTTTCTAACCCCACTTACAAGTAAAACTAGCTAAAATGTGCCTGGCTGCTATTCACTGAAAAGCTCATTCTGCGTATATTTTTGGCATACATTTGCTCCTGCCGGGTCAGCTGAGCAGCGAAGTTCTACTTAACTACCTCCTATCAGGAGAGACCTCAGAGCTGCATCTTTTGAACCCAGTACTGAGCCTGAAAAGCATTTCCAACCCCACTTACAAGTAAAACTAGTTAAAATGTGCCTGGCTGCTATTCACTGAAAAGCTCATTCTGCTTACATTTTTGGCATACGTTTGCTCCAACCGAGTCAGCTGAGCAGCGAATTTCTATTTAACCACCTGCTATCATGAGAGACCTCAGGGCTGCATCTTTTGAGCGCAGTACTGATCCTGAAAAGCGTTTCCAACCCCACTTACAAGTAAAACTAGCTAAAATGTGCCTGGCTGCTCTTCACTGAAAAGCTCATTCTGCTTACATTTTTGGCATACATTTGCTCCTGCCGGGTCAGCTGAGCAGCGAAGTTCTACTTAACCACCTGCTATCAGGAGAGACCTCAGGGCTGCATCTTTTGAGCCCAGTACTGAGCCTGAAAAGCATTTCCAACCCCACTTACAAGTAAAATTAGCTAAAATGTGCCTGGCTGCTCTTCACTGCTTACATTTTTGGCATACGTTTGCTCCTACCGGGTCAGCTGAGCAGCGAATTTCTATTTAACCACCTGCTATCATGATGCAGCCTCAGGGCTGCATCTTTTGAGCCCAGTACTGAGCCTGAAAAGCGTTTCAAACCCCACTTACAAGTAAAACTTGCTAGAATGTGCCTGGCTGCTCTTTACTGAAAAGCTCATTCTGCGTACATTTTTTGCAAACGTTTGCTCGTACCGGGTCAGCTGAGCAGCAAATTTCTATTTAACCACCTGCTATCATGAGAGACCTCAGGGCTGCATGTTTTGAGCCCAGTACTGATCCTGAAAAGCGTTTCCAACCCCACTTACAAGTAAAACTAGCTAAAATGTGCCTGGCTTCTATATTCACTGAAAAGCTCATTCTGCGTACATTTTTGGCATACATTTGCTCCTGCCGGGTCAGCTGAGCAGCGAAGTTCTATTTAACCACCTGCTATCATGACAGATCTCAGGGCTGCATCTTTTGAGCCCAGTACTGAGCCTGAAAAGCATTTCCGACCTCACTTACAAGTAAAACTAGCTAAAATGTTCCTGGCTGCTATTCACTGAAAAGCTCATTCTGCGTACATTTTTGGCACAAATTTGCTCCTGCCGTGTCAGCTGAGCAGCGAAGTTCTACTTAACTACCTCCTATCAGGAGAGACTTCAGAGCTGCATCTTTTGAGCCCAGTACTGAGCCTGAAAAGCGTTTCCAACCCCACTTACAAGTAAAACTTGCTAGAATGTGCCTGGCTGCTATTCACTGAAAAGCTCATTCTGCTTACATTTTTGGCATACGTTTGCTCCTGCCGGGTTAGCTGAGCAGCGAATTTCTATTTAACCACCTGCTATCATGAGAGACCTCAGGGCTGCATGTTTTGAGCCCAGTAATGATCCTGAAAAGCGTTTCCAAACCCACTTACAAGTAAAACTAGCTAAAATGTGCCTGGCTGCTATATTCACTGAAAAGCTCATTCTGCGGACATTTCTGGCATACGTTTACTCCTGCTGGGTCAGCCAAGTGGCAAATTTCTACTTAACCACCTGCTATCATGAAAGACCTCAGGGCTGCATTTTTTGAGCGCAGTACTGAGCCTGAAAAGCGTTTCCAACACCACTTACAAGTAAAACTAGCTAAAATGTGCCTGGCTGCTATATTCACTGAAAAGCTCATTCTGCGGACATTTCTGGCATACGTTTGCTCCTGCCGGGTCAGCTGAGCAGCGAAGTTCTATTTAACCATCTGCTATCATGAGAGACCTCAGGGCTGCATGTTTTGAGCCCAGTACTGATCCTGAAAAGAGTTTCCAACCCCACTTATTAGTAAAACTAGCTAAAATGTGCCTGGCTGCTATTCACTGAAAAGCTCATTCTGTGTACATTTTTGGCATACGTTTGCTCCTGCTGGGTCAGCCAAGTGGCAAATTTCTACTTAACCACCTGCTATCATGAGAGACCTCGGGGCTGCATTTTTTGAGCCCAGTACTGAGCCTGAAAAGCGTTTCTAACCCCACTTACAAGTAAAACTAGCTAAAATGTGCCTGGCTGCTATTCACTGAAAAGCTCATTCTGCGTATATTTTTGGCATACATTTGCTCCTGCCGGGTCAGCAGAGCAGCGAAGTTCTACTTAACTACCTCCTATCAGGAGAGACCTCAGAGCTGCATCTTTTGAACCCAGTACTGAGCATGAAAAGCATTTCCAACCCCACTTACAAGTAAAACTAGCTAAAATGTGCCTGGCTGCTATTCACTGAAAAGCTCATTCTGCGTACATTTTTGGCATACGTTTGCTCCTGCCGGGTCAGCTAAGCAGCGAAGTTCTACTTAACTACCTCCTATCAGGAGAGACTTCAGAGCTGCATCTTTTGAGCCCAGTACTGAGCCTGAAAAGCGTTTCCAACCCCACTTACAAGTAAAACTAGCTAAAATGTGCCTGGCTGCTCTTCGCTGAAAAGCTCATTCTGCGTACATTTTTGGCATACGTTTGCTCCTGCCGGGTCAGCTGAGCAGCGAATTTCTATTAACCACCTGCTATCATGAGAGACCTCAGGGCTGCATGTTTTGAGCCCAGTACTGATCCTGAAAAGCGTTTACAACCCCACTTACAAGTAAAACTAGCTAAAATGTGCCTGGCTGCTATATTCATTGAAAAGCTCATTCTGCGTAAATTTCTGGCATACATTTGCTCCTGCTGGGTCAGCTGAGCAGCGAAGTTCTACTTAACTACCTCCTATCAAGAGAGACCTCAGAGCTGCCTCTTTTGAGCCCAGTACTGAGCCTGAAAAGCATTTCCAACCCCACTTACAAGTGAAACTAGCTAAAATGTGCCTGGCTGCTATATTCACTGAAAAGCTCATTCTGCGTACATTTCTGGCATACGTTTGCTCCTGCCGGGTCAGCTGAGCAGCGAAATTCTACTTAACCACCTGCTATCATCAGAGACCTCAGGGCTGCATGTTTTGAGCCCAGTACTGATCCTGAAAAGCGTTTCCAACCCCACCTACAAGTAAAACTAGCTAAAATGTGCCTGGCTGCTATTCACTGAAAAGCTCATTCTATGTACATTTTTGGCATACCTTTGCTCCTGCCGGGTTAGCTGAGCAGCGAATTTCTAGTTAACCACCTGCTATCATGAGAGACCTCAGGGCTGCATCTTTTGAGCACAGTACTGAGCCTGAAAAGCGTTTCCAACCCCACTTACAAGTAAAACTAGCTAAAATATGCCTGGCTGCTCTTCACTGAAAAGCTCATTCTGCGTACATTTTTGGCACAAATTTGCTCCTGCCGGGTCAGCTGAGCAGCGAAAATCTACTTAACTACCTCCTATCAGGAGAGACTTCAGAGCTGCATCTTTTGAGCCCAGTACTGAGCCTGAAAAGCGTTTCCAACCCCACTTACAAGTAAAACTTGCTAGAATGTGCCTGGCTGCTATTCACTGAAAAGCTCATTCTGCTTACATTTTTGGCATACGTTTACTCCTGCTGGGTCAGCCAAGTGGCAAATTTCTACTTAACCACCTGCTATCATGAAAGATCTCACAGGGCTGCATTTTTTGAGCGCAGTACTGAGCCTGAAAAGCGTTTCCACCCCCACTTACAAGTAAAACTAGCTAAAATGTGCCTGGCTGCTATTCACTGAAAAGCTCATTCTGCGTACATTTTTGGCATACGTTTGCTCCTGCCGGGTCAGCTGAGCAGCGAAGTTCTACTTAACTACCTCCTATCATGAGAGACCTCAGAGCTGCATCTTTTGAACCCAGTACTGAGCCTGAAAAGCATTTCCAACCCCACTTACAAGTAAAACTAGCTAAAATGTGCCTGGCTGCTCTTCACTGAAAAGCTCATTCTGCTTACATTTTTTGCATACGTTTGCTCCTGCCGGGTCAGCTGAGCAGCAAATTTCTATTTAACCACCTGCTATCATGAGAGACCTCAGGGCTGCATGTTTTGAGCCCAGTACTGATCCTGAAAAGAGTTTCCAACCCCACTTACAAGTAAAACTAGCTAAAATGTGCCTGGCTGCTATTCACTGAAAAGCTCATTCTGTGTACATTTTTGGCATACGTTTGCTCCTGCTGGGTCAGCCAAGTGGCAAATTTCTACTTAACCACCTGCTATCATGAGAGACCTCAGGGCTGCATTTTTTGAGCCCAGTACTGAGCCTGAAAAGCGTTTCTAACCCCACTTACAAGTAAAACTAGCTAAAATGTGCCTGGCTGCTCTTCACTGAAAAGCTCATTCTGCGTACATTTTTGGCACAAATTTGCTCCTGCCGGGTCAGCTGAGCAGCGAAGTTCTACTTAACTACCTCCTATCATGAGAGACCTCAGAGCTGCATCTTTTGAACCCAGTACTGAGCCTGAAAAGCATTTCCAACCCCACTTACAAGTAAAACTAGCTAAAATGTGCCTGGCTGCTCTACACTGAAAAGCTCATTCTGCTTACATTTTTTGCATACGTTTGCTCCTGCCGGGTCAGCTGAGCAGCAAATTTCTATTTAACCATCTGCTATCATGAGAGACCTCAGGGCTGCATGTTTTGAGCCCAGTACTGATCCTGAAAAGAGTTTCCAACCCCACTTACAAGTAAAACTAGCTAAAATGTGCCTGGCTGCTATTCACTGAAAAGCTCATTCTGTGTACATTTTTGGCATACGTCTGCTCCTGCTGGGTCAGCCAAGTGGCAAATTTCTACTTAACCACCTGCTATCATGAGAGACCTCAGGGCTGCATTTTTTGAGCCCAGTACTGAGCCTGAAAAGCGTTTCTAACCCCACTTACAAGTAAAACTAGCTAAAATGTGCCTGGCTGCTATTCACTGAAAAGCTCATTCTGCGTATATTTTTGGCATACATTTGCTCCTGCCGGGTCAGCTGAGCAGCGAAGTTCTACTTAACTACCTCCTATCAGGAGAGACCTCAGAGCTGCATCTTTTGAACCCAGTACTGAGCCTGAAAAGCGTTTCCAACCCCACCTACAAGTAAAACTAACTAAAATGTGCCTGGCTGCTATTCACTGAAAAGCTCATTCTATGTACATTTTTGGCATACCTTTGCTCCTGCCGGGTTAGCTGAGCAGCGAATTTCTAGTTAACCACCTGCTATCATGAGAGACCTCAGGGCTGCATCTTTTGAGCACAGTACTGAGCCTGAAAAGCGTTTCCAACCCCACTTACAAGTAAAACTAGCTAAAATATGCCTGGCTGCTCTTCACTGAAAAGCTCATTCTGCGTACATTTTTGGCACAAATTTGCTCCTGCCGGGTCAGCTGAGCAGCGAAAATCTACTTAACTACCTCCTATCAGGAGAGACTTCAGAGCTGCATCTTTTGAGCCCAGTACTGAGCCTGAAAAGCGTTTCCAACCCCACTTACAAGTAAAACTTGCTAGAATGTGCCTGGCTGCTATTCACTGAAAAGCTCATTCTGCTTACATTTTTGGCATACGTTTACTCCTGCTGGGTCAGCCAAGTGGCAAATTTCTACTTAACCACCTGCTATCATGAAAGATCTCACAGGGCTGCATTTTTTGAGCGCAGTACTGAGCCTGAAAAGCGTTTCCAACCCCACTTACAAGTAAAACTAGCTAAAATGTGCCTGGCTGCTATTCACTGAAAAGCTCATTCTGCGTACATTTTTGGCATACGTTTGCTCCTGCCGGGTCAGCTGAGCAGCGAAGTTCTACTTAACTACCTCCTATCATGAGAGACCTCAGAGCTGCATCTTTTGAGCCCAGTACTGAGCCTGAAAAGCATTTCCAACCCCACTTACAAGTAAAACTAGCTAAAATGTGCCTGGCTGCTCTTCACTGAAAAGCTCATTCTGCTTACATTTTTTGCATACGTTTGCTCCTGCCGGGTCAGCTGAGCAGCAAATTTCTATTTAACCACCTGCTATCATGAGAGACCTCAGGGCTGCATCTTTTGAGCGCAGTACTGATCCTGAAAAGCGTTTCCAACCCCACTTACAAGTAAAACTAGCTAAAATGTGCCTGGCTGCTCTTCACTGAAAAGCTCATTCTGCTTACATTTTTGGCATACATTTGCTCCTGCCGGGTCAGCTGAGCAGCGAAGTTCTACTTAACCACCTGCTATCAGGAGAGACCTCAGGGCTGCATCTTTTGAGCCCAGTACTGAGCCTGAAAAGCATTTCCAACCCCACTTACAAGTAAAATTTGCTAAAATGTGCCTGGCTGCTCTTCACTGCTTACATTTTTGGCATACGTTTGCTCCTACCGGGTCAGCTGAGCAGCGAATTTCTATTTAACCACCTGCTATCATGATGCAGCCTCAGGGCTGCATCTTTTGAGCCCAGTACTGAGCCTGAAAAGCGTTTCAAACCCCACTTACAAGTAAAACTTGCTAGAATGTGCCTGGCTGCTCTTTACTGAAAAGCTCATTCTGCGTACATTTTTGGCATACGTTTGCTCCTACCGGGTCAGCTGAGCAGCAAATTTCTATTTAACCACCTGCTATCATGATGCAGCCTCAGGGCTGCATCTTTTGAGCCCAGTACTGAGCCTGAAAAGCGTTTCCAACCCCACTTACAAGTAAAACTTGCTAGAATGTGCCTGGCTGCTATTCACTGAAAAGCTCATTCTGCTTACATTTTTGGCATACGTTTACTCCTGCTGGGTCAGCCAAGTGGCAAATTTCTACTTAACCACCTGCTATCATGAAAGACCTCAGGGCTGCATTTTTTGAGCGCAGTACTGAGCCTGAAAAGCGTTTCCAACCCCACTTACAAGTAAAACTAGCTAAAATGTGCCTGGCTGCTATTCACTGAAAAGCTCATTCTGCGTACATTTTTGGCATACGTTTGCTCCTGCCTGGTCAGCTGAGCAGCGAAGTTCTACTTAACTACCTCCTATCATGAGAGACCTCAGAGCTGCATCTTTTGAACCCAGTACTGAGCCTGAAAAGCATTTCCAACCCCACTTACAAGTAAAACTAGCTAAAATGTGCCTGGCTGCTCTTCACTGAAAAGCTCATTCTGCTTACATTTTTTGCATACGTTTGCTCCTGCCGGGTCAGCTGAGCAGCAAATTTCTATTTAACCATCTGCTATCATGAGAGACCTCAGGGCTGCATGTTTTGAGCCCAGTACTGATCCTGAAAAGAGTTTCCAACCCCACTTACAAGTAAAACTAGCTAAAATGTGCCTGGCTGCTATTCACTGAAAAGCTCATTCTGTGTACATTTTTGGCATACGTTTGCTCCTGCTGGGTCAGCCAAGTGGCAAATTTCTACTTAACCACCTGCTATCATGAGAGACCTCAGGGCTGCATCTTTTGAGCCCAGTACTGAGCCTGAAAAGCATTTCCAACCCCACTTACAAGTAAAACTTGCTAGAATGTGCCTGGCTGCTATTCACTGAAAAGCTCATTCTGCTTACATTTTTGGCATACGTTTGCTCCTGCCGGGTTAGCTGAGCAGCGAATTTCTATTTAACCACCTGCTATCATGAGAGACCTCAGGGCTGCATGTTTTGAGCCCAGTAATGATCCTGAAAAGCGTTTCCAAACCCACTTACAAGTAAAACTAGCTAAAATGTGCCTGGCTACTATTCACTGAAAAGCTCATTCTGTGTACATTTTTGGCACACGTTTACTCCTGCTGGGTCAGCCAAGTGGCAAATTTCTACTTAACCACCTGCTATCATGAAAGACCTCAGGGCTGCATTTTTTGAGCACAGTACTGAGCCTGAAAAGCGTTTCCAACCCCACTTACAAGTAAAACTGGCTAAAATGTGCCTGGCTGCAATTCACTGAAAAGCTCATTCTGCGTACATTTTTGGCATACGTTTGCTCCTGCCGGGTCAGCTGAGCAGCGAAGTTCTACTTAACTACCTCCTATCATGAGAGACCTCAGAGCTGCATCTTTTGAACCCAGTACTGAGCCTGAAAAGCATTTCCAACCCCACTTACAAGTAAAACTAGCTAAAATGTGCCTGGCTGCTCTTCACTGAAAAGCTCATTCTGCTTACATTTTTTGCATACGTTTGCTCCTGCCGGGTCAGCTGAGCAGCAAATTTCTATTTAACCACCTGCTATCATGAGAGACCTCAGGGCTGCATGTTTTGAGCCCAGTACTGATCCTGAAAAGAGTTTCCAACCCCACTTAAAAGTAAAACTAGCTAAAATGTGCCTGGCTGCTATTCACTGAAAAGCTCATTCTGTGTACATTTTTGGCATACGTTTGCTCCTGCCGGGTCAGCTGAGCAGCGAATTTCTATTTATCCACCTGCTATCATGAGAGACCTCAGGGCTGCATGTTTTGAGCCCAGTACTGATCCTGAAAAGCGTTTCCAATCCCACTTACAAGTAAAACTAGCTAAAATGTGCCTGGCTGCTATATTCACTGAAAAGCTCATTCTGCGCACATTTCTGGCATACGTTTGCTCCTGCCGGGTCAGCTGAGCAGCGAAGTTCTATTTAACCACCTGCTATCATGAGAGACCTCAGGGCTGCATGTTTTGAGCCCAGTACTGATCCTGAGAAGCGTTTCCAACCCCACTTACAAGTAAAACTTGCTAGAATGTGCCTGGCTGCTCTTTACTGAAAAGCTCATTACGTTTTTGGCATACGTTTGCTCCTACCGGGTCAGCTGAGCAGCAAATTTCTATTTAACCACCTGCTATCATGAGAGACCTCAGGGCTGCATGTTTTGAGCCCAGTACTGATCCTGAAAAGCGTTTCCAACCCCACTTACAAGTAAAACTAGCTAAAATGTGCCTGGCTGCTATATTCACTGAAAAGCTCATTCTGCGTACATTTTTGGCATACATTTGCTCCTGCCGGGTCAGCTGAGCAGCGAAGTTCTACTTAACTACCTCCTATCAGGAGAGACCTCAGAGCTGCATCTTTTGAGCCCAGTACTGAGCCTGAAAAGCATTTCCAACCCCACTTACAAGTGAAACTAGCTAAAATGTGCCTGGCTGCTATGTTCACTGAAAAGCTCATTCTGCGTACATTTCTGGCATACGTTTGCTCCTGCCGGGTCAACTGAGCAGCGAAGTTCTACTTAACTACCTCCTATCAGGAGAGACCTCAGAGCTGCATCTTTTGAGCCCAGTACTGAGCCTGAAAAGCATTTCCAACCTCACTTACAAGTAAAACTAGCTAAAATGTGCCTGGCTGCTATTCACTGAAAAGCTCATTCTGCGTACATTTTTGGCACAAATTTGCTCCTGCCGGGTCAGCTGAGCAGCGAAGATCTACTTAACTACCTCCTATCAGGAGAGACTTCAGAGCTGCATCTTTTGAGCCCAGTACTGATCCTGAAAAGAGTTTCCAACCCCACTTAAAAGTAAAACTAGCTAAAATGTGCCTGGCTGCTATTCACTGAAAAGCTCATTCTGTGTACATTTTTGGCATACGTTTGCTCCTGCCGGGTCAGCTGAGCAGCGAATTTCTATTTATCCACCTGCTATCATGAGAGACCTCAGGGCTGCATGTTTTGAGCCCAGTACTGATCCTGAAAAGCGTTTCCAATCCCACTTACAAGTAAAACTAGCTAAAATGTGCCTGGCTGCTATATTCACTGAAAAGCTCATTCTGCGCACATTTCTGGCATACGTTTGCTCCTGCCGGGTCAGCTGAGCAGCGAAGTTCTATTTAACCACCTGCTATCATGAGAGACCTCAGGGCTGCATGTTTTGAGCCCAGTACTGATCCTGAGAAGCGTTTCCAACCCCACTTACAAGTAAAACTTGCTAGAATGTGCCTGGCTGCTCTTTACTGAAAAGCTCATTACGTTTTTGGCATACGTTTGCTCCTACCGGGTCAGCTGAGCAGCAAATTTCTATTTAACCACCTGCTATCATGAGAGACCTCAGGGCTGCATGTTTTGAGCCCAGTACTGATCCTGAAAAGCGTTTCCAACCCCACTTACAAGTAAAACTAGCTAAAATGTGCCTGGCTGCTATATTCACTGAAAAGCTCATTCTGCGTACATTTTTGGCATACATTTGCTCCTGCCGGGTCAGCTGAGCAGCGAAGTTCTACTTAACTACCTCCTATCAGGAGAGACCTCAGAGCTGCATCTTTTGAGCCCAGTACTGAGCCTGAAAAGCATTTCCAACCCCACTTACAAGTGAAACTAGCTAAAATGTGCCTGGCTGCTATGTTCACTGAAAAGCTCATTCTGCGTACATTTCTGGCATACGTTTGCTCCTGCCGGGTCAACTGAGCAGCGAAGTTCTACTTAACTACCTCCTATCAGGAGAGACCTCAGAGCTGCATCTTTTGAGCCCAGTACTGAGCCTGAAAAGCATTTCCAACCTCACTTACAAGTAAAACTAGCTAAAATGTGCCTGGCTGCTATTCACTGAAAAGCTCATTCTGCGTACATTTTTGGCACAAATTTGCTCCTGCCGGGTCAGCTGAGCAGCGAAGATCTACTTAACTACCTCCTATCAGGAGAGACTTCAGAGCTGCATCTTTTGAGCCCAGTACTGAGCCTGAAAAGCATTTCCAACCCCACTTACAGGTAAAACTAGCTAAAATGTGCCTGGCTGCTATTCACTGAAAAGCTCATTCTGCTTACATTTTTGACATATGTTTGCCCCTACCGGGTCAGCTGAGCAGCGAATTTCTATTTAACCACCTGCTATCATGAGAGACCTCCGGGCTGCATGTTTTGAGCCCAGTACTGAGCCTGAAAAGCATTTCCAACCCCACTTACAGGTAAAACTAGCTAAAATGTGCCTGGCTGCTATTCACTGAAAAGCTCATTCTGCTTACATTTTTGACATATGTTTGCCCCTACTGGGTCAGCTGAGCAGCGAATTTCTATTTAACCACCTGCTATCATGAGAGACCTCCGGGCTGCATGTTTTGAGTCCAGTACTGAGCCTGAAAAGCGTTTCCAACCCCACTTACAAGTAAAACTAGCTAAAATGTGCCTGGCTGCTCTTCACTGAAAAGCTCATTCTGCGTACATTTTTGACATACGTTTGCTCCTGCCGGGTCAGCTGAGCAGCGAATTTCTATTTAACCACCTGCTATCACGAGAGACCTCAGGGCTACATGTTTTGAGCCCAGTACTGATCCTGAAAAGCGTTTCCAACCCCACTTACAAGTAAAACTAGCTAAAATGTGCCTGGCTGCTATTCACTGAAAAGCTCATTCTGTGTACATTTTTGGCATACGTTTACTCCTGCTGGGTCAGCCAAGTGGCAAATTTCTACTTAACCACCTGCTATCATGAAAGACCTCAGGGCTGCATTTTTTGAGCGCAGTACTGAGCCTGAAAAGCGTTTCCAACCCCACTTACAAGTAAAACTAGCTAAAATGTGCCTGGCTGCTTACTGAAAAGCTCATTCTGCGTACATTTTTGGCATACGTTTGCTCCTGCCGGGTCAGCTGAGCAGCGAATTTCTATTTAACCACCTGCTATCATGAGAGACCTCAGGGCTGCATGTTTTGAGCCCAGTACTGAGCCTGAAAAGCGTTTCCAACCCCACTTACAAGTACAACTAGCTAAAATGTGCCTGGCTGCTATAGTCACTGAAAAGCTCATTCTGCGTACATTTCTGGCATACGTTTGCTCCTGCCGGGTCAGCTGAGCAGCGAAATTCTACTTAACCACCTGCTATCATCAGAGACCTCAGGGCTGCATGTTTTGAGCCCAGTACTGATCCTGAAAAGGGTTTCCAACCCCACTTACAAGTAAAACTAGCTAAAATGTTCCTGGCTGCTATTCACTGAAAAGCTCATTCTGCTTACATTTTTGGCATACGTTTGCTCCTGCCGGGTTAGCTGAGCAGCGAAGTTCTATTTAACCACGTGCTATCATGAGAGATCTCAGGGCTGCATCTTTTGAGCCCAGTACTGAGCCTGAAAAGCATTTCCAACCTCACTTACAAGTAAAACTAGCTAAAATGTGCCTGGCTGCTATTCACTGAAAAGCTCATTCTGCGTACATTTTTGACATACGTTTGCTCCTGCCGGGTCAGCTGAGCAGCGAATTACTATTTAACCACCTGCTATCACGAGAGACCTCAGGGCTACATGTTTTGAGCCCAGTACTGATCCTGAAAAGCGTTTCCAACCCCACTTACAAGTAAAACTAGCTAAAATGTGCCTGGCTGCTATTCACTGAAAAGCTCATTCTGTGTACATTTTTGGCATACGTTTACTCCTGCTGGGTCAGCCAAGTGGCAAATTTCTTCTTAACCACCTGCTATCATGAAAGACCTCAGGGCTGCATTTTTTGAGCGCAGTACTGAGCCTGAAAAGCGTTTCCAACCCCACTTACAAGTAAAACTTGCTAAAATGTGCCTGGCTGCTTACTGAAAAGCTCATTCTGCGTACATTTTTGGCATACGTTTGCTCCTGCCGGGTCAGCTGAGCAGCGAATTTCTATTTAACCACCTGCTATCATGAGAGACCTCAGGGCTGCATGTTTTGATCCCAGTACTGAGCCTGAAAAGCGTTTCCAACCCCACTTACAAGTACAACTAGCTAAAATGTGCCTGGCTGCTATATTCACTGAAAAGCTCATTCTGCGTACATTTCTGGCATACGTTTGCTCCTGCCGGGTCAGCTGAGCAGCGAAATTCTACTTAACCACCTGCTATCATCAGAGACCTCAGGGCTGCATGTTTTTAGCCCAGTACTGATCCTGAAAAGCGTTTCCAACCCCACTTACAAGTAAAACTAGCTAAAATGTTCCTGGCTGCTATTCACTGAAAAGCTCATTCTGCTTACATTTTTGGCATACGTTTGCTCCTGCCGGGTTAGCTGAGCAGCGAATTTCTATTTAACCACCTGCTATCATGAGAGACCTCAGGGCTGCATGTTTTGAGCCCAGTACTGATCCTGAAAAGCGTTTCCAACCCCACTTACAAGTAAAACTAGCTAAAATGTGCCTAGCTGCTATTCACTGAAAAGCTCATTCTATGTACATTTTTGGCATACGTTTGCTCCTGCCGGGTCAGCTGAGCAGCGATTTCTATTTAACCGCCTGCTATCATGAGACACCTCAGGGCTGCATGTTTTGAGACCAGTACTGATCCTGAAAAGCGTTTCCAACCCCACTTACAAGTAAAACTAGCTAAAATGTGCCTGGCTGCTATTCGCTGAAAAGCTCATTTTGCGTACATTTTTGGCATACGTTTGCTCCTGCCGGGTCAGCTGAGCAGCGAATTTCTATTAACCATCTGCTATCATGAGAGACCTCAGGGCTGCATCTTTTGAGCGCAGTACTGAGCCTGAAAAGTGTTTCCAACCCCACTTACAAGTAAAACTAGCTAAAATGTGCCTGGCTGCTCTTCGCTGAAAAGCTCATTCTGCGTACATTTTTGGCATACATTTGCTCCTGCCGGGTCAGCTGAGCAGCGAAGTTCTACTTAACCACCTGCTATCAGGAGAGACCTCAGGGCTGCATGTTTTGAGCGCAGTACTGAGCCTGAAAAGCGTTTCCAACCCCACTTACAAGTAAAACTTGCTAGAATGTGCCTGGCTGCTATTCACTGAAAAGCTCATTCTGCTTACATTTTTGGCATACATTTGCTCCTGCCGGGTCAGCTGAGCAGCGAAGTTCTATTTAACCACCTGCTATCATGAGAGACCTCAGGGCTGCATCTTTTGAGCCCAGTACTGAGCCTGAAAAGCATTTCCAACCTCACTTACAAGTCAGACTGGCTAAAATGTGCCTGGCTGCTATTCACTGAAAAGCTCATTCTGCGTAAATTTTTGGCACAAATTTGCTCCTGCCGGGTCAGCTGAGCAGCGGAGTTCTACTTAACTACCTCCTATCAGGAGAGACTTCAGAGCTGCATCTTTTGAGCCAAGTACTGAGCCTGAAAAGCATTTCCAACCCCACTTACAGGTAAAACTAGCTAAAATGTGCCTGGCTGCTATTCACTGAAAAGCTCATTCTGCTTACATTTTTGACATATGTTTGCCCCTACCGGGTCAGCTGAGCAGCGAATTTCTATTTAACCACCTGCTATCATGAGAGACTTCCGGGCTGCATGTTTTGAGCCCAGTACTGAGCCTGAAAAGCATTTCCAACCCCACTTACAGGTAAAACTAGCTAAAATGTGCCTGGCTGCTATTCACTGAAAAGCTCATTCTGCTTACATTTTTGACATATGTTTGCCCCTACCGGGTCAGCTGAGCAGCGAATTTCTATTTAACCACCTGCTATCATGAGAGACCTCCGGGCTGCATGTTTTGAGCCCAGTACTGAGCCTGAAAAGCGTTTCCAACCCCACTTACAAGTAAAACTAGCTAAAATGTGCCTGGCTGCTATTCACTGAAAAGCTCATTCTGTGTACATTTTTGGCATACGTTTACTCCTGCTGGGTCAGCCAAGTGGCAAATTTCTACTTAACCACCTGCTATCATGAAAGACCTCAGGGCTGCATTTTTTGAGCGCAGTACTGAGCCTGAAAAGCGTTTCAAACCCCACTTACAAGTAAAACTAGCTAAAATGTGCCTGGCTGCTTACTGAAAAGCTCATTCTGCGTACATTTTTGGCATACGTTTGCTCCTGCCGGGTCAGCTGAGCAGCGAATTTCTATTTAACCACCTGCTATCATGAGAGACCTCAGGGCTGCATGTTTTGAGCCCAGTACTGAGCCTGAAAAGCGTTTCCAACCCCACTTACAAGTACAACTAGCTAAAATGTGCCTGGCTGCTATATTCACTGAAAAGCTCATTCTGCGTACATTTCTGGCATACGTTTGCTCCTGCCGGGTCAGCTGAGCAGCGAAATTCTACTTAACCACCTGCTATCATCAGAGACCTCAGGGCTGCATGTTTTGAGCCCAGTACTGATCCTGAAAAGCGTTTCCAACCCCACTTACAAGTAAAACTAGCTAAAATGTTCCTGGCTGCTATTCACTGAAAAGCTCATTCTGCTTACATTTTTGGCATACGTTTGCTCCTGCCGGGTTAGCTGAGCAGCGAATTTCTATTTAACCACCTGCTATCATGAGAGACCTCAGGGCTGCATGTTTTGAGCCCAGTACTGATCCTGAAAAGCGTTTCCAACCCCACTTACAAGTAAAACTAGCTAAAATGTGCCTGGCTGCTATTCACTGAAAAGCTCATTCTATGTACATTTTTGGCATACGTTTGCTCCTGCCGGGTCAGCTGAGCAGCGAATTTCTATTTAACCACCTGCTATCATGAGACACCTCAGGGCTGCATGTTTTGAGACCAGTACTGATCCTGAAAAGCGTTTCCAACCCCACTTACAAGTAAAAATAGCTAAAATGTGCCTGGCTGCTCTTCGCTGAAAAGCTCATTCTGCGTACATTTTTGGCATACGTTTGCTCCTGCCGGGTCAGCTGAGAAGCGAATTTCTATTAACCACCTGCTATCATGAGAGACCTCAGGGCTGCATCTTTTGAGCGCAGTACTGAGCCTGAAAAGCGTTTCCAACCCCACTTACAAGTAAAACTAGCTAAAATGTGCCTGGCTGCTCTTCACTGAAAAGCTCATTCTGCGTACATTTTTGGCATACGTTTGCTCCTGCCGGGTCAGCTGAGCAGCGAAGTTCTACTTAACTACCTCCTATCATGAGAGATCTCAGAGCTGCATCTTTTGAACCCAGTACTGAGCCTGAAAAGCATTTCCAACCCCACTTACAAGTAAAACTAGCTAAAATGTGCCTGGCTGCTCTTCACTGAAAAGCTCATTCTGCTTACAGTTTTTTGCATACGTTTGCTCCTGCCGGGTCAGCTGAGCACCAAATTTCTATTTAACCACCTGCTATCATGAGAGACCTCAGGGCTGCATGTTTTGAGCCCAGTAGTGATCCTGAAAAGAGTTTCCAACCCCACTTACAAGTAAAACTAGCTAAAATGTGCCTGGCTGCTATTCACTGAAAAGCTCATTCTGTGTACATTTTTGGCATACGTTTGCTCCTGCTGGGTCAGCCAAGTGGCAAATTTCTACTTAACCACCTGCTATCATGAGAGACCTCAGGGCTGCATTTTTTGAGCCCAGTACTGAGCCTGAAAAGCGTTTCTAACCCCACTTACAAGTAAAACTAGCTAAAATGTGCCTGGCTGCTCTTCACTGAAAAGCTCATTCTGCGTACATTTTTGGCACAAATTTGCTCCTGCCGGGTCAGCTGAGCAGCGAAGTTCTACTTAACTACCTCCTATCATGAGAGACCTCAGAGCTGCATCTTTTGAACCCAGTACTGAGCCTGAAAAGCATTTCCAACCCCACTTACAAGTAAAACTAGCTAAAATGTGCCTGGCTGCTCTACACTGAAAAGCTCATTCTGCGTACATTTTTTGCATACGTTTGCTCCTGCCGGGTCAGCTGAGCAGCAAATTTCTATTTAACCATCTGCTATCATGAGAGACCTCAGGGCTGCATGTTTTGAGCCCAGTACTGATCCTTAAAAGAGTTTCCAACCCCACTTACAAGTAAAACTAGCTAAAATGTGCCTGGCTGCTATTCACTGAAAAGCTCATTCTGTGTACATTTTTGGCATACGTTTGCTCCTGCTGGGTCAGCCAAGTGGCAAATTTCTACTTAACCACCTGCTATCATGAGAGACCTCAGGGCTGCATTTTTTGAGCCCAGTACTGAGCCTGAAAAGCGTTTCTAACCCCACTTACAAGTAAAACTAGCTAAAATGTGCCTGGCTGCTATTCACTGAAAAGCTCAATCTGCGTATATTTTTGGCATACATTTGCTCCTGCCAGGTCAGCTGAGCAGCGAAGTTCTACTTAACTACCTCCTATCAGGAGAGACCTCAGAGCTGCATCTTTTGAACCCAGTACTGAGCCTGAAAAGCATTTCCAACCCCACTTACAAGTAAAACTAGCTAAAATGTGCCTGGCTGCTATTCACTGAAAAGCTCATTCTGCTTACATTTTTGGCATACGTTTGCTCCAACCGAGTCAGCTGAGCAGCGAATTTCTATTTAACCACCTGCTATCATGAGAGACCTCAGGGCTGCATGTTTTGAGCGCAGTACTGATCCTGAAAAGCGTTTCCAACCCCACTTACAAGTAAAACTAGCTAAAATGTGCCTGGCTGCTATATTCACTGAAAAGCTCATTCTGCGTACATTTTTGGCATACATTTGCTCCTGCCGGGTCAGCTGAGCAGCGAAGTTCTACTTAACTACCTCCTATCAGGAGAGACCTCAGAGCTGCATCTTTTGAGCCCAGTACTGAGCCTGAAAAGCATTTCCAACCCCACTTACAAGTGAAACTAGCTAAAATGTGCCTGGCTGCTATGTTCACTGAAAAGCTCATTCTGCGTACATTTCTGGCATACGTTTGCTCCTGCCGGGTCAACTGAGCAGCGAAGTTCTACTTAACTACCTCCTATCAGGAGAGACCTCAGAGCTGCATCTTTTGAGCCCAGTACTGAGCCTGAAAAGCATTTCCAACCTCACTTACAAGTAAAACTAGCTAAAATGTGCCTGGCTGCTATTCACTGAAAAGCTCATTCTGCGTACATTTTTGGCACAAATTTGCTCCTGCCGGGTCAGCTGAGCAGCGAAGTTCTACTTAACTACCTCCTATCAGGAGAGACTTCAGAGCTGCATCTTTTGAGCCCAGTACTGAGCCTGAAAAGCATTTCCAACCCCACTTACAGGTAAAACTAGCTAAAATGTGCCTGGCTGCTATTCACTGAAAAGCTCATTCTGCTTACATTTTTGACATATTTTTGCCCCTACCGGGTCAGCTGAGCAGCGAATTTCTATTTAACCACCTGCTATCATGAGAGACCTCCGGGCTGCATGTTTTGAGTCCAGTACTGAGCCTGAAAAGCGTTTCCAACCCCACTTACAAGTAAAACTAGCTAAAATGTGCCTGGCTGCTCTTCACTGAAAAGCTCATTCTGCGTACATTTTTGACATATGTTTGCTCCTGCCGGGTCAGCTGAGCAACGAATTTCTATTTAACCACCTGCTATCACGAGAGACCTCAGGGCTACATGTTTTGAGCCCAGTACTGATCCCGAAAAGCGTTTCCAACCCCACTTACAAGTAAAACTAGCTAAAATGTGCCTGGCTGCTATTCACTGAAAAGCTCATTCTGTGTACATTTTTGGCATACGTTTACTCCTGCTGGGTCAGCCAAGTGGCAAATTTCTACTTAACCACCTGCTATCATGAAAGACCTCAGGGCTGCATTTTTTGAGCGCAGTACTGAGCCTGAAAAGCGTTTCCAACCCCACTCACAAGTAAAACTAGCTAAAATGTGCCTGGCTGCTTACTGAAAAGCTCATTCTGCGTACATTTTTGGCATACGTTTGCTCCTGCCGGGTCAGCTGAGCAGCGAATTTCTATTTCACCACCTGCTATCATGAGAGACCTCAGGGCTGCATGTTTTGAGCCCAGTACTGAGCCTGAAAAGCGTTTCCAACCCCACTTACAAGTACAACTAGCTAAAATGTGCCTGGCTGCTATATTCACTGAAAAGCTCATTCTGCGTACATTTCTGGCATACGTTTGCTCCTGCCGGGTCAGCTGAGCAGCGAAATTCTACTTAACCACCTGCTATCATCAGAGACCTCAGGGCTGCATGTTTTGAGCCCAGTACTGATCCTGAAAAGCGTTTCCAACCCCACTTACAAGTAAAACTAGCTAAAATGTTCCTGGCTGCTATTCACTGAAAAGCTCATTCTGCTTACATTTTTGGCATACGTTTGCTCCTGCCTGGTTAGCTGAGCAGCGAAGTTCTATTTAACCACCTGCTATCATGAGAGATCTCAGGGCTGCATCTTTTGAGCCCAGTACTGAGCCTGAAAAGCATTTCCAACCTCACTTACAAGTAAAACTAGCAAAAATGTGCCTGGCTGCTATTCACTGAAAAGCTCATTCTGCGTACATTTTTGACATACGTTTGCTCCTGCCGGGTCAGCTGAGCAGCAAATTTCTATTTAACCACCTGCTATCACGAGAGACCTCAGGGCTACATGTTTTGAGCCCAGTACTGATCCTGAAAAGCGTTTCCAACCCCACTTACAAGTAAAACTAGCTAAAATGTGCCTGGCTGCTATTCACTGAAAAGCTCATTCTGTGTACATTTTTGGCATACGTTTACTCCTGCTGGGTCAGCCAAGTGGCAAATTTCTTCTTAACCACCTGCTATCATGAAAGACCTCAGGGCTGCATTTTTTGAGCGCAGTACTGAGCCTGAAACGCGTTTCCAACCCCACTTACAAGTAAAACTAGCTAAAATGTGCCTGGCTGCTTACTGAAAAGCTCATTCTGCGTACATTTTTGGCATACGTTTGCTCCTGCCGGGTCAGCTGAGCAGCGAATTTCTATTTAACCACCTGCTATCATGAGAGACCTCAGGGCTGCATGTTTTGAGCCCAGTACTGAGCCTGAAAAGCGTTTCCAACCCCACTTACAAGTACAACTAGCTAAAATGTGCCTGGCTGCTATATTCACTGAAAAGCTCATTCTGCGTACATTTCTGGCATACGTTTGCTCCTGCCGGGTCAGCTGAGCAGTGAAATTCTACTTAACCACCTGCTATCATCAGAGACCTCAGGGCTGCATGTTTTGAGCCCAGTACTGATCCTGAAAAGCGTTTCCAACCCCACTTACAAGTAAAACTAGCTAAAATGTTCCTGGCTGCTATTCACTGAAAAGCTCATTCTGCTTACATTTTTGGCATACGATTGCTCCTGACGGGTTAGCTGAGCAGCGAATTTCTATTTAACCACCTGCTATCATGAGAGACCTCAGGGCTGCATGTTTTGAGCCCAGTACTGATCCTGAAAAGCGTTTCCAACCCCACTTACAAGTAAAACTAGCTAAAATGTGCCTAGCTGCTATTCACTGAAAAGCTCATTCTATGTACATTTTTGGCATACGTTTGCTCCTGCCGGGTCAGCTGAGCAGCGATTTCTATTTAACCACCTGCTATCATGAGACACCTCAGGGCTGCATGTTTTGAGACCAGTACTGATCCTGAAAAGCGTTTCCAACCCCACTTACAAGTAAAACTAGCTAAAATGTGCCTGGCTGCTCTTCGCTGAAAAGCTCATTCTGCGTACATTTTTGGCATACGTTTGCTCCTGCCGGGTCAGCTGAGCAGCGAATTTCTATTAACCACCTGCTATCATGAGAGACCTCAGGGCTGCATCTTTTGAGCGCAGTACTGAGCCTGAAAAGCGTTTCCAACCCCACTTACAAGTAAAACTAGCTAAAATGTGCCTGGCTGCTCTTCGCTGAAAAGCTCATTCTGCGTACATTTTTGGCATACATTTGCTCCTGCCGGGTCAGCTGAGCAGCGAAGTTCTACTTAACCACCTGCTATCAGGAGAGACCTCAGGGCTGCATGTTTTGAGCGCAGTACTGAGCCTGAAAAGCGTTTCCAACCCCACTTACAAGTAAAACTTGCTAGAATGTGCCTGGCTGCTATTCACTGAAAAGCTCATTCTGCTTACATTTTTGGCATACATTTGCTCCTGCCGGGTCAGCTGAGCAGCGAAGTTCTATTTAACCACCTGCTATCATGAGAGACCTCAGGGCTGCATCTTTTGAGCCCAGTACTGAGCCTGAAAAGCATTTCCAACCTCACTTACAAGTAAAACTAGCTAAAATGTGCCTGGCTGCTATTCACTGAAAAGCTCATTCTGCGTACATTTTTGGCACAAATTAGCTCCTGCCGGGTCAGCTGAGCAGCGGAGTTCTACTTAACTACCTCCTATCAGGAGAGACTTCAGAGCTGCATCTTTTGAGCCAAGTACTGAGCCTGAAAAGCATTTCCAACCCCACTTACAGGTAAAACTAGCTAAAATGTGCCTGGCTGCTATTCACTGAAAAGCTCATTCTGCTTACATTTTTGACATATGTTTGCCCCTACCGGGTCAGCTGAGCAGCGAATTTCTATTTAACCACCTGCTATCATGAGAGACCTCCGGGCTGCATGTTTTGAGCCCAGTACTGAGCCTGAAAAGCATTTCCAACCCCACTTACAGGTAAAACTAGCTAAAATGTGCCTGGCTGCTATTCACTGAAAAGCTCATTCTGCTTACATTTTTGACATATGTTTGCCCCTACCGGGTCAGCTGAGCAGCGAATTTCTATTTAACAACCTGCTATCATGAGAGACCTCCGGGCTGCATGTTTTGAGCCCAGTACTGAGCCTGAAAAGCGTTTCCAACCCCACTTACAAGTAAAACTAGCTAAAATGTGCCTGGCTGCTATTCACTGAAAAGCTCATTCTGTGTACATTTTTGGCATACGTTTACTCCTGCTGGGTCAGCCAAGTGGCAAATTTCTACTTAACCACCTGCTATCATGAAATACCTCAGGGCTGCATTTTTTGAGCGCAGTACTGAGCCTGAAAAGCGTTTCCAACCCCACTTACAAGTAAAACTAGCTAAAATGTGCCTGGCTGCTTACTGAAAAGCTCATTCTGCGTACATTTTTGGCATACGTTTGCTCCTGCCGGGTCAGCTGAGCAGCGAATTTCTATTTAACCACCTGCTATCATGAGAGACCTCAGGGCTGCATGTTTTGAGCCCAGTACTGAGCCTGAAAAGCGTTTCCAACCCCACTTACAAGTACAACTAGCTAAAATGTGCCTGGCTGCTATATTCACTGAAAAGCTCATTCTGCGTACATTTCTGGCACACGTTTGCTCCTGCCGGGTCAGCTGAGCAGCGAAATTCTACTTAACCACCTGCTATCATCAGAGACCTCAGGGCTGCATGTTTTGAGCCCAGTACTGATCCTGAAAAGCGTTTCCAACCCCACTTACAAGTAAAACTAGCTAAAATGTTCCTGGCTGCTATTCACTGAAAAGCTCATTCTGCTTACATTTTTGGCATACGTTTGCTCCTGCCGGGTTAGCTGAGCAGCGAATTTCTATTTAACCACCTGCTATCATGAGAGACCTCAGGGCTGCATGTTTTGAGCCCAGTACTGATCCTGAAAAGCGTTTCCAACCCCACTTACAAGTAAAACTAGCTAAAATGTGCCTGGCTGCTATTCACTGAAAAGCTCATTCTATGTACATTTTTGGCATACGTTTGCTCCTGCCGGGTCAGCTGAGCAGCGAATTTCTATTTAACCACCTGCTATCATGAGACACCTCAGGGCTGCATGTTTTGAGACCAGTACTGATCCTGAAAAGCGTTTCCAACCCCACTTACAAGTAAAAATAGCTAAAATGTGCCTGGCTGCTCTTCGCTGAAAAGCTCATTCTGCGTACATTTTTGGCATACGTTTGCTCCTGCCGGGTCAGCTGAGCAGCGAATTTCTATTAACCACCTGCTATCATGAGAGACCTCAGGGCTGCATCTTTTGAGCGCAGTACTGAGCCTGAAAAGCGTTTCCAACCCCACTTACAAGTAAAACTAGCTAAAATGTGCCTGGCTGCTCTTCACTGAAAAGCTCATTCTGCGTACATTTTTGGCATACATTTGCTCCTGCCGGGTCAGCTGAGCAGCGAAGTTCTACTTAACCACCTGCTATCAGGAGAGACCTCAGGGCTGCATCTTTTGAGCCCAGTACTGAGCGTGAAAAGCATTTCCAACCCCACTTACAAGTAAAATTAGCTAAAATGTGCCTGGCTGCTCTTCACTGCTTACATTTTTGGCATACGTTTGCTCCTACCGGGTCAGCTGAGCAGCGAATTTCTATTTAACCACCTGCTATCATGATGCAGCCTCAGGGCTGCATCTTTTGAGCCCAGTACTGAGCCTGAAAAGCGTTTCAAACCCCACTTACAAGTAAAACTTGCTAGAATGTGCCTGGCTGCTCTTCACTGAAAAGCTCATTCTGCGTACATTTTTGGCATACATTTGCTCCTGCCGGGTCAGCTGAGCAGCGAAGTTCTATTTAACCACCTGCTACCATGAGAGATCTCAGGGCTGCATCTTTTGAGCCCAGTACTGAGCCTAAAAAGCATTTCCAACCCCACTTACAAGTGAAACTAGCTAAAATGTGCCTGGCTGCTATATTCACTGAAAAGCTCATTCTGCGTACACTTCTGGCATACGTTTGCTCCTGCCGGGTCAGCTGAGCAGCGAAGTTCTATTTAACCACCTGCTATCATGAGAGATCTCAGGGCTGCATCTTTTGAGCCCAGTACTGAGCCTGAAAAGCATTTCCAACCTCACTTACAAGTAAAACTAGCTAAAATGTGCCTGGCTGCTATTCACTGAAAAGCTCATTCTGCGTACATTTTTGGCACAAATTTGCTCCTGCCGGGTCAGCTGAGCAGCGAAGTTCTACTTAACTACCTCCTATCAGGAGAGACTTCAGAGCTGCATCTTTTGAGCCCAGTACTGAGCCTGAAAAGCGTTTCCAACCCCACTTACAAGTAAAACTTGCTAGAATGTGCCTGGCTGCTATTCACTGAAAAGCTCATTCTGCTTACATTTTTGGCATACGTTTGCTCCTGCCGGGTTAGGTGAGCAGCGAATTTCTATTTAACCACCTGCTATCATGAGAGACCTCAGGGCTGCATGTTTTGAGCCCAGTAATGATCCTGAAAAGCGTTTCCAAACCCACTTACAAGTAAAACTAGCTAAAATGTGCCTGGCTACTATTCACTGAAAAGCTCATTCTGTGTACATTTTTGGCATACGTTTACTCCTGCTGGGTCAGCCAAGTGGCAAATTTCTACTTAACCACCTGCTATCATGAAAGACCTCAGGGCTGCATTTTTTGAGCACAGTACTGAGCCTGAAAAGCGTTTCCAACCCCACTTACAAGTAAAACTAGCTAAAATGTGCCTGGATGCTCTTCACTGAAAAGCTCATTCTGCGTACATTTTTGGCATACGTTTGCTCCTGCCGGGTCAGCTGAGCAGCAAATTTCTATTTAACCTCCTGATATCATGAGAGACCTCAGGGATGCATGTTTTGAGCCCAGTACTGATCCTGAAAAGAGTTTCCAACCCCACTTACAAGTAAAACTAGCTAAAATGTGCCTGGCTGCTATTCACTGAAAAGCTCATTCTGTGTACATTTTTGGCATACGTTTGCTCCTGCCGGGTCAGCTGAGCAGCGAATTTCTATTTATCCACCTGCTATCATGAGAGACCTCAGGGCTGCATGTTTTGAGCCCAGTACTGATCCTGAAAAGCGTTTCCAACCCTACTTACAAGTAAAACTTGCTAAAATGTGCCTGGCTGCTATATTCACTGAAAAGCTCATTCTGCGTACATTTCTGGCATACGTTTGCTCCTGCCGGGTCAGCTGAGCAGCGAAGTTCTATTTACCACCTGCTATCATGAGAGACCTCAGGGCTGCATGTTTTGAGCCCAGTACTGATCCTGAAAAGTGTTTCAAACCCCACTTACAAGTAAAACTTGCTAGAAAGTGCCTGGCTGCTCTTTACTGAAAAGCTCATTACATTTTTGGCATACGTTTGCTCCTACCGGGTCAGCTGAGCAGCAAATTTCTATTTAACCACCTGCTATCATGAGAGACCTCAGGGCTGCATGTTTTGAGCCCAGTACTGATCCTGAAAAGCGTTTCCAACCCCACTTACAAGTAAAACTAGCTAAAATGTGCCTGGCTGCTATATTCACTGAAAAGCTCATTCTGCGTACATTTTTGGCATACATTTGCTCCTGCCGGGTCAGCTGAGCAGCGAAGTTCTACTTAACTACCTCCTATCAGGAGAGACCTCAGAGCTGCATCTTTTGAGCCCAGTACTGAGCCTGAAAAGCAATTCCAACCCCACTTACAAGTGAAACTAGCTAAAATGTGCCTGGCTGCTATATTCACTGAAAAGCTCATTCTGCGTACATTTCTGGCATACGTTTGCTCCTGCCGGGTGAGCTGAGCAGCGAAGTTCTACTTAACTACCTCCTATCAGGAGAGACCTCAGAGCTGCATCTTTTGAGCCCAGTACTGAGCCTGAAAAGCATTTCCAACCTCACTTACAAGTAAAACTAGCTAAAATGTGCCTGGCTGCTATTCACTGAAAAGCTCATTCTGCTTACATTTTTGACATATGTTTGCCCCTACCGGGTCAACTGAGCAGCGAATTTCTATTTAACCACCTGCTATCATGAGAGACCTCCGGGCTGCATGTTTTGAGCCCAGTATTGAGCCTGAAAAGCATTTCCAACCCCACTTACGGGTAAAACTAGCTAAAATGTGCCTGGCTGCTATTCACTGAAAAGCTCATTCTGCTTACATTTTTGACATATATTTGCCCCTACCGGGTCAGCTGAGCAGCGAATTTCTATTTAACCACCTGCTATCTTGAGAGACCTCCGGGCTGCATGTTTTGAGCCCAGTACTGAGCCTGAAAAGCGTTTCCAACCCCACTTACAAGTAAAACTAGCTAAAATGTGCCTGGCTGCTCTTCACTGAAAAGCTCATTCTGCGTACATTTTTGACATACGTTTGCTCCTGCCGGGTCAGCTGAGCAGCGAATTTCTATTTAACCACCTGCTATCACGAGAGACCTCAGGGCTACATGTTTTGAGCCCAGTACTGATCCTGAAAAGCGTTTCCAACCCCACTAACAAGTAAAACTAGCTAAAATGTGCCTGGCTGCTATTCACTCAAAAGCTCATTCTGTGTACATTTTTGGCATACGTTTACTCCTGCTGGGTCAGCCAAGTGGCAAATTTCTACGTAACCACCTGCTATCATGAAAGACCTCAGGGCTGCATTTTTTGAGCGCAGTACTGAGCCTGAAAAGCGTTTCCAACCCCACTTACAAGTAAAACTAGCTAAAATGTGCCTGGCTGCTTACTGAAAAGCTCATTCTGCGTACATTTTTGGCATACGTTTGCTCCTGCCGGGTCAGCTGAGCAGCGAATTTCTATTTAACCACCTGCTATCATGAGAGACCTCAGGGCTGCATGTTTTGAGCCCAGTACTGAGCCTGAAATGCGTTTCCAACCCCACTTACAAGTACAACTAGCTAAAATGTGCCTGGCTGCTATATTCACTGAAAAGCTCATTCTGCATACATTTCTGGCATACGTTTGCTCCTGCCGGGTCAGCTGAGCAGCGAAATTCTACTTAACCACCTGCTATCATCAGAGACCTCAGGGCTGCATGTTTTGAGCCCAGTACTGATCCTGAAAAGCGTTTCCAACCCCACTTACAAGTAAAACTAGCTAAAATGTTCCTGGCTGCTATTCACTGAAAAGCTCATTCTGCTTACATTTTTGGCATACGTTTGCTCCTACCGGGTCAGCTGAGCAGCGAATTTCTATTTAACCACCTGCTATCATGATGCAGCCTCAGGGCTGCATCTTTTGAGCCCAGTACTGAGCCTGAAAAGCGTTTCAAACCCCACTTACAAGTAAAACTTGCTAGAATGTGCCTGGCTGCTCTTCACTGAAAAGCTCATTCTGCGTACATTTTTGGCATACATTTGCTCCTGCCGGGTCAGCTGAGCAGCGAAGTTCTATTTAACCACCTGCTACCATGAGAGATCTCAGGGCTGCATCTTTTGAGCCCAGTACTGAGCCTAAAAAGCATTTCCAACCCCACTTACAAGTGAAACTAGCTAAAATGTGCCTGGCTGCTATATTCACTGAAAAGCTCATTCTGCGTACACTTCTGGCATACGTTTGCTCCTGCCGGGTCAGCTGAGCAGCGAAGTTCTACTTAACTACCTCCTATCAGGAGAGACTTCAGAGCTGCATCTTTTGAGCCCAGTACTGAGCCTGAAAAGCGTTTCCAACCCCACTTACAAGTAAAACTTGCTAGAATGTGCCTGGCTGCTATTCACTGAAAAGCTCATTCTGCTTACATTTTTGGCATACGTTTGCTCCTGCCGGGTTAGCTGAGCAGCGAATTTCTATTTAACCACCTGCTATCATGAGAGACCTCAGGGCTGCATGTTTTGAGCCCAGTACTGATCCTGAAAAGCGTTTCCAAACCCACTTACAAGTAAAACTAGCTAAAATGTGCCTGGCTACTATTAACTGAAAAGCTCATTCTGTGTACATTTTTGGCATACGTTTACTCCTGCTGGGTCAGCCAAGTGGCAAATTTCTACTTAACCACCTGCTATCATGAAAGACCTCAGGGCTGCATTTTTTGAGCACAGTACTGATCCTGAAAAGAGTTTCCAACCCCACTTACAAGTAAAACTAGCTAAAATGTGCCTGGCTGCTATTCACTGAAAAGCTCATTCTGTGTACATTTTTGGCATACGTTTGCTCCTGCCGGGTCAGCTGAGCAGCGAATTTCTATTTATCCACCTGCTATCATGAGAGACCTCAGGGCTGCATGTTTTGAGCCCAGTACTGATCCTGAAAAGCGTTTCCAACCCCACTTACAAGTAAAACTAGCTAAAATGTGCCTGGCTGTTATATATTCACTGAAAAGCTCATTCTACGTACATTTCTGGCATACGTTTGCTCCTGCCGGGTCAGCTGAGCAGCGAAGATCTATTTACCACCTGCTATCATGAGAGACCTCAGGGCTGCATGTTTTGAGCCCAGTACTGATCCTGAAAAGTGTTTCCAACCCCACTTACAAGTAAAACTTGCTAGAAAGTGCCTGGCTGCTCTTTACTGAAAAGCTCATTACATTTTTGGCATACGTTTGCTCCTACCGGGTCAGCTGAGCAGCAAATTTCTATTTAACCACCTGCTATCATGAGAGACCTCAGGGCTGCATGTTTTGAGCCCAGTACTGATCCTGAAAAGCGTTTCCAACCCCACTTACAAGTAAAACTAGCTAAAATGTGCCTGGCTGCTATATTCACTGAAAAGCTCATTCTGCGTACATTTTTGGCATACATTTGCTCCTGCCGGGTCAGCTGAGCAGCGAAGTTCTACTTAACTACCTCCTATCAGGAGAGACCTCAGAGCTGCATCTTTTGAGCCCAGTACTGAGCCTGAAAAGCATTTCCAACCTCACTTACAAGTAAAACTAGCTAAAATGTGCCTGGCTGCTATTCACTGAAAAGCTCATTCTGCTTACATTTTTGACATATGTTTGCCCCTACCGGGTCAACTGAGCAGCGAATTTCTATTTAACCACCTGCTATCATGAGAGACCTCCGGGCTGCATGTTTTGAGCCCAGTACTGAGCCTGAAAAGCATTTCCAACCCCACTTACGGGTAAAACTAGCTAAAATGTGCCTGGCTGCTATTCACTGAAAAGCTCATTCTGCTTACATTTTTGACATATGTTTGCCCCTACCGGGTCAGCTGAGCAGCGAATTTCTATTTAACCACCTGCTATCATGAGAGACCTCCGGGCTGCATGTTTTGAGCCCAGTACTGAGCCTGAAAAGCGTTTCCAACCCCACTTACAAGTAAAACTAGCTAAAATGTGCCTGGCTGCTCTTCACTGAAAAGCTCATTCTGCGTACATTTTTGACATACGTTTGCTCCTGCCGGGTCAGCTGAGCAGCGAATTTCTATTTAACCACCTGCTATCACGAGAGACCTCAGGGCTACATGTTTTGAGCCCAGTACTGATCCTGAAAAGCGTTTCCAACCCCACTAACAAGTAAAACTAGCTAAAATGTGCCTGGCTGCTATTCACTCAAAAGCTCATTCTGTGTACATTTTTGGCATACGTTTACTCCTGCTGGGTCAGCCAAGTGGCAAATTTCTACTTAACCACCTGCTATCATGAAAGACCTCAGGGCTGCATTTTTTGAGCGCAGTACTGAGCCTGAAAAGCGTTTCCAACCCCACTTACAAGTAAAACTAGCTAAAATGTGCCTGGCTGCTTACTGAAAAGCTCATTCTGCGTACATTTTTTGCATACGTTTGCTCCTGCCGGGTCAGCTGAGCAGCGAATTTCTACTTAACCACCTGCTATCATCAGAGACCTCAGGGCTGCATGTTTTGAGCCCAGTACTGATCCTGAAAAGCGTTTCCAACCCCACTTACAAGTAAAACTAGCTAAAATGTGCCTGGCTGCTATATTCACTGAAAAGCTCATTCTGCGTACATTTCTGGCATACGTTTGCTCCTGCCGGGTCAGCTGAGCAGCGAAGTTCTATTTACCACCTGCTATTATGAGAGACCTCAGGGCTGCATGTTTTGAGCCCAGTACTGATCCTGAAAAGTGTTTCCAACCCCACTTACAAGTAAAACTTGCTAGAAAGTGCCTGGCTGCTCTTTACTGAAAAGCTCATTACATTTTTGGCATACGTTTGCTCCTACCGGGTCAGCTGAGCAGCAAATTTCTATTTAACCACCTGCTATCATGAGAGACCTCAGGGCTGCATGTTTTGAGCCCAGTACTGATCCTGAAAAGCGTTTCCAACCCCACTTACAAGTAAAACTAGCTAAAATGTGCCTGGCTGCTATATTCACTGAAAAGCTCATTCTGCGTACATTTTTGGCATACATTTGCTCCTGCCGGGTCAGCTGAGCAGCGAAGTTCTACTTAACTACCTCCTATCAGGAGAGACCTCAGAGCTGCATGTTTTGAGCCCAGTACTGAGCCTGAAAAGCATTTCCAACCCCACTTACGGGTAAAACTAGCTAAAATGTGCCTGGCTGCTATTCACTGAAAAGCTCATTCTGCTTACATTTTTGACATATGTTTGCCCCTACCGGGTCAGCTGAGCAGCGAATTTCTATTTAACCACCTGCTATCATGAGAGACCTCCGGGCTGCATGTTTTGAGCCCAGTACTGAGCCTGAAAAGCATTTCCAACCCCACTTACAAGTAAAACTAGCTAAAATGTGCCTGGCTGCTCTTCACTGAAAAGCTCATTCTGCGTACATTTTTGACATACGTTTGCTCCTGCCGGGTCAGCTGAGCAGCGAATTTCTATTTAACCACCTGCTATCACGAGAGACCTCAGGGCTACATGTTTTGAGCCCAGTACTGATCCTGAAAAGCGTTTCCAACCCCACTAACAAGTAAAACTAGCTAAAATGTGCCTGGCTGCTATTCACTCAAAAGCTCATTCTGTGTACATTTTTGGCATACGTTTACTCCTGCTGGGTTAGCCAAGTGGCAAATTTCTACTTAACCACCTGCTATCATGAAAGACCTCAGGGCTGCATTTTTTGAGCGCAGTACTGAGCCTGAAAAGCGTTTCCAACCCCACTTACAAGTAAAACTAGCTAAAATGTGCCTGGCTGCTTACTGAAAAGCTCATTCTGCGTACATTTTTGGCATACGTTTGCTCCTGCCGGGTCAGCTGAGCAGCGAATTTCTATTTAACCACCTGCTATCATGAGAGACCTCAGGGCTGCATGTTTTGAGCCCAGTACTGAGCCTGAAAAGCGTTTCCAACCCCACTTACAAGTACAACTAGCTAAAATGTGCCTGGCTGCTATATTCACTGAAAAGCTCATTCTGCGTACATTTCTGGCATACGTTTGCTCCTGCCGGGTCAGCTGAGCAGCGAAATTCTACTTAACCACCTGCTATCATCAGAGACCTCAGGGCTGCATGTTTTGAGCCCAGTACTGATCCTGAAAAGCGTTTCCAACCCCACTTACAAGTAAAACTAGCTAAAATGTTCCTGGCTGCTATTCACTGAAAAGCTCATTCTGCTTACATTTTTGGCATACGTTTGCTCCTACCGGGTCAGCTGAGCAGCGAATTTCAATTTAACCACCTGCTATCATGATGCAGCCTCAGGGCTGCATCTTTTGAGCCCAGTACTGAGCCTGAAAAGCGTTTCAAACCCCACTTACAAGTGAAACTAGCTAAAATGTGCCTGGCTGCTATATTCACTGAAAAGCTCATTCTGCGTACACTTCTGGCATACGTTTGCTCCTGCCGGGTCAGCTGAGCAGCGAAGTTCTATTTAACCACCTGCTATCATGAGAGATCTCAGGGCTGCATCTTTTGAGCCCAGTACTGAGCCTGAAAAGCATTTCCAACCTCACTTACAAGTAAAACTAGCTAAAATGTACCTGGCTGCTATTCACTGAAAAGCTCATTCTGCGTACATTTTTGGCACAAATTTGCTCCTGCCGGGTCAGCTGAGCAGCGAAGTTCTACTTAACTACCTCCTATCAGGAGAGACTTCAGAGCTGCATCTTTTGAGCCCAGTACTGAGCCTGAAAAGCGTTTCCAACCCCACTTACAAGTAAAACTTGCTAGAATGTGCCTGGCTGCAATTCACTGAAAAGCTCATTCTGCTTACATTTTTGGCATACGTTTGCTCCTGCCGGGTTAGCTGAGCAGCGAATTTCTATTTAACCACCTGCTATCATGAGAGACCTCAGGGCTGCATGTTTTGAGCCCAGTACTGATCCTGAAAAGCGTTTCCAAACCCACTTACAAGTAAAACTAGCTAAAATGTGCCTGGCTACTATTCACTGAAATGCTCATTCTGTGTACATTTTTGGCATACGTTTACTCCTGCTGGGTCAGCCAAGTGGCAAATTTCTACTTAACCACCTGCTATCATGAAAGACCTCAGGGCTGCATTTTTTGAGCACAGTACTGATCCTGAAAAGAGTTTCCAACCCCACTTACAAGTAAAACTAGCTAAAATGTGCCTGGCTGCTATTCACTGAAAAGCTCATTCTGTGTACATTTTTGGCATACGTTTGCTCCTGCCGGGTCAGCTGAGCAGCGAATTTCTATTTATCCACCTGCTATCATGAGAGACCTCAGGGCTGCATGTTTTGAGCCCAGTACTGATCCTGAAAAGCGTTTCCAACCCCACTTACAAGTAAAACTAGCTAAAATGTGCCTGGCTGCTATATTCACTGAAAAGCTCATTCTGCGTACATTTCTGGCATACGTTTGCTCCTGCCGGGTCAGCTGAGCAGCGAAGTTCTATTTACCACCTGCTATCATGAGAGACCTCAGGGCTGCATGTTTTGAGCCCAGTACTGATCCTGAAAAGTGTTTCCAACCCCACTTACGAATAAAACTTGCTAGAAAGTGCCTGGCTGCTCTTTACTGAAAAGCTCATTACATTTTTGGCATACGTTTGCTCCTACCGGGTCAGCTGAGCAGCAAATTTCTATTTAACCACCTGCTATCATGAGAGACCTCAGGGCTGCATGTTTTGAGCCCAGTACTGATCCTGAAAAGCGTTTCCAACCCCACTTACAAGTAAAACTAGCTAAAATGTGCCTGGCTGCTATATTCACTGAAAAGCTCATTCTGCGTACATTTTTGGCATACATTTGCTCCTGCCGGGTCAGCTGAGCAGCGAAGTTCTACTTAACTACCTCCTATCAGGAGAGACCTCAGAGCTGCATCTTTTGAGCCCAGTACTGAGCCTGAAAAGCATTTCCAACCTCACTTACAAGTAAAACTAGCTAAAATGTGCCTGGCTGCTATTCACTGAAAAGCTCATTCTGCTTACATTTTTGACATATGTTTGCCCCTACCGGGTCAACTGAGCAGCGAATTTCTATTTAACCACCTGCTATCATGAGAGACCTCCGGGCTGCATGTTTTGAGCCCAGTACTGAGCCTGAAAAGCATTTCCAACCCCACTTACGGGTAAAACTAGCTAAAATGTGCCTGGCTGCTATTAACTGAAAAGCTCATTCTGCTTACATTTTTGACATATGTTTGCCCCTACCGGGTCAGCTGAGCAGCGAATTTCTATTTAACCACCTGCTATCATGAGAGACCTCCGGGCTGCATGTTTTGAGCCCAGTACTGAGCCTGAAAAGCGTTTCCAACCCCACTTACAAGTAAAACTAGCTAAAATGTGCCTGGCTGCTCTTCACTGAAAAGCTCATTCTGCGTACATTTTTGACATACGTTTGCTCCTGCCGGGTCAGCTGAGCAGCGAATTTCTATTTAACCACCTGCTATCACGAGAGACCTCAGGGCTACATGTTTTGAGCCCAGTACTGATCCTGAAAAGCGTTTCCAACCCCACTAACAAGTAAAACTAGCTAAAATGTGCCTGGCTGCTATTCACTCAAAAGCTCATTCTGTGTACATTTTTGGCATACGTTTACTCCTGCTGGGTCAGCCAAGTGGCAAATTTCTACTTAACCACCTGCTATCATGAAAGACCTCAGGGCTGCATTTTTTGAGCGCAGTACTGAGCCTGAAAAGCGTTTCCAACCCCACTTACAAGTAAAACTAGCTAAAATGTGCCTGGCTGCTTACTGAAAAGCTCATTCTGCGTACATTTTTGGCATACGTTTGCTCCTGCCGGGTCAGCTGAGCAGCGAATTTCTATTTAACCACCTGCTATCATGAGAGACCTCAGGGCTGCATGTTTTGAGCCCAGTACTGAGCCTGAAAAGCGTTTCCAACCCCACTTACAAGTACAACTAGCTAAAATGTGCCTGGCTGCTATATTCACTGAAAAGCTCATTCTGCGTACATTTCTGGCATACGTTTGCTCCTGCCGGGTCAGCTGAGCAGCGAAATTCTACTTAACCACCTGCTATCATCAGAGACCTCAGGGCTGCATGTTTTGAGCCCAGTACTGATCCTGAAAAGCGTTTCCAACCCCACTTACAAGTAAAACTAGCTAAAATGTTCCTGGCTGCTATTCACTGAAAAGCTCATTCTGCTTACATTTTTGGCATACGTTTGCTCCTGCCGGGTTAGCTGAGCAGCGAATTTCTATTTAACCACCTGCTATCATGAGAGACCTCAGGGCTGCATGTTTTGAGCCCAGTACTGATCCTGAAAAGCGTTTCCAACCCCACTTACAAGTAAAACTAGCTAAAATGTGCCTGGCTGCTATTCACTGAAAAGCTCATTCTATGTACATTTTTGGCATACGTTTGCTCCTGCCGGGTCAGCTGAGCAGCGAATTTCTATTTAACCACCTGCTATCATGAGACACCTCAGGGCTGCATGTTTTGAGACCAGTACTGATCCTGAAAAGCGTTTCCAACCCCACTTACAAGTAAAACTAGCTAAAATGTGCCTGGCTGCTCTTCGCTGAAAAGCTCATTCTGCGTACATTTTTGGCATACGTTTGCTCCTGCCGGGTCAGCTGAGCAGCGAATTTCTATTAACCACCTGCTATCATGAGAGACCTCAGGGCTGCATCTTTTGAGCGCAGTACTGAGCCTGAAAAGCGTTTCCAACCCCACTTACAAGTAAAACTAGCTAAAATGTGCCTGGCTGCTATATTCACTGAAAAGCTCATTCTGCGTACATTTCTGGCATACGTTTGCTCCTGCCGGGTCAGCTGAGCAGCGAAGTTCTATTTAACCACCTGCTATCATGAGAGACCTCAGGGCTGCATGTTTTGAGCCCAGTACTGATCCTGAAAAGCGTTTCCAACCCCACTTACAAGTAAAACTTGCTAGAATGTGCCTGGCTGCTCTTTACTGAAAAGCTCATTACATTTTTGGCATATGTTTGCTCCTACCGGGTCAGCTGAGCAGCAAATTTCTATTTAACCACCTGCTATCATGAGAGACCTCAGAGCTGCATGTTTTGAGCCCAGTACTGATCCTGAAAAGCGTTTCCAACCCCACTTACAAGTAAAACTAGCTAAAATGTGCCTGGCTGCTATATTCACTGAAAAGCTCATTCTGCGTACATTTCTGGCATACGTTTGCTCCTGCCGGGTCAGCTGAGCAGCGAAGTTCTACTTAACTACCTCCTATCAGGAGAGACTTCAGAGCTGCATCTTTTGAGCCCAGTACTGAGCCTGAAAAGCATTTACAACCCCACTTACAGGTAAAACTAGCTAAAATGTGCCTGGCTGCTATTCACTGAAAAGCTCATTCTGCTTACATTTTTGACATATGTTTGCCCCTACCGGGTCAGCTGAGCAGCGAATTTCTATTTAACCACCTGCTATCATGAGAGACCTCCCGGCTGCATGTTTTGAGCCCAATACTGAGCCTGAAAAGCATTTCCAACCCCACTTACAGGTAAAACTAGCTAAAATGTGCCTGGCTGCTATTCACTGAAAATCTCATTCTGCTTACATTTTTGACATATGTTTGCCCCTACCGGGTCAGCTGAGCAGCGAATTTCTATTTAACCACCTGCTATCATGAGAGACCTCCGGGCTGCATGTTTTGAGCCCAGTACTGAGCCTGAAAAGCGTTTCCAACCCCACTTACAAGTAAAACTAGCTAAAATGTTCTTGGCTGCTCTTCACTGAAAAGCTCATTCTGCGTACATTTTTGACATACGTTTGCTCCTGCCGGGTCAGCTGAGCAGCGAATTTCTATTTAACCACCTGCTATCACGGGAGACCTCAGGGCTGCATGTTTTGAGCCCTGTACTGATCCTGAAAAGCGTTTCCAACCCCACTTACAAGTAAAACTAGCTAAAATGTGCCTAGCTGCTATTCACTGAAAAGCTCATTCTGTGTACATTTTTGGCATACGTTTACTCCTGCTGGGTCAGCCAAGTGGCAAATTTCTACTTAACCACCTGCTATCATGAAAGACCTCAGGGCTGCATTTTTTGAGCGCAGTACTGAGCCTGAAAAGCGTTTCCAACCCCACTTACAAGTAAAACTAGCTAAAATGTGCCTGGCTGCTTACTGAAAAGCTCATTCTGCGTACATTTTTGGCATACGTTTGCTCCTGCCGGGTCAGCTGAGCAGCGAATTTCTATTTAACCACCTGCTATCATGAGAGACCTCAGGGCTGCATGTTTTGAGCCCAGTACTGAGCCTGAAAAGCGTTTCCAACCCCACTTACAAGTACAACTAGCTAAAATGTGCCTGGCTGCTATATTCACTGAAAAGCTCATTCTGCGTACATTTCTGGCATACGTTTGCTCCTGCCGGGTCAGCTGAGCAGCGAAATTCTACTTAACCACCTGCTATCATCAGAGACCTCAGGGCTGCACGTTTTGAGCCCAGTACTGATCCTGAAAAGCGTTTCCAACCCCACTTACAAGTAAAACTAGCTAAAATGTTCCTGGCTGCTATTCACTGAAAAGCTCATTCTGCTTACATTTTTGGCATACGTTTGCTCCTGCCGGGTTAGCTGAGCAGCGAATTTCTATTTAACCACCTGCTATCATGAGAGACCTCCGAGCTGCATGTTTTGAGCCCAGTACTGAGCCTGAAAAGCGTTTCCAACCCCACTTACTAGTAAAACTAGCTAAAATGTGCCTGGCTGCTCTTCACTGAAAAGCTCATTCTGCGTACATTTTTGACATACGTTTGCTCCTGCCGGGTCAGCTGAGCAGCGAATTTCTATTTAACCACCTGCTATCATAAAAGACCTCAGGGCTGCATTTTTTGAGCGCAGTACTGAGCCTGAAAAGCGTTTCCAACCCCACTTACAAGTAAATCTAGCTAAAATGTGCCTGGCTGCTTACTGAAAAGCTCATTCTGCGTACATTTTTGGCATACGTTTGCTCCTGCCGGGTCAGCTGAGCAGCGAATTTCTATTTAACCACCTGCTATCATGAGAGACCTCAGGGCTGCATGTTTTGAGCCCAGTACTGAGCCTGAAAAGCGTTTCCAACCCCACTTACAAGTACAACTAGCTAAAATGTGCCTGGCCGCTATATTCACTGAAAAGCTCATTCTGCGTACATTTTTGGCATACGTTTGCTCCTGCCGGGTTAGCTGAGCAGCGAATTTCTATTTAACCACCTGCTATCATCAGAGACCTCAGGGCTGCATGTTTTGAGCCCAGTACTGATCCTGAAAAGCGTTTCCAACCCCACTTACAAGTAAAACTAGCTAAAATGTGCCTGGCTGCTATTCACTGAAAAGCTCATTCTAGGTACATTTTTGGCATACGTTTGCTCCTGCCGGGTCAGCTGAGCAGCGAATTTCTATTTAACCACCTGCTATCATGAGACACCTCAGGGCTGCATGTTTTGAGCCCAGTACTGATCCTGAAAAGCGTTTCCAACCCCACTTACAAGTAAAACTAGCTAAAATGTGCCTGGCTGCTCTTCGCTGAAAAGCTCATTCTGCGTACATTTTTGGCATACGTTTGCTCCTGCCGGGTCAGCTGAGCAGCGAATTTCTATTAACCACCTGCTATCATGAGAGACCTCAGGGCTGCATCTTTTGAGCGCAGTACTGAGTCTGAAAAGCGTTTCCAACCCCACTTACAAGTAAAACTAGCTAAAATGTGCCTGGCTGCTCTTCACTGAAAAGCTCATTCTGCGTACATTTTCGGCATACATTTGCTCCTGCCGGGTCAGCTGAGCAGCGAAGTTCTACTTAACCACCTGCTATCAGGAGAGACCTCAGGGCTGCATGTTTTGAGCGCAGTACTGAGCCTGAAAAGCGTTTCCAACCCCACTTACAAGTAAAACTTGCTAGAATGTGCCTGGCTGCTATTCACTGAAAAGCTCATTCTGCTTACATTTTTGGCATACATTTGCTCCTGCCGGGTCAGCTGAGCAGCGAAGTTCTATTTAACCACCTGCTATCATGAGAGACCTCAGGGCTGCATCTTTTGAGCCCAGTACTGAGCCTGAAAAGCATTTCCAACTTCACTTACAAGTAAAACTAGCTAAAATGTGCCTGGCTGCTATTCACTGAAAAGCTCATTCTATGTACATTTTTGGCATACGTTTGCTCCTGCCGGGTCAGCTGAGCAGCGAATTTCTATTTATCCACCTGCTATCATGAGAGACCTCAGGGCTGCATGTTTTGAGCCCAGTACTGAGCCTGAAAAGTGTTTCCAACCCAACTTACAAGTAAAACTAGCTAAAATGTGCCTGGCTGCTATTCACTGAAAAGCTCATTCTGTGTTCATTTTTGGCATACGTTTGCTCCTGCCGGGTCAGCCAAGTGGCAAATTTCTACTTAACCACCTGCTATCATGAGAGACCTCAGGGCTCCATGTTTTGAGCCCAGTCCTGAGCCTGAAAAGCGTTTCCAACCCCACTTGCAAGTAAAACTTGCTAGAATGTGCCTGGCTGCTCTTCACTGCTTACATTTTTGGCATATGTTTGCTCCTATCGGGTCAGCTGAGCAGCAAATTTCTATTTAACCACCTGCTATCATGAGAGACCTCAGGGCAACATCTTTTGAGCCCAGTACTGAGCCTGAAAAGCGTTTCAAACCCCACTTACAAGTAAAACTAGCTAAAATGTGCCTGGCTGCTATTCACTGAAAAGCTCATTCTGCTTACATTTTTGGCATACGTTTGCTGCTACCGGGTCAGCTGAGCAGCAAATTTCGATTTAACCACCTGCTATCATGAGATACCTCAGGGCTGCATGTTTTGAGCCCAGTACTGATCCTGAAAAGCGTTTCCAACCCCACTTACAAGTAAAACTAGCTAAAATGTGCCTGGCTGCTATTCACTGAAAAGCTCATTCTGTGTACATTTTTGGCATACATTTGCTCCTGCTGGGTCAGCCAATTGGCAAATTTCTACTTAACCACCTGCTATCATGAGAGACCTCAGGGCTGCATGTTTTGAGCCCAGTACTGATCCTGAAAAGCGTTTCCAACCCTACTTACAAGTAAAACTTGCTAGAATGTGCCTGGCTGCTCTTTACTGAAAAGCTCATTCTGCGTACATTTTTGGCATACATTTGCTCCTGCCGGGTCAGCTGAGCAGCGAAGTTCTATTTAACCACCTGCTATCATGAGAGACCTCAGGGCTGCATCTTTTGAGCCCAGTACTGAGCCTGAAAAGCATTTCCAACCTCACTTACAAGTATAGCTAAAATGTGTCTGTGCTATTCACTGAAAAGCTCATTCTGCGTACATTTTTGGCATACGCTCGCTCCTGCCGGGTCAGCTGAGCAGCGAAGTTCTACTTACCTACCTCCTATCAGGAGAGACCTCAGAGCTGCATCTTTTGAGCCCAGTACTGAGCCTGAAAAGCATTTCCAACCCCACTTACAAGTAAAACTAGCTAAAATGTGCCTGGCTGCTATTCACTGAAAAGCTCATTCTGCTTAACATTTTTGACATACGTTTGCTCCTACCGGGTCAGCTGAGCAACGAATTTCTATTTAACCACCTGCTATCATGAGAGACCTCAGGGCTGCATGTTTTGAGCCCAGTACTGAGCCTGAAAAGCGTTCCCAACCCCACTTACAAGTAAAACTAGCTAAAATGTGCCTGGCTGCTCTTCATTGAAAAGCTCATTCTGCGTACATTTTTGGCATACGTTTGTCCTGCCGGGTCAGCTGAGCAACACATTTCTATTTAACCACCTGCTATCATGAGAGACCTCAGGGCTTCATGTTTTGAGCCCAGTACTGATCCTGAAAAGCGTTTCCAACCCCACTTACAAGTAAAACTAGCTAAAATGTGCCCGGCGGCCATTCACTGAAAAGCTCATTCTGTGTACATTTTTGGCATACGTTTGCTCCTGCTGGGTCAGCTGAGCAGCGAATTTCTATGTAACCACCTGCTATCATGAGAGACCTCAGGGCTGCATCTTTTGAGCGCAGTACTGAGCCTGAAAAGCGTTTCCAACCCCACTTACAAGTAAAACTAGCTAAAATGGGCCTGGCTGCTCTTCACTGAAAAGCTCATTCTGCGTTCATTTTTGGCATACGTTTGCTCCTGCCGGGTTAGCTGAGCAGCGAATTTCTAGTTAACCACCTGCTATCATGAGAGACCTCAGGGCTGCATCTTTTGAGCACAGTACTGAGCCTGAAAAGCGTTTCCAACCCCACTTACAAGTAAAACTAGCTAAAATGTGCCTGGCTGCTATTCACTGAAAAGCTCATTCTGTGTACATTTTTGGCATACGTTTGCTCCTGCTGGGTCAGCCAAGTGGCAAATTTCTACTTAACCACCTGCTATCATGAGAGACCTCAGGGCTGCATTTTTTGAGCCCAGTACTGAGCCTGAAAAGCGTTTCTAACCCCACTTACAAGTAAAACTAGCTAAAATGTGCCTGGCTGCTATTCACTGAAAAGCTCATTCTGCGTATATTTTTGGCATACATTTGCTCCTGCCGGGTCAGCTGAGCAGCGAAGTTCTACTTAACTACCTCCTATCAGGAGAGACCTCAGAGCTGCATCTTTTGAACCCAGTACTGAGCCTGAAAAGCATTTCCAACCCCACTTACAAGTAAAACTAGCTAAAATGTGCCTGGCTGCTATTCACTGAAAAGCTCATTCTGCTTACATTTTTGGCATACGTTTGCTCCAACCGAGTCAGCTGAGCAGCGAATTTCTATTTAACCACCTGCTATCATGAGAGACCTCAGGGCTGCATCTTTTGAGCGCAGTACTGATCCTGAAAAGCGTTTCCAACCCCACTTACAAGTAAAACTAGCTAAAATGTGCCTGGCTGCTCTTCACTGAAAAGCTCATTCTGCTTACATTTTTGGCATACATTTGCTCCTGCCGGGTCAGCTGAGCAGCGAAGTTCTACTTAACCACCTGCTATCAGGAGAGACCTTAGGGCTGCATCTTTTGAGCCCAGTACTGAGCCTGAAAAGCATTTCCAACCCCACTTACAAGTAAAATTAGCTAAAATGTGCCTGGCTGCTATTCACTGCTTACATTTTTGGCATACGTTTGCTCCTACCGGGTCAGCTGAGCAGCGAATTTCTATTTAACCACCTGCTATCATGATGCAGCCTCAGGGCTGCATCTTTTGAGCCCAGTACTGAGCCTGAAAAGCGTTTCAAACCCCACTTACAAGTAAAACTTGCTAGAATGTGCCTGGCTGCTCTTTACTGAAAAGCTCATTCTGCGTACATTTTTGGCATACGTTTGCTCCTACCGGGTCAGCTGAGCAGCAAATTTCTATTTAACCACCTGCTATCATGAGAGACCTCAGGGCTGCATGTTTTGAGCCCAGTACTGATCCTGAAAAGCGTTTCCAACCCCACTTACAAGTAAAACTAGCTAAAATGTGCCTGGCTTCTATATTCACTGAAAAGCTCATTCTGCGTACATTTTTGGCATACATTTGCTCCTGCCGGGTCAGCTGAGCAGCGAAGTTCTATTTAACCACCTGCTATCATGAGAGATCTCAGGGCTGCATCTTTTGAGCCCAGTACTGAGCCTGAAAAGCTTTTCCAACCCCACTTACAAGTAAAACTAGCTAAAATGTGCCTGGCTGCTATTCACTGAAAAGCTCATTCTGTGTACATTCTGGGCATACATTTGCTCCTGCTGGGTCAGCCAATTGGCAAATTTCTACTTAACCACCTGCTATCATGAGAGACCTCAGGGCTGCATGTTTTGAGCCCAGTACTGATCCTGAAAAGCGTTTCCAACCCTACTTACAAGTAAAACTTGCTAGAATGTGCCTGGCTGCTCTTTACTGAAAAGCTCATTCTGCGTACATTTTTGGCATACATTTGCTCCTGCCGGGTCAGCTGAGCAGCGAAGTTCTATTTAACCACCTGCTATCATGAGAGACCTCAGGGCTGCATCTTTTGAGCCCAGTACTGAGCCTGAAAAGCATTTCCAACCTCACTTACAAGTATAGCTAAAATGTGTCTGTGCTATTCACTGAAAAGCTCATTCTGCGTACATTTTTGGCATACGTTCGCTCCTGCCGGGTCAGCTGAGCAGCGAAGTTCTACTTACCTACCTCCTATCAGGAGAGACCTCAGAGCTGCATCTTTTGAGCCCAGTACTGAGCCTGAAAAGCATTTCCAACTCCACTTACAAGTAAAACTAGCTAAAATGTGCCTGGCTGCTATTCACTGAAAAGCTCATTCTGCTTAACATTTTTGACATACGTTTGCTCCTACCGGGTCAGCTGAGCAACGAATTTCTATTTAACCACCTGCTATCATGAGAGACCTCAGGGCTGCATGTTTTGAGCCCAGTACTGAGCCTGAAAAGCGTTCCCAACCCCACTTACAAGTAAAACTAGCTAAATTGTGCCTGGCTGCTCTTCATTGAAAAGCTCATTCTGCGTACATTTTTGGCATACGTTTGTCCTGCCGGGTCAGCTGAGCAACGAATTTCTATTTAAGCACCTGCTATCATGAGAGACCTCAGGGCTTCATGTTTTGAGCCCAGTACTGATCCTGAAAAGCGTTTCCAACCCCACTTACAAGTAAAACTAGCTAAAATGTGCCCGGCTGCCATTCACTGAAAAGCTCATTCTGTGTACATTTTTGGCATACGTTTGCTCCTGCTGGGTCAGCTGAGCAGCGAATTTCTATGTAACCACCTGCTATCATGAGAGACCTCAGGGCTGCATCTTTTGAGCGCAGTACTGAGCCTGAAAAGCGTTTCCAACCCCACTTACAAGTAAAACTAGCTAAAATGTGCCTGGCTGCTCTTCACTGAAAAGCTCATTCTGCGTTCATTTTTGGCATACGTTTGCTCCTGCCGGGTTAGCTGAGCAGTGAATTTCTAGTTAACCACCTGCTATCATGAGAGACCTCAGGGCTGCATCTTTTGAGCACAGTACTGAGCCTGAAAAGCGTTTCCAACCCCACTTACAAGTAAAACTAGCTAAAATGTGCCTGGCTGCTATTCACTGAAAAGCTCATTCTGTGTACATTTTTGGCATACGTTTGCTCCTGCTGGGTCAGCCAAGTGGCAAATTTCTACTTAACCACCTGCTATCATGAGAGACCTCAGGGCTGCATTTTTTGAGCCCAGTACTGAGCCTGAAAAGCGTTTCTAACCCCACTTACAAGTAAAACTAGCTAAAATGTGCCTGGCTGCTATTCACTGAAAAGCTCATTCTGCGTATATTTTTGGCATACATTTGCTCCTGCCGGGTCAGCTGAGCAGCGAAGTTCTACTTAACTACCTCCTATCAGGAGAGACCTCAGAGCTGCATCTTTTGAACCCAGTACTGAGCCTGAAAAGCATTTCCAACCCCAGTTACAAGTAAAACTAGTTAAAATGTGCCTGGCTGCTATTCACTGAAAAGCTCATTCTGCTTACATTTTTGCCATACGTTTGCTCCAACCGAGTCAGCTGAGCAGCGAATTTCTATTTAACCACCTGCTATCATGAGAGACCTCAGGGCTGCATCTTTTGAGCGCAGTACTGATCCTGAAAAGCGTTTCCAACCCCACTTACAAGTAAAACTAGCTAAAATGTGCCTGGCTGCTCTTCACTGAAAAGCTCATTCTGCTTACATTTTTGGCATACATTTGCTCCTGCCGGGTCAGCTGAGCAGCGAAGTTCTACTTAACCACCTGCTATCAGGAGAGACCTCAGGGCTGCATCTTTTGAGCCCAGTACTGAGCCTGAAAAGCATTTCCAACCCCACTTACAAGTAAAATTAGCTAAAATGTGCCTGGCTGCTCTTCACTGCTTACATTTTTGGCATACGTTTGCTCCTACCGGGTCAGCTGAGCAGCGAATTTCTATTTAACCACCTGCTATCATGATGCAGCCTCAGGGCTGCATCTTTTGAGCCCAGTACTGAGCCTGAAAAGCGTTTCAAACCCCACTTACAAGTAAAACTTGCTAGAATGTGCCTGGCTGCTCTTTACTGAAAAGCTCATTCTGCGTACATTTTTGGCAAACGTTTGCTCGTACCGGGTCAGCTGAGCAGCAAATTTCTATTTAACCACCTTCTATCATGAGAGACCTCAGGGCTGCATGTTTTGAGCCCAGTACTGATCCTGAAAAGCGTTTCCAACCCAACTTACAAGTAAAACTAGCTAAAATGTGCCTGGCTTCTATATTCACTGAAAAGCTCATTCTGCGTACATTTTTGGCATACATTTGCTCCTGCCGGGTCAGCTGAGCAGCGAAGTTCTATTTAACCACCTGCTATCATGAGAGATCTCAGGGCTGCATCTTTTGAGCCCAGTACTGAGCCTGAAAAGCATTTCCAACCTCACTTACAAGTAAAACTAGCTAAAATGTTCCTGGCTGCTATTCACTGAAAAGCTCATTCTGCGTACATTTTTGGCACAAATTTGCTCCTGCCGTGTCAGCTGAGCAGCGAAGTTCTACTTAACTACCTCCTATCAGGAGAGACTTCAGAGCTGCATCTTTTGAGCCCAGTACTGAGCCTGAAAAGCGTTTCCAACCCCACTTACAAGTAAAACTTGCTAGAATGTGCCTGGCTGCTATTCACTGAAAAGCTCATTCTGCTTACATTTTTGGCATACGTTTGCTCCTGCCGGGTTAGCTGAGTAGCGAATTTCTATTTAACCACCTGCTATCATGAGAGACCTCAGGGCTGCATGTTTTGAACCCAGTAATGATCCTGAAAAGCGTTTCCAAACCCACTTACAAGTAAAACTAGCTAAAATGTGCCTGGCTGCTATATTCACTGAAAAGCTCATTCTGCGGACATTTCTGGCATACGTTTACTCCTGCTGGGTCAGCCAAGTGGCAAATTTCTACTTAACCACCTGCTATCATGAAAGACCTCAGGGCTGCATTTTTTGAGCGCAGTACTGAGCCTGAAAAGCGTTTCCAACCCCACTTACAAGTAAAACTAGCTAAAATGTGCCTGGCTGCTATATTCACTGAAAAGCTCATTCTGCGGACATTTCTGGCATACGTTTGCTCCTGCCGGGTCAGCTGAGCAGCGAAGTTCTATTTAACCATCTGCTATCATGAGAGACCTCAGGGCTGCATGTTTTGAGCCCAGTACTGATCCTGAAAAGAGTTTCCAACCCCACTTATTAGTAAAACTAGCTAAAATGTGCCTGGCTGCTATTCACTGAAAAGCTCATTCTGTGTACAGTTTTTGGCACACGTTTACTCCTGCTGGGTCAGCCAAGTGGCAAATTTCTACTTATCCACCTGCTATCATGAAAGACCTCAGGGCTGCATTTTTTGAGCACAGTACTGAGCCTGAAAAGCGTTTCCAACCCCACTTACAAGTAAAACTGGCTAAAATGTGCCTGGCTGCAATTCACTGAAAAGCTCATTCTGCGTATATTTTTGGCATACGTTTGCTCCTGCCGGGTCAGCTGAGCAGCGAAGTTCTACTTAACTACCTCCTATCATGAGAGACCTCAGAGCTGCATCTTTTGAACCCAGTACTGAGCCTGAAAAGCATTTCCAACCCCACTTACAAGTAAAACTAGCTAAAATGTGCCTGGCTGCTCTTCACTGAAAAGCTCATTCTGCTTACATTTTTTGCATACGTTTGCTCCTGCCGGGTCAGCTGAGCAGCAAATTTCTATTTAACCACCTGCTATCATGAGAGACCTCAGGGCTGCATGTTTTGAGCCCAGTACTGAGCCTGAAAAGAGTTTCAAACCCCACTTACAAGTAAAACTAGCTAACATGTGCCTGGCTGCTATTCACTGAAAAGCTCATTCTGTGTACATTTTTGGCATACGTTTGCTCCTGCCGGGTCAGCTGAGCAGCAAATTTCTATTTATCCACCTGCTATCATGAGAGACCTCAGGGCTGCATGTTTTGAGCCCAGTACTGATCCTGAAAAGCGTTTCCAACCCCACTTACAAGTAAAACTAGCTAAAATGTGCCTGGCTGCTATATTCACTGAAAAGCTCATTCTGCGCACATTTCTGGCATACGTTTGCTCCTGCCGGGTCAGCTGAGCAGCGAAGTTCTATTTAACCACCTGCTATCATGAGAGACCTCAGGGCTGCATGTATTGAGCCCAGTACTGATCCTGAAAAGCGTTTTCAACCCCACTTACAAGTAAAACTTGCTAGAATGTGCCTGGCTGCTCTTTACTGAAAAGCTCATTACATTTTTGGCATACGTTTGCTCCTACCGGGTCAGCTGAGCAGCAAATTTCTATTTAACCACCTGCTATCATGAGAGACCTCAGGGCTGCATGTTTTGAGCCCAGTACTGATCCTGAAAAGCGTTTCCAACCCCACTTACAAGTAAAACTAGCTAAAATGTGCCTGGGTGCTATATTCACTGAAAAGCTCATTCTGCGTACATTTTTGGCATACATTTGCTCCTGCCGGGTCAGCTGAGCAGCGAAGTTCTACTTAACCACCTCCTATCAGGAGAGACCTCAGGGCTGCATCTTTTGAGCACAGTACTGAGCCTGAAAAGCGTTTCCAACCCCACTTACAAGTGAAACTAGCTAAAATGTGCCTGGCTGCTATGTTCACTGAAAAGCTCATTCTGCGTACATTTCTGGCATACGTTTGCTCCTGCCGGGTCAACTGAGCAGCGAAGTTCTACTTAACTACCTCCTATCAGGAGAGACCTCAGAGCTGCATCTTTTGAGCCCAGTACTGGGCCTGAAAAGCATTTCCAACCTCACTTACAAGTAAAACTAGCTAAAATGTGCCTGGCTGCTATTCACTGAAAATCTCATTCTGCGTACATTTTTGGCACAAATTTGCTCCTGCCGGGTCAGCTGAGCAGCGAAGTTCTACTTAACTACCTCCTATCAGGAGAGACTTCAGAGCTGCATCTTTTGAGCCCAGTACTGAGCCTGAAAAGCATTTCCAACCCCACTTACAGGTAAAACTAGCTAAAATGTGCCTGGCTGCTATTCACTGAAAAGCTCATTCTGCTTACATTTTTGACATATGTTTGCCCCTACCGGGTCAGCTGAGCAGCGAATTTCTATTTAACCACCTGCTATCATGAGAGACCTCCGGGCTGCATGTTTTGAGCCCAGTACTGAGCCTGAAAAGCATTTCCAACCCCACTTACAGGTAAAACTAGCTAAAATGTGCCTGGCTGCTATTCACTGAAAAGCTCATTCTGCTTACATTTTTGACATATGTTTGCCCCTACCGGGTCAGCTGAGCAGCGAATTTCTATTTAACCACCTGCTATCATGAGAGACCTCCGGGCTGCATGTTTTGAGCCCAGTACTGAGCCTGAAAAGCATTTCCAACCCCACTTACAGGTAAAACTAGCTAAAATGTGCCTGGCTGCTATTCACTGAAAAGCTCATTCTGCTTACATTTTTGACATATGTTTGCCCCTACCGGGTCAGCTGAGCAGCAAATTTCTATTTAACCATCTGCTATCATGAGAGACCTCAGGGCTGCATGTTTTGAGCCCAGTACTGATCCTGAAAAGAGTTTCCAACCCCACTTACAAGTAAAACTAGCTAAAATGTGCCTGGCTGCTATTCACTGAAAAGCTCATTCTGTGTACATTTTTGGCATACGTTTGCTCCTGCTGGGTCAGCCAAGTGGCAAATTTCTACTTAACCACCTGCTATCATGAGAGACCTCAGGGCTGCATTTTTTGAGCCCAGTACTGAGCCTGAAAAGCGTTTCTAACCCCACTTACAAGTAAAACTAGCTAAAATGTGCCTGGCTGCTATTCACTGAAAAGCTCATTCTGCGTATATTTTTGGCATACATTTGCTCCTGCCGGGTCAGCTGAGCAGCGAAGTTCTACTTAACTACCTCCTATCAGGAGAGACCTCAGAGCTGCATCTTTTGAACCCAGTACTGAGCCTGAAAAGCATTTCCAACCCCACTTACAAGTAAAACTAGCTAAAATGTGCCTGGCTGCTATTCACTGAAAAGCTCATTCTGCTTACATTTTTGGCATACGTTTGCTCCAACCGAGTCAGCTGAGCAGCGAATTTCTATTTAACCACCTGCTATCATGAGAGACCTCAGGGCTGCATCTTTTGAGCGCAGTACTGATCCTGAAAAGCGTTTCCAACCCCACTTACAAGTAAAACTAGCTAAAATGTGCCTGGCTGCTCTTCACTGAAAAGCTCATTCTGCTTACATTTTTGGCATACATTTGCTCCTGCCGGGTCAGCTGAGCAGCGAAGTTCTACTTAACCACCTGCTATCAGGAGAGACCTCAGGGCTGCATCTTTTGAGCCCAGTACTGAGCCTGAAAAGCATTTCCAACCCCACTTACAAGTAAAATTAGCTAAAATGTGCCTGGATGCTCTTCACTGCTTACATTTTTGGCATACGTTTGCTCCTACCGGGTCAGCTGAGCAGCGAATTTCTATTTAACCACCTGCTATCATGATGCAGCCTCAGGGCTGCATCTTTTGAGCCCAGTACTGAGCCTGAAAAGCGTTTCAAACCCCACTTACAAGTAAAACTTGCTAGAATGTGCCTGGCTGCTCTTCACTGAAAAGCTCATTCTGCGTACATTTTTGGCATACATTTGCTCCTGCCGGGTCAGCTGAGCAGCGAAGTTCTATTTAACCACCTGCTACCATGAGAGATCTCAGGGCTGCATCTTTTGAGCCCAGTACTGAGCCTAAAAAGCATTTCCAACCCCACTTACAAGTGAAACTAGCTAAAATGTGCCTGGCTGCTATATTCACTGAAAAGCTCATTCTGCGTACACTTCTGGCATACGTTTGCTCCTGCCGGGTCAGCTGAGCAGCGAAGTTCTATTTAACCACCTGCTATCATGAGAGATCTCAGGGCTGCATCTTTTGAGCCCAGTACTGAGCCTGAAAAGCATTTCCAACCTCACTTACAAGTAAAACTAGCTAAAATGTGCCTGGCTGCTATTCACTGAAAAGCTCATTCTGCGTACATTTTTGGCACAAATTTGCTCCTGCCGGGTCAGCTGAGCAGCGAAGTTCTACTTAACTACCTCCTATCAGGAGAGACTTCAGAGCTGCATCTTTTGAGCCCAGTACTGAGCCTGAAAAGCGTTTCCAACCCCACTTACAAGTAAAACTTGCTAGAATGTGCCTGGCTGCTATTCACTGAAAAGCTCATTCTGCTTACATTTTTGGCATACGTTTGCTCCTGCCGGGTTAGCTGAGCAGCGAATTTCTATTTAACCACCTGCTATCATGAGAGACCTCAGGGCTGCATGTTTTGAGCCCAGTAATGATCCTGAAAAGCGTTTCCAAACCCACTTACAAGTAAAACTAGCTAAAATGTGCCTGGCTACTATTCACTGAAAAGCTCATTCTGTGTACATTTTTGGCACACGTTTACTCCTGCTGGGTCAGCCAAGTGGCAAATTTCTACTTAACCACCTGCTATCATGAAAGACCTCAGGGCTGCATTTTTTGAGCACAGTACTGAGCCTGAAAAGCGTTTCCAACCCCACTTACAAGTAAAACTGGCTAAAATGTGCCTGGCTGCAATTCACTGAAAAGCTCATTCTGCGTACATTTTTGGCATACGTTTGCTCCTGCCGGGTCAGCTGAGCAGCGAAGTTCTACTTAACTACCTCCTATCATGAGAGACCTCAGAGCTGCATCTTTTGAACCCAGTACTGAGCCTGAAAAGCATTTCCAACCCCACTTACAAGTAAAACTAGCTAAAATGTGCCTGGCTGCTCTTCACTGAAAAGCTCATTCTGCTTACATTTTTTGCATACGTTTGCTCCTGCCGGGTCAGCTGAGCAGCAAATTTCTATTTAACCACCTGCTATCATGAGAGACCTCAGGGCTGCATGTTTTGAGCCCAGTACTGATCCTGAAAAGAGTTTCCAACCCCACTTACAAGTAAAACTAGCTAAAATGTGCCTGGCTGCTATTCACTGAAAAGCTCATTCTGTGTACATTTTTGGCATACGTTTGCTCCTGCCGGGTCAGCTGAGCAGCGAATTTCTATTTATCCACCTGCTATCATGAGAGACCTCAGGGCTGCATGTTTTGAGCCCAGTACTGATCCTGAAAAGCGTTTCCAACCCCACTTACAAGTAAAACTAGCTAAAATGTGCCTGGCTGCTATATTCACTGAAAAGCTCATTCTGCGCACATTTCTGGCATACGTTTGCTCCTGCCGGGTCAGCTGAGCAGCGAAGTTCTATTTAACCACCTGCTATCATGAGAGACCTCAGGGCTGCATGTTTTGAGCCCAGTACTGATCCTGAAAAGCGTTTTCAACCCCACTTACAAGTAAAACTTGCTAGAATGTGCCTGGCTGCTCTTTACTGAAAAGCTCATTACATTTTTGGCATACGTTTGCTCCTACCGGGTCAGCTGAGCAGCAAATTTCTATTTAACCACCTGCTATCATGAGAGACCTCAGGGCTGCATGTTTTGAGCCCAGTACTGATCCTGAAAAGCGTTTCCAACCCCACTTACAAGTAAAACTAGCTAAAATGTGCCTGGCTGCTATATTCACTGAAAAGCTCATTCTGCGTACATTTTTGGCATACATTTGCTCCTGCCGGGTCAGCTGAGCAGCGAAGTTCTACTTAACTACCTCCTATCAGGAGAGACCTCAGAGCTGCATCTTTTGAGCCCAGTACTGAGCCTGAAAAGCATTTCCAACCCCACTTACAAGTGAAACTAGCTAAAATGTGCCTGGCTGCTATGTTCACTGAAAAGCTCATTCTGCGTACATTTCTGGCATACGTTTGCTCCTGCCGGGTCAACTGAGCAGCGAAGTTCTACTTAACTACCTCCTATCAGGAGAGACCTCAGAGCTGCATCTTTTGAGCCCAGTACTGAGCCTGAAAAGCATTTCCAACCCCACTTACAGGTAAAACTAGCTAAAATGTGCCTGGCTGCTATTCACTGAAAAGCTCATTCTGCTTACATTTTTGACATATGTTTGCCCCTACCGGGTCAGCTGAGCAGCGAATTTCTATTTAACCACCTGCTATCATGAGAGACCTCCGGGCTGCATGTTTTGAGCCCAGTACTGAGCCTGAAAAGCATTTCCAACCCCACTTACAGGTAAAACTAGCTAAAATGTGCCTGGCTGCTATTCACTGAAAAGCTCATTCTGCTTACATTTTTGACATATGTTTGCCCCTACCGGGTCAGCTGAGCAGCGAATTTCTATTTAACCACCTGCTATCATGAGAGACCTCCGGGCTGCATGTTTTGAGTCCAGTACTGAGCCTGAAAAGCGTTTCCAACCCCACTTACAAGTAAAACTAGCTAAAATGTGCCTGGCTGCTCTTCACTGAAAAGCTCATTCTGCGTACATTTTTGACATACGTTTGCTCCTGCCGGGTCAGCTGAGCAGCGAATTTCTATTTAACCACCTGCTATCACGAGAGACCTCAGGGCTACATGTTTTGAGCCCAGTACTGATCCTGAAAAGCGTTTCCAACCCCACTTACAAGTAAAACTAGCTAAAATGTGCCTGGCTGCTATTCACTGAAAAGCTCATTCTGTGTACATTTTTGGCATACGTTTACTCCTGCTGGGTCAGCCAAGTGGCAAATTTCTACTTAACCACCTGCTATCATGAAAGACCTCAGGGCTGCATTTTTTGAGCGCAGTACTGAGCCTGAAAAGCGTTTCCAACCCCACTTACAAGTAAAACTAGCTAAAATGTGCCTGGCTGCTTACTGAAAAGCTCATTCTGCGTACATTTTTGGCATACGTTTGCTCCTGCCGGGTCAGCTGAGCAGCGAATTTCTATTTAACCACCTGCTATCATGAGAGACCTCAGGGCTGCATGTTTTGAGCCCAGTACTGAGCCTGAAAAGCGTTTCCAACCCCACTTACAAGTACAACTAGCTAAAATGTGCCTGGCTGCTATATTCACTGAAAAGCTCATTCTGCGTACATTTCTGGCATACGTTTGCTCCTGCCGGGTCAGCTGAGCAGCGAAATTCTACTTAACCACCTGCTATCATCAGAGACCTCAGGGCTGCATGTTTTGAGCCCAGTACTGATCCTGAAAAGCGTTTCCAACCCCACTTACAAGTAAAACTAGCTAAAATGTTCCTGGCTGCTATTCACTGAAAAGCTCATTTTGCTTACATTTTTGGCATACGTTTGCTCCTGCCGGGTTAGCTGAGCAGCGAAGTTCTATTTAACCACCTGCTATCATGAGAGATCTCAGGGCTGCATCTTTTGAGCCCAGTACTGAGCCTGAAAAGCATTTCCAACCTCACTTACAAGTAAAACTAGCTAAAATGTGCCTGGCTGCTATTCACTGAAAAGCTCATTCTGCGTACATTTTTGACATACGTTTGCTCCTGCCGGGTCAGCTGAGCAGCGAATTACTATTTAACCACCTGCTATCACGAGAGACCTCAGGGCTACATGTTTTGAGCCCAGTACTGATCCTGAAAAGCGTTTCCAACCCCACTTACAAGTAAAACTAGCTAAAATGTGCCTGGCTGCTATTCACTGAAAAGCTCATTCTGTGTACATTTTTGGCATACGTTTACTCCTGCTGGGTCAGCCAAGTGCCAAATTTCTTCTTAACCACCTGCTATCATGAAAGACCTCAGGGCTGCATTTTTTGAGCGCAGTACTGAGCCTGAAAAGCGTTTCCAACCCCACTTACAAGTAAAACTAGCTAAAATGTGCCTGGCTGCTTACTGAAAAGCTCATTCTGCGTACATTTTTAGCATACGTTTGCTCCTGCCGGGTCAGCTGAGCAGCGAATTTCTATTTAACCACCTGCTATCATGAGAGACCTCAGGGCTGCATGTTTTGAGCCCAGTACTGAGCCTGAAAAGCGTTTCCAACCCCACTTACAAGTACAACTAGCTAAAATGTGCCTGGCTGCTATATTCACTGAAAAGCTCATTCTGCGTACATTTCTGGCATACGTTTGCTCCTGCCGGGTCAGCTGAGCAGCAAAATTCTACTTAACCACCTGCTATCATCAGAGACCTCAGGGCTGCATGTTTTGAGCCCAGTACTGATCCTGAAAAGCGTTTCCAACCCCACTTACAAGTAAAACTAGCTAAAATGTTCCTGGCTGCTATTCACTGAAAAGCTCATTCTGCTTACATTTTTGGCATACGTTTGCTCCTGCCGGGTTAGCTGAGCAGCGAATTTCTATTTAACCACCTGCTATCATGAGAGACCTCAGGGCTGCATGTTTTGAGCCCAGTACTGATCCTGAAAAGCGTTTCCAACCCCACTTACAAGTAAAACTAGCTAAAATGTGCCTAGCTGCTATTCACTGAAAAGCTCATTCTATGTACATTTTTGGCATACGTTTGCTCCTGCCGGGTCAGCTGAGCAGCGATTTCTATTTAACCACCTGCTATCATGAGACACCTCAGGGCTGCATGTTTTGAGACCAGTACTGATCCTGAAAAGCGTTTCCAACCCCACTTACAAGTAAAACTAGCTAAAATGTGCCTGGCTGCTCTTCGCTGAAAAGCTCATTCTGCGTACATTTTTGGCATACGTTTGCTCCTGCCGGGTCAGCTGAGCAGCGAATTTCTATTAACCACCTGCTGTCATGAGAGACCTCAGGGCTGCATCTTTTGAGCGCAGTACTGAGCCTGAAAAGCGTTTCCAACCCCACTTACAAGTAAAACTAGCTAAAATGTGCCTGGCTGCTCTTCACTGAAAAGCTCATTCTGCGTACATTTTTGGCATACGTTTGCTCCTGCCGGGTCAGCTGAGCAGCGAAGTTCTACTTAACTACCTCCTATCATGAGAGATCTCAGAGCTGCATCTTTTGAACCCAGTACTGAGCCTGAAAAGCATTTCCAACCCCACTTACAAGTAAAACTAGCTAAAATGTGCCTGGCTGCTCTTCACTGAAAAGCTCATTCTGCTTACATTTTTTGCATACGTTTGCTCCTGCCGGGTCAGCTGAGCAGCAAATTTCTATTTAACCACCTGCTATCATGAGAGACCTCAGGGCTGCATGTTTTGAGCCCAGTACTGATCCTGAAAAGAGTTTCCAACCCCACTTACAAGTAAAACTAGCTAAAATGTGCCTGGCTGCTATTCACTGAAAAGCTCATTCTGTGTACATTTTTGGCATACGTTTGCTCCTGCTGGGTCAGCCAAGTGGCAAATTTCTACTTAACCACCTGCTATCATGAGAGACCTCAGGGCTGCATTTTTTGAGCCCAGTACTGAGCCTGAAAAGCGTTTCTAACCCCACTTACAAGTAAAACTAGCTAAAATGTGCCTGGCTGCTCTTCACTGAAAAGCTCATTCTGCGTACATTTTTGGCACAAATTTGCTCCTGCCGGGTCAGCTGAGCAGCGAAGTTCTACTTAACTACCTCCTATCATGAGAGACCTCAGAGCTGCATCTTTTGAACCCAGTACTGAGCCTGAAAAGCATTTCCAACCCCACTTACAAGTAAAACTAGCTAAAATGTGCCTGGCTGCTCTACACTGAAAAGCTCATTCTGCTTACATTTTTTGCATACGTTTGCTCCTGCCGGGTCAGCTGAGCAGCAAATTTCTATTTAACCATCTGCTATCATGAGAGACCTCAGGGCTGCATGTTTTGAGCCCAGTACTGATCCTGAAAAGAGTTTCCAACCCCACTTACAAGTAAAACTAGCTAAAATGTGCCTGGCTGCTATTCACTGAAAAGCTCATTCTGTGTACATTTTTGGCATACGTTTGCTCCTGCTGGGTCAGCCAAGGGCAAATTTCTACTTAACCACCTGCTATCATGAGAGACCTCAGGGCTGCATGTTTTGAGCCCAGTACTGATCCTGAAAAGCGTTTCCAACCCCACTTACAAGTAAAACTAGCTAAAATGTGCCTGGCTGCTATATTCACTGAAAAGCTCATTCTGCGTACATTTTTGGCATACATTTGCTCCTGCCGGGTCAGCTGAGCAGCGAAGTTCTACTTAACTACCTCCTATCAGGAGAGACCTCAGAGCTGCATCTTTTGAGCCCAGTACTGAGCCTGAAAAGCATTTCCAACCCCACTTACAAGTGAAACTAGCTAAAATGTGCCTGGCTGCTATGTTCACTGAAAAGCTCATTCTGCGTACATTTCTGGCATACGTTTGCTCCTGCCGGGTCAACTGAGCAGCGAAGTTCTACTTAACTACCTCCTATCAGGAGAGACCTCAGAGCTGCATCTTTTGAGCCCAGTACTGAGCCTGAAAAGCATTTCCAACCCCACTTACAGGTAAAACTAGCTAAAATGTGCCTGGCTGCTATTCACTGAAAAGCTCATTCTGCTTACATTTTTGACATATGTTTGCCCCTACCGGGTCAGCTGAGCAGCGAATTTCTATTTAACCACCTGCTATCATGAGAGACCTCCGGGCTGCATGTTTTGAGCCCAGTACTGAGCCTGAAAAGCATTTCCAACCCCACTTACAGGTAAAACTAGCTAAAATGTGCCTGGCTGCTATTCACTGAAAAGCTCATTCTGCTTACATTTTTGACATATGTTTGCCCCTACCGGGTCAGCTGAGCAGCGAATTTCTATTTAACCACCTGCTATCATGAGAGACCTCCGGGCTGCATGTTTTGAGTCCAGTACTGAGCCTGAAAAGCGTTTCCAACCCCACTTACAAGTAAAACTAGCTAAAATGTGCCTGGCTGCTCTTCACTGAAAAGCTCATTCTGCGTACATTTTTGACATACGTTTGCTCCTGCCGGGTCAGCTGAGCAGCGAATTTCTATTTAACCACCTGCTATCACGAGAGACCTCAGGGCTACATGTTTTGAGCCCAGTACTGATCCTGAAAAGCGTTTCCAACCCCACTTACAAGTAAAACTAGCTAAAATGTGCCTGGCTGCTATTCACTGAAAAGCTCATTCTGTGTACATTTTTGGCATACGTTTACTCCTGCTGGGTCAGCCAAGTGGCAAATTTCTACTTAACCACCTGCTATCATGAAAGACCTCAGGGCTGCATTTTTTGAGCGCAGTACTGAGCCTGAAAAGCGTTTCCAACCCCACTTACAAGTAAAACTAGCTAAAATGTGCCTGGCTGCTTACTGAAAAGCTCATTCTGCGTACATTTTTGGCATACGTTTGCTCCTGCCGGGTCAGCTGAGCAGCGAATTTCTATTTAACCACCTGCTATCATGAGAGACCTCAGGGCTGCATGTTTTGAGCCCAGTACTGAGCCTGAAAAGCGTTTCCAACCCCACTTACAAGTACAACTAGCTAAAATGTGCCTGGCTGCTATATTCACTGAAAAGCTCATTCTGCGTACATTTCTGGCATACGTTTGCTCCTGCCGGGTCAGCTGAGCAGCGAAATTCTACTTAACCACCTGCTATCATCAGAGACCTCAGGGCTGCATGTTTTGAGCCCAGTACTGATCCTGAAAAGCGTTTCCAACCCCACTTACAAGTAAAACTAGCTAAAATGTTCCTGGCTGCTATTCACTGAAAAGCTCATTCTGCTTACATTTTTGGCATACGTTTGCTCCTGCCGGGTTAGCTGAGCAGCGAAGTTCTATTTAACCACCTGCTATCATGAGAGATCTCAGGGCTGCATCTTTTGAGCCCAGTACTGAGCCTGAAAAGCATTTCCAACCTCACTTACAAGTAAAACTAGCTAAAATGTGCCTGGCTGCTATTCACTGAAAAGCTCATTCTGCGTACATTTTTGACATACGTTTGCTCCTGCCGGGTCAGCTGAGCAGCGAATTACTATTTAACCACCTGCTATCACGAGAGACCTCAGGGCTACATGTTTTGAGCCCAGTACTGATCCTGAAAAGCGTTTCCAACCCCACTTACAAGTAAAACTAGCTAAAATGTGCCTGGCTGCTATTCACTGAAAAGCTCATTCTGTGTACATTTTTGGCATACGTTTACTCCTGCTGGGTCAGCCAAGTGCCAAATTTCTTCTTAACCACCTGCTATCATGAAAGACCTCAGGGCTGCATTTTTTGAGCGCAGTACTGAGCCTGAAAAGCGTTTCCAACCCCACTTACAAGTAAAACTAGCTAAAATGTGCCTGGCTGCTTACTGAAAAGCTCATTCTGCGTACATTTTTAGCATACGTTTGCTCCTGCCGGGTCAGCTGAGCAGCGAATTTCTATTTAACCACCTGCTATCATGAGAGACCTCAGGGCTGCATGTTTTGAGCCCAGTACTGAGCCTGAAAAGCGTTTCCAACCCCACTTACAAGTACAACTAGCTAAAATGTGCCTGGCTGCTATATTCACTGAAAAGCTCATTCTGCGTACATTTCTGGCATACGTTTGCTCCTGCCGGGTCAGCTGAGCAGCAAAATTCTACTTAACCACCTGCTATCATCAGAGACCTCAGGGCTGCATGTTTTGAGCCCAGTACTGATCCTGAAAAGCGTTTCCAACCCCACTTACAAGTAAAACTAGCTAAAATGTTCCTGGCTGCTATTCACTGAAAAGCTCATTCTGCTTACATTTTTGGCATACGTTTGCTCCTGCCGGGTTAGCTGAGCAGCGAATTTCTATTTAACCACCTGCTATCATGAGAGACCTCAGGGCTGCATGTTTTGAGCCCAGTACTGATCCTGAAAAGCGTTTCCAACCCCACTTACAAGTAAAACTAGCTAAAATGTGCCTAGCTGCTATTCACTGAAAAGCTCATTCTATGTACATTTTTGGCATACGTTTGCTCCTGCCGGGTCAGCTGAGCAGCGATTTCTATTTAACCACCTGCTATCATGAGACACCTCAGGGCTGCATGTTTTGAGACCAGTACTGATCCTGAAAAGCGTTTCCAACCCCACTTACAAGTAAAACTAGCTAAAATGTGCCTGGCTGCTCTTCGCTGAAAAGCTCATTCTGCGTACATTTTTGGCATACGTTTGCTCCTGCCGGGTCAGCTGAGCAGCGAATTTCTATTAACCACCTGCTGTCATGAGAGACCTCAGGGCTGCATCTTTTGAGCGCAGTACTGAGCCTGAAAAGCGTTTCCAACCCCACTTACAAGTAAAACTAGCTAAAATGTGCCTGGCCGCTCTTCACTGAAAAGCTCATTCTGCGTACATTTTTGGCATACGTTTGCTCCTGCCGGGTCAGCTGAGCAGCGAAGTTCTACTTAACTACCTCCTATCATGAGAGATCTCAGAGCTGCATCTTTTGAACCCAGTACTGAGCCTGAAAAGCATTTCCAACCCCACTTACAAGTAAAACTAGCTAAAATGTGCCTGGCTGCTCTTCACTGAAAAGCTCATTCTGCTTACATTTTTTGCATACGTTTGCTCCTGCCGGGTCAGCTGAGCAGCAAATTTCTATTTAACCACCTGCTATCATGAGAGACCTCAGGGCTGCATGTTTTGAGCCCAGTACTGATCCTGAAAAGAGTTTCCAACCCCACTTACAAGTAAAACTAGCTAAAATGTGCCTGGCTGCTATTCACTGAAAAGCTCATTCTGTGTACATTTTTGGCATACGTTTGCTCCTGCTGGGTCAGCCAAGTGGCAAATTTCTACTTAACCACCTGCTATCATGAGAGACCTCAGGGCTGCATTTTTTGAGCCCAGTACTGAGCCTGAAAAGCGTTTCTAACCCCACTTACAAGTAAAACTAGCTAAAATGTGCCTGGCTGCTCTTCACTGAAAAGCTCATTCTGCGTACATTTTTGGCACAAATTTGCTCCTGCCGGGTCAGCTGAGCAGCGAAGTTCTACTTAACTACCTCCTATCATGAGAGACCTCAGAGCTGCATCTTTTGAACCCAGTACTGAGCCTGAAAAGCATTTCCAACCCCACTTACAAGTAAAACTAGCTAAAATGTGCCTGGCTGCTCTACACTGAAAAGCTCATTCTGCTTACATTTTTTGCATACGTTTGCTCCTGCCGGGTCAGCTGAGCAGCAAATTTCTATTTAACCATCTGCTATCATGAGAGACCTCAGGGCTGCATGTTTTGAGCCCAGTACTGATCCTGAAAAGAGTTTCCAACCCCACTTACAAGTAAAACTAGCTAAAATGTGCCTGGCTGCTATTCACTGAAAAGCTCATTCTGTGTACATTTTTGGCATACGTTTGCTCCTGCTGGGTCAGCCAAGGGCAAATTTCTACTTAACCACCTGCTATCATGAGAGACCTCAGGGCTGCATTTGTTGAGCCCAGTACTGAGCCTGAAAAGCGTTTCTAACCCCACTTACAAGTAAAACTAGCTAAAATGTGCCTGGCTGCTATTCACTGAAAAGCTCAATCTGCGTATATTTTTGGCATACATTTGCTCCTGCCAGGTCAGCTGAGCAGCGAAGTTCTACTTAACTACCTCCTATCAGGAGAGACCTCAGAGCTGCATCTTTTGAACCCAGTACTGAGCCTGAAAAGCATTTCCAACCCCACTTACAAGTAAAACTAGCTAAAATGTGCCTGGCTGCTATTCACTGAAAAGCTCATTCTGCTTACATTTTTGGCATACGTTTGCTCCAACCGAGTCAGCTGAGCAGCGAATTTCTATTTAACCACCTGCTATCATGAGAGACCTCCGGGCTGCATGTTTTGAGCCCAGTACTGAGCCTGAAAAGCATTTCCAACCTCACTTACAAGTAAAACTAGCTAAAATGTGCCTGGCTGCTATTCACTGAAAAGCTCATTCTGCGTACATTTTTGACATACGTTTGCTCCTGCCGGGTCAGCTGAGCAGCGAATTACTATTTAACCACCTGCTATCACGAGAGACCTCAGGGCTACATGTTTTGAGCCCAGTACTGATCCTGAAAAGCGTTTCCAACCCCACTTACAAGTAAAACTAGCTAAAATGTGCCTGGCTGCTATTCACTGAAAAGCTCATTCTGTGTACATTTTTGGCATACGTTTACTCCTGCTGGGTCAGCCAAGTGCCAAATTTCTTCTTAACCACCTGCTATCATGAAAGACCTCAGGGCTGCATTTTTTGAGCGCAGTACTGAGCCTGAAAAGCGTTTCCAACCCCACTTACAAGTAAAACTAGCTAAAATGTGCCTGGCTGCTTACTGAAAAGCTCATTCTGCGTACATTTTTAGCATACGTTTGCTCCTGCCGGGTCAGCTGAGCAGCGAATTTCTATTTAACCACCTGCTATCATGAGAGACCTCAGGGCTGCATGTTTTGAGCCCAGTACTGAGCCTGAAAAGCGTTTCCAACCCCACTTACAAGTACAACTAGCTAAAATGTGCCTGGCTGCTATATTCACTGAAAAGCTCATTCTGCGTACATTTCTGGCATACGTTTGCTCCTGCCGGGTCAGCTGAGCAGCAAAATTCTACTTAACCACCTGCTATCATCAGAGACCTCAGGGCTGCATGTTTTGAGCCCAGTACTGATCCTGAAAAGCGTTTCCAACCCCACTTACAAGTAAAACTAGCTAAAATGTTCCTGGCTGCTATTCACTGAAAAGCTCATTCTGCTTACATTTTTGGCATACGTTTGCTCCTGCCGGGTTAGCTGAGCAGCGAATTTCTATTTAACCACCTGCTATCATGAGAGACCTCAGGGCTGCATGTTTTGAGCCCAGTACTGATCCTGAAAAGCGTTTCCAACCCCACTTACAAGTAAAACTAGCTAAAATGTGCCTAGCTGCTATTCACTGAAAAGCTCATTCTATGTACATTTTTGGCATACGTTTGCTCCTGCCGGGTCAGCTGAGCAGCGATTTCTATTTAACCACCTGCTATCATGAGACACCTCAGGGCTGCATGTTTTGAGACCAGTACTGATCCTGAAAAGCGTTTCCAACCCCACTTACAAGTAAAACTAGCTAAAATGTGCCTGGCTGCTCTTCGCTGAAAAGCTCATTCTGCGTACATTTTTGGCATACGTTTGCTCCTGCCGGGTCAGCTGAGCAGTGAATTTCTATTAACCACCTGCTATCATGAGAGACCTCAGGGCTGCATCTTTTGAGCGCAGTACTGAGCCTGAAAAGCGTTTCCAACCCCACTTACAAGTAAAACTAGCTAAAATGTGCCTGGCTGCTCTTCACTGAAAAGCTCATTCTGCGTACATTTTTGGCATACGTTTGCTCCTGCCGGGTCAGCTGAGCAGCGAAGTTCTACTTAACTACCTCCTATCATGAGAGATCTCAGAGCTGCATCTTTTGAACCCAGTACTGAGCCTGAAAAGCATTTCCAACCCCACTTACAAGTAAAACTAGCTAAAATGTGCCTGGCTGCTCTTCACTGAAAAGCTCATTCTGCTTACATTTTTTGCATACGTTTGCTCCTGCCGGGTCAGCTGAGCAGCAAATTTCTATTTAACCACCTGCTATCATGAGAGACCTCAGGGCTGCATGTTTTGAGCCCAGTACTGATCCTGAAAAGAGTTTCCAACCCCACTTACAAGTAAAACTAGCTAAAATGTGCCTGGCTGCTATTCACTGAAAAGCTCATTCTGTGTACATTTTTGGCATACGTTTGCTCCTGCTGGGTCAGCCAAGTGGCAAATTTCTACTTAACCACCTGCTATCATGAGAGACCTCAGGGCTGCATTTTTTGAGCCCAGTACTGAGCCTGAAAAGCGTTTCTAACCCCACTTACAAGTAAAACTAGCTAAAATGTGTCTGGCTGCTCTTCACTGAAAAGCTCATTCTGCGTACATTTTTGGCACAAATTTGCTCCTGCCGGGTCAGCTGAGCAGCGAAGTTCTACTTAACTACCTCCTATCATGAGAGACCTCAGAGCTGCATCTTTTGAACCCAGTACTGAGCCTGAAAAGCATTTCCAACCCCACTTACAAGTAAAACTAGCTAAAATGTGCCTGGCTGCTCTACACTGAAAAGCTCATTCTGCTTACATTTTTTGCATACGTTTGCTCCTGCCGGGTCAGCTGAGCAGCAAATTTCTATTTAACCATCTGCTATCATGAGAGACCTCAGGGCTGCATGTTTTGAGCCCAGTACTGATCCTGAAAAGAGTTTCCAACCCCACTTACAAGTAAAACTAGCTAAAATGTGCCTGGCTGCTATTCACTGAAAAGCTCATTCTGTGTACATTTTTGGCATACGTTTGCTCCTGCTGGGTCAGCCAAGGGCAAATTTCTACTTAACCACCTGCTATCATGAGAGACCTCAGGGCTGCATTTGTTGAGCCCAGTACTGAGCCTGAAAAGCGTTTCTAACCCCACTTACAAGTAAAACTAGCTAAAATGTGCCTGGCTGCTATTCACTGAAAAGCTCAATCTGCGTATATTTTTGGCATACATTTGCTCCTGCCAGGTCAGCTGAGCAGCGAAGTTCTACTTAACTACCTCCTATCAGGAGAGACCTCAGAGCTGCATCTTTTGAACCCAGTACTGAGCCTGAAAAGCATTTCCAACCCCACTTACAAGTAAAACTAGCTAAAATGTGCCTGGCTGCTATTCACTGAAAAGCTCATTCTGCTTACATTTTTGGCATACGTTTGCTCCAACCGAGTCAGCTGAGCAGCGAATTTCTATTTAACCACCTGCTATCATGAGAGACCTCCGGGCTGCATGTTTTGAGCCCAGTACTGAGCCTGAAAAGCATTTCCAACCCCACTTACAGGTAAAACTAGCTAAAATGTGCCTGGCTGCTATTCACTGAAAAGCTCATTCTGCTTACATTTTTGACATATGTTTGCCCCTACCGGGTCAGCTGAGCAGCGAATTTCTATTTAACCACCTGCTATCATGAGAGACCTCCGGGCTGCATGTTTTGAGTCCAGTACTGAGCCTGAAAAGCGTTTCCAACCCCACTTACAAGTAAAACTAGCTAAAATGTGCCTGGCTGCTCTTCACTGAAAAGCTCATTCTGCGTACATTTTTGACATACGTTTGCTCCTGCCGGGTCAGCTGAGCAGCGAATTTCTATTTAACCACCTGCTATCACGAGAGACCTCAGGGCTACATGTTTTGAGCCCAGTACTGATCCTGAAAAGCGTTTCCAACCCCACTTACAAGTAAAACTAGCTAAAATGTGCCTGGCTGCTATTCACTGAAAAGCTCATTCAGTGTACATTTTTGGCATACGTTTACTCCTGCTGGGTCAGCCAAGTGGCAAATTTCTACTTAACCACCTGCTATCATGAAAGACCTCAGGGCTGCATTTTTTGAGCGCAGTACTGAGCCTGAAAAGCATTTCCAACCCCACTTACAAGTAAAACTAGCTAAAATGTGCCTGGCTGCTTACTGAAAAGCTCATTCTGCGTACATTTTTGGCATACGTTTGCTCCTGCCGGGTCAGCTGAGCAGCGAATTTCTATTTAACCACCTGCTATCATGAGAGACCTCAGGGCTGCATGTTTTGAGCCCAGTACTGAGCCTGAAAAGCGTTTCCAACCCCACTTACAAGTACAACTAGCTAAAATGTGCCTGGCTGCTATATTCACTGAAAAGCTCATTCTGCGTACATTTCTGGCATACGTTTGCTCCTGCCGGGTCAGCTGAGCAGCGAAATTCTACTTAACCACCTGCTATCATCAGAGACCTCAGGGCTGCATGTTTTGAGCCCAGTACTGATCCTGAAAAGTGTTTCCAACCCCACTTACAAGTAAAACTAGCTAAAATGTTCCTGGCTGCTATTCACTGAAAAGCTCATTCTGCTTACATTTTTATTTATTTATTTATTTATATGCTTGTATAGCGCAAGAATCCAGCCCGAAAGGGTTATCTCCGCGCTTTGACATCAGCAGGTCGCAAGAAACTGAGGGGCAGCAATCCTAAAGTTATATCTCCTCAAACAGATTTGTCTTCAGCATTTTTCTAAAGGTGAGATGTTTGGGGACCTGTCTTAAGTTGAGGGGCAAGTTGTTCCACAGGGCCGGCCCCACTGTTGAGAGGGCTCTGCCGCCTTGTCTGGTTTTTTTAACGAAAGGTGTTTTGAGCAGGAGAAGATTACTTGACCTTAATTCTCGTTCTGGTTTGTAGGGTTGGAATAGTTTGGCTAGGTATTTGGGGCCGTTTCCAAATAAGCACTTATGTACGGTGCAGCAGATTTTAAATTTAACCCGTTGGCGTATTGGAAGCCAATGTAGTTTTTTTAACAGGGGTCCAGAAGATGTTCTGGGGGGGGCGTTCAGAATCAGCCTTGCCGCCGTGTTCTGGACCACCTGCAGACGGTTGATGGCATCCTCATTGGCTTGTATCAAAAGCCCGTTGCAATAGTCAAGGCGACTTATTACAAGGGCTTGCACCAAGGTCTTTCTATAGGTGTCGGGCAGCAGGGGAAAGACTCGCCTGAGTAATCCAATAGTGCGGAAACAAGCACCAGCAATTACATTAGCATGTTCTTTGAGAGTTAGGCTTTGATCTAATTTCACACCCAGATTTTTAATGGTAGGTTTAGGGGAGGGTACAGGTCCCAAATCTTGGGGCCACCAGTCAGGAGACCAAAGCATGCTGGCTTTCCCAAAACACATTACTTCGGTCTTCCCGACGTTGCACTGGAGGTAGTTGGCAGCCATCCAGTTGGAGATGGCCCTCATACCTTCCACAAAATTACCCCTAACATCAGGGTCGGGGGCATGGAAAGGGTAGAGGAGTTGTGTGTCGTCGGCATACGACACAGGAGTGAATCCGTACTTCCTCACGATCTCAGCAAGGGGGGCCACATATATATTAAATAATGTGGGGCTTAGGCATGAGCCCTGTGGCACCCCCTTGGTGAGCGCCCTAGAGATGGAATGGTAGGGGCCCAAGCTGACAGATTGTGAGCGCCCGGAAAGGAAGCTCTCCAGCCATGCAAGTGCCTGACCTCTGATGCCCACTCCTTGTACCCGGTTCAGCAAGATCTTATGAGAAACAGTATCGAAGGCTGCTGACAGGTCTAACAGCACCAGAATCATCGAGCCTCCTGTATCCTGTGCCATCTTGATATTATCGGTCACGGAGAGGAGTGCAGATTCGGTGCTGTAGTTGGGCCTGAACCCAGATTGGGATTGGTCCAGGCCCCCTGTCGCTTCGATAAAGCTAGAGATCTGAGTGTTAACATGTTTCTCAGCCAGTTTTGTCAGGAGGGGCAGGAGAGAGATAGGGCGGAGGTTGGAAAGCTCAGTCCAGGGAAAGGTGGTATTTTTCCGTATCGGGTTCACAGTTGCCTCTTTCCATTGTTGTGGAAGCTTGCCTTCTTTAAAGGAAAGGTTAAGAATTTTGGTGATAATGGGACACAATGATCTGCTCAGATTATTAGTTAACCTAGCCGGAAGAAGATCACAGGGAGAACCAGATTTCATGTTTCCCAGGAGTGTTTGAACATCATTTTCTGTGACTTCTGGAATGATTTTAAAGGTCTCAGAAAGGGTTTCCTGACATGAGGTAGTAATGTCCTCCGGGTTATTCGGGTGCTTGGCCAATATTTTATTATAAATGGTGTCGATTTTGTCCTCAAAGAACTGGGAAATATTGTTGCATAGTTCTTGAGAGAAGGTATCCGGACTTTCGCAAGCCAGGGGGTTGGTAAAAGTTTTAAGTATTTTGTATAGTTCTCTGGTGGAGTTAGCGGCTTCATCTAGCTGGGAGCGTAGGCTAGTTTTTCTTGCTTTTTTGATATTATTATAGTAAGTAGATATAGCCTGCTGGTAGAGTGCTTTACTCTCGGGAGAGTGATACTTTCTCCATTGCTTTTCCAATTTCCTGCATTTTTGTTTCTCTAATTTCAGTGAGTCGGAATACCATATTTCTTTTTTGGTGGCCCGGGGTCTTTTGACAGTTTTTTGCGGGGCTAGAGAGTTTATGGTCTCTAAAAGAGAGCTGTTTAATTTGGATAAAGCCAGATCAATGTCATCAGAATCGGAAATGGTAGGTTCATTCCAAGTTTGTTCAAAAGTAGATGGGGTAATTTTATGCCATGCTCTTTTAGTAATGCTCATAGTGGTCGGGGGAGCAGAGGGTTTGTCAAGTCTCAGAAAGGAAAATTCCAACATGCTGTGGTCAGACCAGCAGATGGATGTAGGGGGATGACAATGTATGGAAAGGTGGTTAGTAAAAATCAAGTCCAGTGTATGGCCTTTCCTGTGAGTAGGGCCACAGTTTCTTAGGTGAAGACCCAAAAGAGCCAGATCCTCGAGGAGAAGTTTGGTATTAGGATCATTCACAATATCTGCATGGAAATTAAAATCACCGAGAACAATAAAGTTTTCGTTAGCTTTTAAGTATGGGGCTAATATTTCAGTTAAGGCGAGAGAAAAGCCAGTATTGGGGCCTGGAGGTCGATATACTAGGGCACCTTTCCAGTGTTCTTTGGTTTTAGTGTGGATTTTAAAAATCATGATTTCCATAGTCGGTAGAATAGTTTGTTCCATTACCGTAATATGGATACTTTCTTTAAAAATGATGGCAATACCTCCGCCAGTCTTTATAGGGCGGTCTTGTCTTAAAATTTTGTATCCTTGAGGGATACCTAAAGTTATGGAAGGGAGAGTGTGAGGCTTCAGCCAAGTTTCCGTAAGGAAGCATAATTCAGGTTTGTGGCTTTGGATAGTGTCCCAAATCTCTACATGATGTCGGGGCAATGACCGAACATTCAGGAGAAAGCTTTTCCAACCTTTTATTCTCAGAGTGGTCTCATTGTCCCTAGCAGAACCGGTGATAATGCCATTGGAAGTGGCTTGGAATCTGCAAAGGGGACAGGAGAACGGGCCCTCGGGGAAAGGCCAATTGTCGTTGGCACATCTCAGTGATCTCGGTGGTTGGAGTGCTATCAGGGACTGTGGGGTATACCTGATGCGAGTGTCATTAGTTGGGACCATGGTGGAAGCAGGGTAGGGAGAGGGGCCCCTGGTCCCGTCCTGTCGCGGACGGGCGCAGACGGGCTTCTCTCTGGCGCGTCTCAGGCGCTTCGCTGCGCGCGACCGCTGCGCGCTTGGTGTGACGAGAGGGCTAAGTACCCTCAGGTGCAGCAGCTAGAGCGCTGACCGCTTGGCTTGGCATACGTTTGCTCCTGCCGGGTTAGCTGAGCAGCGAAGTTCTATTTAACCACCTGCTATCATGAGAGATCTCAGGGCTGCATCTTTTGAGCCCAGTACTGAGCCTGAAAAGCATTTCCAACCTCACTTACAAGTAAAACTAGCTAAAATGTGCCTGGCTGCTATTCACTGAAAAGCTCATTCTGCGTACATTTTTGACATACGTTTGCTCCTGCCGGGTCAGCTGAGCAGCGAATTTCTATTTAACCACCTGCTATCACGAGAGACCTCAGGGCTGCATGTTTTGAGCCCAGTACTGATCCTGAAAAGCGTTTCCAACCCCACTTACAAGTAAAACTAGCTAAAATGTTCCTGGCTGCTATTCACTGAAAAGCTCATTCTGCTTACATTTTTGGCATACGTTTGCTCCTGCCGGGTTAGCTGAGCAGCGAAGTTCTATTTAACCACCTGCTATCATGAGAGATCTCAGGGCTGCATCTTTTGAGCCCAGTACTGAGCCTGAAAAGCATTTCCAACCTCACTTACAAGTAAAACTAGCTAAAATGTGCCTGGCTGCTATTCACTGAAAAGCTCATTCTGCGTACATTTTTGACATACGTTTGCTCCTGCCGGGTCAGCTGAGCAGCGAATTTCTATTTAACCACCTGCTATCACGAGAGACCTCAGGGCTACATGTTTTGAGCCCAGTACTGATCCTGAAAAGCGTTTCCAACCCCACTTACAAGTAAAACTAGCTAAAATGTGCCTGGCTGCTATTCACTGAAAAGCTCATTCTGTGTACATTTTTGGCATACGTTTACTCCTGCTGGGTCAGCCAAGTGGCAAATTTCTTCTTAACCACCTGCTATCATGAAAGACCTCAGGGCTGCATTTTTTGAGCGCAGTACTGAGCCTGAAAAGCGTTTCCAACCCCACTAACAAGTAAAACTAGCTAAAATGTGGCTGGCTGCTTACTGAAAAGCTCATTCTGCGTACATTTTTGGCATACGTTTGCTCCTGCCGGGTCAGCTGAGCAGCGAATTTCTATTTAACCACCTGCTATCATGAGAGACCTCAGGGCTGCATGTTTTGAGCCCAGTACTGAGCCTGAAAAGCGTTTCCAACCCCACTTACAAGTACAACTAGCTAAAATGTGCCTGGCTGCTATATTCACTGAAAAGCTCATTCTGCGTACATTTCTGGCATACGTTTGCTCCTGCCGGGTCAGCTGAGCAGCGAAATTCTACTTAACCACCTGCTATCATCAGAGACCTCAGGGCTGCATGTTTTGAGCCCAGTACTGATCCTGAAAAGCGTTTCCAACCCCACTTACAAGTAAAACTAGCTAAAATGTTCCTGGCTGCTATTCACTGAAAAGCTCGTTCTGCTTACATTTTTGGCATACGTTTGCTCCTGCCGGGTTAGCTGAGCAGCGAATTTCTATTTAACCACCTGCTATCATGAGAGACCTCAGGGCTGCATGTTTTGAGCCCAGTACTGATCCTGAAAAGCGTTTCCAACCCCACTTACAAGTAAAACTAGCTAAAATGTGCCTAGCTGCTATTCACTGAAAAGCTCATTCTATGTACATTTTTGGCATACGTTTGCTCCTGCCGGGTCAGCTGAGCAGCGATTTCTATTTAACCACCTGCTATCATGAGACACCTCAGGGCTGCATGTTTTGAGACCAGTACTGATCCTGAAAAGCGTTTCCAACCCCACTTACAAGTAAAACTAGCTAAAATGTGCCTGGCTGCTCTTCGCTGAAAAGCTCATTCTGCGTACATTTTTGGCATACGTTTGCTCCTGCCGGGTCAGCTGAGCAGCGAATTTCTATTAACCACCTGCTATCATGAGAGACCTCAGGGCTGCATCTTTTGAGCGCAGCACTGAGCCTGAAAAGCGTTTCCAACCCCACTTACAAGTAAAACTAGCTAAAATGTGCCTGGTTGCTCTTCGCTGAAAAGCTCATTCTGCGTACATTTTTGGCATACATTTGCTCCTGCCGGGTCAGCTGAGCAGCGAAGTTCTACTTAACCACCTGCTATCAGGAGAGACCTCAGGGCTGCATGTTTTGAGCGCAGTACTGAGCCTGAAAAGCGTTTCCAACCCCACTTACAAGTAAAACTTGCTAGAATGTGCCTGGCTGCTATTCACTGAAAAGCTCATTCTGCTTACATTTTTGGCATACATTTGCTCCTGCCGGGTCAGCTGAGCAGCGAAGTTCTATTTAACCACCTGCTATCATGAGAGACCTCAGGGCTGCATCTTTTGAGCCCAGTACTGAGCCTGAAAAGCATTTCCAACCTCACTTACAAGTAAAACTAGCTAAAATGTGCCTGGCTGCTATTCACTGAAAAGCTCATTCTGCGTACATTTTTGGCACAAATTTGCTCCTGCCGGGTCAGCTGAGCAGCAGAGTTCTACTTAACTACCTCCTATCAGGAGAGACTTCAGAGCTGCATCTTTTGAGCCAAGTACTGAGCCTGAAAAGCATTTCCAACCCCACTTACAGGTAAAACTAGCTAAAATGTGCCTGGCTGCTATTCACTGAAAAGCTCATTCTGCTTACATTTTTGACATATGTTTGCCCCTACCGGGTCAGCTGAGCAGCGAATTTCTATTTAACCACCTGCTATCATGAGAGACCTCCGGGCTGCATGTTTTGAGCCCAGTACTGAGCCTGAAAAGCATTTCCAACCCCACTTACAGGTAAAACTAGCTAAAATGTGCCTGGCTGCTATTCACTGAAAAGCTCATTCTGCTTACATTTTTGACATATGTTTGCCCCTACCGGGTCAGCTGAGCAGCGAATTTCTATTTAACAACCTGCTATCATGAGAGACCTCCGGGCTGCATGTTTTGAGCCCAGTACTGAGCCTGAAAAGCGTTTCCAACCCCACTTACAAGTAAAACTAGCTAAAATGTGCCTGGCTGCTATTCACTGAAAAGCTCATTCTGTGTACATTTTTGGCATACGTTTACTCCTGCTGGGTCAGCCAAGTGGCAAATTTCTACTTAACCACCTGCTATCATGAAAGACCTCAGGGCTGCATTTTTTGAGCGCAGTACTGAGCCTGAAAAGCGTTTCCAACCCCACTTACAAGTAAAACTAGCTAAAATGTGCCTGGCTGCTTACTGAAAAGCTCATTCTGCGTACATTTTTGGCATACGTTTGCTCCTGCCGGGTCAGCTGAGCAGCGAATTTCTATTTAACCACCTGCTATCATGAGAGACCTCAGGGCTGCATGTTTTGAGCCCAGTACTGAGCCTGAAAAGCGTTTCCAACCCCACTTACAAGTACAACTAGCTAAAATGTGCCTGGCTGCTATATTCACTGAAAAGCTCATTCTGCGTACATTTCTGGCATACGTTTGCTCCTGCCGGGTCAGCTGAGCAGCGAAATTCTACTTAACCACCTGCTATCATCAGAGACCTCAGGGCTGCATGTTTTGAGCCCAGTACTGATCCTGAAAAGCGTTTCCAACCCCACTTACAAGTAAAACTAGCTAAAATGTTCCTGGCTGCTATTCACTGAAAAGCTCATTCTGCTTACATTTTTGGCATACGTTTGCTCCTGCCTGGTTAGATGAGCAGCGAATTTCTATTTAACCACCTGCTATCATGAGAGACCTCAGGGCTGCATGTTTTGAGCCCAGTACTGATCCTGAAAAGCGTTTCCAACCCCACTTACAAGTAAAACTAGCTAAAATGTGCCTGGCTGCTATTCACTGAAAAGCTCATTCTATGTACATTTTTGGCATACGTTTGCTCCTGCCGGGTCAGCTGAGCAGCGAATTTCTATTTAACCACCTGCTATCATGAGACACCTCAGGGCTGCATGTTTTGAGACCAGTACTGATCCTGAAAAGCGTTTCCAACCCCACTTACAAGTAAAAATAGCTAAAATGTGCCTGGCTGCTCTTCGCTGAAAAGCTCATTCTGCGTACATTTTTGGCATACGTTTGCTCCTGCCGGGTCAGCTGAGCAGCGAATTTCTATTAACCACCTGCTATCATGAGAGACCTCAGGGCTGCATCTTTTGAGCGCAGTACTGAGCCTGAAAAGCGTTTCCAACCCCACTTACAAGTAAAACTAGCTAAAATGTGCCTGGCTGCTCTTCACTGAAAAGCTCATTCTGCGTACATTTTTGGCATACATTTGCTCCTGCCGGGTCAGCTGAGCAGCGAAGTTCTACTTAACCACCTGCTATCAGGAGAGACCTCAGGGCTGCATCTTTTGAGCCCAGTACTGAGCGTGAAAAGCATTTCCAACCCCACTTACAAGTAAAATTAGCTAAAATGTGCCTGGCTGCTCTTCACTGCTTACATTTTTGGCATACGTTTGCTCCTACCGGGTCAGCTGAGCAGCGAATTTCTATTTAACCACCTGCTATCATGATGCAGCCTCAGGGCTGCATCTTTTGAGCCCAGTACTGAGCCTGAAAAGCGTTTCAAACCCCACTTACAAGTAAAACTTGCTAGAATGTGCCTGGCTGCTCTTCACTGAAAAGATCATTCTGCGTACATTTTTGGCATACATTTGCTCCTGCCGGGTCAGCTGAGCAGCGAAGTTCTATTTAACCACCTGCTACCATGAGAGATCTCAGGGCTGCATCTTTTGAGCCCAGTACTGAGCCTAAAAAGCATTTCCAACCCCACTTACAAGTGAAACTAGCTAAAATGTGCCTGGCTGCTATATTCACTGAAAAGCTCATTCTGCGTACACTTCTGGCATACGTTTGCTCCTGCCGGGTCAGCTGAGCAGCAAAGTTCTATTTAACCACCTGCTATCATGAGAGATCTCAGGGCTGCATCTTTTGAGCCCAGTACTGAGCCTGAAAAGCATTTCCAACCTCACTTACAAGTAAAACTAGCTAAAATGTGCCTGGCTGCTATTCACTGAAAAGCTCATTCTGCGTACATTTTTGGCACAAATTTGCTCCTGCCGGGTCAGCTGAGCAGCGAAGTTCTACTTAACTACCTCCTATCAGGAGAGACTTCAGAGCTGCATCTTTTGAGCCCAGTACTGAGCCTGAAAAGCGTTTCCAACCCCACTTACAAGTAAAACTTGCTAGAATGTGCCTGGCTGCTATTCACTGAAAAGCTCATTCTGCTTACATTTTTGGCATACGTTTGCTCCTGCCGGGTTAGCTGAGCAGCGAATTTCTATTTAACCACCTGCTATCATGAGAGACCTCAGGGCTGCATGTTTTGAGCCCAGTAATGATCCTGAAAAGCGTTTCCAAACCCACTTACAAGTAAAACTAGCTAAAATGTGCCTGGCTACTATTCACTGAAAAGCTCATTCTGTGTACATTTTTGGCATACGTTTACTCCTGCTGGGTCAGCCAAGTGGCAAATTTCTACTTAACCACCTGCTATCATGAAAGACCTCAGGGCTGCATTTTTTGAGCACAGTACTGAGCCTGAAAAGCGTTTCCAACCCCACTTACAAGTAAAACTAGCTAAAATGTGCCTGGCTGCTCTTCACTGAAAAGCTCATTCTGCGTACATTTTTGGCATACGTTTGCTCCTGCCGGGTCAGCTGAGCAGCAAATTTCTATTTAACCACCTGCTATCATGAGAGACCTCAGGGCTGCATGTTTTGAGCCCAGTACTGATCCTGAAAAGAGTTTCCAACCCCACTTACAAGTAAAACTAGCTAAAATGTGCCTGGCTGCTATTCACTGAAAAGCTCATTCTGTGTACATTTTTGGCATACGTTTGCTCCTGCCGGGTCAGCTGAGCAGCGAATTTCTATTTATCCACCTGCTATCATGAGAGACCTCAGGGCTGCATGTTTTGAGCCCAGTACTGATCCTGAAAAGCGTTTCCAACCCCACTTACAAGTAAAACTAGCTAAAATGTGCCTGGCTGCTATATTCACTGAAAAGCTCATTCTGCGTACATTTCTGGCATACGTTTGCTCCTGCCGGGTCAGCTGAGCAGCGAAGTTCTATTTAACCACCTGCTATCATGAGAGACCTCAGGGCTGCATGTTTTGAGCCCAGTACTGATCCTGAAAAGTGTTTCCAACCCCACTTACAATTAAAACTTGCTAGAAAGTGCCTGGCTGCTCTTTACTGAAAAGCTCATTACATTTTTGGCATACGTTTGCTCCTACCGGGTCAGCTGAGCAGCAAATTTCTATTTAACCACCTGCTATCATGAGAGACCTCAGGGCTGCATGTTTTGAGCCCAGTACTGATCCTGAAAAGCGTTTCCAACCCCACTTACAAGTAAAACTAGCTAAAATGTGCCTGGCTGCTATATTCACTGAAAAGCTCATTCTGCGTACATTTTTGGCATACATTTGCTCCTGCCGGGTCAGCTGAGCAGCGAAGTTCTACTTAACTACCTCCTATCAGGAGAGACCTCAGAGCTGCATCTTTTGAGCCCAGTACTGAGCCTGAAAAGCAATTCCAACCCCACTTACAAGTGAAACTAGCTAAAATGTGCCTGGCTGCTATATTCACTGAAAAGCTCATTCTGCGTACATTTCTGGCATACGTTTGCTCCTGCCGGGTCAGCTGAGCAGCGAAGTTCTACTTAACTACCTCCTATCAGGAGAGACCTCAGAGCTGCATCTTTTGAGCCCAGTACTGAGCCTGAAAAGCATTTCCAACCTCACTTACAAGTAAAACTGGCTAAAATGTGCCTGGCTGCTATTCACTGAAAAGCTCATTCTGCTTACATTTTTGACATATGTTTGCCCCTACCGGGTCAACTGAGCAGCGAATTTCTATTTAACCACCTGCTATCATGAGAGACCTCCGGGCTGCATGTTTTGAGCCCAGTACTGAGCCTGAAAAGCATTTCCAACCCCACTTACGGGTAAAACTAGCTAAAATGTGCCTGGCTGCTATTCACTGAAAAGCTCATTCTGCTTACATTTTTGACATATGTTTGCCCCTACCGGGTCAGCTGAGCAGCGAATTTCTATTTAACCACCTGCTATCATGAGAGACCTCCGGGCTGCATGTTTTGAGCCCAGTACTGAGCCTGAAAAGCGTTTCCAACCCCACTTACAAGTAAAACTAGCTAAAATGTGCCTGGCTGCTCTTCACTGAAAAGCTCATTCTGCGTACATTTTTGACATACGTTTGCTCCTGCCGGGTCAGCTGAGCAGCGAATTTCTATTTAACCACCTGCTATCACGAGAGACCTCAGGGCTACATGTTTTGAGCCCAGTACTGATCCTGAAAAGCGTTTTCAACCCCACTAACAAGTAAAACTAGCTAAAATGTGCCTGGCTGCTATTCACTCAAAAGCTCATTCTGTGTACATTTTTGGCATACGTTTACTCCTGCTGGGTTAGCCAAGTGGCAAATTTCTACTTAACCACCTGCTATCATGAAAGACCTCAGGGCTGCATTTTTTGAGCGCAGTACTGAGCCTGAAAAGCGTTTCCAACCCCACTTACAAGTAAAACTAGCTAAAATGTGCCTGGCTGCTTACTGAAAAGCTCATTCTGCGTACATTTTTGGCATACGTTTGCTCCTGCCGGGTCAGCTGAGCAGCGAATTTCTATTTAACCACCTGCTATCATGAGAGACCTCAGGGCTGCATGTTTTGAGCCCAGTACTGAGCCTGAAAAGCGTTTCCAACCCCACTTACAAGTACAACTAGCTAAAATGTGCCTGGCTGCTATATTCACTGAAAAGCTCATTCTGCGTACATTTCTGGCATACGTTTGCTCCTGCCGGGTCAGCTGAGCAGCAAAATTCTACTTAACCACCTGCTATCATCAGAGACCTCAGGGCTGCATGTTTTGAGCCCAGTACTGATCCTGAAAAGCGTTTCCAACCCCACTTACAAGTAAAACTAGCTAAAATGTTCCTGGCTGCTATTCACTGAAAAGCTCATTCTGCTTACATTTTTGGCATACGTTTGCTCCTGCCGGGTTAGCTGAGCAGCGAATTTCTATTTAACCACCTGCTATCATGAGAGACCTCAGGGCTGCATGTTTTGAGCCCAGTACTGATCCTGAAAAGCGTTTCCAACCCCACTTACAAGTAAAACTAGCTAAAATGTGCCTGGCTGCTATTCACTGAAAAGCTCATTCTATGTACATTTTTGGCATACGTTTGCTCCTGCCGGGTCAGCTGAGCAGCAAATTTCTATTTAACTACCTGCTATCATGAGAGACCTCAGGGCTGCATCTTTTGAGCGCAGTACTGAGCCTGAAAAGCGTTTCCAACCCCACTTACAAGTAAAACTAGCTAAAATGTGCCTGGCTGCTCTTCGCTGAAAAGCTCATTCTGCGTACATTTTTGGCATACATTTGCTCCTGCCGGGTCAGCTGAGCAGCGAAGTTCTACTTAACCACCTGCTATCAGGAGAGACCTCAGGGCTGCATGTTTTGAGCGCAGTACTGAGCCTGAAAAGCGTTTCCAACCCCACTTACAAGTAAAACTTGCTAGAATGTGCCTGGCTACTATTTACTGAAAAGCTCATTCTGCTTACATTTTTGGCATACATTTGCTCCTGCCGGGTCAGTTGAGCAGCGAAGTTCTATTTAACCACCTGCTATCATGAGAGACCTCAGGGCTGCATCTTTTGAGCCCAGTACTGATCCTGAAAAGCGTTTCCAACCCCACTTACAAGTAAAACTAGCTAAAATGTGCCTGGCTGCTATTCACTGAAAAGCTCATTCTGTGTACATTTTTGGCATACATTTGCTCCTGCCGGGTCAGCTGAGCAGCGAATTTCTATTTAACCACCTGCTATCATGAGAGACCTCCGGGCTGCATGTTTTGAGTCCAGTACTGAGCCTGAAAAGCGTTTCCAACCCCACTTACAAGTAAAACTAGCTAAAATGTGCCTGGCTGCTTACTGAAAAGCTCATTCTGCGTACATTTTTGGCATACGTTTGCTCCTGCCGGGTCAGCTGAGCAGCGAATTTCTATTTAACCACCTGCTATCATGAGAGACCTCAGGGCTGCATGTTTTGAGCCCAGTACTGAGCCTGAAAAGCGTTTCCAACCCCACTTACAAGTACAACTAGCTAAAATGTGCCTGGCTGCTATATTCACTGAAAAGCTCATTCTGCGTACATTTCTGGCATACGTTTGCTCCTGCCGGGTCAGCTGAGCAGCAAAATTCTACTTAACCACCTGCTATCATCAGAGACCTCAGGGCTGCATGTTTTGAGCCCAGTACTGATCCTGAAAAGCGTTTCCAACCCCACTTACAAGTAAAACTAGCTAAAATGTTCCTGGCTGCTATTCACTGAAAAGCTCATTCTGCTTACATTTTTGGCATACGTTTGCTCCTGCCGGGTTAGCTGAGCAGCGAATTTCTATTTAACCACCTGCTATCATGAGAGACCTCAGGGCTGCATGTTTTGAGCCCAGTACTGATCCTGAAAAGCGTTTCCAACCCCACTTACAAGTAAAACTAGCTAAAATGTGCCTAGCTGCTATTCACTGAAAAGCTCATTCTATGTACATTTTTGGCATACGTTTGCTCCTGCCGGGTCAGCTGAGCAGCGATTTCTATTTAACCACCTGCTATCATGAGACACCTCAGGGCTGCATGTTTTGAGACCAGTACTGATCCTGAAAAGCGTTTCCAACCCCACTTACAAGTAAAACTAGCTAAAATGTGCCTGGCTGCTCTTCGCTGAAAAGCTCATTCTGCGTACATTTTTGGCATACGTTTGCTCCTGCCGGGTCAACTGAGCAGCGAATTTCTATTAACCACCTGCTATCATGAGAGACCTCAGGGCTGCATCTTTTGAGCGCAGTACTGAGCCTGAAAAGCGTTTCCAACCCCACTTACAAGTAAAACTAGCTAAAATGTGCCTGGCTGCTCTTCGCTGAAAAGCTCATTCTGCGTACTTTTTTGGCATACATTTGCTCCTGCCGGGTCAGCTGAGCAGCGAAGTTCTACTTAACCACCTGCTATCAGGAGAGATCTCAGGGCTGCATGTTTTGAGCGCAGTACTGAGCCTGAAAAGCGTTTCCAACCCCACTTACAAGTAAAACTTGCTAGAATGTGCCTGGCTGCTATTCACTGAAAAGCTCATTCTGCTTACATTTTTGGCATACATTTGCTCCTGCCGGGTCAGCTGAGCAGCGAAGTTCTATTTAACCACCTGCTATCATGAGAGACCTCAGGGCTGCATCTTTTGAGCCCAGTACTGAGCCTGAAAAGCATTTCCAACCTCACTTACAAGTAAAACTAGCTAAAATGTGCCTGGCTGCTATTCACTGAAAAGCTCATTCTGCGTACATTTTTGGCACAAATTTGCTCCTGCCGGGTCAGCTGAGCAGCGGAGTTCTACTTAACTACCTCCTATCAGGAGAGACTTCAGAGCTGCATCTTTTGAGCCAAGTACTGAGCCTGAAAAGCATTTCCAACCCCACTTACAGGTAAAACTAGCTAAAATGTGCCTGGCTGCTATTCACTGAAAAGCTCATTCTGCTTACATTTTTGACATATGTTTGCCCCTACCGGGTCAGCTGAGCAGCGAATTTCTATTTAACCACCTGCTATCATGAGAGACCTCCTGGCTGCATGTTTTGAGCCCAGTACTGAGCCTGAAAAGCATTTCCAACCCCACTTACAGGTAAAACTAGCTAAAATGTGCCTGGCTGCTATTCACTGAAAAGCTCATTCTGCTTACATTTTTGACATATGTTTGCCCCTACCGGGTCAGCTGAGCAGCGAATTTCTATTTAACCACCTGCTATCATGAGAGACCTCCGGGCTGCATGTTTTGAGCCCAGTACTGAGCCTGAAAAGCGTTTCCAACCCCACTTACAAGTAAAACTAGCTAAAATGTGCCTGGCTGCTATTCACTGAAAAGCTCATTCTGCTTACATTTTTGACATATGTTTGCCCCTACCGGGTCAGCTGAGCAGCGAATTTCTATTTAACCACCTGCTATCATGAAAGACCTCAGGGCTGCATTTTTTGAGCGCAGTACTGAGCCTGAAAAGCGTTTCCAACCCCACTTACAAGTAAAACTAGCTAAAATGTGCCTGGCTGCTTACTGAAAAGCTCATTCTGCGTACATTTTTGGCATACGTTTGCTCCTGCCGGGTCAGCTGAGCAGCGAATTTCTATTTAACCACCTGCTATCATGAGAGACCTCAGGGCTGCATCTTTTGAGCCCAGTACTGAGCCTGAAAAGCATTTCCAACCCCACTTACAAGTACAACTAGCTAAAATGTGCCTGGCTGCTATATTCACTGAAAAGCTCATTCTGCGTACATTTCTGGCATACGTTTGCTCCTGCTGGGTCAGCTGAGCAGCGAAATTCTACTTAACCACCTGCTATCATCAGAGACCTCAGGGCTGCATGTTTTGAGCCCAGTACTGATCCTGAAAAGCGAATTTCTATTTAACCACCTGCTATCATGAAAGACCTCAGGGCTGCATTTTTTGAGCGCAGTACTGAGCCTGAAAAGCGTTTCCAACCCCACTTACAAGTAAAACTAGCTAAAATGTTCCTGGCTGCTATTCACTGAAAAGCTCATTCTGCTTACATTTTTGGCATACGTTTGCTCCTGCCGGGTTAGCTGAGCAGCGAATTTCTATTTAACCACCTGCTATCATGAGAGACCTCAGGGCTGCATATTTTGAGCCCAGTACTGATCCTGAAAAGCGTTTCCAACCCCACTTACAAGTAAAACTAGCTAAAATGTGCCTGGCTGCTATTCACTGAAAAGCTCATTCTATGTACATTTTTGGCATACGTTTGCTCCTGCCGGGTCAGCTGAGCAGCGAATTTCTATTTAACCACCTGCTATCATGAGACACCTCAGGGCTGCATGTTTTGAGACCAGTACTGATCCTGGTAAGTGGGGTTTCCAACCCCACTTACAAGTAAAAATAGCTAAAATGTGCCTGGCTGCTCTTCGCTGAAAAGCTCATTCTGCGTACATTTTTGGCATACGTTTGCTCCTGCCGGGTCAGCTGAGCAGCGAATTTCTATTAACCACCTGCTATCATGAGAGACCTCAGGGCTGCATCTTTTGAGCGCAGTACTGAGCCTGAAAAGCGTTTCCAACCCCACTTACAAGTAAAACTAGCTAAAATGTGCCTGGCTGCTCTTCACTGAAAAGCTCATTCTGCGTACATTTTTGGCATACGTTTGCTCCTGCCGGGTCAGCTGAGCAGCGAAGTTCTACTTAACTACCTCCTATCATGAGAGATCTCAGAGCTGCATCTTTTGAACCCAGTACTGAGCCTGAAAAGCATTTCCAACCCCACTTACAAGTAAAACTAGCTAAAATGTGCCTGGCTGCTCTTCACTGAAAAGCTCATTCTGCTTACATTTTTTGCATACGTTTGCTCCTGCCGGGTCAGCTGAGCAGCAAATTTCTATTTAACCACCTGCTATCATGAGAGACCTCAGGGCTGCATGTTTTGAGCCCAGTACTGATCCTGAAAAGAGTTTCCAACCCCACTTACAAGTAAAACTAGCTAAAATGTGCCTGGCTGCTATTCACTGAAAAGCTCATTCTGTGTACATTTTTGGCATACGTTTGCTCCTGCTGGGTCAGCCAAGTGGCAAATTTCTACTTAACCACCTGCTATCATGAGAGACCTCAGGGCTGCATTTTTTGAGCCCAGTACTGAGCCTGAAAAGCGTTTCTAACCCCACTTACAAGTAAAACTAGCTAAAATGTGCCTGGCTGCTCTTCACTGAAAAGCTCATTCTGCGTACATTTTTGGCACAAATTTGCTCCTGCCGGGTCAGCTGAGCAGCGAAGTTCTACTTAACTACCTCCTATCATGAGAGACCTCAGAGCTGCATCTTTTGAACCCAGTACTGAGCCTGAAAAGCATTTCCAACCCCACTTACAAGTAAAACTAGCTAAAATGTGCCTGGCTGCTCTACACTGAAAAGCTCATTCTGCTTACATTTTTTGCATACGTTTGCTCCTGCCGGGTCAGCTGAGCAGCAAATTTCTATTTAACCATCTGCTATCATGAGAGACCTCAGGGCTGCATGTTTTGAGCCCAGTACTGATCCTGAAAAGAGTTTCCAACCCCACTTACAAGTAAAACTAGCTAAAATGTGCCTGGCTGCTATTCACTGAAAAGCTCATTCTGTGTACATTTTTGGCATACGTTTGCTCCTGCTGGGTCAGCCAAGGGCAAATTTCTACTTAACCACCTGCTATCATGAGAGACCTCAGGGCTGCATTTTTTGAGCCCAGTACTGAGCCTGAAAAGCGTTTCTAACCCCACTTACAAGTAAAACTAGCTAAAATGTGCCTGGCTGCTATTCACTGAAAAGCTCAATCTGCGTATATTTTTGGCATACATTTGCTCCTGCCAGGTCAGCTGAGCAGCGAAGTTCTACTTAACTACCTCCTATCAGGAGAGACCTCAGAGCTGCATCTTTTGAACCCAGTACTGAGCCTGAAAAGCATTTCCAACCCCACTTACAAGTAAAACTAGCTAAAATGTGCCTGGCTGCTATTCACTGAAAAGCTCATTCTGCTTACATTTTTGGCATACGTTTGCTCCAACCGAGTCAGCTGAGCAGCGAATTTCCATTTAACCACCTGCTATCATGAGAGACCTCCGGGCTGCATGTTTTGAGCCCAGTACTGAGCCTGAAAAGCATTTCCAACCCCACTTACAGGTAAAACTAGCTAAAATGTGCCTGGCTGCTATTCACTGAAAAGCTCATTCTGCTTACATTTTTGACATATGTTTGCCCCTACCGGGTCAGCTGAGCAGCGAATTTCTATTTAACCACCTGCTATCATGAGAGACCTCCGGGCTGCATGTTTTGAGTCCAGTACTGAGCCTGAAAAGCGTTTCCAACCCCACTTACAAGTAAAACTAGCTAAAATGTGCCTGGCTGCTCTTCACTGAAAAGCTCATTCTGCGTACATTTTTGACATACGTTTGCTCCTGCCGGGTCAGCTGAGCAGCGAATTTCTATTTAACCACCTGCTATCACGAGAGACCTCAGGGCTACATGTTTTGAGCCCAGTACTGATCCTGAAAAGCGTTTCCAACCCCACTTACAAGTAAAACTAGCTAAAATGTGCCTGGCTGCTATTCACTGAAAAGCTCATTCAGTGTACATTTTTGGCATACGTTTACTCCTGCTGGGTCAGCCAAGTGGCAAATTTCTACTTAACCACCTGCTATCATGAAAGACCTCAGGGCTGCATTTTTTGAGCGCAGTACTGAGCCTGAAAAGCGTTTCCAACCCCACTTACAAGTAAAACTAGCTAAAATGTGCCTGGCTGCTTACTGAAAAGCTCATTCTGCGTACATTTTTGGCATACGTTTGCTCCTGCCGGGTCAGCTGAGCAGCGAATTTCTATTTAACCACCTGCTATCATGAGAGACCTCAGGGCTGCATGTTTTGAGCCCAGTACTGAGCCTGAAAAGCGTTTCCAACCCCACTTACAAGTACAACTAGCTAAAATGTGCCTGGCTGCTATATTCACTGAAAAGCTCATTCTGCGTACATTTCTGGCATACGTTTGCTCCTGCCGGGTCAGCTGAGCAGCGAAATTCTACTTAACCACCTGCTATCATCAGAGACCTCAGGGCTGCATGTTTTGAGCCCAGTACTGATCCTGAAAAGCGTTTCCAACCCCACTTACAAGTAAAACTAGCTAAAATGTTCCTGGCTGCTATTCACTGAAAAGCTCATTCTGCTTACATTTTTGGCATACGTTTGCTCCTGCCGGGTTAGCTGAGCAGCGAAGTTCTATTTAACCACCTGCTATCATGAGAGATCTCAGGGCTGCATCTTTTGAGCCCAGTACTGAGCCTGAAAAGCATTTCCAACCTCACTTACAAGTAAAACTAGCTAAAATGTGCCTGGCTGCTATTCACTGAAAAGCTCATTCTGCGTACATTTTTGACATACGTTTGCTCCTGCCGGGTCAGCTGAGCAGCGAATTTCTATTTAACCACCTGCTATCACGAGAGACCTCAGGGCTGCATGTTTTGAGCCCAGTACTGATCCTGAAAAGCGTTTCCAACCCCACTTACAAGTAAAACTAGCTAAAATGTTCCTGGCTGCTATTCACTGAAAAGCTCATTCTGCTTACATTTTTGGCATACGTTTGCTCCTGCCGGGTTAGCTGAGCAGCGAAGTTCTATTTAACCACCTGCTATCATGAGAGATCTCAGGGCTGCATCTTTTGAGCCCAGTACTGAGCCTGAAAAGCATTTCCAACCTCACTTACAAGTAAAACTAGCTAAAATGTGCCTGGCTGCTATTCACTGAAAAGCTCATTCTGCGTACATTTTTGACATACGTTTGCTCCTGCCGGGTCAGCTGAGCAGCGAATTTCTATTTAACCACCTGCTATCACGAGAGACCTCAGGGCTACATGTTTTGAGCCCAGTACTGATCCTGAAAAGCGTTTCCAACCCCACTTACAAGTAAAACTAGCTAAAATGTGCCTGGCTGCTATTCACTGAAAAGCTCATTTTGTGTACATTTTTGGCATACGTTTACTCCTGCTGGGTCAGCCAAGTGGCAAATTTCTTCTTAACCACCTGCTATCATGAAAGACCTCAGGGCTGCATTTTTTGAGCGCAGTACTGAGCCTGAAAAGCGTTTCCAACCCCACTAACAAGTAAAACTAGCTAAAATGTGGCTGGCTGCTTACTGAAAAGCTCATTCTGCGTACATTTTTGGCATACGTTTGCTCCTGCCGGGTCAGCTGAGCAGCGAATTTCTATTTAACCACCTGCTATCATGAGAGACCTCAGGGCTGCATGTTTTGAGCCCAGTACTGAGCCTGAAAAGCGTTTCCAACCCCACTTACAAGTACAACTAGCTAAAATGTGCCTGGCTGCTATATTCACTGAAAAGCTCATTCTGCGTACATTTCTGGCATACGTTTGCTCCTGCCGGGTCAGCTGAGCAGCGAAATTCTACTTAACCACCTGCTATCATCAGAGACCTCAGGGCTGCATGTTTTGAGCCCAGTACTGATCCTGAAAAGCGTTTCCAACCCCACTTACAAGTAAAACTAGCTAAAATGTTCCTGGCTGCTATTCACTGAAAAGCTCATTCTGCTTACATTTTTGGCATACGTTTGCTCCTGCCGGGTTAGCTGAGCAGCGAATTTCTATTTAACCACCTGCTATCATGAGAGACCTCAGGGCTGCATGTTTTGAGCCCAGTACTGATCCTGAAAAGCGTTTCCAACCCCACTTACAAGTAAAACTAGCTAAAATGTGCCTAGCTGCTATTCACTGAAAAGCTCATTCTATGTACATTTTTGGCATACGTTTGCTCCTGCCGGGTCAGCTGAGCAGCGATTTCTATTTAACCACCTGCTATCATGAGACACCTCAGGGCTGCATGTTTTGAGACCAGTACTGATCCTGAAAAGCGTTTCCAACCCCACTTACAAGTAAAACTAGCTAAAATGTGCCTGGCTGCTCTTCGCTGAAAAGCTCATTCTGCGTACATTTTTGGCATACGTTTGCTCCTGCCGGGTCAGCTGAGCAGCGAATTTCTATTAACCACCTGCTATCATGAGAGACCTCAGGGCTGCATCTTTTGAGCGCAGTACTGAGCCTGAAAAGCGTTTCCAACCCCACTTACAAGTAAAACTAGCTAAAATGTGCCTGGCTGCTCTTCGCTGAAAAGCTCATTCTGCGTACATTTTTGGCATACATTTGCTCCTGCCGGGTCAGCTGAGCAGCGAAGTTCTACTTAACCACCTGCTATCAGGAGAGACCTCAGGGCTGCATGTTTTGAGCGCAGTACTGAGCCTGAAAAGCGTTTCCAACCCCACTTACAAGTAAAACTTGCTAGAATGTGCCTGGCTGCTATTCACTGAAAAGCTCATTCTGCTTACATTTTTGGCATACATTTGCTCCTGCCGGGTCAGCTGAGCAGCGAAGTTCTATTTAACCACCTGCTATCATGAGAGACCTCAGGGCTGCATCTTTTGAGCCCAGTACTGAGCCTGAAAAGCATTTCCAACCTCACTTACAAGTAAAACTAGCTAAAATGTGCCTGGCTGCTATTCACTGAAAAGCTCATTCTGCGTACATTTTTGGCACAAATTTGCTCCTGCCGGGTCAGCTGAGCAGCAGAGTTCTACTTAACTACCTCCTATCAGGAGAGACTTCAGAGCTGCATCTTTTGAGCCAAGTACTGAGCCTGAAAAGCATTTCCAACCCCACTTACAGGTAAAACTAGCTAAAATGTGCCTGGCTGCTATTCACTGAAAAGCTCATTCTGCTTACATTTTTGACATATGTTTGCCCCTACCGGGTCAGCTGAGCAGCGAATTTCTATTTAACCACCTGCTATCATGAGAGACCTCCGGGCTGCATGTTTTGAGCCCAGTACTGAGCCTGAAAAGCATTTCCAACCCCACTTACAGGTAAAACTAGCTAAAATGTGCCTGGCTGCTATTCACTGAAAAGCTCATTCTGCTTACATTTTTGACATATGTTTGCCCCTACCGGGTCAGCTGAGCAGCGAATTTCTATTTAACAACCTGCTATCATGAGAGACCTCCGGGCTGCATGTTTTGAGCCCAGTACTGAGCCTGAAAAGCGTTTCCAACCCCACTTACAAGTAAAACTAGCTAAAATGTGCCTGGCTGCTATTCACTGAAAAGCTCATTCTGTGTACATTTTTGGCATACGTTTACTCCTGCTGGGTCAGCCAAGTGGCAAATTTCTACTTAACCACCTGCTATCATGAAAGACCTCAGGGCTGCATTTTTTGAGCGCAGTACTGAGCCTGAAAAGCGTTTCCAACCCCACTTACAAGTAAAACTAGCTAAAATGTGCCTGGCTGCTTACTGAAAAGCTCATTCTGCGTACATTTTTGGCATACGTTTGCTCCTGCCGGGTCAGCTGAGCAGCGAATTTCTATTTAACCACCTGCTATCATGAGAGACCTCAGGGCTGCATGTTTTGAGCCCAGTACTGAGCCTGAAAAGCGTTTCCAACCCCACTTACAAGTACAACTAGCTAAAATGTGCCTGGCTGCTATATTCACTGAAAAGCTCATTCTGCGTACATTTCTGGCATACGTTTGCTCCTGCTGGGTCAGCTGAGCAGCGAAATTCTACTTAACCACCTGCTATCATCAGAGACCTCAGGGCTGCATGTTTTGAGCCCAGTACTGATCCTGAAAAGCGTTTCCAACCCCACTTACAAGTAAAACTAGCTAAAATGTTCCTGGCTGCTATTCACTGAAAAGCTCATTCTGCTTACATTTTTGGCATACGTTTGCTCCTGCCGGGTTAGCTGAGCAGCGAATTTCTATTTAACCACCTGCTATCATGAGAGACCTCAGGGCTGCATATTTTGAGCCCAGTACTGATCCTGAAAAGCGTTTCCAACCCCACTTACAGGTAAAACTAGCTAAAATGTGCCTGGCTGCTATTCACTGAAAAGCTCATTCTATGTACATTTTTGGCATACGTTTGCTCCTGCCGGGTCAGCTGAGCAGCGAATTTCTATTTAACCACCTGCTATCATGAGACACCTCAGGGCTGCATGTTTTGAGACCAGTACTGATCCTGGTAAGTGGGGTTTCCAACCCCACTTACAAGTAAAAATAGCTAAAATGTGCCTGGCTGCTCTTCGCTGAAAAGCTCATTCTGCGTAGATTTTTGGCATACGTTTGCTCCTGCCGGGTCAGCTGAGCAGCGAATTTCTATTAACCACCTGCTATCATGAGAGACCTCAGGGCTGCATCTTTTGAGCGCAGTACTGAGCCTGAAAAGCGTTTCCAACCCCACTTACAAGTAAAACTAGCTAAAATGTGCCTGGCTGCTCTTCACTGAAAAGCTCATTCTGCGTACATTTTTGGCATACGTTTGCTCCTGCCGGGTCAGCTGAGCAGCGAAGTTCTACTTAACTACCTCCTATCATGAGAGATCTCAGAGCTGCATCTTTTGAACCCAGTACTGAGCCTGAAAAGCATTTCCAACCCCACTTACAAGTAAAACTAGCTAAAATGTGCCTGGCTGCTCTTCACTGAAAAGCTCATTCTGCTTACATTTTTTGCATACGTTTGCTCCTGCCGGGTCAGCTGAGCAGCAAATTTCTATTTAACCACCTGCTATCATGAGAGACCTCAGGGCTGCATGTTTTGAGCCCAGTACTGATCCTGAAAAGAGTTTCCAACCCCACTTACAAGTAAAACTAGCTAAAATGTGCCTGGCTGCTATTCACTGAAAAGCTCATTCTGTGTACATTTTTGGCATACGTTTGCTCCTGCTGGGTCAGCCAAGTGGCAAATTTCTACTTAACCACCTGCTATCATGAGAGACCTCAGGGCTGCATTTTTTGAGCCCAGTACTGAGCCTGAAAAGCGTTTCTAACCCCACTTACAAGTAAAACTAGCTAAAATGTGCCTGGCTGCTCTTCACTGAAAAGCTCATTCTGCGTACATTTTTGGCACAAATTTGCTCCTGCCGGGTCAGCTGAGCAGCGAAGTTCTACTTAACTACCTCCTATCATGAGAGACCTCAGAGCTGCATCTTTTGAACCCAGTACTGAGCCTGAAAAGCATTTCCAACCCCACTTACAAGTAAAACTAGCTAAAATGTGCCTGGCTGCTCTACACTGAAAAGCTCATTCTGCTTACATTTTTTGCATACGTTTGCTCCTGCCGGGTCAGCTGAGCAGCAAATTTCTATTTAACCATCTGCTATCATGAGAGACCTCAGGGCTGCATGTTTTGAGCCCAGTACTGATCCTGAAAAGAGTTTCCAACCCCACTTACAAGTAAAACTAGATAAAATGTGCCTGGCTGCTATTCACTGAAAAGCTCATTCTGTGTACATTTTTGGCATACGTTTGCTCCTGCTGGGTCAGCCAAGGGCAAATTTCTACTTAACCACCTGCTATCATGAGAGACCTCAGGGCTGCATTTTTTGAGCCCAGTACTGAGCCTGAAAAGCGTTTCTAACCCCACTTACAAGTAAAACTAGCTAAAATGTGCCTGGCTGCTATTCACTGAAAAGCTCAATCTGCGTATATTTTTGGCATACATTTGCTCCTGCCAGGTCAGCTGAGCAGCGAAGTTCTACTTAACTACCTCCTATCAGGAGAGACCTCAGAGCTGCATCTTTTGAACCCAGTACTGAGCCTGAAAAGCATTTCCAACCCCACTTACAAGTAAAACTAGCTAAAATGTGCCTGGCTGCTATTCACTGAAAAGCTCATTCTGCTTACATTTTTGGCATACGTTTGCTCCAACCGAGTCAGCTGAGCAGCGAATTTCTATTTAACCACCTGCTATCATGAGAGACCTCCGGGCTGCATGTTTTGAGCCCAGTACTGAGCCTGAAAAGCATTTCCAACCCCACTTACAGGTAAAACTAGCTAAAATGTGCCTGGCTGCTATTCACTGAAAAGCTCATTCTGCTTACATTTTTGACATATGTTTGCCCCTACCGGGTCAGCTGAGCAGCGAATTTCTATTTAACCACCTGCTATCATGAGAGACCTCCGGGCTGCATGTTTTGAGTCCAGTACTGAGCCTGAAAAGCGTTTCCAACCCCACTTACAAGTAAAACTAGCTAAAATGTGCCTGGCTGCTCTTCACTGAAAAGCTCATTCTGCGTACATTTTTGACATACGTTTGCTCCTGCCGGGTCAGCTGAGCAGCGAATTTCTATTTAACCACCTGCTATCACGAGAGACCTCAGGGCTACATGTTTTGAGCCCAGTACTGATCCTGAAAAGCGTTTCCAACCCCACTTACAAGTAAAACTAGCTAAAATGTGCCTGGCTGCTATTCACTGAAAAGCTCATTCAGTGTACATTTTTGGCATACGTTTACTCCTGCTGGGTCAGCCAAGTGGCAAATTTCTACTTAACCACCTGCTATCATGAAAGACCTCAGGGCTGCATTTTTTGAGCGCAGTACTGAGCCTGAAAAGCGTTTCCAACCCCACTTACAAGTAAAACTAGCTAAAATGTGCCTGGCTGCTTACTGAAAAGCTCATTCTGCGTACATTTTTGGCATACGTTTGCTCCTGCCGGGTCAGCTGAGCAGCGAATTTCTATTTAACCACCTGCTATCATGAGAGACCTCAGGGCTGCATGTTTTGAGCCCAGTACTGAGCCTGAAAAGCGTTTCCAACCCCACTTACAAGTACAACTAGCTAAAATGTGCCTGGCTGCTATATTCACTGAAAAGCTCATTCTGCGTACATTTCTGGCATACGTTTGCTCCTGCCGGGTCAGCTGAGCAGCGAAATTCTACTTAACCACCTGCTATCATCAGAGACCTCAGGGCTGCATGTTTTGAGCCCAGTACTGATCCTGAAAAGCGTTTCCAACCCCACTTACAAGTAAAACTAGCTAAAATGTTCCTGGCTGCTATTCACTGAAAAGCTCATTCTGCTTACATTTTTGGCATACGTTTGCTCCTGCCGGGTTAGCTGAGCAGCGAAGTTCTATTTAACCACCTGCTATCATGAGAGATCTCAGGGCTGCATCTTTTGAGCCCAGTACTGAGCCTGAAAAGCATTTCCAACCTCACTTACAAGTAAAACTAGCTAAAATGTGCCTGGCTGCTATTCACTGAAAAGCTCATTCTGCGTACATTTTTGACATACGTTTGCTCCTGCCGGGTCAGCTGAGCAGCGAATTTCTATTTAACCACCTGCTATCACGAGAGACCTCAGGGCTGCATGTTTTGAGCCCAGTACTGATCCTGAAAAGCGTTTCCAACCCCACTTACAAGTAAAACTAGCTAAAATGTTCCTGGCTGCTATTCACTGAAAAGCTCATTCTGCTTACATTTTTGGCATACGTTTGCTCCTGCCGGGTTAGCTGAGCAGCGAAGTTCTATTTAACCACCTGCTATCATGAGAGATCTCAGGGCTGCATCTTTTGAGCCCAGTACTGAGCCTGAAAAGCATTTCCAACCTCACTTACAAGTAAAACTAGCTAAAATGTGCCTGGCTGCTATTCACTGAAAAGCTCATTCTGCGTACATTTTTGACATACGTTTGCTCCTGCCGGGTCAGCTGAGCAGCGAATTTCTATTTAACCACCTGCTATCACGAGAGACCTCAGGGCTACATGTTTTGAGCCCAGTACTGATCCTGAAAAGCGTTTCCAACCCCACTTACAAGTAAAACTAGCTAAAATGTGCCTGGCTGCTATTCACTGAAAAGCTCATTTTGTGTACATTTTTGGCATACGTTTACTCCTGCTGGGTCAGCCAAGTGGCAAATTTCTTCTTAACCACCTGCTATCATGAAAGACCTCAGGGCTGCATTTTTTGAGCGCAGTACTGAGCCTGAAAAGCGTTTCCAACCCCACTAACAAGTAAAACTAGCTAAAATGTGGCTGGCTGCTTACTGAAAAGCTCATTCTGCGTACATTTTTGGCATACGTTTGCTCCTGCCGGGTCAGCTGAGCAGCGAATTTCTATTTAACCACCTGCTATCATGAGAGACCTCAGGGCTGCATGTTTTGAGCCCAGTACTGAGCCTGAAAAGCGTTTCCAACCCCACTTACAAGTACAACTAGCTAAAATGTGCCTGGCTGCTATATTCACTGAAAAGCTCATTCTGCGTACATTTCTGGCATACGTTTGCTCCTGCCGGGTCAGCTGAGCAGCGAAATTCTACTTAACCACCTGCTATCATCAGAGACCTCAGGGCTGCATGTTTTGAGCCCAGTACTGATCCTGAAAAGCGTTTCCAACCCCACTTACAAGTAAAACTAGCTAAAATGTTCCTGGCTGCTATTCACTGAAAAGCTCATTCTGCTTACATTTTTGGCATACGTTTGCTCCTGCCGGGTTAGCTGAGCAGCGAATTTCTATTTAACCACCTGCTATCATGAGAGACCTCAGGGCTGCATGTTTTGAGCCCAGTACTGATCCTGAAAAGCGTTTCCAACCCCACTTACAAGTAAAACTAGCTAAAATGTGCCTAGCTGCTATTCACTGAAAAGCTCATTCTATGTACATTTTTGGCATACGTTTGCTCCTGCCGGGTCAGCTGAGCAGCGATTTCTATTTAACCACCTGCTATCATGAGACACCTCAGGGCTGCATGTTTTGAGACCAGTACTGATCCTGAAAAGCGTTTCCAACCCCACTTACAAGTAAAACTAGCTAAAATGTGCCTGGCTGCTCTTCGCTGAAAAGCTCATTCTGCGTACATTTTTGGCATACGTTTGCTCCTGCCGGGTCAGCTGAGCAGCGAATTTCTATTAACCACCTGCTATCATGAGAGACCTCAGGGCTGCATCTTTTGAGCGCAGTACTGAGCCTGAAAAGCGTTTCCAACCCCACTTACAAGTAAAACTAGCTAAAATGTGCCTGGCTGCTCTTCGCTGAAAAGCTCATTCTGCGTACATTTTTGGCATACATTTGCTCCTGCCGGGTCAGCTGAGCAGCGAAGTTCTACTTAACCACCTGCTATCAGGAGAGACCTCAGGGCTGCATGTTTTGAGCGCAGTACTGAGCCTGAAAAGCGTTTCCAACCCCACTTACAAGTAAAACTTGCTAGAATGTGCCTGGCTGCTATTCACTGAAAAGCTCATTCTGCTTACATTTTTGGCATACATTTGCTCCTGCCGGGTCAGCTGAGCAGCGAAGTTCTATTTAACCACCTGCTATCATGAGAGACCTCAGGGCTGCATCTTTTGAGCCCAGTACTGAGCCTGAAAAGCATTTCCAACCTCACTTACAAGTAAAACTAGCTAAAATGTGCCTGGCTGCTATTCACTGAAAAGCTCATTCTGCGTACATTTTTGGCACAAATTTGCTCCTGCCGGGTCAGCTGAGCAGCAGAGTTCTACTTAACTACCTCCTATCAGGAGAGACTTCAGAGCTGCATCTTTTGAGCCAAGTACTGAGCCTGAAAAGCATTTCCAACCCCACTTACAGGTAAAACTAGCTAAAATGTGCCTGGCTGCTATTCACTGAAAAGCTCATTCTGCTTACATTTTTGACATATGTTTGCCCCTACCGGGTCAGCTGAGCAGCGAATTTCTATTTAACCACCTGCTATCATGAGAGACCTCCGGGCTGCATGTTTTGAGCCCAGTACTGAGCCTGAAAAGCATTTCCAACCCCACTTACAGGTAAAACTAGCTAAAATGTGCCTGGCTGCTATTCACTGAAAAGCTCATTCTGCTTACATTTTTGACATATGTTTGCCCCTACCGGGTCAGCTGAGCAGCGAATTTCTATTTAACAACCTGCTATCATGAGAGACCTCCGGGCTGCATGTTTTGAGCCCAGTACTGAGCCTGAAAAGCGTTTCCAACCCCACTTACAAGTAAAACTAGCTAAAATGTGCCTGGCTGCTATTCACTGAAAAGCTCATTCTGTGTACATTTTTGGCATACGTTTACTCCTGCTGGGTCAGCCAAGTGGCAAATTTCTACTTAACCACCTGCTATCATGAAAGACCTCAGGGCTGCATTTTTTGAGCGCAGTACTGAGCCTGAAAAGCGTTTCCAACCCCACTTACAAGTAAAACTAGCTAAAATGTGCCTGGCTGCTTACTGAAAAGCTCATTCTGCGTACATTTTTGGCATACGTTTGCTCCTGCCGGGTCAGCTGAGCAGCGAATTTCTATTTAACCACCTGCTATCATGAGAGACCTCAGGGCTGCATGTTTTGAGCCCAGTACTGAGCCTGAAAAGCGTTTCCAACCCCACTTACAAGTACAACTAGCTAAAATGTGCCTGGCTGCTATATTCACTGAAAAGCTCATTCTGCGTACATTTCTGGCATACGTTTGCTCCTGCTGGGTCAGCTGAGCAGCGAAATTCTACTTAACCACCTGCTATCATCAGAGACCTCAGGGCTGCATGTTTTGAGCCCAGTACTGATCCTGAAAAGCGTTTCCAACCCCACTTACAAGTAAAACTAGCTAAAATGTTCCTGGCTGCTATTCACTGAAAAGCTCATTCTGCTTACATTTTTGGCATACGTTTGCTCCTGCCGGGTTAGCTGAGCAGCGAATTTCTATTTAACCACCTGCTATCATGAGAGACCTCAGGGCTGCATATTTTGAGCCCAGTACTGATCCTGAAAAGCGTTTCCAACCCCACTTACAGGTAAAACTAGCTAAAATGTGCCTGGCTGCTATTCACTGAAAAGCTCATTCTATGTACATTTTTGGCATACGTTTGCTCCTGCCGGGTCAGCTGAGCAGCGAATTTCTATTTAACCACCTGCTATCATGAGACACCTCAGGGCTGCATGTTTTGAGACCAGTACTGATCCTGGTAAGTGGGGTTTCCAACCCCACTTACAAGTAAAAATAGCTAAAATGTGCCTGGCTGCTCTTCGCTGAAAAGCTCATTCTGCGTAGATTTTTGGCATACGTTTGCTCCTGCCGGGTCAGCTGAGCAGCGAATTTCTATTAACCACCTGCTATCATGAGAGACCTCAGGGCTGCATCTTTTGAGCGCAGTACTGAGCCTGAAAAGCGTTTCCAACCCCACTTACAAGTAAAACTAGCTAAAATGTGCCTGGCTGCTCTTCACTGAAAAGCTCATTCTGCGTACATTTTTGGCATACGTTTGCTCCTGCCGGGTCAGCTGAGCAGCGAAGTTCTACTTAACTACCTCCTATCATGAGAGATCTCAGAGCTGCATCTTTTGAACCCAGTACTGAGCCTGAAAAGCATTTCCAACCCCACTTACAAGTAAAACTAGCTAAAATGTGCCTGGCTGCTCTTCACTGAAAAGCTCATTCTGCTTACATTTTTTGCATACGTTTGCTCCTGCCGGGTCAGCTGAGCAGCAAATTTCTATTTAACCACCTGCTATCATGAGAGACCTCAGGGCTGCATGTTTTGAGCCCAGTACTGATCCTGAAAAGAGTTTCCAACCCCACTTACAAGTAAAACTAGCTAAAATGTGCCTGGCTGCTATTCACTGAAAAGCTCATTCTGTGTACATTTTTGGCATACGTTTGCTCCTGCTGGGTCAGCCAAGTGGCAAATTTCTACTTAACCACCTGCTATCATGAGAGACCTCAGGGCTGCATTTTTTGAGCCCAGTACTGAGCCTGAAAAGCGTTTCTAACCCCACTTACAAGTAAAACTAGCTAAAATGTGCCTGGCTGCTCTTCACTGAAAAGCTCATTCTGCGTACATTTTTGGCACAAATTTGCTCCTGCCGGGTCAGCTGAGCAGCGAAGTTCTACTTAACTACCTCCTATCATGAGAGACCTCAGAGCTGCATCTTTTGAACCCAGTACTGAGCCTGAAAAGCATTTCCAACCCCACTTACAAGTAAAACTAGCTAAAATGTGCCTGGCTGCTCTACACTGAAAAGCTCATTCTGCTTACATTTTTTGCATACGTTTGCTCCTGCCGGGTCAGCTGAGCAGCAAATTTCTATTTAACCATCTGCTATCATGAGAGACCTCAGGGCTGCATGTTTTGAGCCCAGTACTGATCCTGAAAAGAGTTTCCAACCCCACTTACAAGTAAAACTAGATAAAATGTGCCTGGCTGCTATTCACTGAAAAGCTCATTCTGTGTACATTTTTGGCATACGTTTGCTCCTGCTGGGTCAGCCAAGGGCAAATTTCTACTTAACCACCTGCTATCATGAGAGACCTCAGGGCTGCATTTTTTGAGCCCAGTACTGAGCCTGAAAAGCGTTTCTAACCCCACTTACAAGTAAAACTAGCTAAAATGTGCCTGGCTGCTATTCACTGAAAAGCTCAATCTGCGTATATTTTTGGCATACATTTGCTCCTGCCAGGTCAGCTGAGCAGCGAAGTTCTACTTAACTACCTCCTATCAGGAGAGACCTCAGAGCTGCATCTTTTGAACCCAGTACTGAGCCTGAAAAGCATTTCCAACCCCACTTACAAGTAAAACTAGCTAAAATGTGCCTGGCTGCTATTCACTGAAAAGCTCATTCTGCTTACATTTTTGGCATACGTTTGCTCCAACCGAGTCAGCTGAGCAGCGAATTTCTATTTAACCACCTGCTATCATGAGAGACCTCCGGGCTGCATGTTTTGAGCCCAGTACTGAGCCTGAAAAGCATTTCCAACCCCACTTACAGGTAAAACTAGCTAAAATGTGCCTGGCTGCTATTCACTGAAAAGCTCATTCTGCTTACATTTTTGACATATGTTTGCCCCTACCGGGTCAGCTGAGCAGCGAATTTCTATTTAACCACCTGCTATCATGAGAGACCTCCGGGCTGCATGTTTTGAGTCCAGTACTGAGCCTGAAAAGCGTTTCCAACCCCACTTACAAGTAAAACTAGCTAAAATGTGCCTGGCTGCTCTTCACTGAAAAGCTCATTCTGCGTACATTTTTGACATACGTTTGCTCCTGCCGGGTCAGCTGAGCAGCGAATTTCTATTTAACCACCTGCTATCACGAGAGACCTCAGGGCTACATGTTTTGAGCCCAGTACTGATCCTGAAAAGCGTTTCCAACCCCACTTACAAGTAAAACTAGCTAAAATGTGCCTGGCTGCTATTCACTGAAAAGCTCATTCAGTGTACATTTTTGGCATACGTTTACTCCTGCTGGGTCAGCCAAGTGGCAAATTTCTACTTAACCACCTGCTATCATGAAAGACCTCAGGGCTGCATTTTTTGAGCGCAGTACTGAGCCTGAAAAGCGTTTCCAACCCCACTTACAAGTAAAACTAGCTAAAATGTGCCTGGCTGCTTACTGAAAAGCTCATTCTGCGTACATTTTTGGCATACGTTTGCTCCTGCCGGGTCAGCTGAGCAGCGAATTTCTATTTAACCACCTGCTATCATGAGAGACCTCAGGGCTGCATGTTTTGAGCCCAGTACTGAGCCTGAAAAGCGTTTCCAACCCCACTTACAAGTACAACTAGCTAAAATGTGCCTGGCTGCTATATTCACTGAAAAGCTCATTCTGCGTACATTTCTGGCATACGTTTGCTCCTGCCGGGTCAGCTGAGCAGCGAAATTCTACTTAACCACCTGCTATCATCAGAGACCTCAGGGCTGCATGTTTTGAGCCCAGTACTGATCCTGAAAAGCGTTTCCAACCCCACTTACAAGTAAAACTAGCTAAAATGTTCCTGGCTGCTATTCACTGAAAAGCTCATTCTGCTTACATTTTTGGCATACGTTTGCTCCTGCCGGGTTAGCTGAGCAGCAAAGTTCTATTTAACCACCTGCTATCATGAGAGATCTCAGGGCTGCATCTTTTGAGCCCAGTACTGAGCCTGAAAAGCATTTCCAACCTCACTTACAAGTAAAACTAGCTAAAATGTGCCTGGCTGCTATTCACTGAAAAGCTCATTCTGCGTACATTTTTGACATACGTTTGCTCCTGCCGGGTCAGCTGAGCAGCGAATTTCTATTTAACCACCTGCTATCACGAGAGACCTCAGGGCTGCATGTTTTGAGCCCAGTACTGATCCTGAAAAGCGTTTCCAACCCCACTTACAAGTAAAACTAGCTAAAATGTTCCTGGCTGCTATTCACTGAAAAGCTCATTCTGCTTACATTTTTGGCATACGTTTGCTCCTGCCGGGTTAGCTGAGCAGCGAAGTTCTATTTAACCACCTGCTATCATGAGAGATCTCAGGGCTGCATCTTTTGAGCCCAGTACTGAGCCTGAAAAGCATTTCCAACCTCACTTACAAGTAAAACTAGCTAAAATGTGCCTGGCTGCTATTCACTGAAAAGCTCATTCTGCGTACATTTTTGACATACGTTTGCTCCTGCCGGGTCAGCTGAGCAGCGAATTTCTATTTAACCACCTGCTATCACGAGAGACCTCAGGGCTACATGTTTTGAGCCCAGTACTGATCCTGAAAAGCGTTTCCAACCCCACTTACAAGTAAAACTAGCTAAAATGTGCCTGGCTGCTATTCACTGAAAAGCTCATTCTGTGTACATTTTTGGCATACGTTTACTCCTGCTGGGTCAGCCAAGTGGCAAATTTCTTCTTAACCACCTGCTATCATGAAAGACCTCAGGGCTGCATTTTTTGAGCGCAGTACTGAGCCTGAAAAGCGTTTCCAACCCCACTAACAAGTAAAACTAGCTAAAATGTGGCTGGCTGCTTACTGAAAAGCTCATTCTGCGTACATTTTTGGCATACGTTTGCTCCTGCCGGGTCAGCTGAGCAGCGAATTTCTATTTAACCACCTGCTATCATGAGAGACCTCAGGGCTGCATGTTTTGAGCCCAGTACTGAGCCTGAAAAGCGTTTCCAACCCCACTTACAAGTACAACTAGCTAAAATGTGCCTGGCTGCTATATTCACTGAAAAGCTCATTCTGCGTACATTTCTGGCATACGTTTGCTCCTGCCGGGTCAGCTGAGCAGCGAAATTCTACTTAACCACCTGCTATCATCAGAGACCTCAGGGCTGCATGTTTTGAGCCCAGTACTGATCCTGAAAAGCGTTTCCAACCCCACTTACAAGTAAAACTAGCTAAAATGTTCCTGGCTGCTATTCACTGAAAAGCTCATTCTGCTTACATTTTTGGCATACGTTTGCTCCTGCCGGGTTAGCTGAGCAGCGAATTTCTATTTAACCACCTGCTATCATGAGAGACCTCAGGGCTGCATGTTTTGAGCCCAGTACTGATCCTGAAAAGCGTTTCCAACCCCACTTACAAGTAAAACTAGCTAAAATGTGCCTAGCTGCTATTCACTGAAAAGCTCATTCTATGTACATTTTTGGCATACGTTTGCTCCTGCCGGGTCAGCTGAGCAGCGATTTCTATTTAACCACCTGCTATCATGAGACACCTCAGGGCTGCATGTTTTGAGACCAGTACTGATCCTGAAAAGCGTTTCCAACCCCACTTACAAGTAAAACTAGCTAAAATGTGCCTGGCTGCTCTTCGCTGAAAAGCTCATTCTGCGTACATTTTTGGCATACGTTTGCTCCTGCCGGGTCAGCTGAGCAGCGAATTTCTATTAACCACCTGCTATCATGAGAGACCTCAGGGCTGCATCTTTTGAGCGCAGTACTGAGCCTGAAAAGCGTTTCCAACCCCACTTACAAGTAAAACTAGCTAAAATGTGCCTGGCTGCTCTTCGCTGAAAAGCTCATTCTGCGTACATTTTTGGCATACATTTGCTCCTGCCGGGTCAGCTGAGCAGCGAAGTTCTACTTAACCACCTGCTATCAGGAGAGACCTCAGGGCTGCATGTTTTGAGCGCAGTACTGAGCCTGAAAAGCGTTTCCAACCCCACTTACAAGTACAACTAGCTAAAATGTGCCTGGCTGCTATATTCACTGAAAAGCTCATTCTGCGTACATTTCTGGCATACGTTTGCTCCTGCCGGGTCAGCTGAGCAGCGAAATTCTACTTAACCACCTGCTATCATCAGAGACCTCAGGGCTGCATGTTTTGAGCCCAGTACTGATCCTGAAAAGCGTTTCCAACCCCACTTACAAGTAAAACTAGCTAAAATGTTCCTGGCTGCTATTCACTGAAAAGCTCATTCTGCTTACATTTTTGGCATACGTTTGCTCCTGCCGGGTTAGCTGAGCAGCGAATTTCTATTTAACCACCTGCTATCATGAGAGACCTCAGGGCTGCATGTTTTGAGCCCAGTACTGATCCTGAAAAGCGTTTCCAACCCCACTTACAAGTAAAACTAGCTAAAATGTGCCTAGCTGCTATTCACTGAAAAGCTCATTCTATGTACATTTTTGGCATACGTTTGCTCCTGCCGGGTCAGCTGAGCAGCGATTTCTATTTAACCACCTGCTATCATGAGACACCTCAGGGCTGCATGTTTTGAGACCAGTACTGATCCTGAAAAGCGTTTCCAACCCCACTTACAAGTAAAACTAGCTAAAATGTGCCTGGCTGCTCTTCGCTGAAAAGCTCATTCTGCGTACATTTTTGGCATACGTTTGCTCCTGCCGGGTCAGCTGAGCAGCGAATTTCTATTAACCACCTGCTATCATGAGAGACCTCAGGGCTGCATCTTTTGAGCGCAGTACTGAGCCTGAAAAGCGTTTCCAACCCCACTTACAAGTAAAACTAGCTAAAATGTGCCTGGCTGCTCTTCGCTGAAAAGCTCATTCTGCGTACATTTTTGGCATACATTTGCTCCTGCCGGGTCAGCTGAGCAGCGAAGTTCTACTTAACCACCTGCTATCAGGAGAGACCTCAGGGCTGCATGTTTTGAGCGCAGTACTGAGCCTGAAAAGCGTTTCCAACCCCACTTACAAGTAAAACTTGCTAGAATGTGCCTGGCTGCTATTCACTGAAAAGCTCATTCTGCTTACATTTTTGGCATACATTTGCTCCTGCCGGGTCAGCTGAGCAGCGAAGTTCTATTTAACCACCTGCTATCATGAGAGACCTCAGGGCTGCATCTTTTGAGCCCAGTACTGAGCCTGAAAAGCATTTCCAACCTCACTTACAAGTAAAACTAGCTAAAATGTGCCTGGCTGCTATTCACTGAAAAGCTCATTCTGCGTACATTTTTGGCACAAATTTGCTCCTGCCGGGTCAGCTGAGCAGCAGAGTTCTACTTAACTACCTCCTATCAGGAGAGACTTCAGAGCTGCATCTTTTGAGCCAAGTACTGAGCCTGAAAAGCATTTCCAACCCCACTTACAGGTAAAACTAGCTAAAATGTGCCTGGCTGCTATTCACTGAAAAGCTCATTCTGCTTACATTTTTGACATATGTTTGCCCCTACCGGGTCAGCTGAGCAGCGAATTTCTATTTAACCACGTGCTATCATGAGAGACCTCCGGGCTGCATGTTTTGAGCCCAGTACTGAGCCTGAAAAGCATTTCCAACCCCACTTACAGGTAAAACTAGCTAAAATGTGCCTGGCTGCTATTCACTGAAAAGCTCATTCTGCTTACATTTTTGACATATGTTTGCCCCTACCGGGTCAGCTGAGCAGCGAATTTCTATTTAACAACCTGCTATCATGAGAGACCTCCGGGCTGCATGTTTTGAGCCCAGTACTGAGCCTGAAAAGCGTTTCCAACCCCACTTACAAGTAAAACTAGCTAAAATGTGCCTGGCTGCTATTCACTGAAAAGCTCATTCTGTGTACATTTTTGGCATACGTTTACTCCTGCTGGGTCAGCCAAGTGGCAAATTTCTACTTAACCACCTGCTATCATGAAAGACCTCAGGGCTGCATTTTTTGAGCGCAGTACTGAGCCTGAAAAGCGTTTCCAACCCCACTTACAAGTAAAACTAGCTAAAATGTGCCTGGCTGCTTACTGAAAAGCTCATTCTGCGTACATTTTTGGCATACGTTTGCTCCTGCCGGGTCAGCTGAGCAGCGAATTTCTATTTAACCACCTGCTATCATGAGAGACCTCAGGGCTGCATGTTTTGAGCCCAGTACTGAGCCTGAAAAGCGTTTCCAATCCCGCTTAGAAGTACAACTAGCTAAAATGTGCCTGGCTGCTATATTCACTGAAAAGCTCATTCTGAGTACATTTCTGGCATACGTTTGCTCCTGCCGGGTCAGCTGAGCAGCGAAATTCTACTTAACCACCTGCTATCATCAGAGACCTCAGGGCTGCATGTTTTGAGCCCAGTACTGATCCTGAAAAGCGTTTCCAACCCCACTTACAAGTAAAACTAGCTAAAATGTTCCTGGCTGCTATTCACTGAAAAGCTCATTCTGCTTACATTTTTGGCATACGTTTGCTCCTGCCTGGTTAGATGAGCAGCGAATTTCTATTTAACCACCTGCTATCATGAGAGACCTCAGGGCTGCATGTTTTGAGCCCAGTACTGATCCTGAAAAGCGTTTCCAACCCCACTTACAAGTAAAACTAGCTAAAATGTGCCTGGCTGCTATTCACTGAAAAGCTCATTCTATGTACATTTTTGGCATACGTTTGCTCCTGCCGGGTCAGCTGAGCAGCGAATTTCTATTTAACCACCTGCTATCATGAGACACCTCGGGGCTGCATGTTTTGAGACCAGTACTGATCCTGAAAAGCGTGTCCAACCCAACTTATAAGTAAAAATAGCTAAAATGTGCCTGGCTGCTCTTCGCTGAAAAGCTCATTCTGCGTACATTTTTGGCATACGTTTGCTCCTGCCGGGTCAGCTGAGCAGCGAATTTCTATTAACCGCCTGCTATCATGAGAGACCTCAGGGCTGCATCTTTTGAGGGCAGTACTGAGCCTGAAAAGCGTTTCCAACCCCACTTACAAGTAAAACTAGCTAAAATGTGCCTGGCTGCTCTTCACTGAAAAGCTCATTCTGCGTACATTTTTGGCATACATTTGCTCCTGCCGGGTCAGCTGAGCAGCGAAGTTCTACTTAACCACCTGCTATCAGGAGAGACCTCAGGGCTGCATCTTTTGAGCCCAGTACTGAGCGTGAAAAGCATTTCCAACCCCACTTACAAGTAAAATTAGCTAAAATGTGCCTGGCTGCTCTTCACTGCTTACATTTTTGGCATACGTTTGCTCCTACCGGGTCAGCTGAGCAGCGAATTTCTATTTAACCACCTGCTATCATGATGCAGCCTCAGGGCTGCATCTTTTGAGCCCAGTACTGAGCCTGAAAAGCGTTTCAAACCCCACTTACAAGTAAAACTTGCTAGAATGTGCCTGGCTGCTCTTCACTGAAAAGATCATTCTGCGTACATTTTTGGCATACATTTGCTCCTGCCGGGTCAGCTGAGCAGCGAAGTTCTATTTAACCACCTGCTACCATGAGAGATCTCAGGGCTGCATCTTTTGAGCCCAGTACTGAGCCTAAAAAGCATTTCCAACCCCACTTACAAGTGAAACTAGCTAAAATGTGCCTGGCTGCTATATTCACTGAAAAGCTCATTCTGCGTACACTTCTGGCATACGTTTGCTCCTGCCGGGTCAGCTGAGCAGCAAAGTTCTATTTAACCACCTGCTATCATGAGAGATCTCAGGGCTGCATCTTTTGAGCCCAGTACTGAGCCTGAAAAGCATTTCCAACCTCACTTACAAGTAAAACTAGCTAAAATGTGCCTGGCTGCTATTCACTGAAAAGCTCATTCTGCGTACATTTTTGGCACAAATTTGCTCCTGCCGGGTCAGCTGAGCAGCGAAGTTCTACTTAACTACCTCCTATCAGGAGAGACTTCAGAGCTGCATCTTTTGAGCCCAGTACTGAGCCTGAAAAGCGTTTCCAACCCCACTTACAAGTAAAACTTGCTAGAATGTGCCTGGCTGCTATTCACTGAAAAGCTCATTCTGCTTACATTTTTGGCATACGTTTGCTCCTGCCGGGTTAGCTGAGCAGCGAATTTCTATTTAACCACCTGCTATCATGAGAGACCTCAGGGCTGCATGTTTTGAGCCCAGTAATGATCCTGAAAAGCGTTTCCAAACCCACTTACAAGTAAAACTAGCTAAAATGTGCCTGGCTACTATTCACTGAAAAGCTCATTCTGTGTACATTTTTGGCATACGTTTACTCCTGCTGGGTCAGCCAAGTGGCAAATTTCTACTTAACCACCTGCTATCATGAAAGACCTCAGGGCTGCATTTTTTGAGCACAGTACTGAGCCTGAAAAGCGTTTCCAACCCCACTTACAAGTAAAACTAGCTAAAATGTGCCTGGCTGCTCTTCACTGAAAAGCTCATTCTGCGTACATTTTTGGCATACGTTTGCTCCTGCCGGGTCAGCTGAGCAGCAAATTTCTATTTAACCACCTGCTATCATGAGAGACCTCAGGGCTGCATGTTTTGAGCCCAGTACTGATCCTGAAAAGAGTTTCCAACCCCACTTACAAGTAAAACTAGCTAAAATGTGCCTGGCTGCTATTCACTGAAAAGCTCATTCTGTGTACATTTTTGGCATACGTTTGCTTCTGCCGGGTCAGCTGAGCAGCGAATTTCTATTTATCCACCTGCTATCATGAGAGACCTCAGGGCTGCATGTTTTGAGCCCAGTACTGATCCTGAAAAGCGTTTCCAACCCCACTTACAAGTAAAACTAGCTAAAATGTGCCTGGCTGCTATATTCACTGAAAAGCTCATTCTGCGTACATTTCTGGCATACGTTTGCTCCTGCCGGGTCAGCTGAGCAGCGAAGTTCTATTTAACCACCTGCTATCATGAGAGACCTCAGGGCTGCATGTTTTGAGCCCAGTACTGATCCTGAAAAGTGTTTCCAACCCCACTTACAAGTAAAACTTGCTAGAAAGTGCCTGGCTGCTCTTTACTGAAAAGCTCATTACATTTTTGGCATACGTTTGCTCCTACCGGGTCAGCTGAGCAGCAAATTTCTATTTAACCACCTGCTATCATGAGAGACCTCAGGGCTGCATGTTTTGAGCCCAGTACTGATCCTGAAAAGCGTTTCCAACCCCACTTACAAGTAAAACTAGCTAAAATGTGCCTGGCTGCTATATTCACTGAAAAGCTCATTCTGCGTACATTTTTGGCATACATTTGCTCCTGCCGGGTCAGCTGAGCAGCGAAGTTCCACTTAACTACCTCCTATCAGGAGAGACCTCAGAGCTGCATCTTTTGAGCCCAGTACTGAGCCTGAAAAGCAATTCCAACCCCACTTACAAGTGAAACTAGCTAAAATGTGCCTGGCTGCTATATTCACTGAAAAGCTCATTCTGCGTACATTTCTGGCATACGTTTGCTCCTGCCGGGTCAGCTGAGCAGCGAAGTTCTACTTAACTACCTCCTATCAGGAGAGACCTCAGAGCTGCATCTTTTGAGCCCAGTACTGAGCCTGAAAAGCATTTCCAACCTCACTTACAAGTAAAACTGGCTAAAATGTGCCTGGCTGCTATCCACTGAAAAGCTCATTCTGCTTACATTTTTGACATATGTTTGCCCCTACCGGGTCAACTGAGCAGCGAATTTCTATTTAACCACCTGCTATCATGAGAGACCTCCGGGCTGCATGTTTTGAGCCCAGTACTGAGCCTGAAAAGCATTTCCAACCCCACTTACGGGTAAAACTAGCTAAAATGTGCCTGGCTGCTATTCACTGAAAAGCTCATTCTGCTTACATTTTTGACATATGTTTGCCCCTACCGGGTCAGCTGAGCAGCGAATTTCTATTTAACCACCTGCTATCATGAGAGACCTCCGGGCTGCATGTTTTGAGCCCAGTACTGAGCCTGAAAAGCGTTTCCAACCCCACTTACAAGTAAAACTAGCTAAAATGTGCCTGGCTGCTCTTCACTGAAAAGCTCATTCTGCGTACATTTTTGACATACGTTTGCTCCTGCCGGGTCAGCTGAGCAGCGAATTTCTATTTAACCACCTGCTATCACGAGAGACCTCAGGGCTACATGTTTTGAGCCCAGTACTGATCCTGAAAAGCGTTTCCAACCCCACTAACAAATAAAACTAGCTAAAATGTGCCTGGCTGCTATTCACTCAAAAGCTCATTCTGTGTACATTTTTGGCATACGTTTACTCCTGCTGGGTTAGCCAAGTGGCAAATTTCTACTTAACCACCTGCTATCATGAAAGACCTCAGGGCTGCATTTTTTGAGCGCAGTACTGAGCCTGAAAAGCGTTTCCAACCCCACTTACAAGTAAAACTAGCTAAAATGTGCCTGGCTGCTTACTGAAAAGCTCATTCTGCGTACATTTTTGGCATACGTTTGCTCCTGCCGGGTCAGCTGAGCAGCGAATTTCTATTTAACCACCTGCTATCATGAGAGACCTCAGGGCTGCATGTTTTGAGCCCAGTACTGAGCCTGAAAAGCGTTTCCAACCCCACTTACAAGTACAACTAGCTAAAATGTGCCTGGCTGCTATATTCACTGAAAAGCTCATTCTGCGTACATTTCTGGCATACGTTTGCTCCTGCCGGGTCAGCTGAGCAGCGAAATTCTACTTAACCACCTGCTATCATCAGAGACCTCAGGGCTGCATGTTTTGAGCCCAGTACTGATCCTGAAAAGCGTTTCCAACCCCACTTACAAGTAAAACTAGCTAAAATGTTCCTGGCTGCTATTCACTGAAAAGCTCATTCTGCTTACATTTTTGGCATACGTTTGCTCCTGCCGGGTTAGCTGAGCAGCGAATTTCTATTTAACCACCTGCTATCATGAGAGACCTCAGGGCTGCATGTTTTGAGCCCAGTACTGATCCTGAAAAGCGTTTCCAACCCCACTTACAAGTAAAACTAGCTAAAATGTGCCTGGCTGCTATTCACTGAAAAGCTCATTCTATGTACATTTTTGGCATACGTTTGCTCCTGCCGGGTCAGCTGAGCAGCAAATTTCTATTTAACCACCTGCTATCATGAGACACCTCAGGGCTGCATGTTTTGAGACCAGTACTGATCCTGAAAAGCGTTTCCAACCCCACTTACAAGTAAAACTAGCTAAAATGTGCCTGGCTGCTCTTCGCTGAAAAGCTCATTCTGCGTACATTTTTGGCATACATTTGCTCCTGCCGGGTCAGCTGAGCAGCGAATTTCTATTAACCACCTGCTATCATGAGAGACCTCAGGGCTGCATCTTTTGAGCGCAGTACTGAGCCTGAAAAGCGTTTCCAACCCCACTTACAAGTAAAACTAGCTAAAATGTGCCTGGCTGCTCTTCGCTGAAAAGCTCATTCTGCGTACATTTTTGGCATACATTTGCTCCTGCCGGGTCAGCTGAGCAGCGAAGTTCTACTTAACCACCTGCTATCAGGAGAGACCTCAGGGCTGCATGTTTTGAGCGCAGTACTGAGCCTGAAAAGCGTTTCCAACCCCACTTACAAGTAAAACTTGCTAGAATGTGCCTGGCTACTATTTACTGAAAAGCTCATTCTGCTTACATTTTTGGCATACATTTGCTCCTGCCGGGTCAGCTGAGCAGCGAAGTTCTATTTAACCACCTGCTATCATGAGAGACCTCAGGGCTGCATCTTTTGAGCCCAGTACTGAGCCTGAAAAGCATTTCCAACCTCACTTACAAGTAAAACTAGCTAAAATGTGCCTGGCTGCTATTCACTGAAAAGCTCATTCTGCGTACATTTTTGGCACAAATTTGCTCCTGCCGGGTCAGCTGAGCAGCGAAGTTCTACTTAACTACCTCCTATCAGGAGAGACTTCAGAGCTGCATCTTTTGAGCCCAGTACTGAGCCTGAAAAGCATTTCCAACCCCACTTACAGGTAAAACTAGCTAAAATGTGCCTGGCTGCTATTCACTGAAAAGCTCATTCTGCTTACATTTTTGACATATGTTTGCCCCTACCGGGTCAGCTGAGCAGCGAATTTCTATTTAACCACCTGCTATCATGAGAGACCTCCGGGCTGCATGTTTTGAGCCCAGTACTGAGCCTGAAAAGCATTTCCAACCCCACTTACAGGTAAAACTAGCTAAAATGTGCCTGGCTGCTATTCACTGAAAAGCTCATTCTGCTTACATTTTTGACATATGTTTGCCCCTACCGGGTCAGCTGAGCAGCGAATTTCTATTTAACCACCTGCTATCATGAGAGACCTCCGGGCTGCATGTTTTGAGCCCAGTACTGAGCCTGAAAAGCGTTTCCAACCCCACTTACAAGTAAAACTAGCTAAAATGTGCCTGGCTGCTCTTCACTGAAAAGCTCATTCTGCGTACATTTTTGACATACGTTTGCTCCTGCCGGGTCAGCTGAGCAGCGAATTTCTATTTAACCACCTGCTATCACGAGAGACCTCAGGGCTACATGTTTTGAGCCCAGTACTGATCCTGAAAAGCGTTTCCAACCCCACTAACAAGTAAAACTAGCTAAAATGTGCCTGGCTGCTATTCACCCAAAAGCTCATTCTGTGTACATTTTTGGCATACGTTTACTCCTGCTGGGTTAGCCAAGTGGCAAATTTCTACTTAACCACCTGCTATCATGAAAGACCTCAGGGCTGCATTTTTTGAGCGCAGTACTGAGCCTGAAAAGCGTTTCCAACCCCACTTACAAGTAAAACTAGCTAAAATGTGCCTGGCTGCTTACTGAAAAGCTCATTCTGCGTACATTTTTGGCATACGTTTGCTCCTGCCGGGTCAGCTGAGCAGCGAATTTCTATTTAACCACCTGCTATCATGAGAGACCTCAGGGCTGCATGTTTTGAGCCCAGTACTGAGCCTGAAAAGCGTTTCCAACCCCACTTACAAGTACAACTAGCTAAAATGTGCCTGGCTGCTATATTCACTGAAAAGCTCATTCTGCGTACATTTCTGGCATACGTTTGCTCCTGCCGGGTCAGCTGAGCAGCGAAATTCTACTTAACCACCTGCTATCATCAGAGACCTCAGGGCTGCATGTTTTGAGCCCAGTACTGATCCTGAAAAGCGTTTCCAACCCCACTTACAAGTAAAACTAGCTAAAATGTTCCTGGCTGCTATTCACTGAAAAGCTCATTCTGCTTACATTTTTGGCATACGTTTGCTCCTGCCGGGTTAGCTGAGCAGCGAATTTCTATTTAACCACCTGCTATCATGAGAGACCTCAGGGCTGCATGTTTTGAGCCCAGTACTGATCCTGAAAAGCGTTTCCAACCCCACTTACAAGTAAAACTAGCTAAAATGTGCCTGGCTGCTATTCACTGAAAAGCTCATTCTATGTACATTTTTGGCATACGTTTGCTCCTGCCGGGTCAGCTGAGCAGCAAATTTCTATTTAACCACCTGCTATCATGAGACACCTCAGGGCTGCATGTTTTGAGACCAGTACTGATCCTGAAAAGCGTTTCCAACCCCACTTACAAGTAAAACTAGCTAAAATGTGCCTGGCTGCTCTTCGCTGAAAAGCTCATTCTGCGTACATTTTTGGCATACATTTGCTCCTGCCGGGTCAACTGAGCAGCGAATTTCTATTAACCACCTGCTATCATGAGAGACCTCAGGGCTGCATCTTTTGAGCGCAGTACTGAGCCTGAAAAGCGTTTCCAACCCCACTTACAAGTAAAACTAGCTAAAATGTGCCTGGCTGCTCTTCGCTGAAAAGCTCATTCTGCGTACATTTTTGGCATACATTTGCTCCTGCCGGGTCAGCTGAGCAGCGAAGTTCTACTTAACCACCTGCTATCAGGAGAGACCTCAGGGCTGCATGTTTTGAGCGCAGTACTGAGCCTGAAAAGCGTTTCCAACCCCACTTACAAGTAAAACTTGCTAGAATGTGCCTGGCTACTATTTACTGAAAAGCTCATTCTGCTTACATTTTTGGCATACATTTGCTCCTGCCGGGTCAGCTGAGCAGCGAAGTTCTATTTAACCACCTGCTATCATGAGAGACCTCAGGGCTGCATCTTTTGAGCCCAGTACTGAGCCTGAAAAGCATTTCCAACCTCACTTACAAGTAAAACTAGCTAAAATGTGCCTGGCTGCTATTCACTGAAAAGCTCATTCTGCGTACATTTTTGGCACAAATTTGCTCCTGCCGGGTCAGCTGAGCAGCGAAGTTCTACTTAACTACCTCCTATCAGGAGAGACTTCAGAGCTGCATCTTTTGAGCCCAGTACTGAGCCTGAAAAGCATTTCCAACCCCACTTACAGGTAAAACTAGCTAAAATGTGCCTGGCTGCTATTCACTGAAAAGCTCATTCTGCTTACATTTTTGACATATGTTTGCCCCTACCGGGTCAGCTGAGCAGCGAATTTCTATTTAACCACCTGCTATCATGAGAGACCTCCGGGCTGCATGTTTTGAGCCTAGGCATGGGCGGAAAATCCGTTCCGCTCGCGGATTTTGCGGATTTTCGGGAAATCCGCAATCCGCGAGATTTGCGAATTTCCTGAAAAATCCGCAAATCCGCGAGCAGCGGATTTTGCTCGCACTGCTCGCACTGTTCGCGTGAGTTCGCGCCCCGCGAATAAGTGCGAAATTGCAGAAATACGATTTTAGCAAAACTGAAAGTAACTACTTACCAGGTTCAAAAGTTCAGGCTCATCATTAGTAGCCATTTCCTGTAGTGCTTCCTGAGGGGCCCCTCCAGAGTTCAGTTGCCAGTTGCAACTATTATGTGACCCTGCTCTGAACCTCAGAATAGTTACACATATGCCACAAAGGTCCTGAATTACAGCTAAGGGAGACAAGCAGGAGCCAGGCTGGAAGTTAAAATCCATTAATCAGCCCCTAATTCATTATTGTCAGTTGGGGCAGGGCAGGTGTTGTAACTAATTTTGCAACAATGAAAGCACTTAGCAAGTGCAAAAGATCACTAATCAGGGCGCACTAAGGAAGCAGGTGCCAGCTAAAAAAATATTCTGTGACACATTAATCAGCCCCAAATTAATTCAGGTCACTTGAGGCAGGGAAGGTGTGCTTTGCTTTGCCAAAAATAATGTACACTGGACAACCAGAGGGTGTGGTGATGAAACAGAGGGTGGCATGGGTGGGCCAGAGGGTGGCATGAGTAGTCAGAGAGTGGCAGTGGTGACAGAGAGTGGCAGTGATGAAGAAGAGTGTCCCAAACAGGTTGGACACGTAGAAACAACAAGTTCGCAAAACTTGCGACCCGACAGGTAAGTTCGCAAATTGCGAAATTGTAAAAACCCTCGCGAACTGGCAGAAACACGGGCGAACACAAAAAAAAAAAAAAATCCGCAAATTCGCGGGAATTCGCGGATTTTGCGGATTGCGAGTTTGCAAATCCGCAAATTCGCGGATTGCCAATCCGCAAAATCCGCTCATGCTTATTTGAGCCCAGTACTGAGCCTGAAAAGCATTTCCAACCCCACTTACAGGTAAAACTAGCTAAAATGTGCCTGGCTGCTATTCACTGAAAAGCTCATTCTGCTTACATTTTTGACATATGTTTGCCCCTACCGGGTCAGCTGAGCAGCGAATTTCTATTTAACCACCTGCTATCATGAGAGACCTCCGGGCTGCATGTTTTGAGCCCAGTACTGAGCCTGAAAAGCGTTTCCAACCCCACTTACAAGTAAAACTAGCTAAAATGTGCTTGGCTGCTCTTCACTGAAAAGCTCATTCTGCGTACATTTTTGACATACGTTTGCTCCTGCCGGATCAGCTGAGCAGGGAATTTCTATTTAACCACCTGCTATCACGAGAGACCTCAGGGCTGCATGTTTTGAGCCCAGTACTGATCCTGAAAAGCGTTTCCAACCCCACTTACAAGTAAAACTAGCTAAAATGTTACTGGCTGCTATTCACTGAAAAGCTCATTCTGCTTACATTTTTGGCATACGTTTGCTCCTGCCGGGTTAGCTGAGCAGCGAATTTCTATTTAACCACCTGCTATCATGAGAGACCTCAGGGCTGCATGTTTTGAGCCCAGTACTGATCCTGAAAAGCGTTTCCAACCCCACTTACAAGTAAAACTAGCTAAAATGTGCCTGGCTGCTATTCACTGAAAAGCTCATTCTATGTACATTTTTGGCATACGTTTGCTCCTGCCGGGTCAGCTGAGCAGCGAATTTCTATTTAACCACCTGCTATCATGAGACAGCTCAGGGCTGCATGTTTTGAGACCAGTACTGATCCTGAAAAGCGTTTCCAACCCCACTTACAAGTAAAACTAGCTAAAATGTGCCTGGCTGCTCTTCGCTGAAAAGCTCATTCTGCGTACATTTTTGGCATACGTTTGCTCCTGCCGGGTCAGCTGAGCAGCGAATTTCTATTAACCACCTGCTATCATGAGAGACCTCAGGGCTGCATCTTTTGAGCGCAGTACTGAGCCTGAAAAGCGTTTCCAACCCCACTTACAAGTAAAACTAGCTAAAATGTGCCTGGCTGCTCTTCGCTGAAAAGCTCATTCTGCGTACATTTTTGGCATACATTTGCTCCTGCCGGGTCAGCTGAGCAGCGAAGTTCTACTTAACCACCTGCTATCAGGAGAGACCTCAGGGCTGCATGTTTTGAGCGCAGTACTGAGCCTGAAAAGCGTTTCCAACCCCACTTACAAGTAAAACTTGCTAGAATGTGCCTGGCTGCTATTCACTGAAAAGCTCATTCTGCTTACATTTTTGGCATACATTTGCTCCTGCCGGGTCAGATGAGCAGCGAAGTTCTATTTAACCACCTGCTATCATGAGAGACCTCAGGGCTGCATCTTTTGAGCCCAGTACTGAGCCTGAAAAGCATTTCCAACCTCACTTACAAGTAAAACTAGCTAAAATGTGCCTGGCTGCTATTCACTGAAAAGCTCATTCTGCGTACATTTTTGGCACAAATTTGCTCCTGCCGGGTCAGCTGAGCAGCGAAGTTCTACTTAACTACCTCCTATCAGGAGAGACTTCAGAGCTGCATCTTTTGAGCCCAGTACTGAGCCTGAAAAGCATTTCCAACCCCACTTACAGGTAAAACTAGCTAAAATGTGCCTGGCTGCTATTCACTGAAAAGCTCATTCTGCTTACATTTTTGACATATGTTTGCCCCTACTGGGTCAGCTGAGCAGCGAATTTCTATTTAACCACCTGCTATCATGAGAGACCTCCGGGCTGCATGTTTTGAGCCCAGTACTGAGCCTGAAAAGCATTTCCAACCCCACTTACAGGTAAAACTAGCTAAAATGTGCCTGGCTGCTATTCACTGAAAAGCTCATTCTGCTTACATTTTTGACATATGTTTGCCCCTACCGGGTCAGCTGAGCAGCGAATTTCTATTTAACCACCTGCTATCATGAGAGACCTCCGGGCTGCATGTTTTGAGCCCAGTACTGATCCTGAAAAGCGTTTCCAACCCCACTTACAAGTAAAACTAGCTAAAATGTGCCTGGCTGCTATTCACTGAAAAGCTCATTCTGCTTACATTTTTGACATATGTTTGCCCCTACCGGGTCAGCTGAGCAGCGAATTTCTATTTAACCACCTGCTATCATGAGAGACCTCCGGGCTGCATGTTTTGAGCCCAGTACTGAGCCTGAAAAGCATTTCCAACCCCACTTACAGGTAAAACTAGCAAAAATGTGCCTGGCTGCTATTCACTGAAAAGCTCATTCTGCTTACATTTTTGACATATGTTTGCCCCTACCGGGTCAGCTGAGCAGCGAATTTCTATTTAACCACCTGCTATCATGAGAGACCTCCGGGCTGCATGTTTTGAGCCCAGTACTGATCCTGAAAAGCGTTTCCAACCCCACTTACAAGTAAAACTAGCTAAAATGTGCCTGGCTGCTATTCACTGAAAAGCTCATTCTGTGTACATTTTTGGCATACGTTTACTCCTGCTGGGTCAGCCAAGTGGCAAATTTCTACTTAACCACCTGCTATCATGAAAGACCTCAGGGCTGCATTTTTTGAGCGCAGTACTGAGCCTGAAAAGCGTTTCCAACCCCACTTACAAGTAAAACTAGCTAAAATGTGCCTGGCAGCTTACTGAAAAGCTCATTCTGCGTACATTTTTGGCATACGTTTGCTCCTGCCGGGTCAGCTGAGCAGCGAATTTCTATTTAACCACCTGCTATCATGAGAGACCTCAGGGCTGCATGTTTTGAGCCCAGTACTGAGCCTGAAAAGCGTTTCCAACCCCACTTACAAGTACAACTAGCTAAAATGTGCCTGGTTGCTATATTCACTGAAAAGCTCATTCTGCGTACATTTCTGGCATACGTTTGCTCCTGCCGGGTCAGCTGAGCAGCGAAATTCTACTTAACCACCTGCTATCATCAGAGACCTCATGGCTGCATGTTTTGAGCCCAGTACTGATCCTGAAAAGCGTTTCCAACCCCACTTACAAGTAAAACTAGCTAAAATGTTCCTGGCTGCTATTCACTGAAAAGCTCATTCTGCTTACATTTTTGGCATACGTTTGCTCCTGCCGGGTTAGCTGAGCAGCGAATTTCTATTTAACCACCTGCTATCATGAGAGACCTCAGGGCTGCATGTTTTGAGCCCAGTACTGATCCTGAAAAGCGTTTCCAACCCCACTTACAAGTAAAACTAGCTAAAATGTGCCTGGCTGCTATTCACTGAAAAGCTCATTCTATGTACATTTTTGGCATACGTTTGCTCCTGCCGGGTCAGCTGAGCAGCGAAGTTCTACTTAACTACCTCCTATCAGGAGAGACCTCAGAGCTGCATCTTTTGAACCCAGTACTGAGCCTGAAAAGCATTTCCAACCCCACTTACAAGTAAAACTAGCTAAAATGTGCCTGGCTGCTATTCACTGAAAAGCTCATTCTGCTTACATTTTTGGCATACGTTTGCTCCAACCGAGTCAGCTGAGCAGCGAATTTCTATTTAACCACCTGCTATCATGAGAGACCTCAGGGCTGCATGTTTTGAGACCAGTACTGATCCTGAAAAGCGTTTCCAACCCCACCTACAAGTAAAAATAGCTAAAATGTGCCTGGCTGCTCTTCGCTGAAAAGCTCATTCTGCGTACATTTTTGGCATACGTTTGCTCCTGCCGGGTCAGCTGAGCAGCGAATTTCTATTAACCACCTGCTATCATGAGAGACCTCAGGGCTGCATCTTTTGAGCGCAGTACTGAGCCTGAAAAGCGTTTCCAACCCCACTTACAAGTAAAACTAGCTAAAATGTGCCTGGCTGCTCTTCACTGAAAAGCTCATTCTGCGTACATTTTTGGCATACATTTGCTCCTGCCGGGTCAGCTGAGCAGCGAAGTTCTACTTAACCACCTGCTATCAGGAGAGACCTCAGGGCTGCATGTTTTGAGCGCAGTACTGAGCCTGAAAAGCGTTTCCAACCCCACTTACAAGTAAAACTTGCTAGAATGTGCCTGGCTGCTATTCACTGAAAAGCTCATTCTGCTTACATTTTTGGCATACATTTGCTCCTGCCGGGTCAGCTGAGCAGCGAAGTTCTATTTAACCACCTGCTATCATGAGAGACCTCAGGGCTGCATCTTTTGAGCCCAGTACTGAGCCTGAAAAGCATTTCCACCCTCACTTACAAGTAAAACTAGCTAAAATGTGCCTGGCTGCTATTCACTGAAAAGCTCATTCTACGTACATTTTTGGCATACGTTTGCTCCTGCCGGGTCAGCTGAGCAGCGAATTTCTATTTATCCACCTGCTATCATGAGAGACCTCAGGGCTGCATGTTTTGAGCCCAGTACTGAGCCTGAAAAGCGTTTCCAACCCAACTTACAAGTAAAACTAGCTAAAATGTTCCTGGCTGCTATTCACTGAAAAGCTCATTCTGTGTTCATTTTTGGCATACGTTTGCTCCTGCCGGGTCAGCCAAGTGGCAAATTTCTACTTAACCACCTGCTATCATGAGAGACCTCAGGGCTCCATGTTTTGAGCCCAGTCCTGAGCCTGAAAAGCGTTTCCAACCCCACTTGCAAGTAAAACTTGCTAGAATGTGCCTGGCTGCTCTTCACTGCTTACATTTTTGGCATATGTTTGCTCCTATCGGGTCAGCTGAGCAGCAAATTTCTATTTAACCACCTGCTATCATGAGAGACCTCAGGGCTGCATCTTTTGAGCCCAGTACTGAGCCTGAAAAGCGTTTCAAACCCCACTTACAAGTAAAACTAGCTAAAATGTGCCTGGCTGCTATTCACTGAAAAGCTCATTCTGCTTACATTTTTGGCATACGTTTGCTGCTACCGGGTCAGCTGAGCAGCAAATTTCTATTTAACCACCTGCTATCATGAGATACCTCAGGGCTGCATGTTTTGAGCCCAGTACTGATCCTGAAAAGCGTTTCCAACCCCACTTACAAGTAAAACTAGCTAAAATGTGCCTGGCTGCTATTCACTGAAAAGCTCATTCTGTGTACATTTTTGGCATAAATTTGCTCCTGCTGGGTCAGCCAATTGGCAAATTTCTACTTAACCACCTGCTATCATGAGAGACCTCAGGGCTGCATGTTTTGAGCCCAGTACTGATCCTGAAAAGCGTTTCCAACCCTACTTACAAGTAAAACTTGCTAGAATGTGCCTGGCTGCTCTTTACTGAAAAGCTCATTCTGCGTACATTTTTGGCATACATTTGCTCCTGCCGGGTCAGCTGAGCAGCGAAGTTCTATTTAACCACCTGCTATCATGAGAGACCTCAGGGCTGCATCTTTTGAGCCCAGTACTGAGCCTGAAAAGCATTTCCAACCTCACTTACAAGTATAGCTAAAATGTGTCTGTGCTATTCACTGAAAAGCTCATTCTGCGTACATTTTTGGCATACGTTCGCTCCTGCTGGGTCAGCTGAGCAGCGAAGTTCTACTTACCTACCTCCTATCAGGAGAGACCTCAGAGCTGCATCTTTTGAGCCCAGTACTGAGCCTGAAAAGCATTTACAACCCCACTTACAAGTAAAACTAGCTAAAATGTGCTTGGCTGCTATTCACTGAAAAGCTCATTCTGCTTAACATTTTTGACATACGTTTGCTCCTACCGGGTCAGCTGAGGAGCGAATTTCCATTTAACCACCTGCTATCATGAGAGACCTCAGGGCTGCATGTTTTGAGCCCAGTACTGAGCCTGAAAAGCGTTCCCAACCCCACTTACAAGTAAAACTAGCTAAAATGTGCCTGGCTGCCATTCACTGAAAAGCTCATTCTGTGTACATTTTTGGCATACGTTTGCTCCTGCTGGGTCAGCTGAGCAGCGAATTTCTATGTAACCACCTGCTATCATGAGAGACCTCAGGGCTGCATCTTTTGAGCGCAGTACTGAGCCTGAAAAGCGTTTCCAACCCCACTTACAAGTAAAACTAGCTAAAATGTGCCTGGCTGCTCTTCACTGAAAAGCTCATTCTGCGTTCATTTTTGGCATACGTTTGCTCCTGCCGGGTCAGCTGAGCAGCGAATTTCTAGTTAACCACCTGCTATCATGAGAGACCTCAGGGCTGCATCTTTTGAGCACAGTACTGAGCCTGAAAAGCGTTTCCAACCCCACTTACAAGTAAAACTAGCTAAAATATGCCTGGCTGCTCTTCACTGAAAAGCTCATTCTGCGTACATTTTTGGCACAAATTTGCTCCTGCCGGGTCAGCTGAGCAGCGAAGTTCTACTTAACTACCGCCTATCAGGAGAAACTTCAGAGCTGCATCTTTTGAGCCCAGTACTGAGCCTGAAAAGCATTTCCAACCCCACTTACAAGTAAAACTAGCTAAAATGTGCCTGGCTGCTACTCACTGAAAAGCTCATTCTGCGTACATTTTTGGCATACGTTTGCTCCTGCCGGGGCAGCTGTGCAGCGAATTTCTATTTAACCACCTGCTATCATGAGAGACCTCAGGGCTGCATCTTTTGAGCCCAGTACTGAGCCTGAAAAGTGTTTCAAACCCCACTTACAAGTAAAACTAGCTAAAATGTGCCTGGCTGCTATTCACTGAAAAGCTCATTCTGCTTACATTTTTGGCATGCGTTTGCTGCTACCGGGTCAGCTGAGCAGCAAATTTCTATTTAACCACCTGCTATCATGAGATACCTCAGGGCTGCATGTTTTGAGCCCAGTACTGATCCTGAAAAGCGTTTCCAACCCCACTTACAAGTAAAACTAGCTAAAATGTGCCTGGCTGCTATTCACTGAAAAGCTCATTCTGTGTACATTTTTGGCATACGTTTGCTCCTGCCGGGTCAGCTGAGCAGCGAATTTCTATTTATCCACCTGCTATCATGAGAGACCTCAGGGCTGCATGTTTTGAGCCCAGTACTGAGCCTGAAAAGCGTTTCCAACCCAACTTACAAGTAAAACTAGCTAAAATGTTCCTGGCTGCTATTCACTGAAAAGCTCATTCTGTGTTCATTTTTGGCATACGTTTGCTCCTGCCGGGTCAGCCAAGTGGCAAATTTCTACTTAACCACCTGCTATCATGAGAGACCTCAGGGCTCCATGTTTTGAGCCCAGTCCTGAGCCTGAAAAGCGTTTCCAACCCCACTTGCAAGTAAAACTTGCTAGAATGTGCCTGGCTGCTCTTCACTGCTTACATTTTTGGCATATGTTTGCTCCTATCGGGTCAGCTGAGCAGCAAATTTCTATTTAACCACCTGCTATCATGAGAGACCTCAGGGCTGCATCTTTTGAGCCCAGTACTGAGCCTGAAAAGCGTTTCAAACCCCACTTACAAGTAAAACTAGCTAAAATGTGCCTGGCTGCTATTCACTGAAAAGCTCATTCTGCTTACATTTTTGGCATACGTTTGCTGCTACCGGGTCAGCTGAGCAGCAAATTTCTATTTAACCACCTGCTATCATGAGATACCTCAGGGCTGCATGTTTTGAGCCCAGTACTGATCCTGAAAAGCGTTTCCAACCCCACTTACAAGTAAAACTAGCTAAAATGTGCCTGGCTGCTATTCACTGAAAAGCTCATTCTGTGTACATTTTTGGCATAAATTTGCTCCTGCTGGGTCAGCCAATTGGCAAATTTCTACTTAACCACCTGCTATCATGAGAGACCTCAGGGCTGCATGTTTTGAGCCCAGTACTGATCCTGAAAAGCGTTTCCAACCCTACTTACAAGTAAAACTTGCTAGAATGTGCCTGGCTGCTCTTTACTGAAAAGCTCATTCTGCGTACATTTTTGGCATACATTTGCTCCTGCCGGGTCAGCTGAGCAGCGAAGTTCTATTTAACCACCTGCTATCATGAGAGACCTCAGGGCTGCATCTTTTGAGCCCAGTACTGAGCCTGAAAAGCATTTCCAACCTCACTTACAAGTATAGCTAAAATGTGTCTGTGCTATTCACTGAAAAGCTCATTCTGCGTACATTTTTGGCATACGTTCGCTCCTGCTGGGTCAGCTGAGCAGCGAAGTTCTACTTACCTACCTCCTATCAGGAGAGACCTCAGAGCTGCATCTTTTGAGCCCAGTACTGAGCCTGAAAAGCATTTACAACCCCACTTACAAGTAAAACTAGCTAAAATGTGCTTGGCTGCTATTCACTGAAAAGCTCATTCTGCTTAACATTTTTGACATACGTTTGCTCCTACCGGGTCAGCTGAGGAGCGAATTTCCATTTAACCACCTGCTATCATGAGAGACCTCAGGGCTGCATGTTTTGAGCCCAGTACTGAGCCTGAAAAGCGTTCCCAACCCCACTTACAAGTAAAACTAGCTAAAATGTGCCTGGCTGCCATTCACTGAAAAGCTCATTCTGTGTACATTTTTGGCATACGTTTGCTCCTGCTGGGTCAGCTGAGCAGCGAATTTCTATGTAACCACCTGCTATCATGAGAGACCTCAGGGCTGCATCTTTTGAGCGCAGTACTGAGCCTGAAAAGCGTTTCCAACCCCACTTACAAGTAAAACTAGCTAAAATGTGCCTGGCTGCTCTTCACTGAAAAGCTCATTCTGCGTTCATTTTTGGCATACGTTTGCTCCTGCCGGGTCAGCTGAGCAGCGAATTTCTAGTTAACCACCTGCTATCATGAGAGACCTCAGGGCTGCATCTTTTGAGCACAGTACTGAGCCTGAAAAGCGTTTCCAACCCCACTTACAAGTAAAACTAGCTAAAATATGCCTGGCTGCTCTTCACTGAAAAGCTCATTCTGCGTACATTTTTGGCACAAATTTGCTCCTGCCGGGTCAGCTGAGCAGCGAAGTTCTACTTAACTACCGCCTATCAGGAGAAACTTCAGAGCTGCATCTTTTGAGCCCAGTACTGAGCCTGAAAAGCATTTCCAACCCCACTTACAAGTAAAACTAGCTAAAATGTGCCTGGCTGCTACTCACTGAAAAGCTCATTCTGCGTACATTTTTGGCATACGTTTGCTCCTGCCGGGGCAGCTGTGCAGCGAATTTCTATTTAACCACCTGCTATCATGAGAGACCTCAGGGCTGCATCTTTTGAGCCCAGTACTGAGCCTGAAAAGTGTTTCAAACCCCACTTACAAGTAAAACTAGCTAAAATGTGCCTGGCTGCTATTCACTGAAAAGCTCATTCTGCTTACATTTTTGGCATGCGTTTGCTGCTACCGGGTCAGCTGAGCAGCAAATTTCTATTTAACCACCTGCTATCATGAGATACCTCAGGGCTGCATGTTTTGAGCCCAGTACTGATCCTGAAAAGCGTTTCCAACCCCACTTACAAGTAAAACTAGCTAAAATGTGCCTGGCTGCTATTCACTGAAAAGCTCATTCTGTGTACATTTTTGGCATACATTTGCTCCTGCTGGGTCAGCCAATTGGCAAATTTCTACTTAACCACCTGCTATCATGAGAGACCTCAGGGCTGCATGTTTTGAGCCCAGTACTGATCCTGAAAAGCGTTTCCAACCCTACTTACAAGTAAAACTTGCTAGAATGTGCCTGGCTGCTCTTTACTGAAAAGCTCATTCTGCGTACATTTTTGGCATACATTTGCTCCTGCCGGGTCAGCTGAGCAGCGAAGTTCTATTTAACCACCTGCTATCATGAGAGACCTCAGGGCTGCATCTTTTGAGCCCAGTACTGAGCCTGAAAAGCATTTCCAACCTCACTTACAAGTATAGCTAAAATGTGTCTGTGCTATTCACTGAAAAGCTCATTCTGCGTACATTTTTGGCATACGTTCGCTCCTGCTGGGTCAGCTGAGCAGCGAAGTTCTACTTACCTACCTCCTATCAGGAGAGACCTCAGAGCTGCATCTTTTGAGCCCAGTACTGAGCCTGAAAAGCATTTCCAACCCCACTTACAAGTAAAACTAGCTAAAATGTGCCTGGCTGCTATTCACTGAAAAGCTCATTCTGCTTAACATTTTTGACATACGTTTGCTCCTACCGGGTCAGCTGAGGAGCGAATTTCTATTTAACCACCTGCTATCATGGAGAGACCTCAGGGCTGCATGTTTTGAGCCCAGTACTGAGCCTGAAAAGCGTTCCCAACCCCACTTACAAGTAAAACTAGCTAAAATGTGCCTGACTGCTCTTCATTGAAAAGCTCATTCTGCGTACATTTTTGGCATACGTTTGTCCTGCCGGGTCAGCTGAGCAACAAATTTCTATTTAACCACCTGCTATCATGAGAGACCTCAGGGCTGCATGTTTTGAGCCCAGTACTGATCCTGAAAAGCGTTTCCAACCCCACTTACAAGTAAAACTAGCTAAAATGTGCCTGGCTGCCATTCACTGAAAAGCTCTTTCTGTGTACATTTTTGGCATACGTTTGCTCCTGCTGGGTCAGCTGAGCAGCGAATTTCTATATAACCACCTGCTATCATGAGAGACCTCAGGGCTGCATGTTTTGAGCCCAGTACTGATCCTGAAAAGCGTTTCCAACCCCACTTACAAGTAAAACTAGCTAAAATGTGCCTGGCTGCTATTCACTGAAAAGCTCATTCTGTGTACATTTTTGGCATACGTTTACTCCTGCTGGGTCAGCCAAGTTTCAAATTTCTACTTAACCACCTGCTATCATGAAAGACCTCAGGGCTGCATTTTTTGAGAGCAGTACTGAGCCTGAAAAGCGTTTCCAACCCCACTTACAAGTAAAACTAGCTAAAATGTGCCTGGCTGCTATTCACTGAAAAGCTCATTCTGCTTACATTTTTTGCATACGTTTGCTCCTGCCGGGTCAGCTGAGCAGCACATTTCTATTTAACCACCTGCTATCATGAGAGACCTCAGGGCTGCATCTTTTGAGCACAGTACTGAGCCTGAAAAGCGTTTCCAACCCCACTTACAAGTAAAACTAGCTAAAATATGCCTGGCTGCTCTTCACTGAAAAGCTCATTCTGCGTACATTTTTGGCACAAATTTGCTCCTGCCGGGTCAGCTGAGCAGCGAAGTTCTACTTAACTACCGCCTATCAGGAGAAACTTCAGAGCTGCATCTTTTGAGCCCAGTACTGAGCCTGAAAAGCATTTCACACCCCACTTACAAGTAAAACTAGCTAAAATGTGCCTGGCTGCTACTCACTGAAAAGCTCATTCTGCGTACATTTTTGGCATACGTTTGCTCCTGCCGGGGCAGCTGTGCAGCGAATTTCTATTTAACCACCTGCTATCATGAGAGACCTCAGGGCTGCATCTTTTGAGCCCAGTACTGAGCCTGAAAAGCGTTTCAAACCCCACTTACAAGTAAAACTAGCTAAAATGTGCCTGGCTGCTATTCACTGAAAAGCTCATTCTGCTTACATTTTTGGCATGCGTTTGCTGCTACCGGGTCAGCTGAGCAGCAAATTTCTATTTAACCACCTGCTATCATGAGATACCTCAGGGCTGCATGTTTTGAGCCCAGTACTGATCCTGAAAAGCGTTTCCAACCCCACTTACAAGTAAAACTAGCTAAAATGTGCCTGGCTGCTATTCACTGAAAAGCTCATTCTGTGTACATTTTTGGCATACATTTGCTCCTGCTGGGTCAGCCAATTGGCAAATTTCTACTTAACCACCTGCTATCATGAGAGACCTCGGGGCTGCATGTTTTGAGCCCAGTACTCATCCTGAAAAGCGTTTCCAACCCTACTTACAAGTAAAACTTGCTAGAATGTGCCTGGCTGCTCTTTACTGAAAAGCTCATTCTGCGTACATTTTTGGCATACATTTGCTCCTGCCGGGTCAGCTGAGCAGCGAAGTTCTATTTAACCACCTGCTATCATGAGAGACCTCAGGGCTGCATCTTTTGAGCCCAGTACTGAGCCTGAAAAGCATTTCCAACCTCACTTACAAGTATAGCTAAAATGTGTCTGTGCTATTCACTGAAAAGCTCATTCTGCGTACATTTTTGGCATACGTTCGCTCCTGCTGGGTCAGCTGAGCAGCGAAGTTCTACTCACCTACCTCCTATCAGGAGAGACCTCAGAGCTGCATCTTTTGAGCCCAGTACTGAGCCTGAAAAGCATTTCCAACCCCACTTACAAGTAAAACTAGCTAAAATGTGCCTGGCTGCTATTCACTGAAAAGCTCATTCTGCTTAACATTTTTGACATACGTTTGCTCCTACCGGGTCAGCTGAGGAGCGAATTTCTATTTAACCACCTGCTATCATGGAGAGACCTCAGGGCTGCATGTTTTGAGCCCAGTACTGAGCCTGAAAAGCGTTCCCAACCCCACTTACAGGTAAAACTAGCTAAAATGTGCCTGACTGCTCTTCATTGAAAAGCTCATTCTGCGTACATTTTTGGCATACGTTTGTCCTGCCGGGTCAGCTGAGCAACGAATTTCTATTTAACCACCTGCTATCATGAGAGACCTCAGGGCTGCATGTTTTGAGCCCAGTACTGATCCTGAAAAGCGTTTCCAACCCCACTTACAAGTAAAACTAGCTAAAATGTGCCTGGCTGCCATTCACTGAAAAGCTCATTCTGTGTACATTTTTGGCTTACGTTTGCTCCTGCTGGGTCAGCTGAGCAGCGAATTTCTATGTAACCACCTGCTATCATGAGAGACCTCAGGGCTGCATGTTTTGAGCCCAGTACTGATCCTGAAAAGCGTTTCCAACCCCACTTACAAGTAAAACTAGCTAAATGTGCCTGGCTGCTATTCACTGAAAAGCTCATTCTGTGTACATTTTTGGCATACGTTTACTCCTGCTGGGTCAGCCAAGTTTCAAATTTCTACTTAACCACCTGCTATCATGAAAGACCTCAGGGCTGCATTTTTTGAGAGCAGTACTGAGCCTGAAAAGCGTTTCCAACCCCACTTACAAGTAAAACTAGCTAAAATGTGCCTGGCTGCTATTCACTGAAAAGCTCATTCTGCTTACATTTTTTGCATACGTTTGCTCCTGCCGGGTCAGCTGAGCAGCACATTTCTATTTAACCACCTGCTATCATGAGAGACCTCAGGGCTGCATCTTTTGAGCACAGTACTGAGCCTGAAAAGCGTTTCCAACCCCACTTACAAGTAAAACTAGCTAAAATATGCCTGGCTGCTCTTCACTGAAAAGCTCATTCTGCGTACATTTTTGGCACAAATTTGCTCCTGCCGGGTCAGCTGAGCAGCGAAGTTCTACTTAACTACCGCCTATCAGGAGAAACTTCAGAGCTGCATCTTTTGAGCCCAGTACTGAGCCTGAAAATCATTTCCAACCCCACTTACAAGTAAAACTAGCTAAAATGTGCCTGGCTGCTACTCACTGAAAAGCTCATTCTGCGTACATTTTTGGCATACGTTTGCTCCTGCCGGGGCAGCTGTGCAGCGAATTTCTATTTAACCACCTGCTATCATGAGAGACCTCAGGGCTGCATCTTTTGAGCCCAGTACTGAGCCTGAAAAGCGTTTCAAACCCCACTTACAAGTAAAACTAGCTAAAATGTGCCTGGCTGCTATTCACTGAAAAGCTCATTCTGCTTACATTTTTGGCATGCGTTTGCTGCTACCCGGTCAGCTGAGCAGCAAATTTCTATTTAACCACCTGCTATCATGAGAGACCTCAGAGCTGCATCTTTTGAGCCCAGTACTGAGCCTGAAAAGCATTTCCAACCCCACTTACAGGTAAAACTAGCTAAAATGTGCCTGGCTGCTATTCACTGAAAAGCTCATTCGACTTACATTTTTGACATATGTTTGCCCCTACCGGGTCAGCTGAGCAGCGAATTTCTATTTAACCACCTGCTATCATGAGAGACCTCCGGGCTGCATGTTTTGAGCCCAGTACTGAGCCTGAAAAGCATTTCCAACCCCACTTACAGGTAAAACTAGCTAAAATGTGCCTGGCTGCTATTCACTGAAAAGCTCATTCTGCTTACATTTTTGACATATGTTTGCCCCTACCGGGTCAGCTGAGCAGCGAATTTCTATTTAACCACCTGCTATCATGAGAGACCTCCGGGCTGCATGTTTTGAGCCCAGTACTGAGCCTGAAAAGCGTTTCCAACCCCACTTACAAGTAAAACTAGCTAAAATGTGCCTGGCTGCTCTTCACTGAAAAGCTCATTCTGCGTACATTTTTGACATACGTTTGCTCCTGCCGGGTCAGCTGAGCAGGGAATTTCTATTTAACCACCTGCTATCACGAGAGACCTCAGGGCTGCATGTTTTGAGCCCAGTACTGATCCTGAAAAGCGTTTCCAACCCCACTTACAAGTAAAACTAGCTAAAATGTTCCAGGCTGCTATTCACTGAAAAGCTCATTCTGCTTACATTTTTGGCATACGTTTGCTCCTGCCGGTTTAGCTGAGCAGCGAATTTCTATTTAACCACCTGCTATCATGAGAGACCTCAGGGCTGCATGTTTTGAGCCCAGTACTGATCCTGAAAAGCGTTTCCAACCCCACTTACAAGTAAAACTAGCTAAAATGTGCCTGGCTGCTATTCACTGAAAAGCTCATTCTATGTACATTTTTGGCATACGTTTGCTCCTGCCGGGTCAGCTGAGCAGCGAATTTCTATTTAACCACCTGCTATCATGAGACACCTCAGGGCTGCATGTTTTGAGACCAGTACTGATCCTGAAAAGCGTTTCCAACCCCACTTACAAGTAAAACTAGCTAAAATGTGCCTGGCTGCTCTTCGCTGAAAAGCTCATTCTGCGTACATTTTTGGCATACGTTTGCTCCTGCCGGGTCAGCTGAGCAGCGAATTTCTATTAACCACCTGCTATCATGAGAGACCTCAGGGCTGCATCTTTTGAGCGCAGTACTGAGCCTGAAAAGCGTTTCCAACCCCACTTACAAGTAAAACTAGCTAAAATGTGCCTGGCTGCTCTTCGCTGAAAAGCTCATTCTGCGTACATTTTTGGCATACATTTGCTCCTGCCGGGTCAGCTGAGCAGCGAAGTTCTACTTAACCACCTGCTATCAGGAGAGACCTCAGGGCTGCATGTTTTGAGCGCAGTACTGAGCCTGAAAAGCGTTTCCAACCCCACTTACAAGTAAAACTTGCTAGAATGTGCCTTGCTGCTATTCACTGAAAAGCTCATTCTGCTTACATTTTTGGCATACATTTGCTCCTGCCGGGTCAGCTGAGCAGGGAAGTTCTATTTAACCACCTGCTATCATGAGAGACCTCAGGGCTGCATCTTTTGAGCCCAGTACTGAGCCTGAAAAGCATTTCCAACCTCACTTACAAGTAAAACTAGCTAAAATGTGCCTGGCTACTATTCACTGAAAAGCTCATTCTGCGTACATTTTTGGCACAAATTTGCTCCTGCCGGGTCAGCTGAGCAGCGAAGTTCTACTTAACTACCTCCTATCAGGAGAGACTTCAGAGCTGCATCTTTTGAGCCCAGTACTGAGCCTGAAAAGCATTTCCAACCCCACTTACAGGTAAAACTAGCTAAAATGTGCCTGGCTGCTATTCACTGAAAAGCTCATTCTGCTTACATTTTTGACATATGTTTGCCCCTACCGGGTCAGCTGAGCAGCGAATTTCTATTTAACCACCTGCTATCATGAGAGACCTCCGGGCTGCATGTTTTGAGCCCAGTACTGAGCCTGAAAAGCATTTCCAACCCCACTTACAGGTAAAACTAGCTAAAATGTGCCTGGCTGCTATTCACTGAAAAGCTCATTCTGCTTACATTTTTGACATATGTTTGCCCCTACCGGGTCAGCTGAGCAGCGAATTTCTATTTAACCACCTGCTATCATGAGAGACCTCCGGGCTGCATGTTTTGAGCCCAGTACTGAGCCTGAAAAGCGTTTCCAACCCCACTTACAAGTAAAACTAGCTAAAATGTGCCTGGCTGCTCTTCACTGAAAAGCTCATTCTGCGTACATTTTTGACATACGTTTGCTCCTGCCGGGTCAGCTGAGCAGGGAATTTCTATTTAACCACCTGCTATCACGAGAGACCTCAGGGCTGCATGTTTTGAGCCCAGTACTGATCCTGAAAAGCGTTTCCAACCCCACTTACAAGTAAAACTAGCTAAAATGTGCCTGGCTGCTATTCACTGAAAAGCTCATTCTGTGTACATTTTTGGCATACGTTTACTCCTGCTGGGTCAGCCAAGTGGCAAATTTCTACTTAACCACCTGCTATCATGAAAGACCTCAGGGCTGCATTTTTTGAGCGCAGTACTGAGCCTGAAAAGCGTTTCCAACCCCACTTACAAGTAAAACTAGCTAAAATGTGCCTGGCAGCTTACTGAAAAGCTCATTCTGCGTACATTTTTGTCAAACGTTTGCTCCTGCCGGTTCAGCTGAGCAGCGAATTTCTATTTAACCACCTGCTATCATGAGAGACCTCAGGGCTGCATGTTTTGAGCCCAGTACTGAGCCTGAAAAGCGTTTCCAACCCCACTTACAAGTACAACTAGCTAAAATGTGCCTGGCTGCTATATTCACTGAAAAGCTCATTCTGCGTTCATTTTTGGCATACGTTTGCTCCTGCCGGGTCAGCTGAGCAGCGAATTTCTAGTTAACCACCTGCTATCATGAGAGACCTCAGGGCTGCATCTTTTGAGCACAGTACTGAGCCTGAAAAGCGTTTCCAACCCCACTTACAAGTAAAACTAGCTAAAATATGCCTGGCTGCTCTTCACTGAAAAGCTCATTCTGCGTACATTTTTGGCACAAATTTGCTCCTGCCGGGTCAGCTGAGCAGCGAAGTTCTACTTAACTACCGCCTATCAGGAGAAACTTCAGAGCTGCATCTTTTGAGCCCAGTACTGAGCCTGAAAAGCATTTCCAACCCCACTTACAAGTAAAACTAGCTAAAATGTGCCTGGCTGCTACTCACTGAAAAGCTCATTCTGCGTACATTTTTGGCATACGTTTGCTCCTGCCGGGGCAGCTGTGCAGCGAATTTCTATTTAACCACCTGCTATCATGAGAGACCTCAGGGCTGCATCTTTTGAGCCCAGTACTGAGCCTGAAAAGCGTTTCAAACCCCACTTACAAGTAAAACTAGCTAAAATGTGCCTGGCTGCTATTCACTGAAAAGCTCATTCTGCTTACATTTTTGGCATGCGTTTGCTGCTACCGGGTCAGCTGAGCAGCAAATTTCTATTTAACCACCTGCTATCATGAGATACCTCAGGGCTGCATGTTTTGAGCCAAGTACTGATTCTGAAAAGCGTTTCCAACCCCACTTACAAGTAAAACTTGCTAGAATGTGCCTGGCTGCTCTTTACTGAAAAGCTCATTCTGCGTACATTTTTGGCATACATTTGCTCCTGCCGGGTCAGCTGAGCAGCGAAGTTCTATTTAACCACCTGCTATCATGAGAGACCTCAGGGCTGCATCTTTTGAGCCCAGTACTGAGCCTGAAAAGCATTTCCAACCTCACTTACAAGTATAGCTAAAATGTGTCTGTGCTATTCACTGAAAAGCTCATTCTGCGTACATTTTTGGCATACGTTCGCTCCTGCTGGGTCAGCTGAGCAGCGAAGTTCTACTTACCTACCTCCTATCAGGAGAGACCTCAGAGCTGCATCTTTTGAGCCCAGTACTGAGCCTGAAAAGCATTTCCAACCCCACTTACAAGTAAAACTTGCTAGAATGTGCCTGGCTGCTCTTTACTGAAAAGCTCATTCTGCGTACATTTTTGGCATACATTTGCTCCTGCCGGGTCAGCTGAGCAGCGAAGTTCTATTTAACCACCTGCTATCATGAGAGACCTCAGGGCTGCATCTTTTGAGCCCAGTACTGAGCCTGAAAAGCATTTCCAACCTCACTTACAAGTATAGCTAAAATGTGTCTGTGCTATTCACTGAAAAGCTCATTCTGCGTACATTTTTGGCATACGTTCGCTCCTGCTGGGTCAGCTGAGCAGCGAAGTTCTACTTACCTACCTCCTATCAGGAGAGACCTCAGAGCTGCATCTTTTGAGCCCAGTACTGAGCCTGAAAAGCATTTCCAACCCCACTTACAAGTAAAACTAGCTAAAATGTGCCTGGCTGCTATTCACTGAAAAGCTCATTCTGTTTAACATTTTTGACATACGTTTGCTCCTACCGGGTCAGCTGAGGAGCGAATTTCTATTTAACCACCTGCTATCATGAGAGACCTCAGGGCTGCATGTTTTGAGCCCAGTACTGAGCCTGAAAAGCGTTCCCAACCCCACTTACAAGTAAAACTAGCTAAAATGTGCCTGGCTGCTCTTCATTGAAAAGCTCATTCTGCGTACATTTTTGGCATACGTTTGTCCTGCCGGGTCAGCTGAGCAACGAATTTCTATTTAACCACCTGCTATCATGAGAGACCTCAGGGCTGCATGTTTTGAGCCCAGTACTGATCCTGAAAAGCGTTTCCAACCCCACTTACAAGTAAAACTAGCTAAAATGTGCCTGGCTGCCATTCACTGAAAAGCTCATTCTGTGTACATTTTTGGCATACGTTTGCTCCTGCTGGGTCAGCTGAGCAGCGAATTTCTATGTAACCACCTGCTATCATGAGAGACCTCAGGGCTGCATCTTTTGAGCGCAGTACTGAGCCTGAAAAGCGTTTCCAACCCCACTTACAAGTAAAACTAGCTAAAATGTGCCTGGCTGCTCTTCACTGAAAAGCTCATTCTGCGTTCATTTTTGGCATACGTTTGCTCCTGCCGGGTCAGCTGAGCAGCGAATTTCTAGTTAACCACCTGCTATCATGAGAGACCTCAGGGCTGCATCTTTTGAGCACAGTACTGAGCCTGAAAAGCGTTTCCAACCCCACTTACAAGTAAAACTAGCTAAAATATGCCTGGCTGCTCTTCACTGAAAAGCTCATTCTGCGTACATTTTTGGCACAAATTTGCCCCTGCCGGGTCAGCTGAGCAGCGAAGTTCTACTTAACTACCGCCTATCAGGAGAAACTTCAGAGCTGCATCTTTTGAGCCCAGTACTGAGCCTGAAAAGCATTTCCAACCCCACTTACAAGTAAAACTAGCTAAAATGTGCCTGGCTGCTACTCACTGAAAAGCTCATTCTGCGTACATTTTTGGCATACGTTTGCTCCTGCCGGGGCAGCTGTGCAGCGAATTTCTATTTAACCACCTGCTATCATGAGAGACCTCAGGGCTGCATCTTTTGAGCCCAGTACTGAGCCTGAAAAGCGTTTCAAACCCCACTTACAAGTAAAACTAGCTAAAATGTGCCTGGCTGCTATTCACTGAAAAGCTCATTCTGCTTACATTTTTGGCATACGTTTGCTGCTACCGGGTCAGCTGAGCAGCAAATTTCTATTTAACCACCTGCTATCATGAGATACCTCAGGGCTGCATGTTTTGAGCCCAGTACTGATCCTGAAAAGCGTTTCCAACCCCACTTACAAGTAAAACTAGCTAAAATGTGCCTGGCTGCTATTCACTGAAAAGCTCATTCTGTGTACATTTTTGGCATACATTTGCTCCTGCTGGGTCAGCCAATTGGCAAATTTCTACTTAACCACCTGCTATCATGAGAGACCTCAGGGCTGCATGTTTTGAGCCCAGTACTGATCCTGAAAAGCGTTTCCAACCCTACTTACAAGTAAAACTTGCTAGAATGTGCCTGGCTGCTCTTTACTGAAAAGCTCATTCTGCTTACATTTTTTGCATACGTTTGCTCCTGCCGGGTCAGCTGAGCAGCACATTTCTATTTAACCACCTGCTATCATGAGAGACCTCAGGGCTGCATCTTTTGAGCACAGTACTGAGCCTGAAAAGCGTTTCCAACCCCACTTACAAGTAAAACTAGCTAAAATATGCCTGGCTGCTCTTCACTGAAAAGCTCATTCTGCGTACATTTTTGGCACAAATTTGCTCCTGCCGGGTCAGCTGAGCAGCGAAGTTCTACTTAACTACCGCCTATCAGGAGAAACTTCAGAGCTGCATCTTTTGAGCCCAGTACTGAGCCTGAAAAGCATTTCCAACCCCACTTACAAGTAAAACTAGCTAAAATGTGCCTGGCTGCTACTCACTGAAAAGCTCATTCTGCGTACATTTTTGGCATACGTTTGCTCCTGCCGGGGCAGCTGTGCAGCGAATTTCTATTTAACCACCTGCTATCATGAGAGACCTCAGGGCTGCATCTTTTGAGCCCAGTACTGAGCCTGAAAAGCGTTTCAAACCCCACTTACAAGTAAAACTAGCTAAAATGTGCCTGGCTGCTATTCACTGAAAAGCTCATTCTGCTTACATTTTTGGCATGCGTTTGCTGCTACCGGGTCAGCTGAGCAGCAAATTTCTATTTAACCACCTGCTATCAGGAGAGACCTCAGGGCTGCATCTTTTGAGCCCAGTACTGAGCCTGAAAAGCATTTCCAACCCCACTTACAAGTAAAACTAGCTAAAATGTGCCTGGCTGCTACTCACTGAAAAGCTCATTCTGCGTACATTTTTGGCATACGTTTGCTCCTGCCGGGGCAGCTGTGCAGCGAATTTCTATTTAACCACCTGCTATCATGAGAGACCTCAGGGCTGCATCTTTTGAGCCCAGTACTGAGCCTGAAAAGCGTTTCAAACCCCACTTACAAGTAAAACTAGCTAAAATGTGCCTGGCTGCTATTCACTGAAAAGCTCATTCTGCTTACATTTTTGGCATGCGTTTGCTGCTACCGGGTCAGCTGAGCAGCAAATTTCTATTTAACCACCTGCTATCAGGAGAGACCTCAGGGCTGCATGTTTTGAGCGCAGTACTGAGCCTGAAAAGCGTTTCCAACCCCACTTACAAGTAAAACTTGCTAGAATGTGCCTGGCTGCTATTCACTGAAAAGCTCATTCTGCTTACATTTTTGGCATACATTTGCTCCTGCCGGGTCAGCTGAGCAGCGAAGTTCTATTTAACCACCTGCTATCATGAGAGACCTCAGGGCTGCATCTTTTGAGCCCAGTACTGAGCCTGAAAAGCATTTCCAACCTCACGTACAAGTAAAACTAGCTAAAATGTGCCTGGCTGCTATTCACTGAAAAGCTCATTCTGCGTACATTTTTGGCACAAATTTGCTCCTGCCGGGTCAGCTGAGCAGCGAAGTTCTACTTAACTACCTCCTATCAGGAGAGACTTCAGAGCTGCATCTTTTGAGCCCAGTACTGAGCCTGAAAAGCATTTCCAACCCCACTTACAAGTAAAACTAGCTAAAATGTGCCTGGCTGCTATTCACTGAAAAGCTCATTCTGTTTAACATTTTTGACATACGTTTGCTCCTACGTGGTCAGCTGAGGAGCGAATTTCTATTTAACCACCTGCTATCATGAGAGACCTCAGGGCTGCATGTTTTGAGCCCAGTACTGAGCCTGAAAAGCGTTCCCAACCCCACTTACAAGTAAAACTAGCTAAAATGTGCCTGGCTGCTCTTCATTGAAAAGCTCATTCTGCGTACATTTTTGGCATACGTTTGTCCTGCCGGGTCAGCTGAGCAACGAATTTCTATTTAACCACCTGCTATCATGAGAGACCTCAGGGCTGCATGTTTTGAGCCCAGTACTGATCCTGAAAAGCGTTTCCAACCCCACTTACAAGTAAAACTAGCTAAAATGTGCCTGGCTGCCATTCACTGAAAAGCTCATTCTGTGTACATTTTTGGCATACGTTTGCTCCTGCTGGGTCAGCTGAGCAGCGAATTTCTATGTAACCACCTGCTATCATGAGAGACCTCAGGGCTGCATCTTTTGAGCGCAGTACTGAGCCTGAAAAGCGTTTCCAACCCCACTTACAAGTAAAACTAGCTAAAATGTGCCTGGCTGCTCTTCACTGAAAAGCTCATTCTGCGTTCATTTTTGGCATACGTTTGCTCCTGCCGGGTCAGCTGAGCAGCGAATTTCTAGTTAACCACCTGCTATCATGAGAGACCTCAGGGCTGCATCTTTTGAGCACAGTACTGAGCCTGAAAAGCGTTTCCAACCCCACTTACAAGTAAAACTAGCTAAAATATGCCTGGCTGCTCTTCACTGAAAAGCTCATTCTGCGTACATTTTTGGCACAAATTTGCTCCTGCCGGGTCAGCTGAGCAGCGAAGTTCTACTTAACTACCGCCTATCAGGAGAAACTTCAGAGCTGCATCTTTTGAGCCCAGTACTGAGCCTGAAAAGCATTTCCAACCCCACTTACAAGTAAAACTAGCTAAAATGTGCCTGGCTGCTACTCACTGAAAAGCTCATTCTGCGTACATTTTTGGCATACGTTTGCTCCTGCCGGAGCAGCTGTGCAGCGAATTTCTATTTAACCACCTGCTATCATGAAAGACCTCAGGGCTGCATCTTTTGAGCCCAGTACTGAGCCTGAAAAGCGTTTCAAACCCCACTTACAAGTAAAACTAGCTAAAATGTGCCTGGCTGCTATTCACTGAAAAGCTCATTCTGCTTACATTTTTGGCATGCGTTTGCTGCTACCGGGTCAGCTGAGCAGCAAATTTCTATTTAACCACCTGCTATCATGAGATACCTCAGGGCTGCATGTTTTGAGCCCAGTACTGATCCTGAAAAGCGTTTCCAACCCCACTTACAAGTAAAACTAGCTAAAATGTGCCTGGCTGCTATTCACTGAAAAGCTCATTCTGTGTACATTTTTGGCATACATTTGCTCCTGCTGGGTCAGCCAATTGGCAAATTTCTACTTAACCACCTGCTATCATGAGAGACCTCAGGGCTGCATGTTTTGAGCCCAGTACTGAGCCTGAAAAGCATTTCCAACCCCACTTACAAGTAAAACTAGCTAAAATGTGCCTGGCTGCTACTCACTGAAAAGCTCATTCTGCGTACATTTTTGGCATACGTTTGCTCCTGCCGGGGCAGCTGTGCAGCGAATTTCTATTTAACCACCTGCTATCATGAGAGACCTCAGGGCTGCATCTTTTGAGCCCAGTACTGAGCCTGAAAAGCGTTTCAAACCCCACTTACAAGTAAAACTAGCTAAAATGTGCCTGGCTGCTATTCACTGAAAAGCTCATTCTGCTTACATTTTTGGCATGCGTTTGCTGCTACCGGGTCAGCTGAGCAGCAAATTTCTATTTAACCACCTGCTATCAGGAGAGACCTCAGGGCTGCATGTTTTGAGCGCAGTACTGAGCCTGAAAAGCGTTTCCAACCCCACTTACAAGTAAAACTTGCTAGAATGTGCCTGGCTGCTATTCACTGAAAAGCTCATTCTGCTTACATTTTTGGCATACATTTGCTCCTGCCGGGTCAGCTGAGCAGCGAAGTTCTATTTAACCACCTGCTATCATGAGAGACCTCAGGGCTGCATCTTTTGAGCCCAGTACTGAGCCTGAAAAGCATTTCCAACCTCACGTACAAGTAAAACTAGCTAAAATGTGCCTGGCTGCTATTCACTGAAAAGCTCATTCTGCGTACATTTTTGGCACAAATTTGCTCCTGCCGGGTCAGCTGAGCAGCGAAGTTCTACTTAACTACCTCCTATCAGGAGAGACTTCAGAGCTGCATCTTTTGAGCCCAGTACTGAGCCTGAAAAGCATTTCCAACCCCACTTACAGGTAAAACTAGCTAAAATGTGCCTGGCTGCTATTCACTGAAAAGCTCATTCGACTTACATTTTTGACATATGTTTGCCCCTACCGGGTCAGCTGAGCAGCGAATTTCTATTTAACCACCTGCTATCATGAGAGACCTCCGGGCTGCCTGTTTTGAGCCCAGTACTGAGCCTGAAAAGCATTTCCAACCCCACTTACAGGTAAAACTAGCTAAAATGTGCCTGGCTGCTATTCACTGAAAAGCTCATTCAGCTTACATTTTTGACATATGTTTGCCCCTACCGGGTCAGCTGAGCAGCGAATTTCTATTTAACCACCTGCTATCATGAGAGACCTCCGGGCTGCATGTTTTGAGCCCAGTACTGAGCCTGAAAAGGGTTTCCAACCCCACTTACAAGTAAAACTAGCTAAAATGTGCCTGGCTGCTCTTCACTGAAAAGCTCATTCTGCGTACATTTTTGACATACGTTTGCTCCTGCCGGGTCAGCTGAGCAGGGAATTTCTATTTAACCACCTGCTATCACGAGAGACCTCAGGGCTGCATGTTTTGAGCCCAGTACTGATCCTGAAAAGCGTTTCCAACCCCACTTACAAGTAAAACTAGCTAAAATGTTCCAGGCTGCTATTCACTGAAAAGCTCATTCTGCTTACATTTTTGGCATACGTTTGCTCCTGCCGGGTTAGCTGAGCAGCGAATTTCTATTTAACCACCTGCTATCATGAGAGACCTCAGGGCTGCATGTTTTGAGCCCAGTACTGATCCTGAAAAGCGTTTCCAACCCCACTTACAAGTAAAACTAGCTAAAATGTGCCTGGCTGCTATTCACTGAAAAGCTCATTCTATGTACATTTTTGGCATACGTTTGCTCCTGCCGGGTCAGCTGAGCAGCGAATTTCTATTTAACAACCTGCTATCATGAGACACCTCAGGGCTGCATGTTTTGAGACCAGTACTGATCCTGAAAAGCGTTTCCAACCCCACTTACAAGTAAAACTAGCTAAAATGTGCCTGGCTGCTCTTCGCTGAAAAGCTCATTCTGCGTACATTTTTGGCATACGTTTGCTCCTGCCGGGTCAGCTGAGCAGCGAATTTCTATTAACCACCTGCTATCATGAGAGACCTCAGGGCTGCATCTTTTGAGCGCAGTACTGAGCCTGAAAAGCGTTTCCAACCCCACTTACAAGTAAAACTAGCTAAAATGTACCTGGCTGCTATTCACTGAAAAGCTCATTCTGTGTACATTTTTGGCATACGTTTACTCCTGCTGGGTCAGCCAAGTTTCAAATTTCTACTTAACCACCTGCTATCATGAAAGACCTCAGGGCTGCATTTTTTGAGAGCAGTACTGAGCCTGAAAAGCGTTTCCAACCCCACTTACAAGTAAAACTAGCTAAAATGTGCCTGGCTGCTATTCACTGAAAAGCTCATTCTGCTTACATTTTTTGCATACGTTTGCTCCTGCCGGGTCAGCTGAGCAGCACATTTCTATTTAACCACCTGCTATCATGAGAGACCTCAGGGCTGCATCTTTTGAGCACAGTACTGAGCCTGAAAAGCGTTTCCAACCCCACTTACAAGTAAAACTAGCTAAAATATGCCTGGCTGCTCTTCACTGAAAAGCTCATTCTGCGTACATTTTTGGCACAAATTTGCTCCTGCCGGGTCAGCTGAGCAGCGAAGTTCTACTTAACTACCGCCTATAAGGAGAAACTTCAGAGCTGCATCTTTTGAGCCCAGTACTGAGCCTGAAAAGCATTTCCAACCCCACTTACAAGTAAAACTAGCTAAAATGTGCCTGGCTGCTACTCACTGAAAAGCTCATTCTGCGTACATTTTTGGCATACGTTTGCTCCTGCCGGGGCAGCTGTGCAGCGAATTTCTATTTAACCACCTGCTATCATGAGAGACCTCAGGGCTGCATCTTTTGAGCCCAGTACTGAGCCTGAAAAGCGTTTCAAACCCCACTTACAAGTAAAACTAGCTAAAATGTGCCTGGCTGCTATTCACTGAAAAGCTCATTCTGCTTACATTTTTGGCATGCGTTTGCTGCTACCGGGTCAGCTGAGCAGCAAATTTCTATTTAACCACCTGCTATCAGGAGAGACCTCAGGGCTGCATGTTTTGAGAGCAGTACTGAGCCTGAAAAGCGTTTCCAACCCCACTTACAAGTAAAACTTGCTAGAATGTGCCTGGCTGCTATTCACTGAAAAGCTCATTCTGCTTACATTTTTGGCATACATTTGCTCCTGCCGGGTCAGCTGAGCAGCGAAGTTCTATTTAACCACCTGCTATCATGAGAGACCTCAGGGCTGCATCTTTTGAGCCCAGTACTGAGCCTGAAAAGCATTTCCAACCTCACGTACAAGTAAAACTAGCTAAAATGTGCCTGGCTGCTATTCACTGAAAAGCTCATTCTGCGTACATTTTTGGCACAAATTTGCTCCTGCCGGGTCAGCTGAGCAGCGAAGTTCTACTTAACTACCTCCTATCAGGAGAGACTTCAGAGCTGCATCTTTTGAGCCCAGTACTGAGCCTGAAAAGCATTTCCAACCCCACTTACAGGTAAAACTAGCTAAAATGTGCCTGGCTGCTATTCACTGAAAAGCTCATTCGACTTACATTTTTGACATATGTTTGCCCCTACCGGGTCAGCTGAGCAGCGAATTTCTATTTAACCACCTGCTATCATGAGAGACCTCCGGGCTGCATGTTTTGAGCCCAGTACTGAGCCTGAAAAGCATTTCCAACCCCACTTACAGGTAAAACTAGCTAAAATGTGCCTGGCTGCTATTCACTGAAAAGCTCATTCTGCCTACATTTTTGACATATGTTTGCCCCTACCGGGTCAGCTGAGCAGCGAATTTCTATTTAACCACCTGCTATCATGAGAGACCTCCGGGCTGCATGTTTTGAGCCCAGTACTGAGCCTGAAAAGCGTTTCCAACCCCACTTACAAGTAAAACTAGCTAAAATGTGCCTGGCTGCTCTTCACTGAAAAGCTCATTCTGCGTACATTTTTGACATACGTTTGCTCCTGCCGGGTCAGCTGAGCAGGGAATTTCTATTTAACCACCTGCTATCACGAGAGACCTCAGGGCTGCATGTTTTGAGCCCAGTACTGATCCTGAAAAGCGTTTCCAACCCCACTTACAAGTAAAACTAGCTAAAATGTTCCAGGCTGCTATTCACTGAAAAGCTCATTCTGCTTACATTTTTGGCATACGTTTGCTCCTGCCGGGTTAACTGAGCAGCGAATTTCTATTTAACCACCTGCTATCATGAGAGACCTCAGGGCTGCATGTTTTGAGCCCAGTACTGATCCTGAAAAGCGTTTCCAACCCCACTTACAAGTAAAACTAGCTAAAATGTGCCTGGCTGCTATTCACTGAAAAGCTCATTCTATGTACATTTTTGGCATACGTTTGCTCCTGCCGGGTCAGCTGAGCAGCGAATTTCTATTTAACCACCTGCTATCATGAGACACCTCAGGGCTGCATGTTTTGAGACCAGTACTGATCCTGAAAAGCGTTTCCAACCCCACTTACAAGTAAAACTAGCTAAAATGTGCCTGGCTGCTCTTCGCTGAAAAGCTCATTCTGCGTACATTTTTGGCATACATTTGCTCCTGCCGGGTCAGCTGAGCAGCGAAGTTCTACTTAACCACCTGCTATCAGGAGAGACCTCAGGGCTGCATGTTTTGAGCGCAGTACTGAGCCTGAAAAGCGTTTCCAACCCCACTTACAAGTAAAACTTGCTAGAATGTGCCTTGCTGCTATTCACTGAAAAGCTCATTCTGCTTACATTTTTGGCATACATTTGCTCCTGCCGGGTCAGCTGAGCAGGGAAGTTCTATTTAACCACCTGCTATCATGAGAGACCTCAGGGCTGCATCTTTTGAGCCCAGTACTGAGCCTGAAAAGCATTTCCAACCTCACTTACAAGTAAAACTAGCTAAAATGTGCCTGGCTGCTATTCACTGAAAAGCTCATTCTGCGTACATTTTTGGCACAAATTTGCTCCTGCCGGGTCAGCTGAGCAGCGAAGTTCTACTTAACTACCTCCTATCAGGAGAGACTTCAGAGCTGCATCTTTTGAGCCCAGTACTGAGCCTGAAAAGCATTTCGAACCCCACTTACAGGTAAAACTAGCTAAAATGTGCCTGGCTGCTATTCACTGAAAAGCTCATTCTGCTTACATTTTTGACATATGTTTGCCCCTACCGGGTCAGCTGAGCAGCGAATTTCTATTTAACCACCTGCTATCATGAGAGACCTCCGGGCTGCATGTTTTGAGCCCAGTACTGAGCCTGAAAAGCATTTCCAACCCCACTTACAGGTAAAACTAGCTAAAATGTGCCTGGCTGCTATTCACTGAAAAGCTCATTCTGCTTACATTTTTGACATATGTTTGCCCCTACCGGGTCAGCTGAGCAGCGAATTTCTATTTAACCACCTGCTATCATGAGAGACCTCCGGGCTGCATGTTTTGAGCCCAGTACTGAGCCTGAAAAGCGTTTCCAACCCCACTTACAAGTAAAACTAGCTAAAATGTGCCTGGCTGCTCTTCACTGAAAAGCTCATTCTGCGTACATTTTTGACATACGTTTGCTCCTGCCGGGTCAGCTGAGCAGCGAATTTCTATTTAACCACCTGCTATCATGAGAGACCTCAGGGCTGCATGTTTTGAGCCCAGTACTGAGCCTGAAAAGCGTTTCCAACCCCACTTACAAGTACAACTAGCTAAAATGTGCCTGGCTGCTATATTCACTGAAAAGCTCATTCTGCGTTCATTTTTGGCATACGTTTGCTCCTGCCGGGTCAGCTGAGCAGCGAATTTCTAGTTAACCACCTGCTATCATGAGAGACCTCAGGGCTGCATCTTTTGAGCACAGTACTGAGCCTGAAAAGCGTTTCCAACCCCACTTACAAGTAAAACTAGCTAAAATATGCCTGGCTGCTCTTCACTGAAAAGCTCATTCTGCGTATATTTTTGGCACAAATTTGCTCCTGCCGGGTCAGCTGAGCAGCGAAGTTCTACTTAACTACCGCCTATCAGGAGAAACTTCAGAGCTGCATCTTTTGAGCCCAGTACTGAGCCTGAAAAGCATTTCCAACCCCACTTACAAGTAAAACTAGCTAAAATGTGCCTGGCTGCTACTCACTGAAAAGCTCATTCTGCGTACATTTTTGGCATACGTTTGCTCCTGCCGGGGCAGCTGTGCAGCGAATTTCTATTTAACCACCTGCTATCATGAGAGACCTCAGGGCTGCATCTTTTGAGCCCAGTACTGAGCCTGAAAAGCGTTTCAAACCCCACTTACAAGTAAAACTAGCTAAAATGTGCCTGGCTGCTATTCACTGAAAAGCTCATTCTGCTTACATTTTTGACATGCGTTTGCTGCTACCGGGTCAGCTGAGCAGCAAATTTCTATTTAACCACCTGCTATCATGAGATACCTCAGGGCTGCATGTTTTGAGCCCAGTACTGATCCTGAAAAGCGTTTCCAACCCCACTTACAAGTAAAACTTGCTAGAATGTGCCTGGCTGCTCTTTACTGAAAAGCTCATTCTGCGTACATTTTTGGCATACATTTGCTCCTGCCGGGTCAGCTGAGCAGCGAAGTTCTATTTAACCACCTGCTATCATGAGAGACCTCAGGGCTGCATCTTTTGAGCCCAGTACTGAGCCTGAAAAGCATTTCCAACCTCACTTACAAGTATAGCTAAAATGTGTCTGTGCTATTCACTGAAAAGCTCATTCTGCGTACATTTTTGGCATACGTTCGCTCCTGCTGGGTCAGCTGAGCAGCGAAGTTCTACTTACCTACCTCCTATCAGGAGAGACCTCAGAGCTGCATCTTTTGAGCCCAGTACTGAGCCTGAAAAGCATTTCCAACCCCACTTACAAGTAAAACTAGCTAAAATGTGCCTGGCTGCTATTCACTGAAAAGCTCATTCTGCTTAACATTTTTGACATACGTTTGCTCCTACCGGGTCAGCTGAGGAGCGAATTTCTATTTAACCACCTGCTATCATGGAGAGACCTCAGGGCTGCATGTTTTGAGCCCAGTACTGAGCCTGAAAAGCGTTCCCAACCCCACTTACAAGTAAAACTAGCTAAAATGTGCCTGGCTGCTCTTCATTGAAAAGCTCATTCTGCGTACATTTTTGGCATACGTTTGTCCTGCCGGGTCAGCTGAGCAACGAATTTCTATTTAACCACCTGCTATCATGAGAGACCTCAGGGCTGCATGTTTTGAGCCCAGTACTGATCCTGAAAAGCGTTTCCAACCCCACTTACAAGTAAAACTAGCTAAAATGTGCCTGGCTGCCATTCACTGAAAAGCTCATTCTGTGTACATTTTTGGCATACGTTTGCTCCTGCTGGGTCAGCTGAGCAGCGAATTTCTATGTAACCACCTGCTATCATGAGAGACCTCAGGGCTGCATGTTTTGAGCCCAGTACTGATCCTGAAAAGCGTTTCCAACCCCACTTACAAGTAAAACTAGCTAAAATGTGCCTGGCTGCTATTCACTGAAAAGCTCATTCTGTGTACATTTTTGGCATACGTTTGTCCTGCCGGGTCAGCTGAGCAACGAATTTCGACTTAACCACCTGCTATCATGAGAGACCTCAGGGCTGCATTTTTTGAGCCCAGTACTGAGCCTGAAAAGCGTTTCCAACCCCACTTACAAGTAAAACTAGCTAAAATGTGCCTGGCTGCTATTCACTGAAAAGCTCATTCTGCATACATTTTTGGCATACATTTGCTCCTGCCGGGTCAGCTGAGCTATCATGAGAGACCTCAGGGCTGCATGTTTTGAGCGCAGTACTGAGCCTGAAAAGCGTTTCCAACCCCACTTACAAGTAAAACTTGCTAGAATGTGCCTGGCTGCTATTCACTGAAAAGCTCATTCTGCTTACATTTTTGGCATACATTTGCTCCTGCCGGGTCAGCTGAGCAGCGAAGTTCTATTTAACCACCTGCTATCATGAGAGACCTCAGGGCTGCATCTTTTGAGCCCAGTACTGAGCCTGAAAAGCGTTTCCAACCCCACTTACAAGTAAAACTAGCTAAAATGTGCCTGGCTGCTCTTCGCTGAAAAGTTCATTCTGCGTACATTTTTGGCATACGTTTGCTCCTGCCGGGTCAGCTGAGCAGCGAATTTCTATTAACCACCTGCTATCATGAGAGACCTCAGGGCTGCATCTTTTGAGCCTGAAAAGCGTTTCCAACCCCACTTACAAGTAAAACTAGCTAAAATGTACCTGGCTGCTATTCACTGAAAAGCTCATTCTGTGTACATTTTTGGCATACGTTTACTCCTGCTGGGTCAGCCAAGTTTCAAATTTCTACTTAACCACCTGCTATCATGAAAGACCTCAGGGCTGCATTTTTTGAGAGCAGTACTGAGCCTGAAAAGCGTTTCCAACCCCACTTACAAGTAAAACTAGCTAAAATGTGCCTGGCTGCTATTCACTGAAAAGCTCATTCTGCTTACATTTTTTGCATACGTTTGCTCCTGCCGGGTCAGCTGAGCAGCACATTTCTATTTAACCACCTGCTATCATGAGAGACCTCAGGGCTGCATCTTTTGAGCACAGTACTGAGCCTGAAAAGCGTTTCCAACCCCACTTACAAGTAAAACTAGCTAAAATATGCCTGGCTGCTCTTCACTGAAAAGCTCATTCTGCGTACATTTTTGGCACAAATTTGCTCCTGCCGGGTCAGCTGAGCAGCGAAGTTCTACTTAACTACCGCCTATAAGGAGAAACTTCAGAGCTGCATCTTTTGAGCCCAGTACTGAGCCTGAAAAGCATTTCCAACCCCACTTACAAGTAAAACTAGCTAAAATGTGCCTGGCTGCTACTCACTGAAAAGCTCATTCTGCGTACATTTTTGGCATACGTTTGCTCCTGCCGGGGCAGCTGTGCAGCGAATTTCTATTTAACCACCTGCTATCATGAGAGACCTCAGGGCTGCATCTTTTGAGCCCAGTACTGAGCCTGAAAAGCGTTTCAAACCCCACTTACAAGTAAAACTAGCTAAAATGTGCCTGGCTGCTATTCACTGAAAAGCTCATTCTGCTTACATTTTTGGCATGCGTTTGCTGCTACCGGGTCAGCTGAGCAGCAAATTTCTATTTAACCACCTGCTATCAGGAGAGACCTCAGGGCTGCATGTTTTGAGAGCAGTACTGAGCCTGAAAAGCGTTTCCAACCCCACTTACAAGTAAAACTTGCTAGAATGTGCCTGGCTGCTATTCACTGAAAAGCTCATTCTGCTTACATTTTTGGCATACATTTGCTCCTGCCGGGTCAGCTGAGCAGCGAAGTTCTATTTAACCACCTGCTATCATGAGAGACCTCAGGGCTGCATCTTTTGAGCCCAGTACTGAGCCTGAAAAGCATTTCCAACCTCACGTACAAGTAAAACTAGCTAAAATGTGCCTGGCTGCTATTCACTGAAAAGCTCATTCTGCGTACATTTTTGGCACAAATTTGCTCCTGCCGGGTCAGCTGAGCAGCGAAGTTCTACTTAACTACCTCCTATCAGGAGAGACTTCAGAGCTGCATCTTTTGAGCCCAGTACTGAGCCTGAAAAGCATTTCCAACCCCACTTACAGGTAAAACTAGCTAAAATGTGCCTGGCTGCTATTCACTGAAAAGCTCATTCGACTTACATTTTTGACATATGTTTGCCCCTACCGGGTCAGCTGAGCAGCGAATTTCTATTTAACCACCTGCTATCATGAGAGACCTCCGGGCTGCATGTTTTGAGCCCAGTACTGAGCCTGAAAAGCATTTCCAACCCCACTTACAGGTAAAACTAGCTAAAATGTGCCTGGCTGCTATTCACTGAAAAGCTCATTCTGCTTACATTTTTGACATATGTTTGCCCCTACCGGGTCAGCTGAGCAGCGAATTTCTATTTAACCACCTGCTATCATGAGAGACCTCCGGGCTGCATGTTTTGAGCCCAGTACTGAGCCTGAAAAGCGTTTCCAACCCCACTTACAAGTAAAACTAGCTAAAATGTGCCTGGCTGCTCTTCACTGAAAAGCTCATTCTGCGTACATTTTTGACATATGTTTGCTCCTGCCGGGTCAGCTGAGCAGGGAATTTCTATTTAACCACCTGCTATCACGAGAGACCTCAGGGCTGCATGTTTTGAGCCCAGTACTGATCCTGAAAAGCGTTTCCAACCCCACTTACAAGTAAAACTAGCTAAAATGTGCCTGGCTGCTATTCACTGAAAAGCTCATTCTGCGTACATTTTTGGCACAAATTTGCTCCTGCCGGGTCAGCTGAGCAGCGAAGTTCTACTTAACTACCTCCTATCAGGAGAGACTTCAGAGCTGCATCTTTTGAGCCCAGTACTGAGCCTGAAAAGCATTTCCAACCCCACTTACAGGTAAAACTAGCTAAAATGTGCCTGGCTGCTATTCACTGAAAAGCTCATTCTGCTTACATTTTTGACATATGTTTGCCCCTACCGGGTCAGCTGAGCAGCGAATTTCTATTTAACCACCTGCTATCATGAGAGACCTCCGGGCTGCATGTTTTGAGCCCAGTACTGAGCCTGAAAAGCGTTTCCAACCCCACTTACAAGTAAAACTAGCTAAAATGTGCCTGGCTGCTCTTCACTGAAAAGCTCATTCTGCGTACATTTTTGACATACGTTTGCTCCTGCCGGGTCAGCTGAGCAGGGAATTTCTATTTAACCACCTGCTATCACGAGAGACCTCAGGGCTGCATGTTTTGAGCCCAGTACTGATCCTGAAAAGCGTTTCCAACCCCACTTACAAGTAAAACTAGCTAAAATGTGCCTGGCTGCTATTCACTGAAAAGCTCATTCTGTGTACATTTTTGGCATACGTTTACTCCTGCTGGGTCAGCCAAGTGGCAAATTTCTACTTAACCACCTGCTATCATGAAAGACCTCAGGGCTGCATTTTTTGAGCGCAGTACTGAGCCTGAAAAGCGTTTCCAACCCCACTTACAAGTAAAACTAGCTAAAATGTGCCTGGCAGCTTACTGAAAAGCTCATTCTGCGTACATTTTTGTCATACGTTTGCTCCTGCCGGGTCAGCTGAGCAGCGAATTTCTATTTAACCACCTGCTATCATGAGAGACCTCAGGGCTGCATGTTTTGAGCCCAGTACTGAGCTTGAAAAGCGTTTCCAACCCCACTTACAAGTACAACTAGCTAAAATGTGCCTGGCTGCTATATTCACTGAAAAGCTCATTCTGCGTTCATTTTTGGCATACGTTTGCTCCTGCCGGGTCAGCTGAGCAGCGAATTTCTAGTTAACCACCTGCTATCATGAGAGACCTCAGGGCTGCATCTTTTGAGCACAGTACTGAGCCTGAAAAGCGTTTCCAACCCCACTTACAAGTAAAACTAGCTAAAATATGCCTGGCTGCTCTTCACTGAAAAGCTCATTCTGCGTACATTTTTGGCACAAATTTGCTCCTGCCGGGTCAGCTGAGCAGCGAAGTTCTACTTAACTACCGCCTATCAGGAGAAACTTCAGAGCTGCATCTTTTGAGCCCAGTACTGAGCCTGAAAAGCATTTCCAACCCCACTTACAAGTAAAACTAGCTAAAATGTGCCTGGCTGCTACTCACTGAAAAGCTCATTCTGCGTACATTTTTGGCATACGTTTGCTCCTGCCGGGGCAGCTGTGCAGCGAATTTCTATTTAACCACCTGCTATCATGAGAGACCTCAGGGCTGCATCTTTTGAGCCCAGTACTGAGCCTGAAAAGCGTTTCAAACCCCACTTACAAGTAAAACTAGCTAAAATGTGCCTGGCTGCTATTCACTGAAAAGCTCATTCTGCTTACATTTTTGGCATGCGTTTGCTGCTACCGGGTCAGCTGAGCAGCAAATTTCTATTTAACCACCTGCTATCATGAGATACCTCAGGGCTGCATGTTTTGAGCCCAGTACTGATCCTGAAAAGCGTTTCCAACCCCACTTACAAGTAAAACTTGCTAGAATGTGCCTGGCTGCTCTTTACTGAAAAGCTCATTCTGCGTACATTTTTGGCATACATTTGCTCCTGCCGGGTCAGCTGAGCAGCGAAGTTCTATTTAACCACCTGCTATCATGAGAGACCTCAGGGCTGCATCTTTTGAGCCCAGTACTGAGCCTGAAAAGCATTTCCAACCTCACTTACAAGTATAGCTAAAATGTGTCTGTGCTATTCACTGAAAAGCTCATTCTGCGTACATTTTTGGCATACGTTCGCTCCTGCTGGGTCAGCTGAGCAGCGAAGTTCTACTTACCTACCTCCTATCAGGAGAGACCTCAGAGCTGCATCTTTTGAGCCCAGTACTGAGCCTGAAAAGCATTTCCAACCCCACTTACAAGTAAAACTAGCTAAAATGTGCCTGGCTGCTATTCACTGAAAAGCTCATTCTGCTTAACATTTTTGACATACGTTTGCTCCTACCGGGTCAGCTGAGGAGCGAATTTCTATTTAACCACCTGCTATCATGGAGAGACCTCAGGGCTGCATGTTTTGAGCCCAGTACTGAGCCTGAAAAGCGTTCCCAACCCCACTTACAAGTAAAACTAGCTAAAATGTGCCTGACTGCTCTTCATTGAAAAGCTCATTCTGCGTACATTTTTGGCATACGTTTGTCCTGCCGGGTCAGCTGAGCAACGAATTTCTATTTAACCACCTGCTATCATGAGAGACCTCAGGGCTGCATGTTTTGAGCCCAGTACTGATCCTGAAAAGCGTTTCCAACCCCACTTACAAGTAAAACTAGCTAAAATGTGCCTGGCTGCCATTCACTGAAAAGCTCATTCTGTGTACATTTTTGGCATACGTTTGCTCCTGCTGGGTCAGCTGAGCAGCGAATTTCTATGTAACCACCTGCTATCATGAGAGACCTCAGGGCTGCATGTTTTGAGCCCAGTACTGATCCTGAAAAGCGTTTCCAACCCCACTTACAAGTAAAACTAGCTAAAATGTGCCTGGCTGCTATTCACTGAAAAGCTCATTCTGTGTACATTTTTGGCATACGTTTGTCCTGCCGGGTCAGCTGAGCAACGAATTTCTATTTAACCACCTGCTATCATGAGAGACCTCAGGGCTGCATGTTTTGAGCCCAGTACTGATCCTGAAAAGCGTTTCCAACCCCACTTACAAGTAAAACTAGCTAAAATGTGCCTGGCTGCTATTCACTGAAAAGCTCATTCTGTGTACATTTTTGGCATACGTTTACTCCTGCTGGGTCAGCCAAGTTTCAAATTTCTACTTAACCACCTGCTATCATGAAAGACCTCAGGGCTGCATTTTTTGAGAGCAGTACTGAGCCTGAAAAGCGTTTCCAACCCCACTTACAAGTAAAACTAGCTAAAATGTGCCTGGCTGCTATTCACTGAAAAGCTCATTCTGCTTACATTTTTTGCATACGTTTGCTCCTGCCGGGTCAGCTGAGCAGCACATTTCTATTTAACCACCTGCTATCATGAGAGACCTCAGGGCTGCATCTTTTGAGCACAGTACTGAGCCTGAAAAGCGTTTCCAACCCCACTTACAAGTAAAACTAGCTAAAATATGCCTGGCTGCTCTTCACTGAAAAGCTCATTCTGCGTACATTTTTGGCACAAATTTGCTCCTGCCGGGTCAGCTGAGCAGCGAAGTTCTACTTAACTACCGCCTATCAGGAGAAACTTCAGAGCTGCATCTTTTGAGCCCAGTACTGAGCCTGAAAAGCATTTCCAACCCCACTTACAAGTAAAACTAGCTAAAATGTGCCTGGCTGCTACTCACTGAAAAGCTCATTCTGCGTACATTTTTGGCATACGTTTGCTCCTGCCGGGGCAGCTGTGCAGCGAATTTCTATTTAACCACCTGCTATCATGAGAGACCTCAGGGCTGCATCTTTTGAGCCCAGTACTGAGCCTGAAAAGCGTTTCAAACCCCACTTACAAGTAAAACTAGCTAAAATGTGCCTGGCTGCTATTCACTGAAAAGCTCATTCTGCTTACATTTTTGGCATGCGTTTGCTGCTACCGGGTCAGCTGAGCAGCAAATTTCTATTTAACCACCTGCTATCATGAGATACCTCAGGGCTGCATGTTTTGAGCCCAGTACTGATCCTGAAAAGCGTTTCCAACCCCACTTACAAGTAAAACTAGCTAAAATGTGCCTGGCTGCTATTCACTGAAAAGCTCATTCTGTGTACATTTTTGGCATACATTTGCTCCTGCTGGGTCAGCCAATTGGCAAATTTCTACTTAACCACCTGCTATCATGAGAGACCTCAGGGCTGCATGTTTTGAGCCCAGTACTGATCCTGAAAAGCGTTTCCAACCCTACTTACAAGTAAAACTTGCTAGAATGTGCCTGGCTGCTCTTTACTGAAAAGCTCATTCTGCGTACATTTTTGGCATACATTTGCTCCTGCCGGGTCAGCTGAGCAGCGAAGTTCTATTTAACCACCTGCTATCATGAGAGACCTCAGGGCTGCATCTTTTGAGCCCAGTACTGAGCCTGAAAAGCATTTCCAACCTCACTTACAAGTATAGCTAAAATGTGTCTGTGCTATTCACTGAAAAGCTCATTCTGCGTACATTTTTGGCATACGTTCGCTCCTGCTGGGTCAGCTGAGCAGCGAAGTTCTACTTACCTACCTCCTATCAGGAGAGACCTCAGAGCAGCATCTTTTGAGCCCAGTACTGAGCCTGAAAAGCATTTCCAACCCCACTTACAAGTAAAACTAGCTAAAATGTGCCTGGCTGCTATTCACTGAAAAGCTCATTCTGCTTAACATTTTTGACATACGTTTGTTCCTACCGGGTCAGCTGAGGAGCGAATTTCTATTTAACCACCTGCTATCATGGAGAGACCTCAGGGCTGCATGTTTTGAGCCCAGTACTGAGCCTGAAAAGCGTTCCCAACCCCACTTACAAGTAAAACTAGCTAAAATGTGCCTGACTGCTCTTCATTGAAAAGCTCATTCTGCGTACATTTTTGGCATACGTTTGTCCTGCCGGGTCAGCTGAGCAACGAATTTCTATTTAACCACCTGCTATCATGAGAGACCTCAGGGCTGCATGTTTTGAGCCCAGTACTGATCCTGAAAAGCGTTTCCAACCCCACTTACAAGTAAAACTAGCTAAAATGTGCCTGGCTGCCATTCACTGAAAAGCTCATTCTGTGTACATTTTTGGCATACGTTTGCTCCTGCTGGGTCAGCTGAGCAGCGAATTTCTATGTAACCACCTGCTATCATGAGAGACCTCAGGGCTGCATCTTTTGAGCGCAGTACTGAGCCTGAAAAGCGTTTCCAACCCCACTTACAAGTAAAACTAGCTAAAATGTGCCTGGCTGCTCTTCACTGAAAAGCTCATTCTGCGTTCATTTTTGGCATACGTTTGCTCCTGCCGGGTTAGCTGAGCAGCGAATTTCTAGTTAACCACCTGCTATCATGAGAGACCTCAGGGCTGCATCTTTTGAGCACAGTACTGAGCCTGAAAAGCATTTCCAACCCCACTTACAAGTAAAACTACCTAAATATGCCTGGCTGCTCTTCACTGAAAAGCTCAATCTGCGTACATTTTTGGCACAAATTTGCTCCTGCCGGGTCAGCTGAGCAGCGAAGTTCTACTTAACTACCGCCTATCAGGAGAAACTTCAGAGCTGCATCTTTTGAGCCCAGTACTGAGCCTGAAAAGCATTTCGGACCCCACTTACAAGTAAAACTAGCTAAAATGTGCCTGGCTGCTACTCACTGAAAAGCTCATTCTGCGTACATTTTTGGCATACGTTTGCTCCTGCCGGGTCAGCTGTGCAGCGAATTTCTATTTAACCACCTGCTATCATGAGAGACCTCAGGGCTGCATGTTTTGAGCCCAGTACTGAGCCTGAAAAGCGTTTCCAACCCCACTTACAAGTAAAACTAGCTAAAATGTGCCTGGCTGCTATATTCACTGAAAAGCTCATTCTGCGTACATTTTTGGCATACATTTGCTCCTGCTGGGTCAGCTGAGCAGCGAAGTTCTACTTAACTACCTCCTATCAGGAGAGACCTCAGAGCTGCCTCTTTTGACCCCAGTACTGAGCCTGAAAAGCATTTCCAACCCCACTTACAAGTGAAACTAGCTAAAATGTGCCTGGCTGCTATATTCACTGAAAGCTCATTCTGCGTACATTTCTGGCATACGTTTGCTCCTGCCGGGTCAGCTGAGCAGCGAAGTTCTACTTAACTACCTGCTATCAGGAGAGACTTCAGAGCTGCATCTTTTGAGCCCAGTACTGAGCCTGAAAAGCATTTCCAACCCCACTTACAAGTAAAACTAGCTAAAATATGCCTGGCTGCTATTCACTGAAAAGCTCATTCTGCTTACATTTTTGGCATATGTTTGCCCCTACCTGGTCAGCTGAGCAGCGAATTTCTATTTAACCACCTGCTATCATGAGAGACCTCCGGGCTGCATGTTTTGAGCCCAGTACTGAGCCTGAAAAGCGTTTCCAACCCCACTTACGAGTAAAACTAGCTAAAATGTGCCTGGCTGCTCTTCACTGAAAAGCTCATTCTGCGTACATTTTTGGCATACGTTTGCTCCTGCCGGGTCAGCTGAGCAGCGTATTTCTATTTACCCACCTGCTATCATGAGAGACCTCAGGGCTGCATGTTTTGAGCCCAGTACTGATCCTGAAAAGCGTTTCCAACCCCACTTACAAGTAAAACTAGCTAAAATGTGCCTGGCTGCTATTCACTGAAAAGCTCATTCTGTGTACATTTTTGGCATACGTTTACTCCTGCTGGGTCAGCCAAGTTTCAAATTTCTACTTAACCACCTGCTATCATGAAAGACCTCAGGGCTGCATTTTTTGAGAGCAGTACTGAGCCTGAAAAGCGTTTCCAACCCCACTTACAAGTAAAACTAGCTAAAATGTGCCTGGCTGCTATTCACTGAAAAGCTCATTCTGCTTACATTTTTTGCATACGTTTGCTCCTGCCGGGTCAGCTGAGCAGCACATTTCTATTTAACCACCTGCTATCATGAGATACCTCAGGGCTGCATGTTTTGAGCCCAGTACTGATCCTGAAAAGCGTTTCCAACCCCACTTACAAGTAAAACTAGCTAAAATGTGCCTGGCTGCTATTCACTGAAAAGCTCATTCTGTGTACATTTTTGGCATACATTTGCTCCTGCTGGGTCAGCCAATTGGCAAATTTCTACTTAACCACCTGCTATCATGAGAGACCTCAGGGCTGCATGTTTTGAGCCCAGTACTGATCCTGAAAAGCGTTTCCAACCCTACTTACAAGTAAAACTTGCTAGAATGTGCCTGGCTGCTCTTTACTGAAAAGCTCATTCTGCGTACATTTTTGGCATACATTTGCTCCTGCCGGGTCAGCTGAGCAGCGAAGTTCTATTTAACCACCTGCTATCATGAGAGACCTCAGGGCTGCATCTTTTGAGCCCAGTACTGAGCCTGAAAAGCATTTCCAACCTCACTTACAAGTATAGCTAAAATGTGTCTGTGCTATTCACTGAAAAGCTCATTCTGCGTACATTTTTGGCATACGTTCGATCCTGCTGGGTCAGCTGAGCAGCGAAGTTCTACTTACCTACCTCCTATAAGGAGAGACCTCAGAGCTGCATCTTTTGAGCCCAGTACTGAGCCTGAAAAGCATTTCCAACCCCACTTACAAGTAAAACTAGCTAAAATGTGCCTGGCTGCTATTCACTGAAAAGCTCATTCTGCTTAACATTTTTGACATACGTTTGTTCCTACCGGGTCAGCTGAGGAGCGAATTTCTATTTAACCACCTGCTATCATGGAGAGACCTCAGGGCTGCATGTTTTGAGCCCAGTACTGAGCCTGAAAAGCGTTCCCAACCCCACTTACAAGTAAAACTAGCTAAAATGTGCCTGACTGCTCTTCATTGAAAAGCTCATTCTGCGTACATTTTTGGCATACGTTTGTCCTGCCGGGTCAGCTGAGCAACGAATTTCTATTTAACCACCTGCTATCATGAGAGACCTCAGGGCTGCATGTTTTGAGCCCAGTACTGATCCTGAAAAGCGTTTCCAACCCCACTTACAAGTAAAACTAGCTAAAATGTGCCTGGCTGCCATTCACTGAAAAGCTCATTCTGTGTACATTTTTGGCATACGTTTGCTCCTGCTGGGTCAGCTGAGCAGCGAATTTCTATGTAACCACCTGCTATCATGAGAGACCTCAGGGCTGCATCTTTTGAGCGCAGTACTGAGCCTGAAAAGCGTTTCCAACCCTACTTACAAGTAAAACTAGCTAAAATGTGCCTGGCTGCTCTTCACTGAAAAGCTCATTCTGCGTTCATTTTTGGCATACGTTTGCTCCTGCCGGGTTAGCTGAGCAGCGAATTTCTAGTTAACCACCTGCTATCATGAGAGACCTCAGGGCTGCATCTTTTGAGCACAGTACTGAGCCTGAAAAGCGTTTCCAACCCCACTTACAAGTAAAACTACCTAAATATGCCTGGCTGCTCTTCACTGAAAAGCTCAATCTGCGTACATTTTTGGCACAAATTTGCTCCTGCCGGGTCAGCTGAGCAGCGAAGTTCTACTTAACTACCGCCTATCAGGAGAAACTTCAGAGCTGCATCTTTTGAGCCCAGTACTGAGCCTGAAAAGCATTTCCAACCCCACTTACAAGTAAAACTAGCTAAAATGTGCCTGGCTGCTACTCACTGAAAAGCTCATTCTGCGTACATTTTTGGCATACGTTTGCTCCTGCCGGGTCAGCTGTGCAGCGAATTTCTATTTAACCACCTGCTATCATGAGAGACCTCAGGGCTGCATGTTTTGAGCCCAGTACTGAGCCTGAAAAGCGTTTCCAACCCCACTTACAAGTAAAACTAGCTAAAATGTGCCTGGCTGCTATATTCACTGAAAAGCTCATTCTGCGTACATTTTTGGCATGCATTTGCTCCTGCTGGGTCAGCTGAGCAGCGAAGTTCTACTTAACTACCTCCTATCAGGAGAGACCTCAGAGCTGCCTCTTTTGACCCCAGTACTGAGCCTGAAAAGCATTTCCAACCCCACTTACAAGTGAAACTAGCTAAAATGTGCCTGGCTGCTATATTCACTGAAAGCTCATTCTGCGTACATTTCTGGCATACGTTTGTTCCTGCCGGGTCAGCTGAGCAGCGAAGTTCTACTTAACTACCTGCTATCAGGAGAGACTTCAGAGCTGCATCTTTTGAGCCCAGTACTGAGCCTGAAAAGCATTTCCAACCCCACTTACAAGTAAAACTAGCTAAAATGTGCCTGGCTGCTATTCACTGAAAAGCTCATTCTGCTTACATTTTTGGCATATGTTTGCCCCTACCTGGTCAGCTGAGCAGCGAATTTCTATTTAACCACCTGCTATCATGAGAGACCTCCGGGCTGCATGTTTTGAGCCCAGTACTGAGCCTGAAAAGCGTTTCCAACCCCACTTACGAGTAAAACTAGCTAAAATGTGCCTGGCTGCTCTTCACTGAAAAGCTCATTCTGCGTACATTTTTGGCATACGTTTGCTCCTGCCGGGTCAGCTGAGCAGCGTATTTCTATTTACCCACCTGCTATCATGAGAGACCTCAGGGCTGCATGTTTTGAGCCCAGTACTGATCCTGAAAAGCGTTTCCAACCCCACTTACAAGTAAAACTAGCTAAAATGTGCCTGGCTGCTATTCACTGAAAAGCTCATTCTGTGTACATTTTTGGCATACGTTTACTCCTGCTGGGTCAGCCAAGTTTCAAATTTCTACTTAACCACCTGCTATCATGAAAGACCTCAGGGCTGCATTTTTTGAGAGCAGTACTGAGCCTGAAAAGCGTTTCCAACCCCACTTACAAGTAAAACTAGCTAAAATGTGCCTGGCTGCTATTCACTGAAAAGCTCATTCTGCTTACATTTTTTGCATACGTTTGCTCCTGCCGGGTCAGCTGAGCAGCACATTTCTATTTAACCACCTGCTATCATGAGAGACCTCAGGGCTGCATGTTTTGAGCCCAGTACTGATCCTGAAAAGCGTTTCCAACCCCACTTACAAGTAAAACTAGCTAAAATGTGCCTGGCTGCTATTCACTGAAAAGCTCATTCTGTGTACATTTTAGGCATACGTTTGCTCCTGCTGGGTCAGCCAAGTGGCAAATTTCGACTTAACCACCTGCTATCATGAGAGACCTCAGGGCTGCATTTTTTGAGCCCAGTACTGAGCCTGAAAAGCGTTTCCAACCCCACTTACAAGTAAAACTAGCTAAAATGTGCCTGGCTGCTATTCACTGAAAAGCTCATTCTGCATACATTTTTGGCATACATTTGCTCCTGCCGGGTCAGCTGAGCAGCGAAGTTCTACTTAACTACCTCCTATCAGGAGAGACCTCAGAGCTGCATCTTTTGAACCCAGTACTGAGCCTGAAGCATTTCCAACCCCACTTACAAGTAAAACTAGCTAAAATGTGCCTGGCTGCTATTCATTGAAAAGCTCATTCTGCTTACATTTTTGGCATACGTTTGCTCCTACCGGGTCAGCTGAGCAGCAAATTTCTATTTAACCACCTGCTATCATGAGAGACCTCATGGCTGCATGTTTTGAGCCCAGTACTGATCCTGAAAAGCGTTTCCAACCCCACTTACAAGTAAAACTAGCTAAAATGTGCCTGGCTGCTATTCACTGAAAAGCTCATTCTGCGTACATTTTCGGCATACGTTTGCTTCTGCCGGGTCAGCTGAGCAGCGAAGTTCTCTTAACTACCTCCTATCAGGAGAGACCTCAGAGCTGCATCTTTTGAGCCCAGTACTGAGCCTGAAAAGCATTTCCAACCCCACTTACAAGTAAAACTAGCTAAAATGTGCCTGGCTGCTATTCACTGAAAAGCTCATTCTGCTTACATTTTTGGCACACGTTTGCTCCAACCGGGTCAGCTGAGCAGCGAATTTCTATTTAACCACCTGCTATCATGAGAGACCTCAGGGCTGCATCTTTTGAGCGCAGTACTGATCCTGAAAAGCGTTTCCAACCCCACTTACAAGTAAAACTAGCTAAAATGTGCCTGGCTGCTCTTCACTGAAAAGCTCATTCTGCGTACATTTTTGGCATACATTTGCTCCTGCCGGGTCAGCTGAGCAGCGAAGTTCTACTTAACCACCTGCTATCAGGAGAGACCTCAGGGCTGCATGTTTTGAGCCCAGTACTGATCCTGAAAAGCGTTTCCAACCCCACTTACAAGTAAAACTAGCTAAAATGTGCCTGGCTGCTATTCACTGAAAAGCTCATTCTGTGTACATTTTAGGCATACGTTTGCTCCTGCTGGGTCAGCCAAGTGGCAAATTTCGACTTAACCACCTGCTATCATGAGAGACCTCAGGGCTGCATTTTTTGAGCCCAGTACTGAGCCTGAAAAGCGTTTCCAACCCCACTTACAAGTAAAACTAGCTAAAATGTGCCTGGCTGCTATTCACTGAAAAGCTCATTCTGCATACATTTTTGGCATACATTTGCTCCTGCCGGGTCAGCTGAGCAGCAAAGTTCTACTTAACTACCTCCTATCAGGAGAGACCTCAGAGCTGCATCTTTTGAACCCAGTACTGAGCCTGAAGCATTTCCAACCCCACTTACAAGTAAAACTAGCTAAAATGTGCCTGGCTGCTATTCATTGAAAAGCTCATTCTGCTTACATTTTTGGCATACGTTTGCTCCTACCGGGTCAGCTGAGCAGCAACTTTCTATTTAACCACCTGCTATCATGAGAGACCTCATGGCTGCATGTTTTGAGCCCAGTACTGATCCTGAAAAGCGTTTCCAACCCCACTTACAAGTAAAACTAGCTAAAATGTGCCTGGCTGCTATTCACTGAAAAGCTCATTCTGCGTACATTTTCGGCATACGTTTGCTTCTGCCGGGTCAGCTGAGCAGCGAAGTTCTACTTAACTACCTCCTATCAGGAGAGACCTCAGAGCTGCATCTTTTGAGCCCAGTACTGAGCCTGAAAAGCATTTCCAACCCCACTTACAAGTAAAACTAGCTAAAATGTGCCTGGCTGCTATTCACTGAAAAGCTCATTCTGCTTACATTTTTGGCATACGTTTGCTCCAACCGGGTCAGCTGAGCAGCGAATTTCTATTTAACCACCTGCTATCATGAGAGACCTCAGGGCTGCATCTTTTGAGCGCAGTACTGATCCTGAAAAGCGTTTCCAACCCCACTTACAAGTAAAACTAGCTAAAATGTGCCTGGCTGCTCTTCACTGAAAAGCTCATTCTGCGTACATTTTTGGCATACATTTGCTCCTGCCGGGTCAGCTGAGCAGCGAAGTTCTACTTAACCACCTGCTATCAGGAGAGACCTCAGGGCTGCATGTTTTGAGCGCAGTACTGAGCCTGAAAAGCATTTCCAACCTCACTTACAAGTAAAACTAGCTAAAATGTGCCTGGCTGCTATTCACTGAAAAGCTCATTCTGCGTACATTTTTGGCACAAATTTGCTCCTGCCGGGTCAGCTGAGCAGCGAAGTTCTATTTAACCACCTGATATCATGAGAGATCTCAGGGCTGCATCTTTTGAGCCCAGTACTGAGCCTGAAAAGCATTTCCAACCTCACTTACAAGTAAAACTAGCTAAAATGTGCCTGGCTGCTATTCACTGAAAAGCTCATTCTGCGTACATTTTTGGCATACGTTTGCTCCTGCTAGGTCAGCCAAGTGGCAAATTTCTACTTAACCACCTGCTATCAGGAGAGACCTCAGGGCTGCATGTTTTGAGCACAGTACTGAGCCTGAAAAGCGTTTCCAACCCCACTTACAAGTAAAACTTGCTAGAATGTGCCTGGCTGCTCTTTACTGAAAAGCTCATTCTGCGTACATTTTTGGCATACATTTGCTCCTGCCGGGTCAGCTGAGCAGCAAAGTTCTATTTAACCACCTGCTATCATGAGAGACCTCAGGGCTGCATCTTTTGAGCCCAGTACTGATCCTGAAAAGCGTTTCCAACCCCACTTACAAGTAAAACTAGCTAAAATGTGCCTGGCTGCTATTCACTGAAAAGCTCATTCTGTGTACATTTTTGGCATACGTTTGCTCCTATCGGGTCAGCTGAGCAGCGAATTTCTATTTAACCACCTGCTATCATGAGAGACCTCAGGGCTGCATGTTTTGAGCCCAGTACTGAGCCTGAAAAGCGTTTCCAACCCCACTTACAAGTAAAACTAGCTAAAATGTGCCTGGCTGCTATTCACTGAAAAGCTCATTCTGTGTACATTTTTGGCATACGTTTGCTCCTGCCGGGTCAGCCAAGTGGCAAATTTCGACTTAACCACCTGCTATCATGAGAGACCTCAGGGCTGCATTTTTTGAGCCCAGTACTGAGCCTGAAAAGCGTTTCCAACCCCACTTACAAGTAAAACTAGCTAAAATGTGCCTGGCTGCTATTCACTGAAAAGCTCATTCTGCATACATTTTTGGCATACATTTGCTCCTGCCGGGTCAGCTGAGCAGCGAAGTTCTACTTAACTACCTCCTATCAGGAGAGACCTCAGAGCTGCATCTTTTGAACCCAGTACTGAGCCTGAAGCATTTCCAACCCCACTTACAAGTAAAACTAGCTAAATTGTGCCTGGCTGCTATTCATTGAAAAGCTCATTCTGCTTACATTTTTGGCATACGTTTGCTCCTACCGGGTCAGCTGAGCAGCAAATTTCTATTTAACCACCTGCTATCATGAGAGACCTCATGGCTGCATGTTTTGAGCCCAGTACTGATCCTGAAAAGCGTTTCCAACCCCACTTACAACTAAACTAGCTAAAATGTGCCTGGCTGCTATTCACTGAAAAGCTCATTCTGCGTACATTTTCGGCATACGTTTGCTTCTGCCGGGTCAGCTGAGCAGCGAAGTTCTCTTAACTACCTCCTATCAGGAGAGACCTCAGAGCTGCATCTTTTGAGCCCAGTACTGAGCCTGAAAAGCATTTCCAACCCCACTTACAAGTAAAACTAGCTAAAATGTGCCTGGCTGCTATTCACTGAAAAGCTCATTCTGCTTACATTTTTGGCATACGTTTGCTCCAACCAGGTCAGCTGAGCAGCGAATTTCTATTCAACCACCTGCTATCATGAAAGACCTCAGGGCTGCATCTTTTGAGCGCAGTACTGATCCTGAAAAGCGTTTCCAACCCCACTTACAAGTAAAACTAGCTAAAATGTGCCTGGCTGCTCTTCACTGAAAAGCTCATTCTGCGTACATTTTTGGCATACATTTGCTCCTGCCGGGTCAGCTGAGCAGCGAAGTTCTACTTAACCACCTGCTATCAGGAGAGACCTCAGGGCTGCATGTTTTGAGCCCAGTACTGATCCTGAAAAGCGTTTCCAACCCCACCTACAAGTAAAACTAGCTAAAATGTGCCTGGCTGCTATTCACTGAAAAGCTCATTCTGTGTACATTTTAGGCATACGTTTGCTCCTGCTGGGTCAGCCAAGTGGCAAATTTCGACTTAACCACCTGCTATCATGAGAGACCTCAGGGCTGCATTTTTTGAGCCCAGTACTGAGCCTGAAAAGCGTTTCCAACCCCACTTACAAGTAAAACTAGCTAAAATGTGCCTGGCTGCTATTCACTGAAAAGCTCATTCTGCATACATTTTTTGCATACATTTGCTCCTGCCGGGTCAGCTGAGCAGCAAAGTTCTACTTAACTACCTCCTATCAGGAGAGACCTCAGAGCTGCATCTTTTGAACCCAGTACTGAGCCTGAAGCATTTCCAACCCCACTTACAAGTAAAACTAGCTAAAATGTGCCTGGCTGCTATTCATTGAAAAGCTCATTCTGCTTACATTTTTGGCATACGTTTGCTCCTACCGGGTCAGCTGAGCAGCAACTTTCTATTTAACCACCTGCTATCATGAGAGACCTCATGGCTGCATGTTTTGACCCCAGTACTGATCCTGAAAAGCGTTTCCAACCCCACTTACAAGTAAAACTAGCTAAAATGTGCCTGGCTGCTATTCACTGAAAAGCTCATTCTGCGTACATTTTCGGCATACGTTTGCTTCTGCCGGGTCAGCTGAGCAGCGAAGTTCTACTTAACTACCTCCTATCAGGAGAGACCTCAGAGCTGCATCTTTTGAGCCCAGTACTGAGCCTGAAAAGCATTTCCAACCCCACTTACAAGTAAAACTAGCTAAAATGTGCCTGGCTGCTATTCACTGAAAAGCTCATTCTGCTTACATTTTTGGCATACGTTTGCTCCAACCGGGTCAGCTGAGCAGCGAATTTCTATTTAACCACCTGCTATCATGAGAGACCTCAGGGCTGCATCTTTTGAGCGCAGTACTGATCCTGAAAAGCGTTTCCAACCCCACTTACAAGTAAAACTAGCTAAAATGTGCCTGGCTGCTCTTCACTGAAAAGCTCATTCTGCGTACATTTTTGGCATACATTTGCTCCTGCCGGGTCAGCTGAGCAGCGAAGTTCTACTTAACCACCTGCTATCAGGAGAGACCTCAGGGCTGCATGTTTTGAGCGCAGTACTGAGCCTGAAAAGCATTTCCAACCTCACTTACAAGTAAAACTAGCTAAAATGTGCCTGGCTGCTATTCACTGAAAAGCTCATTCTGCGTACATTTTTGGCACAAATTTGCTCCTGCCGGGTCAGCTGAGCAGCGAAGTTCTATTTAACCACCTGATATCATGAGAGATCTCAGGGCTGCATCTTTTGAGCCCAGTACTGAGCCTGAAAAGCATTTCCAACCTCACTTACAAGTAAAACTAGCTAAAATGTGCCTGGCTGCTATTCACTGAAAAGCTCATTCTGCGTACATTTTTGGCATACGTTTGCTCCTGCTAGGTCAGCCAAGTGGCAAATTTCTACTTAACCACCTGCTATCAGGAGAGACCTCAGGGCTGCATGTTTTGAGCACAGTACTGAGCCTGAAAAGCGTTTCCAACCCCACTTACAAGTAAAACTTGCTAGAATGTGCCTGGCTGCTCTTTACTGAAAAGCTCATTCTGCGTACATTTTTGGCATACATTTGCTCCTGCCGGGTCAGCTGAGCAGCAAAGTTCTATTTAACCACCTGCTATCATGAGAGACCTCAGGGATGCATCTTTTGAGCCCAGTACTGATCCTGAAAAGCGTTTCCAACCCCACTTACAAGTAAAACTAGCTAAAATGTGCCTGGCTGCTATTCACTGAAAAGCTCATTCTGTGTACATTTTTGGCATACGTTTGCTCCTATCGGGTCAGCTGAGCAGCGAATTTCTATTTAACCACCTGCTATCATGAGAGACCTCAGGGCTGCATGTTTTGAGCCCAGTACTGAGCCTGAAAAGCGTTTCCAACCCCACTTACAAGTAAAACTAGCTAAAATGTGCCTGGCTGCTATTCACTGAAAAGCTCATTCTGTGTACATTTTTGGCATACGTTTGCTCCTGCCGGGTCAGCCAAGTGGCAAATTTCGACTTAACCACCTGCTATCATGAGAGACCTCAGGGCTGCATTTTATGAGCCCAGTACTGAGCCTGAAAAGCGTTTCCAACCCCACTTACAAGTAAAACTAGCTAAAATGTGCCTGGCTGCTATTCACTGAAAAGCTCATTCTGCATACATTTTTGGCATACATTTGCTCCTGCCGGGTCAGCTGAGCAGCGAAGTTCTACTTAACTACCTCCTATCAGGAGAGACCTCAGAGCTGCATCTTTTGAACCCAGTACTGAGCCTGAAGCATTTCCAACCCCACTTACAAGTAAAACTAGCTAAATTGTGCCTGGCTGCTATTCATTGAAAAGCTCATTCTGCTTACATTTTTGGCATACGTTTGCTCCTACCGGGTCAGCTGAGCAGCAAATTTCTATTTAACCACCTGCTATCATGAGAGACCTCATGGCTGCATGTTTTGAGCCCAGTACTGATCCTGAAAAGCGTTTCCAACCCCACTTACAAGTAAAACTAGCTAAAATGTGCCTGGCTGCTATTCACTGAAAAGCTCATTCTGCGTACATTTTCGGCATACGTTTGCTTCTGCCGGGTCAGCTGAGCAGCGAAGTTCTCTTAACTACCTCCTATCAGGAGAGACCTCAGAGCTGCATCTTTTGAGCCCAGTACTGAGCCTGAAAAGCATTTCCAACCCCACTTACAAGTAAAACTAGCTAAAATGTGCCTGGCTGCTATTCACTGAAAAGCTCATTTTGCTTACATTTTTGGCATACGTTTGCTCCAACCAGGTCAGCTGTGCAGCGAATTTCTATTTAACCACCTGCTATCATGAGAGACCTCAGGGCTGCATCTTTTGAGCGCAGTACTGAACCTGAAAAGCGTTTCCAACCCCACTTACAAGTAAAACTAGCTAAAATGTGCCTGGCTGCTCTTCACTGAAAAGCTCATTCTGCGTACATTTTTGGCATACATTTGCTCCTGCCGGGTCAGCTGAGCCGCGAAGTTCTACTTAACCACCTGCTATCAGGAGAGACCTCAGGGCTGCATGTTTTGAGCGCAGTACTGAGCCTGAAAAGCATTTCCAACCTCACTTACAAGTAAAACTAGCTAAAATGTGCCTGGCTGCTATTCACTGAAAAGCTCATTCTGCGTACATTTTTGGCACAAATTTGCTCCTGCCGGGTCAGCTGAGCAGCGAAGTTCTATTTAACCACCTGATATCATGAGAGATCTCAGGGCTGCATCTTTTGAGCCCAGTACTGAGCCTGAAAAGCATTTCCAACCTCACTTACAAGTAAAACTAGCTAAAATGTGCCTGGCTGCTATTCACTGAAAAGCTCATTCTGCGTACATTTTTGGCATACGTTTGCTCCTGCTAGGTCAGCCAAGTGGCAAATTTCTACTTAACCACCTGCTATCAGGAGAGACCTCAGGGCTGCATGTTTTGAGCACAGTACTGAGCCTGAAAAGCGTTTCCAACCCCACTTACAAGTAAAACTTGCTAGAATGTGCCTGGCTGCTCTTTACTGAAAAGCTCATTCTGCGTACATTTTTGGCATACATTTGCTCCTGCCGGGTCAGCTGAGCAGCAAAGTTCTATTTAACCACCTGCTATCATGAGAGACCTCAGGGATGCATCTTTTGAGCCCAGTACTGATCCTGAAAAGCGTTTCCAACCCCACTTACAAGTAAAACTAGCTAAAATGTGCCTGGCTGCTATTCACTGAAAAGCTCATTCTGTGTACATTTTTGGCATACGTTTGCTCCTATCGGGTCAGCTGAGCAGCGAATTTCTATTTAACCACCTGCTATCATGAGAGACCTCAGGGCTGCATGTTTTGAGCCCAGTACTGAGCCTGAAAAGCGTTTCCAACCCCACTTACAAGTAAAACTAGCTAAAATGTGCCTGGCTGCTATTCACTGAAAAGCTCATTCTGTGTACATTTTTGGCATACGTTTGCTCCTGCCGGGTCAGCCAAGTGGCAAATTTCGACTTAACCACCTGCTATCATGAGAGACCTCAGGGCTGCATTTTATGAGCCCAGTACTGAGCCTGAAAAGCGTTTCCAACCCCACTTACAAGTAAAACTAGCTAAAATGTGCCTGGCTGCTATTTACTGAAAAGCTCATTCTGCATACATTTTTGGCATACATTTGCTCCTGCCGGGTCAGCTGAGCAGCGAAGTTCTACTTAACTACCTCCTATCAGGAGAGACCTCAGAGCTGCATCTTTTGAACCCAGTACTGAGCCTGAAGCATTTCCAACCCCACTTACAAGTAAAACTAGCTAAATTGTGCCTGGCTGCTATTCATTGAAAAGCTCATTCTGCTTACATTTTTGGCATACGTTTGCTCCTACCGGGTCAGCTGAGCAGCAAATTTCTATTTAACCACCTGCTATCATGAGAGACCTCATGGCTGCATGTTTTGAGCCCAGTACTGATCCTGAAAAGCGTTTCCAACCCCACTTACAAGTAAAACTAGCTAAAATGTGCCTGGCTGCTATTCACTGAAAAGCTCATTCTGCGTACATTTTCGGCATACGTTTGCTTCTGCCGGGTCAGCTGAGCAGCGAAGTTCTCTTAACTACCTCCTATCAGGAGAGACCTCAGAGCTGCATCTTTTGAGCCCAGTACTGAGCCTGAAAAGCATTTCCAACCCCACTTACAAGTAAAACTAGCTAAAATGTGCCTGGCTGCTATTCACTGAAAAGCTCATTCTGCTTACATTTTTGGCATACGTTTGCTCCAACCAGGTCAGCTGAGCAGCGAATTTCTATTCAACCACCTGCTATCATGAAAGACCTCAGGGCTGCATCTTTTGAGCGCAGTACTGATCCTGAAAAGCGTTTCCAACCCCACTTACAAGTAAAACTAGCTAAAATGTGCCTGGCTGCTCTTCACTGAAAAGCTCATTCTGCGTACATTTTTGGCATACATTTGCTCCTGCCGGGTCAGCTGAGCAGCGAAGTTCTACTTAACCACCTGCTATCAGGAGAGACCTCAGGGCTGCATGTTTTGAGCCCAGTACTGATCCTGAAAAGCGTTTCCAACCCCACTTACAAGTAAAACTAGCTAAAATGTGCCTGGCTGCTATTCACTGAAAAGCTCATTCTGTGTACATTTTAGGCGTACGTTTGCTCCTGCTGGGTCAGCCAAGTGGCAAATTTCGACTTAACCACCTGCTATCATGAGAGACCTCAGGGCTGCATTTTTTGAGCCCAGTACTGAGCCTGAAAAGCGTTTCCAACCCCACTTACAAGTAAAACTAGCTAAAATGTGCCTGGCTGCTATTCACTGAAAAGCTCATTCTGCATACATTTTTGGCATACATTTGCTCCTGCCGGGTCAGCTGAGCAGCGAAGTTCTACTTAACTACCTCCTATCAGGAGAGACCTCAGAGCTGCATCTTTTGAACCCAGTACTGAGCCTGAAGCATTTCCAACCCCACTTACAAGTAAAACTAGCTAAAATGTGCCTGGCTGCTATTCATTGAAAAGCTCATTCTGCTTACATTTTTGGCATACGTTTGCTCCTACCGGGTCAGCTGAGCAGCACATTTCTATTTAACCACCTGCTATCATGAGAGACCTCTGGGCTGCATCTTTTGAGCGCAGTACTGATCCTGAAAAGCGTTTCCAACCCCACTTACAAGTAAAACTAGCTAAAATGTGCCTGGCTGCTCTTCACTGAAAAGCTCATTCTGCGTACATTTTTGGCATACATTTGCTCCTGCCGGGTCAGCTGAGCAGCGAAGTTCTACTTAACCACCTGCTATCAGGAGAGACCTCAGGGCTGCATGTTTTGAGCGCAGTACTGAGCCTGAAAAGCATTTCCAACCTCACTTACAAGTAAAACTAGCTAAAATGTGCCTGGCTGCTATTCACTGAAAAGCTCATTCTGCGTACATTTTTGGCACAAATTTGCTCCTGCCGGGTCAGCTGAGCAGCGAAGTTCTATTTAACCACCTGATATCATGAGAGATCTCAGGGCTGCATCTTTTGAGCCCAGTACTGAGCCTGAAAAGCATTTCCAACCTCACTTACAAGTAAAACTAGCTAAAATGTGCCTGGCTGCTATTCACTGAAAAGCTCATTCTGCGTACATTTTTGGCATACGTTTGCTCCTGCTAGGTCAGCCAAGTGGCAAATTTCTACTTAACCACCTGCTATCAGGAGAGACCTCAGGGCTGCATGTTTTGAGCGCAGTACTGAGCCTGAAAAGCGTTTCCAACCCCACTTACAAGTAAAACTTGCTAGAATGTGCCTGGCTGCTCTTTACTGAAAAGCTCATTCTGCGTACATTTTTGGCATACATTTCTCCTGCCGGGTCAGCTGAGCAGCAAAGTTCTATTTAACCACCTGCTATCATGAGAGACCTCAGGGCTGCATCTTTTGAGCCCAGTACTGATCCTGAAAAGCGTTTCCAACCCCACTTACAAGTAAAACTAGCTAAAATGTGCCTGGCTGCTATTCACTGAAAAGCTCATTCAGTGTACATTTTTGGCATACGTTTGCTCCTATCGGGTCAGCTGAGCAGCGAATTTCTATTTAACCACCTGCTATCATGAGAGACCTCAGGGCTGCATGTTTTGAGCCCAGTACTGAGCCTGAAAAGCGTTTCCAACCCCACTTACAAGTAAAACTAGCTAAAATGTGCCTGGCTGCTATTCACTGAAAAGCTCATTCTGTGTACATTTTTGGCATACGTTTGCTCCTGCCGGGTCAGCCAAGTGGCAAATTTCTACTTAACCACCTGCTATCATGAGAGACCTCAGGGCTGCATGTTTTGAGCCCAGTACTGAGCCTGAAAAGCGTTTCCAACCCCACTTGCAAGTAAAACTTTCTAGAATGTGCCTGGCTGCTCTTCACTGCTTACATTTTTGGCATACGTTTGCTCCTACCGGGTCAGCTGAGCAGCGAATTTCTATTTAACCACCTGCTCCTGCCGGGTTAGCCAAGTGGCAAATTTCTACTTAACCACCTGCTATCATGAGAGACCTCAGGGCTGCATGTTTTGAGCCCAGGACTGATCCTGAAAGCGTTTCCAACCCCACTTACAAGTAAAACTAGCTAAAATGTGCCTGGCTGCAATATTCACTGAAAAGCTCATTCTGCGTACATTTTTGGCATACATTTGCTCCTGCTGGGTCGGCTGAGCAGCGAAATTCTACTTAACTACTCCTATCAGTAGAGACCTCAGGGCTGCATGTTTTGAGCCTAGTACTGATCCTGAAAAGCGTTTCCAACCCCACTTACAAGTAAAACTACCTAAAATGTGCCTGGCTGCTCTTTACTGAAAAGCTCATTCTGCGTACATTTTTGGCATACATTTGCTCCTGCCGGGTCAGCTGAGCAGCAAAGTTCTATTTAACCACCTGCTATCATGAGAGACCTCAGGGCTGCATCTTTTGAGCCCAGTACTGATCCTGAAAAGCGTTTCCAACCCCACTTACAAGTAAAACTAGCTAAAATGTGCCTGGCTGCTATTCACTGAAAAGCTCATTCTGTGTACATTTTTGGCATACGTTTGCTCCTATCGGGTCAGCTGAGCAGCGAATTTCTATTTAACCACCTGCTATCATGAGAGACCTCAGGGCTGCATGTTTTGAGCCCAGTACTGAGCCTGAAAAGCGTTTCCAACCCCACTTACAAGTAAAACTAGCTAAAATGTGCCTGGCTGCAATATTCACTGAAAAGCTCATTCTGCGTACATTTTTGGCATACATTTGCTCCTGCTGGGTCGGCTGAGCAGCGAAATTCTACTTAACTACTCCTATCAGTAGAGACCTCAGGGCTGCATGTTTTGAGCCTAGTACTGATCCTGAAAAGCGTTTCCAACCCCACTTACAAGTAAAACTACCTAAAATGTGCCTGGGTGCTATTCACTGAAAAGCTCATTCTGTGTACATTTTTGGCATACGTTTGCTCCTGCCGGGTCAGCTGAGCAGCGAATTTCTTTTTAACCACCTGCTATCATGAGAGACCTAACGGCTGCATGTTTGAGCCCAGTATGAGCCTGAAAAGCGTTTCCAACCCCACTTACAAATAAAACTAGCTAAAATGTGCCTGGCTGCTCTTCACTGAAAAGCTCATTCTACGTACAATTTTGGCATACGTTTGCTCCTGCCGGGTCAGCTGAGCAGCGAATTTCTATTTAACGACCTGCTATCATGAGAGACCTCAGGGCTGCATGTTTTGAGCCCAGTACTGATCCTGAAAAGTGTTTCCAACCCCACTTACAAGTAAAACTACCTAAAATGTGCCTGGCTGCTATTCACTGAAAAGCTCATTCTGTGTACATTTTTGGCATACGTTTGCTCCTGCCGGGTCAGCTGAGCAGCGAATTTCTATTTAACCACCTGCTATCATGAGAGACCTCAGGGCTGCATGTTTTGAGCGCAGTACTGAGCCTGAAAAGCGTTTCCAACCCCACTTACAAGTAAAACTTGCTAGAATGTGCCTGGCTGCTCTTTACTGAAAAGCTCATTCTGCGTACATTTTTGGCATACATTTCTCCTGCCGGGTCAGCTGAGCAGCAAAGTTCTATTTAACCACCTGCTATCATGAGAGACCTCAGGGCTGCATCTTTTGAGCCCAGTACTGATCCTGAAAAGCGTTTCCAACCCCACTTACAAGTAAAACTAGCTAAAATGTGCCTGGCTGCTATTCACTGAAAAGCTCATTCAGTGTACATTTTTGGCATACGTTTGCTCCTATCGGGTCAGCTGAGCAGCGAATTTCTATTTAACCACCTGCTATCATGAGAGACCTCAGGGCTGCATGTTTTGAGCCCAGTACTGAGCCTGAAAAGCGTTTCCAACCCCACTTACAAGTAAAACTAGCTAAAATGTGCCTGGCTGCTATTCACTGAAAAGCTCATTCTGTGTACATTTTTGGCATACGTTTGCTCCTGCCGGGTCAGCCAAGTGGCAAATTTCTACTTAACCACCTGCTATCATGAGAGACCTCAGGGCTGCATGTTTTGAGCCCAGTACTGAGCCTGAAAAGCGTTTCCAACCCCACTTGCAAGTAAAACTTTCTAGAATGTGCCTGGCTGCTCTTCACTGCTTACATTTTTGGCATACGTTTGCTCCTACCGGGTCAGCTGAGCAGCGAATTTCTATTTAACCACCTGCTCCTGCCGGGTTAGCCAAGTGGCAAATTTCTACTTAACCACCTGCTATCATGAGAGACCTCAGGGCTGCATGTTTTGAGCCCAGGACTGATCCTGAAAGCGTTTCCAACCCCACTTACAAGTAAAACTAGCTAAAATGTGCCTGGCTGCAATATTCACTGAAAAGCTCATTCTGCGTACATTTTTGGCATACATTTGCTCCTGCTGGGTCGGCTGAGCAGCGAAATTCTACTTAACTACTCCTATCAGTAGAGACCTCAGGGCTGCATGTTTTGAGCCTAGTACTGATCCTGAAGAGCGTTTCCAACCCCACTTACAAGTAAAACTACCTAAAATGTGCCTGGCTGCTCTTTACTGAAAAGCTCATTCTGCGTACATTTTTGGCATACATTTGCTCCTGCCGGGTCAGCTGAGCAGCAAAGTTCTATTTAACCACCTGCTATCATGAGAGACCTCAGGGCTGCATCTTTTGAGCCCAGTACTGATCCTGAAAAGCGTTTCCAACCCCACTTACAAGTAAAACTAGCTAAAATGTGCCTGGCTGCTATTCACTGAAAAGCTCATTCTGTGTACATTTTTGGCATACGTTTGCTCCTATCGGGTCAGCTGAGCAGCGAATTTCTATTTAACCACCTGCTATCATGAGAGACCTCAGGGCTGCATGTTTTGAGCCCAGTACTGAGCCTGAAAAGCGTTTCCAACCCCACTTACAAGTAAAACTAGCTAAAATGTGCCTGGCTGCAATATTCACTGAAAAGCTCATTCTGCGTACATTTTTGGCATACATTTGCTCCTGCTGGGTCGGCTGAGCAGCGAAATTCTACTTAACTACTCCTATCAGTAGAGACCTCAGGGCTGCATGTTTTGAGCCTAGTACTGATCCTGAAAAGCGTTTCCAACCCCACTTACAAGTAAAACTACCTAAAATGTGCCTGGGTGCTATTCACTGAAAAGCTCATTCTGTGTACATTTTTGGCATACGTTTGCTCCTGCCGGGTCAGCTGAGCAGCGAATTTCTTTTTAACCACCTGCTATCATGAGAGACCTAACGGCTGCATGTTTGAGCCCAGTATGAGCCTGAAAAGCGTTTCCAACCCCACTTACAAATAAAACTAGCTAAAATGTGCCTGGCTGCTCTTCACTGAAAAGCTCATTCTACGTACAATTTTGGCATACGTTTGCTCCTGCCGGGTCAGCTGAGCAGCGAATTTCTATTTAACGACCTGCTATCATGAGAGACCTCAGGGCTGCATGTTTTGAGCCCAGTACTGATCCTGAAAAGTGTTTCCAACCCCACTTACAAGTAAAACTACCTAAAATGTGCCTGGCTGCTATTCACTGAAAAGCTCATTCTGTGTACATTTTTGGCATACGTTTGCTCCTGCCGGGTCAGCTGAGCAGCGAATTTCTATTTAACCACCTGCTATCATGAGAGACCTCAGGGCTGCATGTTTTGAGCGCAGTACTGAGCCTGAAAAGCATTTCCAACCCCACTTACAAGTAAAACTAGCTAAAATATGCCTGGCTGCTATTCACTGAAAAGCTCATTCTGTATACATTTTAGGCATACGTTTGCTCCTGCTGGGTCAGCCAAGTGGCAAATTTCTACTTAACCACCTGCTATCATGAGAGACCTCAGGGCTGCATGTTTTGAGCCCAGTACTGAGCCTGAAAAGCGTTTCCAACCCCACTTGCAAGTAAAACTTGCTAGAATGTGCCTGGCTGCTCTTCACTGCTTACATTTTTGGCATACGTTTGCTCCTATCGGGTCAGCTGAGCAGCGAATTTCTATTTAACCACCTGCTATCATGAGAGGCCTCAGGGCTGCATCTTTTGAGCCCAGTACTGATCCTGAAAAGCGTTTCCAACCCCACTTACAAGTAAAACTTGCTAGAATGTGCCTGGCTGCTATTCACTGAAAAGCTCATTCTGCGTACATTTTTGGCATACATTTGCTCCTGCCGGGTCAGCTGAGCAGCGAAGTTCAATTTAACCACCTGCTATCATGAGAGACCTCAGGGCTGCATCTTTTGAGCCCAGTACTGAGCCTGAAAAGCATTTCCAACCTCACTTACAAGTATAGCTAAAATGTGTCTGTGCTATTCACTGAAAAGCTCATTCTGCGTACATTTTTAGCATACGTTTGCTCCTGCCGGGTCAGCTGAGCAGCGAAGTTCTACTTACCTACCTCCTATCAGGAGAGACCTCAGAGCTGCATCTTTTGAGCCCAGTACTGAGCCTGAAAAGCTCATTCTGCTTAACATTTTTGGCATACGTTTGCTCCTACCGGGTCATCTAAGGAGCGAATTTCTATTTAACCACCTGCTATCATGAGAGACCTCAGGGCTGCATGTTTTGAGCCCAGTACTGCGCCTGAAAAGCGTTCCCAACCCCACTTACAAGTAAAACTAGCTAAAATGTGCCTGGCTGCTCTTCATTGAAAAGCTCATTCTGCGTACACTTTTTGGCATACGTTTGCTCCTGCCGGGTCAGCTGAGCAACGAATTTCTATTTAACCACCTGCTATCATGAGAGACCTCAGGGCTGCATGTTTTGAGCCCAGTACTGATCCTGAAAAGCGTTTCCAACCCCACTTACAAGTAAAACTAGCTAAAATGTGCCTGGCTGCTATTCACTGAAAAGCTCATTCTGTGTACATTTTTGGCATATGTTTGCTCCTGCTGGGTCAGCTGAGCAGCGAATTTCTATTTAACCACCTGCTATCATGAGAGACCTCAGGGCTGCATCTTTTGAGTGCAGTACGTATCCTGAAAAGCGTTTCCAACCCCACTTACAAGTAAAACTAGCTAAAATGTGCCTGGCTGCTCTTCACTGAAAAGCTCATTCTGCGTACATTTTTGGCATACGTTTGCTCCTGCTAGGTCAGCCAAGTGGCAAATTTCTACTTAACCACCTGCTATCAGGAGAGACCTCAGGGCTGCATCTTTTGAGCGCAGTACTGAGCCTGAAAAGCGTTTCCAACCCCACTTACAAGTAAAACTAGCTAAAATATGCCTGGCTGCTCTTCACTGAAAAGCTCATTCTGCGTACATTTTTGGCACAAATTTGCTCCTGCCGGGTCAGCTGAGCAGCGAAGTTCTACTTAACTACCGCCTATCAGGAGAGACTTCAGAGCTGCATCTTTTGAGCCCAGTACTGAGCCTGAAAAGCATTTCCAACCCCACTTACAAGTAAAACTAGCTAAAATGTGCCTGGCTGCTACTCACTGAAAAGCTCATTCTGCTTACATTTTTGACATATGTTTACCCCTACCGGGTCAGCTGAGCAGCGAATTTCTATTTAACCACCTGCTATCATGAGAGACCTCCGGGCTGCATGTTTTGAGCCCAGTACTGAGCCTGAAAAGCGTTTCCAACCCCACTTACAAGTAAAACTAGCTAAAATGTGCCTGGCTGCTTTTCACTGAAAAGCTCATTCTGCGTACATTTTTGGCATACGTTTGCTCCTGCCGGGTCAGCTGTGCAGCGAATTTCTATTTAACCACCTGCTATCATGAGAGACCTCAGGGCTGCATGTTTTGAGCCCAGTACTGAGCCTGAAAAGCGTTTCAAACCCCACTTACAAGTAAAACTTGCTAGAATGTGCCTGGCTGCTCTTAACTGAAAAGCTCATTCTGCGTACATTTTAGGCATACGTTTGCTCATACCGGGTCAGCTGTGCAGCGAATTTCTATTTAACCACCTGCTATCATGAGAGACCTCAGGGCTGCATGTTTTGAGCCCAGTACTGAGCCTGAAAAGCGTTTCAAACCCCACTTACAAGTAAAACTAGCTAAAATGTGCCTGGCTGCTATTCACTGAAAAGCTCATTCTGCTTACATTTTTGGCACACGTTTGCTCCTACCGGGTCAGCTGAGCAGCAAATTTCTACTTAACCACCTGCTATCATGAGAGACCTCAGGGCTGCATGTTTTGAGCCCAGTACTGATCCTGAAAAGCGTTTCCAACCCCACTTACAAGTAAAACTAGCTAAAATGTGCCTGGCTGCTATTCACTGAAAAGCTCATTCTGCTTACATTTTTGGCATACGTTTGCTCCTACCGGGTCAGCTGAGCAGCAAATTTCTACTTAACCACCTGCTATCATGAGAGACCTCAGGGCTGCATGTTTTGAGCCCAGTACTGATCCTGAAAAGCGGTTCCAACCCCACTTACAAGTAAAACTTGCTAGAATGTGCCTGGCTGCTCTTAACTGAAAAGCTCATTCTGCGTACATTTTAGGCATACGTTTGCTCATACCGGGTCAGCTGAGCAGCGAATTTCTATTAACCACCTGCTATCATGAGAGACCTCAGGGCTGCATGTTTTGAGCCCAGTACTGATCCTGAAAAGCGTTTCCAACCTCACTTACAAGTAAAACTAGCTAAAATGTGCCTGGCTGCTATATTCACTGAAAAGCTCATTCTGCGTACATTTTTGGCATACATTTGCTCCTGCTGGGTCAGCTGAGCAGCGAAGTTCTACTTAACTACCTCCTATCAGGAGAGACCTCAGAGCTGCCTCTTTTGACCCCAGTACTGAGCCTGAAAAGCATTTCCAACCCCACTTACAAGTGAAACTAGCTAAAATGTGCCTGGCTGCTATATTCACTGAAAAGCTCATTCTGCTTACATTTTTGGCATATGTTTGCCCCTACCTGGTCAGCTGAGCAGCGAATTTCTATTTAACCACCTGCTATCATGAGAGACCTCCGGGCTGCATGTTTTGAGCCCAGTACTGAGCCTGAAAAGCGTTTCCAACCCCACTTACGAGTAAAACTAGCTAAAATGTGCCTGGCTGCTCTTCACTGAAAAACTCATTCTGCGTACATTTTTGGCATACGTTTGCTCCTGCCGGGTCAGCTGAGCAGCGTATTTCTATTTAACCACCTGCTATCATGAGAGACCTCAAGGCTGCATGTTTTGAGCCCAGTACTGATCCTGAAAAGCGTTTCCAACCCCACTTACAAGTAAAACTAGCTAAAATGTGCCTGGCTGCTATTCACTGAAAAGCTCATTCTGTGTACATTTTTGGCATACGTGTACTCCTGCTGGGTCAGCCAAGTTTCAAATTTCTACTTAACCACCTGCTATCATGAAAGACCTCAGGGCTGCATTTTTTGAGAGCAGTACTGAGCCTGAAAAGCGTTTCCAACCCCACTTACAAGTAAAACTAGCTAAAATGTGCCTGGCTGCTATTCAGTGAAAAGCTCATTCTGCTTACATTTTTTGCATACGTTTGCTCCTGCCGGGTCAGCTGAGCAGCAAATTTCTATTTAACCACCTGCTATCATGAGAGACCTCAGGGCTGCATGTTTTGAGCCCAGTACTGATCCTGAAAAGCGTTTCCAACCCCACTTACAAGTAAAACTAGCTAAAATGTGCCTGGCTGCTATTCACTGAAAAGCTCATTCTGTGTACATTTTAGGCATACGTTTGCTCCTGCTGGGTCAGCCAAGTGGCAAATTTCGACTTAACCACCTGCTATCACGAGAGACCTCGGGGCTGCAGTTTTTGAGCCCAGTACTGAGCCTGAAAAGCGTTTCCAACCCCACTTACAAGTAAAACTAGCTAAAATGTGCCTGGCTGCTATTCACTGAAAAGCTCATTCTGCATACATTTTTGGCATACATTTGCTCCTGCCGGGTCAGCTGAGCAGCAAAGTTCTACTTAACTACCTCCTATCAGGAGAGACCTCAGAGCTGCATCTTTTGAACCCAGTACTGAGCCTGAAGCATTTCCAACCCCACTTACAAGTAAAACTAGCTAAAATGTGCCTGGCTGCTATTCACTGAAAAGCTCATTCTGCTTACATTTTTGGCATACGTTTGCTCCTACCGGGTCAGCTGAGCAGCAAATTTCTATTTAACCACCTGCTATCATGAGAGACCTCAGGGCTGCATGTTTTGAGCCCAGTACTGATCCTGAAAAGCGTTTCCAACCCCACTTACAAGTAAAACTACCTAAAATGTGCCTGGCTGCTATTCACTGAAAAGCTCATTCTGCGTACATTTTCGGCATACGTTTGCTTCTGCCGGGTCAGCTGAGCAGCGAAGTTCTACTTAACTACCTCCTATCAGGAGAGACCTCAGAGCTGCATCTTTTGAGCCCAGTACTGAGCCTGAAAAGCATTTCCAACCCCACCTACAAGTAAAACTAGCTAAAATGTGCCTGGCTGCTATTCACTGAAAAGCTCATTCTGCGTACATTTTTGGCATACGTTTGCTCCAACCGGGTCAGCTGAGCAGCGAATTTCTATTTACCCACCTGCTATCATGAGAGACCTCAGGGCTGCATCTTTTGAGCGCAGTACTGATCCTGAAAAGCGTTTCCAACCCCACTTACAAGTAAAACTAGCTAAAATGTGCCTGGCTGCTCTTCACTGAAAAGCTCATTCTGCGTACATTTTGGCATACATTTGCTCCTGCCGGGTCAGCTGAGCAGCAAAGTTCTACTTAACCACCTGCTATCAGGAGAGACCTCAGGGCTGCATGTTTTGAGCGCAGTACTGAGCCTGAAAAGCATTTCCAACCTCACTTACAAGTAAAACTAGCTCAAATGTGCCTGGCTGCTATTCACTGAAAAGCTCAATCTGCGTACATTTTTGGCACAAATTTGCTCCTGCCGGGTCAGCTGAGCAGCGAAGTTCTATTTAACCACCTGATATCATGAGAGATCTCAGGGCTGCATCTTTTGAGCCCAGTACTGAGCCTGAAAAGCATTTCCAACCTCACTTACAAGTAAAACTAGCTAAAATGTGCCTGGCTGCTATTCACTGAAAAGCTCATTCTGCGTACATTTTTGGCATACGTTTGCTCCTGCTAGGTCAGCCAAGTGGCAAATTTCTACTTAACCACCTGCTATCAGGAGAGACCTCAGGGCTGCTTGTTTTGAGCGCAGTACTGAGCCTGAAAAGCGTTTCCAACCCCACTTACAAGTAAAACTTGCTAGAATGTGCCTGGCTGCTCTTTACTGAAAAGCTCATTCTGCGTACATTTTTGGCATACATTTGCTCCTGCCGGGTCAGCTGAGCAGCAAAGTTCTATTTAACCACCTGCTATCATGAGAGACCTCAGGGCTGCATCTTTTGAGCCCAGTACTGAGCCTGAAAAGCATTTCCAACCTCACTTACAAGTAAAACTAGCTCAAATGTGCCTGGCTGCTATTCACTGAAAAGCTCATTCTGCGTACATTCTTGGCATATGTTTGCTCCTGCCGGGTCAGCTGAGCAGCGAATTTCTACTTATCCACCGGCTATCATGAGAGCCCCCAGGGCTGCATGTTTTGAGCCCAATATGAGCCTGAAAAGCATTTCCAACCCCACTTGCAAGTAAAACTTGCTAGAATGTGCCTGGCTGCTCTTCACTGAAAAGCTCATTCTGCGTACATTTTTGGCATACGTTTGCTCCTGCTAGGTCAGCCAAGTGGCAAATTTCTACTTAACCACCTGCTATCAGGAGAGACCTCAGGGCTGCATGTTTTGAGCGCAGTACTGAGTACCTGAAAAGCGTTTCCAACCCCACTTACAAGTAAAACTTGCTAGAATGTGCCTGGCTGCTCTTTACTGAAAAGCTCATTGTGCGTAACTTTTTGGCATACATTTGCTCCTGCCGGGTCAGCTGAGCAGCGAAGTTCTATTTAACCACCTGCTATCATGAGAGACCTCAGGGCTGCATCTTTTGAGCCCAGTACTAAGCCTGAAAAGCATTTCCAACCTCACTTACAAGTATAGCTAAAATGTGTCTGTGCTATTCACTGAAAAGCTCATTCTGCGTACATTTTTGGCATACGTTTGCTCCTGCCGGGTCAAGCTGAGCAGCGAATTTCTATTTATCCACCTGCTATCATGAGAGACCTCAGGGCTGCATGTTTTGAGCCCAGTACTGAGCCTGAAAAGCGTTTCCAACCCCACTTACAAGTAAAACTAGCTAAAATGTGCCTGGCTGCTATTCACTGAAAAGCTCATTCTGTGTACATTTTTGGCATACGTTTGCTCCTGCCGGGTCAGCCAAGTGGCAAATTTCTACTTAACCACCTGCTATCATGAGAGACCTCAGGGCTGCATGTTTTGAGCCCAGTACTGAGCCTGAAAAGCGTTTCCAACCCCACTTGCAAGTAAAACTTGCTAGAATGTGCCTGGCTGCTCTTCACTGCTTACATTTTTGGCATACGTTTGCTCCTACCGGGTCAGCTGAGCAGCGAATTTCTATTTAACCACCTGCTCCTGCCAGGTCAGCCAAGTGGCAAATTTCTACTTAACCACCTGCTATCATGAGAGACCTCAGGGCTGCATGTTTTGAGCCCAGGACTGATCCTGAAAGCGTTTCCAACCCCGCTTACAAGTAAAACTAGCTAAAATGTGCCTGGCTGCTATATTCACTGAAAAGCTCATTCTGTGTACATTTTTGGCATACATTTGCTCCTGCTGGGTCAGCTGAGCAGCGAAATTCTACTTAACTACTCCTATCAGTAGAGACCTCAGGGCTGCATGTTTTGAGCCTAGTACTGATCCTGAAAAGCGTTTCCAACCCCACTTACAAGTAAAACTACCTAAAATGTGCCTGGCTGCTATTCACTGAAAAGCTCATTCTGTGTACATTTTTGGCATACGTTTGCTCCTGCCGGGTCAGCTGAGCAGCGAATTTCTATTTAACCACCTGCTATCATGAGAGACCTAACGGCTGCATGTTTGAGCCCAGTATGAGCCTGAAAAGCGTTTCCAACCCCACTTACAAATAAAACTAGCTAAAATGTGCCTGGCTGCTCTTCACTGAAAAGCTCATTCTACGTACAATTTTGGCATACGTTTGCTCCTGCCGGGTCAGCTGAGCAGCGAATTTCTATTTAACCACCTGCTATCATGAGAGACCTCAGGGCTGCATGTTTTGAGCCCAGTACTGATCCTGAAAAGTGTTTCCAACCCCACTTACAAGTAAAACTACCTAAAATGTGCCTGGCTGCTATTCACTGAAAAGCTCATTCTGTGTACATTTTTGACATACGTTTGCTCCTGCCGGGTCAGCTGAGCAGCGAATTTCTATTTAACCACCTGCTATCATGAGAGACCTCAGGGCTGCATGTTTTGAGCGCAGTACTGAGCCTGAAAAGCATTTCCAACCCCACTTACAAGTAAAACTAGCTAAAATATGCCTGGCTGCTATTCACTGAAAAGCTCATTCTGTGTACATTTTAGGCATACGTTTGCTCCTGCTGGGTCAGCCAAGTAGCAAATTTCTACTTAACCACCTGCTATCATGAGAGACCTCAGGGCTGCATGTTTTGAGCCCAGTACTGAGCCTGAAAAGCGTTTCCAACCCCACTTGCAAGTAAAACTTGCTAGAATGTGCCTGGCTGCTCTTCACTGCTTACATTTTTGGCATACGTTTGCTCCTATCGGGTCAGCTGAGCAGCGAATTTCTATTTAACCACCTGCTATCATGAGAGACCTCAGGGCTGCATCTTTTGAGCCCAGTACTGAGCCTGAAACGCGTTTCAAACCCCACTTACAAGTAAAACTAGCTAAAATGTGCCTGGCTGCTATTCACTGAAAAGCTCATTCTGCTTACATTTTTGGCATACGTTTGCTCCTACCGGGTCAGCTGAGCAGCAAATTTCTACTTAACCACCTGCTATCATGAGAGACCTCAGGGCTGCATGTTTTGAGCCCAGTACTGATCCTGAAAAGCGTTTCCAACCCCACTTACAAGTAAAACTTGCTAGAATGTGCCTGGCTGCTCTTTACTGAAAAGCTCATTCTGCGTACATTTTTGGCATACATTTGCTCCTGCCGGGTCAGCTGAGCAGCGAAGTTCTATTTAACCACCTGCTATCATGAGAGACCTCAGGGCTGCATCTTTTCAGCCCAGTACTGAGCCTGAAAAGCATTTCCAACCTCACTTACAAGTATAGCTAAAATGTGTCTGTGCTATTCACTGAAAAGCTCATTCTGCGTACATTTTTAGCACACGTTTGCTCCTGCCGGGTCAGCTGAGCAGCGAAGTTCTACTTACCTACCTCCTATCAGGAGAGACCTCAGAGCTGCATCTTTTGAGCCCAGTACTGAGCCTGAAAAGCATTTCCAACCCGACTTACAAGTAAAACTAGCTAAAATGTGCCTGGCTGCTATTCACTGAAAAGCTCATTCTGCTTAACATTTTTGGCATACGTTTGCTCCTACCGGGTCATCTGAGGAGCGAATTTCTATTTAACCACCTGCTATCATGAGAGACCTCAGGGCTGCATGTTTTGAAGCCAGTACTGAGCCTGAAAAGCGTTCCCAACCCCACTTACAAGTAAAACTAGCTAAAATGTGCCTGGCTGCTCTTCATTGAAAAGCTCATTCTGCGTACACTTTTTGGCATACGTTTGCTCCTGCCGGGTCAGCTGAGCAACAAATTTCTATTTAACCACCTGCTATCATGAGAGACCTCAGGGCTGCATGTTTTGAGCCCAGTACTGATCCTGAAAAGCGTTTCCAACCCCACTTACAAGTAAAACTAGCTAAAATGTGCCTGGCTGCTATTCACTGAAAAGCTCATTCTGTGTACATTTTGGGCATACGTTTGCTCCTGCTGGGTCAGCTGAGCAGCAAATTTCTACTTAACCACCTGCTATCAGGAGAGACCTCAGGGCTGCATGTTTTGAGCGCAGTACTGAGCCTGAAAAGCGTTTCCAACCCCACTTACAAGTAAAACTTGCTAGAATGTGCCTGGCTGCTATTCACTGAAAAGCTAATTCTGCTTACATTTTTGGCATACATTTGCTCCTGCCGGGTCAGCTGAGCAGCGAAGTTCTATTTAACCACCTGCTATCATGAGAGACCTCAGGGCTGCATCTTTTGAGCCCAGTACTGAGCCTGAAAAGCATTTCCAACCTCACTTACAAGTAAAACTAGCTAAAATGTGCCTGGCTGCTATTCACTGAAAAGCTCATTCTGTGTACATTTTTGGCATACGTTTGCTCCTGCCGGGTCAGCTGAGCAGCGAATTTCTATTTATCCACCTGCTATCATGAGAGACCTCAGGGCTGCATGTTTTGAGCCCAGTACTGAGCCTGAAAAGCGTTTCCAACCCCACTTGCAAGTAAAACTTGCTAGAATGTGCCTGGCTGCTCTTCACTGCTTACATTTTTGGCATATGTTTGCTCCTATCGGGTCAGCTGAGCAGCGAATTTCTATTTAACCACCTGCTATCAGGCGAGACCCCAGGGCTGCATCTTTTGAGCCCAGTACTGAGCCTGAAAAGCGTTTCAAACCCCACTTACAAGTAAAACTAGCTAAAATGTGCCTGGCTGCTATTCACTGAAAAGCTCATTCTGCTTACATTTTTGGCATACGTTTGCTGCTACCGGGTCAGCTGAGCAGCAAATTTCTATTTAACCACCTGCTATCATGAGATACCTCAGGGCTGCATGTTTTGAGGCCAGTACTGATCCTGAAAAGCGTTTCCAACCCCGCTTACAAGTAAAACTAGCTAAAATGTGCCTGGCTGCTATTCACTGAAAAGCTCATTCTGCGTACATTTTTGGCATACATTTGCTCCTGCCGGGTCAGCTGAGCAGCGAAGTTCTATTTAACCACCTGCTATCATGAGAGACCTCAGGGCTGCATCTTTTGAGCCCAGTACTGAGCCTGAAAAGCATTTCCAACCTCACTTACAAGTATAGCTAAAATGTGTCTGTGCTATTCACTGAAAAGCTCATTCTGCGTACATTTTTGGCATACGTTCGCTCCTGCCGGGTCAGCTGAGCAGCGAAGTTCTACTTACCTACCTCCTATCAGGAGAGACCTCAGAGCTGCATCTTTTGAGCCCAGTACTGAGCCTGAAAAGCATTTCCAACCCCACTTACAAGTAAAACTAGCTAAAATGTGCCTGGCTGCTATTCACTGAAAAGCTCATTCTGCTTACCATTTTTGACATACGTTTGCTCCTACCGGGTCAGCTGAGGAGCGAATTTCTATTTAACCACCTGCTATCATGAGAGACCTCAGGGCTGCATGTTTTGAGCCCAGTACTGATCCTGAAAAGCGTTTCCAACCCCACTTACAAGTAAAACTAGCTAAAATGTTCCTGGCTGCTATTCACTGAAAAGCTCATTCTGCTTACATTTTTGGCATACGTTTGCTCCTGCCGGGTTAGCTGAGCAGCGAATTTCTATTTAACCACCTGCTATCATGAGAGACCTCAGGGCTGCATGTTTTGAGCCCAGTACTGATCCTGAAAAGCGTTTCCAACCCCACTTACAAGTAAAACTAGCTAAAATGTGCCTGGCTGCTCTTCACTGAAAAGCTCATTCTGCGTACATTTTTGGCATACGTTTGCTCCTACAGGGTCAGCTGAGCAGCGAATTTCTATTTAACCACCTGCTATCATGAGACACCTCAGGGCTGCATCTTTTGAGCCCAGTACTGAGCCTGAAAAGCGTTTCAAACCCCACTTACAAGTAAAACTTGCTAGAATGTGCCTGGCTGCTCTTTACTGAAAAGCTCATTCTGCGTACATTTTTGGCATACGTTTGCTCCTACCGGGTCAGTTGAGCAGCGAATTTCTATTTAACCACCTGCTATCATGAGAGACCTCAGGGCTGCATGTTTTGAGCCCAGTACTGATCCTGAAAAGCGTTTCCAACCCCACTTACAAATACAACTAGCTAAAATGTGCCTGGCTGCTATATTCACTGAAAAGCTCATTCTGCGTACATTTTTGGCATACATTTGCTCCTGCTGGGTCAGCTGAACAGCGAAGTTCTACTTAACTACCTCCTATCAGGAGAGACCTCAGAGCTGCATCTTTTGAGCCCAGTACTGAGCCTGAAAAGCATTTCCAACCCCACTTACAAGTGAAACTAGCTAAAATGTGCCTGGCTGCTATATTCACTGAAAAGCTCATTCTGCGTACATTTCTGGCATACGTTTGCTCCTGCCGGGTCAGCTGAGCAGCGAAATTCTACTTAACCACCTGCTATCATCAGAGACCTCAGGGCTGCATGTTTTGAGCCCAGTACTGATCCTGAAAAGCGTTTCCAACCCCACTTACAAGTAAAACTAGCTAAAATGTGCCTGGCTGCTTACTGAAAAGCTCATTCTGCGTACATTTTTGGCATACGTTTGCTCCTGCCGGGTCAGCTGAGCAGCGAAGTTCTACTTAACTACCTCCTATCATGAGAGACCTCAGAGCTGCATCTTTTGAACCCAGTACTGAGCCTGAAAAGTATTTCCAACCCCACTTACAAGTAAAACTAGCTAAAATGTGCCTGGCTGCTCTTCACTGAAAAGCTCATTCTGCGTACATTTTTGGCATACGTTTGCTCCTACAGGGTCAGCTGAGCAGCGAATTTCTATTTAACCACCTGCTATCATGAGACACCTCAGGGCTGCATCTTTTGAGCCCAGTACTGAGCCTGAAAAGCGTTTCAAACCCCACTTACAAGTAAAACTTGCTAGAATGTGCCTGGCTGCTCTTTACAGAAAAGCTCATTCTGCGTACATTTTTGGCATACGTTTGCTCCTACCGGGTCAGCTGAGCAGCGAATTTCTATTTAACCACCTGCTATCACGAGAGACCTCAGGGCTGCATGTTTTGAGCCCAGTACTGATCCTGAAAAGCGTTTCCAACCCCACTTACAAATACAACTAGCTAAAATGTGCCTGGCTGCTATATTCACTGAAAAGCTCATTCTGCGTACATTTTTGGCATACATTTGCTCCTGCTGGGTCAGCTGAACAGCGAAGTTCTACTTAACTACCTCCTATCAGGAGAGACCTCAGAGCTGCATCTTTTGAGCCCAGTATGGAGCCTGAAAAGCATTTCCAACCCCACTTACAAGTGAAACTAGCTAAAATGTGCCTGGCTGCTATATTCACTGAAAAGCTCATTCTGCGTACATTTCTGGCATACGTTTGCTCCTGCCGGGTCAGCTGAGCAGCGAAATTCTACTTAACCACCTGCTATCATCAGAGACCTCAGGGCTGCATGTTTTGAGCCCAGTACTGATCCTGAAAAGCGTTTCCAACCCCACTTACAAGTAAAACTAGCTAAAATGTGCCTGGCTGCTATTCACTGAAAAGCTCATTCTATGTACATTGTTGGCATACGTTTGCTCCTGCCGGGTCAGCTGAGCAGCGAATTTCTATTTAACCACCTGCTATCATGAGACACCTCAGGGCTGCATGTTTTGAGACCAGTACTGATCCTGAAAAGCGTTTCCAACCCCACTTACAAGTAAAACTAGCTAAAATGTGCCTGGCTGCTAGTCACTGAAAAGCTCATTCTGCGTACATTTTTGGCATACGTTTGCTCCTGCCGGGTCAGCTGAGCAGCGAATTTCTATTTATCCACCTTCTATCATGAGAGACCTCAGGGCTGCATGTTTTGAGCCCAGTACTGAACCTGAAAAGCGTTTCCAACCCCACTAACAAGTAAAACTAGCTAAAATGTGCCTGGCTGCTATTCACTGAAAAGCTCATTCTGCGTACATTTTTGGCACAAATTTGCTCCTGCCGGATCAGCTGAGCAGCGAAGTTCTACTTAACTACCTCCTATCAGGAGAGACTTCAGAGCTGCATCTTTTGAGCCCAGTACTGAGCCTGAAAAGCATTTCCAACCCCACTTACAGGTAAAACTAGCTAAAATGTGCCTGGCTGCTATTCACTGAAAAGCTCATTCTGCTTACATTTTTGGCATATGTTTGCCCCTACCGGGTCAGCTGAGCAGCGAATTTCTATTTAACCACCTGCTATCATGAGAGACCTCCGGGCTGCATGTTTTGAGCCCAGTACTGAGCCTGAAAAGCGTTTCCAACCCCACTTACAAGTAAAACTAGCTAAAATGTGCCTGGCTGCTCTTCACTGAAAAGCTCATTCTGCGTACATTTTTGACATACGTTTGCTCCTGCCGGGTCAGCTGAGCAGCGAATTTCTATTTAACCACCTGCTATCACGAGAGACCTCAGGGCTGCATGTTTTGAGCCCAGTACTGATCCTGAAAAGCGTTTCCAACCCCACTTACAAGTAAAACTAGCTAAAATGTGCCTGGCTGCTATTCACTGAAAAGCTCATTCTGTGTACATTTTTGGCATACGTTTACTCCTGCTGGGTCAGCCAAGTGGCAAATTTCTACTTACCCACCTGCTATCATGAAAGACCTCAGGGCTGCATTTTTTGAGCACAGTACTGAGCCTGAAAAGCGTTTCCAACCCCACTTACAAGTAAAACTGGCTAAAATGTGCCTGGCTGCTTACTGAAAAGCTCATTCTGCATACATTTTTGGCATACGTTTGCTCCTGCCGGGTCAGCTGAGCAGCGAAGTTCTACTTAACTACTTCCTATCATGAGAGACCTCAGAGCTGCATCTTTTGAACCCAGTACTGAGCCTGAAAAGCATTTCCAACCCCACTTACAAGTAAAACTAGCTAAAATGTGCCTGGCTGCTCTTCACTGAAAAGCTCATTCTGCTTACATTTTTTTCATACGTTTTCTCCTGCCGGGTCAGCTGAGCAGCAAATTTCTATTTAACCACCTGCTATCATGAGAGACCTCAGGGCTGCATGTTTTGAGCCCAGTACTGATCCTGAAAAGCGTTTCTAACCCCACTTACAAGTAAAACTAGCTAAAATGTGCCTGGCTGCTATTTACTGAAAAGCTCATTCTGCGTACATTTTTGGCATACATTTGCTCCTGCCGGGTCAGCTGAGCAGCGAATTTCTATTTAACCACCTGCTATCATGAGAGACCTCAGGGCTGCATCTTTTGAGCCCAGTACTGAGCCTGAAAAGCGTTTCAAACCCCACTTACAAGTAAAACTTGCTAGAATGTGCCTGGCTGCTCTTTACTGAAAAGCTCATTCTGCGTACATTTTTGGCATACGTTTGCTCCTACCGGGTCAGCTGAGCAGCAAATTTCTATTTAACCACCTGCTATCATGAGAGACCTCAGGGCTGCATGTTTTGAGCCCAGTACTGATCCTGAAAAGCGTTTCCAACCCCACTTACAAATACAACTAGCTAAAATGTGCCTGGCTGCTATATTCACTGAAAAGCTCATTCTGCGTACATTTTTGGCATACATTTGCTCCTGCTGGGTCAGCTGAACAGCGAAGTTCTACTTAACTACCTCCTATCAGGAGAGACCTCAGAGCTGCATCTTTTGAGCCCAGTACTGAGCCTGAAAAGCATTTCCAACCCCACTTACAAGTGAAACTAGCTAAAATGTGCCTGGCTGCTATATTCACTGAAAAGCTCATTCTGCGTACATTTCTGGCATACGTTTGCTCCTGCCGGGTCAGCTGAGCAGCGAAATTCTACTTAACCACCTGCTATCATCAGAGACCTCAGGGCTGCATGTTTTGAGCCCAGTACTGATCCTGAAAAGCGTTTCCAACCCCACTTACAAGTAAAACTAGCTAAAATGTTCCTGGCTGCTTTTCACTGAAAAGCTCATTCTGCTTACATTTTTGGCATACGTTTGCTCCTGCCGGGTTAGCTGAGCAGCGAATTTCTATTTAACCACCTGCTATCATGAGAGACCTCAGGGCTGCATGTTTTGAGCCCAGTAATGATCCTGAAAAGCGTTTCCAACCCCACTTACAAGTAAAACTAGCTAAAATGTGCCTTGCTGCTATTCACTGAAAAGCTCATTCTATGTACATTTTTGGCATACGTTTGCTCCTGCCGGGTCAGCTGAGCAGCGAATTTCTATTTAACCACCTGCTATCATGAGACACCTCAGGGCTGCATGTTTTGAGACCAGTACTGATCCTGAAAAGCGTTTCCAACCCCACTTACAAGTAAAACTAGCTAAAATGTGCCTGGCTGCTTACTGAAAAGCTCATTCTGCGTACATTTTTGGCATACGTTTGCTCCTGCCGGGTCAGCTGAGCAGCGAAGTTCTACTTAACTACCTCCTATCATGAGAGACCTCAGAGCTGCATCTTTTGAACCCAGTACTGAGCCTGAAAAGTATTTCCAACCCAACTTACAAGTAAAATTAGCTAAAATGTGCCTGGCTGCTCTTCACTGAAAAGCTCATTCTGCTTACATTTTTGGCATACGTTTGCTCCTGCCGGGTTAGCTGAGCAGCAAATTTCTATTTAACCACCTGCTATCATGAGAGACCTCAGGGCTGCATGTTTTGAGCCCAGTACTGATCCTGAAAAGCGTTTCCAACCCGACTTACAAGTAAAACTAGCTAAAATGTGCCTGGCTGCTATTCACTGAAAAGCTCATTCTATGTACATTTTTGGCATACGTTTGCTCCTGCCGGGTCAGCTGAGCAGCGAATTTCTATTTAACCACCTGCTATCATGAGACACCTCAGGGCTGCATGTTTTGAGACCAGTACTGATCCTGAAAAGCGTTTCCAACCCCACTTACAAGTAAAACTAGCTAAAATGTGCCTGGCTGCTCTTCGCTGAAAAGCTCATTCTGCGTACATTTTTGGCATACGTTTGCTCCTGCTGAGTCAGCTGAGCAGCGAATTTCTATTAACCACCTGCTATCATGAGAGACCTCAGGGCTGCATCTTTTGAGCGCAGTACTGAGCCTGAAAAGCGTTTCCAACCCCACTTACAAGTAAAACTAGCTAAAATGTGCCTGGCTGCTCTTCACTGAAAAGCTCATTCTGCGTACATTTTTGGCATACATTTGCTCCTGCCGGGTCAGCTGAGCAGCGAAGTTCTACTTAACCACCTGCTATCAGGAGAGACCTCAGGGCTGCATGTTTTGAGCGCAGTACTGAGCCTGAAAAGCGTTTCCAACCCCACTTACAAGTAAAACTTGCTAGAATGTGCCTGGCTGCTATTCACTGAAAAGCTAATTCTGCTTACATTTTTGGCATACATTTGCTCCTGCCGGGTCAGCTGAGCAGCGAAGTTCTATTTAACCACCTGCTATCATGAGAGACCTCAGGGCTGCATCTTTTGAGCCCAGTACTGAGCCTGAAAAGCATTTCCAACCTCACTTACAAGTAAAACTAGCTAAAATGTGCCTGGCTGCTATTCACTGAAAAGCTCATTCTGTGTACATTTTTGGCATACGTTTGCTCCTGCCGGGTCAGCTGAGCAGCGAATTTCTATTTATCCACCTGCTATCATGAGAGACCTCAGGGCTGCATGTTTTGAGCCCAGTACTGAGCCTGAAAAGCGTTTCCAACCCCACTTGCAAGTAAAACTTGCTAGAATGTGCCTGGCTGCTCTTCACTGCTTACATTTTTGGCATATGTTTGCTCCTATCGGGTCAGCTGAGCAGCGAATTTCTATTTAACCACCTGCTATCAGGAGAGACCCCAGGGCTGCATCTTTTGAGCCCAGTACTGAGCCTGAAAAGCGTTTCAAACCCCACTTACAAGTAAAACTAGCTAAAATGTGCCTGGCTGCTATTCACTGAAAAGCTCATTCTGCTTACATTTTTGGCATACGTTTGCTGCTACCGGGTCAGCTGAGCAGCAAATTTCTATTTAACCACCTGCTATCATGAGATACCTCAGGGCTGCATGTTTTGAGGCCAGTACTGATCCTGAAAAGCGTTTCCAACCCCGCTTACAAGTAAAACTAGCTAAAATGTGCCTGGCTGCTATTCACTGAAAAGCTCATTCTGCGTACATTTTTGGCATACATTTGCTCCTGCCGGGTCAGCTGAGCAGCGAAGTTCTATTTAACCACCTGCTATCATGAGAGACCTCAGGGCTGCATCTTTTGAGCCCAGTACTGAGCCTGAAAAGCATTTCCAACCTCACTTACAAGTATAGCTAAAATGTGTCTGTGCTATTCACTGAAAAGCTCATTCTGCGTACATTTTTGGCATACGTTCGCTCCTGCCGGGTCAGCTGAGCAGCGAAGTTCTACTTACCTACCTCCTATCAGGAGAGACCTCAGAGCTGCATCTTTTGAGCCCAGTACTGAGCCTGAAAAGCATTTCCAACCCCACTTACAAGTAAAACTAGCTAAAATGTGCCTGGCTGCTATTCACTGAAAAGCTCATTCTGCTTACCATTTTTGACATACGTTTGCTCCTACCGGGTCAGCTGAGGAGCGAATTTCTATTTAACCACCTGCTATCATGAGAGACCTCAGGGCTGCATGTTTTGAGCCCAGTACTGATCCTGAAAAGCGTTTCCAACCCCACTTACAAGTAAAACTAGCTAAAATGTTCCTGGCTGCTATTCACTGAAAAGCTCATTCTGCTTACATTTTTGGCATACGTTTGCTCCTGCCGGGTTAGCTGAGCAGCGAATTTCTATTTAACCACCTGCTATCATGAGAGACCTCAGGGCTGCATGTTTTGAGCCCAGTACTGATCCTGAAAAGCGTTTCCAACCCCACTTACAAGTAAAACTAGCTAAAATGTGCCTGGCTGCTCTTCACTGAAAAGCTCATTCTGCGTACATTTTTGGCATACGTTTGCTCCTACAGGGTCAGCTGAGCAGCGAATTTCTATTTAACCACCTGCTATCATGAGACACCTCAGGGCTGCATCTTTTGAGCCCAGTACTGAGCCTGAAAAGCGTTTCAAACCCCACTTACAAGTAAAACTTGCTAGAATGTGCCTGGCTGCTCTTTACTGAAAAGCTCATTCTGCGTACATTTTTGGCATACGTTTGCTCCTACCGGGTCAGTTGAGCAGCGAATTTCTATTTAACCACCTGCTATCATGAGAGACCTCAGGGCTGCATGTTTTGAGCCCAGTACTGATCCTGAAAAGCGTTTCCAACCCCACTTACAAATACAACTAGCTAAAATGTGCCTGGCTGCTATATTCACTGAAAAGCTCATTCTGCGTACATTTTTGGCATACATTTGCTCCTGCTGGGTCAGCTGAACAGCGAAGTTCTACTTAACTACCTCCTATCAGGAGAGACCTCAGAGCTGCATCTTTTGAGCCCAGTACTGAGCCTGAAAAGCATTTCCAACCCCACTTACAAGTGAAACTAGCTAAAATGTGCCTGGCTGCTATATTCACTGAAAAGCTCATTCTGCGTACATTTCTGGCATACGTTTGCTCCTGCCGGGTCAGCTGAGCAGCGAAATTCTACTTAACCACCTGCTATCATCAGAGACCTCAGGGCTGCATGTTTTGAGCCCAGTACTGATCCTGAAAAGCGTTTCCAACCCCACTTACAAGTAAAACTAGCTAAAATGTGCCTGGCTGCTTACTGAAAAGCTCATTCTGCGTACATTTTTGGCATACGTTTGCTCCTGCCGGGTCAGCTGAGCAGCGAAGTTCTACTTAACTACCTCCTATCATGAGAGACCTCAGAGCTGCATCTTTTGAACCCAGTACTGAGCCTGAAAAGTATTTCCAACCCCACTTACAAGTAAAACTAGCTAAAATGTGCCTGGCTGCTCTTCACTGAAAAGCTCATTCTGCGTACATTTTTGGCATACGTTTGCTCCTACAGGGTCAGCTGAGCAGCGAATTTCTATTTAACCACCTGCTATCATGAGACACCTCAGGGCTGCATCTTTTGAGCCCAGTACTGAGCCTGAAAAGCGTTTCAAACCCCACTTACAAGTAAAACTTGCTAGAATGTGCCTGGCTGCTCTTTACAGAAAAGCTCATTCTGCGTACATTTTTGGCATACGTTTGCTCCTACCGGGTCAGCTGAGCAGCGAATTTCTATTTAACCACCTGCTATCACGAGAGACCTCAGGGCTGCATGTTTTGAGCCCAGTACTGATCCTGAAAAGCGTTTCCAACCCCACTTACAAATACAACTAGCTAAAATGTGCCTGGCTGCTATATTCACTGAAAAGCTCATTCTGCGTACATTTTTGGCATACATTTGCTCCTGCTGGGTCAGCTGAACAGCGAAGTTCTACTTAACTACCTCCTATCAGGAGAGACCTCAGAGCTGCATCTTTTGAGCCCAGTATGGAGCCTGAAAAGCATTTCCAACCCCACTTACAAGTGAAACTAGCTAAAATGTGCCTGGCTGCTATATTCACTGAAAAGCTCATTCTGCGTACATTTCTGGCATACGTTTGCTCCTGCCGGGTCAGCTGAGCAGCGAAATTCTACTTAACCACCTGCTATCATCAGAGACCTCAGGGCTGCATGTTTTGAGCCCAGTACTGATCCTGAAAAGCGTTTCCAACCCCACTTACAAGTAAAACTAGCTAAAATGTGCCTGGCTGCTATTCACTGAAAAGCTCATTCTATGTACATTGTTGGCATACGTTTGCTCCTGCCGGGTCAGCTGAGCAGCGAATTTCTATTTAACCACCTGCTATCATGAGACACCTCAGGGCTGCATGTTTTGAGACCAGTACTGATCCTGAAAAGCGTTTCCAACCCCACTTACAAGTAAAACTAGCTAAAATGTGCCTGGCTGCTCTTCGCTGAAAAGCTCATTCTGCGTACATTTTTGGCATACGTTTGCTCCTGCTGGGTCAGCTGAGCAGCGAATTTCTATTAACCACCTGCTATCATGAGAGACCTCAGGGCTGCATCTTTTGAGCGCAGTACTGAGCCTGAAAAGCGTTTCCAACCCCACTTACAAGTAAAACTAGCTAAAATGTGCCTGGCTGCTCTTCACTGAAAAGCTCATTCTGCGTACATTTTTGGCATACATTTGCTCCTGCCGGGTCAGCTGAGCAGCGAAGTTCTACTTAACCACCTGCTATCAGGAGAGACCTCAGGGCTGCATGTTTTGAGCACAGTACTGAGCCTGAAAAGCGTTTCCAACCCCACTTACAAGTAAAACTTGCTAGAATGTGCCTGGCTGCTATTCACTGAAAAGCTCATTCTGCTTACATTTTTGGCATACATTTGCTCCTGCCGGGTCAGCTGAGCAGCGAAGTTCTATTTAACCACCTGCTATCATGAGAGACCTCAGGGCTGCATCTTTTGAGCCCAGTACTGAGCCTGAAAAGCATTTCCAACCTCACTTACAAGTAAAACTAGCTAAAATGTGCCTGGCTGCTATTCACTGAAAAGCTCATTCTGTGTACATTTTTGGCATACGTTTGCTCCTGCCGGGTCAGCTGAGCAGCGAATTTCTATTTATCCACCTGCTATCACGAGAGACCTCAGGGCTGCATGTTTTGAGCCCAGTACTGAGCCTGAAAAGCGTTTCCAACCCAACTTACAAGTAAAACTAGCTAAAATGTGCCTGGCTGCTATTCACTGAAAAGCTCATTCTGTGTTCATTTTTGGCATACGTTTGCTCCTGCCGGGTCAGCCAAGTGGCAAATTTCTACTTAACCACCTGCTATCAGGAGAGACCTCAGGGCTCCATGTTTTGAGCCCAGTCCTGAGCCTGAAAAGCATTTCCAACCTCACTTACAAGTATAACTAAAATGTGTCTGTGCTATTCACTGAAAAGCTCATTCTGCGTACATTTTTGGCATACGTTCGCTCCTGCCGGGTCAGCTGAGCAGCGAAGTTCTACTTACCTACCTCCTATCAGGAGAGACCTCAGAGCTGCATCTTTTGAGCCCAGTACTGAGCCTGAAAAGCATTTCCAACCCCACTTACAAGTAAAACTAGCTAAAATGTGCCTGGCTGCTATTCACTGAAAAGCTCATTCTGCTTAACATTTTTTACATACGTTTGCTCCTACCGGGTCAGCTGAGGAGCGAATTTCTATTTAACCACCTGCTATCATGAGAGACCTCAGGGCTGCATGTTTTGAGCCCAGTACTGATCCTGAAAAGCGTTTCCAACCCCACTTACAAGTAAAACTAGCTAAAATGTTCCTGGCTGCTATTCACTGAAAAGCTCATTCTGCTTACATTTTTGGCATACGTTTGCTCCTGCCGGGTTAGCTGAGCAGCGAATTTCTATTTAACCACCTGCTATCATGAGAGACCTCAGGGCTGCATGTTTTGAGCCCAGTACTGATCCTGAAAAGCGTTTCCAACCCCACTTACAAGTAAAACTAGCTAAAATGTGCCTGGCTGCTATTCACTGAAAAGCTCATTCTATGTACATTTTTGGCATACGTTTGCTCCTGCCGGGTCAGCTGAGCAGCGAATTTCTATTTAACCACCTGCTATCATGAGACACCTCAGGGCTGCATGTTTTGAGACCAGTACTGATCCTGAAAAGCGTTTCCAACCCCACTGGAGTTCTGGACTTTTTGGTTCCGTCCAGAGGTGTCAGGGAACAACACCCGAAGACCCCGGAGTTCCACCTGCCTTGGTGCACAAATAAACAGAAACATGGGCTTCTCGATGGTGGCGTCAAAGACCAAAGGTTTATTACTGCAGGGACACAGAAGTCACAGAAACCACGCATGGGCAGTGTCTAGGAGCCTGTTCGATTTGTACAAAGAGGGTTGCTCCTTATATACAAAAAATTGTGCTCCAGGCAAATATTTCACATGTAGGTACATTCCCAAACCTTTGTGTCCTAAACAATAAATATTTGGCGTTACACAGGAACTGTCGATAATATCTGATGCCAAACATTACGAAGAGGGGTTCCCACTAGTTCATCACAATCCCTTGTCAATATTGCATTCAAGAGCCGGACCGCCTCATCGTAAATTTCGTTGCCTCCCCCTAATAAAGATTCAGAAAGAAAGGAACGGAGCCAGTTGTGGAAGATAGAAAAGTGGGATAAGGGATGTTTGTGGGTTGTAAATGGGCAAGGCTACCGGCTTCGGCCGCCTAATCATGATCGGGACAATGGACACGAGAACCAGTTCGGTAGGGCTGGCCTCGGGCAGAAGAGGCAGCCTTTGTTGAGTCATGCAGCTACAGCGTGTTCTGTTCCAAGGTGCACGTGTCACTTAAAGAGGTGAATCGTCGGCTAAGCCTACGTGTCCTTAATTGAAATGAAGTGATCAGAGGTTATTGCGTATGTGAGGGCAAGAAACACAAAAATGGCCGCCATGATCTAAGATGGATGCCATGGGTAGATCAGAAATGTGTTTGTAACAGGAGTACTCTTGCTCGTAGCATAGCGAAAACACCAGGATATGCTAAATGGATCATTTGCGGTTCGCTGATACCAATATTATGTATTTCCGACGATATTGAAAACACGGGTTCAAATCGTCACGGAACCTCAGACCCTCCTTTTGCCCTTACATAGGCAATTACTCAGTCTATGTCAGAGTCTAATTCTATGCTCATCAGGTCAGTGACATGCTGTTGTATCATCATCCTTTCTCGCGCCTTTTCTCCAAACGCAGGTGGTTTCCTAAAACAGGTTGCAGCACAGAGACTACACAGAGCAGGACCACACTGGATAATCAGGCAGCATGAGAAGAGGAATACTAAGATGACACCAATGACCATTAGAACCTTCCATCCCCACGCTGAGATCAGAGTCCAAAACCACTCCATGAAGGACCAGTTTCCCTTGTCTACATGAATAGAGTCGGAAATCTTGTGTAGTTTCGAGATCGCCTCATAGACTGTTGGAGCATTATTAGGAATAAAGACACAGCAGCTCGATTGGATCATTCTGCATACCCCACCTCGATCTGCAAGTATTACGTCTAGAACCATACGGTTCTGCAACGTCATGAGTCTATCCGCCTGAAGCTCAGCTGTCAAATTGCTAAGGGCACCAGCAGTTTCGGTGATAGTAGATTCAACTACCCGTGTTAGCTGACGTATGTTTCTACTATTGGCCATAGGCCCCCAGAACGGAAGGAAGCCTTTGAAGAAGTCTCCAGCTTCCTGACCAGCGGTATCTTCCTTGCTGAAAACACCTCTTGCTACTCTGGTTTTGTGGTAATCGGATGAAGCAGTGTATGTTGGAGGCAACAATCGAGCAATATAACATGATCCTGAAAAGTCAGCAGGCAACCATGTATATGCCCTATCTCGGCAGATGAAGTAGGTACCTCTAGCAGTAAGAAAAGCAGGAGAAGAGTTAGACGGAAACACGTAAGTCTCTACGCACTCACTCCTCCCTAGCTGAGCTCTCGGATTTCTCCCATTACCTTGCAAACAGACTTGACCTCGGTGAGGTACGACCCAGATTGGAGTTGAGCTTTTACGCTTGCTTTCTCCCAAACTAAGGCGATACTCTGAAGAATTCCAACTTAAATATACTCGCAATTCGTCTCTAGGGTAAGATGGAGTATTATTGACGTCCTTGATCATGTCAATAATTCCCTGGACTAAAGCTTTGTTGGCAGAGTTATATTTAGTGGAACGTGGTGGACGCGGAGGATAGGTTTCAAGGGCATAAGCAAAGATGGTTTGAAGGGCCTGAAATGATCCATTATAGCTGAAAGGCAAAACCAGATAGGGAATGCCTTTATCCATAGTGTGGGGTATCAAGCCACACACCCAGCAGTCTGTAGTGTTAACTACCAGTTGGTGTTGGTGCAAGAGTTGTACAAAAGTGTTATTAATGAATTCTGAGCGTCGAGCTTGCTCATGTTCAGGAAACGAGTGAAAAGAGTGTATAGAAGAAACAGTAGAAGTAGCAGGATCAAGGGGAGGTACTGTGGTTACTGGCATAAAAATCAAACTCATACCAAAGACGATTCCACCCACCAACGTTATCAAAACAATCAAAAATGTAATGGCACATTGTATCAAAAAGCATTTGCTGTGAAGAATTCTGTAAAGTCTGTTTCTGCGAACATAAATCACATTTTCTCGTTGCAGCGCAGGAAGCTCCATCTTCTACAATCCGCTCGCGACCACTGATGATGTGTACGTAGATGAAAATGCCTCTATTAGCCCTGGGAGTTCCCAGAACCAACAGAAAGATCGACCTTGTGTCAGACCCCCGCAGATTCAACTAGGCACACAGCCACGACCCTACGGCTACCCAGACGGCAAGGCAATTTTAAAAACAATAAAACAATAGCAAACTTCCTGGCTGAAGGCAAAAGTTCAAAATTTCAAAATATCACAATAGGCAGTTGCCTGCTTTATTTGTCCATATTACGAGGTCGTAAATTGTATCTTTGCTTTGCAGGTACTGTTTGATCGGTGAATAACGTATCACTAGTAGCTGTTGCAGTGTTCAAGTTCGCAGATGACAGAGTTTTTTCTGATGCAGGGGACAAATGTTCAGAGTTCAAAGGAGTCTTTTCAGGAGGAGAGTCAGATTTCGGAGTGTCGGTAATCAATTCGGCATCGCTGAAAGGGATGAACTTTGGCGTTTTTTCAAATTCTGAGGCACCAATTCCCTTCTTCACCCAGTCGTCGTAAGGAAGTGGCAAAGGTACTCGTTTGACATGAGACGCATGTACCCAGTGCTTGCAACCAGCTACGCGAACTGCGGTTCTTGTCACAAGCAGGACTTGGAACGGGCCGACGAATCTTTGCTGAAGGTTCTTCGTCCTCGCGAAGTTTCTGATCACAACTTGATCGCCGGGTTTCAGCTGATGCCCTGGACTCTCCGGAGGCTTTGGCAATGCATCGAAAACCTGTTGGTGAATAAGACTCAATTTAGCAGTCAAGTCGTAAAGGTAGTCTATCAACATAGGATATTCTAGAGAACAAAACTCCTTTGGCCTAGGCACACCCCACACATTTGCCGGGCGGCCAAAGACAATCTCATAGGGACTAAGCCCTACTCTGGAATGCACAGTTGCTCTTGTTGATAACAAAGCCAAAGGTAGTGCGTCTGGCCAGGACAAACCCGTGGATGCTTGTATTTTGGCTAGTTTTAGTTTGAGGGTGCCATTGTAACCCTCAACTAAACCAGCAGACTGGGGATGGTTTGCACTATGGAACTTCTGTTTGATGCCCAAACCGGCACACACACTCTGCATAACTTTCCCTATGAACTCACTTCCGTTATCTGACCATACAATCCGTGGCATTCCGAACCTAGGGAAATATTCTTTGAGAAGAATTTTGGCAGTTGATAGGGCAGTATTGTCCTTTAGTGGATATGCTTCGATCCATCTGGAAAAAGCACAGACTACCACCAGGACGTATTTCAAATTATTACACCGATCCATGTGAATGAAGTCTAACTGAATCACTTCAAAGGGGCAGGAAGGAGGAGCGAAGTGACCAGCAGGAGTTGGAGTTCCCTTGCCAGGATTATGCATCAGGCATACCATACAATTTTTCACCACTCTCTCTGCACATTTACTGATCCCATCATTCTTCCAGACTGGAGCCAACATCTTACATATCCCTTTAGAACTTATATGCGCTACTCCATGCGCCATCGTCACCACTGCAAGCACATACGCATCAGGCAACATCCAACGCTGTTGTTCTGACAAATCAATCCAACACCCACTCAAATCCAACTTGCCCGTACTTTCTCTCCATACACGTTTTTCCTCCTCAGTTGCCTCTTTCTGAATCTCTTTCACACTTTCCATTGTATCCTCACACATTCCAGACTCAGAAATCCATCTTGCAGACGTAGCAACATACATTCTACTCATCATGTCTCTAGCTGTCTGTTTAGCAGTTTCATCAGCAAAAGCATTCCCACGACCAACATCATCCGTGATTGCTTTATGAGCACTGCACTTCACAATCGCAACTTCAGTCGGCAAGGTTAGAGATTCCAACAGGTCGTTAACTAGCTGACCATGTTGAATCTTAGTCCCATGGGACGTAATGAAACCTCTTTCTTTCCACAAACGGCCAAAACTATGGGCCACGCCAAATGCGTACTGACTATCTGTAAACACATTCACTCTCTTTCCCCTAGCTAAAACACACACTCTTGTTAGAGCTATTAATTCTGCAGCTTGGGCAGAATTCTGACTCACTCTTGCAGTCTCCACAATCGTTTTTAGAGTCGTTACCGCATAGGCAGCAGTCACATCACCGTTCTCCAATTTAAAACATGACCCATCCACATACAGCATGCCATCTGGATCTGACAATGGAGTGTCTTTTAAATCAATACGTCCTTTTGTCTCTTCCTCCGTTCTAAAACAACAATCGTGGGGCTCGGAATCACTCGACTCTTGATTAGCCGGCAACAACGTTGCTGGATTCAATACATTACATCTTTTGATCTGAATATGACTCGCTAATAATGTCAGCTCATAACCAGATAATCTCGCACTGGTAAGGTGTTGTGTCTTAGTTCGATTCATGAGTGTGTCCACAGCATGAGGAACCATGACCACTAGCATGTTGTTCATCACCAAACCAGCAGATTGTCGAATGGAAGCCGCAGCTGCCGCTGTAGCTCTCAAACAACTAGGTAACGCTCTAGCTACTGGATCTAATGTTGATGAAAAATAGGCACAAGGGCGTTGTTTATCACCAAATGTCTGTGTCAGAACACTCAACGTGCAACCTTCTCTCTCGTGAACGTAGAGCGTGAATGGCTTGCTGTAATCAGGTGTACCTAATACAGGAGCTGAACACAGTGCATTTCGTAACTCAGAAAAGCTCTCCTGACATTCATCAGACCATGGCACCGGACTCGGAACATTTTTCCCAGTCAAAGCTACCAACGGTTTTGCTAAAAGAGAAAAATTTGGGATCCACTGCCTACAGTAAGAGGTAATACCTAAAAAGGCACGCACTTCTCTCTGCGTGCGAGGAACACTCATCTGCGTAATTGCTTTTATTCTCTCTGGGGTCAACTTCCTTCCCTCCTTTGACAAGAGATGACCTAGGTAGGTCACTTCTTGGCAGCAGTATTGCATTTTCGAAGGTGATACCTTATGATTCAAATTAGACAAATGATGCAATAATGAAATCGTAGCTGCTTTGCAAGTTTCCTTGTCATCGGCAGCCACTAGAAGATCGTCTACATACTGCACTAGAGCAGAGCCTGGAGGAAGGACAAAGGAATCTAACTGACTCTTTAATGCTTGACTGTAAATGGATGGGCTCTCACAATAGCCTTGTGGAGCGCGTTTAAATCTGAAACTTCGACCTCCTAGACAGAAGCCGAAAAGATCCCTGCTTTCTTCGGATATCGGAATGCTGAAAAAGGCATTCTTCAAGTCGATGACTGAAAACCATGTGGCTGTAGCAGGAATCAATGTTAACAAGGCAGTAATGTCTGGAACTACAGGAAACTGCGGGACCACAATCTTATTAACTTCTCTGAGGTCGATGACAAACCTATACACTGGAGGCTTTGTAGGATCAGTTCGTTTCAAAATCGGTAATACAGGACTGTTACAGACATTTCCTCTAGTTTCTTCAACTACACCTTTCTTAATCAAATCTTGTACAATCAATAAAAGTGCTCGTTCACCTTCACTAGATATTTTATATTGAGGAATTCGTGGAAATTTTACATTTGCTTTCAAAGTGACTACATATGGTGGTATTTCTAAAAGGCCTACATCGTTAGGACCAGTCGCCCAAAGAGTATCAGGGAGTGAACGCAGCTCTGGCGGGAGTGCATCCATTGACAAGTACATCGGAGAGGTGATTCTTTTGCCCAATGTAAGCTGTACTCCTTCCGGAGAACAGTACAATGTCGCATATAGGCGTTTTAACAAGTCTAAACCAAGCAGATTTTCATTACAACCTGTCGTCAAAATTAGGGGTGCTTTCAATTGACACGGTCCAACAGAAATAGACAAAGGACCAGATATGGTGTTGTAAACAGGGGCGCCTGAAAAACCTACAGAAACATTTGTTGAGCCGGACAAAGGGTGCGCCAGGGAGTTTCGCATGAATGATAGAACTTTTTGCTGCACCAGTATCCAACAGAAACGGTTCGACTACACCTGATGTTGCTACTGCGACATAAGGCCCACTCTGATCCACTGGAACTGATACTACTCCCTCTCTCTGTCCATGGCTGTCCTAGTACCCATTTTGCTGAAATCCCTCATCCACTTCACAATAGTCCTCAACAAGATACTGTTGAGATCTATTTTGCTGAGCAGACTGTCCATTTCGTTGATCAAAGTGATTGGAAGGGCGATCATTCGTCTGTGGAGGCATAGCACCTCGCCCTCGACCTCTAGAATTTTGCACAAAACCACCACGACCTCTCTGAGCTGCTGCTGCGTTATTTTGCGCTAAGACTGGACACTCATTCTTGTAGTGACCCTCTTTCTTACAGTACGCACACTGATTCCACTGATATTGAGGTCTCGGTGAACTATAATCTGTTCTTTGATACGAGCCCTGTTGCGTATTATTCTGATTTGTATGAGGCGGATACGCCTGTTGCAAGAGAACTTTAATCTTTAAGTCTTTCGTTTTCTTATCTGATTTCTCTTTCTCCTCTTTATCCCTATTTTCATAATACTGTGCAGTTGCAAGTATTTGCGCAGTTGTAGAGACAGCCCACGCACTCTCGGAATCTTTTAATTTGTTGCATAGCTCAGGTAACAAATTATGTACGAACTTATCGACAAACAGTCTCTGTCCTCCTTCTGTGCTCATATCCTGACCACTATGATCTACAAAAGTCTCTTCGAACCTCGTGAAAAAGTCGGAGACACTTTCGTCTTTCTTTTGCCTGCATGCGGACAACTTGTCCCAATTAACACGCAATGCGGGCATCAGAGTCTTCATTAAGTCGATTATTCTACCTGGAAGATTAGCAATTAGGGGTTCGGGTTTTGAACCACCTATTTGCTGACCATCCGCTGCAATGATAGCTGCCCAATCACCACCTAGGGCAACTGGATGATTCTCTTTACGAATTTTAGCCCAAATTGGTTGCGGAACTACATTACCAAATAACATATCAATGTCCGCCAGATTCATTACACAGGCCTCAACTGTCTGTGTTAATTCTTTATAGTATCCGGCAGGATTCTTACGCGGGTCTGGCAAGGCCTGCTTCACTGCTAGCACTTCGGCTCGTTTCCATGGAATGTGTATCCACACTCTTTGGAATTGGGCCGGAGCAGCTACAATACCATTAGCATTATCAGCTTGTACAGCTTCGCGCCAAATTGGAGGAACCTCCCTCATTGGATATTGGCGACTTAGCTTCATCTTACTTTTCTCTAAATCTCTTGGTGAACGAAGTGATGGATCACTCCTATAACTTAAAATCAGTTCCATCGCTTCTTCTATATTTTGACCTACTATCATTCCTGCAGCAAACTCTTCCTGAACCTTAATTAAGTCTTCTAAATTCGATTCAACATCATCTTCTTCTATTTCCTCACGTAAAAGCGAGCACATCTCATCAAAGACATACCGTTGCGTTGGTTCCTTCCATTGCATAAATGTATCTAGCACATCTCTCGTACTATATCTCCTACTCTTCGAAATCCATCTGAGAGCCGTGGAATCTAAAATTCCCCGTTCCTCAGTACTCGGAAGCTGACTACGTCTTTGAACAGAGTCAGAAGTAGGAGTCTTGATTAAAGTTTTATAGAGAGGGGACAGAATGCTAGAAACAGAATCAGTGATTCTTCGACGAACAGAAAGTGGAGTCAACACACTCGCAGACGCAGAGAACACAGTAGAAGTAGGGACAGATAGCGGGACAGTAGGAGTATCGAGGAAGATAGTTTGTGGAACAGTAGGTGTAAGCGAAACAGATACAGGTATAGAAGTCGGCAATCCAGGAGGAGGAGGTGCCGTAGGAGCATTCATATTGACCACAGGAGGTACAGGAGCTTGATTCTGAGGAGCAGGAGCAGGAATACCAGGTTGTCCAGCAACCGGCAATTGAACATTCGGTAAAGGTGGAGCCGTAGCACCTTGTGCATACGGTGGAGGTGACCTTAACAAATAAGACAACAAAGGATCGTTTTCGGGGTCCTCCAGTATCTTAGCTGTTTTCGATGGCAAGGCAGGATAGCACTTGTCGATCGCTAAATTATGCTCTCTAATGGCCACCTCTATGGCCTTCTCAGACTCGTTAACTTGCAACTGTTTAGCCGCTTGTTCTAGAGTCAACTCTTCTTGCTCTTTCTTCAATCTTTTAATTTCTCTCTGTTTAGATTCTTTTCGCCAGTAACGGAAAGAATCAAACATTGCCGGCCGGGCTTTCTTCCTAAACAATTTCGCTTCTAAATTATCAAGGATTTCGGGTTCAAAACTACCATGCAGTGGCCAACTAAGGACACCATCCTTTTTCGTATAGCGGACCCACACCTCATTATAAGATATAGGACCCACACCATGTTTACAGTACAAGTCATATAAGGGAGTCCCAATCGGAGGAACCAGACATGAGTCCTCCAATCGTGAATCGCTATTGCAACCAAAGCACGACAACATACAATTTCTCCGACTTACCATTTTGCAATCCGGAACACAGAACAAACAAAACACGAAACAGATATGTGCACCTGAACCAAGAACTTAGGCCTACCAAAAGCGAACTGATGTATCGATACCCAAACTAAACCAAATAGATTATCGTAACCAGAACAACCAGTGATAATCTTACGAAACCAAACCAAACCAAGAACCAAAAAGGATTTTAACAACCCTCACGAAGTAACCAACTAGCAACCACTAAATACTTAACTGAGGCACTGAAGACGTCACCAAGGAGAAACCCGTCACGTTTCGCCGTACTAAGGACTGCACCTCGGGTCCAAGACAGGGCGACGGTCAAGGCAACGGCCCACTGCAGCCGTCCTGAACGGGAACCTTCGTGGAAGAGAACTTCGGGCCACTTTTGCGATATTCCGGGATCGATGAAGTGGGGCGCCTCCCTCAGGAATCTTCACACGAAGCTTCTCGAACTCTTCAGGCTTTTGGACCGGTACGGAATGACGTCGCCCTACGTTGGGCGCCGATTGGAGTTCTGGACTTTTTGGTTCCGTCCAGAGGTGTCAGGGAACAACACCCGAAGGCCCCGGAGTTCCACCTGCCTTGGTGCACAAATAAACAGAAACACGGGCTTCTCGATGGTGGCGTCAAAGACCAAAGGTTTATTACTGCAGGGACACAGAAGTCACAGAAACCACGCATGGGCAGTGTCTAGGAGCCTGTTCGATTTGTACAAAGAGGGTTGCTCCTTATATACTAAAAATTGTGCTCCAGGCAAATATTTCACATGTAGGTACATTCCCAAACCTTTGTGTCCTAAACAATAAATATTTGGCGTTACACAGGAACTGTCGATAATATCTGATGCCAAACATTACGAAGAGGGGTTCCCACTAGTTCATCACAATCCCTTGTCAATATTGCATTCAAGAGCCGGACCGCCTCATCGTAAATTTCGTTGCCTCCCCCTAATAAAGATTCAGAAAGAAAGGAACGGAGCCAGTTGTGGAAGATAGAAAAGTGGGATAAGGGATGTTTGTGGGTTGTAAATGGGCAAGGCTACCGGCTTCGGCCGCCTAATCATGATCGGGACAATGGACACGAGAACCAGTTCGGTAGGGCTGGCCTCGGGCAGAGGAGGCAGCCTTTGTCGAGTCATGCAGCTACAGCGTGTTCTGTTCCAAGGTGCACGTGTCACTTAAAGAGGTGAATCGTCGGCTAAGCCTACGTGAAATGAAGTGATCAGAGGTTATTGCGTATGTGAGGGCAAGAAACACAAAAATGGCCGCCATGATCTAAGATGGATGCCATGGGTAGATCAGAAATGTGTTTGTAACAGGAGTACTCTTGCTCGTAGCATAGCGAAAACACCAGGATATGCTAAATGGATCATTTGCGGTTCGCTGATACCAATATTATGTATTTCCGATGATATTGAAAACACGGGTTCAAATCGTCAAAGAACCTCACCACTTACAAGTAAAACTAGCTAAAATGTGCCTGGCTGCTATTCACTGAAAAGCTCATTCTGCTTACATTTTTGGCATACGTTTGCTGCTACCGGGTCAGCTGAGCAGCAAATTTCTATTTAACCACCTGCTATCATGAGATACCTCAGGGCTGCATGTTTTGAGCCCAGTACTGATCCTGAAAAGCGTTTCCAACCCCACTTACAAGTAAAACTAGCTAAAATGTGCCTAGCTGCTATTCACTGAAAAGCTCATTCTGCGTACATTTTTGGCTTACATTTGCTCCTGCCGGGTCAGCTGAGCAGCGAAGTTCTATTTAACCACCTGCTATCATGAGAGACCTCAGGGCTGCATCTTTTGAGCCCAGTACTGAGCCTGAAAAGCATTTCCAACCTCACTTACAAGTATAGCTAAAATGTGTCTGTGCTATTCACTGAAAAGCTCATTCTGCGTACATTTTTGGCATACGTTCGCTCCTGCCGGGTCAGCTGAGCAGCGAAGTTCTACTTACCTACCTCCTATCAGGAGAGACCTCAGAGCTGCATCTTTTGAGCCCAGTACTGAGCCTGAAAAGCATTTCCAACCCCACTTACAAGTAAAACTAGCTAAAATGTGCCTGGCTGCTATTCACTGAAAAGCTCATTCTGCTTAACATTTTTGACATACGTTTGCTCCTACCGGGTCAGCTGAGGAGCGAATTTCTATTTAACCACCTGCTATCATGAGAGACCTCAGGGCTGCATGTTTTGAGCCCAGTACTGAGCCTGAAAAGCGTTCCCAACCCCACTTACAAGTAAAACTAGCTAAAATGTGCCTGGCTGCTCTTCATTGAAAAGCTCATTCTGCGTACATTTTTGGCATACGTTTGTCCTGCCGGGTCAGCTGAGCAACGAATTTCTATTTAACCACCTGCTATCATGAGAGACCTCAGGGCTGCATGTTTTGAGCCCAGTACTGATCCTGAAAAGCGTTTCCAACCCCACTTACAAGTAAAACTAGCTAAAATGTGCCTGGCTGCCATTCACTGAAAAGCTCATTCTGTGTACATTTTTGGCATACGTTTGCTCCTGCTGGGTCAGCTGAGCAGCGAATTTCTATGTAACCACCTGCTATCATGAGAGACCTCAGGGCTGCATCTTTTGAGCGCAGTACGTATCCTGAAAAGCGTTTCCAACCCCACTTACAAGTAAAACTAGCTAAAATGTGCCTGGCTGCTCTTCACTGAAAAGCTCATTCTGCGTACATTTTTGGCATACGTTTGCTCCTGCCGGGTTAGCTGAGCAGCGAATTTCTAGTTAACCACCTGCTATCATGAGAGACCTCAGGGCTGCATCTTTTGAGCACAGTACTGAGCCTGAAAAGCGTTTCCAACCCCACTTACAAGTAAAACTAGCTAAAATATGCCTGGCTGCTCTTCACTGAAAAGCTCATTCTGCGTACATTTTTGGCACAAATTTGCTCCAGCCGGGTCAGCTGAGCAGCGAAGTTCTACTTAACTACCTCCTATCAGGAGAGACTTCAGAGCTGCATCTTTTGAGCCCAGTACTGAGCCTGAAAAGCATTTCCAACCCCACTTACAAGTAAAACTAGCTAAAATGTGCCTGGCTGCTACTCACTGAAAAGCTCATTCTGCTTACATTTTTGACATATGTTTGCCCCTACCGGGTCAGCTGAGCAGCGAATTTTTATTTAACCACCTGCTATCATGAGAGACCTCCGGGCTGCATGTTTTGAGCCCAGTACTGAGCCTGAAAAGCGTTTCCAACCCCACTTACAAGTAAAACTAGCTAAAATGTGCCTGGCTGCTCTTCACTGAAAAGCTCATTCTGCGTACATTTTTGGCATACGTTTGCTCCTGCCGGGTCAGCTGTGCAGCGAATTTCTATTTAACCACCTGCTATCATGAGAGACCTCAGGGCTGCATGTTTTGAGCCCAGTACTGAGCCTGAAAAGCGTTTCAAACCCCACTTACAAGTAAAACTTGCTAGAATGTGCCTGGCTGCTCTTAACTGAAAAGCTCATTCTGCGTACATTTTAGGCATACGTTTGCTCATACCGGGTCAGCTGAGCAGCGAATTTCTATTAACCACCTGCTATCATGAGAGACCTCAGGGCTGCATGTTTTGAGCCCAGTACTGATCCTGAAAAGCGTTTCCAACCCCACTTACAAGTAAAACTAGCTAAAATGTGCCTGGCTGCTATATTCACTGAAAAGCTCATTCTGCGTACATTTTTGGCATACATTTGCTCCTGCTGGGTCAGCTGAGCAGCGAAGTTCTACTTAACTACCTCCTATCAGGAGAGACCTCAGAGCTGCCTCTTTTGACCCCAGTACTGAGCCTGAAAAGCATTTCCAACCCCACTTACAAGTGAAACTAGCTAAAATGTGCCTGGCTGCTATATTCACTGAAAAGCTCATTCTGCGTACATTTCTGGCATACGTTTGCTCCTGCCGGGTCAGCTGAGCAGCGAAGTTCTACTTAACTATCTCCTATCATGAGAGACCTCCGGGCTGCATGTTTTGAGCCCAGTACTGAGCCTGAAAAGCGTTTCCAACCCCACTTACGAGTAAAACTAGCTAAAATGTGCCTGGCTGCTCTTCACTGAAAAGCTCATTCTGCGTACATTTTTGGCATACGTTTGCTCCTGCCGGGTCAGCTGAGCAGCGTATTTCTATTTAACCACCTGCTATCATGAGAGACCTCAGGGCGGCATGTTTTGAGCCCAGTACTGATCCTGAAAAGCGTTTCCAAACCCACTTACAAGTAAAACTAGCTAAAATGTGCCTGGCTGCTATTCACTGAAAAGCTCATTCTGTGTACATTTTTGGCATACGTTTACTCCTGCTGGGTCAGCCAAGTTTCAAATTTCTACTTAACCACCTGCTATCATGAAAGACCTCAGGGCTGCATTTTTTGAGCGCAGTACTGAGCCTGAAAAGCGTTTACAACCCCACTTACAAGTAAAACTAGCTAAAATGTGCCTGGCTGCTATTCACTGAAAAGCTCATTCTGCTTACATTTTTGGCATACATTTGCTCCTGCTGGGTCAGCTGAGCAGCGAAGTTCTATTTAACCACCTGCTATCATGAGAGACCTCAGGGCTGCATCTTTTGAGCCCAGTACTGAGCCTGAAAAGCATTTCCAACCTCACTTACAAGTAAAACTAGCTAAAATGTGCCTGGCTGCTATTCACTGAAAAGCTCATTCTGCGTACATTTTTGGCATACGTTTGCTCCTGCCGGGTCAGCTGAGCAGCGAATTTCTATTTATCCACCTGCTATCATGAGAGACCTCGGGGCTGCATGTTTTGAGCCCAGTACTGAGCCTGAAAAGCGTTTCCAACCCAACTTACAGGTAAAACTAGCTAAAATGTGCCTGGCTGCTATTCACTGAAAAGCTCATTCTGTGTTCATTTTTGGCATACGTTTGCTCCTGCCGGGTCAGCCAAGTGGCAAATTTCTACTTAACCATCTGCTATCAGGAGAGACCTCAGGGCTCCATGTTTTGAGCCCAGTCTTGAGCCTGAAAAGCGTTTCCAACCCCACTTGCAAGTAAAACTTGCTAGAATGTGCCTGGCTGCTCTTCACTGCTTACATTTTTGGCATATGTTTGCTCCTATCGGGTCAGCTGAGCAGCGAATTTCTATTTAACCACCTGCTATCATGAGAGACCTCAGGGCTGCATCTTTTGAGCCCAGTACTGAGCCTGAAAAGAGTTTCAAACCCCACTTACAAGTAAAACTAGCTAAAATGTGCCTGGCTGCTATTCACTGAAAAGCTCATTCTGCTTACACTTTTGGCATACGTTTGCTGCTACCGGGTCAGCTGAGCAGCAAATTTCTATTTAACCACCTGCTATCATGAGTGAGATACCTCAGGGCTGCATGTTTTGAGCCCAGTACTGATCCTGAAAAGCGTTTCCAACCCCACTTACAAGTAAAACTAGCTAAAATGTGCCTGGCTGCTATTCACTGAAAAGCTCATTCTGCGTACATTTTTGGCATACATTTGCTCCTGCCGGGTCAGCTGAGCAGCGAAGTTCTATTTAACCACCTGCTATCATGAGAGACCTCAGGGCTGCATCTTTTGAGCCCAGTACTGAGCCTGAAAAGCATTTCCAACCTCACTTACAAGTATAGCTAAAATGTGTCTGTGCTATTCACTGAAAAGCTCATTCTGCGTACATTTTTGGCATACGTTCGCTCCTGCCGGGTCAGCTGAGCAGCGAAGTTCTACTTACCTACCTCCTATCAGGAGAGACCTCAGAGCTGCATCTTTTGAGCCCAGTACTGAGCCTGAAAAGCATTTCCAACCCCACTTACAAGTAAAACTAGCTAAAATGTGCCTGGCTGCTATTCACTGAAAAGCTCATTCTGCTTAACATTTTTGACATACGTTTGCTCCTACCGGGTCAGCTGAGGAGCGAATTTCTATTTAACCACCTGCTATCATGAGAGACCTCAGGGCTGCATGTTTTGAGCCCAGTACTGAGCCTGAAAAGCGTTCCCAACCCCACTTACAAGTAAAACTAGCTAAAATGTGCCTGGCTGCTCTTCATTGAAAAGCTCATTCTGCGTACATTTTTGGCATACGTTTGTCCTGCCGGGTCAGCTGAGCAACGAATTTCTATTTAACCACCTGTTATCATGAGAGACCTCAGGGCTGCATCTTTTGAGCCCAGTACTGATCCTGAAAAGCGTTTCCAAACCCACTTACAAGTAAAACTAGCTAAAATGTGCCTGGCTGCCATTCACTGAAAAGCTCATTCTGTGTACATTTTTGGCATACGTTTGCTCCTGCTGGGTCAGCTGAGCAGCGAATTTCTATGTAACCACCTGCTATCATGAGAGACCTCAGGGCTGCATCTTTTGAACGCAGTACGTATCCTGAAAAGCGTTTCCAACCCCACTTACAAGTAAAACTAGCTAAAATGTGCCTGGCTGCTCTTCACTGAAAAGCTCATTCTGCGTACATTTTTGGCATACGTTTGCTCCTGCCGGGTTAGCTGAGCAGCGAATTTCTAGTTAACCACCTGCTATCATGAGAGACCTCAGGGCTGCATCTTTTGAGCACAGTACTGAGCCTGAAAAGCGTTTCCAACCCCACTTACAAGTAAAACTAGCTAAAATATGCCTGGCTGCTCTTAACTGAAAAGCTCATTCTGCGTACATTTTTGGCACAAATTTGCTCCTGCCGGGTCAGCTGAGCAGCAAAGTTCTACCTAACTACCTCCTATCAGGAGAGACTTCAGAGCTGCATCTTTTGAGCCCAGTACTGAGCCTGAAAAGCATTTCCAACCCCACTTACAAGTAAAACTAGCTAAAATGTGCCTGGCTGCTACTCACTGAAAAGCTCATTCTGCTTACATTTTTGACATATGTTTGCCCCTACCGGGTCAGCTGAGCAGCGAATTTCTATTTAACCACCTGCTATCATGAGAGACCTCCGGGCTGCATGTTTTGAGCCCAGTACTGAGCCTGAAAAGCGTTTCCAACCCCACTTACAAGTAAAACTAGTTAAAATGTGCCTGGCTGCTCTTCACTGAAAAGCTCATTCTGCGTACATTTTTGGCATACGTTTGCTCCTGCCGGGTCAGCTGTGCAGCGAATTTCTATTTAACCACCTGCTATCATGAGAGACCTCAGGGCTGCATGTTTTGAGCCCAGTACTGAGCCTGAAAAGCGTTTCAAACCCCACTTACAAGTAAAACTTGCTAGAATGTGCCTGGCTGCTCTTAACTGAAAAGCTCATTCTGCGTACATTTTAGGCATACGTTTGCTCATACCGGGTCAGCTGAGCAGCGAATTTCTATTAACCACCTGCTATCATGAGAGACCTCAGGGCTGCATGTTTTGAGCCCAGTACTGATCCTGAAAAGCGTTTCCAACCCCACTTACAAGTAAAACTAGCTAAAATGTGCCTGGCTGCTATATTCACTGAAAAGCTCATTCTGCGTACATTTTTGGCATACATTTGCTCCTGCTGGGTCAGCTGAGCAGCGAAGTTCTACTTAACTACCTCCTATCAGGAGAGACCTCAGAGCTGCCTCTTTTGACCCCAGTACTGAGCCTGAAAAGCATTTCCAACCCCACTTACAAGTGAAACTAGCTAAAATGTGCCTGGCTGCTATATTCACTGAAAAGCTCATTCTGCGTACATTTCTGGCATACGTTTGCTCCTGCCGGGTCAGCTGAGCAGCGAAGTTCTACTTAACTACCTCCTATCAGGAGAGACTTCAGAGCTGCATCTTTTGAGCCCAGTACTGAGCCTGAAAAGCATTTCCAACCCCACTTACAAGTAAAACTAGCTAAAATGTGCCTGGCTGCTATTCACTGAAAAGCTCATTCTGCTTACATTTTTGGCATATGTTTGCCCCTACCTGGTCAGCTGAGCAGCGAATTTCTATTTAACCACCTGCTATCATGAGAGACCTCCGGGCTGCATGTTTTGAGCCCAGTACTGAGCCTGAAAAGCGTTTCCAACCCCACTTACGAGTAAAACTAGCTAAAATGTGCCTGGGTGCTCTTCACTGAAAAGCTCATTCTGCGTACATTTTTGGCATACGTTTGCTCCTGCCGGGTCAGCTGAGCAGCGTATTTCTATTTAACCACCTGCTATCATGAGAGACCTCAGGGCTGCATGTTTTGAGCCCAGTACTGATCCTGAAAAGCGTTTCCAACCCCACTTACAAGTAAAACTAGCTAAAATGTGCCTGGCTGCTATTCACTGAAAAGCTCATTCTGTGTACATTTTTGGCATACGTTTACTCCTGCTGGGTCAGCCAAGTTTCAAATTTCTACTTAACCACCTGCTATCATGAAAGACCTCAGGGCTGCATTTTTTGAGCGCAGTACTGAGCCTGAAAAGCGTTTCCAACCCCACTTACAAGTAAAACTAGCTAAAATGTGCCTGGCTGCTATTCACTGAAAAGCTCATTCTGCTTACATTTTTTGCATACGTTTGCTCCTGCCGGGTCAGCTGAGCAGCAAATTTCTATTTAACCACCTGCTATCATGAGAGACCTCAGGGCTGCATGTTTTGAGCCCAGTACTGATCCTGAAAAGCGTTTCCAACCCCACTTACAAGTAAAACTAGCTAAAATGTGCCTGGCTGCTATTCACGGAAAAGCTCATTCTGTGTACATTTTAGGCATACGTTTGCTCCTGCTGGGTCAGCCAAGTGGCAAATTTCGACTTAACCACCTGCTATCATGAGAGACCTCAGGGCTGCATTTTTTGAGCCCAGTACTGAGCCTGAAAAGCGTTTCCAACCCCACTTACAAGTAAAACTAGCTAAAATGTGCCTGGCTGCTATTCACTGAAAAGCTCATTCTGCATACATTTTTGGCATACATTTGCTCCTGCCGGGTCAGCTGAGCAGCGAAGTTCTACTTAACTACCTCCTATCAGGAGAGACCTCAGAGCTGCATCTTTTGAACCCAGTACTGAGCCTGAAAAGCATTTCCAACCCCACTTACAAGTAAAACTAGCTAGAATGTGCCTGGCTGCTCTTAACTGAAAAGCTCATTCTGCGTACATTTTAGGCATACGTTTGCTCATACCGGGTCAGCTGAGCAGCGAATTTCTATTAACCACCTGCTATCATGAGAGACCTCAGGGCTGCATGTTTTGAGCCCAGTACTGATCCTGAAAAGCGTTTCCAACCCCACTTACAAGTAAAACTAGCTAAAATGTGCCTGGCTGCTATATTCACTGAAAAGCTCATTCTGCGTACATTTTTGGCATACATTTGCTCCTGCTGGGTCAGCTGAGCAGCGAAGTTCTACTTAACTACCTCCTATCAGGAGAGACCTCAGAGCTGCCTCTTTTGACCCCAGTACTAAGCCTGAAAAGCATTTCCAACCCCACTTACAAGTGAAACTAGCTAAAATGTGCCTGGCTGCTATATTCACTGAAAAGCTAATTCTGCGTACATTTCTGGCATACGTTTGCTCCTGCCGGGTCAGCTGAGCAGCGAAGTTCTACTTAACTACCTCCTATCAGGAGAGACTTCAGAGCTGCATCTTTTGAGCCCAGTACTGAGCCTGAAAAGCATTTCCAACCCCACTTACAAGTAAAACTAGCTAAAATGTGCCTGGCTGCTATTCACTGGAAAGCTCATTCTGCTTACATTTTTGGCATATGTTTGCCCCTACCTGGTCAGCTGAGCAGCGAATTTCTATTTAACCACCTGCTATCATGAGAGACCTCCGGGCTGCATGTTTTGAGCCCAGTACTGAGCCTGAAAAGCGTTTCCAACCCCACTTACGAGTAAAACTAGCTAAAATGTGCCTGGCTGCTATTCACTGAAAAGCTCATTCCGCTTTCATTTTTTGCATACGTTTGCTCCTGCCGGGTCAGCTGAGCAGCAAATTTCTATTTAACTACCTGCTATCATGAGAGACCTCAGGGCTGCATGTTTTGAGCCCACTACTGATCCTGAAAAGCGTTTCCAACCCCACTTACAAGTAAAACTAGCTAAAATGTGCCTGGCAGCTATTCACTGAAAAGCTCATTCTGCTTACATTTTTTGCATACGTTTGCTCCTGCCGGGTCAGCTGAGCAGCAAATTTATATTTAACCACCTGCTATCATGAGAGACCTCAGGGCTGCATGTTTTGAGCCCAGTACTGATCCTGAAAAGCGTTTCCAACCCCACTTACAAGTAAAACTAGCTAAAATGTGCCTGGCTGCTATTCACTGAAAAGCTCATTCTGTGTACATTTTAGGCATACGTTTGCTCCTGCTGGGTCAGCCAAGTGGCAAATTTCGACTTAACCACCTGCTATCATGAGAGACCTCAGGGCTGCATTTTGTGAGCCCAGTACTGAGCCTGAAAAGCGTTTCCAACCCCACTTACAAGTAAAACTAGCTAAAATGTGCCTGGCTGCTATTCACTGAAAAGCTCATTCTGCATACATTTTTGGCATACATTTGCTCCTGCCGGGTCAGCTGAGCAGCGAAGTTCTACTTAACTACCTCCTATCAGGAGAGACCTCAGAGCTGCATCTTTTGAACCCAGTACTGAGCCTGAAAAGCATTTCCAACCCCACTTACAAGTAAAACTAGCTAAAATGTGCCTGGCTGCTATTCACTGAAAAGCTCATTCTGCTTACATTTTTGGCATACGTTTGCTCCTACCGGGTCAGCTGAGCAGCAAATTTCTATTTAACCACCTGCTATCATGAGAGACCTCAGGGCTGCATGTTTTGAGCCCAGTACTGAGTCTGAAAAGCGTTTCCAACCCCACTTACAAGTAAAACTAGCTAAAATGTGCCTGGCTGCTATTCACTGAAAAGCTCATTCTGCGTACATTTTCGGCATACGTTTGCTTCTGCCGGGTCAGCTGAGCAGCGAAGTTCTACTTAACTACCTCCTATCAGGAGAGACCTCAGAGCTGCATCTTTTGAGCCCAGTACTGAGCCTGAAAAGCATTTCCAACCCCACTTACAAGTAAAACTAGCTAAAATGTGCCTGGCTGCTATTCACTGAAAAGCTCATTCTGCTTACATTTTTGGCATACGTTTGCTCCAACCGGGTCAGCTGAGCAGCGAATTTCTATTTAACCACCTGCTATCATGAGAGACCTCAGGGCTGCATCTTTTAAGCGCAGTACTGATCCTGAAAAGCGTTTCCAACCCCACTTACAAGTAAAACTAGCTAAAATGTGCCTGGCTGCTCTTCACTGAAAAGCTTATTCTGCGTACATTTTTGGCATACATTTGCTCCTGCCGGGTCAGCTGAGCAGCGAAGTTCTACTTAACCACCTGCTATCAGGAGAGACCTCAGGGCTGCATGTTTTGAGCGCAGTACTGAGCCTGAAAAGCATTTCCAACCTCACTTACAAGTAAAACTAGCTAAAATGTGCCTGGCTGCTATTCACTGAAAAGCTCATTCTGCGTACATTTTTGGCACAAATTTGCTCCTGCCGGGTCAGCTGAGCAGCGAAGTTCTATTTAACCACCTGATATCATGAGAGATCTCAGGGCTGCATCTTTTGAGCCCAGTACTGAGCCTGAAAAGCATTTCCAACCTCACTTACAAGTAAAACTAGCTAAAATGTGCCTGGCTGCTATTCACTGAAAAGCTCATTCTGCGTACATTTTTGGCATACGTTTGCTCTTGCTAGGTCAGCCAAGTGGCAAATTTCTACTTAACCACCTGCTATCAGGAGAGACCTCAGGGCTGCATGTTTTGAGCGCAGTACTGAGCCTGAAAAGCGTTTCCAACCCCACTTACAAGTAAAACTTGCTAGAATGTGCCTGGCTGCTCTTTACTGAAAAGCTCATTCTGCGTACATTTTTGGCATACATTTGCTCCTGCCGGGTCAGCTGAGCAGCAAAGTTCTATTTAACCACCTGCTATCATGAGAGACCTCAGGGCTGCATCTTTTGAGCCCAGTACTGAGCCTGAAAAGCATTTCCAACCTCACTTTCAAGTAAAACTAGCTAAAATGTGCCTGGCTGCTATTCACTGAAAAGCTCATTCTGCGTACATTTTTGACATATGTTTGCTCCTGCCGGGTCAGCTGAGCAGCGAATTTATAGTTATCCACCGGCTATCATGAGAGCCCCCAGAACTGCATCTTTTGAGCCCAGTACTGATCCTGAAAAGCGTTTCCAACCCCACTTACAAGTAAAACTAGCTAAAATGTGCCTGGCTGCCATTCACTGAAAAGCTCATTCTGTGTACATTTTTGGCATACGTTTGCTCCTGCTGGGTCAGCTGAGCAGCGAATTTCTATGTAACCACCTGCTATCATGAGAGACCTCAGGGCTGCATCTTTTGAACGCAGTACGTATCCTGAAAAGCGTTTCCAACCCCACTTACAAGTAAAACTAGCTAAAATGTGCCTGGCTGCTCTTCACTGAAAAGCTCATTCTTCGTACATTTTTGGCATACGTTTGCTCCTGCCGGGTTAGCTGAGCAGCGAATTTCTAGTTAACCACCTGCTATCATGAGAGACCTCAGGGCTGCATCTTTTGAGCACAGTACTGAGCCTGAAAAGCGTTTCCAACCCCACTTACAAGTAAAACTAGCTAAAATATGCCTGGCTGCTCTTCACTGAAAAGCTCATTCTGCGTACATTTTTGGCACAAATTTGCTCCTGCCGGGTCAGCTGAGCAGCGAAGTTCTACTTAACTACCTCCTATCAGGAGAGACTTCAGAGCTGCATCTTTTGAGCCCAGTACTGAGCCTGAAAAGCATTTCCAACCCCACTTACAAGTAAAACTAGCTAAAATGTGCCTGGCTGCTACTCACTGAAAAGCTCATTCTGCTTACATTTTTGACATATGTTTGCCCCTACCGGGTCAGCTGAGCAGCGAATTTCTATTTAACCACCTGCTATCATGAGAGACCTCCGGGCTGCATGTTTTGAGCCCAGTACTGAGCCTGAAAAGCGTTTCCAACCCCACTTACAAGTAAAACTAGTTAAAATGTGCCTGGCTGCTCTTCACTGAAAAGCTCATTCTGCGTACATTTTTGGCATACGTTTGCTCCTGCCGGGTCAGCTGTGCAGCGAATTTCTATTTAACCACCTGCTATCATGAGAGACCTCAGGGCTACATGTTTTGAGCCCAGTACTGAGCCTGAAAAGCGTTTCAAACCCCACTTACAAGTAAAACTTGCTAGAATGTGCCTGGCTGCTCTTAACTGAAAAGCTCATTCTGCGTACATTTTAGGCATACGTTTGCTCATACCGGGTCAGCTGAGCAGCGTATTTCTATTAACCACCTGCTATCATGAGAGACCTCAGGGCTGCATGTTTTGAGCCCAGTACTGATCCTGAAAAGCGTTTCCAACCCCACTTACAAGTAAAACTAGCTAAAATGTGCCTGGCTGCTATTCACTGAAAAGCTCATTCTGCTTACATTTTTGGCATATGTTTGCCCCTACCTGGTCAGCTGAGCAGCGAATTTCTATTTAACCACCTGCTATCATGAGAGACCTCCGGGCTGCATGTTTTGAGCCCAGTACTGAGCCTGAAAAGCGTTTCCAACCCCACTTACGAGTAAAACTAGCTAAAATGTGCCTGGGTGCTCTTCACTGAAAAGCTCATTCTGCGTACATTTTTGGCATACGTTTGCTCCTGCCGGGTCAGCTGAGCAGCGTATTTCTATTTAACCACCTGCTATCATGAGAGACCTCAGGGCTGCATGTTTTGAGCCCAGTACTGATCCTGAAAAGCGTTTCCAACCCCACTTACAAGTAAAACTAGCTAAAATGTGCCTGGCTGCTATTCACTGAAAAGCTCATTCTGTGTACATTTTTGGCATACGTTTACTCCTGCTGGGTCAGCCAAGTTTCAAATTTCTACTTAACCACCTGCTATCATGAAAGACCTCAGGGCTGCATTTTTTGAGCGCAGTACTGAGCCTGAAAAGCGTTTCCAACCCCACTTACAAGTAAAACTAGCTAAAATGTGCCTGGCTGCTATTCACTGAAAAGCTCATTCTGCTTACATTTTTTGCATACGTTTGCTCCTGCCGGGTCAGCTGAGCAGCAAATTTCTATTTAACCACCTGCTATCATGAGAGACCTCAGGGCTGCATGTTTTGAGCCCAGTACTGATCCTGAAAAGCGTTTCCAACCCCACTTACAAGTAAAACTAGCTAAAATGTGCCTGGCTGCTATTCACGGAAAAGCTCATTCTGTGTACATTTTAGGCATACGTTTGCTCCTGCTGGGTCAGCCAAGTGGCAAATTTCGACTTAACCACCTGCTATCATGAGAGACCTCAGGGCTGCATTTTTTGAGCCCAGTACTGAGCCTGAAAAGCGTTTCCAACCCCACTTACAAGTAAAACTAGCTAAAATGTGCCTGGCTGCTATTCACTGAAAAGCTCATTCTGCATACATTTTTGGCATACATTTGCTCCTGCCGGGTCAGCTGAGCAGCGAAGTTCTACTTAACTACCTCCTATCAGGAGAGACCTCAGAGCTGCATCTTTTGAACCCAGTACTGAGCCTGAAAAGCATTTCCAACCCCACTTACAAGTAAAACTAGCTAGAATGTGCCTGGCTGCTCTTAACTGAAAAGCTCATTCTGCGTACATTTTAGGCATACGTTTGCTCATACCGGGTCAGCTGAGCAGCGAATTTCTATTAACCACCTGCTATCATGAGAGACCTCAGGGCTGCATGTTTTGAGCCCAGTACTGATCCTGAAAAGCGTTTCCAACCCCACTTACAAGTAAAACTAGCTAAAATGTGCCTGGCTGCTATATTCACTGAAAAGCTCATTCTGCGTACATTTTTGGCATACATTTGCTCCTGCTGGGTCAGCTGAGCAGCGAAGTTCTACTTAACTACCTCCTATCAGGAGAGACCTCAGAGCTGCCTCTTTTGACCCCAGTACTAAGCCTGAAAAGCATTTCCAACCCCACTTACAAGTGAAACTAGCTAAAATGTGCCTGGCTGCTATATTCACTGAAAAGCTAATTCTGCGTACATTTCTGGCATACGTTTGCTCCTGCCGGGTCAGCTGAGCAGCGAAGTTCTACTTAACTACCTCCTATCAGGAGAGACTTCAGAGCTGCATCTTTTGAGCCCAGTACTGAGCCTGAAAAGCATTTCCAACCCCACTTACAAGTAAAACTAGCTAAAATGTGCCTGGCTGCTATTCACTGGAAAGCTCATTCTGCTTACATTTTTGGCATATGTTTGCCCCTACCTGGTCAGCTGAGCAGCGAATTTCTATTTAACCACCTGCTATCATGAGAGACCTCCGGGCTGCATGTTTTGAGCCCAGTACTGAGCCTGAAAAGCGTTTCCAACCCCACTTACGAGTAAAACTAGCTAAAATGTGCCTGGCTGCTATTCACTGAAAAGCTCATTCTGCTTTCATTTTTTGCATACGTTTGCTCCTGCCGGGTCAGCTGAGCAGCAAATTTCTATTTAACCACCTGCTATCATGAGAGACCTCAGGGCTGCATGTTTTGAGCCCACTACTGATCCTGAAAAGCGTTTCCAACCCCACTTACAAGTAAAACTAGCTAAAATGTGCCTGGCAGCTATTCACTGAAAAGCTCATTCTGCTTACATTTTTTGCATACGTTTGCTCCTGCCGGGTCAGCTGAGCAGCAAATTTATATTTAACCACCTGCTATCACGAGAGACCTCAGGGCTGCATGTTTTGAGCCCAGTACTGATCCTGAAAAGCGTTTCCAACCCCACTTACAAGTAAAACTAGCTAAAATGTGCCTGGCTGCTATTCACTGAAAAGCTCATTCTGTGTACATTTTAGGCATACGTTTGCTCCTGCTGGGTCAGCCAAGTGGCAAATTTCGACTTAACCACCTGCTATCATGAGAGACCTCAGGGCTGCATTTTGTGAGCCCAGTACTGAGCCTGAAAAGCGTTTCCAACCCCACTTACAAGTAAAACTAGCTAAAATGTGCCTGGCTGCTATTCACTGAAAAGCTCATTCTGCATACATTTTTGGCATACATTTGCTCCTGCCGGGTCAGCTGAGCAGCGAAGTTCTACTTAACTACCTCCTATCAGGAGAGACCTCAGAGCTGCATCTTTTGAACCCAGTACTGAGCCTGAAAAGCATTTCCAACCCCACTTACAAGTAAAACTAGCTAAAATGTGCCTGGCTGCTATTCACTGAAAAGCTCATTCTGCTTACATTTTTGGCATACGTTTGCTCCTACCGGGTCAGCTGAGCAGCAAATTTCTATTTAACCACCTGCTATCATGAGAGACCTCAGGGCTGCATGTTTTGAGCCCAGTACTGAGTCTGAAAAGCGTTTCCAACCCCACTTACAAGTAAAACTAGCTAAAATGTGCCTGGCTGCTATTCACTGAAAAGCTCATTCTGCGTACATTTTCGGCATACGTTTGCTTCTGCCGGGTCAGCTGAGCAGCGAAGTTCTACTTAACTACCTCCTATCAGGAGAGACCTCAGAGCTGCATCTTTTGAGCCCAGTACTGAGCCTGAAAAGCATTTCCAACCCCACTTACAAGTAAAACTAGCTAAAATGTGCCTGGCTGCTATTCACTGAAAAGCTCATTCTGCTTACATTTTTGGCATACGTTTGCTCCAACCGGGTCAGCTGAGCAGCGAATTTCTATTTAACCACCTGCTATCATGAGAGACCTCAGGGCTGCATCTTTTAAGCGCAGTACTGATCCTGAAAAGCGTTTCCAACCCCACTTACAAGTAAAACTAGCTAAAATGTGCCTGGCTGCTCTTCACTGAAAAGCTTATTCTGCGTACATTTTTGGCATACATTTGCTCCTGCCGGGTCAGCTGAGCAGCGAAGTTCTACTTAACCACCTGCTATCAGGAGAGACCTCAGGGCTGCATGTTTTGAGCGCAGTACTGAGCCTGAAAAGCATTTCCAACCTCACTTACAAGTAAAACTAGCTAAAATGTGCCTGGCTGCTATTCACTGAAAAGCTCATTCTGCGTACATTTTTGGCACAAATTTGCTCCTGCCGGGTCAGCTGAGCAGCGAAGTTCTATTTAACCACCTGATATCATGAGAGATCTCAGGGCTGCATCTTTTGAGCCCAGTACTGAGCCTGAAAAGCATTTCCAACCTCACTTACAAGTAAAACTAGCTAAAATGTGCCTGGCTGCTATTCACTGAAAAGCTCATTCTGCGTACATTTTTGGCATACGTTTGCTCCTGCTAGGTCAGCCAAGTGGCAAATTTCTACTTAACCACCTGCTATCAGGAGAGACCTCAGGGCTGCATGTTTTGAGCGCAGTACTGAGCCTGAAAAGCGTTTCCAACCCCACTTACAAGTAAAACTTGCTAGAATGTGCCTGGCTGCTCTTTACTGAAAAGCTCATTCTGCGTACATTTTTGGCATACATTTGCTCCTGCCGGGTCAGCTGAGCAGCAAAGTTCTATTTAACCACCTGCTATCATGAGAGACCTCAGGGCTGCATCTTTTGAGCCCAGTACTGAGCCTGAAAAGCATTTCCAACCTCACTTTCAAGTAAAACTAGCTAAAATGTGCCTGGCTGCTATTCACTGAAAAGCTCATTCTGCGTACATTTTTGACATATGTTTGCTCCTGCCGGGTCAGCTGAGCAGCGAATTTATAGTTATCCACCGGCTATCATGAGAGCCCCCAGGGCTGCATCTTTTGAGCCCAGTACTGATCCTGAAAAGCGTTTCCAACCCCACTTACAAGTAAAACTAGCTAAAATGTGCCTGGGTGCTCTTCACTGAAAAGCTCATTCTGCGTACATTTTTGGCATACGTTTGCTCCTGCCGGGTCAGCTGAGCAGCGTATTTCTATTTAACCACCTGCTATCATGAGAGACCTCAGGGCTGCATGTTTTGAGCCCAGTACTGATCCTGAAAAGCGTTTCCAACCCCACTTACAAGTAAAACTAGCTAAAATGTGCCTGGCTGCTATTCACTGAAAAGCTCATTCTGTGTACATTTTTGGCATACGTTTACTCCTGCTGGGTCAGCCAAGTTTCAAATTTCTACTTAACCACCTGCTATCATGAAAGACCTCAGGGCGGCATTTTTTGAGCGCAGTACTGAGCCTGAAAAGCGTTTCCAACCCCACTTACAAGTAAAACTAGCTAAAATGTGCCTGGCTGCTATTCACTGAAAAGCTCATTCTGCTTACATTTTTTGCATACGTTTGCTCCTGCCGGGTCAGCTGAGCAGCAAATTTCTATTTAACCACCTGCTATCATGAGAGACCTCAGGGCTGCATGTTTTGAGCCCAGTGCTGATCCTGAAAAGCGTTTCCAACCCCACTTACAAGTAAAACTAGCTAAAATGTGCCTGGCTGCTATTCACGGAAAAGCTCATTCTGTGTACATTTTAGGCATACGTTTGCTCCTGCTGGGTCAGCCAAGTGGCAAATTTCGACTTAACCACCTGCTATCATGAGAGACCTCAGGGCTGCATTTTTTGAGCCCAGTACTGAGCCTGAAAAGCGTTTCCAACCCCACTTACAAGTAAAACTAGCTAAAATGTGCCTGGCTGCTATTCACTGAAAAGCTCATTCTGCATACATTTTTGGCATACATTTGCTCCTGCCGGGTCAGCTGAGCAGCGAAGTTCTACTTAACTACCTCCTATCAGGAGAGACCTCAGAGCTGCATCTTTTGAACCCAGTACTGAGCCTGAAAAGCATTTCCAACCCCACTTACAAGTAAAACTAGCTAGAATGTGCCTGGCTGCTCTTAACTGAAAAGCTCATTCTGCGTACATTTTAGGCATACGTTTGCTCATACCGGGTCAGCTGAGCAGCGAATTTCTATTAACCACCTGCTATCATGAGAGACCTCAGGGCTGCATGTTTTGAGCCCAGTACTGATCCTGAAAAGCGTTTCCAACCCCACTTACAAGTAAAACTAGCTAAAATGTGCCTGGCTGCTATATTCACTGAAAAGCTCATTCTGCGTACATTTTTGGCATACATTTGGTCCTGCTGGGTCAGCTGAGCAGCGAAGTTCTACTTAACTACCTCCTATCAGGAGAGACCTCAGAGCTGCCTCTTTTGACCCCAGTACTAAGCCTGAAAAGCATTTCCAACCCCACTTACAAGTGAAACTAGCTAAAATGTGCCTGGCTGCTATATTCACTGAAAAGCTAATTCTGCGTACATTTCTGGCATACGTTTGCTCCTGCCGGGTCAGCTGAGCAGCGAAGTTCTACTTAACTACCTCCTATCAGGAGAGACTTCAGAGCTGCATCTTTTGAGCCCAGTACTGAGCCTGAAAAGCATTTCCAACCCCACTTACAAGTAAAACTAGCTAAAATGTGCCTGGCTGCTATTCACTGGAAAGCTCATTCTGCTTACATTTTTGGCATATGTTTGCCCCTACCTGGTCAGCTGAGCAGCGAATTTCTATTTAACCACCTGCTATCATGAGAGACCTCCGGGCTGCATGTTTTGAGCCCAGTACTGAGCCTGAAAAGCGTTTCCAACCCCACTTACGAGTAAAACTAGCTAAAATGTGCCTGGCTGCTATTCACTGAAAAGCTCATTCTGCTTTCATTTTTTGCATACGTTTGCTCCTGCCGGGTCAGCTGAGCAGCAAATTTCTATTTAACCACCTGCTATCATGAGAGACCTCAGGGCTGCATGTTTTGAGCCCACTACTGATCCTGAAAAGCGTTTCCAACCCCACTTACAAGTAAAACTAGCTAAAATGTGCCTGGCAGCTATTCACTGAAAAGCTCATTCTGCTTACATTTTTTGCATACGTTTGCTCCTGCCGGGTCAGCTGAGCAGCAAATGTATATTTAACCACCTGCTATCATGAGAGACCTCAGGGCTGCATGTTTTGAGCCCAGTACTGATCCTGAAAAGCGTTTCCAACCCCACTTACAAGTAAAACTAGCTAAAATGTGCCTGGCTGCTATTCACTGAAAAGCTCATTCTGTGTACATTTTAGGCATACGTTTGCTCCTGCTGGGTCAGCCAAGTGGCAAATTTCGACTTAACCACCTGCTATCATGAGAGACCTCAGGGCTGCATTTTGTGAGCCCAGTACTGAGCCTGAAAAGCGTTTCCAACCCCACTTACAAGTAAAACTAGCTAAAATGTGCCTGGCTGCTATTCACTGAAAAGCTCATTCTGCATACATTTTTGGCATACATTTGCTCCTGCCGGGTCAGCTGAGCAGCGAAGTTCTACTTAACTACCTCCTATCAGGAGAGACCTCAGAGCTGCATCTTTTGAACCCAGTACTGAGCCTGAAAAGCATTTCCAACCCCACTTACAAGTAAAACTAGCTAAAATGTGCCTGGCTGCTATTCACTGAAAAGCTCATTCTGCTTACATTTTTGGCATACGTTTGCTCCTACCGGGTCAGCTGAGCAGCAAATTTCTATTTAACCACCTGCTATCATGAGAGACCTCAGGGCTGCATGTTTTGAGCCCAGTACTGAGTCTGAAAAGCGTTTCCAACCCCACTTACAAGTAAAACTAGCTAAAATGTGCCTGGCTGCTATTCACTGAAAAGCTCATTCTGCGTACATTTTCGGCATACGTTTGCTTCTGCCGGGTCAGCTGAGCAGCGAAGTTCTACTTAACTACCTCCTATCAGGAGAGACCTCAGAGCTGCATCTTTTGAGCCCAGTACTGAGCCTGAAAAGCATTTCCAACCCCACTTACAAGTAAAACTAGCTAAAATGTGCCTGGCTGCTATTCACTGAAAAGCTCATTCTGCTTACATTTTTGGCATACGTTTGCTCCAACCGGGTCAGCTGAGCAGCGAATTTCTATTTAACCACCTGCTATCATGAGAGACCTCAGGGCTGCATCTTTTAAGCGCAGTACTGATCCTGAAAAGCGTTTCCAACCCCACTTACAAGTAAAACTAGCTAAAATGTGCCTGGCTGCTCTTCACTGAAAAGCTTATTCTGCGTACATTTTTGGCATACATTTGCTCCTGCCGGGTCAGCTGAGCAGCGAAGTTCTACTTAACCACCTGCTATCAGGAGAGACCTCAGGGCTGCATGTTTTGAGCGCAGTACTGAGCCTGAAAAGCATTTCCAACCTCACTTACAAGTAAAACTAGCTAAAATGTGCCTGGCTGCTATTCACTGAAAAGCTCATTCTGCGTACATTTTTGGCACAAATTTGCTCCTGCCGGGTCAGCTGAGCAGCGAAGTTCTATTTAACCACCTGATATCATGAGAGATCTCAGGGCTGCATCTTTTGAGCCCAGTACTGAGCCTGAAAAGCATTTCCAACCTCACTTACAAGTAAAACTAGCTAAAATGTGCCTGGCTGCTATTCACTGAAAAGCTCATTCTGCGTACATTTTTGGCATACGTTTGCTCCTGCTAGGTCAGCCAAGTGGCAAATTTCTACTTAACCACCTGCTATCAGGAGAGACCTCAGGGCTGCATGTTTTGAGCGCAGTACTGAGCCTGAAAAGCGTTTCCAACCCCACTTACAAGTAAAACTTGCTAGAATGTGCCTGGCTGCTCTTTACTGAAAAGCTCATTCTGGGTACATTTTTGGCATACATTTGCTCCTGCCGGGTCAGCTGAGCAGCAAAGTTCTATTTAACCACCTGCTATCATGAGAGACCTCAGGGCTGCATCTTTTGAGCCCAGTACTGAGCCTGAAAAGCATTTCCAACCTCACTTTCAAGTAAAACTAGCTAAAATGTGCCTGGCTGCTATTCACTGAAAAGCTCATTCTGCGTACATTTTTGACATATGTTTGCTCCTGCCGGGTCAGCTGAGCAGCGAATTTATAGTTATCCACCGGCTATCATGAGAGCCCCCAGGGCTGCATCTTTTGAGCCCAGTACTGATCCTGAAAAGCGTTTCCAACCCCACTTACAAGTAAAACTAGCTAAAATGTGCCTGGCTGCCATTCACTGAAAAGCTCATTCTGTGTACATTTTTGGCATACGTTTGCTCCTGCTGGGTCAGCTGAGCAGCGAATTTCTATGTAACCACCTGCTATCATGAGAGACCTCAGGGCTGCATCTTTTGAACGCAGTACGTATCCTGAAAAGCGTTTCCAACCCCACTTACAAGTAAAACTAGCTAAAATGTGCCTGGCTGCTCTTCACTGAAAAGCTCATTCTGCGTACATTTTTGGCATACGTTTGCTCCTGCCGGGTTAGCTGAGCAGCGAATTTCTAGTTAACCACCTGCTATCATGAGAGACCTCAGGGCTGCATCTTTTGAGCACAGTACTGAGCCTGAAAAGCGTTTCCAACCCCACTTACAAGTAAAACTAGCTAAAATATGCCTGGCTGCTCTTCACTGAAAAGCTCATTCTGCGTACATTTTTGGCACAAATTTGCTCCTGCCGGGTCAGCTGAGCAGCGAAGTTCTACTTAACTACCTCCTATCAGGAGAGACTTCAGAGCTGCATCTTTTGAGCCCAGTACTGAGCCTGAAAAGCATTTCCAACCCCACTTACAAGTAAAACTAGCTAAAATGTGCCTGGCTGCTACTCACTGAAAAGCTCATTCTGCTTACATTTTTGACATATGTTTGCCCCTACCGGGTCAGCTGAGCAGCGAATTTCTATTTAACCACCTGCTATCATGAGAGACCTCCGGGCTGCATGTTTTGAGCCCAGTACTGAGCCTGAAAAGCGTTTCCAACCCCACTTACAAGTAAAACTAGTTAAAATGTGCCTGGCTGCTCTTCACTGAAAAGCTCATTCTGCGTACATTTTTGGCATACGTTTGCTCCTGCCGGGTCAGCTGTGCAGCGAATTTCTATTTAACCACCTGCTATCATGAGAGACCTCAGGGCTACATGTTTTGAGCCCAGTACTGAGCCTGAAAAGCGTTTCAAACCCCACTTACAAGTAAAACTTGCTAGAATGTGCCTGGCTGCTCTTAACTGAAAAGCTCATTCTGCGTACATTTTAGGCATACGTTTGCTCATACCGGGTCAGCTGAGCAGCGTATTTCTATTAACCACCTGCTATCATGAGAGACCTCAGGGCTGCATGTTTTGAGCCCAGTACTGATCCTGAAAAGCGTTTCCAACCCCACTTACAAGTAAAACTAGCTAAAATGTGCCTGGCTGCTATATTCACTGAAAAGCTCATTCTGCGTACATTTTTGGCATACATTTGCTCCTGCTGGGTCAGCTGAGCAGCGAAGTTCTACTTAACTACCTCCTATCAGGAGAGACCTCAGAGCTGCTTCTTTTGAGCCCAGTACTGAGCCTGAAAAGCATTTCCAACCCCACTTACAAGTAAAACTAGCTAAAATGTGCCTGGCTGCTATTCACTGAAAAGCTCATTCTGCTTACATTTTTGGCATATGTTTGCCCCTACCTGGTCAGCTGAGCAGCGAATTTCTATTTAACAACCTGCTATCATGAGAGACCTCCGGGCTGCATGTTTTGAGCCCAGTACTGAGCCTGAAAAGCGTTTCCAACCCCACTTACGAGTAAAACTAGCTAAAATGTGCCTGGGTGCTCTTCACTGAAAAGCTCATTCTGCGTACATTTTTGGCATACATTTGCTCCTGCCGGGTCAGCTGAGCAGCGTATTTCTATTTAACCACCTGCTATCATGAGAGACCTCAGGGCTGCATGTTTTGAGCCCAGTACTGATCCTGAAAAGCGTTTCCAACCCCACTTACAAGTAAAACTAGCTAAAATGTGCCTGGCTGCTATCACTGAAAAGCTCATTCTGTGTACATTTTAGGCATACGTTTGCTCCTGCTGGGTCAGCCAAGTGGCAAATTTCGACTTAACCACCTGCTATCATGAGAGACCTCAGGGCTGCATTTTTTGAGCCCAGTACTGAGCCTGAAAAGCGTTTCCAACCCCACTTACAAGTAAAACTAGCTAAAATGTGCCTGGCTGCTATTCACTGAAAAGCTCATTCTGCATACATTTTTGGCATACATTTGCTCCTGCCGGGTCAGCTGAGCAGCGAAGTTCTACTTAACTACCTCCTATCAGGAGAGACCTCAGAGCTGCATCTTTTGAACCCAGTACTGAGCCTGAAAAGCATTTCCAACCCCACTTACAAGTAAAACTAGCTAGAATGTGCCTGGCTGCTCTTAACTGAAAAGCTCATTCTGCGTACATTTTAGGCATACGTTTGCTCATACCGGGTCAGCTGAGCAGCGAATTTCTATTAACCACCTGCTATCATGAGAGACCTCAGGGCTGCATGTTTTGAGCCCAGTACTGATCCTGAAAAGCGTTTCCAACCCCACTTACAAGTAAAACTAGCTAAAATGTGCCTGGCTGCTATATTCACTGAAAAGCTCATTCTGCGTACATTTTTGGCATACATTTGCTCCTGCTGGGTCAGCTGAGCAGCGAAGTTCTACTTAACTACCTCCTATCAGGAGAGACCTCAGAGCTGCCTCTTTTGACCCCAGTACTGAGCCTGAAAAGCATTTCCAACCCCACTTACAAGTGAAACTAGCTAAAATGTGCCTGGCTGCTATATTCACTGAAAAGCTCATTCTGCGTTCATTTCTGGCATACGTTTGCTCCTGCCGGGTCAGCTGAGCAGCGAAGTTCTACTTAACTACCTCCTATCAGGAGAGACTTCAGAGCTGCATCTTTTGAGCCCAGTACTGAGCCTGAAAAGCATTTCCAACCCCACTTACAAGTAAAACTAGCTAAAATGTGCCTGGCTGCTATTCACTGGAAAGCTCATTCTGCTTACATTTTTGGCATATGTTTGCCCCTACCTGGTCAGCTGAGCAGCGAATTTCTATTTAACCACCTGCTATCATGAGAGACCTCCGGGCTGCATGTTTTGAGCCCAGTACTGAGCCTGAAAAGCGTTTCCAACCCCACTTACGAGTAAAACTAGCTAAAATGTGCCTGGCTGCTCTTCACTGAAAAACTCATTCTGCGTACATTTTTGGCATACGTTTGCTCCTGCCGGGTCAGCTGAGCAGCGTTTTTTTATTTAACCACCTGCTATCATGAGAGACCTCAGGGCTGCATGTTTTGAGCCCAGTACTGATCCTGAAAAGCGTTTCCAACCCCACTTACAAGTAAAACTAGCTAAAATGTGCCTGGCTGCTATTCACTGAAAAGCTCATTCTGTGTACATTTTTGGCATACGTTTACTCCTGCTGGGTCAGCCAAGTTTCAAATTTCTACTTAACCACCTGCTATCATGAAAGACCTCAGGGCTGCATTTTTTGAGCGCAGTACTGAGCCTGAAAAGCGTTTCCAACCCCACTTACAAGTAAAACTAGCTAAAATGTGCCTGGCTGCTATTCACTGAAAAGCTCATTCTGCTTACATTTTTTGCATACGTTTGCTCCTGCCGGGTCAGCTGAGCAGCAAATTTCTATTTAACCACCTGCTATCATGAGAGACCTCAGGGCTGCATGTTTTGAGCCAAGTACTGATCCTGAAAAGCGTTTCCAACCCCACTTACAAGTAAAACTAGCTAAAATGTGCCTGGCTGCTATTCACTGAAAAGCTCATTCTGTGTACATTTTAGGCATACGTTTGCTCCTGCTGGGTCAGCCAAGTGGCAAATTTCGACTTAACCACCTGCTATCATGAGAGACCTCAGGGCTGCATTTTTTGAGCCCAGTACTGAGCCTGAAAAGCGTTTCCAACCCCACTTACAAGTAAAACTAGCTAAAATGTGCCTGGCTGCTATTCACTGAAAAGCTCATTCTGCATACATTTTTGGCATACATTTGCTCCTGCCGGGTCAGCTGAGCAGCGAAGTTCTACTTAACTACCTCCTATCAGGAGAGACCTCAGAGCTGCATCTTTTGAACCCAGTACTGAGCCTGAAAAGCATTTCCAACCCCACTTAAAAGTAAAACTAGCTAAAATGTGCCTGGCTGCTATTCACTGAAAAGCTCATTCTGCTTACATTTTTGGCATACGTTTGCTCCTACCGGGTCAGCTGAGCAGCAAATTTCTATTTAACCACCTGCTATCATGAGAGACCTCAGGGCTGCATGTTTTGAGCCCAGTACTGAGTCTGAAAAGCGTTTCCAACCCCACTTACAAGTAAAACTAGCTAAAATGTGCCTGGCTGCTATTCACTGAAAAGCTCATTCTGCGTACATTTTCGGCATACGTTTGCTTCTGCCGGGTCAGCTGAGCAGCGAAGTTCTACTTAACTACCTCCTATCAGGAGAGACCTCAGAGCTGCATCTTTTGAGCCCAGTACTGAGCCTGAAAAGCATTTCCAACCCCACTTACAAGTAAAACTAGCTAAAATGTGCCTGGCTGCTATTCACTGAAAAGCTCATTCTGCTTACATTTTTGGCATACGTTTGCTCCAACCGGGTCAGCTGAGCAGCGAATTTCTATTTAACCACCTGCTATCATGAGAGACCTCAGGGCTGCATCTTTTGAGCGCAGTACTGATCCTGAAAAGCGTTTCCAACCCCACTTACAAGTAAAACTAGCTAAAATGTGCCTGGCTGCTCTTCACTGAAAAGCTTATTCTGCGTACATTTTTGGCATACATTTGCTCCTGCCGGGTCAGCTGAGCAGCGAAGTTCTACTTAACCACCTGCTATCAGGAGAGACCTCAGGGCTGCATGTTTTGAGCGCAGTACTGAGCCTGAAAAGCATTTCCAACCTCACTTACAAGTAAAACTAGCTAAAATGTGCCTGGCTGCTATTCACTGAAAAGCTCATTCTGCGTACATTTTTGGCACAAATTTGCTCCTGCCGGGTCAGCTGAGCAGCGAAGTTCTATTTAACCACCTGATATCATGAGAGATCTCAGGGCTGCATCTTTTGAGCCCAGTACTGAGCCTGAAAAGCATTTCCAACCTCACTTACAAGTAAAACTAGCTAAAATGTGCCTGGCTGCTATTCACTGAAAAGCTCATTCTGCGTACATTTTTGGCATACGTTTGCTCCTGCTAGGTCAGCCAAGTGGCAAATTTCTACTTAACCACCTGCTATCAGGAGAGACCTCAGGGCTGCATGTTTTGAGCGCAGTACTGAGCCTGAAAAGCGTTTCCAACCCCACTTACAAGTAAAACTTGCTAGAATGTGCCTGGCTGGTCTTTACTGAAAAGCTCATTCTGCGTACATTTTTGGCATACATTTGCTCCTGCCGGGTCAGCTGAGCAGCAAAGTTCTATTTAACCACCTGCTATCATGAGAGACCTCAGGGCTGCATCTTTTGAGCCCAGTACTGAGCCTGAAAAGCATTTCCAACCTCACTTTCAAGTAAAACTAGCTAAAATGTGCCTGGCTGCTATTCACTGAAAAGCTCATTCTGCGTACATTTTTGGCATATGTTTGCTCCTGCCGGGTCAGCTGAGCAGCGAATTTATAGTTATCCACCGGCTATCATGAGAGCCCCCAGGGCTGCATGTTTTGAGCCCAGTACTGAGCCTGAAAAGCGTTTCCAACCCCACTTGCAAGTAAAACTTGCTAGAATGTGCCTGGCTGCTCTTCACTGAAAAGCTCATTCTGCGTACATTTTTGGCATACGTTTGCTCCTGCTAGGTCAGCCAAGTGGCAAATTTCTACTTAACCACCTGCTATCAGGAGAGACCTCAGGGCTGCATGTTTTGAGCGCAGTACTTAGTACCTGAAAAGTGTTTCCAACCCCACTTACAAGTAAAACTTGCTAGAATGTGCCTGGCTGCTCTTTACTGAAAAGCTCATTGTGCGTACATTTTTGGCATACATTTGCTCCTGCCGGGTCAGCTGAGCAGCGAAGTTCTATTTAACCACCTGCTATCATGAGAGACCTCATGGCTGCATCTTTTGAGCCCAGTACTGAGCTTGAAAAGCATTTCCAACCTCACTTACAAGTATAGCTAAAATGTGTCTGTGCTATTCACTGAAAATCTCATTCTGCGTACATTTTTGGCATACGTTTGCTCCTGCCGGGTCAAGCTGAGCAGCGAATTTCTATTTATCCACCTGCTATCATGAGAGACCTCAGGGCTGCATGTTTTGAGCCCAGTACTGAGCCTGAAAAGCGTTTCCAACCCCACTTACAAGTAAAACTAGCTAAAATGTGCCTGGCTGCTATTCACTGAAAAGCTCATTCTGTGTACATTTTTGGCATACGTTTGCTCCTGCCGGGTCAGCCAAGTGGCACATTTCTACTTAACCACCTGCTATCATGAGAGACCTCAGGGCTGCATGTTTTGAGCCCAGTACTGAGCCTGAAAAGCGTTTCCAACCCCACTTGCAAGTAAAACTTGCTAGAATGTGCCTGGCTGCTCTTCACTGCTTACATTTTTGGCATATGTTTGCTCCTACCGGGTCAGCTGAGCAGCGAATTTCTATTTAACCACCTGCTCCTGCCGGGTCAGCCAAGTGGCAAATTTCTACTTAACCACCTGCTATCATGAGAGACCTCAGGGCTGCATGTTTTGAGCCCAGGACTGATCCTAAAAAGCGTTTCCAATTCCACTTACAAGTAAAACTAGCTAAAATGTGCCTGGCTGCTATATTCACTGAAAAGCTCATTCTGCGTACATTTTTGGCATACATTTGCTCCTGCTGGGTCAGCTGAGCAGCGAAATTCTATTTAACCACCTGCTATCATGAGAGACCTAACGGTTGCATGTTTGAGCCCAGTATGAGCCTGAAAAGCGTTTCCAACCCCACTTACAAATAAAACTAGCTAAAATGTGCCTGGCTGCTCTTCACTGAAAAGCTCATTCTACGTACAATTTTGGCATACGTTTGCTCCTGCCGGGTCAGCTGAGCAGCGAATTTCTATTTAACCACCTGCTATCATGAGAGACCTCAGGGCTGCATCTTTTGAGCGCAGTACTGATCCTGAAAAGCGTTTCCAACCCCACTTACAAGTAAAACTAGCTAAAATGTGCCTGGCTGCTCTTCACTGAAAAGCTTATTCTGCGTACATTTTTGGCATACATTTGCTCCTGCCGGGTCAGCTGAGCAGCGAAGTTCTACTTAACCACCTGCTATCAGGAGAGACCTCAGGGCTGCATGTTTTGAGCGCAGTACTGAGCCTGAAAAGCATTTCCAACCTCACTTACAAGTAAAACTAGCTAAAATGTGCCTGGCTGCTATTCACTGAAAAGCTCATTCTGCGTACATTTTTGGCACAAATTTGCTCCTGCCGGGTCAGCTGAGCAGCGAAGTTCTATTTAACCACCTGATATCATGAGAGATCTCAGGGCTGCATCTTTTGAGCCCAGTACTGAGCCTGAAAAGCATTTCCAACCTCACTTACAAGTAAAACTAGCTAAAATGTGCCTGGCTGCTATTCACTGAAAAGCTCATTCTGCGTACATTTTTGGCATACGTTTGCTCCTGCTAGGTCAGCCAAGTGGCAAATTTCTACTTAACCACCTGCTATCAGGAGAGACCTCAGGGCTGCATGTTTTGAGCGCAGTACTGAGCCTGAAAAGCGTTTCCAACCCCACTTACAAGTAAAACTTGCTAGAATGTGCCTGGCTGCTCTTTACTGAAAAGCTCATTCTGCGTACATTTTTGGCATACATTTGCTCCTGCCGGGTCAGCTGAGCAGCAAAGTTCTATTTAACCACCTGCTATCATGAGAGACCTCAGGGCTGCATCTTTTGAGCCCAGTACTGAGCCTGAAAAGCATTTCCAACCTCACTTTCAAGTAAAACTAGCTAAAATGTGCCTGGCTGCTATTCACTGAAAAGCTCATTCTGCGTACATTTTTGGCATATGTTTGCTCCTGCCGGGTCAGCTGAGCAGCGAATTTATAGTTATCCACCGGCTATCATGAGAGCCCCCAGGGCTGCATGTTTTGAGCGCAGTACTGAGCCTGAAAAGCGTTTCCAACCCCACTTACAAGTAAAACTTGCTAGAATGTGCCTGGCTGGTCTTTACTGAAAAGCTCATTCTGCGTACATTTTTGGCATACATTTGCTCCTGCCGGGTCAGCTGAGCAGCAAAGTTCTATTTAACCACCTGCTATCATGAGAGACCTCAGGGCTGCATCTTTTGAGCCCAGTACTGAGCCTGAAAAGCATTTCCAACCTCACTTTCAAGTAAAACTAGCTAAAATGTGCCTGGCTGCTATTCACTGAAAAGCTCATTCTGCGTACATTTTTGGCATATGTTTGCTCCTGCCGGGTCAGCTGAGCAGCGAATTTATAGTTATCCACCGGCTATCATGAGAGCCCCCAGGGCTGCATGTTTTGAGCCCAGTACTGAGCCTGAAAAGCGTTTCCAACCCCACTTGCAAGTAAAACTTGCTAGAATGTGCCTGGCTGCTCTTCACTGAAAAGCTCATTCTGCGTACATTTTTGGCATACGTTTGCTCCTGCTAGGTCAGCCAAGTGGCAAATTTCTACTTAACCACCTGCTATCAGGAGAGACCTCAGGGCTGCATGTTTTGAGCGCAGTACTTAGTACCTGAAAAGTGTTTCCAACCCCACTTACAAGTAAAACTTGCTAGAATGTGCCTGGCTGCTCTTTACTGAAAAGCTCATTGTGCGTACATTTTTGGCATACATTTGCTCCTGCCGGGTCAGCTGAGCAGCGAAGTTCTATTTAACCACCTGCTATCATGAGAGACCTCATGGCTGCATCTTTTGAGCCCAGTACTGAGCTTGAAAAGCATTTCCAACCTCACTTACAAGTATAGCTAAAATGTGTCTGTGCTATTCACTGAAAATCTCATTCTGCGTACATTTTTGGCATACGTTTGCTCCTGCCGGGTCAAGCTGAGCAGCGAATTTCTATTTATCCACCTGCTATCATGAGAGACCTCAGGGCTGCATGTTTTGAGCCCAGTACTGAGCCTGAAAAGCGTTTCCAACCCCACTTACAAGTAAAACTAGCTAAAATGTGCCTGGCTGCTATTCACTGAAAAGCTCATTCTGTGTACATTTTTGGCATACGTTTGCTCCTGCCGGGTCAGCCAAGTGGCACATTTCTACTTAACCACCTGCTATCATGAGAGACCTCAGGGCTGCATGTTTTGAGCCCAGTACTGAGCCTGAAAAGCGTTTCCAACCCCACTTGCAAGTAAAACTTGCTAGAATGTGCCTGGCTGCTCTTCACTGCTTACATTTTTGGCATATGTTTGCTCCTACCGGGTCAGCTGAGCAGCGAATTTCTATTTAACCACCTGCTCCTGCCGGGTCAGCCAAGTGGCAAATTTCTACTTAACCACCTGCTATCATGAGAGACCTCAGGGCTGCATGTTTTGAGCCCAGGACTGATCCTAAAAAGCGTTTCCAATTCCACTTACAAGTAAAACTAGCTAAAATGTGCCTGGCTGCTATATTCACTGAAAAGCTCATTCTGCGTACATTTTTGGCATACATTTGCTCCTGCTGGGTCAGCTGAGCAGCGAAATTCTATTTAACCACCTGCTATCATGAGAGACCTAACGGTTGCATGTTTGAGCCCAGTATGAGCCTGAAAAGCGTTTCCAACCCCACTTACAAATAAAACTAGCTAAAATGTGCCTGGCTGCTCTTCACTGAAAAGCTCATTCTACGTACAATTTTGGCATACGTTTGCTCCTGCCGGGTCAGCTGAGCAGCGAATTTCTATTTAACCACCTGCTATCATGAGAGACCTCAGGGCTGCATCTTTTGAGCGCAGTACTGATCCTGAAAAGCGTTTCCAACCCCACTTACAAGTAAAACTAGCTAAAATGTGCCTGGCTGCTCTTCACTGAAAAGCTTATTCTGCGTACATTTTTGGCATACATTTGCTCCTGCCGGGTCAGCTGAGCAGCGAAGTTCTACTTAACCACCTGCTATCAGGAGAGACCTCAGGGCTGCATGTTTTGAGCGCAGTACTGAGCCTGAAAAGCATTTCCAACCTCACTTACAAGTAAAACTAGCTAAAATGTGCCTGGCTGCTATTCACTGAAAAGCTCATTCTGCGTACATTTTTGGCACAAATTTGCTCCTGCCGGGTCAGCTGAGCAGCGAAGTTCTATTTAACCACCTGATATCATGAGAGATCTCAGGGCTGCATCTTTTGAGCCCAGTACTGAGCCTGAAAAGCATTTCCAACCTCACTTACAAGTAAAACTAGCTAAAATGTGCCTGGCTGCTATTCACTGAAAAGCTCATTCTGCGTACATTTTTGGCATACGTTTGCTCCTGCTAGGTCAGCCAAGTGGCAAATTTCTACTTAACCACCTGCTATCAGGAGAGACCTCAGGGCTGCATGTTTTGAGCGCAGTACTGAGCCTGAAAAGCGTTTCCAACCCCACTTACAAGTAAAACTTGCTAGAATGTGCCTGGCTGCTCTTTACTGAAAAGCTCATTCTGCGTACATTTTTGGCATACATTTGCTCCTGCCGGGTCAGCTGAGCAGCAAAGTTCTATTTAACCACCTGCTATCATGAGAGACCTCAGGGCTGCATCTTTTGAGCCCAGTACTGAGCCTGAAAAGCATTTCCAACCTCACTTTCAAGTAAAACTAGCTAAAATGTGCCTGGCTGCTATTCACTGAAAAGCTCATTCTGCGTACATTTTTGGCATATGTTTGCTCCTGCCGGGTCAGCTGAGCAGCGAATTTATAGTTATCCACCGGCTATCATGAGAGCCCCCAGGGCTGCATGTTTTGAGCCCAGTACTGAGCCTGAAAAGCGTTTCCAACCCCACTTGCAGGTAAAACTTGCTAGAATGTGCCTGGCTGCTCTTCACTGAAAAGCTCATTCTGCGTACATTTTTGGCATACGTTTGCTCCTGCTAGGTCAGCCAAGTGGCAAATTTCTACTTAACCACCTGCTATCAGGAGAGACCTCAGGGCTGCATGTTTTGAGCGCAGTACTTAGTACCTGAAAAGTGTTTCCAACCCCACTTACAAGTAAAACTTGCTAGAATGTGCCTGGCTGCTCTTTACTGAAAAGCTCATTGTGCGTACATTTTTGGCATACATTTGCTCCTGCCGGGTCAGCTGAGCAGCGAAGTTCTATTTAACCACCTGCTATCATGAGAGACCTCATGGCTGCATCTTTTGAGCCCAGTACTGAGCTTGAAAAGCATTTCCAACCTCACTTACAAGTATAGCTAAAATGTGTCTGTGCTATTCACTGAAAATCTCATTCTGCGTACATTTTTGGCATACGTTTGCTCCTGCCGGGTCAAGCTGAGCAGCGAATTTCTATTTATCCACCTGCTATCATGAGAGACCTCAGGGCTGCATGTTTTGAGCCCAGTACTGAGCCTGAAAAGCGTTTCCAACCCCACTTACAAGTAAAACTAGCTAAAATGTGCCTGGCTGCTATTCACTGAAAAGCTCATTCTGTGTACATTTTTGGCATACGTTTGATCCTGCCGGGTCAGCCAAGTGGCACATTTCTACTTAACCACCTGCTATCATGAGAGACCTCAGGGCTGCATGTTTTGAGCCCAGTACTGAGCCTGAAAAGCGTTTCCAACCCCACTTGCAAGTAAAACTTGCTAGAATGTGCCTGGCTGCTCTTCACTGCTTACATTTTTGGCATACGTTTGCTCCTACCGGGTCAGCTGAGCAGCGAATTTCTATTTAACCACCTGCTCCTGCCGGGTCAGCCAAGTGGCAAATTTCTACTTAACCACCTGCTATCATGAGAGACCTCAGGGCTGCATGTTTTGAGCCCAGGACTGATCCTAAAAAGCGTTTCCAACCCCACTTACAAGTAAAACTAGCTAAAATGTGCCTGGCTGCTATATTCACTGAAAAGCTCATTCTGCGTACATTTTTGGCATACATTTGCTCCTGCTGGGTCAGCTGAGCAGCGAAATTCTATTTAACCACCTGCTATCATGAGAGACCTAACGGTTGCATGTTTGAGCCCAGTATGAGCCTGAAAAGCGTTTCCAACCCCACTTACAAATAAAACTAGCTAAAATGTGCCTGGCTGCTCTTCACTGAAAAGCTCATTCTACGTACAATTTTGGCATACGTTTGCTCCTGCCGGGTCAGCTGAGCAGCGAATTTCTATTTAACCACCTGCTATCATGAGAGACCTCAGGGCTGCATGTTTTGAGCCCAGTACTGATCCTGAAAAGTGTTTCCAACCCCACTTACAAGTAAAACTACCTAAAATGTGCCTGGCTGCTATTCACTGAAAAGCTCATTCTGTGTACATTTTTGGCATACGTTTGCTCCTGCCGGGTCAGCTGAGCAGCGAATTTCTATTTAACCACCTGCTATCATGAGAGACCTCAGGGCTGCATGTTTTGAGCGCAGTACTGAGCCTGAAAAGCGTTTCCAACCCCACTTACAAGTAAAACTAGCTAAAATATGCCTGGCTGCTATTCACTGAAAAGCTCATTCTGTGTACATTTTAGGCATACGTTTGCTCCTGCTGGGTCAGCCAAGTGGCAAATTTCTACTTAACCACCTGCTATCATGAGAGACCTCAGGGCTGCATGTTTTGAGCCCAGTACTGAGCCTGAAAAGCATTTCCAACCCCACTTGCAAGTAAAACTTGCTAGAATGTGCCTGGCTGCTCTTCACTGCTTACATTTTTGGCATACGTTTGCTCCTATCGGGTCAGCTGAGCAGCGAATTTCTATTTAACCACCTGCTATCATGAGAGACCTCAGGGCTGCATCTTTTGAGCCCAGTACTGAGCCTGAAACGCGTTTCAAACCCCACTTACAAGTAAAACTAGCTAAAATGTGCCTGGCTGCTATTCACTGAAAAGCTCATTCTGCTTACATTTTTGGCATACGTTTGCTCCTACCGGGTCAGCTGAGCAGCAAATTTCTACTTAACCACCTGCTATCATGAGAGACCTCAGGGCTGCATGTTTTGAGCCCAGTACTGATCCTGAAAAGCGTTTCCAACCCCACTTACAAGTAAAACTAGCTAAAATGTGCCTGGCTGCTCTTTACTGAAAAGCTCATTCTGTGTACATTTTTGGCATACGTTTGCTCCTGCTGGGTCAGCTGAGCAGCGAAGTTCTATTTAACCACCTGCTATCATGAGAGACCTCAGGGCTGTATCTTTTGAGTGCAGTACGTATCCTGAAAAGCGTTTCCAACCCCACTTACAAGTAAAACTAGCTAAAATGTGCCTGGCTGCTCTTCACTGAAAAGCTCATTCTGCGTACATTTTTTGCATACGTTTGCTCCTGCTAGGTCAGCCAAGTGGCAAATTTCTACTTAACCACCTGCTATCAGGAGAGACCTCAGGGCTGCATGTTTTGAGCGCAGTACTGAGCCTGAAAAGCGTTTCCAACCCCACTTACAAGTAAAACTTGCTAGAATGTGCCTGGCTGCTCTTTACTGAAAAGCTCATTGTGCGTACATTTTTGGCATACATTTGCTCCTGCCGGGTCAGCTGAGCAGCGAAGTTCTATTTAACCACCTGCTATCATGAGAGACCTCAGGGCTGCATCTTTTGAGCCCAGTACTGAGCCTGAAAAGCATTTCCAACCTCACTTACAAGTATAGCTAAAATGTGTCTGTGCTATTCACTGAAAAGCTCATTCTGCGTACATTTTTGGCATACGTTTGCTCCTGCCGGGTCAGCTGAGCAGCGAATTTCTATTTATCCACCTGCTATCATGAGAGACCTCAGGGCTGCATGTTTTGAGGCCAGTACTGAGCCTGAAAAGCGTTTCCAACCCCATTTACAAGTAAAACTAGCTAAAATGTGCCTGGCTGCTCTTCACTGAAAAGCTCATTCTGTGTACATTTTTGGCATACGTTTGCTCCTGCCGGGTCAGCCAAGTGGCAAATTTCTACTTAACCACCTGCTATCATGAGAGACCTCAGGGCTGCATGTTTTGAGCCCAGTACTGAGCCTGAAAAGCGTTTCCAACCCCACTTGCAAGTAAAACTTGCTAGAATGTGCCTGGCTGCTCTTCACTGCTTACATTTTTGGCATACGTTTGCTCCTACCGGGTCAGCTGAGCAGCGAATTTCTATTTAACCACCTGCTCCTGCCGGGTCAGCCAAGTGGCAAATTTCTACTTAACCACCTGCTATCATGAGAGACCTCAGGGCTGCATGTTTTGAGCCCAGTACTGATCCTGAAAAGCGTTTCCAACCCCACTTACAAGTAAAACTAGCTAAAATGTGCCTGGCTGCTATATTCACTGAAAAGCTCATTCTGCGTACATTTTTGGCATACATTTGCTCCTGCTGGATCAGCTGAGCAGCGAAATTCTACTTAACTACTCCTATCAGGAGAGACCTCAGGGCTGCATGTTTTAAACCTAGTACTGATCCAGAAAAGCGTTTCCAACCCCACTTACAAGTAAAACTAGCTAAAATGTGCCTGGCTGCGATTCACTCAAAAGCTCATTCTGCGTACATTTTTGGCATACGTTTGCTCCTACCGGGTCTGCTGAGCAGCAAATTTCTATTTAACCACCTGCTATCACGAGAGACCTCACGGCTGCATGTTTGAGCCCAGTATGAGCCTGAAAAGCGTTTCCAACCCCATTTACAAGTAAAACTAGCTAAAATGTGCCTGGCTGCTCTTCACTGAAAAGCTCATTCTACGTACAATTTTGGCATACGTTTGCTCCTGCCGGGTCAGCTGAGCAGCGAATTTCTATTTAACCACCTGCTATCATGAGAGACCTCAGGGCTGCATGTTTTGAGCCCAGTACTGATCCTGAAAAGCGTTTCCAACCCCACTTACAAGTAAAACTAGCTAAAATGTGCCTGGCTGCTATTCACTGAAAAGCTCATTCTGTGTACATTTTTGGCATACGTTTGCTCCTGCCGGGTCAGCTGAGCAGCGAATTTCTATTTAACATCTGCTCCTGCCGGGTCAGCCAAGTGGCAAATTTCTACTTAACCACCTGCTATCATGAGAGACCTCAGGGCTGCATGTTTTGAGCCCAGTACTGATCCTGAAAAGCGTTTCCAACCCCACTTACAAGTAAAACTAGCTAAAATGTGCCTGGCTGCTATATTCACTGAAAAGCTCATTCTGCATACATTTTTGGCATACATTTGCTCCTGCTGGGTCAGCTGAGCAGCGAAATTCTACTTAACTACTCCTATCAGGAGAGGCCTCAGGGCTGCATGTTTTGAGCCTAGTACTGATCCTGAAAAGCGTTTCCAACCCCACTTACAAGTAAAATTAGCTAAAATGTGCCTGGCTGCCATTCACTCAAAAGCTCATTCTGCGTACATTTTTGGCATGCGTTTGCTCCTACCGGGTCTACTGAGCAGCAAATTTCTATTTAACCACCTGCTATCATGAGAGACCTCACGGCTGCATGTTTGAGCCCAGTATGAGCCTGAAAAGCGTTTCCAACCCCACTTACAAGTAAAACTAGCTAAAATGTGCCTGGCTGCTCTTCACTGAAAAGCTCATTCTACGTACAATTTTGGCATACGTTTGCTCCTGCCGGGTCAGCTGAGCAGCGAATTTCTATTTAACCACCTGCTATCATGAGAGACCTCAGGGCTGCATGTTTTGAGCGCAGTACTGAGCCTGAAAAGCGTTTCCAACCCCACTTACAAGTAAAACTAGCTAAAATATGCCTGGCTGCTATTCACTGAAAAGCTAATTCTGTGTACATTTTAGGCATACGTTTGCTCTTGCTGGGTCAGCCAAGTGGCAAATTTCTACTTAACCACCTGCTATCATGAGAGACCTGCAGGTCCGGAAGCCCAACTCCTCCCTCCAGCCTAGACCGACGTAGCACCGCAAAGGACAGACGTGCCCGGCCCCCATGCCAGACGAATCTCAGTAACTGCGTTTTAAGTTGCCGAAAGTAAGTGCTGTCTATCGGTATAGGTAGGGCTTGGAATAAGTACAGATATTTGGGGAGGAGCACCATTTTAATAGCGTGGATCCTGCCCAACCAAGAGAGGAACTTGGGCTTCCATCTCTCCAACTCCGTGCGGGTCTTTGCCAGGAGTGGCGGGAAATTGGCTGAGAACAATTTACCCACCGTCGGCGTCAAATGGACACCAAGATAAACAATCGACCCAGAGGCCCACGTTAGGGGTGTTAGAGGCCGTAAGTGTAAATGAATTGCGATTTATATAGCGCACGTATTACCTGAAGGCATCAAGGCGCTTGCCTTGGGAACCCGTCCTGGTATTCCCCTGTGAGATAACCCCAGCAAGGTATCCACAAGGTGAAAGCCAGGCATCCCGCCGCGAGGGGCCGTAGTGGAGATTAAGCAAGCTATTGCCCAGAGTCGCAGAGTGTGAACCCGTGAGTCGAGTAGGCACCGGAACGAGAATTATCGAGTCCGTGGAATTTTTGAGCCCAAGACCCGCCGAGGCGGGGAATTGAACCCTGGTCCAAGACCGATCTCAGCTTCCGGGTCTGCCGCCTCTAACCCCTGGTCCAACTCCGCCTGCGAGAGGGTTAGATTTAAAATGTATGATTTGCTGTAGTTCACCTTAAAACCGGCCACTGCTTCATATTCCAGAAGAAGCTCCCTGACATAGGGCAAGGAGTGTTCGGGTCAGCCAAAAGAGAGCAAGACGTCATCTGCGAAGAGCGTGATCTTATGTTGCTCCCCCGTAAACGGTAGGCCCCGGACCTCCTCATGTTCTCTCACCGCCATCGCCAATGGTTCAATACTGAGTGCGAATAACAAGGGAGATAGGGGACAGCCTTGTCTAGTGCCCCTCGAATGCGGAAAGAACGCCGACGTCTGGCCATTCACCATCACGCTAGACCTAGTGTCGTAATTGGCATGGCCGCGTTAGCGATTAGCTGAAACTACACGTTTCTCTCCTTAACTTGGCTATATATGAAAACGCCATTTTGTATTTTGCGGCGGCCATCTTAGGCCATAAGCGGCCTCGTGGCTGCCCTTTAGTCCGTTGTCCGTACCACTGACCACTTCAGTCTGCCCAGCAACAGGCTATTTTTAGTACTGGTCAGCTCGCACATGCGCAGTCCCCACTGACCAGTTACCTTTCAGGAATGTGCGCCAAACTGACCAGCGGAGTTGTGCCCCTCCAATGAGCTGGCTGTGTTCCAAAACATGACCATATATGTACATGAATATGTTCTAAACCTGTGCCGCCTATCTTTTATTGCCCCAAAACTGTATATAAATCGGGGTCACATCGATGTTCGGTGTGATACCTCTTGCATTACCGAAGGGTGCTGTATGAGTGTACCACCACCCCATGGGGTCTTAATAAACTTGTTCTTTGACTTTTACAGTTTCCGTGCCAACAGTTCTTGAGTGTAAGTGGGTTATCTTCGGAGCATGTAGGCCTTGGGAACCCTGATTACTTCACTAGGACTGCAGAAGTTGGCCCTCACCATCGTGATAAATGCGTCCGAAAAGCCAAAAGCCAAAAGCCGACATCGTGTTGAACAGGAAGCCCCAGTCAACCCGGTCAAAGGCCTTCTCTGCGTCCAGACCCACAAGCACCGCCGGAATGCGAAACCTATTCGCCTTTTCGATTAAGTGGACTACTCTGCGAGTGTTATCGTGGGTCTGGCGCCCCTTGATAAAGCCGGATTGGTCGGGGTGTATGATTGCCGGCAGTAACTCCTGCAGACGGCCTGCCAGGATCGCTGAGTACAGTTTAGCATCAATATTAAGCAATGCAATGGGACGGAATGACACGCAATTCGTGAGGTCCTTCCCTGGTTTCGGCAGAACGGTGATCACCGCCTCGGCCATAGACCCCGTAGAGGACCCGGACACCGCCATATTATTAAAAAGGGAAACGAGGAAGTCGCAAATCTCAGTGGCATATGATTTGTAAAAAACAGCGGTATATCCGTCCGGTCCCGGCGCCTTGTGCAGCTTCAAATTCTTTATGGCTGCAAGAACCTCCTCCCTGGAAATTGGCGCCCCCAATAGATCATTCCATTCCTTGGAGATCTGGGGCAGGGGCAAGCGTCTCAGATACTCCCGCTGGCCATCTGCACCAAGGCAATCTCCTGTATAGAGGTCGGCATAAAAGCGTCCAAAAATATCCGCCTTCGTTTCATCCTTATGCTGCAGAACACCTGCTGCATCCCTGATGCCGCCAATATATTCCCGCTCCCTCCTGTCACGCAATTGACGCGCCAGGTGCTTGCCCACCTTGTTCCCACAGGAATACGATTGTCGCCCCAGTCTCAGGAGTGTAAGTTTAGCCCTGTTCGAGTAGTGGGCCTTCAGTTTCCCTCTAACCGCCGTCAGCGGACGAAGGGTCACCCTCGAGGGGTTAAGCTTATGTGCCCGCTCAAGTTCGGCCACCTCAGCCTCACATTCCTTCCGCCTCAAGGAGTTGAGCTGCGAGTTGAGAGCCAAACATGTGCCCCTGATGGAGGCCTTAAAGGCGTCCCACGTGTTCGAAAGCGAGGTATCAGACGGAGGGTTGAGTTAAAAAAAATTCCCTATTAGCAATTCGAAGCGCTTTGTTGGAAGTGTCATCCCTAATCAGCGACGCCGGGAAGTACCACTTGCGGTGTCCTGTACTGGGCGGCGACCAGTGGAGGCTAAGCACCAGCATGCTGTGATCCGAGACGGAGATTGGGAGAATGGCGGCATCAACGACGTCCCCTCGGAGTGATTGGCTAAGAAAGATGTGATCCAGGAGGGAGTAGGAGTGGTGCACATGAGAGAAAAAGGTGTAATCTTTTGTGTTAGGATGAAAAAACCGCCACCCGTCAATCAGTCCTAACTCTCCCACCTCCCGCTGCGATGACTTAGAGAATACTCCCGTGCCAGCCCGGAGACCCCCTGAACTGTCCAGTCCCTTATCCCACACCAAATTACAGTCCCCCATTAGGAACAAGTTCCCCTCAGCAAAATCCCCAATCTTTTGCAACAAGACTTGTAAGTATGCATTCTGGCCAGAGTTGGGGAGGTAGACCACCACAAAGGTACCTAGCCGTCCTTGCACATGACCCTTAACCATCAACCATCGACCCTCCTTATCATTGCGCACCTCTACAGGTTGAAAATGAAGCGCAGCGCGGAAAAGGAGAGCAACCCCTCTATGCTTTGTGGTGGCTGACGACCGATATATGATGGGATATGCCTTATGTCTCAAACGCATCTCATCCTTCCGTGCCAAGTGAGTTTCTTGCAACCCCAGAATGTCCAGTTGGTGATCGACTACATACTTCCACACCTTCTGCCTCTTCTGCGGCGAGTTCATACCCTTGACGTTCCAAGTCCCCACACTAAGTGGCATAATGCGAAACATCCTCGGAACATACAGCCGCTATCCCGTGAGGGCCCTCCCCCCCACTCAAGAATTCTCCAATCAGAGGCAATGTCAGCGGAGCACTCACGTCACCCCCAGTGTATCTCCTGACCTTCCCCCATCCAACACCATTCGCACCCACTCCCACAGTCACACTACACTCATCCAAGACAGTCACACCTCATAATGTCCAACCAGACAACAGAGCCCTCTCGCCACCACCACGGAGTCCCCCCAACCCCAGATCCCCACATCCCCTAACTCCCGACTCACCCCACAAAGGAAAAACCAACAAGCAGAAATAACTCAAAGAATGAAGGGCGAAAGAAATACTCATCAACACCAGTAGTCCAAAGTCCAGGAGAGGCCTTCCGAACTGGAAGCGGGGAAGGGAGACCCACTGGTCAGTCCCCCTGGCCAGGGTCCGGGGTGTCTTCCCCAAAAGTACATCCATACCCCAGACCGAGGTTTCGACGCCTCTCACAGCGCCGATCCTTCCCAGTTCAAAGGTCAGGCCGCTCCGGAGCTCTGTTGCGTATCCGTCAGAGTAGCCGACGCCACAGAGGCCACCGCGTTGCTCCTTTCTTGCAGGCTAGAGTTGCGATCCGGTCGCTGTCGGGTCGGGGAGGCCCCCACTCTATGCCATGAGGAAGAGCGGCGACGTCTCCGAGATGGTGAAGCGCTCGCTCCTTGGGATGGAGTCACATCATCTAGACCCAAGAGGTCCTTTGCCACCTGGAGAGAACTGATCTGTGCCAGTCGGTTCTGCCATCTGAAGATGATTCTGAAAGGATGACCCCATGAGTAGGCGATGTTACGTTCCCGCAAAAAGGCAGTCACTGGACGAAACTCCCTCCTTTTGCGTAGCGTGGATGCTGCCAAGTCCTGGTATAGCTGAGGGCGGTGATCCCTGAATTGCAGCGACGAGATGGTCCTGGCTTTGCGGAGAATGCGCTCTTTGAGCTGGAAGTCATGGACACAGACGAGGATGTCTGGAGGGGGACCCCCTCCCCGCCTGGGCAACCCAAGTCTATGTACTCTGTCCATCTTGATTTCCCGCACGTCCTCTTCGTCCAGAATCTGCAGAAACAAATCCTGAACGAAGCCACGCAGGTCGCCCGCCTCACCATCCCATGGCACCGCCCGAATGCGAATATTGTTCCTCCGGGAACGGTTTTCCAGGTCCTCTGTGTGCGCCTGCAAATATAGATTCTGTTCTGTGAGGCGGATGATATCCTGCTGCAGCAAGTGGACATCATTGGCCATGCTCAGATCATGATCTTCTAGGGTCGCCACCCTCTCGCCAATGCCGTCCACATCCCTTCGCACATCCCTCAGGTCAGATGCCAGCTGCGCACGGAGCTCAGAGATATCTTCCTTGATGGAGGCAAAGAGTTCGGACATGAAGGCCTTAGTCGCAGGCGCCTCGTCGTCCGACTGCTTCTGTGAACCACTGGCCCCCGGGGACGCCGGTTGCTGTGAGGATTTGGATGTCCCATCTTTCCCCATGCGCCCCCCCTTGCGGAGCGTGGTGGTCATCGCGGCGGGTAGCTCTCGGACCGGAAGAGCCGTCTTCCTCAATTCCACAGGGTCAATGTACCGGGTCCACTATGGTCACAATTATGCGGTTCAAATAAACCACCCCCTCCGTCCAGGGAGCCCCCAAAGCGTTCTTGACTGCTGAGTCACCAGGTGGCAGGTCTTTAGTAGATGCCTCGTGTGCAGGAGACCCAGGATTAGCCTTCCCAAACGACCCGCGTCCAGGAGGCAATGTGCGGGGGGACAACGCCGCTGCCGTCTATCCCGGGGCCAGTGGTAGCCGACTGGTCAAAACTAAGGAGCAGGCAGAGTGGCCCCGCTTCGGGCCTTGACGAGGCGTGTTCCCAGTGGGAAGGTGCAGGGACCGAGCTGCGTCAGCCAACCGCTCCCCGATCCACAGATGGTGCTCGTGAATACAATGGCCCAGCACTCCTCTACCAGGCCTCGATCAGTGCCCCAGGTCGAGTCCGGCCCTTCTCCCGGTAAGTCTTAATAGCTCGAGCGACCATGCGGTCCCTGCCAATAGGTCTCCTTTGCCGTCCCTGCTGATGCGAATAGGCCCAATGGCGCCCGCAGTCCCAGAAGTCGAGGCCGCCTCAGTCCCTCCTCGTGGCGCGGCACTGGCAGATGTGATTGCGCTAGATTCGGCCCAGCCGCCGACACCGCACTGCACTCTCTCCTCCGATCAGCTCCGGACCCCACCTGGCATCGATTCACCCCAGCGGCCTTCGGTCCGCTCAGCTCCGCCGGACGCTGAACGCCAGTAACCTCCGGGTGCTCCTCCGTGCGGGCTCAGTAACGTGCCTGATTCGGCCGCCCCCGGCGTCCCCTTCAGGCTTAGGCCAACTCCGACAGCCCTCTCCGCTGCACAGCGCCACCCAGGTCCGCTTACCTGCCGACCAGTCGTGCCTCGTCGGTTCCGGTTGGGTCGGGGGAAACCGCAGGCGACCACTCCCCCACCGCTGCGGGAGCCGCAGGTCTCCGAGACGGACCCGGATCCAGGCGAGGCCGGGGCTTCACAGGCCTCAAAGTGTAGCCGCTCCAGCGGCCGTCACCAATGTCGCTGTGCTTCTCCGACGGCACCGGCCCACTCCGCTACGGCAGGGGAACCTCTGCTACCAGTTTGGAGCCACTCCGTTATCGAAGGACCGTGCTGTAAGCGGCTTTGTAGGATCAGCGTAGGAGAGGCACGGAAAGGCGACCTACTCCGACGCCATCTTGGCCACGCCCCCTGTGTACATTTTTGGCATACGTTTGCTCCTGCTGGGTCAGCCAAGTGGCAAATTTCTACGTAACCACCTGCTATCATGAGAGACCTCAGGGCTGCATCTTTTGAGCACAGTACTGAGCCTGAAAAGCTTTTCCAACCCCACTTACAAGTAAAACTTGCTAGAATGTGCCTGGCTGCTCTTTACTGAAAAGCTCATTCTGCGTACATTTTTGGCATACATTTGCTCCTGCCGGGTCAGCTGAGCAGCAAATTTCTATTTAACCACCTGCTATCATGAGAGATCTCAGGGCTGCATCTTTTGAGCCCAGTACTGTGCCTGAAAAGCATTTCCAACCCCACTTACAAGTAAAATTAGCTAAAATGTGCCTGGCTGCTATTCACTGAAAAGCTCATTCTGTGTACATTTTTGGCATACATTTGCTCCTGCTGGGTAAGCCAAGTGGCAAATTTCTACTTAACCACCTGCTATCATGAGAGAGCTCAGGGCTGCATGTTTTGAGCGCAGTACTGAGCCTGAAAAGCGTTTCCAACCCCACTTACAAGTAAAACTAGCTAAAATGTGCCTGGCGGCTATATTCACTGAAAAGCTCATTCTGCGTACATTTTTGGCATACATTTGCTCCTGCCGGGTCAGCTGAGCAGCGAAGTTCTACTTAACTACCTCCTATCAGGAGAGACCTCAGAGTTGCATCTTTTGAGCCCAGTACTGAGCCTGAAAAGCATTTCCAACCCCACTTACAAGTAGAACTAGCTAAAATGTGCCTGGCTGCTATTCACTGAAAAGCTCATTCTGCTTACATTTTTGGCATACGTTTGCTCCTACCGGGTCAGCTGAGCAGCGAAGTTCTACTTAACTATCTCCTATCAGGAGAGACCTCAGAGCTGTATCTTTTGAGCCCAGTACTGAGCCTGAAAAGCATTTCCAACCCCACTTACAAGTAAAACTAGCTAAAATGTGCCTGGCTGCTATTCACTGAAAAGCTCATTCTATGTACATTTTTGGCATACGTTTGCTCCTGCTGGGTCAGCCAAGTGGCAAATTTCTAGTTAACCACCTGCTATCATGAGAGACCTCAGGGCTGCATCTTTTGAGCGCAGTACTGAGACTGAAAAGCGTTTCCAACCCCACTTACAAGTAAAACTAGCTAAAATATGCCTGGCTGCTCTTCACTGAAAAGCTCATTCTGCGTACATTTTTGGCACAAATTTGCTCCTGCCGGGTCAGCTGAGCAGCGAAGTTCTACTTAACTAGCTCCTATCAGCAGAGACTTCAGAGCTGCATCTTTTGAGCCTAGTACTGAGCCTGAAAAGCATTTCCAACCCCACTTACACGTAAAACTAGCTAAAATGTGCCTGGCTGCTATTCACTGAAAGCTCATTCTGCTTACATTTTTGGCATACGTTTGCTCCTACCGGGTCAGCTGAGCAGCGAATTTCTATTTAACCACCTGCTATCATGAGAGACCTCATGGCTGCATGTTTTGAGCCCAGTACTGATCCTGAAAAGCGTTTTCAACCCCACTTACAAGTAAAACTAGCTAAAATGTGCCTGGCTGCTATTCACTGAAAAGCTCAATCTGTGTACATTTTTGGCATACGTTTGCTCCTGCTGGGTCAGCAAGTGGCAAATTTCTACTTAACCACCTGCTATCATGAGAGAGCTCAGGGCTGCATGTTTTGAGCGCAGTACTGAGCCTGAAAAGCGTTTGCAACCCCACTTACAAGTAAAACTAGCTAAAATGTGCCTGGCTGCTATTCACTGAAAAGCTCATTCTGCGTACATTTTTGGCATACATTTGCTCCTGCCGGGTCAGCTGAGCAGCGAAGTTCTACTTAACTACCACCTATCAGGAGAGACCTTAGAGCTGCATCTTTTGAGCCCAGTACTGAGCCTGAAAAGCATTTCCAACCCCACTTACAAGTAAAACTAGCTAAAATGTTCCTGGCTGCTCTTCACTGAAAAGCTCATTCTGCGTACATTTTTGGCATACATTTGCTCCTGCCGGGTCAGCTGAGCAGCGAAGTTCTACTTAACTACCACCTATCAGGAGAGACCTCAGAGCTGCATCTTTTGAGCCCAGTACTGAGCCTGAAAAGCATTAAGATAGATAGATAGATAGATAGATAGATAGATAGATAGATAGATAGATAGATAGATAGATAGATATAGATAGATAGATAGATTGATAGAAGGATAGATAGATAGAAGGATAGATAGATAGATAGATAGATAGATAGATAGATAGATAGATAGATAGATAGATAGATAGATAGATAGATAGATAGATAGATAGATAGATATCTAGATTGATAGATCGCTAGATAGCTAGATATCTAGCTAGATTGATAGATAGCTAATGGATAGATAGCTAGATTGATAGCTAGAAAGCTAGATAGATAGCTAGATAGCTAGCGAGATAGCTAGATAGCTAGCTAGATAGCTAGATAGATAGATAGATAGATAGATAGATAGATAGATAGATAGATAGATAGATAGATAGATAGATAGATAGATAGATAGATAGATAGATAGATAGATAGATAGATAGATAGATAGATAGATAGATAGATAGATAGCCTTCTAGATAGCTAGATAGATAGCTAGATAGCTAGACAGCTAGATAGCTAGATATCTAGCTAGATTGATAGATAGCTAATGGCTTGATAGCTAGATTGATAGCTAGAAAGCTAGATAGCTGGCGAGATAGCTAGCTAGCTAGATAGCTAGATAGCTAGATAGCTAGATAGGTAGCTAGATAGCTAGATAGATAGATAGCTAGATTGATAGATGGCTAGATAGCTAGATAATCTAGCTATCTAGCTGATAGATAGCTGGATTGATAGATAGATAGCTAGATAGCTAGACAGATAGATAGACAGATAGATAGATAGACAGATAGATAGATAGATAGATAGATAGATAGATAGATAGATAGATAGATAGATAGATAGATAGATAGATAGATAGATAGATAGATAGATAGATAGATAGATAGATAGATAGATAGATAGATAGATAGATAGATAGATAGATAGATAGATAGATAGATAGATAGATAGATAGATAGATAGATAGATAGATAGATAGATAGATAGATAGATAGATAGATAGATAGATAGATAGCTAGAGTGATAGATGGCTAGATAGCTAGATAATCTAGCTGATAGATAGCTGGATTGATGGATAGATAGATAGATAGATAGATAGATAGATAGATAGATAGATAGATAGATAGATAGATAGATAGATAGATAGATAGATATAGATAGATAGATAGATAGATAGATAGATAGATAGATAGATAGATAGATAGATAGATAGATAGATAGATAGATAGATAGACAGATAGACAGAAGGATAGATAGATAGATAGATAGACAGATAGACAGATAGATCGATAGATAGATAGATAGATAGATAGATAGATAGATAGATAGATAGATAGATAGATAGATAGATAGATAGATAGATAGATAGATAGATAGATAGATAGATAGATAGATAGATAGATAGATAGATAGATAGATAGATAGATAGATAGATTGCTAGATAGCTAGGTAGCTAGCTAGATAGATAGCTAGATGGATAGATAGCTAGATTGATAGATTGATAGATAGCTAGATAGCTAGATAGATAGCTAGATAGCTAGATTGATAGATCACTTGATAGCTAGATAGCTAGCTAGATAGCTAGATAGCTAGATAGAGAGATAGCTAGAGATAGCTAGATAGATAAATAGCTAGATTGATAGATAGATAGATAGATAGATAGATAGATAGATAGATAGATAGATAGATAGATAGATAGATAGATAGATAGATAATCTAGCTATCTAGCTGATAGATAGCTAGATTGATAGATAGATAGATAGATAGATAGATAGATAGATAGATAGATAGATAGATAGATAGATAGATAGATAGATAGATAGATAGATAGATAGATAGATAGATAGATAGATAGATAGATAATCTAGCTATCTAGCTGATAGATACCTAGATTGATAGATAGCTAGATAGCTAGATTGCTATATAGATAGCTAGATAGATAGCTAGATAGCAGATTCTGTTCATATGTTTTACAGTTGTCCGGAGTTATCTCTTTTTTTTAATCAAATTGAAACTTTTCTCACGCAGATCACTCAAATTTCTGTTAAAATATCCGCTGAAATGGTAATTACTGGCTATGAATACTTGTGGTCAAGGAGTGACCACCCTGTGCAAACAGGCACCATCCAGCACCTCGACGTCTGCTTTGTTCCAGTTCCCGCCGGAACTCAAGCGACAGAGATCGACGAGATCAAGCTTGCCTGCCTTCTTACAGCCCGATCCACAGTCCCTGCAGAGCTGAGACCCGTGGAGGCGACCGGAAGCGGGGAGCTCGCCATCTTGAAAAGACCACGAGACGCTGACCGTGCAGCCCACAAGTGACCCTCGAAGCATATGGATGCCTGTTCTGGAGAGAGCCTGCATGGTACAGCAGGTTCCCCAAGAACAGTGGGCTGCAATTTTATGGTACTCCTTTTCAGATAAAGGGAGAGATAAGCTCCTCACTGTTAGACATGAGGATGCAAACAATTACAATGTCCTGAAGAGTGCTCTGATAGATGGGTTTGGCTTAACCACTGAACAAAACAGGTTAAGGTTCAGAGACACCCAGAAGACACAGACCCAGGACTGGACTGATTTTGTAGATTGTGCTACTAAGGCTCTGGAGGGTTGGCTACATGGCAGCAAAGTACATGACTTCACAGGATTGTATAATTTGATTATGAGGGAGCAGATCCTAAGTAAGTGTCAGAACCAGCTCTTACACCAGCACCTGGTGGACTCAGATTTGACCTCTCCCCAAGAATTGGGAAAGAGGGCAGTTAAATGGGTCAGAACCAGGATTAGGCCTAAGAATCAGGACAATAACCAGAAGAAGGAGTCTACCAAGCCTCAAGATAAGGGTGGGGATAAAAGTAAAGAAAAGACTTCCCCAGGGCCCCAAAACTCCAAGGATTGGGGTGGGTCCCAAGACACATCTTCAACTCAGAAAAAGCCTTATTGTCATGCCTGTAAACAGGTTGGGCATTACAAAACAGACAACTGTTGTCCCAAGAATGGCAATAAAGAGAATATACCTCCAAAGCCAGTTCCAACACGGTGGACCCTGGTCTATCAAGGTCCCCATCACCAAATAATCTTGTTTATGAGACTGGCATGGGGTTTGCCAACTTCTCTGATTGCCCAAATACCTTGAGCAAATATAGACAAGACCTCATCATCAATGGTTTGAAAGTTGAAGCCTTTAGAAACACAGGGGCTAGCATCACCATGGTGGCTGACTGTATAGTCCCCTCTAAGCAACTTTTACCTGGTGCCACATACCAGGTAACAAACATTGATGGAAACCAAACAAATCATCCCATGGCAGTAGTAAGTCTCAGCTGGGGAGGTGTCACTGGCCCAAAGAGAGTGGCAGTGTCATTAAACTTGCCTGTAGACTGCCTACTTGGTAATGATTTAGAAATCTCAGCCTGGGCTGAGGTTGAACAGGAAATCCATTCTAGAATGGTAAACTCCAATTGAAAGGTTAGTGGGGCTGTAATGGCTACAGCCCCAATCCATGATGTCCTTCCTGAAAAGGTTGGTAGGGCTGTGCAAGACTCAGCCCCAGCTTTAGCAGAAGCTCTTCCTAAACAGAATAGCAAAGCTGTTATGATAACAGCAGAAACCCAAACTGAGTCTCCTCCTGAAAAGGTTGGTGGGGCTGTGATGGCCACAGCCCAAACTCAAACTGATATGTGTGTTGTGAAGCCTGAAATGATGGGTCAATCCACCCAAACTGAGAGCCTGGAGGAGGAAGAGATGTTTTCCCCTCACCAGACATTAGGACAGGATCAGCCTCCTCAGGAAAATGATCTTACCCCTGATGAAGGAACTGCCCCAGATTTTGTTAGCCATGGCCTGACAGAGCCTCTGATGGCAGTGGACCCTTCTCAGGTGGGACCCAGTCTGGAGCAGGTAACCTGCCCCTCTCTACCTTGCCTTAGTCAGCCCAGGGCTGCAGAGGACAAGAAGGACAGTGAGACCCAGAGGGCCCCCTGTCAAATAAAGCACCCCCATCAACAGATTAGGGGCACCAAAACTAGTAGCCCTAGTAGGATGAAAACTTTAAAAACTCCTGAGGGAGCCCCCTTAAAATTAGTTAGGGACCTCCCACCAATGGATTCTGTTGGGCACAGCCAAACCTGGAACCCAAAGGGCCCAAACCTGAACTGTCCCTCCAGCAAGCCAAACAGAGGGACCCAGCCTCCAGCTTTAGGTAGCCAGAGGTTGACCCTGAGAGCTCAGTGCAACTCAGTTGAAGAAAGAAAGGCACACATGGTGGAAGATAATTGGAGGAAGTTGAGCCCTAAATTAGTGGAGCCTCACTTCAATACTCCATATCCAAACCAGCCTTTTTCCTTGCATAAACACATCCAAGGTAGTGATTCCCTATGGTGGAGACCCTCTAATACCCCAAGGGTGAGGGACTGCTTAGTGGACCATGAAAAAGGGGGTACCCATGCTAGTGCAGGTACTTCCTTATATGGCCACTCAGGCAATATAGGCTTACCTGGCCTTATCTCCTTTCGTTTGGGGGGGGGGGTTATGTAGAAAGGTGGCTACCTGACTATGGTTACCGCAGATTTTTTGCCTTGTGTTTAGCTGGTTTTCGACTTAGTTGGCCTGGTTCCCTGCTAGTCAGGGCCCCAGGCTATCTGCTCTCTCTGTAAAATGGATTCCATGTACCCTAGGTGCATAACTAAATTGGCTTGGGTCACCTTATCAGCCCTTGTACAGAGCACTATAGGTGCCCAGGGCATAGGTGCATCCAAGGCCTACCAGGGGCTGCAGCATATCTTTTGCCACCCCTGGCTGGCTATCCAAAATTGACACAACTGGCTGATCACTTAGCTGGGGCAAGGTGGTGTAATCACCCCTTGCTTAGATATAGTATGCCTATATCTAAACCTAACTGGACACATATACACCTATCAGTCACTCCTATGGCAGGCCTTAACAATCCTGGAGGCAGAGTGCTTCGTTTTATGTGAGATGGTGCTCTAGCATGAGCTGAGCCTGTCTGCAGCTGTTGGGACCAATTCCCTAAGCTGTTCCGGGATAATGCCATACCATATACTATTAAGTGCATTATGATCCTCGCGGTTATATGTTAACTTTGGTTTGGCTTTATCAAAACATGTTGTGTAAGGTGTCATACGATTTGGAATACTACCCCCTCGCCAGTCCTGGTGACAGGGGTAGCATTCCACCCCTCTAGAGGGAGACAACATGTTACTTTGCTAAAACGCGGTTGATTTTAAAAGAGCCTCAGATCCACAAAATGGATGCTTCTGCCGCAGACACAAGTCTGACCTCCTGATGCGGACCGAAACTCAGCACAGGAGGCCTGGACAAAGGCTTTCCGGTCACAGGGAGGTGTCACACTACCCCAGACAGGAGATAGTGGATTGTAGCAGGGAGGTTTGAAAGAAACCAGACACTGCCTGGGGAGCACAAGGCTGCCCCTTGCATAATCCGGCCAAACCAGTTCTGGGGCACACCAGCCCCTGTCCCAGCGCGGCCTGGATCAAAGGAAAGGGGTATATCCACCCCCTTCCTGGGTCCCACGCATAGGAGGGGACCTAGCAGGTAATCCAGCACCTTAGATTGGTATAAGAATGGGAGCAGTGCCAACGCACTCAGATTATCCTGATGAACATAAGAAATGAAACTCTGGACCCTTCGACATCCTACTCGACGTAAAAGACTGAAGAATCTCCCTTGTGGTCAAGGAGTGACCACCCTGTGCAAACAGGCACCATCCAGCACCTTGACGTCTGCTTTGTTGCAGTTCCCGCCGGAACTCGAGCGACAGAGATTGACGAGATCAAGCTTGCCTGCCTTCTTACAGCCCGATCAACAATCCCTGCAGAGCTGAGACCCGTGGAGGTGACCGGAAGCGTGGGGCAAGCCATCTTGAAAACCTAAAACCGACTTGTGATTTTGGTTGCTCCAGAATTGCACTAGCTCCTCTGAAAAGGAGCACCCGCTCTGACCCTCCTGGTCCGAGTGAGAAGCAATCTTCCAGTTCAGCGTGGATTGCTCTTGCAAAGTGTTGTTTGCTCCGATCTTGAAGCCGACAGCGCCGATGGTGAGAGCCTGCGTGGGACAGCTCGTGATCCGCTCCTGGACGTCGCACATGCCCCAGAGCCCACGTGGCAGTGTAGAGAAGCTCCTCGACAACCACCTGATTGCGCCCGACATTGCCTGGTTCCGTCCTGGTTCCACCCTGGTCACTGCTGAGTGACCCAGACTCTTCCCCCTCTGCTTTCAGGTACTTTACGACTCTGATCCACCCTTGGATCACACGGGACTCTTCTCCTTCACATCGCCTGCAGCATCTTCAGCTTCAAGCACCAACAACCTGCGTGACGAAACCCGACGCCACTTCGACCCTATGCACCCGCTTCCTGTGGGTGAGGTAACTCAGCAACGCCGGTGTTCCCACACTGGTACACACCTCTAGGGTCTGTGTCTAAAGTTTGGTCCTTCTAGGTTCAGCGGAAGTGTCCTTAAACTCTATTTGTGTACCTTCTACGCACCATTGACTTAACATTGGTGCATGCGTGTGCTTTAGGCGCTGCACCCGAATCCCGTGGGCTTTACCCAACTTCAGCATTGCTAGTCCCGACTGCTCCCAGCGATTCCCTAGGCCCTAGGCCTAACCACTGTTCCATTGGTATCTCTTATACCACTTTCTTAATATATGGTTTGAGTGGCCACCAGCCCTCATCAATAATTGTGCAACTTTGTATGTTATACTGTGCTTTTTATTTAACGCTTGTGCCCCTTTCCTCATAAAGAGTACTGGGGATTATTTTAGAAATAAACACATATATTTTTATAATATATACTTGTGTGGTGTCCTTTCATTTGATATTACAGGACTGTGATTGGTAAAACAGCTCGCTTAACACGACCTCTTGAGTTTAGCCTTTCAGGCTGCTTAGTCCATGCTACCCCTAGGATAGCTTGTCTATAAGGTTGACTTACAACCAGACACCATAAGGGATTGTTTGGACTGATACAAGGTGGTTCCAGGATTGGAAACATCATATATCAGGCCAACTTCTCACAATGCTCTTTCCATATACTCAGCCATCCTGGAGCGGAGACCAAGTACATACAGCCTGATTCTTCATTCTCCCGTTTTGCGAGCCCCTAATAGCGATTCATAGCGAATCGCTATTAAGGACTCGCAAAACGGGATTCATGTAGAAATTGCATAATGAAATGCGATTCCTACATAATCCTTATTTGCGATTAGCAAATTGCAAATCGCAAATAAGGGATAACTCGCCATTCATTCCTATGGGCCAAAAGGCCCATAGGAATGAATGGGGAGTATTCCTTATTTGCGATTAGCAATTAGCTAATTGCAAATAAGAAAGCGATTTGAAGGGTGCCAGGGGTGTCCAAAGGACACCCTGTAGCACCCCTCAAATGAAATTTTTCACAGGTGTTGCACACACACATGTCCAAAGGATATGTGTGTGTGTAACATGCAACTCAGAAAAATGCATTTAAAAGCATTTTTCTGAGTTTTCGCAATTTACCACGAGGTCTGACCTCGCGGTAAATTGCGCCCAGAAATTGCGAATTCGCAAAACAAAATTGGATGATGAATTGCATTTAAGGAATCTCAAATAGAGATTCCTTAAATGTAATTCCTCGCAAAATTGCGAGATCGCAATTAGAGATTTTTGCATTTGGGATGATGAATCCCAAATGCAAAAATCGCACTCGCAAAGGGCCAGATTCTCAGAATCTGGCCCTTTGCGAGCCACCTGCTATCAGGAGAGACCTCAGGGCTGCATGTTTTGAGCGCAGTACTGAGCCTGAAAAGCGTTTCCAACCCCACTTACAAGTAAAACTTGCTAGAATGTGCCTGGCTGCTATTCACTGAAAAGCTCATTCTGCTTACATTTTTGGCATACATTTGCTCCTGCCGGGTCAGCTGAGCAGCGAAGTTCTATTTAACCACCTGCTATCATGAGAGACCTCAGGGCTGCATCTTTTGAGCCCAGTACTGAGCCTGAAAAGCATTTCCAACCTCACTTACAAGTAAAACTAGCTAAAATGTGCCTGGCTGCTATTCACTGAAAAGCTCATTCTACGTACATTTTTGGCATACGTTTGCTCCTGCCGGGTCAGCTGAGCAGCGAATTTCTATTTATCCACCTGCTATCATGAGAGACCTCAGGGCTGCATGTTTTGAGCCCAGTACTGAGCCTGAAAAGCGTTTCCAACCCAACTTACAAGTAAAACTAGCTAAAATGTGCCTGGCTGCTATTCACTGAAAAGCTCATTCTGTGTTCATTTTTGGCATACGTTTGCTCCTGCCGGGTCAGCCAAGTGGCAAATTTCTACTTAACCACCTGCTATCATGAGAGACCTCAGGGCTCCATGTTTTGAGCCCAGTCCTGAGCCTGAAAAGCATTTCCAACCCCACTTGCAAGTAAAACTTGCTAGAATGTGCCTGGCTGCTCTTCACTGCTTACATTTTTGGCATATGTTTGCTCCTATCGGGTCAGCTGAGCAGCGAATTTCTATTTAACCACCTGCTATCATGAGAGACCTCAGGGCTGCATCTTTTGAGCCCAGTACTGAGCCTGAAAAGCGTTTCAAACCCCACTTACAAGTAAAACTAGCTAAAATGTGCCTGGCTGCTATTCACTGAAAAGCTCATTCTGCTTACATTTTTGGCATACGTTTGCTGCTGGGTCAGCCAATTGGCAAATTTCTACTTAACCACCTGCTATCATGAGAGACATCAGGGCTGCATGTTTTGAGCCCAGTACTGATCCTGAAAAGCGTTTCCAACCCTACTTACAAGTAAAACTTCCTAGAATGTGCCTGGCTGCTCTTTACTGAAAAGCTCATTCTGCGTACATTTTTGGCATACATTTGCTCCTGCCGGGTCAGCTGAGCAGCGAAGTTCTATTTAACCACCTGCTATCATGAGAGACCTCAGGGCTGCATCTTTTGAGCCCAGTACTGAGCCTGAAAAGCATTTCCAACCTCACTTACAAGTACAGCTAAAATGTGTCTGTGCTATTCACTGAAAAGCTCATTCTGCGTACATTTTTGGCATACGTTCGCTCCTGCCGGGTCAGCTGAGCAGCGAAGTTCTACTTACCTACCTCCTATCAGGAGAGACCTCAGAGCTGCATCTTTTGAGCCCAGTACTGAGCCTGAAAAGCATTTCCAACCCCACTTACAAGTAAAACTAGCTAAAATGTGCCTGGCTGCTATTCACTGAAAAGCTCATTCTGCTTAACATTTTTGACATACGTTTGCTCCTACCGGGTCAGCTGAGGAGCGAATTTCTAATTAACCACCTGCTATCATGAGAGACCTCAGGGCTGCATGTTTTGAGCCCAGTACTGAGCCTGAAAAGCGTTCCCAACCCCACTTACAAGTAAAACTAGCTAAAATGTGCCTGGCTGCTCTTCATTGAAAAGCTCATTCTGCGTACATTTTTGGCATACGTTTGTCCTGCCGGGTCAGCTGAGCAACGAATTTCTATTTAACCACCTGCTATCATGAGAGACCTCAGGGCTGCATGTTTTGAGCCCAGTACTGATCCTGAAAAGCGTTTCCAACCCCACTTACAAGTAAAACTAGCTAAAATGTGCCTGGCTGCCATTCACTGAAAAGCTCATTCTGTGTACATTTTTGGCATACGTTTGCTCCTGCTGGGTCAGCTGAGCAGCGAATTTCTATGTAACCACCTGCTATCATGAGAGACCTCAGGGCTGCATCTTTTGAGCGCAGTACTGAGCCTGAAAAGCGTTTCCAACCCCACTTACAAGTAAAACTAGCTAAAATGTGCCTGGCTGCTCTTCACTGAAAAGCTCATTCTGCGTTCATTTTTGGCATACGTTTGCTCCTGCCGGGTTAGCTGAGCAGCGAATTTCTAGTTAACCACCTGCTATCATGAGAGACCTCAGGGCTGCATCTTTTGAGCACAGTACTGAGCCTGAAAAGCGTTTCCAACCCCACTTACAAGTAAAACTAGCTAAAATGTGCCTGGCTGCTATTCACTGAAAAGCTCATTCTGTGTACATTTTTGGCATACGTTTGCTCCTGCTGGGTCAGCCAAGTGGCAAATTTCTACTTAACCACCTGCTATCATGAGAGACCTCAGGGCTGCATTTTTTGAGCCCAGTACTGAGCCTGAAAAGCGTTTCTAACCCCACTTACAAGTAAAACTAGCTAAAATGTGCCTGGCTGCTATTCACTGAAAAGCTCATTCTGCGTATATTTTTGGCATACATTTGCTCCTGCCGGGTCAGCTGAGCAGCGAAGTTCTACTTAACTACCTCCTATCAGGAGAGACCTCAGAGCTGCATCTTTTGAACCCAGTACTGAGCCTGAAAAGCATTTCCAACCCCACTTACAAGTAAAACTAGCTAAAATGTGCCTGGCTGCTATTCACTGAAAAGCTCATTCTGCTTACATTTTTGCCATACGTTTGCTCCAACCGAGTCAGCTGAGCAGCGAATTTCTATTTAACCACCTGCTATCATGAGAGACCTCAGGGCTGCATCTTTTGAGCACAGTACTGATCCTGAAAAGCGTTTCCAACCCCACTTACAAGTAAAACTAGCTAAAATGTGCCTGGCTGCTCTTCACTGAAAAGCTCATTCTGCTTACATTTTTGGCATACATTTGCTCCTGCCGGGTCAGCTGAGCAGCGAAGTTCTACTTAACCACCTGCTATCAGGAGAGACATCAGGGCTGCATCTTTTGAGCCCAGTACTGAGCCTGAAAAGCATTTCCAACCCCACTTACAAGTAAAATTAGCTAAAATGTGCCTGGCTGCTCTTCACTGCTTACATTTTTGGCATACGTTTGCTCCTACCGGGTCAGCTGAGCAGCGAATTTCTATTTAACCACCTGCTATCATGATGCAGCCTCAGGGCTGCATCTTTTGAGCCCAGTACTGAGCCTGAAAAGCGTTTCAAACCCCACTTACAAGTAAAACTTGCTAGAATGTGCCTGGCTGCTTTTCTATTTAACCACCTGCTATCATGAGAGACCTCAGGGCTGCATGTTTTGAGCCCAGTACTGATCCTGAAAAGCGTTTCCAACCCCACTTACAAGTAAAACTAGCTAAAATGTGCCTGGCTTCTATATTCACTGAAAAGCTCATTCTGCGTACATTTTTGGCATACATTTGCTCCTGCCGGGTCAGCTGAGCAGCGAAGTTCTATTTAACCACCTGCTATCACGAGAGATCTCAGGGCTGCATCTTTTGAGCCCAGTACTGAGCCTGAAAAGCATTTCCAACCTCACTTACAAGTAAAACTAGCTAAAATGTTCCTGGCTGCTATTCACTGAAAAGCTCATTCTGCGTACATTTTTGGCACAAATTTGCTCCTGCCGGGTCAGCTGAGCAGCGAAGTTCTACTTAACTACCTCCTATCAGGAGAGACTTCAGAGCTGCATCTTTTGAGCCCAGTACTGAGCCTGAAAAGCGTTTCCAACCCCACTTACAAGTAAAACTTGCTAGAATGTGCCTGGCTGCTATTCACTGAAAAGCTCATTCTGCTTACATTTTTGGCATACGTTTGCTCCTGCCGGGTTAGCTGAGCAGCGAATTTCTATTTAACCACCTGCTATCATGAGAGACGTCAGGGCTGCATGTTTTGAGCCCAGTAATGATCCTGAAAAGCGTTTCCAAACCCACTTACAAGTAAAACTAGCTAAAATGTGCCTGGCTGCTATTCACTGAAAAGCTCATTCTGTGTACATTTTTGGCATACGTTTACTCCTGCTGGGTCAGCCAAGTGGCAAATTTCTACTTAACCACCTGCTATCATGAAAGACCTCAGGGCTGCATTTTTTGAGCGCAGTACGGAGCCTGAAAAGCGTTTCCAACCCCACTTACAAGTAAAACTAGCTAAAATGTGCCTGGCTGCTATATTCACTGAAAAGCTCATTCTGCGGACATTTCTGGCATACGTTTGCTCCTGCCGGGTCAGCTGAGCAGCGAAGTTCTATTTAACCATCTGCTATCATGAGAGACCTCAGGGCTGCATGTTTTGAGCCCAGTACTGATCCTGAAAAGAGTTTCCAACCCCACTTATTAGTAAAACTAGCTAAAATGTGCCTGGCTGCTATTCACTGAAAAGCTCATTCTGTGTACATTTTTGGCATACGTTTGCTCCTGCTGGGTCAGCCAAGTAGCAAATTTCTACTTAACCACCTGCTATCATGAGAGACCTCAGGGCTGCATCTTTTGAGCCCAGTACTGAGCCTGAAAAGCGTTTCTAACCCCACTTACAAGTAAAACTAGCTAAAATGTGCCTGGCTGCTATTCACTGAAAAGCTCATTCTGCGTATATTTTTGGCATACATTTGCTCCTGCCGGGTCAGCTGAGCAGCGAAGTTCTACTTAACTACCTCCTATCAGGAGAGACCTCAGAGCTGCATCTTTTGAACCCAGTACTGAGCCTGAAAAGCATTTCCAACCCCACTTACAAGTAAAACTAGCTAAAATGTGCCTGGCTGCTATTCACTGAAAAGCTCATTCTGCGTACATTTTTGGCATACGTTTGCTCCTGCCGGGTCAGCTAAGCAGCGAAGTTCTACTTAACTACCTCCTATCAGGAGAGACTTCAGAGCTGCATCTTTTGAGCCCAGTACTGAGCCTGAAAAGCGTTTCCAACCCCACTTACAAGTAAAACTAGCTAAAATGTGCCTGGCTGCTCTTCGCTGAAAAGCTCATTCTGCGTACATTTTTGGCATACGTTTGCTCCTGCCGGGTCAGCTGAGCAGCGAATTTCTATTAACCACCTGCTATCATGAGAGACCTCAGGGCTGCATGTTTTGAGCCCAGTACTGATCCTGAAAAGCGTTTACAACCCCACTTACAAGTAAAACTAGCTAAAATGTGCCTGGCTGCTATATTCATTGAAAAGCTCATTCTGCGTAAATTTTTGGCATACATTTGCTCCTGCTGGGTCAGCTGAGCAGCGAAGTTCTACTTAACTACCTCCTATCAAGAGAGACCTCAGAGCTGCCTCTTTTGAGCCCAGTACTGAGCCTGAAAAGCATTTCCAACCCCACTTACAAGTGAAACTAGCTAAAATGTGCCTGGCTGCTATATTCACTGAAAAGCTCATTCTGCGTACATTTCTGGCATACGTTTGCTCCTGCCGGGTCAGCTGAGCAGCGAAATTCTACTTAACCACCTGCTATCATCAGAGACCTCAGGGCTCCATGTTTTGAGCCCAGTACTGATCCTGAAAAGCGTTTCCAACCCCACCTACAAGTAAAACTAGCTAAAATATGCCTGGCTGCTCTTCACTGAAAAGCTCATTCTGCGTACATTTTTGGCACAAATTTGCTCCTGCCGGGTCAGCTGAGCAGCGAAAATCTACTTAACTACCTCCTATCAGGAGAGACTTCAGAGCTGCATCTTTTGAGCCCAGTACTGAGCCTGAAAAGCGTTTCCAACCCCACTTACAAGTAAAACTTGCTAGAATGTGCTTGGCTGCTATTCACTGAAAAGCTCATTCTGCTTACATTTTTTGCATACGTTTGCTCCTGCCGGGTCAGCTGAGCAGCAAATTTCTATTTAACCACCTGCTATCATGAGAGACCTCAGGGCTGCATGTTTTGAGCCCAGTACTGATCCTGAAAAGAGTTTCCAACCCCACTTACAAGTAAAACTAGCTAAAATGTGCCTGGCTGCTATTCACTGAAAAGCTCATTCTGTGTACATTTTTGGCATATGTTTGCTCCTGCTGGGTCAGCCAAGTGGCACATTTCTACTTAACCACCTGCTTTCATGAGAGACCTCAGGGCTGCATTTTTTGAGCCCAGTACTGAGCCTGAAAAGCGTTTCTAACCCCACTTACAAGTAAAACTAGCTAAAATGTGCCTGGCTGCTCTTCACTGAAAAGCTCATTCTGCGTACATTTTTGGCACAAATTTGCTCCTGCCGGGTCAGCTGAGCAGCGAAGTTCTACTTAACTACCTCCTATCATGAGAGACCTCAGAGCTGCATCTTTTGAACCCAGTACTGAGCCTGAAAAGCATTTCCAACCCCACTTACAAGTAAAACTAGCTAAAATGTGCCTGGCTGCTCTACACTGAAAAGCTCATTTTGCTTACATTTTTTGCATACGTTTGCTCCTGTTGGGTCAGCTGAGCAGCAAATTTCTATTTAACCATCTGCTATCATGAGAGACCTCAGGGCTGCATGTTTTGAGCCCAGTACTGATCCTGAAAAGAGTTTCCAACCCCACTTACAAGTAAAACTAGCTAAAATGTGCCTGGCTGCTATTCACTGAAAAGCTCATTCTGTGTACATTTTTGGCATACGTTTGCTCCTGCTGGGTCAGCCAAGTGGCAAATTTCTACTTAACCACCTGCTATCATGAGAGACCTCAGGGCTGCATTTTTTGAGCCCAGTACTGAGCCTGAAAAGCGTTTCTAACCCCACTTACAAGTAAAACTAGCTAAAATGTGCCTGGCTGCTATTCACTGAAAAGCTCATTCTGCGTATATTTTTGGCATACATTTGCTCCTGCCGGGTCAGCTGAGCAGGGAAGTTCTACTTAACTACCTCCTATCAGGAGAGACCTCAGAGCTGCATCTTTTGAACCCAGTACTGAGCCTGAAAAGCGTTTCCAACCCCACCTACAAGTAAAACTAGCTAAAATGTGCCTGGCTGCTATTCACTGAAAAGCTCATTCTATGTACATTTTTGGCATACCTTTGCTCCTGCCGGGTTAGCTGAGCAGCGAATTTCTAGTTAACCACCTGCTATCATGAGAGACCTCAGGGCTGCATCTTTTGAGCACAGTACTGAGCCTGAAAAGCGTTTCCAACCCCACTTACAAGTAAAACTAGCTAAAATATGCCTGGCTGCTCTTCACTGAAAAGCTCATTCTGCGTACATTTTTGGCACAAATTTGCTCCTGCCGGGTCAGCTGAGCAGCGAAAATCTACTTAACTACCTCCTATCAGGAGAGACTTCAGAGCTGCATCTTTTGAGCCCAGTACTGAGCCTGAAAAGCGTTTCCAAACCCACTTACAAGTAAAACTTGCTAGAATGTGCCTGGCTGCTATTCACTGAAAAGCTCATTCTGCTTACATTTTTGGCATACGTTTACTCCTGCTGGGTCAGCCAAGTGGCAAATTTCTACTTAACCACCTGCTATCATGAAAGATCTCACAGGGCTGCATTTTTTGAGCGCAGTACTGAGCCTGAAAAGCGTTTCCAACCCCACTTACAAGTAAAACTAGCTAAAATGTGCCTGGCTGCTATTCACTGAAAAGCTCATTCTGCGTACATTTTTGGCATATGTTTGCTCCTGCCGGGTCAGCTGAGCAGCAAAGTTCTACTTAACTACCTCCTATCATGAGAGACCTCAGAGCTGCATCTTTTGAACCCAGTACTGAGCCTGAAAAGCATTTCCAACCCCACTTACAAGTAAAACTAGCTAAAATGTGCCTGGCTGCTCTTCACTGAAAAGCTCATTCTGCTTACATTTTTTGCATACGTTTGCTCCTGCCGGGTCAGCTGAGCAGCAAATTTCTATTTAACCACCTGCTATCATGAGAGACCTCAGGGCTGCATGTTTTGAGCCCAGTACTGATCCTGAAAAGAGTTTCCAACCCCACTTACAAGTAAAACTAGCTAAAATGTGCCTGGCTGCTATTCACTGAAAAGCTCATTCTGTGTACATTTTTGGCATACGTTTGCTCCTGCTGGGTCAGCCAAGTGGCAAATTTCTACTTAACCACCTGCTATCATGAGAGACCTCAGGGCTGCATTTTTTGAGCCCAGTACTGAGCCTGAAAAGCGTTTCTAACCCCACTTACAAGTAAAACTAGCTAAAATGTGCCTGGCTGCTCTTCACTGAAAAGCTCTTTCTGCGTACATTTTTGGCACAAATTTGCTCCTGCCGGGTCAGCTGAGCAGCGAAGTTCTACTTAACTACCTCCTATCATGAGAGACCTCAGAGCTGCATCTTTTGAACCCAGTACTGAACCTGAAAAGCATTTCCGAACCCCACTTACAAGTAAAACTAGCTAAAATGTGCCTGGCTGCTATTCACTGAAAAGCTCATTCTGCTTAACATTTTTGACATACGTTTGCTCCTACCGGGTCAGCTGAGGAGCGAATTTCTATTTAACCACCTGCTATCATGAGAGACCTCAGGGCTGCATTTTTTGAGCCCAGTACTGAGCCTGAAAAGCGTTTCTAACCTCACTTACAAGTAAAACTAGCTAAAATGTGCCTGGCTGCTATTCACTGAAAAGCTCATTCTGCGTATATTTTTGGCATACATTTGCTCCTGCCGGGTCAGCTGAGCAGCGAAGTTCTACTTAACTACCTCCTATCAGGAGAGACCTCAGAGCTGCATCTTTTGAACCCAGTACTGAGCCTGAAAAGCATTTCCAACCCCACTTACAAGTAAAACTAGCTAAAATGTGCCTGGCTGCTATTCACTGAAAAGCTCATTCTGCTTACATTTTTGGCATACGTTTGCTCCAACCGAGTCAGCTGAGCAGCGAATTTCTATTTAACCACCTGCTATCACGAGAGACCTCAGGGCTGCATCTTTTGAGCGCAGTACTGATCCTGAAAAGCGTTTCCAACCCCACTTACAAGTAAAACTAGCTAAAATGTGCCTGGCTGCTCTTCACTGAAAAGCTCATTCTGCTTACATTTTTGGCATACATTTGCTCCTGCCGGGTCAGCTGAGCAGCGAAGTTCTACTTAACCACCTGCTATCAGGAGAGACCTCAGGGCTGCATCTTTTGAGCCCATTACTGAGCCTGAAAAGCATTTCCAACCCCACTTACAAGTAAAATTAGCTGAAATGTGCCTGGCTGCTCTTCACTGCTTACATTTTTGGCATACGTTTGCTCCTACCGGGTCAGCTGAGCAGCGAATTTCTATTTAACCACCTGCTATCATGATGCAGCCTCAGGGCTGCATCTTTTGAGCCCAGTACTGAGCCTGAAAAGCGTTTCAAACCCCACTTACAAGTAAAACTTGCTAGAATGTGCCTGGCTGCTCTTTACTGAAAAGCTCATTCTGCGTACATTTTTGGCATACGTTTGCTCCTACCGGGTCAGCTGGGCAGCAAATTTCTATTTAACCACCTGCTATCATGAGAGACTTCAGAGCTGCATCTTTTGAGCCCAGTACTGAGCCTGAAAAGCGTTTCCAACCCCACTTACAAGTAAAACTTGCTAGAATGTGCCTGGCTGCTATTCACTGAAAAGCTCATTCTCCTTACATTTTTGGCATACGTTTACTCCTGCTGGGTCAGCCAAGTGGCAAATTTCTACTTAACCACCTGCTATCATGAAAGACCTCAGGGCTGCATTTTTTGAGCGCAGTACTGAGCCTGAAAAGCGTTTCCAACCCCACTTACAAGTAAAACTAGCTAAAATGTGCCTGGCTGCTATTCACTGAAAAGCTCATTCTGCGTACATTTTTGGCATACGTTTGCTCCTGCCGGGTCAGCTGAGCAGCGAAGTTCTACTTAACTACCTCCTATCATGAGAGACCTCAGAGCTGCATCTTTTGAACCCAGTACTGAGCCTGAAAAGCATTTCCAACCCCACTTACAAGTAAAACTAGCTAAAATGTGCCTGGCTGCTCTTCACTGAAAAGCTCATTCTGCTTACATTTTTTGCATACGTTTGCTCCTGCCGGGTCAGCTGAGCAGCAAATTTCTATTTAACAATCTGCTATCATGAGAGACCTCAGGGCTGCATGTTTTGAGCCCAGTACTGATCCTGAAAAGAGTTTCCAACCCCACTTGCAAGTAAAACTAGCTAAAATGTGCCTGGCTGCTATTCACTGAAAAGCTCATTCTGTGTACATTTTTGGCATACGTTTGCTCCTGCTGGGTCAGCCAAGTGGCAAATTTCTACTTAACCACCTGCTATCATGAGAGACCTCAGGGCTGCATTTTTTGAGCCCAGTACTGAGCCTGAAAAGCGTTTCTAACCCCACTTACAAGTAAAACTAGCTAAAATGTGCCTGGCTGCTATTCACTGAAAAGCTCATTCTGCTTACATTTTTGGCATACGTTTGCTCCAACCGAGTCAGCTGAGCAGCGAATTTCTATTTAACCACCTGCTATCACGAGAGACCTCAGGGCTGCATCTTTTGAGCGCAGTACTGATCCTGAAAAGCGTTTCCAACCCCACTTACAAGTAAAACTAGCTAAAATGTGCCTGGCTGCTCTTCACTGAAAAGCTCATTCTGCTTACATTTTTGGCATACATTTGCTCCTGCCGGGTCAGCTGAGCAGCGAAGTTCTACTTAACCACCTGCTATCAGGAGAGACCTCAGGGCTGCATCTTTTGAGCCCAGTACTGAGCCTGAAAAGCATTTCCAACCCCACTTACAAGTAAAATTAGCTGAAATGTGCCTGGCTGCTCTTCACTGCTTACATTTTTGGCATACGTTTGCTCCTACCGGGTCAGCTGAGCAGCGAATTTCTATTTAACCACCTGCTATCATGATGCAGCCTCAGGGCTGCATCTTTTGAGCCCAGTACTGAGCCTGAAAAGCGTTTCAAACCCCACTTACAAGTAAAACTTGCTAGAATGTGCCTGGCTGCTCTTTACTGAAAAGCTCATTCTGCGTACATTTTTGGCATACGTTTGCTCCTACCGGGTCAGCTGGGCAGCAAATTTCTATTTAACCACCTGCTATCATGAGAGACTTCAGAGCTGCATCTTTTGAGCCCAGTACTGAGCCTGAAAAGCGTTTCCAACCCCACTTACAAGTAAAACTTGCTAGAATGTGCCTGGCTGCTATTCACTGAAAAGCTCATTCTCCTTACATTTTTGGCATACGTTTACTCCTGCTGGGTCAGCCAAGTGGCAAATTTCTACTTAACCACCTGCTATCATGAAAGACCTCAGGGCTGCATTTTTTGAGCGCAGTACTGAGCCTGAAAAGCGTTTCCAACCCCACTTACAAGTAAAACTAGCTAAAATGTGCCTGGCTGCTATTCACTGAAAAGCTCATTCTGCGTACATTTTTGGCATACGTTTGCTCCTGCCGGGTCAGCTGAGCAGCGAAGTTCTACTTAACTACCTCCTATCATGAGAGACCTCAGAGCTGCATCTTTTGAACCCAGTACTGAGCCTGAAAAGCATTTCCAACCCCACTTACAAGTAAAACTAGCTAAAATGTGCCTGGCTGCTCTTCACTGAAAAGCTCATTCTGCTTACATTTTTTGCATACGTTTGCTCCTGCCGGGTCAGCTGAGCAGCAAATTTCTATTTAACAATCTGCTATCATGAGAGACCTCAGGGCTGCATGTTTTGAGCCCAGTACTGATCCTGAAAAGAGTTTCCAACCCCACTTACAAGTAAAACTAGCTAAAATGTGCCTGGCTGCTATTCACTGAAAAGCTCATTCTGTGTACATTTTTGGCATACGTTTGCTCCTGCTGGGTCAGCCAAGTGGCAAATTTCTACTTAACCACCTGCTATCATGAGAGACCTCAGGGCTGCATCTTTTGAGCCCAGTACTGAGCCTGAAAAGCGTTTCAAACCCCACTGACAAGTAAAACTTGCTAGAATGTGCCTGGCTGCTCTTCACTGAAAAGCTCATTCTGCGTACATTTTTGGCATACATTTGCTCCTGCCGGGTCAGCTGAGCAGCGAAGTTCTATTTAACCACCTGCTACCATTAGAGATCTCAGGGCTGCATCTTTTGAGCCCAGTACTGAGCCTAAAAAGCATTTCCAACCCCACTTACAAGTGAAACTAGCTAAAATGTGCCTGGCTGCTATATTCACTGAAAAGCTCATTCTGCGTACATTTCTGGCATACGTTTGCTCCTGCTGGGTCAGCTGAGCAGCGAAGTTCTATTTAACCACCTGCTATCATGAGAGATCTCAGGGCTGCATCTTTTGAGCCCAGTACTGAGCCTGAAAAGCATTTCCAACCTCACTTACAAGTAAAACTAGCTAAAATGTGCCTGGCTGCTATTCACTGAAAAGCTCATTCTGCGTACATTTTTGGCACAAATTTGCTCCTGCCGGGTCAGCTGAGCAGCGAAGTTCTACTTAACTACCTCCTATCAGGAGAGACTTCAGAGCTGCATCTTTTGAGCCCAGTACTGAGCCTGAAAAGCGTTTCCAACCCCACTTACAAGTAAAACTTGCTAGAATGTGCCTGGCTGCTATTCACTGAAAAGCTCATTCTGCTTACATTTTTGGCATACGTTTGCTCCTGCCGGGTTAGCTGAGCAGCGAATTTCTATTTAACCACCTGCTATCATGAGAGACCTCAGGGCTGCATGTTTTGAGCCCAGTAATGATCCTGAAAAGCGTTTCCAAACCCACTTACAAGTAAAACTAGCTAAAATGTGCCTGGCTACTATTCACTGAAAAGCTCATTCTTAGTACATTTTTGGCATACGTTTACTCCTGCTGGGTCAGCCAAGTGGCAAATTTCTACTTAACCACCTGCTATCATGAAAGACCTCAGGGCTGCATTTTTTGAGCACAGTACTGAGCCTGAAAAGCGTTTCCAACCCCACTTACAAGTAAAACTGGCTAAAATGTGCCTGGCTGCTATTCACTGAAAAGCTCATTCTGCGTACATTTTTGGCATACGTGTGCTCCTGCCGGGTCAGCTGAGCAGCGAAGTTCTACATAACTACCTCCTATCATGAGAGACTTCAGAGCTGCATCTTTTGAACCCAGTACTGAGCCTGAAAAGCATTTCCAACCCCACTTACAAGTAAAACTAGCTAAAATGTGCCTGGCTGCTCTTCACTGAAAAGCTCATTCTGCTTACATTTTTTGCATACGTTTGCTCCTGCTGGGTCAGCTGAGCAGCAAATTTCTATTTAACCACCTGCTATCATGAGAGACCTCAGGGCTGCATGTTTTGAGCCCAGTACTGATCCTGAAAAGAGTTTCCAACCCCACTTACAAGTAAAACTAGCTAAAATGTGCCTGGCTGCTATTCACTGAAAAGCTCATTCTGTGTACATTTTTGGCATACGTTTGCTCCTGCTGGGTCAGCCAAGTGGCAAATTTCTACTTAACCACCTGCTATCATGAGAGACCTCAGGGCTGCATTTTTTGAGCCCAGTACTGAGCCTGAAAAGCGTTTCTAACCCCACTTACAAGTAAAACTAGCTAAAATGTGCCTAGCTGCTCTTCACTGAAAAGCTCATTCTGCGTACATTTTTGGCACAAATTTGCTCCTGCCGGGTCAGCTGAGCAGCGAAGTTCTACTTAACTACCTCCTATCATGAGAGACCTCAGAGCTGCATCTTTTGAACCCAGTACTGAACCTGAAAAGCATTTCCAAACCCCACTTACAAGTAAAACTAGCTAAAATGTGCCTGGCTGCTATTCACTGAAAAGCTCATTCTGCTTAACATTTTTGACATACGTTTGCTCCTACCGGGTCAGCTGAGGAGCGAATTTCTATTTAACCACCTGCTATCATGAGAGACCTCAGGGCTGCATTTTTTGAGCCCAGTACTGAGCCTGAAAAGCGTTTCTAACCTCACTTACAAGTAAAACTAGCTAAAATGTGCCTGGCTGCTATTCACTGAAAAGCTCATTCTGCGTATATTTTTGGCATACATTTGCTCCTGCCGGGTCAGCTGAGCAGCGAAGTTCTACTTAACTACCTCCTATCAGGAGAGACCTCAGAGCTGCATCTTTTGAACCCAGTACTGAGCCTGAAAAGCATTTCCAACCCCACTTACAAGTAAAACTAGCTAAAATGTGCCTGGCTGCTATTCACTGAAAAGCTCATTCTGCTTACATTTTTGGCATACGTTTGCTCCAACCGAGTCAGCTGAGCAGCGAATTTCTATTTAACCACCTGCTATCATGAGAGACCTCAGGGCTGCATCTTTTGAGCGCAGTACTGATCCTGAAAAGCGTTTCCAACCCCACTTACAAGTAAAACTAGCTAAAATGTGCCTGGCTGCTCTTCACTGAAAAGCTCATTCTGCTTACATTTTTGGCATACATTTGCTCCTGCCGGGTCAGCTGAGCAGCGAAGTTCTACTTAACCACCTGCTATCAGGAGAGACCTCAGGGCTGCATCTTTTGAGCCCAGTACTGAGCCTGAAAAGCATTTCCAACCCCACTTACAAGTAAAATTAGCTGAAATGTGCCTGGCTGCTCTTCACTGCTTACATTTTTGGCATACGTTTGCTCCTACCGGGTCAGCTGAGCAGCGAATTTCTATTTAACCACCTGCTATCATGATGCAGCCTCAGGGCTGCATCTTTTGAGCCCAGTACTGAGCCTGAAAAGCGTTTCAGACCCCACTTACAAGTAAAACTTGCTAGAATGTGCCTGGCTGCTCTTTGCTGAAAAGCTCATTCTGCGTACATTTTTGGCATACGTTTGCTCCTACCGGGTCAGCTGGGCAGCAAATTTCTATTTAACCACCTGCTATCATGAGAGACTTCAGAGCTGCATCTTTTGAGCCCAGTACTGAGCCTGAAAAGCGTTTCCAACCCCACTTACAAGTAAAACTTGCTAGAATGTGCCTGGCTGCTATTCACTGAAAAGCTCATTCTCCTTACATTTTTGGCATACGTTTACTCCTGCTGGGTCAGCCAAGTGGCAAATTTCTACTTAACCACCTGCTATCATGAAAGACCTCAGGGCTGCATTTTTTGAGCGCAGTACTGAGCCTGAAAAGCGTTTCCAACCCCACTTACAAGTAAAACTAGCTAAAATGTGCCTGGCTGCTATTCACTGAAAAGCTCATTCTGCTTACATTTTTGGCATACGTTTGCTCCAACCGAGTCAGCTGAGCAGCGAATTTCTATTTAACCACCTGCTATCATGAGAGACCTCAGGGCTGCATCTTTTGAGCGCAGTACTGATCCTGAAAAGCGTTTCCAACCCCACTTACAAGTAAAACTAGCTAAAATGTGCCTGGCTGCTCTTCACTGAAGAGCTCATTCTGCTTACATTTTTGGCATACATTTGCTCCTGCCGGGTCAGCTGAGCAGCGAAGTTCTACTTAACCACCTGCTATCAGGAGAGACCTCAGGGCTGCATCTTTTGAGCCCAGTACTGAGCCTGAAAAGCATTTCCAACCCCACTTACAAGTAAAATTAGCTGAAATGTGCCTGGCTGCTCTTCACTGCTTACATTTTTGGCATACGTTTGCTCCTACCGGGTCAGCTGAGCAGCGAATTTCTATTTAACCACCTGCTATCATGATGCAGCCTCAGGGCTGCATCTTTTGAGCCCAGTACTGAGCCTGAAAAGCGTTTCAAACCCCACTTACAAGTAAAACTTGCTAGAATGTGCCTGGCTGCTCTTTACTGAAAAGCTCATTCTGCGTACATTTTTGGCATACGTTTGCTCCTACCGGGTCAGCTGGGCAGCAAATTTCTATTTAACCACCTGCTATCATGAGAGACTTCAGAGCTGCATCTTTTGAGCCCAGTACTGAGCCTGAAAAGCGTTTCCAACCCCACTTACAAGTAAAACTTGCAAGAATGTGCCTGGCTGCTATTCACTGAAAAGCTCATTCTCCTTACATTTTTGGCATACGTTTACTCCTGCTGGGTCAGCCAAGTGGCAAATTTCTACTTAACCACCTGCTATCATGAAAGACCTCAGGGCTGCATTTTTTGAGCGCAGTACTGAGCCTGAAAAGCGTTTCCAACCCCACTTACAAGTAAAACTAGCTAAAATGTGCCTGGCTGCTATTCACTGAAAAGCTCATTCTGCGTACATTTTTGGCATACGTTTGCTCCTGCCGGGTCAGCTGAGCAGCGAAGTTCTACTTAACTACCTCCTATCATGAGAGACCTCAGAGCTGCATCTTTTGAACCCAGTACTGAGCCTGAAAAGCATTTCCAACCCCACTTACAAGTAAAACTAGCTAAAATGTGCCTGGCTGCTCTTCACTGAAAAGCTCATTCTGCTTACATTTTTTGCATACGTTTGCTCCTGCCGGGTCAGCTGAGCAGCAAATTTCTATTTAACAATCTGCTATCATGAGAGACCTCAGGGCTGCATGTTTTGAGCCCAGTACTGATCCTGAAAAGAGTTTCCAACCCCACTTACAAGTAAAACTAGCTAAAATGTGCCTGGCTGCTATTCACTGAAAAGCTCATTCTGTGTACATTTTTGGCATACGTTTGCTCCTGCTGGGTCAGCCAAGTGGCAAATTTCTACTTAACCACCTGCTATCATGAGAGACCTCAGGGCTGCATCTTTTGAGCCCAGTACTGAGCCTGAAAAGCGTTTCAAACCCCACTGACAAGTAAAACTTGCTAGAATGTGCCTGGCTGCTCTTCACTGAAAAGCTCATTCTGCGTACATTTTTGGCATACATTTGCTCCTGCCGGGTCAGCTGAGCAGCGAAGTTCTATTTAACCACCTGCTACCATTAGAGATCTCAGGGCTGCATCTTTTGAGCCCAGTACTGAGCCTAAAAAGCATTTCCAACCCCACTTACAAGTGAAACTAGCTAAAATGTGCCTGGCTGCTATATTCACTGAAAAGCTCATTCTGCGTACATTTCTGGCATACGTTTGCTCCTGCTGGGTCAGCTGAGCAGCGAAGTTCTATTTAACCACCTGCTATCATGAGAGATCTCAGGGCTGCATCTTTTGAGCCCAGTACTGAGCCTGAAAAGCATTTCCAACCTCACTTACAAGTAAAACTAGCTAAAATGTGCCTGGCTGCTATTCACTGAAAAGCTCATTCTGCGTACATTTTTGGCACAAATTTGCTCCTGCCGGGTCAGCTGAGCAGCGAAGTTCTACTTACCTACCTCCTATCAGGAGAGACTTCAGAGCTGCATCTTTTGAGCCCAGTACTGAGCCTGAAAAGCGTTTCCAACCCCACTTACAAGTAAAACTTGCTAGAATGTGCCTGGCTGCTATTCACTGAAAAGCTCATTCTGCTTACATTTTTGGCATACGTTTGCTCCTGCCGGGTTAGCTGAGCAGCGAATTTCTATTTAACCACCTGCTATCATGAGAGACCTCAGGGCTGCATGTTTTGAGCCCAGTAATGATCCTGAAAAGCGTTTTCAAACCCACTTACAAGTAAAACTAGCTAAAATGTGCCTGGCTACTATTCACTGAAAAGCTCATTCTTAGTACATTTTTGGCATACGTTTACTCCTGCTGGGTCAGCCAAGTGGCAAATTTCTACTTAACCACCTGCTATCATGAAAGACCTCAGGGCTGCATTTTTTGAGCACAGTACTGAGCCTGAAAAGCGTTTCCAACCCCACTTACAAGTAAAACTGGCTAAAATGTGCCTGGCTGCTATTCACTGAAAAGCTCATTCTGCGTACATTTTTGGCATACGTGTGCTCCTGCCGGGTCAGCTGAGCAGCGAAGTTCTACATAACTACCTCCTATCATGAGAGACTTCAGAGCTGCATCTTTTGAACCCAGTACTGAGCCTGAAAAGCATTTCCAACCCCACTTACAAGTAAAACTAGCTAAAATGTGCCTGGCTGCTCTTCACTGAAAAGCTCATTCTGCTTACATTTTTTGCATACGTTTGCTCCTGCTGGGTCAGCTGAGCAGCAAATTTCTATTTAACCACCTGCTATCATGAGAGACCTCAGGGCTGCATGTTTTGAGCCCAGTACTGATCCTGAAAAGAGTTTCCAACCCCACTTACAAGTAAAACTAGCTAAAATGTGCCTGGCTGCTATTCACTGAAAAGCTCATTCTGTGTACATTTTTGGCATACGTTTGCTCCTGCTGGGTCAGCCAAGTGGCAAATTTCTACTTAACCACCTGCTATCATGAGAGACCTCAGAGCTGCATTTTTTGAGCCCAGTACTGAGCCTGAAAAGCGTTTCTAACCCCACTTACAAGTAAAACTAGCTAAAATGTGCCTGGCTGCTCTTCACTGAAAAGCTCATTCTGCGTACATTTTTGGCACAAATTTGCTCCTGCCGGGTCAGCTGAGCAGCGAAGTTCTACTTAACTACCTCCTATCATGAGAGACCTCAGAGCTGCATCTTTTGAACCCAGTACTGAACCTGAAAAGCATTTCCGAACCCCACTTACAAGTAAAACTAGCTAAAATGTGCCTGGCTGCTATTCACTGAAAAGCTCATTCTGCTTAACATTTTTGACATACGTTTGCTCCTACCGGGTCAGCTGAGGAGCGAATTTCTATTTAACCACCTGCTATCATGAGAGACCTCAGGGCTGCATTTTTTGAGCCCAGTACTGAGCCTGAAAAGCGTTTCTAACCTCACTTACAAGTAAAACTAGCTAAAATGTGCCTGGCTGCTATTCACTGAAAAGCTCATTCTGCGTATATTTTTGGCATACATTTGCTCCTGCCGGGTCAGCTGAGCAGCGAAGTTCTACTTAACTACCTCCTATCAGGAGAGACCTCAGAGCTGCATCTTTTGAACCCAGTACTGAGCCTGAAAAGCATTTCCAACCCCACTTACAAGTAAAACTAGCTAAAATGTGCCTGGCTGCTATTCACTGAAAAGCTCATTCTGCTTACATTTTTGGCATACGTTTGCTCCAACCGAGTCAGCTGAGCAGCGAATTTCTATTTAACCACCTGCTATCATGAGAGACCTCAGGGCTGCATCTTTTGAGCGCAGTACTGATCCTGAAAAGCGTTTCCAACCCCACTTACAAGTAAAACTAGCTAAAATGTGCCTGGCTGCTCTTCACTGAAAAGCTCATTCTGCTTACATTTTTGGCATACATTTGCTCCTGCCGGGTCAGCTGAGCAGCGAAGTTCTACTTAACCACCTGCTATCAGGAGAGACCTCAGGGCTGCATCTTTTGAGCCCAGTACTGAGCCTGAAAAGCATTTCCAACCCCACTTACAAGTAAAATTAGCTGAAATGTGCCTGGCTGCTCTTCACTGCTTACATTTTTGGCATACGTTTGCTCCTACCGGGTCAGCTGAGCAGCGAATTTCTATTTAACCACCTGCTATCATGATGCAGCCTCAGGGCTGCATCTTTTGAGCCCAGTACTGAGCCTGAAAAGCGTTTCAAACCCCACTTACAAGTAAAACTTGCTAGAATGTGCCTGGCTGCTCTTTACTGAAAAGCTCATTCTGCGTACATTTTTGGCATACGTTTGCTCCTACCGGGTCAGCTGGGCAGCAAATTTCTATTTAACCACCTGCTATCATGAGAGACTTCAGAGCTGCATCTTTTGAGCCCAGTACTGAGCCTGAAAAGCGTTTCCAACCCCACTTACAAGTAAAACTTGCTAGAATGTGCCTGGCTGCTATTCACTGAAAAGCTCATTCTCCTTACATTTTTGGCATACGTTTACTCCTGCTGGGTCAGCCAAGTGGCAAATTTCTACTTAACCACCTGCTATCATGAAAGACCTCAGGGCTGCATTTTTTGAGCGCAGTACTGAGCCTGAAAAGCGTTTCCAACCCCACTTACAAGTAAAACTAGCTAAAATGTGCCTGGCTGCTATTCACTGAAAAGCTCATTCTGCGTACATTTTTGGCATGCGTTTGCTCCTGCCGGGTCAGCTGAGCAGCGAAGTTCTACTTAACTACCTCCTATCATGAGAGACCTCAGAGCTGCATCTTTTGAACCCAGTACTGAGCCTGAAAAGCATTTCCAACCCCACTTACAAGTAAAACTAGCTAAAATGTGCCTGGCTGCTCTTCACTGAAAAGCTCATTCTGCTTACATTTTTTGCATACGTTTGCTCCTGCCGGGTCAGCTGAGCAGCAAATTTCTATTTAACAATCTGCTATCATGAGAGACCTCAGGGCTGCATGTTTTGAGCCCAGTACTGATCCTGAAAAGAGTTTCCAACCCCACTTACAAGTAAAACTAGCTAAAATGTGCCTGGCTGCTATTCACTGAAAAGCTCATTCTGTGTACATTTTTGGCATACGTTTGCTCCTGCTGGGTCAGCCAAGTGGCAAATTTCTACTTAACCACCTGCTATCATGAGAGACCTCAGGGCTGCATTTTTTGAGCCCAGTACTGAGCCTGAAAAGCGTTTCTAACCCCACTTACAAGTAAAACTAGCTAAAATGTGCCTGGCTGCTATTCACTGAAAAGCTCATTCTGCTTACATTTTTGGCATACGTTTGCTCCAACCGAGTCAGCTGAGCAGCGAATTTCTATTTAACCACCTGCTATCATGAGAGACCTCAGGGCTGCATCTTTTGAGCGCAGTACTGATCCTGAAAAGCGTTTCCAACCCCACTTACAAGTAAAACTAGCTAAAATGTGCCTGGCTGCTCTTCACTGAAAAGCTCATTCTGCTTACATTTTTGGCATACATTTGCTCCTGCCGGGTCAGCTGAGCAGCGAAGTTCTACTTAACCACCTGCTATCAGGAGAGACCTCAGGGCTTCATCTTTTGAGCCCAGTACTGAGCCTGAAAAGCATTTCCAACCCCACTTACAAGTAAAATTAGCTGAAATGTGCCTGGCTGCTCTTCACTGCTTACATTTTTGGCATACGTTTGCTCCTACCGGGTCAGCTGAGCAGCGAATTTCTATTTAACCACCTGCTATCATGATGCAGCCTCAGGGCTGCATCTTTTGAGCCCAGTACTGAGCCTGAAAAGCGTTTCAAACCCCACTTACAAGTAAAACTTGCTAGAATGTGCCTGGCTGCTCTTTACTGAAAAGCTCATTCTGCGTACATTTTTGGCATACGTTTGCTCCTACCGGGTCAGCTGGGCAGCAAATTTCTATTTAACCACCTGCTATCATGAGAGACTTCAGAGCTGCATCTTTTGAGCCCAGTACTGAGCCTGAAAAGCGTTTCCAACCCCACTTACAAGTAAAACTTGCTAGAATGTGCCTGGCTGCTATTCACTGAAAAGCTCATTCTCCTTACATTTTTGGCATACGTTTACTCCTGCTGGGTCAGCCAAGTGGCAAATTTCTACTTAACCACCTGCTATCATGAAAGACCTCAGGGCTGCATTTTTTGAGCGCAGTACTGAGCCTGAAAAGCGTTTCCAACCCCACTTACAAGTAAAACTAGCTAAAATGTGCCTGGCTGCTATTCACTGAAAAGCTCATTCTGCGTACATTTTTGGCATACGTTTGCTCCTGCCGGGTCAGCTGAGCAGCGAAGTTCTACTTAACTACCTCCTATCATGAGAGACCTCAGAGCTGCATCTTTTGAACCCAGTACTGAGCCTGAAAAGCATTTCCAACCCCACTTACAAGTAAAACTAGCTAAAATGTGCCTGGCTGCTCTTCACTGAAAAGCTCATTCTGCTTACATTTTTTGCATACGTTTGCTCCTGCCGGGTCAGCTGAGCAGCAAATTTCTATTTAACAATCTGCTATCATGAGAGACCTCAGGGCTGCATGTTTTGAGCCCAGTACTGATCCTGAAAAGAGTTTCCAACCCCACTTACAAGTAAAACTAGCTAAAATGTGCCTGGCTGCTATTCACTGAAAAGCTCATTCTGTGTACATTTTTGGCATACGTTTGCTCCTGCTGGGTCAGCCAAGTGGCAAATTTCTACTTAACCACCTGCTATCATGAGAGACCTCAGGGCTGCATCTTTTGAGCCCAGTACTGAGCCTGAAAAGCGTTTCAAACCCCACTGACAAGTAAAACTTGCTAGAATGTGCCTGGCTGCTCTTCACTGAAAAGCTCATTCTGCGTACATTTTTGGCATACATTTGCTCCTGCCGGGTCAGCTGAGCAGCGAAGTTCTATTTAACCACCTGCTACCATTAGAGATCTCAGGGCTGCATCTTTTGAGCCCAGTACTGAGCCTAAAAAGCATTTCCAACCTCACTTACAAGTAAAACTAGCTAAAATGTGCCTGGCTGCTATTCACTGAAAAGCTCATTCTGCGTACATTTTTGGCACAAATTTGCTCCTGCCGGGTCAGCTGAGCAGCGAAGTTCTACTTAACTACCTCCTATCAGGAGAGACTTCAGAGCTGCATCTTTTGAGCCCAGTACTGAGCCTGAAAAGCGTTTCCAACCCCACTTACAAGTAAAACTTGCTAGAATGTGCCTGGCTGCTATTCACTGAAAAGCTCATTCTGCTTACATTTTTGGCATACGTTTGCTCCTGCCTGGTTAGCTGAGCAGCGAATTTCTATTTAACCACCTGCTATCATGAGAGACCTCAGGGCTGCATGTTTTGAGCCCAGTAATGATCCTGAAAAGCGTTTCCAAACCCACTTACAAGTAAAACTAGCTAAAATGTGCCTGGCTACTATTCACTGAAAAGCTCATTCTTAGTACATTTTTGGCATACGTTTACTCCTGCTGGGTCAGCCAAGTGGCAAATTTCTACTTAACCACCTGCTATCATGAAAGACCTCAGGGCTGCATTTTTTGAGCACAGTACTGAGCCTGAAAAGCGTTTCCAACCCCACTTACAAGTAAAACTGGCTAAAATGTGCCTGGCTGCTATTCACTGAAAAGCTCATTCTGCGTACATTTTTGGCATACGTGTGCTCCTGCCGGGTCAGCTGAGCAGCGAAGTTCTACATAACTACCTCCTATCATGAGAGACTTCAGAGCTGCATCTTTTGAACCCAGTACTGAGCCTGAAAAGCATTTCCAACCCCACTTACAAGTAAAACTAGCTAAAATGTGCCTGGCTGCTCTTCACTGAAAAGCTCATTCTGCTTACATTTTTTGCATACGTTTGCTCCTGCTGGGTCAGCTGAGCAGCAAATTTCTATTTAACCACCTGCTATCATGAGAGACCTCAGGGCTGCATGTTTTGAGCCCAGTACTGATCCTGAAAAGAGTTTCCAACCCCACTTACAAGTAAAACTAGCTAAAATGTGCCTGGCTGCTATATTCACTGAAAAGCTCATTCTGCGTACATTTCTGGCATATGTTTGCTCCTATCGGGTCAGCTGAGCAGCGAATTTCTATTTAACCACCTGCTATCATGAGAGACCTCAGGGCTGCATGTTTTGAGCCCAGTACTGATCCTGAAAAGCGTTTCCAACCCCACTTACAAGTAAAACTAGCTAAAATGTGCCTGGCTGCTATTCACTGAAAAGCTCATTCTGTGTACATTTTTGGCATACATTTGCTCCTGCTGGGTCAGCTGAGCAGCGAATTTCTATTTATCCACCTGCTATCATGAGAGACCTCAGGGCTGCATGTTTTGAGCCCAGTACTGATCCTGAAAAGCGTTTCCAACCCCACTTACAAGTAAAACTAGCTAAAATGTGCCTGGCTGCTATATTCACTGAAAAGCTCATTCTGCGTACATTTCTGGCATATGTTTGCTCCTATCGGGTCAGCTGAGCAGCGAATTTCTATTTAACCACCTGCTATCATGAGAGACCTCAGGGCTGCATCTTTTGAGCCCAGTACTGAGCCTGAAAAGCGTTTCAAACCCCACTTACAAGTAAAACTAGCTAAAATGTGCCTGGCTGCTATTCACTGAAAAGCTCATTCTGCTTACATTTTTGGCATACGTTTGCTGCTACCGGGTCAGCTGAACAGCAAATTTCTATTTAACCACCTGCTATCATGAGATACCTCAGTGCTGCATGTTTTGAGCCCAGTACTGATCCTGAAAAGCGTTTCCAACCCCACTTACAAGTAAAACTAGCTAAAATGTGCCTGGCTGCTATTCACTGAAAAGCTCATTCTGTGTACATTTTTGGCATACATTTGCTCCTGCTGGGTCAGCCAATTGGCAAATTTCTACTTAACCACCTGCTATCATGAGAGACCTCAGGGCTGCATGTTTTGAGCCCAGTACTGATCCTGAAAAGCGTTTCCAACCCTACTTACAAGTAAAACTTGCTAGAATGTGCCTGGCTGCTCTTTACTGAAAAGCTCATTCTTCGTACATTTTTGGCATACATTTGCTCCTGCCGGGTCAGCTGAGCAGCGAAGTTCTATTTAACCACCTGCTATCATGAGAGACCTCAGGGCTGCATCTTTTGAGCCCAGTACTGAGCCTGAAAAGCATTTCCAACCTCACTTACAAGTATAGCTAAAATGTGTCTGTGCTATTCACTGAAAAGCTCATTCTGCGTACATTTTTGGCATACGTTCGCTCCTGCCGGGTCAGCTGAGCAGCGAAGTTCTACTTACCTACCTCCTATCAGGAGAGACCTCATAGCTGCATCTTTTGAGCCCAGTACTGAGCCTGAAAAGCATTTCCAACCCCACTTACAAGTAAAACTAGCTAAAATGTGCCTGGCTGCTATTCACTGAAAAGCTCATTCTGCTTAACATTTTTGACATACGTTTGCTCCTACCGGGTCAGCTGAGGAGCGAATTTCTATTTAACCACCTGCTATCATGAGAGACCTCAGGGCTGCATGTTTTGAGCCCAGTACTGAGCCTGAAAAGCGTTCCCAACCCCACTTACAAGTAAAACTAGCTAAAATGTGCCTGGCTGCTCTTCATTGAAAAGCTCATTCTGCGTACATTTTTGGCATACGTTTGTCCTGCCGGGTCAGCTGAGCAACGAATTTCTATTTAACCACCTGCTATCATGAGAGACCTCAGGGCTGCATGTTTTGAGCCCAGTACTGATCCTGAAAAGCGTTTCCAACCCCACTTACAAGTAAAACTAGCTAAAATGTGCCTGGCTGCCATTCACTGAAAAGCTCATTCTGTGTACATTTTTGGCATACGTTTGCTCCTGCTGGGTCAGCTGAGCAGCGAATTTCTATGTAACCACCTGCTATCATGAGAGACCTCAGGGCTGCATCTTTTGAGCGCAGTACTGAGCCTGAAAAGCGTTTCCAACCCCACTTACAAGTAAAACTAGCTAAAATGTGCCTGGCTGCTCTTCACTGAAAAGCTCATTCTGCGTTCATTTTTGGCATACGTTTGCTCCTGCCGGGTTAGCTGAGCAGCGAATTTCTAGTTAACCACCTGCTATCATGAGAGACCTCAGGGCTGCATCTTTTGAGCACAGTACTGAGCCTGAAAAGCGTTTCCAACCCCACTTACAAGTAAAACTAGCTAAAATGTGCCTGGCTGCTATTCACTGAAAAGCTCATTCTGTGTACATTTTTGGCATACGTTTGCTCCTGCTGGGTCAGCCAAGTGGCAAATTTCTACTTAACCACCTGCTATCATGAGAGACCTCAGGGCTGCATTTTTTGAGCCCAGTACTGAGCCTAAAAAGCGTTTCTAACCCCACTTACAAGTAAAACTAGCTAAAATGTGCCTGGCTGCTCTTCACTTAAAAGCTCATTCTGCTTACATTTTTGGCATGCATTTGCTCCTGCCGGGTCAGCTGAGCAGCGAAGTTCTACTTAACCACCTGCTATCAGGAGAGACCTCAGGGCTGCATCTTTTGAGCCCAGTACTGAGCCTGAAAAGCATTTCCAACCCCACTTACAAGTAAAATTAGCTAAAATGTGCCTGGCTGCTCTTCACTGCTTACATTTTTGGCATACGTTTGCTCCTACCGGGTCAGCTGAGCAGCGAATTTCTATTTAACCACCTGCTATCATGATGCAGCCTCAGGGCTGCATCTTTTGATCCCAGTACTGAGCCTGAAAAGCGTTTCAAACCCCACTTACAAGTAAAACTTGCTAGAATGTGCCTGGCTGTTCTTTACTGAAAAGCTCATTCTGCGTACATTTTTGGCATACGTTTGCTCCTACCGGGTCAGCTGAGCAGCAAATTTCTATTTAACCACCTGCTATCATGAGAGACCTCAGGGCTGCATGTTTTGAGCCCAGTACTGATCCTGAAAAGCGTTTCCAACCCCACTTACAAGTAAAACTAGCTAAAATGTGCCTGGCTTCTATATTCACTGAAAAGCTCATTCTGCGTACATTTTTGGCATACATTTGCTCCTGCCGGGTCAGCTGAGCAGCGAAGTTCTATTTAACCACCTGCTATCATGAGAGATCTCAGGGCTGCATCTTTTGAGCCCAGTACTGAGCCTGAAAAGCATTTCCAACCTCACTTACAAGTAAAACTAGCTAAAATGTTCCTGGCTGCTATTCACTGAAAAGCTCATTCTGCGTACATTTTTGGCACAAATTTGCTCCTGCCGGGTCAGCTGAGCAGCGAAGTTCTACTTAACTACCTCCTATCAGGAGAGACTTCAGAGCTGCATCTTTTGAGCCCAGTACTGAGCCTGAAAAGCATTTCCAACCCCACTTACAAGTAAAACTTGCTAGAATGTGCCTGGCTGCTATTCACTGAAAAGCTCATTCTGCTTACATTTTTGGCATACGTTTGCTCCTGCCGGGTTAGCTGAGCAGCGAATTTCTATTTAACCACCTGCTATCATGAGAGACCTCAGGGCTGCATGTTTTGAGCCCAGTAATGATCCTGAAAAGCGTTTCCAAACCCACTTACAAGTAAAACTAGCTAAAATGTGCCTGGCTGCTATTCACTGAAAAGCTCATTCTGTGTACATTTTTGGCATACGTTTGCTCCTGCCGGGTCAGCTGAGCAGCGAAGTTCTATTTAACCATCTGCTATCATGAGAGACCTCAGGGCTGCATGATTTGAGCCCAGTACTGATCCTGAAAAGAGTTTCCAACCCCACTTATTAGTAAAACTAGCTAAAATGTGCCTGGCTGCTATTCACTGAAAAGCTCATTCTGTGTACATTTTTGGCATACGTTTGCTCCTGCTGGGTCAGCCAAGTGGCAAATTTCTACTTAACCACCTGCTATCATGAGAGACCTCAGGGCTGCATCTTTTGAGCCCAGTACTGAGCCTGAAAAGCGTTTCTAACCCCACTTACAAGTAAAACTAGCTAAAATGTGCCTGGCCGCTATTCACTGAAAAGCTCATTCTGCGTATATTTTTGGCATACATTTGCTTCTGCCGGGTCAGCTGAGCAGCGAAGTTCTACTTAACTACCTCCTATCAGGAGAGACCTCAGAGCTGCATCTTTTGAACCCAGTACTGAGCCTGAAAAGCATTTCCAACCCCACTTACAAGTAAAACTAGCTAAAATGTGCCTGGCTGCTATTCACTGAAAAGCTCATTCTGCGTACATTTTTGGCATACGTTTGCTCCTGCCGGGTCAGCTAAGCAGCGAAGTTCTACTTAACTACCTCCTATCAGGAGAGACTTCAGAGCTGCATCTTTTGAGCCCAGTACTGAGCCTGAAAAGCGTTTCCAACCCCACTTACAAGTAAAACTAGCTAAAATGTGCCTGGCTGCTCTTCGCTGAAAAGCTCATTCTGCGTACATTTTTGGCATACGTTTGCTCCTGCCGGGTCAGCTGAGCAGCGAATTTCTATTAACCACCTGCTATCATGAGAGACCTCAAGGCTGCATGTTTTGAGCCCAGTACTGATCCTGAAAAGCGTTTACAACCCCACTTACAAGTAAAACTAGCTAAAATGTGCCTGGCTGCTATATTCATTGAAAAGCTCATTCTGCGTAAATTTTGGCATACATTTGCTCCTGCTGGGTCAGCTGAGCAGCGAAGTTCTACTTAACTACCTCCTATCAAGAGAGACCTCAGAGCTGCCTCTTTTGAGCCCAGTACTGAGCCTGAAAAGCATTTCCAACCCCACTTACAAGTGAAACTAGCTAAAATGTGCCTGGCTGCTATATTCACTGAAAAGCTCATTCTGCGTACATTTCTGGCATACGTTTGCTCCTGCCTGGTCAGCTGAGCAGCGAAATTCTACTTAACCACCTGCTATCATCAGAGACCTCAAGGCTGCATGTTTTGAGCCCAGTACTGATCCTGAAAAGCGTTTCCAACCCCACCTACAAGTAAAACTAGCTAAAATGTTCCTGGCTGCTATTCACTGAAAAGCTCATTCTATGTACATTTTTGGCATACCTTTGCTCCTGCCGGGTTAGCTGAGCAGCGAATTTCTAGTTAACCACCTGCTATCATGAGAGACCTCAGGGCTGCATCTTTTGAGCACAGTACTGAGCCTGAAAAGCGTTTCCAACCCCACTTACAAGTAAAACTAGCTAAAATATGCCTGGCTGCTCTTCACTGAAAAGCTCATTCTGCGTACATTTTTGGCACAAATTTGCTCCTGCCGGGTCAGCTGAGCAGCGAAAATCTACTTAACTACCTCCTATCAGGAGAGACTTCAGAGCTGCATCTTTTGAGCCCAGTACTGAGCCTGAAAAGCGTTTCCAACCCCACTTACAAGTAAAACTTGCTAGAATGTGCCTGGCTGCTATTCACTGAAAAGCTCATTCTGCTTACATTTTTGGCATACGTTTACTCCTGCTGGGTCAGCCAAGTGGCAAATTTCTACTTAACCACCTGCTATCATGAAAGATCTCACAGGGCTGCATTTTTTGAGCGCAGTACTGAGCCTGAAAAGCGTTTCCAACCCCACTTACAAGTAAAACTAGCTAAAATGTGCCTGGCTGCTATTCACTGAAAAGCTCATTCTGCGTACATTTTTGGCATACGTTTGCTCCTGCCGGGTCAGCTGAGCAGCGAAGTTCTACTTAACTACCTCCTATCACAAGAGACCTCAGAGCTGCATCTTTTGAACCCAGTACTGAGCCTGAAAAGCATTTCTAACCCCACTTACAAGTAAAACTAGCTAAAATGTGCCTGGCTGCTCTTCACTGAAAAGCTCATTCTGCTTACATTTTTTGCATACGTTTGCTCCTGCCGGGTCAGCTGAGCAGCAAATTTCTATTTAACCACCTGCTATCATGAGAGACCTCAGGGCTGCATGTTTTGAGCCCAGTACTGATCCTGAAAAGAGTTTACAGCCCCACTTACAAGTAAAACTAGCTAAAATGTGCCTGGCTGCTATTCACTGAAAAGCTCATTCTGTGTACATTTTTGGCATACGTTTGCTCCTGCTGGGTCAGCCAAGTGGCAAATTTCTACTTAACCACCTGCTATCATGAGAGACCTCAGGGCTGCATTTTTTGAGCCCAGTACTGAGCCTGAAAAGCGTTTCTAACCCCACTTACAAGTAAAACTAGCTAAAATGTGCCTGGCTGCTCTTCACTGAAAAGCTCATTCTGCGTACATTTTTGGCACAAATTTGCTCCTGCCGGGTCAGCTGAGCAGCGAAGTTCTACTTAACTACCTCCTATCATGAGAGACCTCAGGGCTGCATTTTTTGAGCCCAGTACTGAGCCTGAAAAGCGTTTCTAACCCCACTTACAAGTAAAAATAGCTAAAATGTGCCTGGCTGCTCTTCACTGAAAAGCTCATTCTGCGTACATTTTGGGCATACATTTGCTCCTGCCGGGTCAGCTGAGCAGCGAAGTTCTATTTAACCACCTGCTACCATGAAAGATCTCAGGGCTGCATCTTTTGAGCCCAGTACTGAGCCTAAAAAGCATTTCCAACCCCACTTACAAGTGAAACTAGCTAAAATGTGCCTGGCTGCTATATTCACTGAAAAGCTCATTCTGCGTACATTTCTGGCATACGTTTGCTCCTGCCGGGTCAGCTGAGCAGCGAAGTTCTATTTAACCACCTGCTATCATGAGAGATCTCAGGGCTGCATCTTTTGAGCCCAGTACTGAGCCTGAAAAGCATTTCCAACCTCGCTTACAAGTAAAACTAGCTAAAATGTGCCTGGCTGCTATTCACTGAAAAGCTCATTCTGCGTACATTTTTGGCACAAATTTGCTCCTGCCGGGTCAGCTGAGCAGCGAAGTTCTACTTAACTACCTCCTATCAGGAGAGACTTCAGAGCTGCATCTTTTGAGCCCAGTACTGAGCCTGAAAAGCGTTTCCAACCCCACTTACAAGTAAAACTTGCTAGAATGTGCCTGGCTGCTATTCACTGAAAAGCTCATTCTGCTTACATTTTTGGCATACGTTTGCTCCTGCCGGGTTAGCTGAGCAGCGAATTTCTATTTAACCACCTGCTATCATGAGAGACCTCAGGGCTGCATGTTTTGAGCCCAGTAATGATCCTGAAAAGCGTTTCCAAACCCACTTACAAGTAAAACTAGCTAAAATGTGCCTGGCTACTATTCACTGAAAAGCTCATTCTTAGTACATTTTTGGCATACGTTTACTCCTGCTGGGTCAGCCAAGTGGCAAATTTCTACTTAACCACCTGCTATCATGAAAGACCTCAGGGCTGCATTTTTTGAGCACAGTACTGAGCCTGAAAAGTGTTTCCAACCCCACTTACAAGTAAAACTGGCTAAAATGTGCCTGGCTGCTATTCACTGAAAAGCTCATTCTGCGTACATTTTTGGCATACGTTTGCTCCTGCCGGGTCAGCTGAGCAGCGAAGTTCTACATAACTACCTCCTATCATGAGAGACTTCAGAGCTGCATCTTTTGAACCCAGTACTGAGCCTGAAAAGCATTTCCAACCCCACTTACAAGTAAAACTAGCTAAAATGTGCCTGGCTGCTCTTCACTGAAAAGCTCATTCTGCTTACATTTTTTGCATACGTTTGCTCCTGCCGGGTCAGCTGAGCAGCAAATTTCTATTTAACCACCTGCTATCATGAGAGACCTCAGGGCTGCATGTTTTGAGCCCAGTACTGATCCTGAAAAGAGTTTCCAACCCCACTTACAAGTACAACTAGCTAAAATGTGCCTGGCTGCTATTCACTGAAAAGCTCATTCTGTGTACATTTTTGGCATACGTTTGCTCCTGCCGGGTCAGCTGAGCAGCGAATTTCTATTTATCCACCTGCTATCATGAGAGACCTCAGGGCTGCATGTTTTGAGCCCAGTACTGATCCTGAAAAGCGTTTCCAACCCCACTTACAAGTAAAACTAGCTAAAATGTGCCTGGCTGCTATATTCACTGAAAAGCTCATTCTGCGTACATTTCTGGCATATGTTTGCTCCTATCGGGTCAGCTGAGCAGCGAATTTCTATTTAACCACCTGCTATCATGAGAGACCTCAGGGCTGCATCTTTTGAGCCCAGTACTGAGCCTGAAAAGCGTTTCAAACCCCACTTACAAGTAAAACTAGCTAAAATGTGCCTGGCTGCTATTCACTGAAAAGCTCATTCTGGTTACATTTTTGGCATACGTTTGCTGCTACCGGGTCAGCTGAGCAGCAAATTTCTATTTAACCACCTGCTATCATGAGATACCTCAGGGCTGCATGTTTTGAGCCCAGTACTGATCCTGAAAAGCGTTTCCAACCCCACTTACAAGTAAAACTAGCTAAAATGTGCCTGGCTGCTATTCACTGAAAAGCTCATTCTGTGTACATTTTTGGCATACATTTGCTCCTGCTGGGTCAGCCAATTGGCAAATTTCTACTTAACCACCTGCTATCATGAGAGACCTCAGGGCTGCATGTTTTGAGCCCAGTACTGATCCTGAAAAGCGTTTCCAACCCTACTTACAAGTAAAACTTGCTAGAATGTGCCTGGCTGCTCTTTACTGAAAAGCTCATTCTGCGTACATTTTTGGCATACATTTGCTCCTGCCGGGTCAGCTGAGCAGCGAAGTTCTATTTAACCACCTGCTATCATGAGAGACCTCAGGGCTGCATCTTTTGAGCCCAGTACTGAGCCTGAAAAGCATTTCCAACCTCACTTACAAGTATAGCTAAAATGTGTCTGTGCTATTCACTGAAAAGCTCATTCTGCGTACATTTTTGGCATACGTTCGCTCCTGCCGGGTCAGCTGAGCAGCGAAGTTCTACTTACCTACCTCCTATCAGGAGAGACCTCATAGCTGCATCTTTTGAGCCCAGTACTGAGCCTGAAAAGCATTTCCAACCCCACTTACAAGTAAAACTAGCTAAAATGTGCCTGGCTGCTATTCACTGAAAAGCTCATTCTGCTTAACATTTTTGACATACGTTTGCTCCTACCGGGTCAGCTGAGGAGCGAATTTCTATTTAACCACCTGCTATCATGAGAGACCTCAGGGCTGCATGTTTTGAGCCCAGTACTGAGCCTGAAAAGCGTTCCCAACCCCACTTACAAGTAAAACTAGCTAAAATGTGCCTGGCTGCTCTTCATTGAAAAGCTCATTCTGCGTACATTTTTGGCATACGTTTGTCCTGCCGGGTCAGCTGAGCAACGAATTTCTATTTAACCACCTGCTATCATGAGAGACCTCAGGGCTGCATGTTTTGAGCCCAGTACTGATCCTGAAAAGCGTTTCCAACCCCACTTACAAGTAAAACTAGCTAAAATGTGCCTGGCTGCCATTCAAAGAAAAGCTCATTCTGTGTACATTTTTGGCATACGTTTGCTCCTGCTGGGTCAGCTGAGCAGCGAATTTCTATGTAACCACCTGCTATCATGAGACACCTCAGGGCTGCATCTTTTGAGCGCAGTACTGAGCCTGAAAAGCGTTTCCAACCCCACTTACAAGTAAAACTAGCTAAAATGTGCCTGGCTGCTCTTCACTGAAAAGCTCATTCTGCGTTCATTTTTGGCATACGTTTGCTCCTGCCGGGTTAGCTGAGCAGCGAATTTCTAGTTAACCACCTGCTATCATGAGAGACCTCAGGGCTGCATCTTTTGAGCACAGTACTGAGCCTGAAAAGCGTTTCCAACCCCACTTACAAGTAAAACTAGCTAAAATGTGCCTGGCTGCTCTACACTGAAAAGCTCATTCTGCTTACATTTTTTGCATACGTTTGCTCCTGCCGGGTCAGCTGAGCAGCGAATTTCTATTTAACCACCTGCTATCATGAGAGACCTCAGGGCTGCATCTTTTGAGCACAGTACTGATCCTGAAAAGCGTTTCCAACCCCACTTACAAGTAAAACTAGCTAAAATGTGCCTGGCTGCTCTTCACTTAAAAGCTCATTCTGCTTACATTTTTGGCATGCATTTGCTCCTGCCGGGTCAGCTGAGCAGCGAAGTTCTACTTAACCACCTGCTATCAGGATAGACCTCAGGGCTGCATCTTTTGAGCCCAGTACTGAGCCTGAAAAGCATTTCCAACCCCACTTACAAGTAAAATTAGCTAAAATGTGCCTGGCTGCTCTTCACTGCTTACATTTTTGGCATACGTTTGCTCCTACCGGGTCAGCTGAGCAGCGAATTTCTATTTAACCACCTGCTATCATGATGCAGCCTCAGGGCTGCATCTTTTGAGCCCAGTACTGAGCCTGAAAAGCGTTTCAAACCCCACTTACAAGTAAAACTTGCTAGAATGTGCCTGGCTGTTCTTTACTGAAAAGCTCATTCTGCGTACATTTTTGGCATACGTTTGCTCCTACCGGGTCAGCTGAGCAGCAAATTTCTATTTAACCACCGGCTATCATGAGAGACCTCAGGGCTGCATGTTTTGAGCCCAGTACTGATCCTGAAAAGCGTTTCCAACCCCACTTACAAGTAAAACTAGCTAAAATGTGCCTGGCTTCTATATTCACTGAAAAGCTCATTCTGCGTACATTTTTGGCATACATTTGCTCCTGCCGGGTCAGCTGAGCAGCGAAGTTCTATTTAACCACCTGCTATCATGAGAGATCTCAGGGCTGCATCTTTTGAGCCCAGTACTGAGCCTGAAAAGCATTTCCAACCTCACTTACAAGTAAAACTAGCTAAAATGTTCCTGGCTGCTATTCACTGAAAAGCTCATTCTGCGTACATTTTTGGCACAAATTTGCTCCTGCCGGGTCAGCTGAGCAGCGAAGTTCTACTTAACTACCTCCTATCAGGAGAGACTTCAGAGCTGCATCTTTTGAGCCCAGTACTGAGCCTGAAAAGCGTTTCCAACCCCACTTACAAGTAAAACTTGCTAGAATGTGCCTGGCTGCTATTCACTGAAAAGCTCATTCTGCTTACATTTTTGGCATACGTTTGCTCCTGCCGGGTTAGCTGAGCAGCGAATTTCTATTTAACCACCTGCTATCACGAGAGACCTCAGGGCTGCATGTTTTGAGCCCAGTAATGATCCTGAAAAGCGTTTCCAAACCCACTTACAAGTAAAACTAGCTAAAATGTGCCTGGCTGCTATTCACTGAAAAGCTCATTCTGTGTACATTTTTGGCATACGTTTGCTCCTGCCGGGTCAGCTGAGCAGCGAAGTTCTATTTAACCATCTGCTATCATGAGAGACCTCAGGGCTGCATGTTTTGAGCCCAGTACTGATCCTGAAAAGAGTTTCCAACCCCACTTATTAGTAAAACTAGCTAAAATGTGCCTGGCTGCTATTCACTGAAAAGCTCATTCTGTGTACATTTTTGGCATACGTTTGCTCCTGCTGGGTCAGCCAAGTGGCAAATTTCTACTTAACCACCTGCTATCATGAGAGACCTCAGGGCTGCATCTTTTGAGCCCAGTACTGAGCCTGAAAAGTGTTTCTAACCCCACTTACAAGTAAAACTAGCTAAAATGTGCCTGGCTGCTATTCACTGAAAAGCTCATTCTGCGTATATTTTTGGCATACATTTGCTTCTGTCGGGTCAGCTGAGCAGCGAAGTTCTACTTAACTACCTCCTATCAGGAGAGACCTCAGAGCTGCATCTTTTGAACCCAGTACTGAGCCTGAAAAGCATTTCCAACCCCACTTACAAGTAAAACTAGCTAAAATGTGCCTGGCTGCTATTCACTGAAAAGCTCATTCTGCGTACATTTTTGGCATACGTTTGCTCCTGCCGGGTCAGCTAAGCAGCGAAGTTCTACTTAACTACCTCCTATCAGGAGAGACTTCAGAGCTGCATCTTTTGAGCCCAGTACTGAGCCTGAAAAGCGTTTCCAACCCCACTTACAAGTAAAACTAGCTAAAATGTGCCTGGCTGCTCTTCGCTGAAAAGCTCATTCTGCGTACATTTTTGGCATACGTTTGCTCCTGCCGGGTCAGCTGAGCAGCGAATTTCTATTAACCACCTGCTATCATGAGAAACCTCAGGGCTGCATGTTTTGAGCCCAGTACTGATCCTGAAAAGCGTTTACAACCCCACTTACAAGTAAAACTAGCTAAAATGTGCCTGGCTGCTATATTCATTGAAAAGCTCATTCTGCGTAAATTTTGGCATACATTTGCTCCTGCTGGGTCAGCTGAGCAGGGAAGTTCTACTTAACTACTTCCTATCAAGAGAGACCTCAGAGCTGCCTCTTTTGAGCCCAGTACTGAGCCTGAAAAGCATTTCCAACCCCACTTACAAGTGAAACTAGCTAAAATGTGCCTGGCTGCTATATTCACTGAAAAGCTCATTCTGCGTACATTTCTGGCATACGTTTGCTCCTGCCGGGTCAGCTGAGCAGCGAAATTCTACTTAACCACCTGCTATCATCAGAGACCTCAGGGCTGCATGTTTTGAGCCCAGTACTGATCCTGAAAAGCGTTTCCAACCCCACCTACAAGTAAAACTAGCTAAAATGTTCCTGGCTGCTATTCACTGAAAAGCTCATTCTATGTACATTTTTGGCATACCTTTGCTCCTGCCGGGTTAGCTGAGCAGCGAATTTCTAGTTAACCACCTGCTATCATGAGAGACCTCAGGGCTGCATCTTTTGAGCACAGTACTGAGCCTGAAAAGCGTTTCCAACCCCACTTACAAGTAAAACTAGCTAAAATATGCCTGGCTGCTCTTCACTGAAAAGCTCATTCTGCGTACATTTTTGGCACAAATTTGCTCCTGCCGGGTCAGCTGAGCAGCGAAAATCTACTTAACTACCTCCTATCAGGAGAGACTTCAGAGCTGCATCTTTTGAGCCCAGTACTGAGCCTGAAAAGCGTTTCCAACCCCACTTACAAGTAAAACTTGCTAGAATGTGCCTGGCTGCTATTCACTGAAAAGCTCATTCTGCTTACATTTTTGGCATACGTTTACTCCTGCTGGGTCAGCCAAGTGGCAAATTTCTACTTAACCACCTGCTATCATGAAAGATCTCACAGGGCTGCATTTTTTGAGCGCAGTACTGAGCCTGAAAAGCGTTTCCAACCCCACTTACAAGTAAAACTAGCTAAAATGTGCCTGGCTGCTATTCACTGAAAAGCTCATTCTGCGTACATTTTTGGCATACGTTTGCTCCTGCCGGGTCAGCTGAGCAGCGAAGTTCTACTTAACTACCTCCTATCACAAGAGACCTCAGAGCTGCATCTTTTGAACCCAGTACTGAGCCTGAAAAGCATTTCCAACCCCACTTACAAGTAAAACTAGCAAAAATGTGCCTGGCTGCTCTTCACTGAAAAGCTCATTCTGCTTACATTTTTTGCATACGTTTGCTCCTGCCGGGTCAGCTGAGCAGCAAATTTCTATTTAACCACCTGCTATCATGAGAGACCTCAGGGCTGCATGTTTTGAGCCCAGTACTGATCCTGAAAAGAGTTTCCAACCCCACTTACAAGTAAAACTAGCTAAAATGTGCCTGGCTGCTATTCACTGAAAAGCTCATTCTGTGTACATTTTTGGCATACGTTTGCTCCTGCTGGGTCAGCCAAGTGGCAAATTTCTACTTAACCACCTGCTATCATGAGAGACCTCAGGGCTGCATTTTTTGAGCCCAGTACTGAGCCTGAAAAGCGTTTCTAACCCCACTTACAAGTAAAACTAGCTAAAATGTGCCTGGCTGCTCTTCACTGAAAAGCTCATTCTGCGTACATTTTTGGCACAAATTTGCTCCTGCCGGGTCAGCTGAGCAGCGAAGTTCTACTTAACTACCTCCTATCATGAGAGACCTCAGAGCTGCATCTTTTGAACCCAGTACTGAGCCTGAAAAGCATTTCCAACCCCACTTACAAGTAAAACTAGCTAAAATGTGCCTGGCTGCTCTACACTGAAAAGCTCATTCTGCTTACATTTTTTGCATACGTTTGCTCCTGCCGGGTCAGCTGAGCAGCAAATTTCTATTTAACCATCTGCTATCATGAGAGACCTCAGGGCTGCATTTTTTGAGCCCAGTACTGAGCCTGAAAAGCGTTTCTAACCCCACTTACAAGTAAAACTAGCTAAAATGTGCCTGGCTGCTATTCACTGAAAAGCTCATTCTGCGTATATTTTTGGCATACATTTGCTCCTGCCGGGTCAGCTGAGCAGGGAAGTTCTACTTAACTACCTCCTATCAGGAGAGACCTCAGAGCTGCATCTTTTGAACCCAGTACTGAGCCTGAAAAGCGTTTCCAACCCCACCTACAAGTAAAACTAGCTAAAATGTGCCTGGCTGCTATTCACTGAAAAGCTCATTCTATGTACATTTTTGGCATACCTTTGCTCCTGCCGGGTTAGCTGAGCAGCGAATTTCTAGTTAACCACCTGCTATCATGAGAGACCTCAGGGCTGCATCTTTTGAGCACAGTACTGAGCCTGAAAAGCGTTTCCAACCCCACTTACAAGTAAAACTAGCTAAAATATGCCTGGCTGCTCTTCACTGAAAAGCTCATTCTGCGTACATTTTTGGCACAAATTTGCTCCTGCCGGGTCAGCTGAGCAGCGAAAATCTACTTAACTACCTCCTATCAGGAGAGACTTCAGAGCTGCATCTTTTGAGCCCAGTACTGAGCCTGAAAAGCGTTTCCAACCCCACTTACAAGTAAAACTTGCTAGAATGTGCCTGGCTGCTATTCACTGAAAAGCTCATTCTGCTTACATTTTTGGCATACGTTTACTCCTGCTGGGTCAGCCAAGTGGCAAATTTCTACTTAACCACCTGCTATCATGAGAGACCTCAGGGCTGCATTTTTTGAGCCCAGTACTGAGCCTGAAAAGCGTTTCTAACCCCACTTACAAGTAAAACTAGCTAAAATGTGCCTGGCTGCTATTCACTGAAAAGCTCATTCTGCGTATATTTTTGGCATACATTTGCTCCTGCCGGGTCAGCTGAGCAGGGAAGTTCTACTTAACTACCTCCTATCAGGAGAGACCTCAGAGCTGCATCTTTTGAACCCAGTACTGAGCCTGAAAAGCGTTTCCAACCCCACCTACAAGTAAAACTAGCTAAAATGTGCCTGGCTGCTATTCACTGAAAAGCTCATTCTATGTACATTTTTGGCATACCTTTGCTCCTGCCGGGTTAGCTGAGCAGCGAATTTCTAGTTAACCACCTGCTATCATGAGAGACCTCAGGGCTGCATCTTTTGAGCACAGTACTGAGCCTGAAAAGCGTTTCCAACCCCACTTACAAGTAAAACTAGCTAAAATATGCCTGGCTGCTCTTCACTGACAAGCTCATTCTGCGTACATTTTTGGCACAAATTTGCTCCTGCCGGGTCAGCTGAGCAGCGAAAATCTACTTAACTACCTCCTATCAGGAGAGACTTCAGAGCTGCATCTTTTGAGCCCAGTACTGAGCCTGAAAAGCGTTTCCAACCCCACTTACAAGTAAAACTTGCTAGAATGTGCCTGGCTGCTATTCACTGAAAAGCTCATTCTGCTTACATTTTTGGCATACGTTTACTCCTGCTGGGTCAGCCAAGTGGCAAATTTCTACTTAACCACCTGCTATCATGAAAGATCTCACAGGGCTGCATTTTTTGAGCGCAGTACTGAGCCTGAAAAGCGTTTCCAACCCCACTTACAAGTAAAACTAGCTAAAATGTGCCTGGCTGCTATTCACTGAAAAGCTCATTCTGCGTACATTTTTGGCATACGTTTGCTCCTGCCGGGTCAGCTGAGCAGCGAAGTTCTACTTAACTACCTCCTATCATGAGAGACCTCAGAGCTGCATCTTTTGAACCCAGTACTGAGCCTGAAAAGCATTTCCAACCCCACTTACAAGTAAAACTAGCTAAAATGTGCCTGGCTGCTCTTCACTGAAAAGCTCATTCTGCTTACATTTTTTGCATACGTTTGCTCCTGCCGGGTCAGCTGAGCAGCAAATTTCTATTTAACCACCTGCTATCATGAGAGACCTCAGGGCTGCATGTTTGGAGCCCAGTACTGATCCTGAAAAGAGTTTCCAACCCCACTTACAAGTAAAACTAGCTAAAATGTGCCTGGCTGCTATTCACTGAAAAGCTCATTCTGTGTACATTTTTGGCATACGTTTGCTCCTGCTGGGTCAGCCAAGTGGCAAATTTCTACTTAACCACCTGCTATCATGAGAGACCTCAGGGCTGCATTTTTTGAGCCCAGTACTGAGCCTGAAAAGCGTTTCTAACCCCACTTACAAGTAAAACTAGCTAAAATGTGCCTGGCTGCTCTTCACTGAAAAGCTCATTCTGCGTACATTTTTGGCACAAATTTGCTCCTGCCGGGTCAGCTGAGCAGCGAAGTTCTACTTAACTACCTCCTATCATGAGAGACCTCAGAGCTGCATCTTTTGAACCCAGTACTGAGCCTGAAAAGCATTTCCAACCCCACTTACAAGTAAAACTAGCTAAAATGTGCCTGGCTGCTCTACACTGAAAAGCTCATTCTGCTTACATTTTTTGCATACGTTTGCTCCTGCCGGGTCAGCTGAGCAGCAAATTTCTATTTAACCATCTGCTATCATGAGAGACCTCAGGGCTGCATGTTTTGAGCCCAGTACTGATCCTGAAAAGAGTTTCCAACCCCACTTACAAGTAAAACTAGCTAAAATGTGCCTGGCTGCTATTCACTGAAAAGCTCATTCTGTGTACATTTTTGGCATACGTTTGCTCCTGCTGGGTCAGCCAAGTGGCAAATTTCTACTTAACCACCTGCTATCATGAGAGACCTCAGGGCTGCATTTTTTGAGCCCAGTACTGAGCCTGAAAAGCGTTTCTAACCCCACTTACAAGTAAAACTAGCTAAAATGTGCCTGGCTGCTATTCACTGAAAAGCTCATTCTGCGTATATTTTTGGCATACATTTGCTCCTGCCGGGTCAGCTGAGCAGCGATGTTCTACTTAACTACCTCCTATCAGGAGAGACCTCAGAGCTGCATCTTTTGAACCCAGTACTGAGCCTGAAAAGCATTTCCAACCCCACTTACAAGTAAAACTAGCTAAAATGTGCCTGGCTGCTATTCACTGAAAAGCTCATTCTGCTTACATTTTTGGCATATGTTTGCTCCAACAGAGTCAGCTGAGCAGCGAATTTCTATTTAACCACCTGCTATCATAAGAGACCTCAGGGCTGCATCTTTTGAGCGCAGTACTGATCCTGAAAAGCGTTTCCAACCCCACTTACAAGTAAAACTAGCTAAAATGTGCCTGGCTGCTATTCACTGAAAAGTTCATTCTGTGTAAATTTTTGGCATACGTTTGCTCCTGCTGGGTCAGCCAAGTGGCAAATTTCTAGTTAACCACCTGCTATCATGAGAGACCTCAGGGCTGCATTTTTTGAGCCCAGTACTGAGCCTGAAAAGCGTTTCTAACCCCACTTACAAGTAAAACTAGCTAAAATGTGCCTGGCTGCTATTCACTGAAAAGCTCATTCTGCGTATATTTTTGGCATACATTTGCTCCTGCCGGGTCAGCTGAGCAGCGAAGTTCTACTTAACTACCTCCTATCAGGAGAGACCTCAGAGCTGCATCTTTTGAACCCAGTACTGAGCCTGAAAAGCATTTCCAACCCCACTTACAAATAAAACTAGCTAAAATGTGCCTGGCTGCTATTCACTGAAAAGCTCATTCTGCTTACATTTTTGGCATACGTTTGCTCCAACCGAGTCAGCTGAGCAGCGAATTTCTATTTAACCACCTGCTATCATGAGAGACCTCAGGGCTGCATCTTTTGAGCGCAGTACTGATCCTGAAAAGCGTTTCCAACCCCACTTACAAGTAAAACTAGCTAAAATGTGCCTGGCTGCTCTTCACTGAAAAGCTCATTCTGCTTACATTTTTGGCATACATTTGCTCCTGCCGGGTCAGCTGAGCAGCGAAGTTCTACTTAACCACCTGCTATCAGGAGAGACCTCAGGGCTGCATCTTTTGAGCCCAGTACTGAGCCTGAAAAGCATTTCCAACCCCACTTACAAGTAAAATTAGCTAAAATGTGCCTGGCTGCTCTTCACTGCTTACATTTTTGGCATACGTTTGCTCCTACCGGGTCAGCTGAGCAGCGAAGTTCTACTTAACCACCTGCTATCAGGAGAGACCTCAGGGCTGCATCTTTTGAGCGCAGTACTGATCCTGAAAAGCGTTTCCAACCCCACTTACAAGTAAAACTAGCTAAAATGTGCCTGGCTGCTCTTCACTGAAAAGCTCATTCTGCTTACATTTTTGGCATACATTTGCTCCTGCCGGGTCAGCTGAGCAGCGAAGTTCTACTTAACCACCTGCTATCAGGAGAGACCTCAGGGCTGCATCTTTTGAGCCCAGTACTGAGCCTGAAAAGCGTTTCAAACCCCACTTACAAGTAAAACTTGCTAGAATGTGCCTGGCTGCTCTTCACTGAAAAGCTAATTCTGCGTACATTTTTGGCATACATTTGCTCCTGCCGGGTCAGCTGAGCAGCGAAGTTCTATTTAACCACCTGCTACCATGAGAGATCTCAGGGCTGCATCTTTTGAGCCCAGTACTGAGCCTAAAAAGCATTTCCAACCCCACTTACAAGTGAAACTAGCTAAAATGTGCCTGGCTGCTATATTCACTGAAAAGCTCATTCTGCGTACATTTCTGGCATACGTTTGCTCCTGCCGGGTCAGCTGAGCAGCGAAGTTCTATTTAACCACCTGCTATCATGAGAGATCTCAGGGCTGCATCTTTTGAGCCCAGTACTGAACCTGAAAAGCATTTCCAACCTCACTTACAAGTAAAACTAGCTAAAATGTGCCTGGCTGCTATTCACTGAAAAGCTCATTCTGCGTACATTTTTGGCACAAATTTGCTCCTGCCGGGTCAGCTGAGCAGCGAATTTCTATTTAACCACCTGCTATCATGATGCAGCCTCAGGGCTGCATCTTTTGAGCCCAGTACTGAGCCTGAAAAGCGTTTCAAACCCCACTTACAAGTAAAACTTGCTAGAATGTGCCTGGCTGCTCTTCACTGAAAAGCTCATTCTGCGTACATTTTTGGCATACATTTAATCCTGCCGGGTCAGCTGAGCAGCGAAGTTCTATTTAACCACCTGCTACCACGAGAGATCTCAGGGCTGCATCTTTTGAGCCCAGTACTGAGCCTAAAAAGCATTTCCAACCCCACTTACAAGTGAAACTAGCTAAAATGTGCCTGGCTGCTATATTCACTGAAAAGCTCATTCTGCGTACATTTCTGGCATACGTTTGCTCCTGCCGGGTCAGCTGAGCAGCGAAGTTCTATTTAACCACCTGCTATCATGAGAGATCTCAGGGCTGCATCTTTTGAGCCCAGTACTGAGCCTGAAAAGCATTTCCAACCTCACTTACAAGTAAAACTAGCTAGAATGTGCCTGGCTGCTATTCACTGAAAAGCTCATTCTGCTTACATTTTTGGCATACGTTTACTCCTGCTGGGTCAGCCAAGTGGCAAATTTCTACTTAACCACCTGCTATCATGAAAGATCTCACAGGGCTGCATTTTTTGAGTGCAGTACTGAGCCTGAAAAGCGTTTCCAACCCCACTTACAAGTAAAACTAGCTAAAATGTGCCTGGCTGCTATTCACTGAAAAGCTCATTCTGCTTACATTTTTTGCATACGTTTGCTCCTGCCGGGTCAGCTGAGCAGCAAATTTCTATTTAACCACCTGCTATCATGAGAGACCTCAGGGCTGCATGTTTTGAGCCCAGTACTGATCCTGAAAAGAGTTTCCAACCCCACTTACAAGTAAAACTAGCTAAAATGTGCCTGGCTGCTATTCACTGAAAAGCTCATTCTGTGTACATTTTTGGCATACGTTTGCTCCTGCCGGGTCAGCTGAGCAGCGAAGTTCTACTTAACTACCTCCTATCATGAAAGACCTCAGAGCTGCATCTTTTGAACCCAGTACTGAGCCTGAAAAGCATTTCCAACCCCACTTACAAGTAAAACTAGCTAAAATGTGCCTGGCTGCTCTTCACTGAAAAGCTCATTCTGCTTACATTTTTTGCATACGTTTGCTCCTGCCGGGTCAGCTGAGCAGCAAATTTCTATTTAACCACCTGCTATCATGAGAGACCTCAGGGCTGCATGTTTTGAGCCCAGTACTGATCCTGAAAAGAGTTTCCAACCCCACTTACAAGTAAAACTAGCTAAAATGTGCCTGGCTGCTATTCACTGAAAAGCTCATTCTGTGTACATTTTTGGCATACGTTTGCTCCTGCTGGGTCAGCCAAGTGGCAAATTTCTACTTAACCACCTGCTATCATGAGAGACCTCAGGGCTGCATTTTTTGAGCCCAGTACTGAGCCTGAAAAGCGTTTCTAACCCCACTTACAAGTAAAACTAGCTAAAATGTGCCTGGCTGCTCTTCACTGAAAAGCTCATTCTGCGTACATTTTTGGCACAAATTTGCTCCTGCCGGGTCAGCTGAGCAGCGAAGTTCTACTTAACTACCTCCTATCATGAGAGACCTCAGAGCTGCATCTTTTGAACCCAGTACTGAGCCTGAAAAGCATTTCCAACCCCACTTACAAGTAAAACTAGCTAAAATGTGCCTGGCTGCTCTACACTGAAAAGCTCATTCTGCTTACATTTTTTGCATACGTTTGCTCCTGCCGGGTCAGCTGAGCAGCAAATTTCTATTTAACCATCTGCTATCATGAGAGACCTCAGGGCTGCATGTTTTGAGCCCAGTACTGATCCTGAAAAGAGTTTCCAACCCCACTTACAAGTAAAACTAGCTAAAATGTGCCTGGCTGCTATTCACTGAAAAGCTCATTCTGTGTACATTTTTGTCATACGTTTGCTCCTGCTGGGTCAGCCAAGTGGCAAATTTCTACTTAACCACCTGCTATCATGAGAGACCTCAGGCTGCATTTTTTGAGCCCAGTACTGAGCCTGAAAAGCATTTCTAACCCCACTTACAAGTAAAACTAGCTAAAATGTGCCTGGCTGCTATTCACTGAAAAGCTCATTCTGCGTATATTTTTGGCATACATTTGCTCCTGCCGGGTCAGCTGAGCAGCGATGTTCTACTTAACTACCTCCTATCAGGAGAGACCTCAGAGCTGCATCTTTTGAACCCAGTACTGAGCCTGAAAAGCATTTCCAACCCCACTTACTAGTAAAACTAGCTAAAATGTGCCTGGCTGCTATTCACTGAAAAGCTCATTCTGCTTACATTTTTGGCATACGTTTGCTCCTGCTGGGTCAGCTGAGCAGCGAATTTCTATGTAACCACCTGCTATCATGAGAGACCTCAGGGCTGCATCTTTTGAGCGCAGTACTGAGCCTGAAAAGCGTTTCCAACCCCACTTACAAGTAAAACTAGCTAAAATGTGCCTGGCTGCTCTTCACTGAAAAGCTAATTCTGCGTTCATTTTTGGCATACGTTTGCTCCAGCCGGGTTAGCTGAGCAGCGAATTTCTAGTTAACCACCTGCTATCATGAGAGACCTCAGGGCTGCATCTTTTGAGCGCAGTACTGATCCTGAAAAGCGTTTCCAACCCCACTTACAAGTAAAACTAGCTAAAATGTGCCTGGCTGCTCTTCACTGAAAAGCTCATTCTGCTTACATTTTTGGCATACATTTGCTCCTGCCGGGTCAGCTGAGCAGCGAAGTTCTACTTAACCACCTGCTATCAGGAGAGACCTCAGGGCTGCATCTTTTGAGCCCAGTACTGAGCCTGAAAAGCATTTCCAACCCCACTTACAAGTAAAATTAGCTAAAATGTGCCTGGCTGCTCTTCACTGCTTACATTTTTGGCATACGTTTGCTCCTACCGGGTCAGCTGAGCAGCGAATTTCTATTTAACCACCTGCTATCATGATGCAGCCTCAGGGCTGCATCTTTTGAGCCCAGTACTGAGCCTGAAAAGCGTTTCAAACCCCACTTACAAGTAAAACTTGCTAGAATGTGCCTGGCTGCTCTTTACTGAAAAGCTCATTCTGCGTACATTTCTGGCATACGTTTGCTCCTACCGGGTCAGCTGAGCAGCAAATTTCTACTTAACCACCTGCTATCATGAAAGACCTCAGGGCTGCATTTTTTGAGCGCAGTACTGAGCCTGAAAAGCGTTTCCAACCCCACTTACAAGTAAAACTAGCTAAAATGTGCCTGGCTGCTATTCACTGAAAAGCTCATTCTGCGTACATTTTTGGCATACGTTTGCTCCTGCCGGGTCAGCTGAGCAGCGAAGTTCTACTTAACTACCTCCTATCATGAGAGACCTCAGAGCTGCATCTTTTGAACCCAGTACTGAGCCTGAAAAGCATTTCCAACCCCACTTACAAGTAAAACTAGCTAAAATGTGCCTGGCTGCTCTTCACTGAAAAGCTCATTCTGCTTACATTTTTTGCATACGTTTGTTCTTGCCGGGTCAGCTGAGCAGCAAATTTCTATTTAACCATCTGCTATCATGAGAGACCTCAGGGCTGCATGTTTTGAGCCCAGTACTGATCCTGAAAAGAGTTTCCAACCCCACTTACAAGTAAAACTAGCTAAAATGTGCCTGGCTGCTATTCACTGAAAAGTTCATTCTGTGTACATTTTTGGCATACGTTTGCTCCTGCTGGGTCAGCCAAGTGGCAAATTTCTAGTTAACCACCTGCTATCATGAGAGACCTCAGGGCTGCATTTTTTGAGCCCAGTACTGAGCCTGAAAAGCGTTTCTAACCCCACTTACAAGTAAAACTAGCTAAAATGTGCCTGGCTGCTATTCACTGAAAAGCTCATTCTGCGTATATTTTTGGCATACATTTGCTCCTGCCGGGTCAGCTGAGCAGCGAAGTTCTACTTAACTACCTCCTATCAGGAGAGACCTCAGAGCTGCATCTTTTGAACCCAGTACTGAGCCTGAAAAGCATTTCCAACCCCACTTACAAGTAAAACTAGCTAAAATGTGCCTGGCTGCTATTCACTGAAAAGCTCATTCTGCTTACATTTTTGGCATACGTTTGCTCCAACCGAGTCAGCTGAGCAGCGAATTTCTATTTAACCACCTGCTATCATGAGAGACCTCAGGGCTGCATCTTTTGAGCGCAGTACTGATCCTGAAAAGCGTTTCCAACCCCACTTACAAGTAAAACTAGCTAAAATGTGCCTGGCTGCTCTTCACTGAAAAGCTCATTCTGCTTACATTTTTGGCATACATTTGCTCCTGCCGGGTCAGCTGAGCAGCGAAGTTCTACTTAACCACCTGCTATCAGGAGAGACCTCAGGGCTGCATCTTTTGAGCCCAGTACTGAGCCTGAAAAGCATTTCCAACCCCACTTACAAGTAAAATTAGCTAAAATGTGCCTGGCTGCTCTTCACTGCTTACATTTTTGGCATACGTTTGCTCCTGCCGGGTCAGCTGAGCAGCAAAGTTCTATTTAACCACCTGCTATCATGAGAGATCTCAGGGCTGCATCTTTTGAGCCCAGTACTGAGCCTGAAAAGCATTTCCAACCTCACTTACAAGTAAAACTAGCTAGAATGTGCCTGGCTGCTATTCACTGAAAAGCTCATTCTGCTTACATTTTTGGCATACGTTTACTCCTGCTGGGTCAGCCAAGTGGCAAATTTCTACTTAACCACCTGCTATCATGAAAGATCTCACAGGGCTGCATTTTTTGAGTGCAGTACTGAGCCTGAAAAGCGTTTCCAACCCCACTTACAAGTAAAACTAGCTAAAATGTGCCTGGCTGCTATTCACTGAAAAGCTCATTCTGCGTACATTTTTGGCATACGTTTGCTCCTGCCGGGTCAGCTGAGCAGCGAAGTTCTACTTAACTACCTCCTATCATGAGAGACCTCAGAGCTGCATCTTTTGAACCCAGTACTGAGCCTGAAAAGCATTTCCAACCCCACTTACAAGTAAAACTAGCTAAAATGTGCCTGGCTGCTCTTCACTGAAAAGCTCATTCTGCTTACATTTTTTGCATACGTTTGCTCCTGCCGGGTCAGCTGAGCAGCAAATTTCTATTTAACCACCTGCTATCATGAGAGACCTCAGGGCTGCATGTTTTGAGCCCAGTACTGATCCTGAAAAGAGTTTCCAACCCCACTTACAAGTAAAACTAGCTAAAATGTGCCTGGCTGCTATTCACTGAAAAGCTCATTCTGTGTACATTTTTGGCATACGTTTGCTCCTGCTGGGTCAGCCAAGTGGCAAATTTCTACTTAACCACCTGCTATCATGAGAGACCTCAGGGCTGCATTTTTTGAGCCCAGTACTGAGCCTGAAAAGCGTTTCTAACCCCACTTACAAGTAAAACTAGCTAAAATGTGCCTGGCTGCTCTTCACTGAAAAGCTCATTCTGCGTACATTTTTGGCACAAATTTGCTCCTGCCGGGTCAGCTGAGCAGCGAAGTTCTACTTAACTACCTCCTATCATGAGAGACCTCAGAGCTGCATCTTTTGAACACAGTACTGAGCCTGAAAAGCATTTCCAACCCCACTTACAAGTAAAACTAGCTAAAATGTGCCTGGCTGCTCTACACTGAAAAGCTCATTCTGCTTACATTTTTTGCATACGTTTGCTCCTGCCGGGTCAGCTGAGCAGCAAATTTCTATTTAACCATCTGCTATCATGAGAGACCTCAGGGCTGCATGTTTTGAGCCCAGTACTGATCCTGAAAAGAGTTTCCAACCCCACTTACAAGTAAAACTAGCTAAAATGTGCCTGGCTGCTATTCACTGAAAAGCTCATTCTGTGTACATTTTTGTCATACGTTTGCTCCTGCTGGGTCAGCCAAGTGGCAAATTTCTACTTAATCACCTGCTATCATGAGAGACCTCAGGGCTGCATTTTTTGAGCCCAGTACTGAGCCTGAAAAGCATTTCTAACCCCACTTACAAGTAAAACTAGCTAAAATGTGCCTGGCTGCTATTCACTGAAAAGCTCATTCTGCGTATATTTTTGGCATACATTTGCTCCTGCCGGGTCAGCTGAGCAGCGATGTTCTACTTAACCACCTTCTATCAGGAGAGACCTCAGGGCTGCATCTTTTGAGCGCAGTACTGATCCTGAAAAGCGTTTCCAACCCCACGTACAAGTAAAACTAGCTAAAATGTGCCTGGCTGCTCTTCACTGCTTACATTTTTGGCATACGTTTGCTCCTACCGGGTCAGCTGAGCAGCGAAGTTCTACTTAACCACCTGCTATCAGGAGAGACCTCAGGGCTGCATCTTTTGAACGCAGTACTGATCCTGAAAAGCGTTTCCAACCCCACTTACAAGTAAAACTAGCTAAAATGTGCCTGGCTGCTCTTCACTGAAAAGCTCATTCTGCTTACATTTTTGGCATACATTTGCTCCTGCCGGGTCAGCTGAGCAGCGAAGTTCTACTTAACCACCTGCTATCAGGAGAGACCTCAGGGCTGCATCTTTTGAGCCCAGTACTGAGCCTGAAAAGCGTTTCAAACCCCACTTACAAGTAAAACTTGCTAGAATGTGCCTGGCTGCTCTTCACTGAAAAGCTAATTCTGCGTACATTTTTGGCATACATTTGCTCCTGCCGGGTCAGCTGAGCAGCGAAGTTCTATTTAACCACCTGCTACCATGAGAGATCTCAGGGCTGCATCTTTTGAGCCCAGTACTGAGCCTAAAAAGCATTTCCAACCCCACTTACAAGTGAAACTAGCTAAAATGTGCCTGGCTGCTATATTCACTGAAAAGCTCATTCTGCGTACATTTCTGGCATACGTTTGCTCCTGCCGGGTCAGCTGAGCAGCGAAGTTCTATTTAACCACCTGCTATCATGAGAGATCTCAGGGCTGCATCTTTTGAGCCCAGTACTGAACCTGAAAAGCATTTCCAACCTCACTTACAAGTAAAACTAGCTAAAATGTGCCTGGCTGCTATTCACTGAAAAGCTCATTCTGCATACATTTTTGGCACAAATTTGCTCCTGCCGGGTCAGCTGAGCAGCGAATTTCTATTTAACCACCTGCTATCATGATGCAGCCTCAGGGCTGCATCTTTTGAGCCCAGTACTGAGCCTGAAAAGCGTTTCAAACCCCACTTACAAGTAAAACTTGCTAGAATGTGCCTGGCTGCTCTTCACTGAAAAGCTCATTCTGCGTACATTTTTGGCATACATTTGCTCCTGCCGGGTCAGCTGAGCAGCGAAGTTCTATTTAACCACCTGCTACCACGAGAGATCTCAGGGCTGCATCTTTTGAGCCCAGTACTGAGCCTAAAAAGCATTTCCAACCCCACTTACAAGTGAAACTAGCTAAAATGTGCCTGGCTGCTATATTCACTGAAAAGCTCATTCTGCGTACATTTCTGGCATACGTTTGCTCCTGCCGGGTCAGCTGAGCAGCGAAGTTCTATTTAACCACCTGCTATCATGAGAGATCTCAGGGCTGCATCTTTTGAGCCCAGTACTGATCCTGAAAAGAGTTTCCAACCCCACTTACAAGTAAAACTAGCTAAAATGTGCCTGGCTGCTATTCACTGAAAAGATCATTCTGTGTACATTTTTGGCATACGTTTGCTCCTGCTGGGTCAGCCAAGTGGCAAATTTCTACTTAACCACCTGCTATCATGAGAGACCTCAGGGCTGCATTTTTTGAGCCCAGTACTGAGCCTGAAAAGCGTTTCTAACCCCACTTACAAGTAAAACTAGCTAAAATGTGCCTGGCTGCTATTCACTGAAAAGCTCATTCTGCGTATATTTTTGGCATACATTTGCTCCTGCCGGGTCAGCTGAGCAGGGAAGTTCTACTTAACTACCTCCTATCAGGAGAGACCTCAGAGCTGCATCTTTTGAACCCAGTACTGAGCCTGAAAAGCGTTTCCAACCCCACCTACAAGTAAAACTAGCTAAAATGTGCCTGGCTGCTATTCACTGAAAAGCTCATTCTATGTACATTTTTGGCATACCTTTGCTCCTGCCGGGTTAGCTGAGCAGCGAATTTCTAGTTAACCACCTGCTATCATGAGAGACCTCAGGGCTGCATCTTTTGAGCACAGTACTGAGCCTGAAAAGCGTTTCCAACCCCACTTACAAGTAAAACTAGCTAAAATATGCCTGGCTGCTCTTCACTGAAAAGCTCATTCTGCGTACATTTTTGGCACAAATTTGCTCCTGCCGGGTCAGCTGAGCAGCGAAAATCTACTTAACTACCTCCTATCAGGAGAGACTTCAGAGCTGCATCTTTTGAGCCCAGTACTGAGCCTGAAAAGCGTTTCCAACCCCACTTACAAGTAAAACTTGCTAGAATGTGCCTGGCTGCTATTCACTGAAAAGCTCATTCTGCTTACATTTTTGGCATACGTTTACTCCTGCTGGGTCAGCCAAGTGGCAAATTTCTACTTAACCACCTGCTATCATGAAAGATCTCACAGGGCTGCATTTTTTGAGCGCAGTACTGAGCCTGAAAAGCGTTTCCAACCCCACTTACAAGTAAAACTAGCTAAAATGTGCCTGGCTGCTCTTCACTGAAAAGCTCATTCTGCGTACATTTTTGGCACAAATTTGCTCCTGCCGGGTCAGCTGAGCAGCGAAGTTCTACTTAACTACCTCCTATCATGAGAGACCTCAGAGCTGCATCTTTTGAACCCAGTACTGAGCCTGAAAAGCATTTCCAACCCCACTTACAAGTAAAACTAGCTAAAATGTGCCTGGCTGCTCTACACTGAAAAGCTCATTCTGCTTACATTTTTTGCATACGTTTGCTCCTGCCGGGTCAGCTAAGCAGCAAATTTCTATTTAACCATCTGCTATCATGAGAGACCTCAGGGCTGCATGTTTTGAGCCCAGTACTGATCCTGAAAAGAGTTTCCAACCCCACTTACAAGTAAAACTAGCTAAAATGTGCCTAGCTGCTATTCACTGAAAAGCTCATTCTGTGTACATTTTTGGCATACCTTTGCTCCTGCTGGGTCAGCCAAGTGGCAAATTTCTACTTAACCACCTGCTATCATGAGAGACCTCAGGGCTGCATTTTTTGAGCCCAGTACTGAGCCTGAAAAGCGTTTCTAACCCCACTTACAAGTAAAACTAGCTAAAATGTGCCTGGCTGCTATTCACTGAAAAGCTCATTCTGTGTATATTTTTGGCATACATTTGCTCCTGCCGGGTCAGCTGAGCAGCGATGTTCTACTTAACTACCTCCTATCAGGAGAGACCTCAGAGCTGCATCTTTTGAACCCAGTACTGAGCCTGAAAAGCATTTCCAACCCCACTTACAAGTAAAACTAGCTAAAATGTGCCTGGCTGCTATTCACTGAAAAGCTCATTCTGCTTACATTTTTGGCATACGTTTGCTCCAACAGAGTCAGCTGAGCAGCGAATTTCTATTTAACCACCTGCTATCATGAGAGACCTCAGGGCTGCATGTTTTGAGCCCAGTACTGATCCTGAAAAGAGTTTCCAACCCCACTTACAAGTAAAACTAGCTAAAATGTGCCTGGCTGCTATTCACTGAAAAGCTCATTCTGTGTACATTTTTGGCATACGTTTGCTCCTGCTGGGTCAGCCAAGTGGCAAATTTCTACTTAACCACCTGCTATCATGAGAGACCTCAGGGCTGCATTTTTTGAGCCCAGTACTGAGCCTGAAAAGCGTTTCTAACCCCACTTACAAGTAAAACTAGCTAAAATGTGCCTGGCTGCTCTTCACTGAAAAGCTCATTCTGCGTACATTTTTGGCACAAATTTGCTCCTGCCGGGTCAGCTGAGCAGCGAAGTTCTACTTAACTACCTCCTATCATGAGAGACCTCAGAGCTGCATCTTTTGAACCCAGTACTGAGCCTGAAAAGCATTTCCAACCCCACTTACAAGTAAAACTAGCTAAAATGTGCCTGGCTGCTCTACACTGAAAAGCTCATTCTGCTTACATTTTTTGCATACGTTTGCTCCTGCCGGGTCAGCTAAGCAGCAAATTTCTATTTAACCATCTGCTATCATGAGAGACCTCAGGGCTGCATGTTTTGAGCCCAGTACTGATCCTGAAAAGAGTTTCCAACCCCACTTACAAGTAAAACTAGCTAAAATGTGCCTGGCTGCTATTCACTGAAAAGCTCATTCTGTGTACATTTTTGGCATACCTTTGCTCCTGCTGGGTCAGCCAAGTGGCAAATTTCTACTTAACCACCTGCTATCATGAGAGACCTCAGGGCTGCATTTTTTGAGCCCAGTACTGAGCCTGAAAAGCGTTTCTAACCCCACTTACAAGTAAAACTAGCTAAAATGTGCCTGGCTGCTATTCACTGAAAAGCTCATTCTGCGTATATTTTTGGCATACATTTGCTCCTGCCGGGTCAGCTGAGCAGCGATGTTCTACTTAACTACCTCCTATCAGGAGAGACCTCAGAGCTGCATCTTTTGAACCCAGTACTGAGCCTGAAAAGCATTTCCAACCCCACTTACAAGTAAAACTAGCTAAAATGTGCCTGGCTGCTCTTCACTGAAAAGCTCATTCTGCGTACATTTTTGGCACAAATTTGCTCCTGCCGGGTCAGCTGAGCAGCGAAGTTCTACTTAACTACCTCCTATCATGAGAGACCTCAGAGCTGCATCTTTTGAACCCAGTACTGAGCCTGAAAAGCATTTCCAACCCCACTTACAAGTAAAACTAGCTAAAATGTGCCTGGCTGCTCTACACTGAAAAGCTCATTCTGCTTACATTTTTTGCATACGTTTGCTCCTGCCGGGTCAGCTAAGCAGCAAATTTCTATTTAACCATCTGCTATCATGAGAGACCTCAGGGCTGCATGTTTTGAGCCCAGTACTGATCCTGAAAAGAGTTTCCAACCCCACTTACAAGTAAAACTAGCTAAAATGTGCCTGGCTGCTATTCACTGAAAAGCTCATTCTGTGTACATTTTTGGCATACCTTTGCTCCTGCTGGGTCAGCCAAGTGGCAAATTTCTACTTAACCACCTGCTATCATGAGAGACCTCAGGGCTGCATTTTTTGAGCCCAGTACTGAGCCTGAAAAGCGTTTCTAACCCCACTTACAAGTAAAACTAGCTAAAATGTGCCTGGCTGCTATTCACTGAAAAGCTCATTCTGCGTATATTTTTGGCATACATTTGCTCCTGCCGGGTCAGCTGAGCAGCGATGTTCTACTTAACTACCTCCTATCAGGAGAGACCTCAGAGCTGCATCTTTTGAACCCAGTACTGAGCCTGAAAAGCATTTCCAACCCCACTTACAAGTAAAACTAGCTAAAATGTGCCTGGCTGCTATTCACTGAAAAGCTCATTCTGCTTACATTTTTGGCATACGTTTGCTCCAACAGAGTCAGCTGAGCAGCGAATTTCTATTTAACCACCTGCTATCATGAGAGACCTCAGGGCTGCATCTTTTGAGCGCAGTACTGATCCTGAAAAGCGTTTCCAACCCCACTTACAAGTAAAACTAGCTAAAATGTGCCTGGCTGCTCTTCACTGAAAAGCTCATTCTGCTTACATTTTTGGCATACATTTGCTCCTGCCGGGTCAGCTGAGCAGCGAAGTTCTACTTAACCACCTGCTATCAGGAGAGACCTCAGGGCTGCATCTTTTGAGCCCAGTACTGAGCCTGAAAAGCATTTCCAACCCCACTTACAAGTAAAATTAGCTAAAATGTGCCTGGCTGCTCTTCACTGCTTACATTTTTGGCATACGTTTGCTCCTACCGGGTCAGCTGAGCAGCGAATTTCTATTTAACCACCTGCTATCATGATGCAGCCTCAGGGCTGCATCTTTTGAGCCCAGTACTGAGCCTGAAAAGCGTTTCAAACCCCACTTACAAGTAAAACTTGCTAGAATGTGCCTGGCTGCTCTTTACTGAAAAGCTCATTCTGCGTACATTTTTGGCATACGTTTGCTCCTACCGGGTCAGCTGAGCAGCAAATTTCTATTTAACCACCTGCTATCATGAGAGACTTCAGGGCTGCATCTTTTGAGCCCAGTACTGAGCCTGAAAAGCGTTTCCAACCCCACTTACAAGTAAAACTTGCTAGAATGTGCCTGGCTGCTATTCACTGAAAAGCTCTATCTGCTTACATTTTTGGCATACGTTTACTCCTGCTGGGTCAGCCAAGTGGCAAATTTCTACTTAACCACCTGCTATCATGAAAGACCTCAGGGCTGCATTTTTTGAGCGCAGTACTGAGCCTGAAAAGCGTTTCCAACCCCACTTACAAGTAAAACTAGCTAAAATATGCCTGGCTGCTCTTCACTGAAAAGCTCATTCTGCGTACATTTTTGGCACAAATTTGCTCCTGCCGGGTCAGCTGAGCAGCGAAAATCTACTTAACTACCTCCTATCAGGAGAGACTTCAGAGCTGCATCTTTTGAGCCCAGTACTGAGCCTGAAAAGCGTTTCCAACCCCACTTACAAGTAAAACTTGCTAGAATGTGCCTGGCTGCTATTCACTGAAAAGCTCATTCTGCTTACATTTTTGGCATACGTTTACTCCTGCTGGGTCAGCCAAGTGGCAAATTTCTACTTAACCACCTGCTATCATGAAAGATCTCACAGGGCTGCATTTTTTGAGCGCAGTACTGAGCCTGAAAAGCGTTTCCAACCCCACTTACAAGTAAAACTAGCTAAAATGTGCCTGGCTGCTATTCACTGAAAAGCTCATTCTGCGTACATTTTTGGCATACGTTTGCTCCTGCCGGGTCAGCTGAGCAGCGAAGTTCTACTTAACTACCTCCTATCATGAGAGACCTCAGAGCTGCATCTTTTGAACCCAGTACTGAGCCTGAAAAGCATTTCCAACCCCACTTACAAGTAAAACTAGCTAAAATGTGCCTGGCTGCTCTTCACTGAAAAGCTCATTCTGCTTACATTTTTTGCATACGTTTGCTCCTGCCGGGTCAGCTGAGCAGCAAATTTCTATTTAACCACCTGCTATCATGAGAGACCTCAGGGCTGCATGTTTGGAGCCCAGTACTGATCCTGAAAAGAGTTTCCAACCCCACTTACAAGTAAAACTAGCTAAAATGTGCCTGGCTGCTATTCACTGAAAAGCTCATTCTGTGTACATTTTTGGCATACGTTTGCTCCTGCTGGGTCAGCCAAGTGGCAAATTTCTACTTAACCACCTGCTATCATGAGAGACCTCAGGGCTGCATTTTTTGAGCCCAGTACTGAGCCTGAAAAGCGTTTCTAACCCCACTTACAAGTAAAACTAGCTAAAATGTGCCTGGCTGCTATTCACTGAAAAGCTCATTCTGCGTATATTTTTGGCATACATTTGCTCCTGCCGGGTCAGCTGAGCAGCGATGTTCTACTTAACTACCTCCTATCAGGAGAGACCTCAGAGCTGCATCTTTTGAACCCAGTACTGAGCCTGAAAAGCATTTCCAACCCCACTTACAAGTAAAACTAGCTAAAATGTGCCTGGCTGCTATTCACTGAAAAGCTCATTCTGCTTACATTTTTGGCATACGTTTGCTCCAACAGAGTCAGCTGAGCAGCGAATTTCTATTTAACCACCTGCTATCATGAGAGACCTCAGGGCTGCATCTTTTGAGCGCAGTACTGATCCTGAAAAGCGTTTCCAACCCCACTTACAAGTAAAACTAGCTAAAATGTGCCTGGCTGCTCTTCACTGAAAAGCTCATTCTGCTTACATTTTTGGCATACATTTGCTCCTGCCGGGTCAGCTGAGCAGCGAAGTTCTACTTAACCACCTGCTATCAGGAGAGACCTCAGGGCTGCATCTTTTGAGCCCAGTACTGAGCCTGAAAAGCATTTCCAACCCCACTTACAAGTAAAATTAGCTAAAATGTGCCTGGCTGCTCTTCACTGCTTACATTTTTGGCATACGTTTGCTCCTACCGGGTCAGCTGAGCAGCGAATTTCTATTTAACCACCTGCTATCATGATGCAGCCTCAGGGCTGCATCTTTTGAGCCCAGTACTGAGCCTGAAAAGCGTTTCAAACCCCACTTACAAGTAAAACTTGCTAGAATGTGCCTGGCTGCTCTTTACTGAAAAGCTCATTCTGCGTACATTTTTGGCATACGTTTGCTCCTACCGGGTCAGCTGAGCAGCAAATTTCTATTTAACCACCTGCTATCATGAGAGACTTCAGGGCTGCATCTTTTGAGCCCAGTACTGAGCCTGAAAAGCGTTTCCAACCCCACTTACAAGTAAAACTTGCTAGAATGTGCCTGGCTGCTATTCACTGAAAAGCTCATTCTGCTTACATTTTTGGCATACGTTTACTCCTGCTGGGTCAGCCAAGTGGCAAATTTCTACTTAACCACCTGCTATCATGAAAGACCTCAGGGCTGCATTTTTTGAGCGCAGTACTGAGCCTGAAAAGCGTTTCCAACCCCACTTACAAGTAAAACTAGCTAAAATGTGCCTGGCTGCTATTCACTGAAAAGCTCATTCTGCGTACATTTTTGGCATACGTTTGCTCCTGCCGGGTCAGCTGAGCAGCGAAGTTCTACTTAACTACCTCCTATCATGAGAGACCTCAGAGCTGCATCTTTTGAACCCAGTACTGAGCCTGAAAAGCATTTCCAACCCCACTTACAAGTAAAACTAGCTAAAATGTGCCTGGCTGCTCTTCACTGAAAAGCTCATTCTGCTTACATTTTTTGCATACGTTTGCTCTTGCCGGGTCAGCTGAGCAGCAAATTTCTATTTAACCATCTGCTATCATGAGAGACCTCAGGGCTGCATGTTTTGAGCCCAGTACTGATCCTGAAAAGAGTTTCCAACCCCACTTACAAGTAAAACTAGCTAAAATGTGCCTGGCTGCTATTCACTGAAAAGCTCATTCTGTGTACATTTTTGGCATACGTTTGCTCCTGCTGGGTCAGCCAAGTGGCAAATTTCTAGTTAACCACCTGCTATCATGAGAGACCTCAGGGCTGCATTTTTTGAGCCCAGTACTGAGCCTGAAAAGCGTTTCTAACCTCACTTACAAGTAAAACTAGCTAAAATGTGCCTGGCTGCTATTCACTGAAAAGCTCATTCTGCGTATATTTTTGGCATACATTTGCTCCTGCCGGGTCAGCTGAGCAGCGAAGTTCTACTTAACTACCTCCTATCAGGAGAGACCTCAGAGCTGCATCTTTTGAACCCAGTACTGAGCCTGAAAAGCATTTCCAACCCCACTTACAAGTAAAACTAGCTAAAATGTGCCTGGCTGCTATTCATTGAAAAGCTCATTCTGCTTACATTTTTGGCATACGTTTGCTCCAACCGAGTCAGCTGAGCAGCGAATTTCTATTTAACCACCTGCTATCATGAGAGACCTCAGGGCTGCATCTTTTGAGCGCAGTACTGATCCTGAAAAGCGTTTCCAACCCCACTTACAAGTAAAACTAGCTAAAATGTGCCTGACTGCTCTTCACTGAAAAGCTCATTCTGCTTACATTTTTGGCATACATTTGCTCCTGCCGGGTCAGCTGAGCAGCGAAGTTCTACTTAACCACCTGCTATCAGGAGAGACCTCAGGGCTGCATCTTTTGAGCCCAGTACTGAGCCTGAAAAGCATTTCCAACCCCACTTACAAGTAAAATTAGCTAAAATGTGCCTGGCTGCTCTTCACTGCTTACATTTTTGGCATACGTTTGCTCCTACCGGGTCAGCTGAGCAGCGAATTTCTATTTAACCACCTGCTATCATGATGCAACCTCAGGGCTGCATCTTTTGAGCCCAGTACTGAGCCTGAAAAGCGTTTCAAACCCCACTTACAAGTAAAACTTGCTAGAATGTGCCTGGCTGCTCTTCACTGAAAAGCTCATTCTGCGTACATTTTTGGCATACATTTGCTCCTGCCGGGTCAGCTGAGCAGCGAAGTTCTATTTAACCACCTGCTACCATGAGAGATCTCAGGGCTGCATCTTTTGAGCCCAGTACTGAGCCTAAAAAGCATTTCCAACCCCACTTACAAGTGAAACTAGCTAAAATGTGCCTGGCTGCTATATTCACTGAAAAGCTCATTCTGCGTACATTTCTGGCATATGTTTGCTCCTGCCGGGTCAGCTGAGCAGCGAAGTTCTATTTAACCACCTGCTATCATGAGAGATCTCAGGGCTGCATCTTTTGAGCCCAGTACTGAACCTGAAAAGCATTTCCAACCTCACTTACAAGTAAAACTAGCTAAAATGTGCCTGGCTGCTATTCACTGAAAAGCTCATTCTGCGTACATTTTTGGCACAAATTTGCTCCTGCCGGGTCAGCTGAGCAGCGAATTTCTATTTAACCACCTGCTATCATGATGCAGCCTCAGGGCTGCATCTTTTGAGCCCAGTACTGAGCCTGAAAAGCGTTTCAAACCCCACTTACAAGTAAAACTTGCTAGAATGTGCCTGGCTGCTCTTCACTGAAAAGCTCATTCTGCGTACATTTTTGGCATACATTTGCTCCTGCCGGGTCAGCTGAGCAGCGAAGTTCTATTTAACCACCTGCTACCACGAGAGATCTCAGGGCTGCATCTTTTGAGCCCAGTACTGAGCCTAAAAAGCATTTCCAACCCCACTTACAAGTGAAACTAGCTAAAATGTGCCTGGCTGCTATATTCACTGAAAAGCTCATTCTGCGTACATTTCTGGCATACGTTTGCTCCTGCCGGGTCAGCTGAGCAGCGAAGTTCTATTTAACCACCTGCTATCATGAGAGATCTCAGGGCTGCATCTTTTGAGCCCAGTACTGAGCCTGAAAAGCATTTCCAACCTCACTTACAAGTAAAACTAGCTAGAATGTGCCTGGCTGCTATTCACTGAAAAGCTCATTCTGCTTACATTTTTGGCATACGTTTACTCCTGCTGGGTCAGCCAAGTGGCAAATTTCTACTTAACCACCTGCTATCATGAAAGATCTCACAGGGCTGCATTTTTTGAGTGCAGTACTGAGCCTGAAAAGCGTTTCCAACCCCACTTACAAGTAAAACTAGCTAAAATGTGCCTGGCTGCTATTCACTGAAAAGCTCATTCTGCGTACATTTTTGGCATACGTTTGCTCCTGCCGGGTCAGCTGAGCAGCGAAGTTCTACTTAACTACCTCCTATCATGAGAGACCTCAGAGCTGCATCTTTTGAACCCAGTACTGAGCCTGAAAAGCATTTCCAACCCCACTTACAAGTAAAACTAGCTAAAATGTGCCTGGCTGCTCTTCACTGAAAAGCTCATTCTGCTTACATTTTTTGCATACGTTTGCTCCTGCCGGGTCAGCTGAGCAGCAAATTTCTATTTAACCACCTGCTATCATGAGAGACCTCAGGGCTGCATGTTTTGAGCCCAGTACTGATCCTGAAAAGAGTTTCCAACCCCACTTACAAGTAAAACTAGCTAAAATGTGCCTGGCTGCTATTCACTGAAAAGCTCATTCTGTGTACATTTTTGGCATACGTTTGCTCCTGCTGGGTCAGCCAAGTGGCAAATTTCTACTTAACCACCTGCTATCATGAGAGACCTCAGGGCTGCATTTTTTGAGCCCAGTACTGAGCCTGAAAAGCGTTTCTAACCCCACTTACAAGTAAAACTAGCTAAAATGTGCCTGGCTGCTCTTCACTGAAAAGCTCATTCTGCGTACATTTTTGGCACAAATTTGCTCCTGCCGGGTCAGCTGAGCAGCGAAGTTCTACTTAACTACCTCCTATCATGAGAGACCTCAGAGCTGCATCTTTTGAACCCAGTACTGAGCCTGAAAAGCATTTCCAACCCCACTTACAAGTAAAACTAGCTAAAATGTGCCTGGCTGCTCTACACTGAAAAGCTCATTCTGCTTACATTTTTTGCATACGTTTGCTCCTGCCGGGTCAGCTGAGCAGCAAATTTCTATTTAACCATCTGCTATCATGAGAGACCTCAGGGCTGCATTTTTTGAGCCCAGTACTGAGCCTGAAAAGCGTTTCTAACCCCACTTACAAGTAAAACTAGCTAAAATGTGCCTGGCTGCTATTCACTGAAAAGCTCATTCTGCGTATATTTTTGGCATACATTTGCTCCTGCCGGGTCAGCTGAGCAGCGATGTTCTACTTAACTACCTCCTATCAGGAGAGACCTCAGAGCTGCATCTTTTGAACCCAGTACTGAGCCTGAAAAGCATTTCCAACCCCACTTACTAGTAAAACTAGCTAAAATGTGCCTGGCTTCTATTCACTGAAAAGCTCATTCTGCTTACATTGTTGGCATACGTTTGCTCCTGCTGGGTCAGCCAAGTGGCAAATTTCTACTTAACCACCTGCTATCATGAGAGACCTCAGGGCTGCATTTTTTGAGCCCAGTACTGAGCCTGAAAAGCGTTTCTAACCCCACTTACAAGTAAAACTAGCTAAAATGTGCCTGGCTGCTATTCACTGAAAAGCTCATTCTGCGTATATTTTTGGCATACATTTGCTCCTGCCGGGTCAGCTGAGCAGCGATGTTCTACTTAACTACCTCCTATCAGGAGAGACCTCAGAGCTGCATCTTTTGAACCCAGTACTGAGCCTGAAAAGCATTTCCAACCCCACTTACTAGTAAAACTAGCTAAAATGTGCCTGGCTGCTATTCACTGAAAAGCTCATTCTGCTTACATTTTTGGCATACGTTTGCTCCTGCTGGGTCAGCTGAGCAGCGAATTTCTATGTAACCACCTGCTATCATGAGAGACCTCAGGGCTGCATCTTTTGAGCGCAGTACTGAGCCTGAAAAGCGTTTCCAACCCCACTTACAAGTAAAACTAGCTAAAATGTGCCTGGCTGCTCTTCACTGAAAAGCTAATTCTGCGTTCATTTTTGGCATACGTTTGCTCCAGCCGGGTTAGCTGAGCAGCGAATTTCTAGTTAACCACCTGCTATCATGAGAGACCTCAGGGCTGCATCTTTTGAGCACAGTACTGAGCCTGAAAAGCGTTTCCAACCCCACTTACAAGTAAAACTAGCTAAAATGTGCCTGGCTGCTATTCACTGAAAAGCTCATTCTGTGTACATTTTTGGCATACGTTTGCTCCTGCTGGGTCAGCCAAGTGGCAAATTTCTACTTAACCACCTGCTATCATGAGAGACCTCAGGGCTGCATTTTTTGAGCCCAGTACTGAGCCTAAAAAGCGTTACTAACCCCACTTACAAGTAAAACTAGCTAAAATGTGCCTGGCTGCTATTCACTGAAAAGCTCATTCTGCGTATATTTTTGGCATACATTTGCTCCTGCCGGGTCAGCTGAGCAGCGAAGTTTTACTTAACTACCTCCTATCAGGAGAGACCTCAGAGCTGCATCTTTTGAACCCAGTACTGAGCCTGAAAAGCATTTCCAACCCCACTTACAAGTAAAACTAGCTAAAATGTGCCTGGCTGCTATTCACTGAAAAGCTCATTCTGCTTACATTTTTGGTATACGTTTGCTCCAACCGAGTCAGCTGAGCAGCGAATTTCTATTTAACCACCTGCTATCATGAGAGACCTCAGGGCTGCATCTTTTGAGCACAGTACTGATCCTAAAAAGCGTTTCCAACCCCACTTACAAGTAAAACTAGCTAAAATGTGCCTGGCTGCTCTTCACTGAAAAGCTCATTCTGCTTACATTTTTGGCATGCATTTGCTCCTGCCGGGTCAGCTGAGCAGCGAAGTTCTACTTAACCACCTGCTATCAGGAGAGACCTCAGGGCTGCATCTTTTGAGCCCAGTACTGAGCCTGAAAAGCATTTCCAACCCCACTTACAAGTAAAATTAGCTAAAATGTGCCTGGCTGCTCTTCACTGCTTACATTTTTGGCATACGTTTGCTCCTACCGGGTCAGCTGAGCAGCGAATTTCTATTTAACCACCTGCTATCATGATGCAGCCTCAGGGCTGCATCTTTTGAGCCCAGTACTGAGCCTGAAAAGCGTTTCAAACCCCACTTACAAGTAAAACTTGCTAGAATGTGCCTGGCTGCTCTTTACTGAAAAGCTCATTCTGCGTACATTTTTGGCATACGTTTGCTCCTACCGGGTCAGCTGAGCAGCAAATTTCTATTTAACCACCTGCTATCATGAGAGACCTCAGGGCTGCATGTTTTGAGCCCAGTACTGATCCTGAAAAGCGTTTCCAACCCCACTTACAAGTAGAACTAGCTAAAATGTGCCTGGCTTCTATATTCACTGAAAAGCTCATTCTGCGTACATTTTTGGCATACATTTGCTCCTGCCGGGTCAGCTGAGCAGCTAAGTTCTATTTAACCACCTGCTATCATGAGAGATCTCAGGGCTGCATCTTTTGAGCCCAGTACTGAGCCTGAAAAGCATTTCCAACCTCACTTACAAGTAAAACTAGCTAAAATGTTCCTGGCTGCTATTCACTGAAAAGCTCATTCTGCGTACATTTTTGGCACAAATTTGCTCCTGCCGGGTCAGCTGAGCAGCGAAGTTCTACTTAACTACCTCCTATCAGGAGAGACTTCAGAGCTGCATCTTTTGAGCCCAGTACTGAGCCTGAAAAGCGTTTCCAACCCCACTTACAAGTAAAACTTGCTAGAATGTGCCTGGCTGCTATTCACTGAAAAGCTCATTCTGCTTACATTTTTGGCATACGTTTGCTCCTGCCGGGTTAGCTGAGCAGCGAATTTCTATTTAACCACCTGCTATCATGAGAGACCTCAGGGCTGCATGTTTTGAGCCCAGTAATGATCCTGAAAAGTGTTTCCAAACCCACTTACAAGTAAAACTAGCTAAAATGTGCCTGGCTGCTATTCACTGAAAAGCTCATTCTGTGTACATTTTTGGCATACGTTTACTCCTGCTGGGTCAGCCAAGTGGCAAATTTCTACTTAACCACCTGCTATCATGAAAGACCTCAGGGCTGCATTTTTTGAGCGCAGTACTGAGCCTGAAAAGCGTTTCCAACCCCACTTACAAGTAAAACTAGCTAAAATGTGCCTGGCTGCTATATTCACTGAAAAGCTCATTCTGCGGACATTTCTGGCATACGTTTGCTCCTGCCGGGTCAGCTGAGCAGCGAAGTTCTATTTAACCATCTACTATCATGAGAGACCTCAGGGCTGCATGTTTTGAGCCCAGTACTGATCCTGAAAAGAGTTTCCAACCCCACTTATTAGTAAAACTAGCTAAAATGTTCCTGGCTGCTATTCACTGAAAAGCTCATTCTGTGTACATTTTTGGCATACGTTTGCTCCTGCTGGGTCAGCCAAGTGGCAAATTTCTACTTAACCACCTGCTATCATGAGAGACCTCAGGGCTGCATTTTTTGAGCCCAGTACTGAGCCTAAAAAGCGTTACTAACCCCACTTACAAGTAAAACTAGCTAAAATGTGCCTGGCTGCTATTCACTGAAAAGCTCATTCTGCGTATATTTTTGGCATACATTTGCTCCTGCCGGGTCAGCTGAGCAGCGAAGTTTTACTTAACTACCTCCTATCAGGAGAGACCTCAGAGCTGCATCTTTTGAACCCAGTACTGAGCCTGAAAAGCATTTCCAACCCCACTTACAAGTAAAACTAGCTAAAATGTGCCTGGCTGCTATTCACTGAAAAGCTCATTCTGCTTACATTTTTGGTATACGTTTGCTCCAACCGAGTCAGCTGAGCAGCGAATTTCTATTTAACCACCTGCTATCATGAGAGACCTCAGGGCTGCATCTTTTGAGCACAGTACTGATCCTAAAAAGCGTTTCCAACCCCACTTACAAGTAAAACTAGCTAAAATGTGCCTGGCTGCTCTTCACTGAAAAGCTCATTCTGCTTACATTTTTGGCATGCATTTGCTCCTGCCGGGTCAGCTGAGCAGCGAAGTTCTACTTAACCACCTGCTATCAGGAGAGACCTCAGGGCTGCATCTTTTGAGCCCAGTACTGAGCCTGAAAAGCATTTCCAACCCCACTTACAAGTAAAATTAGCTAAAATGTGCCTGGCTGCTCTTCACTGCTTACATTTTTGGCATACGTTTGCTCCTACCGGGTCAGCTGAGCAGCGAATTTCTATTTAACCACCTGCTATCATGATGCAGCCTCAGGGCTGCATCTTTTGAGCCCAGTACTGAGCCTGAAAAGCGTTTCAAACCCCACTTACAAGTAAAACTTGCTAGAATGTGCCTGGCTGCTCTTTACTGAAAAGCTCATTCTGCGTACATTTTTGGCATACGTTTGCTCCTACCGGGTCAGCTGAGCAGCAAATTTCTATTTAACCACCTGCTATCATGAGAGACCTCAGGGCTGCATGTTTTGAGCCCAGTACTGATCCTGAAAAGCGTTTCCAACCCCACTTACAAGTAGAACTAGCTAAAATGTGCCTGGCTTCTATATTCACTGAAAAGCTCATTCTGCGTACATTTTTGGCATACATTTGCTCCTGCCGGGTCAGCTGAGCAGCTAAGTTCTATTTAACCACCTGCTATCATGAGAGATCTCAGGGCTGCATCTTTTGAGCCCAGTACTGAGCCTGAAAAGCATTTCCAACCTCACTTACAAGTAAAACTAGCTAAAATGTTCCTGGCTGCTATTCACTGAAAAGCTCATTCTGCGTACATTTTTGGCACAAATTTGCTCCTGCCGGGTCAGCTGAGCAGCGAAGTTCTACTTAACTACCTCCTATCAGGAGAGACTTCAGAGCTGCATCTTTTGAGCCCAGTACTGAGCCTGAAAAGCGTTTCCAACCCCACTTACAAGTAAAACTTGCTAGAATGTGCCTGGCTGCTATTCACTGAAAAGCTCATTCTGCTTACATTTTTGGCATACGTTTGCTCCTGCCGGGTTAGCTGAGCAGCGAATTTCTATTTAACCACCTGCTATCATGAGAGACCTCAGGGCTGCATGTTTTGAGCCCAGTAATGATCCTGAAAAGTGTTTCCAAACCCACTTACAAGTAAAACTAGCTAAAATGTGCCTGGCTGCTATTCACTGAAAAGCTCATTCTGTGTACATTTTTGGCATACGTTTACTCCTGCTGGGTCAGCCAAGTGGCAAATTTCTACTTAACCACCTGCTATCATGAAAGACCTCAGGGCTGCATTTTTTGAGCGCAGTACTGAGCCTGAAAAGCGTTTCCAACCCCACTTACAAGTAAAACTAGCTAAAATGTGCCTGGCTGCTATATTCACTGAAAAGCTCATTCTGCGGACATTTCTGGCATACGTTTGCTCCTGCCGGGTCAGCTGAGCAGCGAAGTTCTATTTAACCATCTACTATCATGAGAGACCTCAGGGCTGCATGTTTTGAGCCCAGTACTGATCCTGAAAAGAGTTTCCAACCCCACTTATTAGTAAAACTAGCTAAAATGTTCCTGGCTGCTATTCACTGAAAAGCTCATTCTGTGTACATTTTTGGCATACGTTTGCTCCTGCTGGGTCAGCCAAGTGGCAAATTTCTACTTAACCACCTGCTATCATGAGAGACCTCAGGGCTGCATCTTTTGAGCCCAGTACTGAGCCTGAAAAGCGTTTCTAACCCCACTTACAAGTAAAACTAGCTAAAATGTGCCTGGCTGCTATTCACTGAAAAGCTCATTCTGCGTATATTTTTGGCATACATTTGCTCCTGCCGGGTCAGCTGAGCAGCGATGTTCTACTTAACTACCTCCTATCAGGAGAGACCTCAGAGCTGCATCTTTTGAACCCAGTACTGAGCCTGAAAAGCATTTCCAACCCCACTTACTAGTAAAACTAGCTAAAATGTGCCTGGCTGCTATTCACTGAAAAGCTCATTCTGCTTACATTTTTGGCATACGTTTGCTCCTGCTGGGTCAGCTGAGCAGCGAATTTCTATGTAACCACCTGCTATCATGAGAGACCTCAGGGCTGCATCTTTTGAGCGCAGTACTGAGCCTGAAAAGCGTTTCCAACCCCACTTACAAGTAAAACTAGCTAAAATGTGCCTGACTGCTCTTCACTGAAAAGCTAATTCTGCGTTCATTTTTGGCATACGTTTGCTCCAGCCGGGTTAGCTGAGCAGCGAATTTCTAGTTAACCACCTGCTATCATGAGAGACCTCAGGGCTGCATCTTTTGAGCACAGTACTGAGCCTGAAAAGCGTTTCCAACCCCACTTACAAGTAAAACTAGCTAAAATGTGCCTGGCTGCTATTCACTGAAAAGCTCATTCTGTGTACATTTTTGGCATACGTTTGCTCCTGCTGGGTCAGCCAAGTGGCAAATTTCTACTTAACCACCTGCTATCATGAGAGACCTCAGGGCTGCATTTTTTGAGCCCAGTACTGAGCCTAAAAAGCGTTACTAACCCCACTTACAAGTAAAACTAGCTAAAATGTGCCTGGCTGCTATTCACTGAAAAGCTCATTCTGCGTATATTTTTGGCATACATTTGCTCCTGCCGGGTCAGCTGAGCAGCGAAGTTTTACTTAACTACCTCCTATCAGGAGAGACCTCAGGGCTGCATCTTTTGAGCCCAGTACTGAGCCTGAAAAGCATTTCCAACCCCACTTACAAGTAGAACTAGCTAAAATGTGCCTGGCTTCTATATTCACTGAAAAGCTCATTCTGCGTAAATTTTTGGCATACATTTGCTCCTGCCGGGTCAGCTGAGCAGCGAAGTTCTATTTAACCACCTGCTATCATGAGAGATCTCAGGGCTGCATCTTTTGAGCCCAGTACTGAGCCTGAAAAGCATTTCCAACCTCACTTACAAGTAAAACTAGCTAAAATGTTCCTGGCTGCTATTCACTGAAAAGCTCATTCTGCGTACATTTTTGGCACAAATTTGCTCCTGCCGGGTCAGCTGAGCAGCGAAGTTCTACTTAACTACCTCCTATCAGGAGAGACTTCAGAGCTGCATCTTTTGAGCCCAGTACTGAGCCTGAAAAGCGTTTCCAACCCCACTTACAAGTAAAACTTGCTAGAATGTGCCTGGCTGCTATTCACTGAAAAGCTCATTCTGCTTACATTTTTGGCATACGTTTGCTCCTGCCGGGTTAGCTGAGCAGCGAATTTCTATTTAACCACCTGCTATCATGAGAGACCTCAGGGCTGCATGTTTTGAGCCCAGTAATGATCCTGAAAAGTGTTTCCAAACCCACTTACAAGTAAAACTAGCTAAAATGTGCCTGGCTGCTATTCACTGAAAAGCTCATTCTGTGTACATTTTTGGCATACGTTTACTCCTGCTGGGTCAGCCAAGTGGCAAATTTCTACTTAACCACCTGCTATCATGAAAGACCTCAGGGCTGCATTTTTTGAGCGCAGTACTGAGCCTGAAAAGCGTTTCCAACCCCACTTACAAGTAAAACTAGCTAAAATGTGCCTGGCTGCTATATTCACTGAAAAGCTCATTCTGCGGACATTTCTGGCATACGTTTGCTCCTGCCGGGTCAGCTGAGCAGCGAAGTTCTATTTAACCATCTACTATCATGAGAGACCTCAGGGCTGCATGTTTTGAGCCCAGTACTGATCCTGAAAAGAGTTTCCAACCCCACTTATTAGTAAAACTAGCTAAAATGTTCCTGGCTGCTATTCACTGAAAAGCTCATTCTGTGTACATTTTTGGCATACGTTTGCTCCTGCTGGGTCAGCCAAGTGGCAAATTTCTACTTAACCACCTGCTATCATGAGAGACCTCAGGGCTGCATCTTTTGAGCCCAGTACTGAGCCTGAAAAGCGTTTCTAACCCCACTTACAAGTAAAACTAGCTAAAATGTGCCTGGCTGCTATTCACTGAAAAGCTCATTCTGCGTATATTTTTGGCATACATTTGCTCCTGCCGGGTCAGCTGAGCAGCGATGTTCTACTTAACTACCTCCTATCAGGAGAGACCTCAGAGCTGCATCTTTTGAACCCAGTACTGAGCCTGAAAAGCATTTCCAACCCCACTTACTAGTAAAACTAGCTAAAATGTGCCTGGCTGCTATTCACTGAAAAGCTCATTCTGCTTACATTTTTGGCATACGTTTGCTCCTGCTGGGTCAGCTGAGCAGCGAATTTCTATGTAACCACCTGCTATCATGAGAGACCTCAGGGCTGCATCTTTTGAGCGCAGTACTGAGCCTGAAAAGCGTTTCCAACCCCACTTACAAGTAAAACTAGCTAAAATGTGCCTGGCTGCTCTTCACTGAAAAGCTAATTCTGCGTTCATTTTTGGCATACGTTTGCTCCAGCCGGGTTAGCTGAGCAGCGAATTTCTAGTTAACCACCTGCTATCATGAGAGACCTCAGGGCTGCATCTTTTGAGCACAGTACTGAGCCTGAAAAGCGTTTCCAACCCCACTTACAAGTAAAACTAGCTAAAATGTGCCTGGCTGCTATTCACTGAAAAGCTCATTCTGTGTACATTTTTGGCATACGTTTGCTCCTGCTGGGTCAGCCAAGTGGCAAATTTCTACTTAACCACCTGCTATCATGAGAGACCTCAGGGCTGCATTTTTTGAGCCCAGTACTGAGCCTAAAAAGCGTTACTAACCCCACTTACAAGTAAAACTAGCTAAAATGTGCCTGGCTGCTATTCACTGAAAAGCTCATTCTGCGTATATTTTTGGCATACATTTGCTCCTGCCGGGTCAGCTGAGCAGCGAAGTTTTACTTAACTACCTCCTATCAGGAGAGACCTCAGAGCTGCATCTTTTGAACCCAGTACTGAGCCTGAAAAGCATTTCCAACCCCACTTACAAGTAAAACTAGCTAAAATGAGCCTGGCTGCTATTCACTGAAAAGCTCATTCTGCTTACATTTTTGGTATACGTTTGCTCCAACCGAGTCAGCTGAGCAGCGAATTTCTATTTAACCACCTGCTATCATGAGAGACCTCAGGGCTGCATCTTTTGAGCACAGTACTGATCCTGAAAAGCGTTTCCAACCCCACTTACAAGTAAAACTAGCTAAAATGTGCCTGGCTGCTCTTCACTGAAAAGCTCATTCTGCTTACATTTTTGGCATGCATTTGCTCCTGCCGGGTCAGCTGAGCAGCGAAGTTCTACTTAACCACCTGCTATCAGGAGAGACCTCAGGGCTGCATCTTTTGAGCCCAGTACTGAGCCTGAAAAGCATTTCCAACCCCACTTACAAGTAAAATTAGCTAAAATGTGCCTGGCTGCTCTTCACTGCTTACATTTTTGGCATACGTTTGCTCCTACCGGGTCAGCTGAGCAGCGAATTTCTATTTAACCACCTGCTATCATGATGCAGCCTCAGGGCTGCATCTTTTGAGCCCAGTACTGAGCCTGAAAAGCGTTTCAAACCCCACTTACAAGTAAAACTTGCTAGAATGTGCCTGGCTGCTCTTTACTGAAAAGCTCATTCTGCGTACATTTTTGGCATACGTTTGCTCCTACCGGGTCAGCTGAGCAGCAAATTTCTATTTAACCACCTGCTATCATGAGAGACCTCAGGGCTGCATGTTTTGAGCCCAGTACTGATCCTGAAAAGCGTTTCCAACCCCACTTACAAGTAGAACTAGCTAAAATGTGCCTGGCTTCTATATTCACTGAAAAGCTCATTCTGCGTACATTTTTGGCATACATTTGCTCCTGCCGGGTCAGCTGAGCAGCGAAGTTCTATTTAACCACCTGCTATCATGAGAGATCTCAGGGCTGCATCTTTTGAGCCCAGTACTGAGCCTGAAAAGCATTTCCAACCTCACTTACAAGTAAAACTAGCTAAAATGTTCCTGGCTGCTATTCACTGAAAAGCTCATTCTGCGTACATTTTTGGCACAAATTTGCTCCTGCCGGGTCAGCTGAGCAGCGAAGTTCTACTTAACTACCTCCTATCAGGAGAGACTTCAGAGCTGCATCTTTTGAGCCCAGTACTGAGCCTGAAAAGCGTTTCCAACCCCACTTACAAGTAAAACTTGCTAGAATGTGCCTGGCTGCTATTCACTGAAAAGCTCATTCTGCTTACATTTTTGGCATACGTTTGCTCCTGCCGGGTTAGCTGAGCAGCGAATTTCTATTTAACCACCTGCTATCATGAGAGACCTCAGGGCTGCATGTTTTGAGCCCAGTAATGATCCTGAAAAGTGTTTCCAAACCCACTTACAAGTAAAACTAGCTAAAATGTGCCTGGCTGCTATTCACTGAAAAGCTCATTCTGTGTACATTTTTGGCATACGTTTACTCCTGCTGGGTCAGCCAAGTGGCAAATTTCTACTTAACCACCTGCTATCATGAAAGACCTCAGGGCTGCATTTTTTGAGCGCAGTACTGAGCCTGAAAAGCGTTTCCAACCCCACTTACAAGTAAAACTAGCTAAAATGTGCCTGGCTGCTATATTCACTGAAAAGCTCATTCTGCGGACATTTCTGGCATACGTTTGCTCCTGCCGGGTCAGCTGAGCAGCGAAGTTCTATTTAACCATCTACTATCATGAGAGACCTCAGGGCTGCATGTTTTGAGCCCAGTACTGATCCTGAAAAGAGTTTCCAACCCCACTTATTAGTAAAACTAGCTAAAATGTGCCTGGCTGCTATTCACTGAAAAGCTCATTCTGTGTACATTTTTGGCATACGTTTGCTCCTGCTGGGTCAGCCAAGTGGCAAATTTCTACTTAACCACCTGCTATCATGAGAGACCTCAGGGCTGCATCTTTTGAGCCCAGTACTGAGCCTGAAAAGCGTTTCTAACCCCACTTACAAGTAAAACTAGCTAAAATGTGCCTGGCTGCTATTCACTGAAAAGCTCATTCTGCGTATATTTTTGGCATACATTTGCTTCTGCCGGGTCAGCTGAGCAGCGAAGTTCTACTTAACTACCTCCTATCAGGAGAGACCTCAGAGCTGCATCTTTTGAACCCAGTACTGAGCCTGAAAAGCATTTCCAACCCCACTTACAAGTAAAACTAGCTAAAATGTGCCTGGCTGCTATTCACTGAAAAGCTCATTCTGCGTACATTTTTGGCATACGTTTGCTCCTGCCGGGTCAGCTAAGCAGCGAAGTTCTACTTAACTACCTCCTATCAGGAGAGACTTCAGAGCTGCATCTTTTGAGCCCAGTACTGAGCCTGAAAAGCGTTTCCAACCCCACTTACAAGTAAAACTAGCTAAAATGTGCCTGGCTGCTCTTCGCTGAAAAGCTCATTCTGCGTACATTTTTGGCATACGTTTGCTCCTGCCGGGTCAGCTGAGCAGCGAATTTCTATTAACCACCTGCTATCATGAGAGACCTCAGGGCTGCATGTTTTGAGCCCAGTACTGATCCTGAAAAGCGTTTACAACCCCACTTACAAGTAAAACTAGCTAAAATGTGCCTGGCTGCTATATTCATTGAAAAGCTCATTCTGCGTAAATTTTGGCATACATTTGCTCCTGCTGGGTCAGCTGAGCAGCGAAGTTCTACTTAACTACCTCCTATCAAGAGAGACCTCCGAGCTGCCTCTTTTGAGCCCAGTACTGAGCCTGAAAAGCATTTCCAACCCCACTTACAAGTGAAACTAGCTAAAATGTGCCTGGCTGCTATATTCACTGAAAAGCTCATTCTGCGTACATTTCTGGCATACGTTTGCTCCTGCCGGGTCAGCTGAGCAGCGAAATTCTACTTAACCACCTGCTATCATCAGAGACCTCAGGGCTGCATGTTTTGAGCCCAGTACTGATCCTGAAAAGCGTTTCCAACCCCACCTACAAGTAAAACTAGCTAAAATGTTCCTGGCTGCTATTCACTGAAAAGCTCATTCTATGTACATTTTTGGCATACCTTTGCTCCTGCCGGGTTAGCTGAGCAGCGAATTTCTAGTTAACCACCTGCTATCATGAGAGACCTCAGGGCTGCATCTTTTGAGCACAGTACTGAGCCTGAAAAGCGTTTCCAACCCCACTTACAAGTAAAACTAGCTAAAATATGCCTGGCTGCTCTTCACTGAAAAGCTCATTCTGCGTACATTTTTGGCACAAATTTGCTCCTGCCGGGTCAGCTGAGCAGCGAAGTTCTACTTAACTACCTCCTATCATGAGAGACCTCAGAGCTGCATCTTTTGAACCCAGTACTGAGCCTGAAAAGCATTTCCAACCCCACTTACAAGTAAAACTAGCTAAAATGTGCCTGGCTGCTATTCACTGAAAAGCTCATTCTGTGTACATTTTTGGCATACGTTTGCTCCTGCTGGGTCAGCCAAGTGGCAAATTTCTACTTAACCACCTGCTATCATGAGAGACTGGCTGCTCTACACTGAAAAGCTCATTCTGCTTACATTTTTTGCATACGTTTGCTCCTGCCGGGTCAGCTGAGCAGCAAATTTCTATTTAACCATCTGCTATCATGAGAGACCTCAGGGCTGCATGTTTTGAGCCCAGTACTGATCCTGAAAAGAGTTTCCAACCCCACTTACAAGTAAAACTAGCTAAAATGTGCCTGGCTGCTATTCACTGAAAAGCTCATTCTGTGTACATTTTTGGCATACGTTTGCTCCTGCTGGGTCAGCCAAGTGGCAAATTTCTACTTAACCACCTGCTATCATGAGAGACCTCAGGGCTGCATTTTTTGAGCCCAGTACTGAGCCTGAAAAGCGTTTCTAACCCCACTTACAAGTAAAACTAGCTAAAATGTGCCTGGCTGCTATTCACTGAAAAGCTCATTCTGCGTATATTTTTGGCATACATTTGCTCCTGCCGGGTCAGCTGAGCAGCGAAGTTCTACTTAACTACCTCCTATCAGGAGAGACCTCAGAGCTGCATCTTTTGAACCCAGTACTGAGCCTGAAAAGCATTTCCAACCCCACTTACAAGTAAAACTAGCTAAAATGTGCCTGGCTGCTATTCACTGAAAAGCTCATTCTGCTTACATTTTTGGCATACGTTTGCTCCAACCGAGTCAGCTGAGCAGCGAATTTCTATTTAACCACCTGCTATCATGAGAGACCTCAGGGCTGCATCTTTTGAGCGCAGTACTGATCCTGAAAAGCGTTTCCAACCCCACTTACAAGTAAAACTAGCTAAAATGTGCCTGGCTGCTCTTCACTGAAAAGCTCATTCTACTTACATTTTTGGCATACATTTGCTCCTGCCGGGTCAGCTGAGCAGCAAAGTTCTACTTAACCACCTGCTATCAGGAGAGACCTCAGGGCTGCATCTTTTGAGCCCAGTACTGAGCCTGAAAAGCATTTCCAACCCCACTTACAAGTAAAATTAGCTAAAATGTGCCTGGCTGCTCTTCACTGCTTACATTTTTGGCATACGTTTGCTCCTACCGGGTCAGCTGAGCAGCGAATTTCTATTTAACCACCTGCTATCATGATGCAGCCTCAGGGCTGCATCTTTTGAGCCCAGTACTGAGCCTGAAAAGCGTTTCAAACCCCACTTACAAGTAAAACTTGCTAGAATGTGCCTGGCTGCTCTTCACTGAAAAGCTCATTCTGCGTACATTTTTGGCATACATTTGCTCCTGCCGGGTCAGCTGAGCAGCGAAGTTCTATTTAACCACCTGCTACCATGAGAGATCTCAGGGCTGCATCTTTTGAGCCCAGTACTGAGCCTAAAAAGCATTTCCAACCCCACTTACAAGTGAAACTAGCTAAAATGTGCCTGGCTGCTATTCACTGAAAAGCTCATTCTGCGTACATTTCTGGCATACGTTTGCTCCTGCCGGGTCAGCTGAGCAGCGAAGTTCTATTTAACCACCTGCTATCATGAGAGATCTCAGGGCTGCATCTTTTGAGCCCAGTACTGAGCCTGAAAAGCATTTCCAACCTCACTTACAAGTAAAACTAGCTAAAATGTGCCTGGCTGCTATTCACTGAAAAGCTCATTCTGCGTACATTTTTGGCACAAATTTGCTCCTGCCGGGTCAGCTGAGCAGCGAAGTTCTACTTAACTACCTCCTATCAGGAGAGACTTCAGAGCTGCATCTTTTGAGCCCAGTACTGAGCCTGAAAAGCGTTTCCAACCCCACTTACAAGTAAAACTTGCTAGAATGTGCCTGGCTGCTATTCACTGAAAAGCTCATTCTGCTTACATTTTTGGCATACGTTTGCTACTGCCGGGTTAGCTGAGCAGCGAATTTCTATTTAACCACCTGCTATCACGAGAGACCTCAGGGCTGCATGTTTTGAGCCCAGTAATGATCCTGAAAAGCGTTTCCAAACCCACTTACAAGTAAAACTAGCTAAAATGTGCCTGGCTACTATTCACTAAAAAGCTCATTCTGTGTACATTTTTGGCATACGTTTACTCCTGCTGGGTCAGCCAAGTGGCAAATTTCTACTTAACCACCTGCTATCATGAAAGACCTCAGGGCTGCATTTTTTGAGCACAGTACTGAGCCTGAAAAGCGTTTCCAACCCCACTTACAAGTAAAACTGGCTAAAATGTGCCTGGCTGCTATTCACTGAAAAGCTCATTCTGCGTACATTTTTGGCATACGTTTGCTCCTGCCGGGTCAGCTGAGCAGCGAAGTTCAACTTAACTACCTCCTATCATGAGAGACCTCAGAGCTGCATCTTTTGAACCCAGTACTGAGCCTGAAAAGCATTTCCAACCCCACTTACAAGTAAAACTAGCTAAAATGTGCCTGGCTGCTCTTCACTGAAAAGCTCATTCTGCTTACATTTTTTGCATACGTTTGCTCCTGCCGGGTCAGCTGAGCAGCAAATTTCTATTTAACCACCTGCTATCATGAGAGACCTCAGGGCTGCATGTTTTGAGCCCAGTACTGATCCTGAAAAGAGTTTCCAACCCCACTTACAAGTAAAACTAGCTAAAATGTGTCTGGCTGCTATTCACTGAAAAGCTCATTCTGTGTACATTTTTGGCATACGTTTGCTCCTGCCGGGTCAGCTGAGCAGCGAATTTCTATTTATCCACCTGCTATCATGAGAGACCTCAGGGCTGCATGTTTTGAGCCCAGTACTGATCCTGAAAAGCGTTTCCAACCCCACTTACAAGTAAAACTAGCTAAAATGTGCCTGGCTGCTATATTCACTGAAAAGCTCATTCTGCGTACATTTCTGGCATACGTTTGCTCCTGCCGGGTCAGCTGAGCAGCAAAGTTCTATTTAACCACCTGCTATCATGAGAGACCTCAGGGCTGCATGTTTTGAGCCCAGTAATGATCCTGAAAAGCGTTTCCAAACCCACTTACAAGTAAAACTAGCTAAAATGTGCCTGGCTACTATTCACTAAAAATCTCATTCTGTGTACATTTTTGGCATACGTTTACTCCTGCTGGGTCAGCCAAGTGGCAAATTTCTACTTAACCACCTGCTATCATGAAAGACCTCAGGGCTGCATTTTTTGAGCACAGTACTGAGCCTGAAAAGCGTTTCCAATCCCACTTACAAGTAAAACTGGCTAAAATGTGCCTGGCTGCTATTCACTGAAAAGCTCATTCTGCGTACATTTTTGGCATACGTTTGCTCCTGCCGGGTCAGCTGAGCAGCGAAGTTCTACTTAACTACCTCCTATCATGAGAGACCTCAGAGCTGCATCTTTTGAACCCAGTACTGAGCCTGAAAAGCATTTCCAACCCCACTTACAAGTAAAACTAGCTAAAATGTGCCTGGCTGCTCTTCACTGAAAAGCTCATTCTGCTTACATTTTTTGCATACGTTTGCTCCTGCCGGGTCAGCTGAGCAGCAAATTTCTATTTAACCACCTGCTATCATGAGAGACCTCAGGGCTGCATGTTTTGAGCCCAGTACTGATCCTGAAAAGAGTTTCCAACCCCACTTACAAGTAAAACTAGCTAAAATGTGCCTGGCTGCTATTCACTGAAAAGCTCATTCTGTGTACATTTTTGGCATACGTTTGCTCCTGCCGGGTCAGCTGAGCAGCGAATTTCTATTTATCCACCTGCTATCATGAGAGACCTCAGGGCTGCATGTTTTGAGCCCAGTACTGATCCTGAAAAGCGTTTCCAACCCCACTTACAAGTAAAACTAGCTAAAATGTGCCTGGCTGCTATATTCACTGAAAAGCTCATTCTACGTACATTTCTGGCATACGTTTGCTCCTGCCGGGTCAGCTGAGCAGCGAAGTTCTATTTAACCACCTGCTATCATGAGAGACCTCAGGGCTGCATGTTTTGAGCCCAGTACTGATCCTGAAAAACGTTTCCAACCCCACTTACAAGTAAAACTTGCTAGAATGTGCCTGGCTGCTCTTTACTGAAAAGCTCATTACATTTTTGGCATACGTTTGCTCCTACCGGGTCAGCTGAGCAGCAAATTTCTATTTAACCACCTGCTATCATGAGAGACCTCAGGGCTGCATGTTTTGAGCCCAGTACTGATCCTGAAAAGCGTTTCCAACCCCACTTACAAGTAAAACTAGCTAAAATGTGCCTGGCTGCTATATTCACTGAAAAGCTCATTCTGCGTACATTTTTGGCATACATTTGCTCCTGCCGGGTCAGCTGAGCAGCGAAGTTCTACTTAACTACCTCCTATCAGAAGAGACCTCAGAGCTGCATCTTTTGAGCCCAGTACTGAGCCTGAAAAGCATTTCCAACCCCACTTACAAGTGAAACTAGTTAAAATGTGCCTGGCTGCTATATTCACTGAAAAGCTCATTCTGCGTACATTTCTGGCATACGTTTGCTCCTGCCGGGTCAGCTGAGCAGCGAAGTTCTACTTAACTACCTCCTATCAGGAGAGACCTCAGAGCTGCATCTTTTGAGCCCAGTACTGAGCCTGAAAAGCATTTCCAACCTCACTTACAAGTAAAACTAGCTAAAATGTGCCTGGCTGCTATTCACTGAAAAGCTCATTCTGCGTACATTTTTGGCACAAATTTGCTCCTGCCGGGTCAGCTGAGCAGCGAAGTTCTACTTAACTACCTCCTATCAGGAGAGACTTCAGAGCTGCATCTTTTGAGCCCAGTACTGAGCCTGAAAAGCATTTCCAACCCCACTTACAGGTAAAACTAGCTAAAATGTGCCTGGCTGCTATTCACCTAAAAGCTCATTCTGCTTACATTTTTGACATATGTTTGCCCCTACCGGGTCAGCTGAGCAGCGAAGTTCTACTTAACTACCTCCTATCATGAGAGACCTCAGAGCTGCATCTTTTGAACCCAGTACTGAGCCTGAAAAGCATTTCCAACCCCACTTACAAGTAAAACTAGCTAAAATGTGCCTGGCTGCTCTTCACTGAAAAGCTCATTCTGCTTACATTTTTTGCATACGTTTGCTCTTGCCGGGTCAGCTGAGCAGCAAATTTCTATTTAACCATCTGCTATCATGAGAGACCTCAGGGCTGCATGTTTTGAGCCCAGTACTGATCCTGAAAAGAGTTTCCAACCCCACTTACAAGTAAAACTAGCTAAAATGTGCCTGGCTGCTATTCACTGAAAAGCTCATTCTTTGTACATTTTTGGCATACGTTTGCTCCTGCTGGGTCAGCCAAGTGGCAAATTTCTAGTTAACCACCTGCTATCATGAGAGACCTCAGGGCTGCATTTTTTGAGCCCAGTACTGAGCCTGAAAAGCGTTTCTAACCCCACTTACAAGTAAAACTAGCTAAAATGTGCCTGGCTGCTATTCACTGAAAAGCTCATTCTGCGTATATTTTTGGCATACATTTGCTCCTGCCGGGTCAGCTGAGCAGCGAAGTTCTACTTAACTACCTCCTATCAGGAGAGACCTCAGAGCTGCATCTTTTGAACCCAGTACTGAGCCTGAAAAGCATTTCCAACCCCACTTACAAGTAAAACTAGCTAAAATGTGCCTGGCTGCTATTCACTGAAAAGCTCATTCTGCTTACATTTTTGGCATACGTTTGCTCCAACCGAGTCAGCTGAGCAGCGAATTTCTATTTAACCACCTGCTATCATGAGAGACCTCAGGGCTGCATCTTTTGAGCGCAGTACTGATCCTGAAAAGCGTTTCCAACCCCACTTACAAGTAAAACTAGCTAAAATGTGCCTGGCTGCTCTTCACTGAAAAGCTCATTCTGCTTACATTTTTGGCATACATTTGCTCCTGCCGGGTCAGCTGAGCAGCGAAGTTCTACTTAACCACCTGCTATCAGGAGAGACCTCAGGGCTGCATCTTTTGAGCCCAGTACTGAGCCTGAAAAGCATTTCCAACCCCACTTACAAGTAAAATTAGCTAAAATGTGCCTGGCTGCTCTTCACTGCTTACATTTTTGGCATACGTTTGCTCCTACCGGGTCAGCTGAGCAGCGAATTTCTATTTAACCACCTGCTATCATGATGCAGCCTCAGGGCTGCATCTTTAGAGCCCAGTACTGAGCCTGAAAAGCGTTTCAAACCCCACTTACAAGTAAAATTTGCTAGAATGTGCCTGGCTGCTCTTCACTGAAAAGCTCATTCTGCGTACATTTTTGGTATACATTTGCTCCTGCCGGGTCAGCTGAGCAGCGAAGTTCTATTTAACCACCTGCTACCATGAGAGATCTCAGGGCTGCATCTTTTGAGCCCAGTACTGAGCCTAAAAAGCATTTCCAACCCCACTTACAAGTGAAACTAGCTAAAATGTGCCTGGCTGCTATATTCACTGAAAAGCTCATTCTGCGTACATTTCTGGCATATGTTTGCTCCTGCCGGGTCAGCTGAGCAGCGAAGTTCTATTTAACCACCTGCTATCATGAGAGATCTCAGGGCTGCATCTTTTGAGCCCAGTACTGAACCTGAAAAGCATTTCCAACCTCACTTACAAGTAAAACTAGCTAAAATGTGCCTGGCTGCTATTCACTGAAAAGCTCATTCTGCGTACATTTTTGGCACAAATTTGCTCCTGCCGGGTCAGCTGAGCAGCGAATTTCTATTTAACCACCTGCTATCATGATGCAGCCTCAGGGCTGCATCTTTTGAGCCCAGTACTGAGCCTGAAAAGCGTTTCAAACCCCACTTACAAGTAAAACTTGCTAGAATGTGCCTGGCTGCTCTTCACTGAAAAGCTCATTCTGCGTACATTTTTGGCATACATTTGCTCCTGCCGGGTCAGCTGAGCAGCGAAGTTCTATTTAACCACCTGCTACCACGAGAGATCTCAGGGCTGCATCTTTTGAGCCCAGTACTGAGCCTAAAAAGCATTTCCAACCCCACTTACAAGTGAAACTAGCTAAAATGTGCCTGGCTGCTATATTCACTGAAAAGCTCATTCTGCGTACATTTCTGGCATACGTTTGCTCCTGCCGGGTCAGCTGAGCAGCGAAGTTCTATTTAACCACCTGCTATCATGAGAGATCTCAGGGCTGCATCTTTTGAGCCCAGTACTGAGCCTGAAAAGCATTTCCAACCTCACTTACAAGTAAAACTAGCTAGAATGTGCCTGGCTGCTATTCACTGAAAAGCTCATTCTGCTTACATTTTTGGCATACGTTTACTCCTGCTGGGTCAGCCAAGTGGCAAATTTCTACTTAACCACCTGCTATCATGAAAGATCTCACAGGGCTGCATTTTTTGAGTGCAGTACTGAGCCTGAAAAGCGTTTCCAACCCCACTTACAAGTAAAACTAGCTAAAATGTGCCTGGCTGCTATTCACTGAAAAGCTCATTCTGCTTACATTTTTGGCATACGTTTGCTCCTGCCGGGTCAGCTGAGCAGCGAAGTTCTACTTAACTACCTCCTATCATGAGAGACCTCAGAGCTGCATCTTTTGAACCCAGTACTGAGCCTGAAAAGCATTTCCAATCCCACTTACAAGTAAAACTAGCTAAAATGTGCCTGGCTGCTCTTCACTGAAAAGCTCATTCTGCTTACATTTTTTGCATACGTTTGCTCCTGCCGGGTCAGCTGAGCAGCGAATTTCTATTTAACCATCTGCTATCATGAGAGACCTCAGGGCTGCATTTTTTGAGCCCAGTACTGAGCCTGAAAAGCGTTTCTAACCCCACTTACAAGTAAAACTAGCTAAAATGTGCCTGGCTGCTCTTCACTGAAAAGCTAATTCTGCGTTCATTTTTGGCATACGTTTGCTCCAGCCGGGTTAGCTGAGCAGCGAATTTCTAGTTAACCACCTGCTATCATGAGAGACCTCAGGGCTGCATCTTTTGAGCACAGTACTGAGCCTGAAAAGCGTTTCCAACCCCACTTACAAGTAAAACTAGCTAAAATGTGCCTGGCTGCTATTCACTGAAAAGCTCATTCTGTGTACATTTTTGGCATACGTTTGCTCCTGCTGGGTCAGCCAAGTGGCAAATTTCTACTTAACCACCTGCTATCATGAGAGACCTCAGGGCTGCATTTTTTGAGCCCAGTACTGAGCCTAAAAAGCGTTACTAACCCCACTTACAAGTAAAACTAGCTAAAATGTGCCTGGCTGCTATTCACTGAAAAGCTCATTCTGCGTATATTTTTGGCATACATTTGCTCCTGCCGGGTCAGCTGAGCAGCGAAGTTCTACTTAACTACCTCCTATCAGGAGAGACCTCAGAGCTGCATCTTTTGAACCCAGTACTGAGCCTGAAAAGCATTTCCAACCCCACTTACAAGTAAAACTAGCTAAAATGTGCCTGGCTGCTATTCACTGAAAAGCTCATTCTGCTTACATTTTTGGCATACGTTTGCTCCAACCGAGTCAGCTGAGCAGCGAATTTCTATTTAACCACCTGCTATCATGAGAGACCTCAGGGCTGCATCTTTTGAGCACAGTACTGATCCTGAAAAGCGTTTCCAACCCCACTTACAAGTAAAACTAGCTAAAACGTGCCTGGCTGCTCTTCACTGAAAAGCTCATTCTGCTTACATTTTTGGCATGCATTTGCTCCTGCCGGGTCAGCTGAGCAGCGAAGTTCTACTTAACCACCTGCTATCAGGAGAGACCTCAGGGCTGCATCTTTTGAGCCCAGTACTGAGCCTGAAAAGCATTTCCAACCCCACTTACATGTAAAATTAGCTAAAATGTGCCTGGCTGCTCTTCACTGCTTACATTTTTGGCATACGTTTGCTCCTACCGGGTCAGCTGAGCAGCGAATTTCTATTTAACCACCTGCTATCATGATGCAGCCTCAGGGCTGCATCTTTTGAGCCCAGTACTGAGCCTGAAAAGCGTTTCAAACCCCACTTACAAGTAAAACTTGCTAGAATGTGCCTGGCTGCTCTTTACTGAAAAGCTCATTCTGCGTACATTTTTGGCATACGTTTGCTCCTACCGGGTCAGCTGAGCAGCAAATTTCTATTTAACCACCTGCTATCATGAGAGACCTCAGGGCTGCATGTTTTGAGCCCAGTACTGATCCTGAAAAGCGTTTCCAACCCCACTTACAAGTAGAACTAGCTAAAATGTGCCTGGCTTCTATATTCACTGAAAAGCTCATTCTGCGTACATTTTTGGCATACATTTGCTCCTGCCGGGTCAGCTGAGCAGCGAAGTTCTATTTAACCACCTGCTATCATGAGAGATCTCAGGGCTGCATCTTTTGAGCCCAGTACTGAGCCTGAAAAGCATTTCCAACCTCACTTACAAGTAAAACTAGCTAAAATGTTCCTGGCTGCTATTCACTGAAAAGCTCATTCTGCGTACATTTTTGGCACAAATTTGCTCCTGCCGGGTCAGCTGAGCAGCGAAGTTCTACTTAACTACCTCCTATCAGGAGAGACTTCAGAGCTGCATCTTTTGAGCCCAGTACTGAGCCTGAAAAGCGTTTCCAACCCCACTTACAAGTAAAACTTGCTAGAATGTGCCTGGCTGCTATTCACTGAAAAGCTCATTCTGCTTACATTTTTGGCATACGTTTGCTCCTGCCGGGTTAGCTGAGCAGCGAATTTCTATTTAACCACCTGCTATCATGGGAGACCTCAGGGCTGCATGTTTTGAGCCCAGTAATGATCCTGAAAAGTGTTTCCAAACCCACTTACAAGTAAAACTAGCTAAAATGTGCCTGGCTGCTCTTCACTGAAAAGCTCATTCTGCGTACATTTTTGGCACAAATTTGCTCCTGCCGGGTCAGCTGAGCAGCGAAGTTCTACTTAACTACCTCCTATCATGAGAGACCTCAGAGCTGCATCTTTTGAACCCAGTACTGAGCCTGAAAAGCATTTCCAACCCCACTTACAAGTAAAACTAGCTAAAATGTGCCTGGCTGCTCTACACTGAAAAGCTCATTCTGCTTACATTTTTTGCATACGTTTGCTCCTGCCGGGTCAGCTGAGCAGCAAATTTCTATTTAACCATCTGCTATCATGAGAGACCTCAGGGCTGCATTTTTTGAGCCCAGTACTGAGCCTGAAAAGCGTTTCTAACCCCACTTACAAGTAAAACTAGCTAAAATGTGCCTGGCTGCTATTCACTGAAAAGCTCATTCTGCGTATATTTTTGGCATACATTTGCTCCTGCCGGGTCAGCTGAGCAGCGATGTTCTACTTAACTACCTCCTATCAGGAGAGACCTCAGAGCTGCATCTTTTGAACCCAGTACTGAGCCTGAAAAGCATTTCCAACCCCACTTACTAGTAAAACTAGCTAAAATGTGCCTGGCTGCTATTCACTGAAAAGCTCATTCTGCTTACATTTTTGGCATACGTTTGCTCCTGCTGGGTCAGCCAAGTGGCAAATTTCTACTTAACCACCTGCTATCATGAGAGACCTCAGGGCTGCATTTTTTGAGCCCAGTACTGAGCCTGAAAAGCGTTTCTAACCCCACTTACAAGTAAAACTAGCTAAAATGTGCCTGGCTGCTATTCACTGAAAAGCTCATTCTGCGTATATTTTTGGCATACATTTGCTCATGCCGGGTCAGCTGAGCAGCGATGTTCTACTTAACTACCTCCTATCAGGAGAGACCTCAGAGCTGCATCTTTTGAACCCAGTACTGAGCCTGAAAAGCATTTCCAACCCCACTTACTAGTAAAACTAGCTAAAATGTGCCTGGCTGCTATTCACTGAAAAGCTCATTCTGCTTACATTTTTGGCATACGTTTGCTCCTGCTGGGTCAGCTGAGCAGCGAATTTCTATGTAACCACCTGCTATCATGAGAGACCTCAGGGCTGCATCTTTTGAGCGCAGTACTGAGCCTGAAAAGCGTTTCCAACCCCACTTACAAGTAAAACTAGCTAAAATGTGCCTGGCTGCTCTTCACTGAAAAGCTAATTCTGTGTTCATTTTTGGCATACGTTTGCTCCAGCCGGGTTAGCTGAGCAGCGAATTTCTAGTTAACCACCTGCTATCATGAGAGACCTCAGGGCTGCATCTTTTGAGCACAGTACTGAGCCTGAAAAGCGTTTCCAACCCCACTTACAAGTAAAACTAGTTAAAATGTGCCTGGCTGCTATTCACTGAAAAGCTCATTCTGTGTACATTTTTGGCATACGTTTGCTCCTGCTGGGTCAGCCAAGTGGCAAATTTCTACTTAACCACCTGCTATCATGAGAGACCTCAGGGCTGCATTTTTTGAGCCCAGTACTGAGCCTAAAAAGCGTTACTAACCCCACTTACAAGTAAAACTAGCTAAAATGTGCCTGGCTGCTATTCACTGAAAAGCTCATTCTGCGTATATTTTTGGCATACATTTGCTCCTGCCGGGTCAGCTGAGCAGCGAAGTTCTACTTAACTACCTCCTATCAGGAGAGACCTCAGAGCTGCATCTTTTGAACCCAGTACTGAGCCTGAAAAGCATTTCCAACCCCACTTACAAGTAAAACTAGCTAAAATGTGCCTGGCTGCTATTCACTGAAAAGCTCATTCTGCTTACATTTTTGGCATACGTTTGCTCCAACCGAGTCAGCTGAGCAGCGAATTTCTATTTAACCACCTGCTATCATGAGAGACCTCAGGGCTGCATCTTTTGAGCACAGTACTGATCCTGAAAAGCGTTTCCAACCCCACTTACAAGTAAAACTAGCTAAAATGTGCCTGGCTGCTCTTCACTGAAAAGCTCATTCTGCTTACATTTTTGGCATGCATTTGCTCCTGCCGGGTCAGCTGAGCAGCGAAGTTCTACTTAACCACCTGCTATCAGGAGAGACCTCAGGGCTGCATCTTTTGAGCCCAGTACTGAGCCTGAAAAGCATTTCCAACCCCACTTACAAGTAAAATTAGCTAAAATGTGCCTGGCTGCTCTTCACTGCTTACATTTTTGGCATACGTTTGCTCCTACCGGGTCAGCTGAGCAGCGAATTTCTATTTAACCACCTGCTATCATGATGCAGCCTCAGGGCTGCATCTTTTGAGCCAAGTACTGAGCCTGAAAAGCGTTTCAAACCCCACTTACAAGTAAAACTTGCTAGAATGTGCCTGGCTGCTCTTTACTGAAAAGCTCATTCTGCGTACATTTTTGGCATACGTTTGCTCCTACCGGGTCAGCTGAGCAGCAAATTTCTATTTAACCACCTGCTATCATGAGAGACCTCAGGGCTGCATGTTTTGAGCCCAGTACTGATCCTGAAAAGCGTTTCCAACCCCACTTACAAGTAGAACTAGCTAAAATGTGCCTGGCTTCTATATTCACTGAAAAGCTCATTCTGCGTACATTTTTGGCATACATTTGCTCCTGCCGGGTCAGCTGAGCAGCGAAGTTCTATTTAACCACCTGCTATCATGAGAGATCTCAGGGCTGCATCTTTTGAGCCCAGTACTGAGCCTGAAAAGCATTTCCAACCTCACTTACAAGTAAAACTAGCTAAAATGTTCCTGGCTGCTATTCACTGAAAAGCTCATTCTGCGTACATTTTTGGCACAAATTTGCTCCTGCCGGGTCAGCTGAGCAGCGAAGTTCTACTTAACTACCTCCTATCAGGAGAGACTTCAGAGCTGCATCTTTTGAGCCCAGTACTGAGCCTGAAAAGCGTTTCCAACCCCACTTACAAGTAAAACTTGCTAGAATGTGCCTGGCTGCTATTCACTGAAAAGCTCATTCTGCTTACATTTTTGGCATACGTTTGCTCCTGCCGGGTTAGCTGAGCAGCGAATTTCTATTTAACCACCTGCTATCATGAGAGACCTCAGGGCTGCATGTTTTGAGCCCAGTAATGATCCTGAAAAGTGTTTCCAAACCCACTTACAAGTAAAACTAGCTAAAATGTGCCTGGCTGCTATTCACTGAAAAGCTCATTCTGTGTACATTTTTGGCATACGTTTACTCCTGCTGGGTCAGCCAAGTGGCAAATTTCTACTTAACCACCTGCTATCATGAAAGACCTCAGGGCTGCATTTTTTGAGCGCAGTACTGAGCCTGAAAAGCGTTTCCAACCCCACTTACAAGTAAAACTAGCTAAAATGTGCCTGGCTGCTATATTCACTGAAAAGCTCATTCTGCGGACATTTCTGGCATACGTTTGCTCCTGCCGGGTCAGCTGAGCAGCGAAGTTCTATTTAACCATCTGCTATCATGAGAGACCTCAGGGCTGCATGTTTTGAGCCCAGTACTGATCCTGAAAAGAGTTTCCAACCCCACTTATTAGTAAAACTGGCTAAAATGTGCCTGGCTGCTATTCACTGAAAAGCTCATCTGTGTACATTTTTGGCATACGTTTGCTCCTGCTGGGTCAGCCAAGTGGCAAATTTCTACTTAACCACCTGCTATCATGAGAGACCTCAGGGCTGCATCTTTTGAACCCAGTACTGAGCCTGAAAAGCATTTCCAACCCCACTTACAAGTAAAACTAGCTAAAATGTGCCTGGCTGCTATTCACTGAAAAGCTCATTCTGCGTACATTTTTGGCATACGTTTGCTCCTGCCGGGTCAGCTAAGCAGCGAAGTTCTACTTAACTACCTCCTATCAGGAGAGACTTCAGAGCTGCATCTTTTGAGCCCAGTACTGAGCCTGAAAAGCGTTTCCAACCCCACTTACAAGTAAAACTAGCTAAAATGTGCCTGGCTGCTCTTCGCTGAAAAGCTCATTCTGCGTACATTTTTGGCATACGTTTGCTCCTGCCGGGTCAGCTGAGCAGCGAATTTCTATTAACCACCTGCTATCATGAGAGACCTCAGGGCTGCATGTTTTGAGCCCAGTACTGATCCTGAAAAGCGTTTACAACCCCACTTACAAGTAAAACTAGCTAAAATGTGCCTGGCTGCTATATTCATTGAAAAGCTCATTCTGCGTAAATTTTGGCATACATTTGCTCCTGCTGGGTCAGCTGAGCAGCGAAGTTCTACTTAACTACCTCCTATCAAGAGAGACCTCAGAGCTGCCTCTTTTGAGCCCAGTACTGAGCCTGAAAAGCATTTCCAACCCCACTTACAAGTGAAACTAGCTAAAATGTGCCTGGCTGCTATATTCACTGAAAAGCTCATTCTGCGTACATTTCTGGCATACGTTTGCTCCTGCCGGGTCAGCTGAGCAGCGAAATTCTACTTAACCACCTGCTATCATCAGAGACCTCAGGGCTGCATGTTTTGAGCCCAGTACTGATCCTGAAAAGCGTTTCCAACCCCACCTACAAGTAAAACTAGCTAAAATGTTCCTGGCTGCTATTCACTGAAAAGCTCATTCTATGTACATTTTTGGCATACCTTTGCTCCTGCCGGGTTAGCTGAGCAGCGAATTTCTAGTTAACCACCTGCTATCATGAGAGACCTCAGGGCTGCATCTTTTGAGCACAGTACTGAGCCTGAAAAGCGTTTCCAACCCCACTTACAAGTAAAACTAGCTAAAATATGCCTGGCTGCTCTTCACTGAAACGCTCATTCTGCGTACATTTTTGGCACAAATTTGCTCCTGCCGGGTCAGCTGAGCAGCGAAAATCTACTTAACTACCTCCTATCAGGAGAGACTTCAGAGCTGCATCTTTTGAGCCCAGTACTGAGCCTGAAAAGCGTTTCCAACCCCACTTACAAGTAAAACTTGCTAGAATGTGCCTGGCTGCTATTCACTGAAAAGCTCATTCTGCTTACATTTTTGGCATACGTTTACTCCTGCTGGGTCAGCCAAGTGGCAAATTTCTATTTAACCACCTGCTATCATGAAAGATCTCACAGGGCTGCATTTTTTGAGCGCAGTACTGAGCCTGAAAAGCGTTTCCAACCCCACTTACAAGTAAAACTAGCTAAAATGTGCCTGGCTGCTATTCACTGAAAAGCTCATTCTGCGTACATTTTTGGCATACGTTTGCTCCTGCCGGGTCAGCTGAGCAGCGAAGTTCTACTTAACTACCTCCTATCATGAGAGACCTCAGAGCTGCATCTTTTGAACCCAGTACTGAGCCTGAAAAGCATTTCCAACCCCACTTACAAGTAAAACTAGCTAAAATGTGCCTGGCTGCTCTTCACTGAAAAGCTCATTCTGCTTACATTTTTTGCATACGTTTGCTCCTGCCGGGTCAGCTGAGCAGCAAATTTCTATTTAACCACCTGCTATCATGAGAGACCTCAGGGCTGCATGTTTTGAGCCCAGTACTGATCCTGAAAAGAGTTTCCAACCCCACTTACAAGTAAAACTAGCTAAAATGTGCCTGGCTGCTATTCACTGAAAAGCTCATTCTGTGTACATTTTTGGCATACGTTTGCTCCTGCTGGGTCAGCCAAGTGGCAAATTTCTACTTAACCACCTGCTATCATGAGAGACCTCAGGGCTGCATGTTTTGAGCCCAGTACTGATCCTGAAAAGAGTTTCCAACCCCACTTACAAGTAAAACTAGCTAAAATGTGCCTGGCTGCTATTCACTGAAAAGCTCATTCTGTGTACATTTTTGGCATACGTTTGCTCCTGCTGGGTCAGCCAAGTGGCAAATTTCTACTTAACCACCTGCTATCATGAGAGACCTCAGGGCTGCATTTTTTGAGCCCAGTACTGAGCCTGAAAAGCGTTTCTAACCCCACTTACAAGTAAAACTAGCTAAAATGTGCCTGGCTGCTATTCACTGAAAAGCTCATTCTGCGTATATTTTTGGCATACATTTGCTCCTGCCGGATCAGCTGAGCAGGGAAGTTCTACTTAACTACCTCCTATCAGGAGAGACCTCAGAGCTGCATCTTTTGAACCCAGTACTGAGCCTGAAAAGCGTTTCCAACCCCACCTACAAGTAAAACTAGCTAAAATGTGCCTGGCTGCTATTCACTGAAAAGCTCATTCTATGTACATTTTTGGCATACCTTTGCTCCTGCCGGGTTAGCTGAGCAGCGAATTTCTAGTTAACCACCTGCTATCATGAGAGACCTCAGGGCTGCATCTTTTGAGCACAGTACTGAGCCTGAAAAGCGTTTCCAACCCCACTTACAAGTAAAACTAGCTAAAATATGCCTGGCTGCTCTTCACTGAAAAGCTCATTCTGCGTACATTTTTGGCACAAATTTGCTCCTGCCGGGTCAGCTGAGCAGCGAAAATCTACTTAACTACCTCCTATCAGGAGAGACTTCAGAGCTGCATCTTTTGAGCCCAGTACTGAGCCTGAAAAGCGTTTCCAACCCCACTTACAAGTAAAACTTGCTAGAATGTGCCTGGCTGCTATTCACTGAAAAGCTCATTCTGCTTACATTTTTGGCATACGTTTACTCCTGCTGGGTCAGCCAAGTGGCAAATTTCTACTTAACCACCTGCTATCATGAAAGATCTCACAGGGCTGCATTTTTTGAGCGCAGTACTGAGCCTGAAAAGCTTTTCCAACCCCACTTACAAGTAAAACTAGCTAAAATGTGCCTGGCTGCTATTCACTGAAAAGCTCATTCTGCGTACATTTTTGGCATACGTTTGCTCCTGCCGGGTCAGCTGAGCAGCGAAGTTCTACTTAACAACCTCCTATCATGAGAGACCTCAGAGCTGCATCTTTTGAACCCAGTACTGAGCCTGAAAAGCATTTCCAACCCCACTTACAAGTAAAACTAGCTAAAATGTGCCTGGCTGCTCTTCACTGAAAAGCTCATTCTGCTTACATTTTTTGCATACGTTTGCTCCTGCCGGGTCAGCTGAGCAGCAAATTTCTATTTAACCACCTGCTATCATGAGAGACCTCAGGGCTGCATGTTTTGAGCCCAGTACTGATCCTGAAAAGAGTTTCCAACCCCACTTCAAGTAAAACTAGCTAAAATGTGCCTGGCTGCTATTCACTGAAAAGCTCATTCTGTGTACATTTTTGGCATACGTTTGCTCCTGCTGGGTCAGCCAAGTGGCAAATTTCTACTTAACCACCTGCTATCATGAGAGACCTCAGGGCTGCATTTTTTGAGCCCAGTACTGAGCCTGAAAAGCGTTTCTAACCCCACTTACAAGTAAAACTAGCTAAAATGTGCCTGGCTGCTCTTCACTGAAAAGCTCATTCTGCGTACATTTTTGGCACAAATTTGCTCCTGCCGGGTCAGCTGAGCAGCGAAGTTCTACTTAACTACCTCCTATCATGAGAGACCTCAGAGCTGCATCTTTTGAACCCAGTACTGAGCCTGAAAAGCATTTCCAACCCCACTTACAAGTAAAACTAGCTAAAATGTGCCTGGCTGCTCTACACTGAAAAGCTCATTCTGCTTACATTTTTTGCATACGTTTGCTCCTGCCGGGTCAGCTGAGCAGCAAATTTCTATTTAACCATCTGCTATCATGAGAGACCTCAGGGCTGCATGTTTTGAGCCCAGTACTGATCCTGAAAAGAGTTTCCAACCCCACTTACAAGTAAAACTAGCTAAAATGTGCCTGGCTGCTATTCACTGAAAAGCTCATTCTGTGTACATTTTTGGCATACGTTTGCTCCTGCTGGGTCAGCCAAGTGGCAAATTTCTACTTAACCACCTGCTATCATGAGAGACCTCAGGGCTGCATTTTTTGAGCCCAGTACTGAGCCTAAAAAGCGTTTCTAACCCCACTTACAAGTAAAACTAGCTAAAATGTGCCTGGCTGCTATTCACTGAAAAGCTCATTCTGCGTATATTTTTGGCATACATTTGCTCCTGCCGGGTCAGCTGAGCAGCGATGTTCTACTTAACTACCTCCTATCAGGAGAGACCTCAGAGCTGCATCTTTTGAACCCAGTACTGAGCCTGAAAAGCATTTCCAACCCCACTTAAAAGTAAAACTAGCTAAAATGTGCCTGGCTGCTATTCACTGAAAAGCTCATTCTGCTTACATTTTTGGCATACGTTTGCTCCAACAGAGTCAGCTGAGCAGCGAATTTCTATTTAACCACCTGCTATCATGAGAGACCTCAGGGCTGCATCTTTTGAGCGCAGTACTGATCCTGAAAAGCGTTTCCAACCCCACTTACAAGTAAAACTAGCTAAAATGTGCCTGGCTGCTCTTCACTGAAAAGCTCATTCTGCTTAAATTTTTGGCATACATTTGCTCCTGCCGGGTCAGCTGAGCAGCGAAGTTCTACTTAACCACCTGCTATCAGGAGAGACCTCAGGGCTGCATCTTTTGAGCCCAGTACTGAGCCTGAAAAGCATTTCCAACCCCACTTACAAGTAAAATTAGCTAAAATGTGCCTGGCTGCTCTTCACTGCTTACATTTTTGGCATACGTTTGCTCCTACCGGGTCAGCTGAGCAGCGAATTTCTATTTAACCACCTGCTATCATGATGCAGCCTCAGGGCTGCATCTTTTGAGCCCAGTACTGAGCCTGAAAAGCGTTTCAAACCACACTTACAAGTAAAACTTGCTAGAATGTGCCTGGCTGCTCTTTACTGAAAAGCTCATTCTGCGTACATTTTTGGCATACGTTTGCTCCTACCGGGTCAGCTGAGCAGCAAATTTCTATTTAACCACCTGCTATCATGAGAGACTTCAGGGCTGCATCTTTTGAGCCCAGTACTGAGCCTGAAAAGCGTTTCCAACCCCACTTACAAGTAAAACTTGCTAGAATGTGCCTGGCTGCTATTCACTGAAAAGCTCTATCTGCTTACATTTTTGGCATACGTTTACTCCTGCTGGGTCAGCCAAGTGGCAAATTTCTACTTAACCACCTGCTATCATGAAAGACCTCAGGGCTGCATTTTTTGAGCGCAGTACTGAGCCTGAAAAGCGTTTCCAACCCCACTTACAAGTAAAACTAGCTAAAATGTGCCTGGCTGCTATTCACTGAAAAGCTCATTCTGCGTACATTTTTGGCATACGTTTGCTCCTGCCGGGTCAGCTGAGCAGCGAAGTTCTACTTAACTACCTCCTATCATGAGAGACCTCAGAGCTGCATCTTTTGAACCCAGTACTGAGCCTGAAAAGCATTTCCAACCCCACTTACAAGTAAAACTAGCTAAAATGTGCCTGGCTGCTCTTCACTGAAAAGCTCATTCTGCTTATATTTTTTGCATACGTTTGCTCCTGCCGGGTCAGCTGAGCAGCAAATTTCTATTTAACCATCTGCTATCATGAGAGACCTCAGGGCTGCATGTTTTGAGCCCAGTACTGATCCTGAAAAGAGTTTCCAACCCCACTTACAAGTAAAACTAGCTAAAATGTGCCTGGCTGCTATTCACTGAAAAGCTCATTCTGTGTACATTTTTGGCATACGTTTGCTCCTGCTGGGTCAGCCAAGTGGCAAATTTCTACTTAACCACCTGCTATCATGAGAGACCTCAGGGCTGCATTTTTTGAGCCCAGTACTGAGCCTGAAAAGCGTTTTTAACCCCACTTACAAGTAAAACTAGCTAAAATGTGCCTGGCTGCTATTCACTGAAAAGCTCATTCTGCGTATATTTTTGGCATACATTTGCTCCTGCCGGGTCAGCTGAGCAGCGAAGTTCTACTTAACTACCTCCTATCAGGAGAGACCTCAGAGCTGCATCTTTTGAACCCAGTACTGAGCCTGAAAAGCATTTCCAACCCCACTTACAAGTAAAACTAGCTAAAATGTGCCTGGCTGCTATTCACTGAAAAGCTCATTCTGCTTACATTTTTGGCATACGTTTGCTCCAACCGAGTCAGCTGAGCAGCGAATTTCTATTTAACCACCTGCTATCATGAGAGACCTCAGGGCTGCATCTTTTGAGCGCAGTACTGATCCTGAAAAGCGTTTCCAACCCCACTTACAAGTAAAACTAGCTAAAATGTGCCTGGCTGCTCTTCACTGAAAAGCTCATTCTACTTACATTTTTGGCATACATTTGCTCCTGCCGGGTCAGCTGAGCAGCAAAGTTCTACTTAACCACCTGCTATCAGGAGAGACCTCAGGGCTGCATCTTTTGAGCCCAGTACTGAGCCTGAAAAGCATTTCCAACCCCACTTACAAGTAAAATTAGCTAAAATGTGCCTGGCTAATCTTCACTGCTTACATTTTTGGCATACGTTTGCTCCTACCGGGTCAGCTGAGCAGCGAATTTCTATTTAACCACCTGCTATCATGATGCAGCCTCAGGGCTGCATCTTTTGAGCCCAGTACTGAGCCTGAAAAGCGTTTCAAACCCCACTTACAAGTAAAACTTGCTAGAATGTGCCTGGCTGCTCTTCACTGAAAAGCTCATTCTGCGTACATTTTTGGCATACATTTGCTCCTGCCGGGTCAGCTGAGCAGCGAAGTTCTATTTAACCACCTGCTACCATGAGAGATCTCAGGGCTGCATCTTTTGAGCCCAGTACTGAGCCTAAAAAGCATTTCCAACCCCACTTACAAGTGAAACTAGCTAAAATGTGCCTGGCTGCTATTCACTGAAAAGCTCATTCTGCGTACATTTCTGGCATACGTTTGCTCCTGCCGGGTCAGCTGAGCAGCAAAGTTCTACTTAACCACCTGCTATCAGGAGAGACCTCAGGGCTGCATCTTTTGAGCCCAGTACTGAGCCTGAAAAGCGTTTCTAACCCCACTTACAAGTAAAACTAGCTAAAATGTGCCTGGCTGCTATTCACTGAAAAGCTCATTCTGCGTATATTTTTGGCATACATTTGCTCCTGCCGGGTCAGCTGAGCAGCGAAGTTCTACTTAACTACCTCCTATCAGGAGAGACCTCAGAGCTGCATCTTTTGAACCCAGTACTGAGCCTGAAAAGCATTTCCAACACCACTTACAAGTAAAACTAGCTAAAATGTGCCTGGCTGCTATTCACTGAAAAGCTCATTCTGCTTACATTTTTGGCATACGTTTGCTCCAACCGAGTCAGCTGAGCAGCGAATTTCTATTTAACCACCTGCTATCATGAGAGACCTCAGGGCTGCATCTTTTGAGCGCAGTACTGATCCTGAAAAGCGTTTCCAACCCCACTTACAAGTAAAACTAGCTAAAATGTGCCTGGCTGCTCTTCACTGAAAAGCTCATTCTACTTACATTTTTGGCATACATTTGCTCCTGCCGGGTCAGCTGAGCAGCAAAGTTCTACTTAACCACCTGCTATCAGGAGAGACCTCAGGGCTGCATCTTTTGAGCCCAGTACTGAGCCTGAAAAGCATTTCCAACCCCACTTACAAGTAAAATTAGCTAAAATGTGCCTGGCTAATCTTCACTGCTTACATTTTTGGCATACGTTTGCTCCTACCGGGTCAGCTGAGCAGCGAATTTCTATTTAACCACCTGCTATCATGATGCAGCCTCAGGGCTGCATCTTTTGAGCCCAGTACTGAGCCTGAAAAGCGTTTCAAACCCCACTTACAAGTAAAACTTGCTAGAATGTGCCTGGCTGCTCTTCACTGAAAAGCTCATTCTGCGTACATTTTTGGCATACATTTGCTCCTGCCGGGTCAGCTGAGCAGCGAAGTTCTATTTAACCACCTGCTACCATGAGAGATCTCAGGGCTGCATCTTTTGAGCCCAGTACTGAGCCTAAAAAGCATTTCCAATCCCACTTACAAGTGAAACTAGCTAAAATGTGCCTGGCTGCTATTCACTGAAAAGCTCATTCTGCGTACATTTCTGGCATACGTTTGCTCCTGCCGGGTCAGCTGAGCAGCGAAGTTCTATTTAACCACCTGCTATCATGAGAGATCTCAGGGCTGCATCTTTTGAGCCCAGTACTGAGCCTGAAAAGCATTTCCAACCTCACTTACAAGTAAAACTAGCTAAAATGTGCCTGGCTGCTATTCACTGAAAAGCTCATTCTGCATACATTTTTGGCACAAATTTGCTCCTGCCGGGTCAGCTGAGCAGCGAAGTTCTACTTAACTACCTCCTATCATGAGAGACCTCAGAGCTGCATCTTTTGAACCCAGTACTGAGCCTGAAAAGCATTTCCAACCCCACTTACAAGTAAAACTAGCTAAAATGTGCCTGGCTGCTCTACACTGAAAAGCTCATTCTGCTTACATTTTTTGCATACGTTTGCTCCTGCCGGGTCAGCTGAGCAGCAAATTTCTATTTAACCATCTGCTATCATGAGAGACCTCAGGGCTGCATTTTTTGAGCCCAGTACTGAGCCTGAAAAGCGTTTCTAACCCCACTTACAAGTAAAACTAGCTAAAATGTGCCTGGCTGCTATTCACTGAAAAGCTCATTCTGCGTATATTTTTGGCATACATTTGCTCCTGCCGGGTCAGCTGAGCAGCGATGTTCTACTTAACTACCTCCTATCAGGAGAGACCTCAGAGCTGCATCTTTTGAACCCAGTACTGAGCCTGAAAAGCATTTCCAACCCCACTTACTAGTAAAACTAGCTAAAATGTGCCTGGCTGCTATTCACTGAAAAGCTCATTCTGCTTACATTTTTGGCATACGTTTGCTCCTGCTGGGTCAGCTGAGCAGCGAATTTCTATGTAACCACCTGCTATCATGAGAGACCTCAGGGCTGCATCTTTTGAGCGCAGTACTGAGCCTGAAAAGCGTTTCCAACCCCACTTACAAGTAAAACTAGCTAAAATGTGCCTGGCTGCTCTTCACTGAAAAGCTAATTCTGCGTTCATTTTTGGCATACGTTTGCTCCAGCCGGGTTAGCTGAGCAGCGAATTTCTAGTTAACCACCTGCTATCATGAGAGACCTCAGGGCTGCATCTTTTGAGCACAGTACTGAGCCTGAAAAGCGTTTCCAACCCCACTTACAAGTAAAACTAGCTAAAATGTGCCTGGCTGCTATTCACTGAAAAGCTCATTCTGTTTACATTTTTGGCATACGTTTGCTCCTGCTGGGTCAGCCAAGTGGCAAATTTCTACTTAACCACCTGCTATCATGAGAGACCTCAGGGCTGCATTTTTTGAGCCCAGTACTGAGCCTAAAAAGCGTTACTAACCCCACTTACAAGTAAAACTAGCTAAAATGTGCCTGGCTGCTATTCACTGAAAAGCTCATTCTGCGTATATTTTTGGCATACATTTGCTCCTGCCGGGTCAGCTGAGCAGCGAAGTTCTACTTAACTACCTCCTATCAGGAGAGACCTCAGAGCTGCATCTTTTGAACCCAGTACTGAGCCTGAAAAGCATTTCCAACCCCACTTACAAGTAAAACTAGCTAAAATGTGCCTGGCTGCTATTCACTGAAAAGCTCATTCTGCTTACATTTTTGGCATACGTTTGCTCCAACCGAGTCAGCTGAGCAGCGAATTTCTATTTAACCACCTGCTATCATGAGAGACCTCAGGGCTGCATCTTTTGAGCACAGTACTGATCCTGAAAAGCGTTTCCAACCCCACTTACAAGTAAAACTAGCTAAAATGTGCCTGGCTGCTCTTCACTGAAAAGCTCATTCTGCTTACATTTTTGGCATGCATTTGCTCCTGCCGGGTCAGCTGAGCAGCGAAGTTCTACTTAACCACCTGCTATCAGGAGAGACCTCAGGGCTGCATCTTTTGAGCCCAGTACTGAGCCTGAAAAGCATTTCCAACCCCACTTACAAGTAAAATTAGCTAAAATGTGCCTGGCTGCTCTTCACTGCTTACATTTTTGGCATACGTTTGCTCCTACCGGGTCAGCTGAGCAGCGAATTTCTATTTAACCACCTGCTATCATGATGCAGCCTCAGGGCTGCATCTTTTGAGCCCAGTACTGAGCCTGAAAAGCGTTTCAAACCCCACTTACAAGTAAAACTTGCTAGAATGTGCCTGGCTGCTCTTTACTGAAAAGCTCATTCTGCGTACATTTTTGGCATACGTTTGCTCCTACCGGGTCAGCTGAGCAGCAAATTTCTATTTAACCACCTGCTATCATGAGAGACCTCAGGGCTGCATGTTTTGAGCCCAGTACTGATCCTGAAAAGCGTTTCCAACCCCACTTACAAGTAGAACTAGCTAAAATGTGCCTGGCTTCTATATTCACTGAAAAGCTCATTCTGCGTACATTTTTGGCATACATTTGCTCCTGCCGGGTCAGCTGAGCAGCGAAGTTCTATTTAACCACCTGCTATCATGAGAGATCTCAGGGCTGCATCTTTTGAGCCCAGTACTGAGCCTGAAAAGCATTTCCAACCTCACTTACAAGTAAAACTAGCTAAAATGTTCCTGGCTGCTATTCACTGAAAAGCTCATTCTGCGTACATTTTTGGCACAAATTTGCTCCTGCCGGGTCAGCTGAGCAGCGAAGTTCTACTTAACTACCTCCTATCAGGAGAGACTTCAGAGCTGCATCTTTTGAGCCCAGTACTGAGCCTGAAAAGCGTTTCCAACCCCACTTACAAGTAAAACTTGCTAGAATGTGCCTGGCTGCTATTCACTGAAAAGCTCATTCTGCTTACATTTTTGGCATACGTTCGCTCCTGCCGGGTTAGCTGAGCAGCGAATTTCTATTTAACCACCTGCTATCATGAGAGACCTCAGGGCTGCATGTTTTGAGCCCAGTAATGATCCTGAAAAGTGTTTCCAAACCCACTTACAAGTAAAACTAGCTAAAATGTGCCTGGCTGCTATTCACTGAAAAGCTCATTCTGTGTACATTTTTGGCATACGTTTACTCCTGCTGGGTCAGCCAAGTGGCAAATTTCTACTTAACCACCTGCTATCATGAAAGACCTCAGGGCTGCATTTTTTGAGCGCAGTACTGAGCCTGAAAAGCGTTTCCAACCCCACTTACAAGTAAAACTAGCTAAAATGTGCCTGGCTGCTATATTCACTGAAAAGCTCATTCTGCGGACATTTCTGGCATACTTTTGCTCCTGCCGGGTCAGCTGAGCAGCGAAGTTCTATTTAACCATCTGCTATCATGAGAGACCTCAGGGCTGCATGTTTTGAGCCCAGTACTGATCCTGAAAAGAGTTTCCAACCCCACTTATTAGTAAAACTGGCTAAAATGTGCCTGGCTGCTATTCACTGAAAAGCTCATCTGTGTACATTTTTGGCATACGTTTGCTCCTGCTGGGTCAGCCAAGTGGCAAATTTCTACTTAACCACCTGCTATCATGAGAGACCTCAGGGCTGCATCTTTTGAACCCAGTACTGAGCCTGAAAAGCATTTCCAACCCCACTTACAAGTAAAACTAGCTAAAATGTGCCTGGCTGCTATTCACTGAAAAGCTCATTCTGCGTACATTTTTGGCATACGTTTGCTCCTGCCGGGTCAGCTAAGCAGCGAAGTTCTACTTAACTACCTCCTATCAGGAGAGACTTCAGAGCTGCATCTTTTGAGCCCAGTACTGAGCCTGAAAAGCGTTTCCAACCCCACTTACAAGTAAAACTAGCTAAAATGTGCCTGGCTGCTCTTCGCTGAAAAGCTCATTCTGCGTACATTTTTGGCATACGTTTGCTCCTGCCGGGTCAGCTGAGCAGCGAATTTCTATTAACCACCTGCTATCATGAGAGACCTCAGGGCTGCATGTTTTGAGCCCAGTACTGATCCTGAAAAGCGTTTACAACCCCACTTACAAGTAAAACTAGCTAAAATGTGCCTGGCTGCTATATTCATTGAAAAGCTCATTCTGCGTAAATTTTGGCATACATTTGCTCCTGCTGGGTCAGCTGAGCAGCGAAGTTCTACTTAACTACCTCCTATCAAGAGAGACCTCAGAGCTGCCTCTTTTGAGCCCAGTACTGAGCCTGAAAAGCATTTCCAACCCCACTTACAAGTGAAACTAGCTAAAATGTGCCGGGCTGCTATATTCACTGAAAAGCTCATTCTGCGTACATTTCTGGCATACGTTTGCTCCTGCCGGGTCAGCTGAGCAGCGAAATTCTACTTAACCACCTGCTATCATCAGAGACCTCAGGGCTGCATGTTTTGAGCCCAGTACTGATCCTGAAAAGCGTTTCCAACCCCACCTACAAGTAAAACTAGCTAAAATGTTCCTGGCTGCTATTCACTGAAAAGCTCATTCTATGTACATTTTTGGCATACCTTTGCTCCTGCCGGGTTAGCTGAGCAGCGAATTTCTAGTTAACCACCTGCTATCATGAGAGACCTCAGGGCTGCATCTTTTGAGCACAGTACTGAGCCTGAAAAGCGTTTCCAACCCCACTTACAAGTAAAACTAGCTAAAATATGCCTGGCTGCTCTTCACTGAAACGCTCATTCTGCGTACATTTTTGGCACAAATTTGCTCCTGCCGGGTCAGCTGAGCAGCGAAAATCTACTTAACTACCTCCTATCAGGAGAGACTTCAGAGCTGCATCTTTTGAGCCCAGTACTGAGCCTGAAAAGCGTTTCCAACCCCACTTACAAGTAAAACTTGCTAGAATGTGCCTGGCTGCTATTCACTGAAAAGCTCATTCTGCTTACATTTTTGGCATACGTTTACTCCTGCTGGGTCAGCCAAGTGGCAAATTTCTATTTAACCACCTGCTATCATGAAAGATCTCACAGGGCTGCATTTTTTGAGCGCAGTACTGAGCCTGAAAAGCGTTTCCAACCCCACTTACAAGTAAAACTAGCTAAAATGTGCCTGGCTGCTATTCACTGAAAAGCTCATTCTGCGTACATTTTTGGCATACGTTTGCTCCTGCCGGGTCAGCTGAGCAGCGAAGTTCTACTTAACTACCTCCTATCATGAGAGACCTCAGAGCTGCATCTTTTGAACCCAGTACTGAGCCTGAAAAGCATTTCCAACCCCACTTACAAGTAAAACTAGCTAAAATGTGCCTGGCTGCTCTTCACTGAAAAGCTCATTCTGCTTACATTTTTTGCATACGTTTGCTCCTGCCGGGTCAGCTGAGCAGCAAATTTCTATTTAACCACCTGCTATCATGAGAGACCTCAGGGCTGCATGTTTTGAGCCCAGTACTGATCCTGAAAAGAGTTTCCAACCCCACTTACAAGTAAAACTAGCTAAAATGTGCCTGGCTGCTATTCACTGAAAAGCTCATTCTGTGTACATTTTTGGCATACGTTTGCTCCTGCTGGGTCAGCCAAGTGGCAAATTTCTACTTAACCACCTGCTATCATGAGAGACCTCAGGGCTGCATGTTTTGAGCCCAGTACTGATCCTGAAAAGAGATTCCAACCCCACTTACAAGTAAAACTAGCTAAAATGTGCCTGGCTGCTATTCACTGAAAAGCTCATTCTGTGTACATTTTTGGCATACGTTTGCTCCTGCTGGGTCAGCCAAGTGGCAAATTTCTACTTAACCACCTGCTATCATGAGAGACCTCAGGGCTGCATTTTTTGAGCCCAGTACTGAGCCTGAAAAGCGTTTCTAACCCCACTTACAAGTAAAACTAGCTAAAATGTGCCTGGCTGCTATTCACTGAAAAGCTCATTCTGCGTATATTTTTGGCATACATTTGCTCCTGCCGGATCAGCTGAGCAGGGAAGTTCTACTTAACTACCTCCTATCAGGAGAGACCTCAGAGCTGCATCTTTTGAACCCAGTACTGAGCCTGAAAAGCGTTTCCAACCCCACCTACAAGTAAAACTAGCTAAAATGTGCCTGGCTGCTATTCACTGAAAAGCTCATTCTGCTTACATTTTTGGCATACGTTTGCTCCAACCGAGTCAGCTGAGCAGCGAATTTCTATTTAACCACCTGCTATCATGAGAGACCTCAGGGCTGCATCTTTTGAGCGCAGTACTGATCCTGAAAAGCGTTTCCAACCCCACTTACAAGTAAAACTAGCTAAAATGTGCCTGGCTGCTCTTCACTGAAAAGCTCATTCTACTTACATTTTTGGCATACATTTGCTCCTGCCGGGTCAGCTGAGCAGCAAAGTTCTACTTAACCACCTGCTATCAGGAGAGACCTCAGGGCTGCATCTTTTGAGCCCAGTACTGAGCCTGAAAAGCATTTCCAACCCCACTTACAAGTAAAATTAGCTAAAATGTGCCTGGCTAATCTTCACTGCTTACATTTTTGGCATACGTTTGCTCCTACCGGGTCAGCTGAGCAGCGAATTTCTATTTAACCACCTGCTATCATGATGCAGCCTCAGGGCTGCATCTTTTGAGCCCAGTACTGAGCCTGAAAAGCGTTTCAAACCCCACTTACAAGTAAAACTTGCTAGAATGTGCCTGGCTGCTCTTCACTGAAAAGCTCATTCTGCGTACATTTTTGGCATACATTTGCTCCTGCCGGGTCAGCTGAGCAGCGAAGTTCTATTTAACCACCTGCTACCATGAGAGATCTCAGGGCTGCATCTTTTGAGCCCAGTACTGAGCCTAAAAAGCATTTCCAACCCCACTTACAAGTGAAACTAGCTAAAATGTGCCTGGCTGCTATTCACTGAAAAGCTCATTCTGCGTACATTTCTGGCATACGTTTGCTCCTGCCGGGTCAGCTGAGCAGCGAAGTTCTATTTAACCACCTGCTATCATGAGAGATCTCAGGGCTGCATCTTTTGAGCCCAGTACTGAGCCTGAAAAGCATTTCCAACCTCACTTACAAGTAAAACTAGCTAAAATGTGCCTGGCTGCTATTCACTGAAAAGCTCATTCTGCATACATTTTTGGCACAAATTTGCTCCTGCCGGGTCAGCTGAGCAGCGAAGTTCTACTTAACTACCTCCTATCATGAGAGACCTCAGAGCTGCATCTTTTGAACCCAGTACTGAGCCTGAAAAGCATTTCCAACCCCACTTACAAGTAAAACTAGCTAAAATGTGCCTGGCTGCTCTACACTGAAAAGCTCATTCTGCTTACATTTTTTGCATACGTTTGCTCCTGCCGGGTCAGCTGAGCAGCAAATTTCTATTTAACCATCTGCTATCATGAGAGACCTCAGGGCTGCATTTTTTGAGCCCAGTACTGAGCCTGAAAAGCGTTTCTAACCCCACTTACAAGTAAAACTAGCTAAAATGTGCCTGGCTGCTATTCACTGAAAAGCTCATTCTGCGTATATTTTTGGCATACATTTGCTCCTGCCGGGTCAGCTGAGCAGCGATGTTCTACTTAACTACCTCCTATCAGGAGAGACCTCAGAGCTGCATCTTTTGAACCCAGTACTGAGCCTGAAAAGCATTTCCAACCCCACTTACTAGTAAAACTAGCTAAAATGTGCCTGGCTGCTATTCACTGAAAAGCTCATTCTGCTTACATTTTTGGCATACGTTTGCTCCTGCTGGGTCAGCTGAGCAGCGAATTTCTATGTAACCACCTGCTATCATGAGAGACCTCAGGGCTGCATCTTTTGAGCGCAGTACTGAGCCTGAAAAGCGTTTCCAACCCCACTTACAAGTAAAACTAGCTAAAATGTGCCTGGCTGCTCTTCACTGAAAAGCTAATTCTGCGTTCATTTTTGGCATACGTTTGCTCCAGCCGGGTTAGCTGAGCAGCGAATTTCTAGTTAACCACCTGCTATCATGAGAGACCTCAGGGCTGCATCTTTTGAGCACAGTACTGAGCCTGAAAAGCGTTTCCAACCCCACTTACAAGTAAAACTAGCTAAAATGTGCCTGGCTGCTATTCACTGAAAAGCTCATTCTGTGTACATTTTTGGCATACGTTTGCTCCTGCTGGGTCAGCCAAGTGGCAAATTTCTACTTAACCACCTGCTATCATGAGAGACCTCAGGGCTGCATTTTTTGAGCCCAGTACTGAGCCTAAAAAGCGTTACTAACCCCACTTACAAGTAAAACTAGCTAAAATGTGCCTGGCTGCTATTCACTGAAAAGCTCATTCTGCGTATATTTTTGGCATACATTTGCTCCTGCCGGGTCAGCTGAGCAGCGAAGTTCTACTTAACTACCTCCTATCAGGAGAGACCTCAGAGCTGCATCTTTTGAACCCAGTACTGAGCCTGAAAAGCATTTCCAACCCCACTTACAAGTAAAACTAGCTAAAATGTGCCTGGCTGCTATTCACTGAAAAGCTCATTCTGCTTACATTTTTGGCATACGTTTGCTCCAACCGAGTCAGCTGAGCAGCGAATTTCTATTTAACCACCTGCTATCATGAGAGACCTCAGGGCTGCATCTTTTGAGCACAGTACTGATCCTGAAAAGCGTTTCCAACCCCACTTACAAGTAAAACTAGCTAAAATGTGCCTGGCTGCTCTTCACTGAAAAGCTCATTCTGCTTACATTTTTGGCATGCATTTGCTCCTGCCGGGTCAGCTGAGCAGCGAAGTTCTACTTAACCACCTGCTATCAGGAGAGACCTCAGGGCTGCATCTTTTGAGCCCAGTACTGAGCCTGAAAAGCATTTCCAACCCCACTTACAAGTAAAATTAGCTAAAATGTGCCTGGCTGCTCTTCACTGCTTACATTTTTGGCATACGTTTGCTCCTACCGGGTCAGCTGAGCAGCGAATTTCTATTTAACCACCTGCTATCATGATGCAGCCTCAGGGCTGCATCTTTTGAGCCCAGTACTGAGCCTGAAAAGCGTTTCAAACCCCACTTACAAGTAAAACTTGCTAGAATGTGCCTGGCTGCTCTTTACTGAAAAGCTCATTCTGCGTACATTTTTGGCATACGTTTGCTCCTACCGGGTCAGCTGAGCAGCAAATTTCTATTTAACCACCTGCTATCATGAGAGACCTCAGGGCTGCATGTTTTGAGCCCAGTACTGATCCTGAAAAGCGTTTCCAACCCCACTTACAAGTAGAACTAGCTAAAATGTGCCTGGCTTCTATATTCACTGAAAAACTCATTCTGCGTACATTTTTGGCATACATTTGCTCCTGCCGGGTCAGCTGAGCAGCGAAGTTCTATTTAACCACCTGCTATCATGAGAGATCTCAGGGCTGCATCTTTTGAGCCCAGTACTGAGCCTGAAAAGCATTTCCAACCTCACTTACAAGTAAAACTAGCTAAAATGTTCCTGGCTGCTATTCACTGAAAAGCTCATTCTGCGTACATTTTTGGCACAAATTTGCTCCTGCCGGGTCAGCTGAGCAGCGAAGTTCTACTTAACTACCTCCTATCAGGAGAGACTTCAGAGCTGCATCTTTTGAGCCCAGTACTGAGCCTGAAAAGCGTTTCCAACCCCACTTACAAGTAAAACTTGCTAGAATGTGCCTGGCTGCTATTCACTGAAAAGCTCATTCTGCTTACATTTTTGGCATACGTTTGCTCCTGCCGGGTTAGCTGAGCAGCGAATTTCTATTTAACCACCTGCTATCATGAGAGACCTCAGGGCTGCATGTTTTGAGCCCAGTAATGATCCTGAAAAGTGTTTCCAAACCCACTTACAAGTAAAACTAGCTAAAATGTGCCTGGCTGCTATTCACTGAAAAGCTCATTCTGTGTACATTTTTGGCATACGTTTACTCCTGCTGGGTCAGCCAAGTGGCAAATTTCTACTTAACCACCTGCTATCATGAAAGACCTCAGGGCTGCATTTTTTGAGCGCAGTACTGAGCCTGAAAAGCGTTTCCAACCCCACTTACAAGTAAAACTAGCTAAAATGTGCCTGGCTGCTATATTCACTGAAAAGCTCATTCTGCGGACATTTCTGGCATACTTTTGCTCCTGCCGGGTCAGCTGAGCAGCGAAGTTCTATTTAACCATCTGCTATCATGAGAGACCTCAGGGCTGCATGTTTTGAGCCCAGTACTGATCCTGAAAAGAGTTTCCAACCCCACTTATTAGTAAAACTGGCTAAAATGTGCCTGGCTGCTATTCACTGAAAAGCTCATCTGTGTACATTTTTGGCATACGTTTGCTCCTGCTGGGTCAGCCAAGTGGCAAATTTCTACTTAACCACCTGCTATCATGAGAGACCTCAGGGCTGCATCTTTTGAACCCAGTACTGAGCCTGAAAAGCATTTCCAACCCCACTTACAAGTAAAACTAGCTAAAATGTGCCTGGCTGCTATTCACTGAAAAGCTCATTCTGCGTACATTTTTGGCATACGTTTGCTCCTGCCGGGTCAGCTAAGCAGCGAAGTTCTACTTAACTACCTCCTATCAGGAGAGACTTCAGAGCTGCATCTTTTGAGCCCAGTACTGAGCCTGAAAAGCGTTTCCAACCCCACTTACAAGTAAAACTAGCTAAAATGTGCCTGGCTGCTCTTCGCTGAAAAGCTCATTCTGCGTACATTTTTGGCATACGTTTGCTCCTGCCGGGTCAGCTGAGCAGCGAATTTCTATTAACCACCTGCTATCATGAGAGACCTCAGGGCTGCATGTTTTGAGCCCAGTACTGATCCTGAAAAGCGTTTACAACCCCACTTACAAGTAAAACTAGCTAAAATGTGCCTGGCTGCTATATTCATTGAAAAGCTCATTCTGCGTAAATTTTGGCATACATTTGCTCCTGCTGGGTCAGCTGAGCAGCGAAGTTCTACTTAACTACCTCCTATCAAGAGAGACCTCAGAGCTGCCTCTTTTGAGCCCAGTACTGAGCCTGAAAAGCATTTCCAACCCCACTTACAAGTGAAACTAGCTAAAATGTGCCGGGCTGCTATATTCACTGAAAAGCTCATTCTGCGTACATTTCTGGCATACGTTTGCTCCTGCCGGGTCAGCTGAGCAGCGAAATTCTACTTAACCACCTGCTATCATCAGAGACCTCAGGGCTGCATGTTTTGAGCCCAGTACTGATCCTGAAAAGCGTTTCCAACCCCACCTACAAGTAAAACTAGCTAAAATGTTCCTGGCTGCTATTCACTGAAAAGCTCATTCTATGTACATTTTTGGCATACCTTTGCTCCTGCCGGGTTAGCTGAGCAGCGAATTTCTAGTTAACCACCTGCTATCATGAGAGACCTCAGGGCTGCATCTTTTGAGCACAGTACTGAGCCTGAAAAGCGTTTCCAACCCCACTTACAAGTAAAACTAGCTAAAATATGCCTGGCTGCTCTTCACTGAAACGCTCATTCTGCGTACATTTTTGGCACAAATTTGCTCCTGCCGGGTCAGCTGAGCAGCGAAAATCTACTTAACTACCTCCTATCAGGAGAGACTTCAGAGCTGCATCTTTTGAGCCCAGTACTGAGCCTGAAAAGCGTTTCCAACCCCACTTACAAGTAAAACTTGCTAGAATGTGCCTGGCTGCTATTCACTGAAAAGCTCATTCTGCTTACATTTTTGGCATACGTTTACTCCTGCTGGGTCAGCCAAGTGGCAAATTTCTATTTAACCACCTGCTATCATGAAAGATCTCACAGGGCTGCATTTTTTGAGCGCAGTACTGAGCCTGAAAAGCGTTTCCAACCCCACTTACAAGTAAAACTAGCTAAAATGTGCCTGGCTGCTATTCACTGAAAAGCTCATTCTGCGTACATTTTTGGCATACGTTTGCTCCTGCCGGGTCAGCTGAGCAGCGAAGTTCTACTTAACTACCTCCTATCATGAGAGACCTCAGAGCTGCATCTTTTGAACCCAGTACTGAGCCTGAAAAGCATTTCCAACCCCACTTACAAGTAAAACTAGCTAAAATGTGCCTGGCTGCTCTTCACTGAAAAGCTCATTCTGCTTACATTTTTTGCATACGTTTGCTCCTGCCGGGTCAGCTGAGCAGCAAATTTCTATTTAACCACCTGCTATCATGAGAGACCTCAGGGCTGCATGTTTTGAGCCCAGTACTGATCCTGAAAAGAGTTTCCAACCCCACTTACAAGTAAAACTAGCTAAAATGTGCCTGGCTGCTATTCACTGAAAAGCTCATTCTGTGTACATTTTTGGCATACGTTTGCTCCTGCTGGGTCAGCCAAGTGGCAAATTTCTACTTAACCACCTGCTATCATGAGAGACCTCAGGGCTGCATGTTTTGAGCCCAGTACTGATCCTGAAAAGAGTTTCCAACCCCACTTACAAGTAAAACTAGCTAAAATGTGCCTGGCTGCTATTCACTGAAAAGCTCATTCTGTGTAAATTTTTGGCATACGTTTGCTCCTGCTGGGTCAGCCAAGTGGCAAATTTCTACTTAACCACCTGCTATCATGAGAGACCTCAGGGCTGCATTTTTTGAGCCCAGTACTGAGCCTGAAAAGCGTTTCTAACCCCACTTACAAGTAAAACTAGCTAAAATGTGCCTGGCTGCTATTCACTGAAAAGCTCATTCTGCGTATATTTTTGGCATACATTTGCTCCTGCCGGATCAGCTGAGCAGGGAAGTTCTACTTAACTACCTCCTATCAGGAGAGACCTCAGAGCTGCATCTTTTGAACCCAGTACTGAGCCTGAAAAGCGTTTCCAACCCCACCTACAAGTAAAACTAGCTAAAATGTGCCTGGCTGCTATTCACTGAAAAGCTCATTCTATGTACATTTTTGGCATACCTTTGCTCCTGCCGGGTTAGCTGAGCAGCGAATTTCTAGTTAACCACCTGCTATCATGAGAGACCTCAGGGCTGCATCTTTTGAGCACAGTACTGAGCCTGAAAAGCGTTTCCAACCCCACTTACAAGTAAAACTAGCTAAAATATGCCTGGCTGCTCTTCACTGAAAAGCTCATTCTGCGTACATTTTTGGCACAAATTTGCTCCTGCCGGGTCAGCTGAGCAGCGAAAATCTACTTAACTACCTCCTATCAGGAGAGACTTCAGAGCTGCATCTTTTGAGCCCAGTACTGAGCCTGAAAAGCGTTTCCAACCCCACTTACAAGTAAAACTTGCTAGAATGTGCCTGGCTGCTATTCACTGAAAAGCTCATTCTGCTTACATTTTTGGCATACGTTTACTCCTGCTGGGTCAGCCAAGTGGCAAATTTCTACTTAACCACCTGCTATCATGAAAGATCTCACAGGGCTGCATTTTTTGAGCGCAGTACTGAGCCTGAAAAGCTTTTCCAACCCCACTTACAAGTAAAACTAGCTAAAATGTGCCTGGCTGCTATTCACTGAAAAGCTCATTCTGCGTACATTTTTGGCATACGTTTGCTCCTGCCGGGTCAGCTGAGCAGCGAAGTTCTACTTAACAACCTCCTATCATGAGAGACCTCAGAGCTGCATCTTTTGAACCCAGTACTGAGCCTGAAAAGCATTTCCAACCCCACTTACAAGTAAAACTAGCTAAAATGTGCCTGGCTGCTCTTCACTGAAAAGCTCATTCTGCTTACATTTTTTGCATACGTTTGCTCCTGCCGGGTCAGCTGAGCAGCAAATTTCTATTTAACCACCTGCTATCATGAGAGACCTCAGGGCTGCATGTTTTGAGCCCAGTACTGATCCTGAAAAGAGTTTCCAACCCCACTTACAAGTAAAACTAGCTAAAATGTGCCTGGCTGCTATTCACTGAAAAGCTCATTCTGTGTACATTTTTGGCATATGTTTGCTCCTGCTGGGTCAGCCAAGTGGCAAATTTCTACTTAACCACCTGCTATCATGAGAGACCTCAGGGCTGCATTTTTTGAGCCCAGTACTGAGCCTGAAAAGCGTTTCTAACCCCACTTACAAGTAAAACTAGCTAAAATGTGCCTGGCTGCTCTTCACTGAAAAGCTCATTCTGCGTACATTTTTGGCACAAATTTGCTCCTGCCGGGTCAGCTGAGCAGCGAAGTTCTACTTAACTACCTCCTATCATGAGAGACCTCAGAGCTGCATCTTTTGAACCCAGTACTGAGCCTGAAAAGCATTTCCAACCCCACTTACAAGTAAAACTAGCTAAAATGTGCCTGGCTGCTCTACACTGAAAAGCTCATTCTGCTTACATTTTTTGCATACGTTTGCTCCTGCCGGGTCAGCTGAGCAGCAAATTTCTATTTAACCATCTGCTATCATGAGAGACCTCAGGGCTGCATGTTTTGAGCCCAGTACTGATCCTGAAAAGAGTTTCCAACCCCACTTACAAGTAAAACTAGCTAAAATGTGCCTGGCTGCTATTCACTGAAAAGCTCATTCTGTGTACATTTTTGGCATACGTTTGCTCCTGCTGGGTCAGCCAAGTGGCAAATTTCTACTTAACCACCTGCTATCATGAGAGACCTCAGGGCTGCATTTTTTGAGCCCAGTACTGAGCCTGAAAAGCGTTTCTAACCCCACTTACAAGTAAAACTAGCTAAAATGTGCCTGGCTGCTATTCACTGAAAAGCTCATTCTGCGTATATTTTTGGCATACATTTGCTCCTGCTGGGTCAGCTGAGCAGCGATGTTCTACTTAACTACCTCCTATCAGGAGAGACCTCAGAGCTGCATCTTTTGAACCCAGTACTGAGCCTGAAAAGCATTTCCAACCCCACTTAAAAGTAAAACTAGCTAAAATGTGCCTGGCTGCTATTCACTGAAAAGCTCATTCTGCTTACATTTTTGGCATACGTTTGCTCCAACAGAGTCAGCTGAGCAGCGAATTTCTATTTAACCACCTGCTATCATGAGAGACCTCAGGGCTGCATCTTTTGAGCGCAGTACTGATCCTGAAAAGCGTTTCCAACCCCACTTACAAGTAAAACTAGCTAAAATGTGCCTGGCTGCTCTTCACTGAAAAGCTCATTCTGCTTAAATTTTTGGCATACATTTGCTCCTGCCGGGTCAGCTGAGCAGCGAAGTTCTACTTAACCACCTGCTATCAGGAGAGACCTCAGGGCTGCATCTTTTGAGCCCAGTACTGAGCCTGAAAAGCATTTCCAACCCCACTTACAAGCAAAATTAGCTAAAATGTGCCTGGCTGCTCTTCACTGCTTACATTTTTGGCATACGTTTGCTCCTACCGGGTCAGCTGAGCAGCGAATTTCTATTTAACCACCTGCTATCATGATGCAGCCTCAGGGCTGCATCTTTTGAGCCCAGTACTGAGCCTGAAAAGCGTTTCAAACCACACTTACAAGTAAAACTTGCTAGAATGTGCCTGGCTGCTCTTTACTGAAAAGCTCATTCTGCGTACATTTTTGGCATACGTTTGCTCCTACCGGGTCAGCTGAGCAGCAAATTTCTATTTAACCACCTGCTATCATGAGAGACTTCAGGGCTGCATGTTTTGAGCCCAGTACTGATCCTGAAAAGAGTTTCCAACCCCACTTACAAGTAAAACTAGCTAAAATGTGCCTGGCTGCTATTCACTGAAAAGCTCTATCTGCTTACATTTTTGGCATACGTTTACTCCTGCTGGGTCAGCCAAGTGGCAAATTTCTACTTAACCACCTGCTATCATGAAAGACCTCAGGGCTGCATTTTTTGAGCGCAGTACTGAGCCTGAAAAGCGTTTCCAACCCCACTTACAAGTAAAACTAGCTAAAATGTGCCTGGCTGCTATTCACTGAAAAGCTCATTCTGCGTACATTTTTGGCATACGTTTGCTCCTGCCGGGTCAGCTGAGCAGCGAAGTTCTACTTAACTACCTCCTATCATGAGAGACCTCAGAGCTGCATCTTTTGAACCCAGTACTGAGCCTGAAAAGCATTTCCAACCCCACTTACAAGTAAAACTAGCTAAAATGTGCCTGGCTGCTCTTCACTGAAAAGCTCATTCTGCTTACATTTTTTGCATACGTTTGCTCCTGCCGGGTCAGCTGAGCAGCAAATTTCTATTTAACCATCTGCTATCATGAGAGACCTCAGGGCTGCATGTTTTGAGCCCAGTACTGATCCTGAAAAGAGTTTCCAACCCCACTTACAAGTAAAACTAGCTAAAATGTGCCTGGCTGCTATTCACTGAAAAGCTCATTCTGTGTACATTTTTGGCATACGTTTGCTCCTGCCGGGTCAGCTGAGCAGCGAAGTTCTACTTAACTACCTCCTATCATGAGAGACCTCAGAGCTGCATCTTTTGAACCCAGTACTGAGCCTGAAAAGCATTTCCAACCACACTTACAAGTAAAACTAGCTAAAATGTGCCTGGCTGCTCTTCACTGAAAAGCTCATTCTGCGTATATTTTTGGCATACATTTGCTCCTGCCGGGTCAGCTGAGCAGCGAAGTTCTACTTAACTACCTCCTATCAGGAGAGACCTCAGAGCTGCATCTTTTGAACCCAGTACTGAGCCTGAAAAGCATTTCCAACCCCACTTACAAGTAAAACTAGCTAAAATGTGCCTGGCTGCTATTCACTGAAAAGCTCATTCTGCTTACATTTTTGGCATACGTTTGCTCCAACCGAGTCAGCTGAGCAGCGAATTTCTATTTAACCACCTGCTATCATGAGAGACCTCAGGGCTGCATCTTTTGAGCGCAGTACTGATCCTGAAAAGCGTTTCCAACCCCACTTACAAGTAAAACTAGCTAAAATGTGCCTGGCTGCTCTTCACTGAAAAGCTCATTCTACTTACATTTTTGGCATACATTTGCTCCTGCCGGGTCAGCTGAGCAGCAAAGTTCTACTTAACCACCTGCTATCAGGAGAGACCTCAGGGCTGCATCTTTTGAGCCCAGTACTGAGCCTGAAAAGCATTTCCAACCCCACTTACAAGTAAAATTAGCTAAAATGTGCCTGGCTAATCTTCACTGCTTACATTTTTGGCATACGTTTGCTCCTACCGGGTCAGCTGAGCAGCGAATTTCTATTTAACCACCTGCTATCATGATGCAGCCTCAGGGCTGCATCTTTTGAGCCCAGTACTGAGCCTGAAAAGCGTTTCAAACCCCACTTACAAGTAAAACTTGCTAGAATGTGCCTGGCTGCTCTTCACTGAAAAGCTCATTCTGCGTACATTTTTGGCATACATTTGCTCCTGCCGGGTCAGCTGAGCAGCGAAGTTCTATTTAACCACCTGCTACCATGAGAGATCTCAGGGCTGCATCTTTTGAGCCCAGTACTGAGCCTAAAAAGCATTTCCAACCCCACTTACAAGTGAAACTAGCTAAAATGTGCCTGGCTGCTATTCACTGAAAAGCTCATTCTGCGTACATTTCTGGCATACGTTTGCTCCTGCCAGGTCAGCTGAGCAGCAAAGTTCTACTTAACCACCTGCTATCAGGAGAGACCTCAGGGCTGCATCTTTTGAGCCCAGTACTGAGCCTGAAAAGCGTTTCTAACCCCACTTACAAGTAAAACTAGCTAAAATGTGCCTGGCTGCTATTCACTGAAAAGCTCATTCTGCGTATATTTTTGGCATACATTTGCTCCTGCCGGGTCAGCTGAGCAGCGAAGTTCTACTTAACTACCTCCTATCAGGAGAGACCTCAGAGCTGCATCTTTTGAACCCAGTACTGAGCCTGAAAAGCATTTCCAACCCCACTTACAAGTAAAACTAGCTAAAATGTGCCTGGCTGCTATTCACTGAAAAGCTCATTCTGCTTACATTTTTGGCATACGTTTGCTCCAACCGAGTCAGCTGAGCAGCGAATTTCTATTTAACCACCTGCTATCATGAGAGACCTCAGGGCTGCATCTTTTGAGCGCAGTACTGATCCTGAAAAGCGTTTCCAACCCCACTTACAAGTAAAACTAGCTAAAATGTGCCTGGCTGCTCTTCACTGAAAAGCTCATTCTACTTACATTTTTGGCATACATTTGCTCCTGCCGGGTCAGCTGAGCAGCAAAGTTCTACTTAACCACCTGCTATCAGGAGAGACCTCAGGGCTGCATCTTTTGAGCCCAGTACTGAGCCTGAAAAGCATTTCCAACCCCACTTACAAGTAAAATTAGCTAAAATGTGCCTGGCTAATCTTCACTGCTTACATTTTTGGCATACGTTTGCTCCTACCGGGTCAGCTGAGCAGCGAATTTCTATTTAACCACCTGCTATCATGATGCAGCCTCAGGGCTGCATCTTTTGAGCCCAGTACTGAGCCTGAAAAGCGTTTCAAACCCCACTTACAAGTAAAACTTGCTAGAATGTGCCTGGCTGCTCTTCACTGAAAAGCTCATTCTGCGTACATTTTTGGCATACATTTGCTCCTGCCGGGTCAGCTGAGCAGCGAAGTTCTATTTAACCACCTGCTACCATGAGAGATCTCAGGGCTGCATCTTTTGAGCCCAGTACTGAGCCTAAAAAGCATTTCCAACCCCACTTACAAGTGAAACTAGCTAAAATGTGCCTGGCTGCTATTCACTGAAAAGCTCATTCTGCGTACATTTCTGGCATACGTTTGCTCCTGCCGGGTCAGCTGAGCAGCGAAGTTCTATTTAACCACCTGCTATCATGAGAGATCTCAGGGCTGCATCTTTTGAGCCCAGTACTGAGCCTGAAAAGCATTTCCAACCTCACTTACAAGTAAAACTAGCTAAAATGTGCCTGGCTGCTATTCACTGAAAAGCTCATTCTGCATACATTTTTGGCACAAATTTGCTCCTGCCGGGTCAGCTGAGCAGCGAAGTTCTACTTAACTACCTCCTATCAGGAGAGACTTCAGAGCTGCATCTTTTGAGCCCAGTACTGAGCCTGAAAAGCGTTTCCAACCCCACTTACAAGTAAAACTTGCTAGAATGTGCCTGGCTGCTATTCACTGAAAAGCTCATTCTGCTTACATTTTTGGCATACGTTTGCTCCTGCCGGGTTAGCTGAGCAGCGAATTTCTATTTAACCACCTGCTATCACGAGAGACCTCAGGGCTGCATGTTTTGAGCCCAGTAATGATCCTGAAAAGCGTTTCCAAACCCACTTACAAGTAAAACTAGCTAAAATGTGCCTGGCTACTATTCACTAAAAGGCTCATTCTGTGTACATTTTTGGCATACGTTTACTCCTGCTGGGTCAGCCAAGTGGCAAATTTCTACTTAACCACCTGCTATCATGAAAGACCTCAGGGCTGCATTTTTTGAGCACAGTACTGAGCCTGAAAAGCGTTTCCAACCCCACTTACAAGTAAAACTGGCTAAAATGTGCCTGGCTGCTATTCACTGAAAAGCTCATTCTGCGTACATTTTTGGCATACGTTTGCTCCTGCCGGGTCAGCTGAGCAGCGAAGTTCTACTTAACTACCTCCTATCATGAGAGACCTCAGAGCTGCATCTTTTGAACCCAGTACTGAGCCTGAAAAGCATTTCCAACCCCACTTACAAGTAAAACTAGCTAAAATGTGCCTGGCTGCTCTTCACTGAAAAGCTCATTCTGCTTACATTTTTTGCATACGTTTGCTCCTGCCGGGTCAGCTGAGCAGCAAATTTCTATTTAACCACCTGCTATCATGAGAGACCTCAGGGCTGCATGTTTTGAGCCCAGTACTGATCCTGAAAAGAGTTTCCAACCCCACTTACAAGTAAAACTAGCTAAAATGTGCCTGGCTGCTATTCACTGAAAAGCTCATTCTGTGTACATTTTTGGCATACGTTTGCTCCTGCCGGGTCAGCTGAGCAGCGAATTTCTATTTATCCACCTGCTATCATGAGAGACCTCAGGGCTGCATGTTTTGAGCCCAGTACTGATCCTGAAAAGCGTTTCCAACCCCACTTACAAGTAAAACTAGCTAAAATGTGCCTGGCTGCTATATTCACTGAAAAGCTCATTCTGCGTACATTTCTGGCATACGTTTGCTCCTGCCGGGTCAGCTGAGCAGCGAAGTTCTATTTAACCACCTGCTATCATGAGAGACCTCAGGGCTGCATGTTTTGAGCCCAGTACTGATCCTGAAAAGCGTTTCCAACCCCACTTACAAGTAAAACTTGCTAGAATGTGCCTGGCTGCTCTTTACTGAAAAGCTCATTACATTTTTGGCATACGTTTGCTCCTACCGGGTCAGCTGAGCAGCAAATTTCTATTTAACCACCTGCTATCATGAGAGACCTCAGGGCTGCATGTTTTGAGCCCAGTACTGATCCTGAAAAGCGTTTCCAACCCCACTTACAAGTAAAACTAGCTAAAATGTGCCTGGCTGCTATATTCACTGAAAAGCTCATTCTGCGTACATTTTTGGCATACATTTGCTCCTGCCGGGTCAGCTGAGCAGCGAAGTTCTACTTAACTACCTCCTATCAGGAGAGACCTCAGAGCTGCATCTTTTGAGCCCAGTACTGAGCCTGAAAAGCATTTCCAACCCCACTTACAAGTGAAACTAGTTAAAATGTGCCTGGCTGCTATATTCACTGAAAAGCTCATTCTGCGTACATTTCTGGCATACGTTTGCTCCTGCCGGGTCAGCTGAGCAGCGAAGTTCTACTTAACTACCTCCTATCAGGAGAGACCTCAGAGCTGCATCTTTTGAGCCCAGTACTGAGCCTGAAAAGCATTTCCAACCTCACTTACAAGTAAAACTAGCTAAAATGTGCCTGGCTGCTATTCACTGAAAAGCTCATTCTGCGTACATTTTTGGCACAAATTTGCTCCTGCCGGGTCAGCTGAGCAGCGAAGTTCTACTTAACTACCTCCTATCAGGAGAGACTTCAGAGCTGCATCTTTTGAGCCCAGTACTGAGCCTGAAAAGCATTTCCAACCCCACTTACAGGTAAAACTAGCTAAAATGTGCCTGGCTGCTATTCACTGAAAAGCTCATTCTGCTTACATTTTTGACATATGTTTGCCCCTACCGGGTCAGCTGAGCAGCGAATTTCTATTTAACCACCTGCTATCATGAGAGACCTCCGGGCTGCATGTTTTGAGCCCAGTACTGAGCCTGAAAAGCATTTCCAACCCCACTTACAGGTAAAACTAGCTAAAATGTGCCTGGCTGCTATTCACTGAAAAGCTCATTCTGCTTACATTTTTGACATATGTTTGCCCCTACCGGGTCAGCTGAGCAGCGAATTTCTATTTAACCACCTGCTATCATGAGAGACCTCCGGGCTGCATGTTTTGAGCCCAGTACTGAGCCTGAAAAGCGTTTCCAACCCCACTTACAAGTAAAACTAGCTAAAATGTGCCTGGCTGCTCTTCACTGAAAAGCTCATTCTGCGTACATTTTTGACATACGTTTGCTCCTGCCGGGTCAGCTGAGCAGCGAATTTCTATTTAACCACCTGCTATCACGAGAGACCTCAGGGCTACATGTTTTGAGCCCAGTACTGATCCTGAAAAGCGTTTCCAACCCCACTTACAAGTAAAACTAGCTAAAATGTGCCTGGCTGCTATTCACTGAAAAGCTCATTCTGTGTACATTTTTGGCATACGTTTACTCCTGCTGGGTCAGCCAAGTGGCAAATTTCTACTTAACCACCTGCTATCATGAAAGACCTCAGGGCTGCATTTTTTGAGCGCAGTACTGAGCCTGAAAAGCGTTTCCAACCCCACTTACAAGTAAAACTAGCTAAAATGTGCCTGGCTGCTTACTGAAAAGCTCATTCTGCGTACATTTTTGGCATACGTTTGCTCCTGCCGGGTCAGCTGAGCAGCGAATTTCTATTTAACCACCTGCTATCATGAGAGACCTCAGGGCTGCATGTTTTGAGCCCAGTACTGAGCCTGAAAAGTGTTTCCAACCCCACTTACAAGTACAACTAGCTAAAATGTGCCTGGCTGCTATATTCACTGAAAAGCTCATTCTGCGTACATTTCTGGCATACGTTTGCTCCTGCCGGGTCAGCTGAGCAGCAAATTTCTATTTAACCATCTGCTATCATGAGAGACCTCAGGGCTGCATGTTTTGAGCCCAGTACTGATCCTGAAAAGAGTTTCCAACCCCACTTACAAGTAAAACTAGCTAAAATGTGCCTGGCTGCTCTTCACTGAAAAGCTCATTCTACTTACATTTTTGGCATACATTTGCTCCTGCCGGGTCAGCTGAGCAGCAAAGTTCTACTTAACCACCTGCTATCAGGAGAGACCTCAGGGCTGCATCTTTTGAGCCCAGTACTGAGCCTGAAAAGCATTTCCAACCCCACTTACAAGTAAAATTAGCTAAAATGTGCCTGGCTAATCTTCACTGCTTACATTTTTGGCATACGTTTGCTCCTACCGGGTCAGCTGAGCAGCGAATTTCTATTTAACCACCTGCTATCATGATGCAGCCTCAGGGCTGCATCTTTTGAGCCCAGTACTGAGCCTGAAAAGCGTTTCAAACCCCACTTACAAGTAAAACTTGCTAGAATGTGCCTGGCTGCTCTTCACTGAAAAGCTCATTCTGCGTACATTTTTGGCATACATTTGCTCCTGCCGGGTCAGCTGAGCAGCGAAGTTCTATTTAACCACCTGCTACCATGAGAGATCTCAGGGCTGCATCTTTTGAGCCCAGTACTGAGCCTAAAAAGCATTTCCAACCCCACTTACAAGTGAAACTAGCTAAAATGTGCCTGGCTGCTATTCACTGAAAAGCTCATTCTGCGTACATTTCTGGCATACGTTTGCTCCTGCCAGGTCAGCTGAGCAGCAAAGTTCTACTTAACCACCTGCTATCAGGAGAGACCTCAGGGCTGCATCTTTTGAGCCCAGTACTGAGCCTGAAAAGCGTTTCTAACCCCACTTACAAGTAAAACTAGCTAAAATGTGCCTGGCTGCTATTCACTGAAAAGCTCATTCTGCGTATATTTTTGGCATACATTTGCTCCTGCCGGGTCAGCTGAGCAGCGAAGTTCTACTTAACTACCTCCTATCAGGAGAGACCTCAGAGCTGCATCTTTTGAACCCAGTACTGAGCCTGAAAAGCATTTCCAACCCCACTTACAAGTAAAACTAGCTAAAATGTGCCTGGCTGCTATTCACTGAAAAGCTCATTCTGCTTACATTTTTGGCATACGTTTGCTCCAACCGAGTCAGCTGAGCAGCGAATTTCTATTTAACCACCTGCTATCATGAGAGACCTCAGGGCTGCATCTTTTGAGCGCAGTACTGATCCTGAAAAGCGTTTCCAACCCCACTTACAAGTAAAACTAGCTAAAATGTGCCTGGCTGCTCTTCACTGAAAAGCTCATTCTACTTACATTTTTGGCATACATTTGCTCCTGCCGGGTCAGCTGAGCAGCAAAGTTCTACTTAACCACCTGCTATCAGGAGAGACCTCAGGGCTGCATCTTTTGAGCCCAGTACTGAGCCTGAAAAGCATTTCCAACCCCACTTACAAGTAAAATTAGCTAAAATGTGCCTGGCTAATCTTCACTGCTTACATTTTTGGCATACGTTTGCTCCTACCGGGTCAGCTGAGCAGCGAATTTCTATTTAACCACCTGCTATCATGATGCAGCCTCAGGGCTGCATCTTTTGAGCCCAGTACTGAGCCTGAAAAGCGTTTCAAACCCCACTTACAAGTAAAACTTGCTAGAATGTGCCTGGCTGCTCTTCACTGAAAAGCTCATTCTGCGTACATTTTTGGCATACATTTGCTCCTGCCGGGTCAGCTGAGCAGCGAAGTTCTATTTAACCACCTGCTACCATGAGAGATCTCAGGGCTGCATCTTTTGAGCCCAGTACTGAGCCTAAAAAGCATTTCCAACCCCACTTACAAGTGAAACTAGCTAAAATGTGCCTGGCTGCTATTCACTGAAAAGCTCATTCTGCGTACATTTCTGGCATACGTTTGCTCCTGCCGGGTCAGCTGAGCAGCGAAGTTCTATTTAACCACCTGCTATCATGAGAGATCTCAGGGCTGCATCTTTTGAGCCCAGTACTGAGCCTGAAAAGCATTTCCAACCTCACTTACAAGTAAAACTAGCTAAAATGTGCCTGGCTGCTATTCACTGAAAAGCTCATTCTGCATACATTTTTGGCACAAATTTGCTCCTGCCGGGTCAGCTGAGCAGCGAAGTTCTACTTAACTACCTCCTATCAGGAGAGACTTCAGAGCTGCATCTTTTGAGCCCAGTACTGAGCCTGAAAAGCGTTTCCAACCCCACTTACAAGTAAAACTTGCTAGAATGTGCCTGGCTGCTATTCACTGAAAAGCTCATTCTGCTTACATTTTTGGCATACGTTTGCTCCTGCCGGGTTAGCTGAGCAGCGAATTTCTATTTAACCACCTGCTATCACGAGAGACCTCAGGGCTGCATGTTTTGAGCCCAGTAATGATCCTGAAAAGCGTTTCCAAACCCACTTACAAGTAAAACTAGCTAAAATGTGCCTGGCTACTATTCACTAAAAGGCTCATTCTGTGTACATTTTTGGCATACGTTTACTCCTGCTGGGTCAGCCAAGTGGCAAATTTCTACTTAACCACCTGCTATCATGAAAGACCTCAGGGCTGCATTTTTTGAGCACAGTACTGAGCCTGAAAAGCGTTTCCAACCCCACTTACAAGTAAAACTGGCTAAAATGTGCCTGGCTGCTATTCACTGAAAAGCTCATTCTGCGTACATTTTTGGCATACGTTTGCTCCTGCCGGGTCAGCTGAGCAGCGAAGTTCTACTTAACTACCTCCTATCATGAGAGACCTCAGAGCTGCATCTTTTGAACCCAGTACTGAGCCTGAAAAGCATTTCCAACCCCACTTACAAGTAAAACTAGCTAAAATGTGCCTGGCTGCTCTTCACTGAAAAGCTCATTCTGCTTACATTTTTTGCATACGTTTGCTCCTGCCGGGTCAGCTGAGCAGCAAATTTCTATTTAACCACCTGCTATCATGAGAGACCTCAGGGCTGCATGTTTTGAGCCCAGTACTGATCCTGAAAAGAGTTTCCAACCCCACTTACAAGTAAAACTAGCTAAAATGTGCCTGGCTGCTATTCACTGAAAAGCTCATTCTGTGTACATTTTTGGCATACGTTTGCTCCTGCCGGGTCAGCTGAGCAGCGAATTTCTATTTATCCACCTGCTATCATGAGAGACCTCAGGGCTGCATGTTTTGAGCCCAGTACTGATCCTGAAAAGCGTTTCCAACCCCACTTACAAGTAAAACTTGCTAGAATGTGCCTGGCTGCTCTTTACTGAAAAGCTCATTCTACTTACATTTTTGGCATACATTTGCTCCTGCCGGGTCAGCTGAGCAGCAAAGTTCTACTTAACCACCTGCTATCAGGAGAGACCTCAGGGCTGCATCTTTTGAGCCCAGTACTGAGCCTGAAAAGCATTTCCAACCCCACTTACAAGTAAAATTAGCTAAAATGTGCCTGGCTAATCTTCACTGCTTACATTTTTGGCATACGTTTGCTCCTACCGGGTCAGCTGAGCAGCGAATTTCTATTTAACCACCTGCTATCATGATGCAGCCTCAGGGCTGCATCTTTTGAGCCCAGTACTGAGCCTGAAAAGCGTTTCAAACCCCACTTACAAGTAAAACTTGCTAGAATGTGCCTGGCTGCTCTTCACTGAAAAGCTCATTCTGCGTACATTTTTGGCATACATTTGCTCCTGCCGGGTCAGCTGAGCAGCGAAGTTCTATTTAACCACCTGCTACCATGAGAGATCTCAGGGCTGCATCTTTTGAGCCCAGTACTGAGCCTAAAAAGCATTTCCAACCCCACTTACAAGTGAAACTAGCTAAAATGTGCCTGGCTGCTATTCACTGAAAAGCTCATTCTGCGTACATTTCTGGCATACGTTTGCTCCTGCCAGGTCAGCTGAGCAGCAAAGTTCTACTTAACCACCTGCTATCAGGAGAGACCTCAGGGCTGCATCTTTTGAGCCCAGTACTGAGCCTGAAAAGCGTTTCTAACCCCACTTACAAGTAAAACTAGCTAAAATGTGCCTGGCTGCTATTCACTGAAAAGCTCATTCTGCGTATATTTTTGGCATACATTTGCTCCTGCCGGGTCAGCTGAGCAGCGAAGTTCTACTTAACTACCTCCTATCAGGAGAGACCTCAGAGCTGCATCTTTTGAACCCAGTACTGAGCCTGAAAAGCATTTCCAACCCCACTTACAAGTAAAACTAGCTAAAATGTGCCTGGCTGCTATTCACTGAAAAGCTCATTCTGCTTACATTTTTGGCATACGTTTGCTCCAACCGAGTCAGCTGAGCAGCGAATTTCTATTTAACCACCTGCTATCATGAGAGACCTCAGGGCTGCATCTTTTGAGCGCAGTACTGATCCTGAAAAGCGTTTCCAACCCCACTTACAAGTAAAACTAGCTAAAATGTGCCTGGCTGCTCTTCACTGAAAAGCTCATTCTACTTACATTTTTGGCATACATTTGCTCCTGCCGGGTCAGCTGAGCAGCAAAGTTCTACTTAACCACCTGCTATCAGGAGAGACCTCAGGGCTGCATCTTTTGAGCCCAGTACTGAGCCTGAAAAGCATTTCCAACCCCACTTACAAGTAAAATTAGCTAAAATGTGCCTGGCTAATCTTCACTGCTTACATTTTTGGCATACGTTTGCTCCTACCGGGTCAGCTGAGCAGCGAATTTCTATTTAACCACCTGCTATCATGATGCAGCCTCAGGGCTGCATCTTTTGAGCCCAGTACTGAGCCTGAAAAGCGTTTCAAACCCCACTTACAAGTAAAACTTGCTAGAATGTGCCTGGCTGCTCTTCACTGAAAAGCTCATTCTGCGTACATTTTTGGCATACATTTGCTCCTGCCGGGTCAGCTGAGCAGCGAAGTTCTATTTAACCACCTGCTACCATGAGAGATCTCAGGGCTGCATCTTTTGAGCCCAGTACTGAGCCTAAAAAGCATTTCCAACCCCACTTACAAGTGAAACTAGCTAAAATGTGCCTGGCTGCTATTCACTGAAAAGCTCATTCTGCGTACATTTCTGGCATACGTTTGCTCCTGCCGGGTCAGCTGAGCAGCGAAGTTCTATTTAACCACCTGCTATCATGAGAGATCTCAGGGCTGCATCTTTTGAGCCCAGTACTGAGCCTGAAAAGCATTTCCAACCTCACTTACAAGTAAAACTAGCTAAAATGTGCCTGGCTGCTATTCACTGAAAAGCTCATTCTGCATACATTTTTGGCACAAATTTGCTCCTGCCGGGTCAGCTGAGCAGCGAAGTTCTACTTAACTACCTCCTATCAGGAGAGACTTCAGAGCTGCATCTTTTGAGCCCAGTACTGAGCCTGAAAAGCGTTTCCAACCCCACTTACAAGTAAAACTTGCTAGAATGTGCCTGGCTGCTATTCACTGAAAAGCTCATTCTGCTTACATTTTTGGCATACGTTTGCTCCTGCCGGGTTAGCTGAGCAGCGAATTTCTATTTAACCACCTGCTATCACGAGAGACCTCAGGGCTGCATGTTTTGAGCCCAGTAATGATCCTGAAAAGCGTTTCCAAACCCACTTACAAGTAAAACTAGCTAAAATGTGCCTGGCTACTATTCACTAAAAGGCTCATTCTGTGTACATTTTTGGCATACGTTTACTCCTGCTGGGTCAGCCAAGTGGCAAATTTCTACTTAACCACCTGCTATCATGAAAGACCTCAGGGCTGCATTTTTTGAGCACAGTACTGAGCCTGAAAAGCGTTTCCAACCCCACTTACAAGTAAAACTGGCTAAAATGTGCCTGGCTGCTATTCACTGAAAAGCTCATTCTGCGTACATTTTTGGCATACGTTTGCTCCTGCCGGGTCAGCTGAGCAGCGAAGTTCTACTTAACTACCTCCTATCATGAGAGACCTCAGAGCTGCATCTTTTGAACCCAGTACTGAGCCTGAAAAGCATTTCCAACCCCACTTACAAGTAAAACTAGCTAAAATGTGCCTGGCTGCTCTTCACTGAAAAGCTCATTCTGCTTACATTTTTTGCATACGTTTGCTCCTGCCGGGTCAGCTGAGCAGCAAATTTCTATTTAACCACCTGCTATCATGAGAGACCTCAGGGCTGCATGTTTTGAGCCCAGTACTGATCCTGAAAAGAGTTTCCAACCCCACTTACAAGTAAAACTAGCTAAAATGTGCCTGGCTGCTATTCACTGAAAAGCTCATTCTGTGTACATTTTTGGCATACGTTTGCTCCTGCCGGGTCAGCTGAGCAGCGAATTTCTATTTATCCACCTGCTATCATGAGAGACCTCAGGGCTGCATGTTTTGAGCCCAGTACTGATCCTGAAAAGCGTTTCCAACCCCACTTACAAGTAAAACTAGCTAAAATGTGCCTGGCTGCTATATTCACTGAAAAGCTCATTCTGCGTACATTTCTGGCATACGTTTGCTCCTGCCGGGTCAGCTGAGCAGCGAAGTTCTATTTAACCACCTGCTATCATGAGAGACCTCAGGGCTGCATGTTTTGAGCCCAGTACTGATCCTGAAAAGCGTTTCCAACCCCACTTACAAGTAAAACTTGCTAGAATGTGCCTGGCTGCTCTTTACTGAAAAGCTCATTACATTTTTGGCATACGTTTGCTCCTACCGGGTCAGCTGAGCAGCAAATTTCTATTTAACCACCTGCTATCATGAGAGACCTCAGGGCTGCATGTTTTGAGCCCAGTACTGATCCTGAAAAGCGTTTCCAACCCCACTTACAAGTAAAACTAGCTAAAATGTGCCTGGCTGCTATATTCACTGAAAAGCTCATTCTGCGTACATTTTTGGCATACATTTGCTCCTGCCGGGTCAGCTGAGCAGCGAAGTTCTACTTAACTACCTCCTATCAGGAGAGACCTCAGAGCTGCATCTTTTGAGCCCAGTACTGAGCCTGAAAAGCATTTCCAACCCCACTTACAAGTGAAACTAGTTAAAATGTGCCTGGCTGCTATATTCACTGAAAAGCTCATTCTGCGTACATTTCTGGCATACGTTTGCTCCTGCCGGGTCAGCTGAGCAGCGAAGTTCTACTTAACTACCTCCTATCAGGAGAGACCTCAGAGCTGCATCTTTTGAGCCCAGTACTGAGCCTGAAAAGCATTTCCAACCTCACTTACAAGTAAAACTAGCTAAAATGTGCCTGGCTGCTATTCACTGAAAAGCTCATTCTGCGTACATTTTTGGCACAAATTTGCTCCTGCCGGGTCAGCTGAGCAGCGAAGTTCTACTTAACTACCTCCTATCAGGAGAGACTTCAGAGCTGCATCTTTTGAGCCCAGTACTGAGCCTGAAAAGCATTTCCAACCCCACTTACAGGTAAAACTAGCTAAAATGTGCCTGGCTGCTATTCACTGAAAAGCTCATTCTGCTTACATTTTTGACATATGTTTGCCCCTACCGGGTCAGCTGAGCAGCGAATTTCTATTTAACCACCTGCTATCATGAGAGACCTCCGGGCTGCATGTTTTGAGCCCAGTACTGAGCCTGAAAAGCATTTCCAACCCCACTTACAGGTAAAACTAGCTAAAATGTGCCTGGCTGCTATTCACTGAAAAGCTCATTCTGCTTACATTTTTGACATATGTTTGCCCCTACCGGGTCAGCTGAGCAGCGAATTTCTATTTAACCACCTGCTATCATGAGAGACCTCCGGGCTGCATGTTTTGAGCCCAGTACTGAGCCTGAAAAGCGTTTCCAACCCCACTTACAAGTAAAACTAGCTAAAATGTGCCTGGCTGCTCTTCACTGAAAAGCTCATTCTGCGTACATTTTTGACATACGTTTGCTCCTGCCGGGTCAGCTGAGCAGCGAATTTCTATTTAACCACCTGCTATCACGAGAGACCTCAGGGCTACATGTTTTGAGCCCAGTACTGATCCTGAAAAGCGTTTCCAACCCCACTTACAAGTAAAACTAGCTAAAATGTGCCTGGCTGCTATTCACTGAAAAGCTCATTCTGTGTACATTTTTGGCATACGTTTACTCCTGCTGGGTCAGCCAAGTGGCAAATTTCTACTTAACCACCTGCTATCATGAAAGACCTCAGGGCTGCATTTTTTGAGCGCAGTACTGAGCCTGAAAAGCGTTTCCAACCCCACTTACAAGTAAAACTAGCTAAAATGTGCCTGGCTGCTTACTGAAAAGCTCATTCTGCGCACATTTTTGGCATACGTTTGCTCCTGCCGGGTCAGCTGAGCAGCGAATTTCTATTTAACCACCTGCTATCATGAGAGACCTCAGGGCTGCATGTTTTGAGCCCAGTACTGAGCCTGAAAAGTGTTTCCAACCCCACTTACAAGTACAACTAGCTAAAATGTGCCTGGCTGCTATATTCACTGAAAAGCTCATTCTGCGTACATTTCTGGCATACGTTTGCTCCTGCCGGGTCAGCTGAGCAGCAAATTTCTATTTAACCATCTGCTATCATGAGAGACCTCAGGGCTGCATGTTTTGAGCCCAGTACTGATCCTGAAAAGAGTTTCCAACCCCACTTACAAGTAAAACTAGCTAAAATGTGCCTGGCTGCTATTCACTGAAAAGCTCATTCTGTGTACATTTTTGGCATACGTTTGCTCCTGCTGGGTCAGCCAAGTGGCAAATTTCTACTTAACCACCTGCTATCATGAGAGACCTCAGGGCTGCATTTTTTGAGCCCAGTACTGAGCCTGAAAAGCGTTTCTAACCCCACTTACAAGTAAAACTAGCTAAAATGTGCCTGGCTGCTATTCACTGAAAAGCTCATTCTGCGTATATTTTTGGCATACATTTGCTCCTGCCGGGTCAGCTGAGAAGCGAAGTTCTACTTCACTACCTCCTATCAGGAGAGACCTCAGAGCTGCATCTTTTGAACCCAGTACTGAGCCTGAAAAGCATTTCCAACCCCACTTACAAGTAAAACTAGCTAAAATGTGCCTGGCTGCTATTCACTGAAAAGCTCATTCTGCTTACATTTTTGGCATACGTTTGCTCCAACCGAGTCAGCTGAGCAGCGAATTTCTATTTAACCACCTGCTATCATGAGAGACCTCAGGGCTGCATCTTTTGAGCACAGTACTGATCCTGAAAAGCGTTTCCAACCCCACTTACAAGTAAAACTAGCTAAAATGTGCCTGGCTGCTCTTCACTGAAAAGCTCATTCTGCTTACATTTTTGGCATGCATTTGCTCCTGCCGGGTCAGCTGAGCAGCGAAGTTCTACTTAACCACCTGCTATCAGGAGAGACCTCAGGGCTGCATCTTTTGAGCCCAGTACTGAGCCTGAAAAGCATTTCCAACCCCACTTACAAGTAAAATTAGCTAAAATGTGCCTGGCTGCTCTTCACTGCTTACATTTTTGGCATACGTTTGCTCCTACCGGGTCAGCTGAGCAGCGAATTTCTATTTAACCACCTGCTATCATGATGCAGCCTCAGGGCTGCATCTTTTGAGCCCAGTACTGAGCCTGAAAAGCGTTTCAAACCCCACTTACAAGTAAAACTTGCTAGAATGTGCCTGGCTGCTCTTTACTGAAAAGCTCATTCTGCGTACATTTTGGGCATACGTTTGCTCCTACCGGGTCAGCTGAGCAGCAAATTTCTATTTAACCACCTGCTATCATGAGAGACCTCAGGGCTGCATGTTTTGAGCCCAGTACTGATCCTGAAAAGCGTTTCCAACCCCACTTACAAGTAGAACTAGCTAAAATGTGCCTGGCTTCTATATTCACTGAAAAGCTCATTCTGCGTACATTTTTGGCATACATTTGCTCCTGCCGGGTCAGCTGAGCAGCGAAGTTCTATTTAACCACCTGCTATCATGAGAGATCTCAGGGCTGCATCTTTTGAGCCCAGTACTGAGCCTGAAAAGCATTTCCAACCTCACTTACAAGTAAAACTAGCTAAAATGTTCCTGGCTGCTATTCACTGAAAAGCTCATTCTGCGTACATTTTTGGCACAAATTTGCTCCTGCCGGGTCAGCTGAGCAGCGAAGTTCTACTTAACTACCTCCTATCAGGAGAGACTTCAGAGCTGCATCTTTTGAGCCCAGTACTGAGCCTGAAAAGCGTTTCCAACCCCACTTACAAGTAAAACTTGCTAGAATGTGCCTGGCTGCTATTCACTGAAAAGCTCATTCTGCTTACATTTTTGGCATACGTTTGCTCCTGCCGGGTTAGCTGAGCAGCGAATTTCTATTTAACCACCTGCTATCATGAGAGACCTCAGGGCTGCATGTTTTGAGCCCAGTAATGATCCTGAAAAGTGTTTCCAAACCCACTTACAAGTAAAACTAGCTAAAATGTGCCTGGCTGCTATTCACTGAAAAGCTCATTCTGTGTACATTTTTGGCATACGTTTACTCCTGCTGGGTCAGCCAAGTGGCAAATTTCTACTTAACCACCTGCTATCATGAAATACCTCAGTGCTGCATTTTTTGAGCGCAGTACTGAGCCTGAAAAGCGTTTCCAACCCCACTTACAAGTAAAACTAGCTAAAATGTGCCTGGCTGCTATATTCACTGAAAAGCTCATTCTGCGGACATTTCTGGCATACGTTTGCTCCTGCCGGGTCAGCTGAGCAGCGAAGTTCTATTTAACCATCTGCTATCATGAGAGACCTCAGGGCTGCATGTTTTGAGCCCAGTACTGATCCTGAAAAGAGTTTCCAACCCCACTTATTAGTAAAACTAGCTAAAATGTGCCTGGCTGCTATTCACTGAAAAGCTCATTCTGTGTACATTTTTGACATATGTTTGCCCCTACCGGGTCAGCTGAGCAGCGAATTTCTATTTAACCACCTGCTATCATGAAAGACCTCAGGGCTGCATTTTTTGAGCGCAGTACTGAGCCTGAAAAGCGTTTCCAACCCCACTTACAAGTAAAACTAGCTAAAATGTGCCTGGCTGCTATATTCACTGAAAAGCTCATTCTGCGGACATTTCTGGCATACATTTGCTCCTGCCGGGTCAGCTGAGCAGCGAAGTTCTATTTAACCACCTGCTATCATGAGAGATCTCAGGGCTGCATCTTTTGAGCCCAGTACTGAGCCTGAAAAGCATTTCCAACCTCACTTACAAGTAAAACTAGCTAAAATGTTCCTGGCTGCTATTCACTGAAAAGCTCATTCTGCGTACATTTTTGGCACAAATTTGCTCCTGCCGGGTCAGCTGAGCAGCGAAGTTCTACTTAACTACCTCCTATCAGGAGAGACTTCAGAGCTGCATCTTTTGAGCCCAGTACTGAGCCTGAAAAGCGTTTCCAACCCCACTTACAAGTAAAACTTGCTAGAATGTGCCTGGCTGCTATTCACTGAAAAGCTCATTCTGCTTACATTTTTGGCATACGTTTGCTCCTGCCGGGTTAGCTGAGCAGCGAATTTCTATTTAACCACCTGCTATCATGAGAGACCTCAGGGCTGCATGTTTTGAGCCCAGTAATGATCCTGAAAAGTGTTTCCAAACCCACTTACAAGTAAAACTAGCTAAAATGTGCCTGGCTGCTATTCACTGAAAAGCTCATTCTGTGTACATTTTTGGCATACGTTTACTCCTGCTGGGTCAGCCAAGTGGCAAATTTCTACTTAACCACCTGCTATCATGAAAGACCTCAGGGCTGCATTTTTTGAGCGCAGTACTGAGCCTGAAAAGCGTTTCCAACCCCACTTACAAGTAAAACTAGCTAAAATGTGCCTGGCTGCTATATTCACTGAAAAGCTCATTCTGCGGACATTTCTGGCATACGTTTGCTCCTGCCGGGTCAGCTGAGCAGCGAAGTTCTATTTAACCATCTGCTATCATGAGAGACCTCAGGGCTGCATGTTTTGAGCCCAGTACTGATCCTGAAAAGAGTTTCCAACCCCACTTATTAGTAAAACTAGCTAAAATGTGCCTGGCTGCTATTCACTAAAAAGCTCATTCTGTGTACATTTTTGGCATACGTTTGCTCCTGCTGGGTCAGCCAAGTGGCAAATTTCTACTTAACCACCTGCTATCATGAGAGACCTCAGGGCTGCATCTTTTGAGCCCAGTACTGAGCCTGAAAAGCGTTTCTAACCCCACTTACAAGTAAAACTAGCTAAAATGTGCCTGGCTGCTATTCACTGAAAAGCTCATTCTGCGTATATTTTTGGCATACATTTGCTTCTGCCGGGTCAGCTGAGCAGCGAAGTTCTACTTAACTACCTCCTATCAGGAGAGACCTCAGAGCTGCATCTTTTGAACCCAGTACTGAGCCTGAAAAGCATTTCCAACCCCACTTACAAGTAAAACTAGCTAAAATGTGCCTGGCTGCTATTCACTGAAAAGCTCATTCTGCGTACATTTTTGGCATACGTTTGCTCCTGCCGGGTCAGCTAAGCAGCGAAGTTCTACTTAACTACCTCCTATCAGGGGAGACTTCAGAGCTGCATCTTTTGAGCCCAGTACTGAGCCTGAAAAGCGTTTCCAACCCCACTTACAAGTAAAACTAGCTAAAATGTGCCTGGCTGCTCTTCGCTGAAAAGCTCATTCTGCGTACATTTTTGGCATACGTTTGCTCCTGCCGGGTCAGCTGAGCAGCGAATTTCTATTAACCACCTGCTATCATGAGAGACCTCAGGGCTGCATGTTTTGAGCCCAGTACTGATCCTGAAAAGCGTTTACAACCCCACTTACAAGTAAAACTAGCTAAAATGTGCCTGGCTGCTATATTCATTGAAAAGCTCATTCTGCGTAAATTTTGGCATACATTTGCTCCTGCTGGGTCAGCTGAGCAGCGAAGTTCTACTTAACTACCTCCTATCAAGAGAGACCTCAGAGCTGCCTCTTTTGAGCCCAGTACTGAGCCTGAAAAGCATTTCCAACCCCACTTACAAGTGAAACTAGCTAAAATGTGCCTGGCTGCTATATTCACTGAAAAGCTCATTCTGCGTACATTTCTGGCATACGTTTGCTCCTGCCGGGTCAGCTGAGCAGCGAAATTCTACTTAACCACCTGCTATCATCAGAGACCTCAGGGCTGCATGTTTTGAGCCCAGTACTGATCCTGAAAAGCGTTTCCAACCCCACCTACAAGTAAAACTAGCTAAAATGTTCCTGGCTGCTATTCACTGAAAAGCTCATTCTATGTACATTTTTGGCATACCTTTGCTCCTGCCGGGTTAGCTGAGCAGCGAATTTCTAGTTAACCACCTGCTATCATGAGAGACCTCAGGGCTGCATCTTTTGAGCACAGTACAGAGCCTGAAAAGCGTTTCCAACCCCACTTACAAGTAAAACTAGCTAAAATATGCCTGGCTGCTCTTCACTGAAACGCTCATTCTGCGTACATTTTTGGCACAAATTTGCTCCTGCCGGGTCAGCTGAGCAGCGAAAATCTACTTAACTACCTCCTATCAGGAGAGACTTCAGAGCTGCATCTTTTGAGCCAAGTACTGAGCCTGAAAAGCGTTTCCAACCCCACTTACAAGTAAAACTTGTTAGAATGTGCCTGGCTGCTATTCACTGAAAAGCTCATTCTGCTTACATTTTTGGCATACGTTTACTCCTGCTGGGTCAGCCAAGTGGCAAATTTCTACTTAACCACCTGCTATCATGAAAGACCTCAGGGCTGCATTTTTTGAGCACAGTACTGAGCCTGAAAAGCGTTTCCAACCCCACTTACAAGTAAAACTGGCTAAAATGTGCCTGGCTGCTATTCACTGAAAAGCTCATTCTGCGTACATTTTTGGCATACGTTTGCTCCTGCCGGGTCAGCTGAGCAGCGAAGTTCTACTTAACTACCTCCTATCATGAGAGACCTCAGAGCTGCATCTTTTGAACCCAGTACTGAGCCTGAAAAGCATTTCCAACCCCACTTACAAGTAAAACTAGCTAAAATGTGCCTGGCTGCTCTTCACTGAAAAGCTCATTCTGCTTACATTTTTTGCATACGTTTGCTCCTGCCGGGTCAGCTGAGCAGCAAATTTCTATTTAACCACCTGCTATCATGAGAGACCTCAGGGCTGCATGTTTTGAGCCCAGTACTGATCCTGAAAAGAGTTTCCAACCCCACTTACAAGTAAAACTAGCTAAAATGTGCCTGGCTGCTATTCACTGAAAAGCTCATTCTGTGTATATTTTTGGCATACATTTGCTCCTGCCGGGTCAGCTGAGCAGGGAAGTTCTACTTAACTACCTCCTATCAGGAAAGACCTCAGAGCTGCATCTTTTGAACCCAGTACTGAGCCTGAAAAGCGTTTCCAACCCCACCTACAAGTAAAACTAGCTAAAATGTGCCTGGCTGCTATTCACTGAAAAGCTCATTCTATGTACATTTTTGGCATACCTTTGCTCCTGCCGGGTTAGCTGAGCAGCGAATTTCTAGTTAACCACCTGCTATCATGAGAGACCTCAGGGCTGCATCTTTTGAGCACAGTACTGAGCCTGAAAAGCGTTTCCAACCCCACTTACAAGTAAAACTAGCTAAAATATGCCTGGCTGCTCTTCACTGAAAAGCTCATTCTGCGTACATTTTTGGCACAAATTTGCTCCTGCCGGGTCAGCTGAGCAGCGAAAATCTACTTAACTACCTCCTATCAGGAGAGACTTCAGAGCTGCATCTTTTGAGCCCAGTACTGAGCCTGAAAAGCATTTCCAACCCCACTTACAAGTAAAACTAGCTAAAATGTGCCTGGCTGCTATTCACTGAAAAGCTCATTCTGCTTACATTTTTGGCATACGTTTGCTCCAACCGAGTCAGCTGAGCAGCGAATTTCTATTTAACCACCTGCTATCAGGAGAGACCTCAGGGCTGCATCTTTTGAGCCCAGTACTGAGCCTGAAAAGCATTTCCAACCCCACTTACAAGTAAAATTAGCTAAAATGTGCCTAGCTGCTCTTCACTGCTTACATTTTTGGCATACGTTTGCTCCTACCGGGTCAGCTGAGCAGCGAATTTCTATTTAACCACCTGCTATCATGATGCAGCCTCAGGGCTGCATCTTTTGAGCCCAGTACTGAGCCTGAAAAGCGTTTCAAACCCCACTTACAAGTAAAACTTGCTAGAATGTGCCTGGCTGCTCTTCACTGAAAAGCTCATTCTGCGTACATTTTTGGCATACATTTGCTCCTGCCGGGTCAGCTGAGCAGCGAAGTTCTATTTAACCACCTGCTACCATGAGAGATCTCAGGGCTGCATCTTTTGAGCCCAGTACTGAGCCTAAAAAGCATTTCCAACCCCACTTACAAGTGAAACTAGCTAAAATGTGCCTGGCTGCTATTCACTGAAAAGCTCATTCTGCGTACATTTCTGGCATACGTTTGCTCCTGCCGGGTCAGCTGAGCAGCGAAGTTCTATTTAACCACCTGCTATCATGAGAGATCTCAGGGCTGCATCTTTTGAGCCCAGTACTGAGCCTGAAAAGCATTTCCAACCTCACTTACAAGTAAAACTAGCTAAAATGTGCCTGGCTGCTATTCACTGAAAAGCTCATTCTGCGTACATTTTTGGCACAAATTTGCTCCTGCCGGGTCAGCTGAGCAGCGAAGTTCTACTTAACTACCTCCTATCAGGAGAGACTTCAGAGCTGCATCTTTTGAGCCCAGTACTGAGCCTGAAAAGCGTTTCCAACCCCACTTACAAGTAAAACTTGCTAGAATGTGCCTGGCTGCTATTCACTGAAAAGCTCATTCTGCTTACATTTTTGGCATACGTTTGCTCCTGCCGGGTTAGCTGAGCAGCGAATTTCTATTTAACCACCTGCTATCACGAGAGACCTCAGGGCTGCATGTTTTGAGCCCAGTATTGATCCTGAAAAGCGTTTCCAAACCCACTTACAAGTAAAACTAGCTAAAATGTGCCTGGCTGCTCTTCACTGAAAAGCTCATTCTGCTTACATTTTTGGCATGCATTTGCTCCTGCCGGGTCAGCTGAGCAGCGAAGTTCTACTTAACCACCTGCTATCAGGAGAGACCTCAGGGCTGCATCTTTTGAGCCCAGTACTGAGCCTGAAAAGCATTTCCAACCCCACTTACAAGTAAAATTAGCTAAAATGTGCCTGGCTGCTCTTCACTGCTTACATTTTTGGCATACGTTTGCTCCTACCTGGTCAGCTGAGCAGCGAATTTCTATTTAACCACCTGCTATCATGATGCAGCCTCAGGGCTGCATCTTTTGAGCCCAGTACTGAGCCTGAAAAGCGTTTCAAACCCCACTTACAAGTAAAACTTGCTAGAATGTGCCTGGCTGCTCTTTACTGAAAAGCTCATTCTGCGTACATTTTGGGCATACGTTTGCTCCTACCGGGTCAGCTGAGCAGCAAATTTCTATTTAACCACCTGCTATCATGAGAGACCTCAGGGCTGCATGTTTTGAGCCCAGTACTGATCCTGAAAAGCGTTTCCAACCCCACTTACAAGTAGAACTAGCTAAAATGTGCCTGGCTTCTATATTCACTGAAAAGCTCATTCTGCGTACATTTTTGGCATACATTTGCTCCTGCCGGGTCAGCTGAGCAGCGAAGTTCTATTTAACCACCTGCTATCATGAGAGATCTCAGGGCTGCATCTTTTGAGCCCAGTACTGAGCCTGAAAAGCATTTCCAACCTCACTTACAAGTAAAACTAGCTAAAATGTTCCTGGCTGCTATTCACTGAAAAGCTCATTCTGCGTACATTTTTGGCACAAATTTGCTCCTGCCGGGTCAGCTGAGCAGCGAAGTTCTACTTAACTACCTCCTATCAGGAGAGACTTCAGAGCTGCATCTTTTGAGCCCAGTACTGAGCCTGAAAAGCGTTTCCAACCCCACTTACAAGTAAAACTTGCTAGAATGTGCCTGGCTGCTATTCACTGAAAAGCTCATTCTGCTTACATTTTTTGCATACGTTTGCTCCTGCCGGGTTAGCTGAGCAGCGAATTTCTATTTAACCACCTGCTATCATGAGAGACCTCAGGGCTGCATGTTTTGAGCCCAGTAATGATCCTGAAAAGTGTTTCCAAACCCACTTACAAGTAAAACTAGCTAAAATGTGCCTGGCTGCTATTCACTGAAAAGCTCATTCTGTGTACATTTTTGGCACACGTTTACTCCTGCTGGGTCAGCCAAGTGGCAAATTTCTACTTAACCACCTGCTATCATGAAATACCTCAGTGCTGCATTTTTTGAGCGCAGTACTGAGCCTGAAAAGCGTTTCCAACCCCACTTACAAGTAAAACTAGCTAAAATGTGCCTGGCTGCTATATTCACTGAAAAGCTCATTCTGCGGACATTTCTGGCATACGTTTGCTCCTGCCGGGTCAGCTGAGCAGCGAAGTTCTATTTAACCATCTGCTATCATGAGAGACCTCAGGGCTGCATGTTTTGAGCCCAGTACTGATCCTGAAAAGAGTTTCCAACCCCACTTATTAGTAAAACTAGCTAAAATGTGCCTGGCTGCTATTCACTGAAAAGCTCATTCTGTGTACATTTTTGACATATGTTTGCCCCTACCGGGTCAGCTGAGCAGCGAATTTCTATTTAACCACCTGCTATCATGAAAGACCTCAGGGCTGCATTTTTTGAGCGCAGTACTGAGCCTGAAAAGCGTTTCCAACCCCACTTACAAGTAAAACTAGCTAAAATGTGCCTGGCTGCTATATTCACTGAAAAGCTCATTCTGCGGACATTTCTGGCATACATTTGCTCCTGCCGGGTCAGCTGAGCAGCGAAGTTCTATTTAACCACCTGCTATCATGAGAGATCTCAGGGCTGCATCTTTTGAGCCCAGTACTGAGCCTGAAAAGCATTTCCAACCTCACTTACAAGTAAAACTAGCTAAAATGTTCCTGGCTGCTATTCACTGAAAAGCTCATTCTGCGTACATTTTTGGCACAAATTTGCTCCTGCCGGGTCAGCTGAGCAGCGAAGTTCTACTTAACTACCTCCTATCAGGAGAGACTTCAGAGCTGCATCTTTTGAGCCCAGTACTGAGCCTGAAAAGCGTTTCCAACCCCACTTACAAGTAAAACTTGCTAGAATGTGCCTGGCTGCTATTCACTGAAAAGCTCATTCTGCTTACATTTTTGGCATACGTTTGCTCCTGCCGGGTTAGCTGAGCAGCGAATTTCTATTTAACCACCTGCTATCATGAGAGACCTCAGGGCTGCATGTTTTGAGCCCAGTAATGATCCTGAAAAGTGTTTCCAAACCCACTTACAAGTAAAACTAGCTAAAATGTGCCTGGCTGCTATTCACTGAAAAGCTCATTCTGTGTACATTTTTGGCATACGTTTACTCCTGCTGGGTTAGCCAAGTGGCAAATTTCTACTTAACCACCTGCTATCATGAAAGACCTCAGGGCTGCATTTTTTGAGCGCAGTACTGAGCCTGAAAAGCGTTTCCAACCCCACTTACAAGTAAAACTAGCTAAAATGTGCCTGGCTGCTATATTCACTGAAAAGCTCATTCTGCGGACATTTCTGGCATACGTTTGCTCCTGCCGGGTCAGCTGAGCAGCGAAGTTCTATTTAACCATCTGCTATCATGAGAGACCTCAGGGCTGCATGTTTTGAGCCCAGTACTGATCCTGAAAAGAGTTTCCAACCCCACTTATTAGTAAAACTAGCTAAAATGTGCCTGGCTGCTATTCACTGAAAAGCTCATTCTGTGTACATTTTTGGCATACGTTTGCTCCTGCTGGGTCAGCCAAGTGGCAAATTTCTACTTAACCACCTGCTATCATGAGAGACCTCAGGGCTGCATCTTTTGAGCCCAGTACTGAGCCTGAAAAGCGTTTCTAACCCCACTTACAAGTAAAACTAGCTAAAATGTGCCTGGCTGCTATTCACTGAAAAGCTCATTCTGCGTATATTTTTGGCATACATTTGCTTCTGCCGGGTCAGCTGAGCAGCGAAGTTCTACTTAACTACCTCCTATCAGGAGAGACCTCAGAGCTGCATCTTTTGAACCCAGTACTGAGCCTGAAAAGCATTTCCAACCCCACTTACAAGTAAAACTAGCTAAAATGTGCCTGGCTGCTATTCACTGAAAAGCTCATTCTGCGTACATTTTTGGCATACGTTTGCTCCTGCCGGGTCAGCTAAGCAGCGAAGTTCTACTTAACTACCTCCTATCAGGGGAGACTTCAGAGCTGCATCTTTTGAGCCCAGTACTGAGCCTGAAAAGCGTTTCCAACCCCACTTACAAGTAAAACTAGCTAAAATGTGCCTGGCTGCTCTTCGCTGAAAAGCTCATTCTGCGTACATTTTTGGCATACGTTTGCTCCTGCCGGGTCAGCTGAGCAGCGAATTTCTATTAACCACCTGCTATCATGAGAGACCTCAGGGCTGCATGTTTTGAGCCCAGTACTGATCCTGAAAAGCGTTTACAACCCCACTTACAAGTAAAACTAGCTAAAATGTGCCTGGCTGCTATATTCATTGAAAAGCTCATTCTGCGTAAATTTTGGCATACATTTGCTCCTGCTGGGTCAGCTGAGCAGCGAAGTTCTACTTAACTACCTCCTATCAAGAGAGACCTCAGAGCTGCCTCTTTTGAGCCCAGTACTGAGCCTGAAAAGCATTTCCAACCCCACTTACAAGTGAAACTAGCTAAAATGTGCCTGGCTGCTATATTCACTGAAAAGCTCATTCTGCGTACATTTCTGGCATACGTTTGCTCCTGCCGGGTCAGCTGAGCAGCGAAATTCTACTTAACCACCTGCTATCATCAGAGACCTCAGGGCTGCATGTTTTGAGCCCAGTACTGATCCTGAAAAGCGTTTCCAACCCCACCTACAAGTAAAACTAGCTAAAATGTTCCTGGCTGCTATTCACTGAAAAGCTCATTCTATGTACATTTTTGGCATACCTTTGCTCCTGCCGGGTTAGCTGAGCAGCGAATTTCTAGTTAACCACCTGCTATCATGAGAGACCTCAGGGCTGCATCTTTTGAGCACAGTACAGAGCCTGAAAAGCGTTTCCAACCCCACTTACAAGTAAAACTAGCTAAAATATGCCTGGCTGCTCTTCACTGAAACGCTCATTCTGCGTACATTTTTGGCACAAATTTGCTCCTGCCGGGTCAGCTGAGCAGCGAAAATCTACTTAACTACCTCCTATCAGGAGAGACTTCAGAGCTGCATCTTTTGAGCCAAGTACTGAGCCTGAAAAGCGTTTCCAACCCCACTTACAAGTAAAACTTGTTAGAATGTGCCTGGCTGCTATTCACTGAAAAGCTCATTCTGCTTACATTTTTGGCATACGTTTACTCCTGCTGGGTCAGCCAAGTGGCAAATTTCTACTTAACCACCTGCTATCATGAAAGACCTCAGGGCTGCATTTTTTGAGCACAGTACTGAGCCTGAAAAGCGTTTCCAACCCCACTTACAAGTAAAACTGGCTAAAATGTGCCTGGCTGCTATTCACTGAAAAGCTCATTCTGCGTACATTTTTGGCATACGTTTGCTCCTGCCGGGTCAGCTGAGCAGCGAAGTTCTACTTAACTACCTCCTATCATGAGAGACCTCAGAGCTGCATCTTTTGAACCCAGTACTGAGCCTGAAAAGCATTTCCAACCCCACTTACAAGTAAAACTAGCTAAAATGTGCCTGGCTGCTCTTCACTGAAAAGCTCATTCTGCTTACATTTTTTGCATACGTTTGCTCCTGCCGGGTCAGCTGAGCAGCAAATTTCTATTTAACCACCTGCTATCATGAGAGACCTCAGGGCTGCATGTTTTGAGCCCAGTACTGATCCTGAAAAGAGTTTCCAACCCCACTTACAAGTAAAACTAGCTAAAATGTGCCTGGCTGCTATTCACTGAAAAGCTCATTCTGTGTACATTTTTGGCATACGTTTGCTCCTGCTGGGTCAGCCAAGTGGCAAATTTCTACTTAACCACCTGCTATCATGAGAGACCTCAGGGCTGCATGTTTTGAGCCCAGTACTGATCCTGAAAAGAGTTTCCAACCCCACTTACAAGTAAAACTAGCTAAAATGTGCCTGGCTGCTATTCACTGAAAAGCTCATTCTGTGTACATTTTTGGCATACGTTTGCTCCTGCTGGGTCAGCCAAGTGGCAAATTTATACTTAACCACCTGCTATCATGAGAGACCTCAGGGCTGCATTTTTTGAGCCCAGTACTGAGCCTGAAAAGCGTTTCTAACCCCACTTACAAGTAAAACTAGCTAAAATGTGCCTGGCTGCTATTCACTGAAAAGCTCATTCTGCGTATATTTTTGGCATACATTTGCTCCTGCCGGGTCAGCTGAGCAGGGAAGTTCTACTTAACTACCTCCTATCAGGAAAGACCTCAGAGCTGCATCTTTTGAACCCAGTACTGAGCCTGAAAAGCGTTTCCAACCCCACCTACAAGTAAAACTAGCTAAAATGTGCCTGGCTGCTATTCACTGAAAAGCTCATTCTGCTTACATTTTTGGCATACGTTTGCTCCAACCGAGTCAGCTGAGCAGCGAATTTCTATTTAACCACCTGCTATCAGGAGAGACCTCAGGGCTGCATCTTTTGAGCCCAGTACTGAGCCTGAAAAGCATTTCCAACCCCACTTACAAGTAAAATTAGCTAAAATGTGCCTAGCTGCTCTTCACTGCTTACATTTTTGGCATACGTTTGCTCCTACCGGGTCAGCTGAGCAGCGAATTTCTATTTAACCACCTGCTATCATGATGCAGCCTCAGGGCAGCATCTTTTGAGCCCAGTACTGAGCCTGAAAAGCGTTTCAAACCCCACTTACAAGTAAAACTTGCTAGAATGTGCCTGGCTGCTCTTCACTGAAAAGCTCATTCTGCGTACATTTTTGGCATACATTTGCTCCTGCCGGGTCAGCTGAGCAGCGAAGTTCTATTTAACCACCTGCTACCATGAGAGATCTCAGGGCTGCATCTTTTGAGCCCAGTACTGAGCCTAAAAAGCATTTCCAACCCCACTTACAAGTGAAACTAGCTAAAATGTGCCTGGCTGCTATTCACTGAAAAGCTCATTCTGCGTACATTTCTGGCATACGTTTGCTCCTGCCGGGTCAGCTGAGCAGCGAAGTTCTATTTAACCACCTGCTATCATGAGAGATCTCAGGGCTGCATCTTTTGAGCCCAGTACTGAGCCTGAAAAGCATTTCCAACCTCACTTACAAGTAAAACTAGCTAAAATGTGCCTGGCTGCTATTCACTGAAAAGCTCATTCTGCGTACATTTTTGGCACAAATTTGCTCCTGCCGGGTCAGCTGAGCAGCGAAGTTCTACTTAACTACCTCCTATCAGGAGAGACTTCAGAGCTGCATCTTTTGAGCCCAGTACTGAGCCTGAAAAGCGTTTCCAACCCCACTTACAAGTAAAACTTGCTAGAATGTGCCTGGCTGCTATTCACTGAAAAGCTCATTCTGCTTACATTTTTGGCATACGTTTGCTCCTGCCGGGTTAGCTGAGCAGCGAATTTCTATTTAACCACCTGCTATCACGAGAGACCTCAGGGCTGCATGTTTTGAGCCCAGTATTGATCCTGAAAAGCGTTTCCAAACCCACTTACAAGTAAAACTAGCTAAAATGTGCCTGGCTACTATTCACTGAAAAGCTCATTCTGTGTACATTTTTGGCATACGTTTACTCCTGCTGGGTCAGCCAAGTGGCAAATTTCTACTTAACCACCTGCTATCATGAAAGACCTCAGGGCTGCATTTTTTGAGCACAGTACTGAGCCTGAAAAGCGTTTCCAACCCCACTTACAAGTAAAACTGGCTAAAATGTGCCTGGCTGCTATTCACTGAAAAGCTCATTCTGCGTACATTTTTGGCATACGTTTGCTCCTGCCGGGTCAGCTGAGCAGCGAAGTTCTACTTAACTACCTCCTATCATGAGAGACCTCAGAGCTGCATCTTTTGAACCCAGTACTGAGCCTGAAAAGCATTTCCAACCCCACTTACAAGTAAAACTAGCTAAAATGTGCCTGGCTGCTCTTCACTGAAAAGCTCATTCTGCTTACATTTTTTGCATACGTTTGCTCCTGCCGGGTCAGCTGAGCAGCAAATTTCTATTTAACCACCTGCTATCATGAGAGACCTCAGGGCTGCATGTTTTGAGCCCAGTACTGATCCTGAAAAGAGTTTCCAACCCCACTTACAAGTAAAACTAGCTAAAATGTGCCTGGCTGCTATTCACTGAAAAGCTCATTCTGTGTACATTTTTGGCATACGTTTGCTCCTGCCGGGTCAGCTGAGCAGCGAATTTCTATTTATCCACCTGCTATCATGAGAGACCTCAGGGCTGCATGTTTTGAGCCCAGTACTGATCCTGAAAAGCGTTTCCAACCCCACTTACAAGTAAAACTAGCTAAAATGTGCCTGGCTGCTATATTCACTGAAAAGCTCATTCTGCGTACATTTCTGGCATACGTTTGCTCCTGCCGGGTCAGCTGAGCAGCGAAGTTCTATTTAACCACCTGCTATCATGAGAGACCTCAGGGCTGCATGTTTTGAGCCCAGTACTGATCCTGAAAAGCGTTTCCAACCCCACTTACAAGTAAAACTTGCTAGAATGTGCCTGGCTGCTCTTTACTGAAAAGCTCATTACATTTTTGGCATACGTTTGCTCCTACCGGGTCAGCTGAGCAGCAAATTTCTATTTAACCACCTGCTATCATGAGAGACCTCAGGGCTGCATGTTTTGAGCCCAGTACTGATCCTGAAAAGCGTTTCCAACCCCACTTACAAGTAAAACTAGCTAAAATGTGCCTGGCTGCTATATTCACTGAAAAGCTCATTCTGCGTACATTTTTGGCATACATTTGCTCCTGCCGGGTCAGCTGAGCAGCGAAGTTCTACTTAACTACCTCCTATCAGGAGAGACCTCAGAGCTGCATCTTTTGAGCCCAGTACTGAGCCTGAAAAGCATTTCCAACCCCACTTACAAGTGAAACTAGCTAAAATGTGCCTGGCTGCTATATTCACTGAAAAGCTCATTCTGCGTACATTTCTGGCATACGTTTGCTCCTGCCGGGTCAGCTGAGCAGCGAAGTTCTACTTAACTACCTCCTATCAGGAGAGACCTCAGAGCTGCATCTTTTGAGCCCAGTACTGAGCCTGAAAAGCATTTCCAACCTCACTTACAAGTAAAACTAGCTAAAATGTGCCTGGCTGCTATTCACTGAAAAGCTCATTCTGCGTACATTTTTGGCACAAATTTGCTCCTGCCGGGTCAGCTGAGCAGCGAAGTTCTACTTAACTACCTCCTATCAGGAGAGACTTCAGAGCTGCATCTTTTGAGCCCAGTACTGAGCCTGAAAAGCATTTCCAACCCCACTTACAGGTAAAACTAGCTAAAATGTGCCTGGCTGCTATTCACTGAAAAGCTCATTCTGCTTACATTTTTGACATATGTTTGCCCCTACCGGGTCAGCTGAGCAGCGAATTTCTATTTAACCACCTGCTATCATGAGAGACCTCCGGGCTGCATGTTTTGAGCCCAGTACTGAGCCTGAAAAGCATTTCCAACCCCACTTACAGGTAAAACTAGCTAAAATGTGCCTGGCTGCTATTCACTGAAAAGCTCATTCTGCTTACATTTTTGACATATGTTTGCCCCTACCGGGTCAGCTGAGCAGCGAATTTCTATTTAACCACCTGCTATCATGAGAGACCTCCGGGCTGCATGTTTTGAGCCCAGTACTGAGCCTGAAAAGCGTTTCCAACCCCACTTACAAGTAAAACTAGCTAAAATGTGCCTGGCTGCTCTTCACTGAAAAGCTCATTCTGCGTACATTTTTGACATACGTTTGCTCCTGCCGGGTCAGCTGAGCAGCGAATTTCTATTTAACCACCTGCTATCACGAGAGACCTCAGGGCTACATGTTTTGAGCCCAGTACTGATCCTGAAAAGCGTTTCCAACCCCACTTACAAGTAAAACTAGCTAAAATGTGCCTGGCTGCTATTCACTGAAAAGCTCATTCTGTGTACATTTTTGGCATACGTTTACTCCTGCTGGGTCAGCCAAGTGACAAATTTCTACTTAACCACCTGCTATCATGAAAGACCTCAGGGCTGCATTTTTTGAGCGCAGTACTGAGCCTGAAAAGCGTTTCCAACCCCACTTACAAGTAAAACTAGCTAAAATGTGCCTGGCTGCTTACTGAAAAGCTCATTCTGCGTACATTTTTGGCATACGTTTGCTCCTGCCAGGTCAGCTGAGCAGCGAATTTCTATTTAACCACCTGCTATCATGAGAGACCTCAGGGCTGCATGTTTTGAGCCCAGTACTGAGCCTGAAAAGTGTTTCCAACCCCACTTACAAGTACAACTAGCTAAAATGTGCCTGGCTGCTATATTCACTGACAAGCTCATTCTGCGTACATTTCTGGCATACGTTTGCTCCTGCCGGGTCAGCTGAGCAGCGAAATTCTACTTAACCACCTGCTATCATGAGATACCTCAGGGCTGCATGTTTTGAGCCCAGTACTGATCCTGAAAAGCGTTTCCAACCCCACTTACAAGTAAAACTAGCTAAAATGTGCCTGGCTGCTATTCACTGAAAAGCTCATTCTGTGTACATTTTTGGCATACATTTGCTCCTGCTGGGTCAACCAATTGGCAAATTTCTACTTAACCACCTGCTATCATGAGAGACCTCAGGGCTGCATGTTTTGAGCCCAGTACTGATCCTGAAAAGCGTTTCCAACCCTACTTACAAGTAAAACTTGCTAGAATGTGCCTGGCTGCTCTTTACGGAAAAGCTCATTCTGCGTACATTTTTGGCATACATTTGCTCCTGCCGGGTCAGCTGAGCAGCGAAGTTCTATTTAACCACCTGCTATCATGAGAGACCTCAGGGCTGCATCTTTTGAGCCCAGTACTGAGCTTGAAAAGCATTTCCAACCTCACTTACAAGTATAGCTAAAATGTGTCTGTGCTATTCACTGAAAAGCTCATTCTGCGTACATTTTTGGCATACGTTAGCTCCTGCCGGGTCAGCTGAGCAGCGAAGTTCTACTTACCTACCTCCTATCAGGAGAGACCTCATAGCTGCATCTTTTGAGCCCAGTACTGAGCCTGAAAAGCATTTCCAACCCCACTTACAAGTAAAACTAGCTAAAATGTGCCTGGCTGCTATTCACTGAAAAGCTCATTCTGCTTAACATTTTTGACATACGTTTGCTCCTACCGGGTCAGCTGAGGAGCGAATTTCTATTTAACCACCTGCTATCATGAGAGACCTCAGGGCTGCATGTTTTGAGCCCAGTACTGAGCCTGAAAAGCGTTCCCAACCCCACTTACAAGTAAAACTAGCTAAAATGTGCCTGGCTGCTCTTCATTGAAAAGCTCATTCTGCGTACATTTTTGGCATACGTTTGTCCTGCCGGGTCAGCTGAGCAACGAATTTCTATTTAACCACCTGCTATCATGAGAGACCTCAGGGCTGCATGTTTTGAGCCCAGTACTGATCCTGAAAAGCGTTTCCAACCCCACTTACAAGTAAAACTAGCTAAAATGTGCCTGGCTGCCATTCACTGAAAAGCTCATTCTGTGTACATTTTTGGCATACGTTTGCGACTGCTGGGTCAGCTGAGCAGCGAATTTCTATGTAACCACCTGCTATCATGAGAGACCTCAGGGCTGCATCTTTTGAGCGCAGTACTGAGCCTGAAAAGCGTTTCCAACCCCACTTACAAGTAAAACTAGCTAAAATGTGCCTGGCTGCTCTTCACTGAAAAGCTCATTCTGCGTTCATTTTTGGCATACGTTTGCTCCTGCCGGGTTAGCTGAGCAGCGAATTTCTAGTTAACCACCTGCTATCATGAGAGACCTCAGGGCTGCATCTTTTGAGCACAGTACTGAGCCTGAAAAGCGTTTCCAACCCCACTTACAAGCAAAACTAGCTAAAATGTGCCTGGCTGCTATTCACTGAAAAGCTCATTCTGTGTACATTTTTGGCATACGTTTGCTCCTGCTGGGTCAGCCAAGTGGCAAATTTCTACTTAACCACCTGCTATCATGAGAGACCTCAGGGCTGCATTTTTTGAGCCCAGTACTGAGCCTAAAAAGCGTTTCTAACCCCACTTACAAGTAAAACTAGCTAAAATGTGCCTGGCTGCTATTCACTGAAAAGCTCATTCTGCGTATATTTTTGGCATACATTTGCTCCTGCCGGGTCAGCTGAGCAGCGAAGTTCTACTTAACTACCTCCTATCAGGAGAGACCTCATAGCTGCATCTTTTGAACCCAGTACTGAGCCTGAAAAGCATTTCCAACCCCACTTACAAGTAAAACTAGCTAAAATGTGCCTGGCTGCTATTCACTGAAAAGCTCATTCTGCTTACATTTTTGGCATACGTTTGCTCCAACCGAGTCAGCTGAGCAGCGAATTTCTATTTAACCACCTGCTATCATGAGAGACCTCAGGGCTGCATCTTTTGAGCACAGTACTGATCCTGAAAAGCGTTTCCAACCCCACTTACAAGTAAAACTAGCTAAAATGTGCCTGGCTGCTCTTCACTTAAAAGCTCATTCTGCTTACATTTTTGGCATGCATTTGCTCCTGCCGGGTCAGCTGAGCAGCGAAGTTCTACTTAACCACCTGCTATCAGGAGAGACCTCAGGGCTGCATCTTTTGAGCCCAGTACTGAGCCTGAAAAGCATTTCCAACCCCACTTACAAGTAAAATTAGCTAAAATGTGCCTGGCTGCTCTTCACTGCTTACATTTTTGGCATACGTTTGCTCCTACCGGGTCAGCTGAGCAGCGAATTTCTATTTAACCACCTGCTATCATGATGCAGCCTCAGGGCTGCATCTTTTGAGCCCAGTACTGAGCCTGAAAAGCGTTTCAAACCCCACTTACAAGTAAAACTTGCTAGAATGTGCTTGGCTGTTCTTTACTGAAAAGCTCATTCTGCGTACATTTTTGGCATACGTTTGCTCCTACCGGGTCAGCTGAGCAGCAAATTTCTATTTAACCACCTGCTATCATGAGAGACCTCAGGGCTGCATGTTTTGAGCCCAGTACTGATCCTGAAAAGCGTTTCCAACCCCACTTACAAGTAAAACTAGCTAAAATGTGCCTGGCTTCTATATTCACTGAAAAGCTCATTCTGCGTACATTTTTGGCATACATTTGCTCCTGCCGGGTCAGCTGAGCAGCGAAGTTCTATTTAACCACCTGCTATCATGAGAGATCTCAGGGCTGCATCTTTTGAGCCCAGTACTGAGCCTGAAAAGCATTTCCAACCTCACTTACAAGTAAAACTAGCTAAAATGTTCCTGGCTGCTATTCACTGAAAAGCTCATTCTGCGTACATTTTTGGCACAAATTTGCTCCTGCCGGGTCAGCTGAGCAGCGAAGTTCTACTTAACTACCTCCTATCAGGAGAGACTTCAGAGCTGCATCTTTTGAGCCCAGTACTGAGCCTGAAAAGCGTTTCCAACCCCACTTACAAGTAAAACTTGCTAGAATGTGCCTGGCTGCTATTCACTGAAAAGCTCATTCTGCTTACATTTTTGGCATACGTTTGCTCCTGCCGGGTTAGCTGAGCAGCGAATTTCTATTTAACCACCTGCTATCATGAGAGACCTCAGGGCTGCATGTTTTGAGCCCAGTAATGATCCTGAAAAGCGTTTCCAAACCCACTTACAAGTAAAACTAGCTAAAATGTGCCTGGCTGCTATTCACTGAAAAGCTCATTCTGTGTACATTTTTGGCATACGTTTGCTCCTGCCGGGTCAGCTGAGCAGCGAAGTTCTATTTAACCATCTGCTATCATGAGAGACCTCAGGGCTGCATGTTTTGAGCCCAGTACTGATCCTGAAAAGAGTTTCCAACCCCACTTATTAGTAAAACTAGCTAAAATGTGCCTGGCTGCTATTCACTGAAAAGCTCATTCTGTGTACCTTTTTGGCATACGTTTGCTCCTGCTGGGTCAGCCAAGTGGCAAATTTCTACTTAACCACCTGCTATCATGAGAGACCTCAGGGCTGCATCTTTTGAGCCCAGTACTGAGCCTGAAAAGCGTTTCTAACCCCACTTACAAGTAAAACTAGCTAAAATGTGCCTGGCTGCTATTCACTGAAAAGCTCATTCTGCGTATATTTTTGGCATACATTTGCTTCTGCCGGGTCAGCTGAGCAGCGAAGTTCTACTTAACTACCTCCTATCAGGAGAGACCTCAGAGCTGCATCTTTTGAACCCAGTACTGAGCCTGAAAAGCATTTCCAACCCCACTTACAAGAAAAACTAGCTAAAATGTGCCTGGCTGCTATTCACTGAAAAGCTCATTCTGCGTACATTTTTGGCATACGTTTGCTCCTGCCGGGTCAGCTAAGCAGCGAAGTTCTACTTAACTACCTCCTATCAGGAGAGACTTCAGAGCTGCATCTTTTGAGCCCAGTACTGAGCCTGAAAAGCGTTTCCAACCCCACTTACAAGTAAAACTAGCTAAAATGTGCCTGGCTGCTCTTCGCTGAAAAGCTCATTCTGCGTACATTTTTGGCATACGTTTGCTCCTGCCGGGTCAGCTGAGCAGCGAATTTCTATTAACCACCTGCTATCATGAGAGACCTCAGGGCTGCATGTTTTGAGCCCAGTACTGATCCTGAAAAGCGTTTACAACCCCACTTACAAGTAAAACTAGCTAAAATGTGCCTGGCTGCTATATTCATTGAAAAGCTCATTCTGCGTAAATTTTGGCAAAATTTGCTCCTGCTGGGTCAGCTGAGCAGCGAAGTTCTACTTAACTACCTCCTATCAAGAGAGACCTCAGAGCTGCCTCTTTTGAGCCCAGTACTGAGCCTGAAAAGCATTTCCAACCCCACTTACAAGTGAAACTAGCTAAAATGTGCCTGGCTGCTATATTCACTGAAAAGCTCATTCTGCGTACATTTCTGGCATACGTTTGCTCCTGCCGGGTCAGCTGAGCAGCGAAATTCTACTTAACCACCTGCTATCATCAGAGACCTCAGGGCTGCATGTTTTGAGCCCAGTACTGATCCTGAAAAGCGTTTCCAACCCCACCTACAAGTAAAACTAGCTAAAATGTTCCTGGCTGCTATTCACTGAAAAGCTCATTCTATGTACATTTTTGGCATACCTTTGCTCCTGCCGGGTTAGCTGAGCAGCGAATTTCTAGTTAACCACCTGCTATCATGAGAGACCTCAGGGCTGCATCTTTTGAGCACAGTACTGAGCCTGAAAAGCGTTTCCAACCCCACTTACAAGTAAAACTAGCTAAAATATGCCTGGCTGCTCTTCACTGAAAAGCTCATTCTGCGTACATTTTTGGCACAAATTTGCTCCTGCCGGGTCAGCTGAGCAGCGAAAATCTACTTAACTACCTCCTATCAGGAGAGACTTCAGAGCTGCATCTTTTGAGCCCAGTACTGAGCCTGAAAAGCGTTTCCAACCCCACTTACAAGTAAAACTTGCTAGAATGTGCCTGGCTGCTATTCACTGAAAAGCTCATTCTGCTTACATTTTTGGCATACGTTTACTCCTGCTGGGTCAGCCAAGTGGCAAATTTCTACTTAACCACCTGCTATCATGAAAGATCTCACAGGGCTGCATTTTTTGAGCGCAGTACTGAGCCTGAAAAGCGTTTCCAACCCCACTTACAAGTAAAACTAGCTAAAATGTGCCTGGCTGCTATTCACTGAAAAGCTCATTCTGCGTACATTTTTGGCATACGTTTGCTCCTGCCGGGTCAGCTGAGCAGCGAAGTTCTACTTAACTACCTCCTATCACAAGAGACCTCAGAGCTGCATCTTTTGAACCCAGTACTGAGCCTGAAAAGCATTTCTAACCCCACTTACAAGTAAAACTAGCTAAAATGTGCCTGGCTGCTCTTCACTGAAAAGCTCATTCTGCTTACATTTTTTGCATACGTTTGCTCCTGCCGGGTCAGCTGAGCAGCAAATTTCTATTTAACCACCTGCTATCATGAGAGACCTCAGGGCTGCATGTTTTGAGCCCAGTACTGATCCTGAAAAGAGTTTCCAACCCCACTTACAAGTAAAACTAGCTAAAATGTGCCTGGCTGCTATTCACTGAAAAGCTCATTCTGTGTACATTTTTGGCATACGTTTGCTCCTGCTGGGTCAGCCAAGTGGCAAATTTCTACTTAACCACCTGCTATCATGAGAGACCTCAGGGCTGCATTTTTTGAGCCCAGTACTGAGCCTGAAAAGCGTTTCTAACCCCACTTACAAGTAAAACTAGCTAAAATGTGCCTGGCTGCTCTTCACTGAAAATCTCATTCTGCGTACATTTTTGGCACAAATTTGCTCCTGCCGGGTCAGCTGAGCAGCGAAGTTCTACTTAACTACCTCCTATCATGAGAGACCTCAGGGCTGCATTTTTTGAGCCCAGTACTGAGCCTGAAAAGCGTTTCTAACCCCACTTACAAGTAAAACTAGCTAAAATGTGCCTGGCTGCTCTTCACTGGAAAGCTCATTCTGCGTACATTTTTGGCATACATTTGCTCCTGCCGGGTCAGCTGAGCAGCGAAGTTCTATTTAACCACCTGCTACCATGAGAGATCTCAGGGCTGCATCTTTTGAGCCCAGTACTGAGCCTAAAAAGCATTTCCAAACCCACTTACAAGTGAAACTAGCTAAAATGTGCCTGGCTGCTATATTCACTGAAAAGCTCATTCTGCGTACATTTCTGGCATACGTTTGCTCCTGCCGGGTCAGCTGAGCAGCGAAGTTCTATTTAACCACCTGCTATCATGAGAGATCTCAGGGCTGCATCTTTTGAGCCCAGTACTGAGCCTGAAAAGCATTTCCAACCTCACTTACAAGTAAAACTAGCTAAAATGTGCCTGGCTGCTATTCACTGAAAAGCTCATTCTGCGTACATTTTTGGCACAAATTTGCTCCTGCCGGGTCAGCTGAGCAGCGAAGTTCTACTTAACTACCTCCTATCAGGAGAGACTTCAGAGCTGCATCTTTTGAGCCCAGTACTGAGCCTGAAAAGCGTTTCCAACCCCACTTACAAGTAAAACTTGCTAGAATGTGCCTGGCTGCTATTCACTGAAAAGCTCATTCTGCTTACATTTTTGGCATACGTTTGCTCCTGCCGGGTTAGCTGAGCAGCGAATTTCTATTTAACCACCTGCTATCATGAGAGACCTCAGGGCTGCATGTTTTGAGCACAGTAATGATCCTGAAAAGCGTTTCCAAACCCACTTACAAGTAAAACTAGCTAAAATGTGCCTGGCTACTATTCACTGAAAAGCTCATTCTGCGTACATTTTTGGCATACGTTTACTCCTGCTGGGTCAGCTGAGCAGCGAATTTCTATTTAACCACCTGCTATCATGAGAGACCTCAGGGCTGCATCTTTTGAGCCCAGTACTGAGCCTGAAAAGCGTTTCAAACCCCACTTACAAGTAAAACTAGCTAAAATGTGCCTGGCTGCTATTCACTGAAAAGCTCATTCTGCTTACATTTTTGGCATACGTTTGCTGCTACCGGGTCAGCTGAGCAGCAAATTTCTATTTAACCACCTGCTATCATGAGATACCTCAGGGCTGCATCTTTTGAGCCCAGTACTGAGCCTGAAAAGCATTTCCAACCTCACTTACAAGTATAGCTAAAATGTGTCTGTGCTATTCACTGAAAAGCTCATTCTGCGTACATTTTTGGCATACGTTCGCTCCTGCCGGGTCAGCTGAGCAGCGAAGTTCTACTTACCTACCTCCTATCAGGAGAGACCTCATAGCTGCATCTTTTGAGCCCAGTACTGAGCCTGAAAAGCATTTCCAACCCCACTTACAAGTAAAACTAGCTAAAATGTGCCTGGCTGCTATTCACTGAAAAGCTCATTCTGCGTAACATTTTTGACATACGTTTGCTCCTACCGGGTCAGCTGAGGAGCGAATTTCTATTTAACCACCTGCTATCATGAGAGACCTCAGGGCTGCATGTTTTGAGCCCAATACTGAGCCTGAAAAGCGTTCCCAACCCCACTTACAAGTAAAACTAGCTAAAATGTGCCTGGCTGCTCTTCATTGAAAAGCTCATTCTGCGTACATTTTTGGCATACGTTTGTCCTGCCGGGTCAGCTGAGCAACGAATTTCTATTTAACCACCTGCTATCATGAGAGACCTCAGGGCTGCATGTTTTGAGCCCAGTACTGATCCTGAAAAGCGTTTCCAACCCCACTTACAAGTAAAACTAGCTAAAATGTGCCTGGCTGCCATTCACTGAAAAGCTCATTCTGTGTAAATTTTTGGCATACGTTTGCTCCTGCTGGGTCAGCTGAGCAGCGAATTTCTATGTAACCACCTGCTATCATGAGAGACCTCAGGGCTGCATCTTTTGAGCGCAGTACTGAGCCTGAAAAGCGTTTCCAACCCCACTTACAAGTAAAACTAGCTAAAATGTGCCTGGCTGCTCTTCACTGAAAAGCTCATTCTGCGTTCATTTTTGGCATACGTTTGCTCCTGCCGGGTTAGCTGAGCAGCGAATTTCTAGTTAACCACCTGCTATCATGAGAGACCTCAGGGCTGCATCTTTTGAGCACAGTACTGAGCCTGAAAAGCGTTTCCAACCCCACTTACAAGTAAAACTAGCTAAAATGTGCCTGGCTGCTATTCACTGAAAAGCTCATTCTGTGTACATTTTTGGCATACGTTTGCTCCTGCTGGGTCAGCCAAGTGGCAAATTTCTACTTAACCACCTGCTATCATGAGAGACCTCAGGGCTGCATTTTTTGAGCCCAGTACTGAGCCTAAAAAGCGTTTCTAACCCCACTTACAAGTAAAACTAGCTAAAATGTGCCTGGCTGCTATTCACTGAAAAGCTCATTCTGCGTATATTTTTGGCATACATTTGCTCCTGCCGGGTCAGCTGAGCAGCGAAGTTCTACTTAACTACCTCCTATCAGGAGAGACCTCAGAGCTGCATCTTTTGAACCCAGTACTGAGCCTGAAAACCATTTCCAACCCCACTTACAAGTAAAACTAGCTAAAATGTGCCTGGCTGCTATTCACTGAAAAGCTCATTCTGCTTACATTTTTGGCATACGTTTGCTCAAACCGAGTCAGCTGAGCAGCGAATTTCTATTTAACCACCTGCTATCATGAGAGACCTCAGGGTTGCATCTTTTGAGCACAGTACTGATCCTGAAAAGCGTTTCCAACCCCACTTACAAGTAAAACTAGCTAAAATGTGCCTGGCTGCTCTTCACTTAAAAGCTCATTCTGCTTACATTTTTGGCATGCATTTGCTCCAGCCGGGTCAGCTGAGCAGCGAAGTTCTACTTAACCACCTGCTATCAGGAGAGACCTCAGGGCTGCATCTTTTGAGCCCAGTACTGAGCCTGAAAAGCATTTCCAACCCCACTTACAAGTAAAATTAGCTAAAATGTGCCTTGCTGCTCTTCACTGCTTACATTTTTGGCATACGTTTGCTCCTACCGGGTCAGCTGAGCAGCGAATTTCTATTTAACCACCTGCTATCATGATGCAGCCTCAGGGCTGCATCTTTTGAGCCCAGTACTGAGCCTGAAAAGCGTTTCAAACCCCACTTACAAGTAAAACTTGCTAGAATGTGCCTGGCTGTTCTTTACTGAAAAGCTCATTCTGCGTACATTTTTGGCATACGTATGCTCCTACCGGGTCAGCTGAGCAGCAAATTTCTATTTAACCACCTGCTATCATGAGAGACCTCAGGGCTGCATGTTTTGAGCCCAGTACTGATCCTGAAAAGCGTTTCCAACCCCACTTACAAGTAAAACTAGCTAAAATGTGCCTGGCTTCTATATTCACTGAAAAGCTCATTCTGCGTACATTTTTGGCATACATTTGCTCCTGCCGGGTCAGCTGAGCAGCGAAGTTCTATTTAACCACCTGCTATCATGAGAGATCTCAGGGCTGCATCTTTTGAGCCCAGTACTGAGCCTGAAAAGCATTTCCAACCTCACTTACAAGTAAAACTAGCTAAAATGTTCCTGGCTGCTATTCACTGAAAAGCTCATTCTGCGTACATTTTTGGCACAAATTTGCTCCTGCCGGGTCAGCTGAGCAGCGAAGTTCTACTTAACTACCTCCTATCAGGAGAGACTTCAGAGCTGCATCTTTTGAGCCCAGTACTAAGCCTGAAAAGCGTTTCCAACCCCACTTACAAGTAAAACTTGCTAGAATGTGCCTGGCTGCTATTCACTGAAAAGCTCATTCTGCTTACATTTTTGGCATACGTTTGCTCCTGCCGGGTTAGCTGAGCAGCGAATTTCTATTTAACCACCTGCTATCATGAGAGACCTCAGGGCTGCATGTTTTGAGCCCAGTAATGATCCTGAAAAGCGTTTCCAAACCCACTTACAAGTAAAACTAGCTAAAATGTGCCTGGCTGCTATTCACTGAAAAGCTCATTCTGTGTTCATTTTTGGCATACGTTTGCTCCTGCCGGGTCAGCTGAGCAGCGAAGTTCTATTTAACCATCTGCTATCATGAGAGACCTCAGGGCTGCATGTTTTGAGCCCAGTACTGATCCTGAAAAGAGTTTCCAACCCCACTTATTAGTAAAACTAGCTAAAATGTGCCTGGCTGCTATTCACTGAAAAGCTCATTCTGTGTACATTTTTGGCATACGTTTGCTCCTGCTGGGTCAGCCAAGTGGCAAATTTCTACTTAACCACCTGCTATCATGAGAGACCTCAGGGCTGCATCTTTTGAGCCCAGTACTGAGCCTGAAAAGCGTTTCTAACCCCACTTACAAGTAAAACTAGCTAAAATGTGCCTGGCTGCTATTCACTGAAAAGCTCATTCTGCGTATATTTTTGGCATACATTTGCTTCTGCCGGGTCAGCTGAGCAGCGAAGTTCTACTTAACTACCTCCTATCAGGAAAGACCTCAGAGCTGCATCTTTTGAACCCAGTACTGAGCCTGAAAAGCATTTCCAACCCCACTTACAAGTAAAACTAGCTAAAATGTGCCTGGCTGCTATTCACTGAAAAGCTCATTCTGCGTACATTTTTGGCATACGTTTGCTCCTGCCGGGTCAGCTAAGCAGCGAAGTTCTACTTAACTACCTCCTATCAGGAGAGACTTCAGAGCTGCATCTTTTGAGCCCAGTACTGAGCCTGAAAAGCGTTTCCAATCCCACTTACAAGTAAAACTAGCTAAAATGTGCCTGGCTGCTCTTCGCTGAAAAGCTCATTCTGCGTACATTTTTGGCATACGTTTGCTCCTGCCGGGTCAGCTGAGCAGCGAATTTCTATTAACCACCTGCTATCATGAGAGACCTCAGGGCTGCATGTTTTGAGCCCAGTACTGATCCTGAAAAGCGTTTACAACCCCACTTACAAGTAAAACTAGCTAAAATGTGCCTGGCTGCTATATTCATTGAAAAGCTCATTATGCGTAAATTTTGGCATACATTTGCTCCTGCTGGGTCAGCTGAGCAGCGAAGTTCTACTTAACTACCTCCTATCAAGAGAGACCTCAGAGCTGCCTCTTTTGAGCCCAGTACTGAGCCTGAAAAGCATTTCCAACCCCACTTACAAGTGAAACTAGCTAAAATGTGCCTGGCTGCTATATTCACTGAAAAGCTCATTCTGCGTACATTTCTGGCATACGTTTGCTCCTGCCGGGTCAGCTGAGCAGCGAAATTCTACTTAACCACCTGCTATCATCAGAGACCTCAGGGCTGCATGTTTTGAGCCCAGTACTGATCCTGAAAAGCGTTTCCAACCCCACCTACAAGTAAAACTAGCTAAAATGTTCCTGGCTGCTATTCACTGAAAAGCTCATTCTATGTACATTTTTGGCATACCTTTGCTCCTGCCGGGTTAGCTGAGCAGCGAATTTCTAGTTAACCACCTGCTATCATGAGAGACCTCAGGGCTGCATCTTTTGAGCACAGTACTGAGCCTGAAAAGCGTTTCCAACCCCACTTACAAGTAAAACTAGCTAAAATATGCCTGGCTGCTCTTCACTGAAAAGCTCATTCTGCGTACATTTTTGGCACAAATTTGCTCCTGCCGGGTCAGCTGAGCAGCGAAAATCTACTTAACTACCTCCTATCAGGAGAGACTTCAGAGCTGCATCTTTTGAGCCCAGTACTGAGCCTGAAAAGCGTTTCCAACCCCACTTACAAGTAAAACTTGCTAGAATGTGCCTGGCTGCTATTCACTGAAAAGCTCATTCTGCTTACATTTTTGGCATACGTTTACTCCTGCTGGGTCAGCCAAGTGGCAAATTTCTACTTAACCACCTGCTATCATGAAAGATCTCACAGGGCTGCATTTTTTGAGCGCAGTACTGAGCCTGAAAAGCGTTTCCAACCCCACTTACAAGTAAAACTAGCTAAAATGTGCCTGGCTGCTATTCACTGAAAAGCTCATTCTGCGTACATTTTTGGCATACGTTTGCTCCTGCCGGGTCAGCTGAGCAGCAAATTTCTATTTAATCATCTGCTATCATGAGAGACCTCAGGGCTGCATGTTTTGAGCCCAGTACTGATCCTGAAAAGAGTTTCCAACCCCACTTACAAGTAAAACTAGCTAAAATGTGCCTGGCTGCTATTCACTGAAAAGCTCATTCTGTGTACATTTTTGGCATACGTTTGCTCCTGCTGGGTCAGCCAAGAGGCAAATTTCTACTTAACCACCTGCTATCATGAGAGACCTCAGGGCTGCATTTTTTGAGCCCAGTACTGAGCCTGAAAAGCGTTTCTAACCCCACTTACAAGTAAAACTAGCTAAAATGTGCCTGGCTGCTATTCACTGAAAAGCTCATTCTGCGTATATTTTTGGCATACATTTGCTCCTGCCGGGTCAGCTGAGCAGGGAAGTTCTACTTAACTACCTCCTATCAGGAGAGACCTCAGAGCTGCATCTTTTGAACCCAGTACTGAGCCTGAAAAGCGTTTCCAACCCCACCTACAAGTAAAACTAGCTAAAATGTGCCTGGCTGCTATTCACTGAAAAGCTCATTCTATGTACATTTTTGGCATACCTTTGCTCCTGCCGGGTTAGCTGAGCAGCGAATTTCTAGTTAACCACCTGCTATCATGAGAGACCTCAGGGCTGCATCTTTTGAGCACAGTACTGAGCCTGAAAAGCGTTTCCAACCCCACTTACAAGTAAAACTAGCTAAAATATGCCTGGCTGCTCTTCACTGAAAAGCTCATTCTGCGTACATTTTTGGCACAAATTTGCTCCTGCCGGGTCAGCTGAGCAGCGAAAATCTACTTAACTACCTCCTATCAGGAGAGACTTCAGAGCTGCATCTTTTGAGCCCAGTACTGAGCCTGAAAAGCGTTTCCAACCCCACTTACAAGTAAAACTTGCTAGAATGTGCCTGGCTGCTATTCACTGAAAAGCTCATTCTGCTTACATTTTTGGCATACGTTTACTCCTGCTGGGTCAGCCAAGTGGCAAATTTCTACTTAACCACCTGCTATCATGAAAGATCTCACAGGGCTGCATTTTTTGAGCGCAGTACTGAGCCTGAAAAGCGTTTCCAACCCCACTTACAAGTAAAACTAGCTAAAATGTGCCTGGCTGCTATTCACTGAAAAGCTCATTCTGCGTACATTTTTGGCATACGTTTGCTCCTGCCGGGTCAGCTGAGCAGCGAAGTTCTACTTAACTACCTCCTATCATGAGAGACCTCAGAGCTGCATCTTTTGAACCCAGTACTGAGCCTGAAAAGCATTTCCAACCCCACTTCCAAGTAAAACTAGCTAAAATGTGCCTGGCTGCTCTTCACTGAAAAGCTCATTCTGCTTACATTTTTTGCATACGTTTGCTCCTGCCGGGTCAGCTGAGCAGCAAATTTCTATTTAACCACCTGCTATCATGAGAGACCTCAGGGCTGCATGTTTGGAGCCCAGTACTGATCCTGAAAAGCGTTTCCAACCCCACTTACAAGTAAAACTAGCTAAAATGTGCCTGGCTGCTATTCACTGAAAAGCTCATTCTGTGTACATTTTTGGCATACGTTTGCTCCTGCTGTTTCAGCCAAGTGGCAAATTTCTACTTAACCACCTGCTATCATGAGAGACCTCAGGGCTGCATTTTTTGAGCCCAGTACTGCGCCTGAAAAGCGTTTCTAACCCCACTTACAAGTAAAACTAGCTAAAATGTGCCTGGCTGCTCTTCACTGAAAAGCTCATTCTGCGTACATTTTTGGCACAAATTTGCTCCTGCCGGGTCAGCTGAGCAGCGAAGTTCTACTTAACTACCTCCTATCATGAGAGACCTCAGAGCTGCATCTTTTGAACCCAGTACTGAGCCTGAAAAGCATTTCCAACCCCACTTACAAGTAAAACTAGCTAAAATGTGCCTGGCTGCTCTACACTGAAAAGCTCATTCTGCTTACATTTTTTGCATACGTTTGCTCCTGCCGGGTCAGCTGAGCAGCAAATTTCTATTTAACCATCTGCTATCATGAGAGACCTCAGGGCTGCATGTTTTGAGCCCAGTACTGATCCTGAAAAGAGTTTCCAACCCCACTTACAAGTAAAACTAGCTAAAATGTGCCTGGCTGCTATTCACTGAAAAGCTCATTCTGCGTATATTTTTGGCATACATTTGCTCCTGCCGGGTCAGCTGAGCAGCGATGTTCTACTTAACTACCTCCTATCAGGAGAGACCTCAGAGCTGCATCTTTTGAACCCAGTACTGAGCCTGAAAAGCATTTCCAACCCCACTTACAAGTAAAACTAGCTAAAATGTGCCTGGCTGCTATTCACTGAAAAGCTCATTCTGCTTACATTTTTGGCATACGTTTGCTCCAACAGAGTCAGCTGAGCAGCGAATTTCTATTTAACCACCTGCTATCATGAGAGACCTCAGGGCTGCATCTTTTGAGCGCAGTACTGATCCTGAAAAACGTTTCCAACCCCACTTACAAGTAAAACTAGCTAAAATGTGCCTGGCTGCTCTTCACTGAAAAGCTCATTCTGCTTACATTTTTGGCATACATTTGCTCCTGCCGGGTCAGCTGAGCAGCGAAGTTCTACTTAACCACCTGCTATCAGGAGAGACCTCAGGGCTGCATCTTTTGAGCCCAGTACTGAGCCTGAAAAGCATTTCCAACCCCACTTACAAGTAAAATTAGCTAAAATGTGCCTGGCTGCTCTTCACTGCTTACATTTTTGGCATACGTTTGCTCCTACCGGGTCAGCTGAGCAGCGAATTTCTATTTAACCACCTGCTATCATGATGCAGCCTCAGGGCTGCATCTTTTGAGCCCAGTACTGAGCCTGAAAAGCGTTTCAAACCCCACTTACAAGTAAAACTTGCTAGAATGTGCCTGGCTGCTCTTTACTGAAAAGCTCATTCTGCGTACATTTTTGGCATACGTTTGCTCCTACCGGGTCAGCTGAGCAGCAAATTTCTATTTAACCACCTGCTATCATGAGAGACTTCAGGGCTGCATCTTTGGAGCCCAGTACTGAGCCTGAAAAGCGTTTCCAACCCCACTTACAAGTAAAACTTGCTAGAATGTGCCTGGCTGCTATTCACTGAAAAGCTCATTCTGCTTACATTTTTGGCATACGTTTACTCCTGCTGGGTCAGCCAAGTGGCAAATTTCTACTTAACCACCTGCTATCATGAAAGACCTCAGGGCTGCATTTTTTGAGCGCAGTACTGAGCCTGAAAAGCGTTTCCAACCCCACTTACAAGTAAAACTAGCTAAAATGTGCCTGGCTGCTATTCACTGAAAAGCTCATTCTGCGTACATTTTTGGCATACGTTTGCTCCTGCCGGGTCAGCTGAGCAGCGAAGTTCTACTTAACTACCTCCTATCATGAGAGACCTCAGAGCTGCATCTTTTGAACCCAGTACTGAGCCTGAAAAGCATTTCCAACCCCACTTACAAGTAAAACTAGCTAAAATGTGCCTGGCTGCTCTTCACTGAAAAGCTCATTCTGCTTACATTTTTTGCATACGTTTGCTCCTGCCGGGTCAGCTGAGCAGCAAATTTCTATTTAACCATCTGCTATCATGAGAGACCTCAGGGCTGCATGTTTTGAGCCCAGTACTGATCCTGAAAAGAGTTTCCAACCCCACTTACAAGTAAAACTAGCTAAAATGTGCCTGGCTGCTATTCACTGAAAAGCTCATTCTGTGTACATTTTTGGCATACGTTTGCTCCTGCTGGGTCAGCCAAGTGGCAAATTTCTAGTTAACCACCTGCTATCATGAGAGACCTCAGGGCTGCATTTTTTGAGCCCAGTACTGAGCCTGAAAAGCGTTTCTAACCCCACTTACAAGTAAAACTAGCTGAAATGTGCCTGGCTGCTATTCACTGAAAAGCTCATTCTGCGTATATTTTTGGCATACATTTGCTCCTGCCGGGTCAGCTGAGCAGCGAAGTTCTACTTAACTACCTCCTATCAGGAGAGACCTCAGAGCTGCATCTTTTGAACCCAGTACTGAGCCTGAAAAGCATTTCCAACCCCACTTACAAGTAAAACTAGCTAAAATGTGCCTGGCTGCTATTCACTGAAAAGCTCATTCTGCTTACATTTTTGGCATACGTTTGCTCCAACCGAGTCAGCTGAGCAGCGAATTTCTATTTAACCACCTGCTATCATGAGAGACCTCAGGGCTGCATCTTTTGAGCGCAGTACTGATCCTGAAAAGCGTTTCCAACCCCACTTACAAGTAAAACTAGCTAAAATGTGCCTGGCTGCTCTTCACTGAAAAGCTCATTCTGCTTACATTTTTGGCATACATTTGCTCCTGCCGGGTCAGCTGAGCAGCGAAGTTCTACTTAACCACCTGCTATCAGGAGAGACCTCAGGGCTGCATCTTTTGAGCCCAGTACTGAGCCTGAAAAGCATTTCCAACCCCACTTACAAGTAAAATTAGCTAAAATGTGCCTGGCTGCTCTTCACTGCTTACATTTTTGGCATACGTTTGCTCCTACCGGGTCAGCTGAGCAGCGAATTTCTATTTAACCACCTGCTATCATGATGCAGCCTCAGGGCTGCATCTTTTGAGCCCAGTACTGAGCCTGAAAAGCGTTTCAAACCCCACTTACAAGTAAAACTTGCTAGAATGTGCCTGGCTGCTCTTCACTGAAAAGCTCATTCTGCGTACATTTTTGGCATACATTTGCTCCTGCCGGGTCAGCTGAGCAGCGAAGTTCTATTTAACCACCTGCTACCATGAGAGATCTCAGGGCTGCATCTTTTGAGCCCAGTACTGAGCCTAAAAAGCATTTCCAACCCCACTTACAAGTGAAACTAGCTAAAATGTGCCTGGCTGCTATATTCACTGAAAAGCTCATTCTGCGTACATTTCTGGCATACGTTTGCTCCTGCCGGGTCAGCTGAGCAGCGAAGTTCTATTTAACCACCTGCTATCATGAGAGATCTCAGGGCTGCATCTTTTGAGCCCAGTACTGAACCTGAAAAGCATTTCCAACCTCACTTACAAGTAAAACTAGCTAAAATGTGCCTGGCTGCTATTCACTGAAAAGCTCATTCTGCGTACATTTTTGGCACAAATTTGCTCCTGCCGGGTCAGCTGAGCAGCGAATTTCTATTTAACCACCTGCTATCATGATGCAGCCTCAGGGCTGCATCTTTTGAGCCCAGTACTGAGCCTGAAAAGCGTTTCAAACCCCACTTACAAGTAAAACTTGCTAGAATGTGCCTGGCTGCTCTTCACTGAAAAGCTCATTCTGCGTACATTTTTGGCATACATTTGCTCCTGCCGGGTCAGCTGAGCAGCGAAGTTCTATTTAACCACCTGCTACCACGAGAGATCTCAGGGCTGCATTGTTGAGCACAGTACTGAGCCTGAAAAGCGTTTCCAACCCCACTTACAAGTAAAACTAGCTAAAATATGCCTGGCTGCTCTTCACTGAAAAGCTCATTCTGCGTACATTTTTGGCACAAATTTGCTCCTGCCGGGTCAGCTGAGCAGCGAAAATCTACTTAACTACCTCCTATCAGGAGAGACTTCAGAGCTGCATCTTTTGAGCCCAGTACTGAGCCTGAAAAGCGTTTCCAACCCCACTTACAAGTAAAACTTGCTAGAATGTGCCTGGCTGTTCTTTACTGAAAAGCTCATTCTGCGTACATTTTTGGCATACGTATGCTCCTACCGGGTCAGCTGAGCAGCAAATTTCTATTTAACCACCTGCTATCATGAGAGACCTCAGGGCTGCATGTTTTGAGCCCAGTACTGATCCTGAAAAGCGTTTCCAACCCCACTTACAAGTAAAACTAGCTAAAATGTGCCTGGCTTCTATATTCACTGAAAAGCTCATTCTGCGTACATTTTTGGCATACATTTGCTCCTGCCGGGTCAGCTGAGCAGCGAAGTTCTATTTAACCACCTGCTATCATGAGAGATCTCAGGGCTGCATCTTTTGAGCCCAGTACTGAGCCTGAAAAGCATTTCCAACCTCACTTACAAGTAAAACTAGCTAAAATGTTCCTGGCTGCTATTCACTGAAAAGCTCATTCTGCGTACATTTTTGGCACAAATTTGCTCCTGCCGGGTCAGCTGAGCAGCGAAGTTCTACTTAACTACCTCCTATCAGGAGAGACTTCAGAGCTGCATCTTTTGAGCCCAGTACTAAGCCTGAAAAGCGTTTCCAACCCCACTTACAAGTAAAACTTGCTAGAATGTGCCTGGCTGCTATTCACTGAAAAGCTCATTCTGCTTACATTTTTGGCATACGTTTGCTCCTGCCGGGTTAGCTGAGCAGCGAATTTCTATTTAACCACCTGCTATCATGAGAGACCTCAGGGCTGCATGTTTTGAGCCCAGTAATGATCCTGAAAAGCGTTTCCAAACCCACTTACAAGTAAAACTAGCTAAAATGTGCCTGGCTGCTATTCACTGAAAAGCTCATTCTGTGTTCATTTTTGGCATACGTTTGCTCCTGCCGGGTCAGCTGAGCAGCGAAGTTCTATTTAACCATCTGCTATCATGAGAGACCTCAGGGCTGCATGTTTTGAGCCCAGTACTGATCCTGAAAAGAGTTTCCAACCCCACTTATTAGTAAAACTAGCTAAAATGTGCCTGGCTGCTATTCACTGAAAAGCTCATTCTGTGTACATTTTTGGCATACGTTTGCTCCTGCTGGGTCAGCCAAGTGGCAAATTTCTACTTAACCACCTGCTATCATGAGAGACCTCAGGGCTGCATCTTTTGAGCCCAGTACTGAGCCTGAAAAGCGTTTCTAACCCCACTTACAAGTAAAACTAGCTAAAATGTGCCTGGCTGCTATTCACTGAAAAGCTCATTCTGCGTATATTTTTGGCATACATTTGCTTCTGCCGGGTCAGCTGAGCAGCGAAGTTCTACTTAACTACCTCCTATCAGGAAAGACCTCAGAGCTGCATCTTTTGAACCCAGTACTGAGCCTGAAAAGCATTTCCAACCCCACTTACAAGTAAAACTAGCTAAAATGTGCCTGGCTGCTATTCACTGAAAAGCTCATTCTGCGTACATTTTTGGCATACGTTTGCTCCTGCCGGGTCAGCTAAGCAGCGAAGTTCTACTTAACTACCTCCTATCAGGAGAGACTTCAGAGCTGCATCTTTTGAGCCCAGTACTGAGCCTGAAAAGCGTTTCCAATCCCACTTACAAGTAAAACTAGCTAAAATGTGCCTGGCTGCTCTTCGCTGAAAAGCTCATTCTGCGTACATTTTTGGCATACGTTTGCTCCTGCTGGGTCAGCCAAGTGGCAAATTTCTACTTAACCACCTGCTATCATGAAAGACCTCAGGGCTGCATTTTTTGAGCGCAGTACTGATCCTGAAAAGAGTTTCCAACCCCACTTATTAGTAAAACTAGCTAAAATGTGCCTGGCTGCTATTCACTGAAAAGCTCATTCTGCTTACATTTTTGGCATACGTTTGCTCCTGCTGGGTCAGCCAAGTGGCAAATTTCTACTTAACCACCTGCTATCATGAAAGACCTCAGGGCTGCATTTTTTGAGCGCAGTACTGAGCCTGAAAAGCGTTTCCAACCCCACTTACAAGTAAAACTAGCTAAAATGTGCCTGGCTGCTATTCACTGAAAAGCTCATTCTGCGTACATTTTTGGCATACGTTTGCTCCTGCCGGGTCAGCTGAGCAGCGAAGTTCTACTTAACTACCTCCTATCATGAGAGACCTCAGAGCTGCATCTTTTGAACCCAGTACTGAGCCTGAAAAGCATTTCCAACCCCACTTACAAGTAAAACTAGCTAAAATGTGCCTGGCTGCTCTTCACTGAAAAGCTCATTCTGCTTACATTTTTTGCATACGTTTGCTCCTGCCGGGTCAGCTGAGCAGCAAATTTCTATTTAACCATCTGCTATCATGAGAGACCTCAGGGCTGCATGTTTTGAGCCCAGTACTGATCCTGAAAAGAGTTTCCAACCCCACTTACAAGTAAAACTGGCTAAAATGTGCCTGGCTGCTATTCACTGAAAAGCTCATTCTGTGTACATTTTTGGCATACGTTTGCTCCTGCTGGGTCAGCCAAGTGGCAAATTTCTAGTTAACCACCTGCTATCATGAGAGACCTCAGGGCTGCATTTTTTGAGCCCAGTACTGAGCCTGAAAAGCGTTTCTAACCCCACTTACAAGTAAAACTAGCTGAAATGTGCCTGGCTGCTATTCACTGAAAAGCTCATTCTGCGTATATTTTTGGCATACATTTGCTCCTGCCGGGTCAGCTGAGCAGCGAAGTTCTACTTAACTACCTCCTATCAGGAGAGACCTCAGAGCTGCATCTTTTGAACCCAGTACTGAGCCTGAAAAGCATTTCCAACCCCACTTACAAGTAAAACTAGCTAAAATGTGCCTGGCTGCTATTCACTGAAAAGCTCATTCTGCTTACATTTTTGGCATACGTTTGCTCCAACCGAGTCAGCTGAGCAGCGAATTTCTATTTAACCACCTGCTATCATGAGAGACCTCAGGGCTGCATCTTTTGAGCGCAGTACTGATCCTGAAAAGCGTTTCCAACCCCACTTACAAGTAAAACTAGCTAAAATGTGCCTGGCTGCTCTTCACTGAAAAGCTCATTCTGCTTACATTTTTGGCATACATTTGCTCCTGCCGGGTCAGCTGAGCAGCGAAGTTCTACTTAACCACCTGCTATCAGGAGAGACCTCAGGGCTGCATCTTTTGAGCCCAGTACTGAGCCTGAAAAGCATTTCCAACCCCACTTACAAGTAAAATTAGCTAAAATGTGCCTGGCTGCTCTTCACTGCTTACATTTTTGGCATACGTTTGCTCCTACCGGGTCAGCTGAGCAGCGAATTTCTATTTAACCACCTGCTATCATGATGCAGCCTCAGGGCTGCATCTTTTGAGCCCAGTACTGAGCCTGAAAAGCGTTTCAAACCCCACTTACAAGTAAAACTTGCTAGAATGTGCCTGGCTGCTCTTCACTGAAAAGCTCATTCTGCGTACATTTTTGGCATACATTTGCTCCTGCCGGGTCAGCTGAGCAGCGAAGTTCTATTTAACCACCTGCTACCATGAGAGATCTCAGGGCTGCATCTTTTGAGCCCAGTACTGAGCCTAAAAAGCATTTCCAACCCCACTTACAAGTGAAACTAGCTAAAATGTGCCTGGCTGCTATATTCACTGAAAAGCTCATTCTGCGTACATTTCTGGCATACGTTTGCTCCTGCCGGGTCAGCTGAGCAGCGAAGTTCTATTTAACCACCTGCTATCATGAGAGATCTCAGGGCTGCATCTTTTGAGCCCAGTACTGAACCTGAAAAGCATTTCCAACCTCACTTACAAGTAAAACTAGCTAAAATGTGCCTGGCTGCTATTCACTGAAAAGCTCATTCTGCGTACATTTTTGGCACAAATTTGCTCCTGCCGGGTCAGCTGAGCAGCGAATTTCTATTTAACCACCTGCTATCATGATGCAGCCTCAGGGCTGCATCTTTTGAGCCCAGTACTGAGCCTGAAAAGCGTTTCAAACCCCACTTACAAGTAAAACTTGCTAGAATGTGCCTGGCTGCTCTTCACTGAAAAGCTCATTCTGCGTACATTTTTGGCATACATTTGCTCCTGCCGGGTCAGCTGAGCAGCGAAGTTCTATTTAACCACCTGCTACCACGAGAGATCTCAGGGCTGCATTGTTGAGCACAGTACTGAGCCTGAAAAGCGTTTCCAACCCCACTTACAAGTAAAACTAGCTAAAATATGCCTGGCTGCTCTTCACTGAAAAGCTCATTCTGCGTACATTTTTGGCACAAATTTGCTCCTGCCGGGTCAGCTGAGCAGCGAAAATCTACTTAACTACCTCCTATCAGGAGAGACTTCAGAGCTGCATCTTTTGAGCCCAGTACTGAGCCTGAAAAGCGTTTCCAACCCCACTTACAAGTAAAACTTGCTAGAATGTGCCTGGCTGTTCTTTACTGAAAAGCTCATTCTGCGTACATTTTTGGCATACGTATGCTCCTACCGGGTCAGCTGAGCAGCAAATTTCTATTTAACCACCTGCTATCATGAGAGACCTCAGGGCTGCATGTTTTGAGCCCAGTACTGATCCTGAAAAGCGTTTCCAACCCCACTTACAAGTAAAACTAGCTAAAATGTGCCTGGCTTCTATATTCACTGAAAAGCTCATTCTGCGTACATTTTTGGCATACATTTGCTCCTGCCGGGTCAGCTGAGCAGCGAAGTTCTATTTAACCACCTGCTATCATGAGAGATCTCAGGGCTGCATCTTTTGAGCCCAGTACTGAGCCTGAAAAGCATTTCCAACCTCACTTACAAGTAAAACTAGCTAAAATGTTCCTGGCTGCTATTCACTGAAAAGCTCATTCTGCGTACATTTTTGGCACAAATTTGCTCCTGCCGGGTCAGCTGAGCAGCGAAGTTCTACTTAACTACCTCCTATCAGGAGAGACTTCAGAGCTGCATCTTTTGAGCCCAGTACTAAGCCTGAAAAGCGTTTCCAACCCCACTTACAAGTAAAACTTGCTAGAATGTGCCTGGCTGCTATTCACTGAAAAGCTCATTCTGCTTACATTTTTGGCATACGTTTGCTCCTGCCGGGTTAGCTGAGCAGCGAATTTCTATTTAACCACCTGCTATCATGAGAGACCTCAGGGCTGCATGTTTTGAGCCCAGTAATGATCCTGAAAAGCGTTTCCAAACCCACTTACAAGTAAAACTAGCTAAAATGTGCCTGGCTGCTATTCACTGAAAAGCTCATTCTGTGTTCATTTTTGGCATACGTTTGCTCCTGCCGGGTCAGCTGAGCAGCGAAGTTCTATTTAACCATCTGCTATCATGAGAGACCTCAGGGCTGCATGTTTTGAGCCCAGTACTGATCCTGAAAAGAGTTTCCAACCCCACTTATTAGTAAAACTAGCTAAAATGTGCCTGGCTGCTATTCACTGAAAAGCTCATTCTGTGTACATTTTTGGCATACGTTTGCTCCTGCTGGGTCAGCCAAGTGGCAAATTTCTACTTAACCACCTGCTATCATGAGAGACCTCAGGGCTGCATCTTTTGAGCCCAGTACTGAGCCTGAAAAGCGTTTCTAACCCCACTTACAAGTAAAACTAGCTAAAATGTGCCTGGCTGCTATTCACTGAAAAGCTCATTCTGCGTATATTTTTGGCATACATTTGCTTCTGCCGGGTCAGCTGAGCAGCGAAGTTCTACTTAACTACCTCCTATCAGGAAAGACCTCAGAGCTGCATCTTTTGAACCCAGTACTGAGCCTGAAAAGCATTTCCAACCCCACTTACAAGTAAAACTAGCTAAAATGTGCCTGGCTGCTATTCACTGAAAAGCTCATTCTGCGTACATTTTTGGCATACGTTTGCTCCTGCCGGGTCAGCTAAGCAGCGAAGTTCTACTTAACTACCTCCTATCAGGAGAGACTTCAGAGCTGCATCTTTTGAGCCCAGTACTGAGCCTGAAAAGCGTTTCCAATCCCACTTACAAGTAAAACTAGCTAAAATGTGCCTGGCTGCTCTTCGCTGAAAAGCTCATTCTGCGTACATTTTTGGCATACGTTTGCTCCTGCCGGGTCAGCTGAGCAGCGAATTTCTATTAACCACCTGCTATCATGAGAGACCTCAGGGCTGCATGTTTTGAGCCCAGTACTGATCCTGAAAAGCGTTTACAACCCCACTTACAAGTAAAACTAGCTAAAATGTGCCTGGCTGCTATATTCATTGAAAAGCTCATTATGCGTAAATTTTGGCATACATTTGCTCCTGCTGGGTCAGCTGAGCAGCGAAGTTCTACTTAACTACCTCCTATCAAGAGAGACCTCAGAGCTGCCTCTTTTGAGCCCAGTACTGAGCCTGAAAAGCATTTCCAACCCCACTTACAAGTGAAACTAGCTAAAATGTGCCTGGCTGCTATATTCACTGAAAAGCTCATTCTGCGTACATTTCTGGCATACGTTTGCTCCTGCCGGGTCAGCTGAGCAGCGAAATTCTACTTAACCACCTGCTATCATCAGAGACCTCAGGGCTGCATGTTTTGAGCCCAGTACTGATCCTGAAAAGCGTTTCCAACCCCACCTACAAGTAAAACTAGCTAAAATGTTCCTGGCTGCTATTCACTGAAAAGCTCATTCTATGTACATTTTTGGCATACCTTTGCTCCTGCCGGGTTAGCTGAGCAGCGAATTTCTAGTTAACCACCTGCTATCATGAGAGACCTCAGGGCTGCATCTTTTGAGCACAGTACTGAGCCTGAAAAGCGTTTCCAACCCCACTTACAAGTAAAACTAGCTAAAATATGCCTGGCTGCTCTTCACTGAAAAGCTCATTCTGCGTACATTTTTGGCACAAATTTGCTCCTGCCGGGTCAGCTGAGCAGCGAAAATCTACTTAACTACCTCCTATCAGGAGAGACTTCAGAGCTGCATCTTTTGAGCCCAGTACTGAGCCTGAAAAGCGTTTCCAACCCCACTTACAAGTAAAACTTGCTAGAATGTGCCTGGCTGCTATTCACTGAAAAGCTCATTCTGCTTACATTTTTGGCATACGTTTACTCCTGCTGGGTCAGCCAAGTGGCAAATTTCTACTTAACCACCTGCTATCATGAAAGATCTCACAGGGCTGCATTTTTTGAGCGCAGTACTGAGCCTGAAAAGCGTTTCCAACCCCACTTACAAGTAAAACTAGCTAAAATGTGCCTGGCTGCTATTCACTGAAAAGCTCATTCTGCGTACATTTTTGGCATACGTTTGCTCCTGCCGGGTCAGCTGAGCAGCAAATTTCTATTTAATCATCTGCTATCATGAGAGACCTCAGGGCTGCATGTTTTGAGCCCAGTACTGATCCTGAAAAGAGTTTCCAACCCCACTTACAAGTAAAACTAGCTAAAATGTGCCTGGCTGCTATTCACTGAAAAGCTCATTCTGTGTACATTTTTGGCATACGTTTGCTCCTGCTGGGTCAGCCAAGAGGCAAATTTCTACTTAACCACCTGCTATCATGAGAGACCTCAGGGCTGCATTTTTTGAGCCCAGTACTGAGCCTGAAAAGCGTTTCTAACCCCACTTACAAGTAAAACTAGCTAAAATGTGCCTGGCTGCTATTCACTGAAAAGCTCATTCTGCGTATATTTTTGGCATACATTTGCTCCTGCCGGGTCAGCTGAGCAGGGAAGTTCTACTTAACTACCTCCTATCAGGAGAGACCTCAGAGCTGCATCTTTTGAACCCAGTACTGAGCCTGAAAAGCGTTTCCAACCCCACCTACAAGTAAAACTAGCTAAAATGTGCCTGGCTGCTATTCACTGAAAAGCTCATTCTATGTACATTTTTGGCATACCTTTGCTCCTGCCGGGTTAGCTGAGCAGCGAATTTCTAGTTAACCACCTGCTATCATGAGAGACCTCAGGGCTGCATCTTTTGAGCACAGTACTGAGCCTGAAAAGCGTTTCCAACCCCACTTACAAGTAAAACTAGCTAAAATATGCCTGGCTGCTCTTCACTGAAAAGCTCATTCTGCGTACATTTTTGGCACAAATTTGCTCCTGCCGGGTCAGCTGAGCAGCGAAAATCTACTTAACTACCTCCTATCAGGAGAGACTTCAGAGCTGCATCTTTTGAGCCCAGTACTGAGCCTGAAAAGCGTTTCCAACCCCACTTACAAGTAAAACTTGCTAGAATGTGCCTGGCTGCTATTCACTGAAAAGCTCATTCTGCTTACATTTTTGGCATACGTTTACTCCTGCTGGGTCAGCCAAGTGGCAAATTTCTACTTAACCACCTGCTATCATGAAAGATCTCACAGGGCTGCATTTTTTGAGCGCAGTACTGAGCCTGAAAAGCGTTTCCAACCCCACTTACAAGTAAAACTAGCTAAAATGTGCCTGGCTGCTATTCACTGAAAAGCTCATTCTGCGTACATTTTTGGCATACGTTTGCTCCTGCCGGGTCAGCTGAGCAGCGAAGTTCTACTTAACTACCTCCTATCATGAGAGACCTCAGAGCTGCATCTTTTGAACCCAGTACTGAGCCTGAAAAGCATTTCCAACCCCACTTCCAAGTAAAACTAGCTAAAATGTGCCTGGCTGCTCTTCACTGAAAAGCTCATTCTGCTTACATTTTTTGCATACGTTTGCTCCTGCCGGGTCAGCTGAGCAGCAAATTTCTATTTAACCACCTGCTATCATGAGAGACCTCAGGGCTGCATGTTTGGAGCCCAGTACTGATCCTGAAAAGCGTTTCCAACCCCACTTACAAGTAAAACTAGCTAAAATGTGCCTGGCTGCTATTCACTGAAAAGCTCATTCTGTGTACATTTTTGGCATACGTTTGCTCCTGCTGTTTCAGCCAAGTGGCAAATTTCTACTTAACCACCTGCTATCATGAGAGACCTCAGGGCTGCATTTTTTGAGCCCAGTACTGCGCCTGAAAAGCGTTTCTAACCCCACTTACAAGTAAAACTAGCTAAAATGTGCCTGGCTGCTCTTCACTGAAAAGCTCATTCTGCGTACATTTTTGGCACAAATTTGCTCCTGCCGGGTCAGCTGAGCAGCGAAGTTCTACTTAACTACCTCCTATCATGAGAGACCTCAGAGCTGCATCTTTTGAACCCAGTACTGAGCCTGAAAAGCATTTCCAACCCCACTTACAAGTAAAACTAGCTAAAATGTGCCTGGCTGCTCTACACTGAAAAGCTCATTCTGCTTACATTTTTTGCATACGTTTGCTCCTGCCGGGTCAGCTGAGCAGCAAATTTCTATTTAACCATCTGCTATCATGAGAGACCTCAGGGCTGCATGTTTTGAGCCCAGTACTGATCCTGAAAAGAGTTTCCAACCCCACTTACAAGTAAAACTAGCTAAAATGTGCCTGGCTGCTATTCACTGAAAAGCTCATTCTGCGTATATTTTTGGCATACATTTGCTCCTGCCGGGTCAGCTGAGCAGCGATGTTCTACTTAACTACCTCCTATCAGGAGAGACCTCAGAGCTGCATCTTTTGAACCCAGTACTGAGCCTGAAAAGCATTTCCAACCCCACTTACAAGTAAAACTAGCTAAAATGTGCCTGGCTGCTATTCACTGAAAAGCTCATTCTGCTTACATTTTTGGCATACGTTTGCTCCAACAGAGTCAGCTGAGCAGCGAATTTCTATTTAACCACCTGCTATCATGAGAGACCTCAGGGCTGCATCTTTTGAGCGCAGTACTGATCCTGAAAAACGTTTCCAACCCCACTTACAAGTAAAACTAGCTAAAATGTGCCTGGCTGCTCTTCACTGAAAAGCTCATTCTGCTTACATTTTTGGCATACATTTGCTCCTGCCGGGTCAGCTGAGCAGCGAAGTTCTACTTAACCACCTGCTATCAGGAGAGACCTCAGGGCTGCATCTTTTGAGCCCAGTACTGAGCCTGAAAAGCATTTCCAACCCCACTTACAAGTAAAATTAGCTAAAATGTGCCTGGCTGCTCTTCACTGCTTACATTTTTGGCATACGTTTGCTCCTACCGGGTCAGCTGAGCAGCGAATTTCTATTTAACCACCTGCTATCATGATGCAGCCTCAGGGCTGCATCTTTTGAGCCCAGTACTGAGCCTGAAAAGCGTTTCAAACCCCACTTACAAGTAAAACTTGCTAGAATGTGCCTGGCTGCTCTTTACTGAAAAGCTCATTCTGCGTACATTTTTGGCATACGTTTGCTCCTACCGGGTCAGCTGAGCAGCAAATTTCTATTTAACCACCTGCTATCATGAGAGACTTCAGGGCTGCATCTTTGGAGCCCAGTACTGAGCCTGAAAAGCGTTTCCAACCCCACTTACAAGTAAAACTTGCTAGAATGTGCCTGGCTGCTATTCACTGAAAAGCTCATTCTGCTTACATTTTTGGCATACGTTTACTCCTGCTGGGTCAGCCAAGTGGCAAATTTCTACTTAACCACCTGCTATCATGAAAGACCTCAGGGCTGCATTTTTTGAGCGCAGTACTGAGCCTGAAAAGCGTTTCCAACCCCACTTACAAGTAAAACTAGCTAAAATGTGCCTGGCTGCTATTCACTGAAAAGCTCATTCTGCGTACATTTTTGGCATACGTTTGCTCCTGCCGGGTCAGCTGAGCAGCGAAGTTCTACTTAACTGCCTCCTATCATGAGAGACCTCAGAGCTGCATCTTTTGAACCCAGTACTGAGCCTGAAAAGCATTTCCAACCCCACTTACAAGTAAAACTAGCTAAAATGTGCCTGGCTGCTCTTCACTGAAAAGCTCATTCTGCTTACATTTTTTGCATACGTTTGCTCCTGCCGGGTCAGCTGAGCAGCAAATTTCTATTTAACCATCTGCTATCATGAGAGACCTCAGGGCTGCATGTTTTGAGCCCAGTACTGATCCTGAAAAGAGTTTCCAACCCCACTTACAAGTAAAACTAGCTAAAATGTGCCTGGCTGCTATTCACTGAAAAGCTCATTCTGTGTACATTTTTGGCATACGTTTGCTCCTGCTGGGTCAGCCAAGTGGCAAATTTCTAGTTAACCACCTGCTATCATGAGAGACCTCAGGGCTGCATTTTTTGAGCCCAGTACTGAGCCTGAAAAGCGTTTCTAACCCCACTTACAAGTAAAACTAGCTGAAATGTGCCTGGCTGCTATTCACTGAAAAGCTCATTCTGCGTATATTTTTGGCATACATTTGCTCCTGCCGGGTCAGCTGAGCAGCGAAGTTCTACTTAACTACCTCCTATCAGGAGAGACCTCAGAGCTGCATCTTTTGAACCCAGTACTGAGCCTGAAAAGCATTTCCAACCCCACTTACAAGTAAAACTAGCTAAAATGTGCCTGGCTGCTATTCACTGAAAAGCTCATTCTGCTTACATTTTTGGCATACGTTTGCTCCAACCGAGTCAGCTGAGCAGCGAATTTCTATTTAACCACCTGCTATCATGAGAGACCTCAGGGCTGCATCTTTTGAGCGCAGTACTGATCCTGAAAAGCGTTTCCAACCCCACTTACAAGTAAAACTAGCTAAAATGTGCCTGGCTGCTCTTCACTGAAAAGCTCATTCTGCTTACATTTTTGGCATACATTTGCTCCTGCCGGGTCAGCTGAGCAGCGAAGTTCTACTTAACCACCTGCTATCAGGAGAGACCTCAGGGCTGCATCTTTTGAGCCCAGTACTGAGCCTGAAAAGCATTTCCAACCCCACTTACAAGTAAAATTAGCTAAAATGTGCCTGGCTGCTCTTCACTGCTTACATTTTTGGCATACGTTTGCTCCTACCGGGTCAGCTGAGCAGCGAATTTCTATTTAACCACCTGCTATCATGATGCAGCCTCAGGGCTGCATCTTTTGAGCCCAGTACTGAGCCTGAAAAGCGTTTCAAACCCCACTTACAAGTAAAACTTGCTAGAATGTGCCTGGCTGCTCTTCACTGAAAAGCTCATTCTGCGTACATTTTTGGCATACATTTGCTCCTGCCGGGTCAGCTGAGCAGCGAAGTTCTATTTAACCACCTGCTACCATGAGAGATCTCAGGGCTGCATCTTTTGAGCCCAGTACTGAGCCTAAAAAGCATTTCCAACCCCACTTACAAGTGAAACTAGCTAAAATGTGCCTGGCTGCTATATTCACTGAAAAGCTCATTCTGCGTACATTTCTGGCATACGTTTGCTCCTGCCGGGTCAGCTGAGCAGCGAAGTTCTATTTAACCACCTGCTATCATGAGAGATCTCAGGGCTGCATCTTTTGAGCCCAGTACTGAACCTGAAAAGCATTTCCAACCTCACTTACAAGTAAAACTAGCTAAAATGTGCCTGGCTGCTATTCACTGAAAAGCTCATTCTGCGTACATTTTTGGCACAAATTTGCTCCTGCCGGGTCAGCTGAGCAGCGAATTTCTATTTAACCACCTGCTATCATGATGCAGCCTCAGGGCTGCATCTTTTGAGCCCAGTACTGAGCCTGAAAAGCGTTTCAAACCCCACTTACAAGTAAAACTTGCTAGAATGTGCCTGGCTGCTCTTCACTGAAAAGCTCATTCTGCGTACATTTTTGGCATACATTTGCTCCTGCCGGGTCAGCTGAGCAGCGAAGTTCTATTTAACCACCTGCTACCACGAGAGATCTCAGGGCTGCATTGTTGAGCCCAGTACTGAGCCTAAAAAGCATTTCCAACCCCACTTACAAGTGAAACTAGCTAAAATGTGCCTGGCTGCTATATTCACTGAAAAGCTCATTCTGCGTACATTTCTGGCATACGTTTGCTCCTGCCGGGTCAGCTGAGCAGCGAAGTTCTATTTAACCACCTGCTATCATGAGAGATCTCAGGGCTGCATCTTTTGAGCCCAGTACTGAGCCTGAAAAGCATTTCCAACCTCACTTACAAGTAAAACTAGCTAGAATGTGCCTGGCTGCTATTCACTGAAAAGCTCATTCTGCTTACATTTTTGGCATACGTTTACTCCTGCTGGGTCAGCCAAGTGGCAAATTTCTACTTAACCACCTGCTATCATGAAAGATCTCACAGGGCTGCATTTTTTGAGTGCAGTACTGAGCCTGAAAAGCATTTCCAACCCCACTTACAAGTAAAACTAGCTAAAATGTGCCTGGCTGCTATTCACTGAAAAGCTCATTCTGCGTACATTTTTGGCATACGTTTGCTCCTGCCGGGTCAGCTGAGCAGCGAAGTTCTACTTAACTACCTCCTATCATGAGCGACCTCAGAGCTGCATCTTTTGAACCCAGTACTGAGCCTGAAAAGCATTTCCAACCCCACTTACAAGTAAAATTAGCTAAAATGTGCCTGGCTGCTCTTCACTGCTTACATTTTTGGCATACGTTTGCTCCTACCGGGTCAGCTGAGCAGCGAATTTCTATTTAACCACCTGCTATCATGATGCAGCCTCAGGGCTGCATCTTTTGAGCCCAGTACTGAGCCTGAAAAGCGTTTCAAACCCCACTTACAAGTAAAACTTGCTAGAATGTGCCTGGCTGCTCTTCACTGAAAAGCTCATTCTGCGTACATTTTTGGCATACATTTGCTCCTGCCGGGTCAGCTGAGCAGCGAAGTTCTATTTAACCACCTGCTACCATGAGAGATCTCAGGGCTGCATCTTTTGAGCCCAGTACTGAGCCTAAAAAGCATTTCCAACCCCACTTACAAGTGAAACTAGCTAAAATGTGCCTGGCTGCTATATTCACTGAAAAGCTCATTCTGCGTACATTTCTGGCATACGTTTGCTCCTGCCGGGTCAGCTGAGCAGCGAAGTTCTATTTAACCACCTGCTATCATGAGAGATCTCAGGGCTGCATCTTTTGAGCCCAGTACTGAACCTGAAAAGCATTTCCAACCTCACTTACAAGTAAAACTAGCTAAAATGTGCCTGGCTGCTATTCACTGAAAAGCTCATTCTGCGTACATTTTTGGCACAAATTTGCTCCTGCCGGGTCAGCTGAGCAGCGAATTTCTATTTAACCACCTGCTATCATGATGCAGCCTCAGGGCTGCATCTTTTGAGCCCAGTACTGAGCCTGAAAAGCGTTTCAAACCCCACTTACAAGTAAAACTTGCTAGAATGTGCCTGGCTGCTCTTCACTGAAAAGCTCATTCTGCGTACATTTTTGGCATACATTTGCTCCTGCCGGGTCAGCTGAGCAGCGAAGTTCTATTTAACCACCTGCTACCACGAGAGATCTCAGGGCTGCATCTTTTGAGCCCAGTACTGAGCCTAAAAAGCATTTCCAACCCCACTTACAAGTGAAACTAGCTAAAATGTGCCTGGCTGCTATATTCACTGAAAAGCTCATTCTGCGTACATTTCTGGCATACGTTTGCTCCTGCCGGGTCAGCTGAGGAGCGAAGTTCTATTTAACCACCTGCTATCATGAGAGATCTCAGGGCTGCATCTTTTGAGCCCAGTACTGAGCCTGAAAAGCATTTCCAACCTCACTTACAAGTAAAACTAGCTAGAATGTGCCTGGCTGCTATTCACTGAAAAGCTCATTCTGCTTACATTTTTGGCATACGTTTACTCCTGCTGGGTCAGCCAAGTGGCAAATTTCTACTTAACCACCTGCTATCATGAAAGATCTCACAGGGCTGCATTTTTTGAGTGCAGTACTGATCCTGAAAAGCGTTTCCAACCCCACTTACAAGTAAAACTAGCTAAAATGTGCCTGGCTGCTATTCACTGAAAAGCTCATTCTGCGTACATTTTTGGCATACGTTTGCTCCTGCCGGGTCAGCTGAGCAGCGAAGTTCTACTTAACTACCTCCTATCATGAGAGACCTCAGAGCTGCATCTTTTGAACCCAGTACTGAGCCTGAAAAGCATTTCCAACCCCACTTACAAGTAAAACTAGCTAAAATGTGCCTGGCTGCTCTTCACTGAAAAGCTCATTCTGCTTACATTTTTTGCAAACGTTTGCTCCTGCCGGGTCAGCTGAGCAGCAAATTTCTATTTAACCACCTGCTATCATGAGAGACCTCAGGGCTGCATGTTTTGAGCCCAGTACTGATCCTGAAAAGAGTTTCCAACCCCACTTACAAGTAAAACTAGCTAAAATGTGCCTGGCTGCTATTCACTGAAAAGCTCATTCTGTGTACATTTTTGGCATACGTTTGCTCCTGCTGGGTCAGCCAAGTGGCAAATTTCTACTTAACCACCTGCTATCATGAGAGACCTCAGGGCTGCATTTTTTGAGCCCAGTACTGAGCCTGAAAAGCGTTTCTAACCCCACTTACAAGTAAAACTAGCTAAAATGTGCCTGGCTGCTCTTCACTGAAAAGCTCATTCTGCGTACATTTTTGGCACAAATTTGCTCCTGCCGGGTCAGCTGAGCAGCGAAGTTCTACTTAACTATCTCCTATCATGAGAGACCTCAGAGCTGCATCTTTTGAACCCAGTACTGAGCCTGAAAAGCATTTCCAACCCCACTTACAAGTAAAACTAGCTAAAATGTGCCTGGCTGCTCTACACTGAAAAGCTCATTCTGCTTACATTTTTTGCATACGTTTGCTCCTGCCGGGTCAGCTGAGCAGCAAATTTCTATTTAACCATCTGCTATCATGAGAGACCTCAGGGCTGCATGTTTTGAGCCCAGTACTGATCCTGAAAAGAGTTTCCAACCCCACTTACAAGTAAAACTAGCTAAAATGTGCCTGGCTGCTATTCACTAAAAAGCTCATTCTGTGTACATTTTTGGCATACGTTTGCTCCTGCTGGGTCAGCCAAGTGGCAAATTTCTACTTAACCACCTGCTATCATGAGAGACCTCAGGGCTGCATTTTTTTGAGCCCAGTACTGAGCCTGAAAAGCGTTTCTAACCCCACTTACAAGTAAAACTAGCTAAAATGTGCCTGGCTGCTATTCACTGAAAAGCTCATTCTGCGTATATTTTTGGCATACATTTGCTCCTGCCGGGTCAGCTGAGCAGCGATGTTCTACTTAACTACCTCCTATCAGGAGAGACCTCAGAGCTGCATCTTTTGAACCCAGTACTGAGCCTGAAAAGCATTTCCAACCCCACTTACTAGTAAAACTAGCTAAAATGTGCCTGGCTGCTATTCACTGAAAAGCTCATTCTGCTTACATTTTTGGCATACGTTTGCTCCTGCTGGGTCAGCTGAGCAGCGAATTTCTATGTAACCACCTGCTATCATGAGAGACCTCAGGGCTGCATCTTTTGAGCGCAGTACTGAGCCTGAAAAGCGTTTCCAACCCCACTTACAAGTAAAACTAGCTAAAATGTGCCTGGCTGCTCTTCACTGAAAAGCTCATTCTGCGTTCATTTTTGGCATACGTTTGCTCCTGCCGGGTTAGCTGAGCAGCGAATTTCTAGTTAACCACCTGCTATCATGAGAGACCTCAGGGCTGCATCTTTTGAGCACAGTACTGAGCCTGAAAAGCGTTTCCAACCCCACTTACAAGTAAAACTAGCTAAAATGTGCCTGGCTGCTATTCACTGAAAAGCTCATTCTGTGTACATTTTTGGCATACGTTTGCTCCTGCTGGGTCAGCCAAGTGGCAAATTTCTACTTAACCACCTGCTATCATGAGAGACCTCAGGGCTGCATTTTTTGAGCCCAGTACTGAGCCTAAAAAGCGTTACTAACCCCACTTACAAGTAAAACTAGCTAAAATGTGCCTGGCTGCTATTCACTGAAAAGCTCATTCTGCGTATATTTTTGGCATACATTTGCTCCTGCCGGGTCAGCTGAGCAGCGAAGTTCTACTTAACTACCTCCTATCAGGAGAGACCTCAGAGCTGCATCTTTTGAACCCAGTACTGAGCCTGAAAAGCATTTCCAACCCCACTTACAAGTAAAACTAGCTAAAATGTGCCTGGCTGCTATTCACTGAAAAGCTCATTCTGCTTACATTTTTGGCATACGTTTGCTCCAACCGAGTCAGCTGAGCAGCGAATTTCTATTTAACCACCTGCTATCATGAGAGACCTCAGGGCTGCATCTTTTGAGCACAGTACTGATCCTGAAAAGCGTTTCCAACCCCACTTACAAGTAAAACTAGCTAAAATGTGCCTGGCTGCTCTTCACCGAAAAGCTCATTCTGCTTACATTTTTGGCATGCATTTGCTCCTGCCGGGTCAGCTGAGCAGCGAAGTTCTACTTAACCACCTGCTATCAGGAGAGACCTCAGGGCTGCATCTTTTGAGCCCAGTACTGAGCCTGAAAAGCATTTCCAACCCCACTTACAAGTAAAATTAGCTAAAATGTGCCTGGCTGCTCTTCACTGCTTACATTTTTGGCATACGTTTGCTCCTACCGGGTCAGCTGAGCAGCGAATTTCTATTTAACCACCTGCTATCATGATGCAGCCTCAGGGCTGCATCTTTTGAGCCCAGTACTGAGCCTGAAAAGCGTTTCAAACCCCACTTACAAGTAAAACTTGCTAGAATGTGCCTGGCTGCTCTTTACTGAAAAGCTCATTCTGCGTACATTTTTGGCATACGTTTGCTCCTACCGGGTCAGCTGAGCAGCAAATTTCTATTTAACCACCTGCTATCATGAGAGACCTCAGGGCTGCATGTTTTGAGCCCAGTACTGATCCTGAAAAGCGTTTCCAACCCCACTTACAAGTAGAACTAGCTAAAATGTGCCTGGCTTCTATATTCACTGAAAAGCTCATTCTGCGTACATTTTTGGCATACATTTGCTCCTGCCGGGTCAGCTGAGCAGCGAAGTTCTATTTAACCACCTGCTATCATGAGAGATCTCAGGGCTGCATCTTTTGAGCCCAGTACTGAGCCTGAAAAGCATTTCCAACCTCACTTACAAGTAAAACTAGCTAAAATGTTCCTGGCTGCTATTCACTGAAAAGCTCATTCTGCGTACATTTTTGGCACAAATTTGCTCCTGCCGGGTCAGCTGAGCAGCGAAGTTCTACTTAACTACCTCCTATCAGGAGAGACTTCAGAGGTGCATCTTTTGAGCCCAGTACTGAGCCTGAAAAGCGTTTCCAACCCCACTTACAAGTAAAACTTGCTAGAATGTGCCTGGCTGCTATTCACTGAAAAGCTCATTCTGCTTACATTTTTGGCATACGTTTGCTCCTGCCGGGTTAGCTGAGCAGCGAATTTCTATTTAACCACCTGCTATCATGAGAGACCTCAGGGCTGCATGTTTTGAGCCCAGTAATGATCCTGAAAAGTGTTTCCAAACCCACTTACAAGTAAAACTAGCTAAAATGTGCCTGGCTGCTATTCACTGAAAAGCTCATTCTGTGTACATTTTTGGCATACGTTTACTCCTGCTGGGTCAGCCAAGTGGCAAATTTCTACTTAACCACCTGCTATCATGAAATACCTCAGTGCTGCATTTTTTGAGCGCAGTACTGAGCCTGAAAAGCGTTTCCAACCCCACTTACAAGTAAAACTAGCTAAAATGTGCCTGGCTGCTATATTCACTGAAAAGCTCATTCTGCGGACATTTCTGGCATACGTTTGCTCCTGCCGGGTCAGCTGAGCAGCGAAGTTCTATTTAACCATCTGCTATCATGAGAGACCTCAGGGCTGCATGTTTTGAGCCCAGTACTGATCCTGAAAAGAGTTTCCAACCCCACTTATTAGTAAAACTAGCTAAAATGTGCCTGGCTGCTATTCACTGAAAAGCTCATTCTGTGTACATTTTTGACATATGTTTGCCCCTACCGGGTCAGCTGAGCAGCGAATTTCTATTTAACCACCTGCTATCATGAAAGACCTCAGGGCTGCATTTTTTGAGCGCAGTACTGAGCCTGAAAAGCGTTTCCAACCCCACTTACAAGTAAAACTAGCTAAAATGTGCCTGGCTGCTATATTCACTGAAAAGCTCATTCTGCGGACATTTCTGGCATACATTTGCTCCTGCCGGGTCAGCTGAGCAGCGAAGTTCTATTTAACCACCTGCTATCATGAGAGATCTCAGGGCTGCATCTTTTGAGCCCAGTACTGAGCCTGAAAAGCATTTCCAACCTCACTTACAAGTAAAACTAGCTAAAATGTTCCTGGCTGCTATTCACTGAAAAGCTCATTCTGCGTACATTTTTGGCACAAATTTGCTCCTGCCGGGTCAGCTGAGCAGCGAAGTTCTACTTAACTACCTCCTATCAGGAGAGACTTCAGAGCTGCATCTTTTGAGCCCAGTACTGAGCCTGAAAAGCGTTTCCAACCCCACTTACAAGTAAAACTTGCTAGAATGTGCCTGGCTGCTATTCACTGAAAAGCTCATTCTGTGTACATTTTTGGCATACGTTTGCTCCTGCTGGGTCAGCCAAGTGGCAAATTTCTACTTAACCACCTGCTATCATGAGAGACCTCAGGGCTGCATCTTTTGAGCCCAGTACTGAGCCTGAAAAGCGTTTCTAACCCCACTTACAAGTAAAACTAGCTAAAATGTGCCTGGCTGCTATTCACTGAAAAGCTCATTCTGCGTATATTTTTGGCATACATTTGCTTCTGCCGGGTCAGCTAAGCAGCGAAGTTCTACTTAACTACCTCCTATCAGGAGAGACCTCAGAGCTGCATCTTTTGAACCCAGTACTGAGCCTGAAAAGCATTTCCAACCCCACTTACAAGTAAAACTAGCTAAAATGTGCCTGGCTGCTATTCACTGAAAAGCTCATTCTGCGTACATTTTTGGCATACGTTTGCTCCTGCCGGGTCAGCTAAGCAGCGAAGTTCTACTTAACTACCTCCTATCAGGGGAGACTTCAGAGCTGCATCTTTTGAGCCCAGTACTGAGCCTGAAAAGCGTTTCCAACCCCACTTACAAGTAAAACTAGCTAAAATGTGCCTGGCTGCTCTTCACTGAAAAGCTCATTCTGCTTACATTTTTTGCATACGTTTGCTCCTGCCGGGTCAGCTGAGCAGCAAATTTCTATTTAACCATCTGCTATCATGAGAGACCTCAGGGCTGCATGTTTTGAGCCCAGTACTGATCCTGAAAAGAGTTTCCAACCCCACTTACAAGTAAAACTAGCTAAAATGTGCCTGGCTGCTATTCACTGAAAAGCTCATTCTGTGTACATTTTTGGCATACGTTTGCTCCTGCTGGGTCAGCCAAGTGGCAAATTTCTAGTTAACCACCTGCTATCATGAGAGACCTCAGGGCTGCATTTTTTGAGCCCAGTACTGAGCCTGAAAAGCGTTTCTAACCCCACTTACAAGTAAAACTAGCTGAAATGTGCCTGGCTGCTATTCACTGAAAAGCTCATTCTGCGTATATTTTTGGCATACATTTGCTCCTGCCGGGTCAGCTGAGCAGCGAAGTTCTACTTAACTACCTCCTATCAGGAGAGACCTCAGAGCTGCATCTTTTGAACCCAGTACTGAGCCTGAAAAGCATTTCCAACCCCACTTACAAGTAAAACTAGCTAAAATGTGCCTGGCTGCTATTCACTGAAAAGCTCATTCTGCTTACATTTTTGGCATACGTTTGCTCCAACCGAGTCAGCTGAGCAGCGAATTTCTATTTAACCACCTGCTATCATGAGAGACCTCAGGGCTGCATCTTTTGAGCGCAGTACTGATCCTGAAAAGCGTTTCCAACCCCACTTACAAGTAAAACTAGCTAAAATGTGCCTGGCTGCTCTTCACTGAAAAGCTCATTCTGCTTACATTTTTGGCATACATTTGCTCCTGCCGGGTCAGCTGAGCAGCGAAGTTCTACTTAACCACCTGCTATCAGGAGAGACCTCAGGGCTGCATCTTTTGAGCCCAGTACTGAGCCTGAAAAGCATTTCCAACCCCACTTACAAGTAAAATTAGCTAAAATGTGCCTGGCTGCTCTTCACTGCTTACATTTTTGGCATACGTTTGCTCCTACCGGGTCAGCTGAGCAGCGAATTTCTATTTAACCACCTGCTATCATGATGCAGCCTCAGGGCTGCATCTTTTGAGCCCAGTACTGAGCCTGAAAAGCGTTTCAAACCCCACTTACAAGTAAAACTTGCTAGAATGTGCCTGGCTGCTCTTCACTGAAAAGCTCATTCTGCGTACATTTTTGGCATACATTTGCTCCTGCCGGGTCAGCTGAGCAGCGAAGTTCTATTTAACCACCTGCTACCATGAGAGATCTCAGGGCTGCATCTTTTGAGCCCAGTACTGAGCCTAAAAAGCATTTCCAACCCCACTTACAAGTGAAACTAGCTAAAATGTGCCTGGCTGCTATATTCACTGAAAAGCTCATTCTGCGTACATTTCTGGCATACGTTTGCTCCTGCCGGGTCAGCTGAGCAGCGAAGTTCTATTTAACCACCTGCTATCATGAGAGATCTCAGGGCTGCATCTTTTGAGCCCAGTACTGAACCTGAAAAGCATTTCCAACCTCACTTACAAGTAAAACTAGCTAAAATGTGCCTGGCTGCTATTCACTGAAAAGCTCATTCTGCGTACATTTTTGGCACAAATTTGCTCCTGCCGGGTCAGCTGAGCAGCGAATTTCTATTTAACCACCTGCTATCATGATGCAGCCTCAGGGCTGCATCTTTTGAGCCCAGTACTGAGCCTGAAAAGCGTTTCAAACCCCACTTACAAGTAAAACTTGCTAGAATGTGCCTGGCTGCTCTTCACTGAAAAGCTCATTCTGCGTACATTTTTGGCATACATTTGCTCCTGCCGGGTCAGCTGAGCAGCGAAGTTCTATTTAACCACCTGCTACCACGAGAGATCTCAGGGCTGCATTGTTGAGCACAGTACTGAGCCTGAAAAGCGTTTCCAACCCCACTTACAAGTAAAACTAGCTAAAATATGCCTGGCTGCTCTTCACTGAAAAGCTCATTCTGCGTACATTTTTGGCACAAATTTGCTCCTGCCGGGTCAGCTGAGCAGCGAAAATCTACTTAACTACCTCCTATCAGGAGAGACTTCAGAGCTGCATCTTTTGAGCCCAGTACTGAGCCTGAAAAGCGTTTCCAACCCCACTTACAAGTAAAACTTGCTAGAATGTGCCTGGCTGTTCTTTACTGAAAAGCTCATTCTGCGTACATTTTTGGCATACGTATGCTCCTACCGGGTCAGCTGAGCAGCAAATTTCTATTTAACCACCTGCTATCATGAGAGACCTCAGGGCTGCATGTTTTGAGCCCAGTACTGATCCTGAAAAGCGTTTCCAACCCCACTTACAAGTAAAACTAGCTAAAATGTGCCTGGCTTCTATATTCACTGAAAAGCTCATTCTGCGTACATTTTTGGCATACATTTGCTCCTGCCGGGTCAGCTGAGCAGCGAAGTTCTATTTAACCACCTGCTATCATGAGAGATCTCAGGGCTGCATCTTTTGAGCCCAGTACTGAGCCTGAAAAGCATTTCCAACCTCACTTACAAGTAAAACTAGCTAAAATGTTCCTGGCTGCTATTCACTGAAAAGCTCATTCTGCGTACATTTTTGGCACAAATTTGCTCCTGCCGGGTCAGCTGAGCAGCGAAGTTCTACTTAACTACCTCCTATCAGGAGAGACTTCAGAGCTGCATCTTTTGAGCCCAGTACTAAGCCTGAAAAGCGTTTCCAACCCCACTTACAAGTAAAACTTGCTAGAATGTGCCTGGCTGCTATTCACTGAAAAGCTCATTCTGCTTACATTTTTGGCATACGTTTGCTCCTGCCGGGTTAGCTGAGCAGCGAATTTCTATTTAACCACCTGCTATCATGAGAGACCTCAGGGCTGCATGTTTTGAGCCCAGTAATGATCCTGAAAAGCGTTTCCAAACCCACTTACAAGTAAAACTAGCTAAAATGTGCCTGGCTGCTATTCACTGAAAAGCTCATTCTGTGTTCATTTTTGGCATACGTTTGCTCCTGCCGGGTCAGCTGAGCAGCGAAGTTCTATTTAACCATCTGCTATCATGAGAGACCTCAGGGCTGCATGTTTTGAGCCCAGTACTGATCCTGAAAAGAGTTTCCAACCCCACTTATTAGTAAAACTAGCTAAAATGTGCCTGGCTGCTATTCACTGAAAAGCTCATTCTGTGTACATTTTTGGCATACGTTTGCTCCTGCTGGGTCAGCCAAGTGGCAAATTTCTACTTAACCACCTGCTATCATGAGAGACCTCAGGGCTGCATCTTTTGAGCCCAGTACTGAGCCTGAAAAGCGTTTCTAACCCCACTTACAAGTAAAACTAGCTAAAATGTGCCTGGCTGCTATTCACTGAAAAGCTCATTCTGCGTATATTTTTGGCATACATTTGCTTCTGCCGGGTCAGCTGAGCAGCGAAGTTCTACTTAACTACCTCCTATCAGGAAAGACCTCAGAGCTGCATCTTTTGAACCCAGTACTGAGCCTGAAAAGCATTTCCAACCCCACTTACAAGTAAAACTAGCTAAAATGTGCCTGGCTGCTATTCACTGAAAAGCTCATTCTGCGTACATTTTTGGCATACGTTTGCTCCTGCCGGGTCAGCTAAGCAGCGAAGTTCTACTTAACTACCTCCTATCAGGAGAGACTTCAGAGCTGCATCTTTTGAGCCCAGTACTGAGCCTGAAAAGCGTTTCCAATCCCACTTACAAGTAAAACTAGCTAAAATGTGCCTGGCTGCTCTTCGCTGAAAAGCTCATTCTGCGTACATTTTTGGCATACGTTTGCTCCTGCCGGGTCAGCTGAGCAGCGAATTTCTATTAACCACCTGCTATCATGAGAGACCTCAGGGCTGCATGTTTTGAGCCCAGTACTGATCCTGAAAAGCGTTTACAACCCCACTTACAAGTAAAACTAGCTAAAATGTGCCTGGCTGCTATATTCATTGAAAAGCTCATTATGCGTAAATTTTGACATACATTTGCTCCTGCTGGGTCAGCTGAGCAGCGAAGTTCTACTTAACTACCTCCTATCAAGAGAGACCTCAGAGCTGCCTCTTTTGAGCCCAGTACTGAGCCTGAAAAGCATTTCCAACCCCACTTACAAGTGAAACTAGCTAAAATGTGCCTGGCTGCTATATTCACTGAAAAGCTCATTCTGCGTACATTTCTGGCATACGTTTGCTCCTGCCGGGTCAGCTGAGCAGCGAAATTCTACTTAACCACCTGCTATCATCAGAGACCTCAGGGCTGCATGTTTTGAGCCCAGTACTGATCCTGAAAAGCGTTTCCAACCCCACCTACAAGTAAAACTAGCTAAAATGTTCCTGGCTGCTATTCACTGAAAAGCTCATTCTATGTACATTTTTGGCATACCTTTGCTCCTGCCGGGTTAGCTGAGCAGCGAATTTCTAGTTAACCACCTGCTATCATGAGAGACCTCAGGGCTGCATCTTTTGAGCACAGTACTGAGCCTGAAAAGCGTTTCCAACCCCACTTACAAGTAAAACTAGCTAAAATATGCCTGGCTGCTCTTCACTGAAAAGCTCATTCTGCGTACATTTTTGGCACAAATTTGCTCCTGCCGGGTCAGCTGAGCAGCGAAAATCTACTTAACTACCTCCTATCAGGAGAGACTTCAGAGCTGCATCTTTTGAGCCCAGTACTGAGCCTGAAAAGCGTTTCCAACCCCACTTACAAGTAAAACTTGCTAGAATGTGCCTGGCTGCTATTCACTGAAAAGCTCATTCTGCTTACATTTTTGGCATACGTTTACTCCTGCTGGGTCAGCCAAGTGGCAAATTTCTACTTAACCACCTGCTATCATGAAAGATCTCACAGGGCTGCATTTTTTGAGCGCAGTACTGAGCCTGAAAAGCGTTTCCAACCCCACTTACAAGTAAAACTAGCTAAAATGTGCCTGGCTGCTATTCACTGAAAAGCTCATTCTGCGTACATTTTTGGCATACGTTTGCTCCTGCCGGGTCAGCTGAGCAGCAAATTTCTATTTAATCATCTGCTATCATGAGAGACCTCAGGGCTGCATGTTTTGAGCCCAGTACTGATCCTGAAAAGAGTTTCCAACCCCACTTACAAGTAAAACTAGCTAAAATGTGCCTGGCTGCTATTCACTGAAAAGCTCATTCTGTGTACATTTTTGGCATACGTTTGCTCCTGCTGGGTCAGCCAAGAGGCAAATTTCTACTTAACCACCTGCTATCATGAGAGACCTCAGGGCTGCATTTTTTGAGCCCAGTACTGAGCCTGAAAAGCGTTTCTAACCCCACTTACAAGTAAAACTAGCTAAAATGTGCCTGGCTGCTATTCACTGAAAAGCTCATTCTGCGTATATTTTTGGCATACATTTGCTCCTGCCGGGTCAGCTGAGCAGGGAAGTTCTACTTAACTACCTCCTATCAGGAGAGACCTCAGAGCTGCATCTTTTGAACCCAGTACTGAGCCTGAAAAGCGTTTCCAACCCCACCTACAAGTAAAACTAGCTAAAATGTGCCTGGCTGCTATTCACTGAAAAGCTCATTCTATGTACATTTTTGGCATACCTTTGCTCCTGCCGGGTTAGCTGAGCAGCGAATTTCTAGTTAACCACCTGCTATCATGAGAGACCTCAGGGCTGCATCTTTTGAGCACAGTACTGAGCCTGAAAAGCGTTTCCAACCCCACTTACAAGTAAAACTAGCTAAAATATGCCTGGCTGCTCTTCACTGAAAAGCTCATTCTGCGTACATTTTTGGCACAAATTTGCTCCTGCCGGGTCAGCTGAGCAGCGAAAATCTACTTAACTACCTCCTATCAGGAGAGACTTCAGAGCTGCATCTTTTGAGCCCAGTACTGAGCCTGAAAAGCGTTTCCAACCCCACTTACAAGTAAAACTTGCTAGAATGTGCCTGGCTGCTATTCACTGAAAAGCTCATTCTGCTTACATTTTTGGCATACGTTTACTCCTGCTGGGTCAGCCAAGTGGCAAATTTCTACTTAACCACCTGCTATCATGAAAGATCTCACAGGGCTGCATTTTTTGAGCGCAGTACTGAGCCTGAAAAGCGTTTCCAACCCCACTTACAAGTAAAACTAGCTAAAATGTGCCTGGCTGCTATTCACTGAAAAGCTCATTCTGCGTACATTTTTGGCATACGTTTGCTCCTGCCGGGTCAGCTGAGCAGCGAAGTTCTACTTAACTACCTCCTATCATGAGAGACCTCAGAGCTGCATCTTTTGAACCCAGTACTGAGCCTGAAAAGCATTTCCAACCCCACTTCCAAGTAAAACTAGCTAAAATGTGCCTGGCTGCTCTTCACTGAAAAGCTCATTCTGCTTACATTTTTTGCATACGTTTGCTCCTGCCGGGTCAGCTGAGCAGCAAATTTCTATTTAACCACCTGCTATCATGAGAGACCTCAGGGCTGCATGTTTGGAGCCCAGTACTGATCCTGAAAAGCGTTTCCAACCCCACTTACAAGTAAAACTAGCTAAAATGTGCCTGGCTGCTATTCACTGAAAAGCTCATTCTGTGTACATTTTTGGCATACGTTTGCTCCTGCTGTTTCAGCCAAGTGGCAAATTTCTACTTAACCACCTGCTATCATGAGAGACCTCAGGGCTGCATTTTTTGAGCCCAGTACTGCGCCTGAAAAGCGTTTCTAACCCCACTTACAAGTAAAACTAGCTAAAATGTGCCTGGCTGCTCTTCACTGAAAAGCTCATTCTGCGTACATTTTTGGCACAAATTTGCTCCTGCCGGGTCAGCTGAGCAGCGAAGTTCTACTTAACTACCTCCTATCATGAGAGACCTCAGAGCTGCATCTTTTGAACCCAGTACTGAGCCTGAAAAGCATTTCCAACCCCACTTACAAGTAAAACTAGCTAAAATGTGCCTGGCTGCTCTACACTGAAAAGCTCATTCTGCTTACATTTTTTGCATACGTTTGCTCCTGCCGGGTCAGCTGAGCAGCAAATTTCTATTTAACCATCTGCTATCATGAGAGACCTCAGGGCTGCATGTTTTGAGCCCAGTACTGATCCTGAAAAGAGTTTCCAACCCCACTTACAAGTAAAACTAGCTAAAATGTGCCTGGCTGCTATTCACTGAAAAGCTCATTCTGCGTATATTTTTGGCATACATTTGCTCCTGCCGGGTCAGCTGAGCAGCGATGTTCTACTTAACTACCTCCTATCAGGAGAGACCTCAGAGCTGCATCTTTTGAACCCAGTACTGAGCCTGAAAAGCATTTCCAACCCCACTTACAAGTAAAACTAGCTAAAATGTGCCTGGCTGCTATTCACTGAAAAGCTCATTCTGCTTACATTTTTGGCATACGTTTGCTCCAACAGAGTCAGCTGAGCAGCGAATTTCTATTTAACCACCTGCTATCATGAGAGACCTCAGGGCTGCATCTTTTGAGCGCAGTACTGATCCTGAAAAACGTTTCCAACCCCACTTACAAGTAAAACTAGCTAAAATGTGCCTGGCTGCTCTTCACTGAAAAGCTCATTCTGCTTACATTTTTGGCATACATTTGCTCCTGCCGGGTCAGCTGAGCAGCGAAGTTCTACTTAACCACCTGCTATCAGGAGAGACCTCAGGGCTGCATCTTTTGAGCCCAGTACTGAGCCTGAAAAGCATTTCCAACCCCACTTACAAGTAAAATTAGCTAAAATGTGCCTGGCTGCTCTTCACTGCTTACATTTTTGGCATACGTTTGCTCCTACCGGGTCAGCTGAGCAGCGAATTTCTATTTAACCACCTGCTATCATGATGCAGCCTCAGGGCTGCATCTTTTGAGCCCAGTACTGAGCCTGAAAAGCGTTTCAAACCCCACTTACAAGTAAAACTTGCTAGAATGTGCCTGGCTGCTCTTTACTGAAAAGCTCATTCTGCGTACATTTTTGGCATACGTTTGCTCCTACCGGGTCAGCTGAGCAGCAAATTTCTATTTAACCACCTGCTATCATGAGAGACTTCAGGGCTGCATCTTTGGAGCCCAGTACTGAGCCTGAAAAGCGTTTCCAACCCCACTTACAAGTAAAACTTGCTAGAATGTGCCTGGCTGCTATTCACTGAAAAGCTCATTCTGCTTACATTTTTGGCATACGTTTACTCCTGCTGGGTCAGCCAAGTGGCAAATTTCTACTTAACCACCTGCTATCATGAAAGACCTCAGGGCTGCATTTTTTGAGCGCAGTACTGAGCCTGAAAAGCGTTTCCAACCCCACTTACAAGTAAAACTAGCTAAAATGTGCCTGGCTGCTATTCACTGAAAAGCTCATTCTGCGTACATTTTTGGCATACGTTTGCTCCTGCCGGGTCAGCTGAGCAGCGAAGTTCTACTTAACTGCCTCCTATCATGAGAGACCTCAGAGCTGCATCTTTTGAACCCAGTACTGAGCCTGAAAAGCATTTCCAACCCCACTTACAAGTAAAACTAGCTAAAATGTGCCTGGCTGCTCTTCACTGAAAAGCTCATTCTGCTTACATTTTTTGCATACGTTTGCTCCTGCCGGGTCAGCTGAGCAGCAAATTTCTATTTAACCATCTGCTATCATGAGAGACCTCAGGGCTGCATGTTTTGAGCCCAGTACTGATCCTGAAAAGAGTTTCCAACCCCACTTACAAGTAAAACTAGCTAAAATGTGCCTGGCTGCTATTCACTGAAAAGCTCATTCTGTGTACATTTTTGGCATACGTTTGCTCCTGCTGGGTCAGCCAAGTGGCAAATTTCTAGTTAACCACCTGCTATCATGAGAGACCTCAGGGCTGCATTTTTTGAGCCCAGTACTGAGCCTGAAAAGCGTTTCTAACCCCACTTACAAGTAAAACTAGCTGAAATGTGCCTGGCTGCTATTCACTGAAAAGCTCATTCTGCGTATATTTTTGGCATACATTTGCTCCTGCCGGGTCAGCTGAGCAGCGAAGTTCTACTTAACTACCTCCTATCAGGAGAGACCTCAGAGCTGCATCTTTTGAACCCAGTACTGAGCCTGAAAAGCATTTCCAACCCCACTTACAAGTAAAACTAGCTAAAATGTGCCTGGCTGCTATTCACTGAAAAGCTCATTCTGCTTACATTTTTGGCATACGTTTGCTCCAACCGAGTCAGCTGAGCAGCGAATTTCTATTTAACCACCTGCTATCATGAGAGACCTCAGGGCTGCATCTTTTGAGCGCAGTACTGATCCTGAAAAGCGTTTCCAACCCCACTTACAAGTAAAACTAGCTAAAATGTGCCTGGCTGCTCTTCACTGAAAAGCTCATTCTGCTTACATTTTTGGCATACATTTGCTCCTGCCGGGTCAGCTGAGCAGCGAAGTTCTACTTAACCACCTGCTATCAGGAGAGACCTCAGGGCTGCATCTTTTGAGCCCAGTACTGAGCCTGAAAAGCATTTCCAACCCCACTTACAAGTAAAATTAGCTAAAATGTGCCTGGCTGCTCTTCACTGCTTACATTTTTGGCATACGTTTGCTCCTACCGGGTCAGCTGAGCAGCGAATTTCTATTTAACCACCTGCTATCATGATGCAGCCTCAGGGCTGCATCTTTTGAGCCCAGTACTGAGCCTGAAAAGCGTTTCAAACCCCACTTACAAGTAAAACTTGCTAGAATGTGCCTGGCTGCTCTTCACTGAAAAGCTCATTCTGCGTACATTTTTGGCATACATTTGCTCCTGCCGGGTCAGCTGAGCAGCGAAGTTCTATTTAACCACCTGCTACCATGAGAGATCTCAGGGCTGCATCTTTTGAGCCCAGTACTGAGCCTAAAAAGCATTTCCAACCCCACTTACAAGTGAAACTAGCTAAAATGTGCCTGGCTGCTATATTCACTGAAAAGCTCATTCTGCGTACATTTCTGGCATACGTTTGCTCCTGCCGGGTCAGCTGAGCAGCGAAGTTCTATTTAACCACCTGCTATCATGAGAGATCTCAGGGCTGCATCTTTTGAGCCCAGTACTGAACCTGAAAAGCATTTCCAACCTCACTTACAAGTAAAACTAGCTAAAATGTGCCTGGCTGCTATTCACTGAAAAGCTCATTCTGCGTACATTTTTGGCACAAATTTGCTCCTGCCGGGTCAGCTGAGCAGCGAATTTCTATTTAACCACCTGCTATCATGATGCAGCCTCAGGGCTGCATCTTTTGAGCCCAGTACTGAGCCTGAAAAGCGTTTCAAACCCCACTTACAAGTAAAACTTGCTAGAATGTGCCTGGCTGCTCTTCACTGAAAAGCTCATTCTGCGTACATTTTTGGCATACATTTGCTCCTGCCGGGTCAGCTGAGCAGCGAAGTTCTATTTAACCACCTGCTACCACGAGAGATCTCAGGGCTGCATTGTTGAGCCCAGTACTGAGCCTAAAAAGCATTTCCAACCCCACTTACAAGTGAAACTAGCTAAAATGTGCCTGGCTGCTATATTCACTGAAAAGCTCATTCTGCGTACATTTCTGGCATACGTTTGCTCCTGCCGGGTCAGCTGAGCAGCGAAGTTCTATTTAACCACCTGCTATCATGAGAGATCTCAGGGCTGCATCTTTTGAGCCCAGTACTGAGCCTGAAAAGCATTTCCAACCTCACTTACAAGTAAAACTAGCTAGAATGTGCCTGGCTGCTATTCACTGAAAAGCTCATTCTGCTTACATTTTTGGCATACGTTTACTCCTGCTGGGTCAGCCAAGTGGCAAATTTCTACTTAACCACCTGCTATCATGAAAGATCTCACAGGGCTGCATTTTTTGAGTGCAGTACTGAGCCTGAAAAGCATTTCCAACCCCACTTACAAGTAAAACTAGCTAAAATGTGCCTGGCTGCTATTCACTGAAAAGCTCATTCTGCGTACATTTTTGGCATACGTTTGCTCCTGCCGGGTCAGCTGAGCAGCGAAGTTCTACTTAACTACCTCCTATCATGAGAGACCTCAGAGCTGCATCTTTTGAACCCAGTACTGAGCCTGAAAAGCATTTCCAACCCCACTTACAAGTAAAATTAGCTAAAATGTGCCTGGCTGCTCTTCACTGCTTACATTTTTGGCATACGTTTGCTCCTACCGGGTCAGCTGAGCAGCGAATTTCTATTTAACCACCTGCTATCATGATGCAGCCTCAGGGCTGCATCTTTTGAGCCCAGTACTGAGCCTGAAAAGCGTTTCAAACCCCACTTACAAGTAAAACTTGCTAGAATGTGCCTGGCTGCTCTTCACTGAAAAGCTCATTCTGCGTACATTTTTGGCATACATTTGCTCCTGCCGGGTCAGCTGAGCAGCGAAGTTCTATTTAACCACCTGCTACCATGAGAGATCTCAGGGCTGCATCTTTTGAGCCCAGTACTGAGCCTAAAAAGCATTTCCAACCCCACTTACAAGTGAAACTAGCTAAAATGTGCCTGGCTGCTATATTCACTGAAAAGCTCATTCTGCGTACATTTCTGGCATACGTTTGCTCCTGCCGGGTCAGCTGAGCAGCGAAGTTCTATTTAACCACCTGCTATCATGAGAGATCTCAGGGCTGCATCTTTTGAGCCCAGTACTGAACCTGAAAAGCATTTCCAACCTCACTTACAAGTAAAACTAGCTAAAATGTGCCTGGCTGCTATTCACTGAAAAGCTCATTCTGCGTACATTTTTGGCACAAATTTGCTCCTGCCGGGTCAGCTGAGCAGCGAATTTCTATTTAACCACCTGCTATCATGATGCAGCCTCAGGGCTGCATCTTTTGAGCCCAGTACTGAGCCTGAAAAGCGTTTCAAACCCCACTTACAAGTAAAACTTGCTAGAATGTGCCTGGCTGCTCTTCACTGAAAAGCTCATTCTGCGTACATTTTTGGCATACATTTGCTCCTGCCGGGTCAGCTGAGCAGCGAAGTTCTATTTAACCACCTGCTACCACGAGAGATCTCAGGGCTGCATCTTTTGAGCCCAGTACTGAGCCTAAAAAGCATTTCCAACCCCACTTACAAGTGAAACTAGCTAAAATGTGCCTGGCTGCTATATTCACTGAAAAGCTCATTCTGCGTACATTTCTGGCATACGTTTGCTCCTGCCGGGTCAGCTGAGGAGCGAAGTTCTATTTAACCACCTGCTATCATGAGAGATCTCAGGGCTGCATCTTTTGAGCCCAGTACTGAGCCTGAAAAGCATTTCCAACCTCACTTACAAGTAAAACTAGCTAGAATGTGCCTGGCTGCTATTCACTGAAAAGCTCATTCTGCTTACATTTTTGGCATACGTTTACTCCTGCTGGGTCAGCCAAGTGGCAAATTTCTACTTAACCACCTGCTATCATGAAAGATCTCACAGGGCTGCATTTTTTGAGTGCAGTACTGATCCTGAAAAGCGTTTCCAACCCCACTTACAAGTAAAACTAGCTAAAATGTGCCTGGCTGCTATTCACTGAAAAGCTCATTCTGCGTACATTTTTGGCATACGTTTGCTCCTGCCGGGTCAGCTGAGCAGCGAAGTTCTACTTAACTACCTCCTATCATGAGAGACCTCAGAGCTGCATCTTTTGAACCCAGTACTGAGCCTGAAAAGCATTTCCAACCCCACTTACAAGTAAAACTAGCTAAAATGTGCCTGGCTGCTCTTCACTGAAAAGCTCATTCTGCTTACATTTTTTGCAAACGTTTGCTCCTGCCGGGTCAGCTGAGCAGCAAATTTCTATTTAACCACCTGCTATCATGAGAGACCTCAGGGCTGCATGTTTTGAGCCCAGTACTGATCCTGAAAAGAGTTTCCAACCCCACTTACAAGTAAAACTAGCTAAAATGTGCCTGGCTGCTATTCACTGAAAAGCTCATTCTGTGTACATTTTTGGCATACGTTTGCTCCTGCTGGGTCAGCCAAGTGGCAAATTTCTACTTAACCACCTGCTATCATGAGAGACCTCAGGGCTGCATTTTTTGAGCCCAGTACTGAGCCTGAAAAGCGTTTCTAACCCCACTTACAAGTAAAACTAGCTAAAATGTGCCTGGCTGCTCTTCACTGAAAAGCTCATTCTGCGTACATTTTTGGCACAAATTTGCTCCTGCCGGGTCAGCTGAGCAGCGAAGTTCTACTTAACTATCTCCTATCATGAGAGACCTCAGAGCTGCATCTTTTGAACCCAGTACTGAGCCTGAAAAGCATTTCCAACCCCACTTACAAGTAAAACTAGCTAAAATGTGCCTGGCTGCTCTACACTGAAAAGCTCATTCTGCTTACATTTTTTGCATACGTTTGCTCCTGCCGGGTCAGCTGAGCAGCAAATTTCTATTTAACCATCTGCTATCATGAGAGACCTCAGGGCTGCATGTTTTGAGCCCAGTACTGATCCTGAAAAGAGTTTCCAACCCCACTTACAAGTAAAACTAGCTAAAATGTGCCTGGCTGCTATTCACTAAAAAGCTCATTCTGTGTACATTTTTGGCATACGTTTGCTCCTGCTGGGTCAGCCAAGTGGCAAATTTCTACTTAACCACCTGCTATCATGAGAGACCTCAGGGCTGCATTTTTTTGAGCCCAGTACTGAGCCTGAAAAGCGTTTCTAACCCCACTTACAAGTAAAACTAGCTAAAATGTGCCTGGCTGCTATTCACTGAAAAGCTCATTCTGCGTATATTTTTGGCATACATTTGCTCCTGCCGGGTCAGCTGAGCAGCGATGTTCTACTTAACTACCTCCTATCAGGAGAGACCTCAGAGCTGCATCTTTTGAACCCAGTACTGAGCCTGAAAAGCATTTCCAACCCCACTTACTAGTAAAACTAGCTAAAATGTGCCTGGCTGCTATTCACTGAAAAGCTCATTCTGCTTACATTTTTGGCATACGTTTGCTCCTGCTGGGTCAGCTGAGCAGCGAATTTCTATGTAACCACCTGCTATCATGAGAGACCTCAGGGCTGCATCTTTTGAGCGCAGTACTGAGCCTGAAAAGCGTTTCCAACCCCACTTACAAGTAAAACTAGCTAAAATGTGCCTGGCTGCTCTTCACTGAAAAGCTCATTCTGCGTTCATTTTTGGCATACGTTTGCTCCTGCCGGGTTAGCTGAGCAGCGAATTTCTAGTTAACCACCTGCTATCATGAGAGACCTCAGGGCTGCATCTTTTGAGCACAGTACTGAGCCTGAAAAGCGTTTCCAACCCCACTTACAAGTAAAACTAGCTAAAATGTGCCTGGCTGCTATTCACTGAAAAGCTCATTCTGTGTACATTTTTGGCATACGTTTGCTCCTGCTGGGTCAGCCAAGTGGCAAATTTCTACTTAACCACCTGCTATCATGAGAGACCTCAGGGCTGCATTTTTTGAGCCCAGTACTGAGCCTAAAAAGCGTTACTAACCCCACTTACAAGTAAAACTAGCTAAAATGTGCCTGGCTGCTATTCACTGAAAAGCTCATTCTGCGTATATTTTTGGCATACATTTGCTCCTGCCGGGTCAGCTGAGCAGCGAAGTTCTACTTAACTACCTCCTATCAGGAGAGACCTCAGAGCTGCATCTTTTGAACCCAGTACTGAGCCTGAAAAGCATTTCCAACCCCACTTACAAGTAAAACTAGCTAAAATGTGCCTGGCTGCTATTCACTGAAAAGCTCATTCTGCTTACATTTTTGGCATACGTTTGCTCCAACCGAGTCAGCTGAGCAGCGAATTTCTATTTAACCACCTGCTATCATGAGAGACCTCAGGGCTGCATCTTTTGAGCACAGTACTGATCCTGAAAAGCGTTTCCAACCCCACTTACAAGTAAAACTAGCTAAAATGTGCCTGGCTGCTCTTCACCGAAAAGCTCATTCTGCTTACATTTTTGGCATGCATTTGCTCCTGCCGGGTCAGCTGAGCAGCGAAGTTCTACTTAACCACCTGCTATCAGGAGAGACCTCAGGGCTGCATCTTTTGAGCCCAGTACTGAGCCTGAAAAGCATTTCCAACCCCACTTACAAGTAAAATTAGCTAAAATGTGCCTGGCTGCTCTTCACTGCTTACATTTTTGGCATACGTTTGCTCCTACCGGGTCAGCTGAGCAGCGAATTTCTATTTAACCACCTGCTATCATGATGCAGCCTCAGGGCTGCATCTTTTGAGCCCAGTACTGAGCCTGAAAAGCGTTTCAAACCCCACTTACAAGTAAAACTTGCTAGAATGTGCCTGGCTGCTCTTTACTGAAAAGCTCATTCTGCGTACATTTTTGGCATACGTTTGCTCCTACCGGGTCAGCTGAGCAGCAAATTTCTATTTAACCACCTGCTATCATGAGAGACCTCAGGGCTGCATGTTTTGAGCCCAGTACTGATCCTGAAAAGCGTTTCCAACCCCACTTACAAGTAGAACTAGCTAAAATGTGCCTGGCTTCTATATTCACTGAAAAGCTCATTCTGCGTACATTTTTGGCATACATTTGCTCCTGCCGGGTCAGCTGAGCAGCGAAGTTCTATTTAACCACCTGCTATCATGAGAGATCTCAGGGCTGCATCTTTTGAGCCCAGTACTGAGCCTGAAAAGCATTTCCAACCTCACTTACAAGTAAAACTAGCTAAAATGTTCCTGGCTGCTATTCACTGAAAAGCTCATTCTGCGTACATTTTTGGCACAAATTTGCTCCTGCCGGGTCAGCTGAGCAGCGAAGTTCTACTTAACTACCTCCTATCAGGAGAGACTTCAGAGGTGCATCTTTTGAGCCCAGTACTGAGCCTGAAAAGCGTTTCCAACCCCACTTACAAGTAAAACTTGCTAGAATGTGCCTGGCTGCTATTCACTGAAAAGCTCATTCTGCTTACATTTTTGGCATACGTTTGCTCCTGCCGGGTTAGCTGAGCAGCGAATTTCTATTTAACCACCTGCTATCATGAGAGACCTCAGGGCTGCATGTTTTGAGCCCAGTAATGATCCTGAAAAGTGTTTCCAAACCCACTTACAAGTAAAACTAGCTAAAATGTGCCTGGCTGCTATTCACTGAAAAGCTCATTCTGTGTACATTTTTGGCATACGTTTACTCCTGCTGGGTCAGCCAAGTGGCAAATTTCTACTTAACCACCTGCTATCATGAAATACCTCAGTGCTGCATTTTTTGAGCGCAGTACTGAGCCTGAAAAGCGTTTCCAACCCCACTTACAAGTAAAACTAGCTAAAATGTGCCTGGCTGCTATATTCACTGAAAAGCTCATTCTGCGGACATTTCTGGCATACGTTTGCTCCTGCCGGGTCAGCTGAGCAGCGAAGTTCTATTTAACCATCTGCTATCATGAGAGACCTCAGGGCTGCATGTTTTGAGCCCAGTACTGATCCTGAAAAGAGTTTCCAACCCCACTTATTAGTAAAACTAGCTAAAATGTGCCTGGCTGCTATTCACTGAAAAGCTCATTCTGTGTACATTTTTGACATATGTTTGCCCCTACCGGGTCAGCTGAGCAGCGAATTTCTATTTAACCACCTGCTATCATGAAAGACCTCAGGGCTGCATTTTTTGAGCGCAGTACTGAGCCTGAAAAGCGTTTCCAACCCCACTTACAAGTAAAACTAGCTAAAATGTGCCTGGCTGCTATATTCACTGAAAAGCTCATTCTGCGGACATTTCTGGCATACATTTGCTCCTGCCGGGTCAGCTGAGCAGCGAAGTTCTATTTAACCACCTGCTATCATGAGAGATCTCAGGGCTGCATCTTTTGAGCCCAGTACTGAGCCTGAAAAGCATTTCCAACCTCACTTACAAGTAAAACTAGCTAAAATGTTCCTGGCTGCTATTCACTGAAAAGCTCATTCTGCGTACATTTTTGGCACAAATTTGCTCCTGCCGGGTCAGCTGAGCAGCGAAGTTCTACTTAACTACCTCCTATCAGGAGAGACTTCAGAGCTGCATCTTTTGAGCCCAGTACTGAGCCTGAAAAGCGTTTCCAACCCCACTTACAAGTAAAACTTGCTAGAATGTGCCTGGCTGCTATTCACTGAAAAGCTCATTCTGTGTACATTTTTGGCATACGTTTGCTCCTGCTGGGTCAGCCAAGTGGCAAATTTCTACTTAACCACCTGCTATCATGAGAGACCTCAGGGCTGCATCTTTTGAGCCCAGTACTGAGCCTGAAAAGCGTTTCTAACCCCACTTACAAGTAAAACTAGCTAAAATGTGCCTGGCTGCTATTCACTGAAAAGCTCATTCTGCGTATATTTTTGGCATACATTTGCTTCTGCCGGGTCAGCTAAGCAGCGAAGTTCTACTTAACTACCTCCTATCAGGAGAGACCTCAGAGCTGCATCTTTTGAACCCAGTACTGAGCCTGAAAAGCATTTCCAACCCCACTTACAAGTAAAACTAGCTAAAATGTGCCTGGCTGCTATTCACTGAAAAGCTCATTCTGCGTACATTTTTGGCATACGTTTGCTCCTGCCGGGTCAGCTAAGCAGCGAAGTTCTACTTAACTACCTCCTATCAGGGGAGACTTCAGAGCTGCATCTTTTGAGCCCAGTACTGAGCCTGAAAAGCGTTTCCAACCCCACTTACAAGTAAAACTAGCTAAAATGTGCCTGGCTGCTCTTCGCTGAAAAGCTCATTCTGCGTACATTTTTGGCATACGTTTGCTCCTGCCGGGTCAGCTGAGCAGCGAATTTCTATTAACCACCTGCTATCATGAGAGACCTCAGGGCTGCATGTTTTGAGCCCAGTACTGATCCTGAAAAGCGTTTACAACCCCACTTACAAGTAAAACTAGCTAAAATGTGCCTGGCTGCTATATTCATTGAAAAGCTCATTCTGCGTAAATTTTGGCATACATTTGCTCCTGCTGGGTCAGCTGAGCAGCGAAGTTCTACTTAACTACCTCCTATCAAGAGAGACCTCAGAGCTGCCTCTTTTGAGCCCAGTACTGAGCCTGAAAAGCATTTCCAACCCCACTTACAAGTGAAACTAGCTAAAATGTGCCTGGCTGCTATATTCACTGAAAAGCTCATTCTGCGTACATTTCTGGCATACGTTTGCTCCTGCCGGGTCAGCTGAGCAGCGAAATTCTACTTAACCACCTGCTATCATCAGAGACCTCAGGGCTGCATGTTTTGAGCCCAGTACTGATCCTGAAAAGCGTTTCCAACCCCACCTACAAGTAAAACTAGCTAAAATGTTCCTGGCTGCTATTCACTGAAAAGCTCATTCTATGTACATTTTTGGCATACCTTTGCTCCTGCCGGGTTAGCTGAGCAGCGAATTTCTAGTTAACCACCTGCTATCATGAGAGACCTCAGGGCTGCATCTTTTGAGCACAGTACAGAGCCTGAAAAGCGTTTCCAACCCCACTTACAAGTAAAACTAGCTAAAATATGCCTGGCTGCTCTTCACTAAAACGCTCATTCTGCGTACATTTTTGGCACAAATTTGCTCCTGCCGGGTCAGCTGAGCAGCGAAAATCTACTTAACTACCTCCTATCAGGAGAGACTTCAGAGCTGCATCTTTTGAGCCCAGTACTGAGCCTGAAAAGCGTTTCCAACCCCACTTACAAGTAAAACTTGTTAGAATGTGCCTGGCTGCTATTCACTGAAAAGCTCATTCTGCTTACATTTTTGGCATACGTTTACTCCTGCTGGGTCAGCCAAGTGGCAAATTTCTACTTAACCACCTGCTATCATGAAAGACCTCAGGGCTGCATTTTTTGAGCACAGTACTGAGCCTGAAAAGCGTTTTCAACCCCACTTACAAGTAAAACTGGCTAAAATGTGCCTGGCTGCTATTCACTGAAAAGCTCATTCTGCGTACATTTTTGGCATACGTTTGCTCCTGCCGGGTCAGCTGAGCAGCGAAGTTCTACTTAACTACCTCCTATCATGAGAGACCTCAGAGCTGCATCTTTTGAACCCAGTACTGAGCCTGAAAAGCATTTCCAACCCCACTTACTAGTAAAACTAGCTAAAATGTGCCTGGCTGCTCTTCACTGAAAAGCTCATTCTGCTTACATTTTTTGCATACGTTTGCTCCTGCCGGGTCAGCTGAGCAGCGAAGTTCTACTTAACTACCTCCTATCATGAGAGACCTCAGAGCTGCATCTTTTGAACCCAGTACTGAGCCTGAAAAGCATTTCCAACCCCACTTACTAGTAAAACTAGCTAAAATGTGCCTGGCTGCTATTCACTGAAAAGCTCATTCTGTGTACATTTTTGGCATACGTTTGCTCCTGCTGGGTCAGCCAAGTGGCAAATTTCTACTTAACCACCTGCTATCATGAGAGACCTCAGGGCTGCATGTTTTGAGCCCAGTACTGATCCTGAAAAGAGTTTCCAACCCCACTTACAAGTAAAACTAGCTAAAATGTGCCTGGCTGCTATTCACTGAAAAGCTCATTCTGTGTACATTTTTGGCATACGTTTGCTCCTGCTGGGTCAGCCAAGTGGCAAATTTCTACTTAACCACCTGCTATCATGAGAGACCTCAGGGCTGCATTTTTTGAGCCCAGTACTGAGCCTGAAAAGCGTTTCTAACCCCACTTACAAGTAAAACTAGCTAAAATGTGCCTGGCTGCTATTCACTGAAAAGCTCATTCTGCGTATATTTTTGGCATACATTTGCTCCTGCGGGTCAGCTGAGCAGGGAAGTTCTACTTAACTACCTCCTATCAGGAAAGACCTCAGAGCTGCATCTTTTGAACCCAGTACTGAGCCTGAAAAGCGTTTCCAACCCCACCTACAAGTAAAACTAGCTAAAATGTGCCTGGCTGCTATTCACTGAAAAGCTCATTCTATGTACATTTTTGGCATACCTTTGCTCCTGCCGGGTTAGCTGAGCAGCGAATTTCTAGTTAACCACCTGCTATCATGAGAGACCTCAGGGCTGCATCTTTTGAGCACAGTACTGAGCCTGAAAAGTGTTTCCAACCCCACTTACAAGTAAAACTAGCTAAAATATGCCTGGCTGCTCTTCACTGAAAAGCTCATTCTGCGTACATTTTTGGCACAAATTTGCTCCTGCCGGGTCAGCTGAGCAGCGAAAATCTACTTAACTACCTCCTATCAGGAGAGACTTCAGAGCTGCATCTTTTGAGCCCAGTACTGAGCCTGAAAAGCGTTTCCAACCCCACTTACAAGTAAAACTTGCTAGAATGTGCCTGGCTGCTATTCACTGAAAAGCTCATTCTGCTTACATTTTTGGCATACGTTTACTCCTGCTGGGTCAGCCAAGTGGCAAATTTCTACTTAACCACCTGCTATCATGAAAGATCTCACAGGGCTGCATTTTTTGAGCGCAGTACTGAGCCTGAAAAGTGTTTCCAACCCCACTTACAAGTAAAACTAGCTAAAATGTGCCTGGCTGCTATTCACTGAAAAGCTCATTCTGCGTACATTTTTGGCATACGTTTGCTCCTGCCGGGTCAGCTGAGCAGCGAAGTTCTACTTAACTACCTCCTATCATGAGAGACCTCAGAGCTGCATCTTTTGAACCCAGTACTGAGCCTGAAAAGCATTTCCAACCCCACTTACAAGTAAAACTAGCTAAAATGTGCCTGGCTGCTCTTCACTGAAAAGCTCATTCTGCTTACATTTTTTGCATACGTTTGCTCCTGCCGGGTCAGCTGAGCAGCAAATTTCTATTTAACCACCTGCTATCATGAGAGACCTCAGGGCTGCATGTTTTGAGCCCAGTACTGATCCTGAAAAGAGTTTCCAACCCCACTTACAAGTAAAACTAGCTAAAATGTGCCTGGCTGCTATTCACTGAAAAGCTCATTCTGTGTACATTTTTGGCATACGTTTGCTCCTGCTGGGTCAGCCAAGTGGCAAATTTCTACTTAACCACCTGCTATCATGAGAGACCTCAGGGCTGCATTTTTTGAGCCCAGTACTGAGCCTGAAAAGCGTTTCTAACCCCACTTACAAGTAAAACTAGCTAAAATGTGCCTGGCTGCTATTCACTGAAAAGCTCATTCTGCGTAAATTTTTGGCATACATTTGCTCCTGCCGGGTCAGCTGAGCAGCGATGTTCTACTTAACTACCTCCTATCAGGAGAGACCTCAGAGCTGCATCTTTTGAACCCAGTACTGAGCCTGAAAAGCATTTCCAACCCCACTTACAAGTAAAACTAGCTAAAATGTGCCTGGCTGCTATTCACTGAAAAGCTCATTCTGCTTACATTTTTGGCATACGTTTGCTCCAACAGAGTCAGCTGAGCAGCGAATTTCTATTTAACCACCTGCTATCATGAGAGACCTCAGGGCTGCATCTTTTGAGCGCAGTACTGATCCTGAAAAGCGTTTCCAACCCCACTTACAAGTAAAACTAGCTAAAATGTGCCTGGCTGCTCTTCACTGAAAAGCTCATTCTGCTTACATTTTTGGCATACATTTGCTCCTGCCGGGTCAGCTGAGCAGCGAAGTTCTACTTAACCACCTGCTATCAGGAGAGACCTCAGGGCTGCATCTTTTGAGCCCAGTACTGAGCCTGAAAAGCATTTCCAACCCCACTTACAAGTAAAATTAGCTAAAATGTGCCTGGCTGCTCTTCACTGCTTACATTTTTGGCATACGTTTGCTCCTACCGGGTCAGCTGAGCAGCGAATTTCTATTTAACCACCTGCTATCATGATGCAGCCTCAGGGCTGCATCTTTTGAGCCCAGTACTGAGCCTGAAAAGCGTTTCAAACCCCACTTACAAGTAAAACTTGCTAGAATGTGCCTGGCTGCTCTTTACTGAAAAGCTCATTCTGCGTACATTTTTGGCATACGTTTGCTCCTACCGGGTCAGCTGAGCAGCAAATTTCTATTTAACCACCTGCTATCATGAGAGACTTCAGGGCTGCATCTTTTGAGCCCAGTACTGAGCCTGAAAAGCGTTTCCAACCCCACTTACAAGTAAAACTTGCTAGAATGTGCCTGGCTGCTATTCACTGAAAAGCTCTATCTGCTTACATTTTTGGCATACGTTTACTCCTGCTGGGTCAGCCAAAAGGCAAATTTCTACTTAACCACCTGCTATCATGAAAGACCTCAGGGCTGCATTTTTTGAGCGCAGTACTGAGCCTGAAAAGCGTTTCCAACCCCACTTACAAGTAAAACTAGCTAAAATGTGCCTGGCTGCTATTCACTGAAAAGCTCATTCTGCGTACATTTTTGGCATACGTTTGCTCCTGCCGGGTCAGCTGAGCAGCGAAGTTCTACTTAACTACCTCCTATCATGAGAGACCTCAGAGCTGCATCTTTTGAACCCAGTACTGAGCCTGAAAAGCATTTCCAACCCCACTTACAAGTAAAACTAGCTAAAATGTGCCTGGCTGCTCTTCACTGAAAAGCTCATTCTGCTTACATTTTTTGCATACGTTTGCTCCTGCCGGGTCAGCTGAGCAGCAAATTTCTATTTAACCATCTGCTATCATGAGAGACCTCAGGGCTGCATGTTTTGAGCCCAGTACTGATCCTGAAAAGAGTTTCCAACCCCACTTACAAGTAAAACTAGCTAAAATGTGCCTGGCTGCTATTCACTGAAAAGCTCATTCTGCGTATATTTTTGGCATACATTTGCTCCTGCCGGGTCAGCTGAGCAGCGAAGTTCTACTTAACTACCTCCTATCAGGAGAGACCTCAGAGCTGCATCTTTTGAGCCCAGTACTGATCCTGAAAAGAGTTTCCAACCCCACTTACAAGTAAAACTAGCTAAAATGTGCCTGGCTGCTATTCACTGAAAAGCTCATTCTGCTTACATTTTTGGCATACGATTGCTCCAACCGAGTCAGCTGAGCAGCGAATTTCTATTTAACCACCTGCTATCATGAGAGACCTCAGGGCTGCATCTTTTGAGCGCAGTACTGATCCTGAAAAGCGTTTCCAACCCCACTTACAAGTAAAACTAGCTAAAATGTGCCTGGCTGCTCTTCACTAAAAAGCTCATTCTACTTACATTTTTGGCATACATTTGCTCCTGCCGGGTCAGCTGAGCAGCAAAGTTCTACTTAACCACCTGCTATCATGAAAGATCTCACAGGGCTGCATTTTTTGAGCGCAGTACTGAGCCTGAAAAGCGTTTCCAACCCCACTTACAAGTAAAACTAGCTAAAATGTGCCTGGCTGCTATTCACTGAAAAGCTCATTCTGCGTACATTTTTGGCATACGTTTGCTCCTGCCGGGTCAGCTGAGCAGCGAAGTTCTACTTAACTACCTCCTATCATGAGAGACCTCAGAGCTGCATCTTTTGAACCCAGTACTGGGCCTGAAAAGCATTTCCAACCCCACTTACAAGTAAAACTAGCTAAAATGTGCCTGGCTGCTCTTCACTGAAAAGCTCATTCTGCTTACATTTTTTGCATACGTTTGCTCCTGCCGGGTCAGCTGAGCAGCAAATTTCTATTTAACCACCTGCTATCATGAGAGACCTCAGGGCTGCATGTTTTGAGCCCAGTACTGATCCTGAAAAGAGTTTCCAACCCCACTTACAAGTAAAACTAGCTAAAATGTGCCTGGCTGCTATTCACTGAAAAGCTCATTCTGTGTACATTTTTGGCATACGTTTGCTCCTGCTGGGTCAGCCAAGTGGCAAATTTCTACTTAACCACCTGCTATCATGAGAGACCTCAGGGCTGCATTTTTTGAGCCCAGTACTGAGCCTGAAAAGCGTTTCTAACCCCACTTACAAGTAAAACTAGCTAAAATGTGCCTGGCTGCTCTTCACTGAAAAGCTCATTCTGCGTACATTTTTGGCACAAATTTGCTCCTGCCGGGTCAGCTGAGCAGCGAAGTTCTACTTAACTACCTCCTATCATGAGAGACCTCAGAGCTGCATCTTTTGAACCCAGTACTGAGCCTGAAAAGCATTTCCAACCCCACTTACAAGTAAAACTAGCTAAAATGTGCCTGGCTGCTCTACACTGAAAAGCTCATTCTGCTTACATTTTTTGCATACGTTTGCTCCTGCCGGGTCAGCTGAGCAGCAAATTTCTATTTAACCATCTGCTATCATGAGAGACCTCAGGGCTGCATGTTTTGAGCCCAGTACTGATCCTGAAAAGAGTTTCCAACCCCACTTACAAGTAAAACTAGCTAAAATGTGCCTGGCTGCTATTCACTGAAAAGCTCATTCTGTGTACATTTTTGGCATACGTTTGCTCCTGCTGGGGCAGCCAAGTGGCAAATTTCTACTTAACCACCTGCTATCATGAGAGACCTCAGGGCTGCATTTTTTGAGCCCAGTACTGAGCCTGAAAAGCGTTTCTAACCCCACTTACAAGTAAAACTAGCTAAAATGTGCCTGGCTGCTATTCACTGAAAAGCTCATTCTGCGTATATTTTTGGCATACATTTGCTCCTGCCGGGTCAGCTGAGCAGCGATGTTCTACTTAACTACCTCCTATCAGGAGAGACCTCAGAGCTGCATCTTTTGAACCCAGTACTGAGCCTGAAAAGCGTTTCCAACCCCACTTACAAGTAAAACTAGCTAAAATGTGCCTGGCTGCTCTTCACTGAAAAGCTCATTCTGCTTACATTTTTGGCATACGTTTGCTCCAACAGAGTCAGCTGAGCAGCGAATTTCTATTTAACCACCTGCTATCATGAGAGACCTCAGGGCTGCATCTTTTGAGCGCAGTACTGATCCTGAAAAGCGTTTCCAACCCCACTTACAAGTAAAACTAGCTAAAATGTGCCTGGCTGCTCTTCACTGAAAAGCTCATTCTGCTTACATTTTTGGCATACATTTGCTCCTGCCGGGTCAGCTGAGCAGCGAAGTTCTACTTAACCACCTGCTATCAGGAGAGACCTCAGGGCTGCATCTTTTGAGCCCAGTACTGAGCCTGAAAAGCATTTCCAACCCCACTTACAAGTAAAATTAGCTAAAATGTGCCTGGCTGCTCTTCACTGCTTACATTTTTGGCATACGTTTGCTCCTACCGGGTCAGCTGAGCAGCGAATTTCTATTTAACCACCTGCTATCATGATGCAGCCTCAGGGCTGCATCTTTTGAGCCCAGTACTGAGCCTGAAAAGCGTTTCAAACCCCACTTACAAGTAAAACTTGCTAGAATGTGCCTGGCTGCTCTTTACTGAAAAGCTCATTCTGCGTACATTTTTGGCATACGTTTGCTCCTACCGGGTCAGCTGAGCAGCAAATTTCTATTTAACCACCTGCTATCATGAGAGACTTCAGAGCTGCATCTTTTGAGCCCAGTACTGAGCCTGAAAAGCGTTTCCAACCCCACTTACAAGTAAAACTAGCTAAAATGTGCCTGGCTGCTCTTCACTGAAAAGCTCATTCTGCTTACATTTTTGGCATACGTTTACTCCTGCTGGGTCAGCCAAGTGGCAAATTTCTACTTAACCACCTGCTATCATGAAAGACCTCAGGGCTGCATTTTTTGAGCGCAGTACTGAGCCTGAAAAGCGTTTCCAACCCCACTTACAAGTAAAACTAGCTAAAATGTGCCTGGCTGCTATTCACTGAAAAGCTCATTCTGCGTACATTTTTGGCATACGTTTGCTCCTGCCGGGTCAGCTGAGCAGCGAAGTTCTACTTAACTACCTCCTATCATGAGAGACCTCAGAGCTGCATCTTTTGAACCCAGTACTGAGCCTGAAAAGCATTTCCAACCCCACTTACAAGTAAAACTAGCTAAAATGTGCCTGGCTGCTCTTCACTGAAAAGCTCATTCTGCTTACATTTTTTGCATACATTTGCTCCTGCCGGGTCAGCTGAGCAGCAAATTTCTATTTAACCATCTGCTATCATGAGAGACCTCAGGGCTGCATGTTTTGAGCCCAGTACTGATCCTGAAAAGAGTTTCCAACCCCACTTACAAGTAAAACTAGCTAAAATGTGCCTGGCTGCTATTCACTGAAAAGCTCATTCTGTGTACATTTTTGGCATACGTTTGCTCCTGCTGGGTCAGCCAAGTGGCAAATTTCTACTTAACCAGCTGCTATCATGAGAGACCTCAGGGCTGCATTTTTTGAGCCCAGTACTGAGCCTGAAAAGCGTTTCTAACCCCACTTACAAGTAAAACTAGCTAAAATGTGCCTGGCTGCTATTCACTGAAAAGCTCATTCTGCGTATATTTTTGGCATACATTTGCTCCTGCCGGGTCAGCTGAGAAGCGAAGTTCTACTTAACTACCTCCTATCAGGAGAGACCTCAGAGCTGCATCTTTTGAACCCAGTACTGAGCCTGAAAAGCATTTCCAACCCCACTTACAAGTAAAACTAGCTAAAATGTGCCTGGCTGCTATTCACTGAAAAGCTCATTCTGCTTACATTTTTGGCATACGTTTGCTCCAACCGAGTCAGCTGAGCAGCGAATTTCTATTTAACCACCTGCTATCATGAGAGACCTCAGGGCTGCATCTTTTGAGCGCAGTACTGATCCTGAAAAGCGTTTCCAACCCCACTTACAAGTAAAACTAGCTAAAATGTGCCTGGCTGCTCTTCACTGAAAAGCTCATTCTGCTTACATTTTTGGCATACATTTGCTCCTGCCGGGTCAGCTGAGCAGCGAAGTTCTACTTAACCACCTGCTATCAGGAGAGACCTCAGGGCTGCATCTTTTGAGCCCAGTACTGAGCCTGAAAAGCATTTCCAACCCCACTTACAAGTAAAATTAGCTAAAATGTGCCTGGCTGCTCTTCACTGCTTACATTTTTGGCATACGTTTGCTCCTACCGGGTCAGCTGAGCAGCGAATTTCTATTTAACCACCAGCTATCATGATGCAGCCTCAGGGCTGCATCTTTTGAGCCCAGTACTGAGCCTGAAAAGCGTTTCAAACCCCACTTACAAGTAAAACTTGCTAGAATGTACCTGGCTGCTCTTCACTGAAAAGCTCATTCTGCGTACATTTTTGGCATACATTTGCTCCTGCCGGGTCAGCTGAGCAGCGAAGTTCTATTTAACCACCTGCTACCATGAGAGATCTCAGGGCTGCATCTTTTGAGCCCAGTACTGAGCCTAAAAAGCATTTCCAACCCCACTTACAAGTGAAACTAGCTAAAATGTGCCTGGCTGCTATTCACTGAAAAGCTCATTCTGCGTACATTTCTGGCATACGTTTGCTCCTGCCGGGTCAGCTGAGCAGCGAAGTTCTATTTAACCACCTGCTATCATGAGAGATCTCAGGGCTGCATCTTTTGAGCCCAGTACTGAGCCTGAAAAGCATTTCCAACCTCACTTACAAGTAAAACTAGCTAAAATGTGCCTGGCTGCTATTCACTGAAAAGCTCATTCTGCGTACATTTTTGGCACAAATTTGCTCCTGCCGGGTCAGCTGAGCAGCGAAGTTCTACTTAACTACCTCCTATCAGGAGAGACTTCAGAGCTGCATCTTTTGAGCCCAGTACTGAGCCTGAAAAGCGTTTCCAACCCCACTTACAAGTAAAACTTGCTAGAATGTGCCTGGCTGCTATTCACTGAAAAGCTCATTCTGCTTACATTTTTGGCATACGTTTGCTCCTGCCGGGTTAGCTGAGCAGCGAATTTCTATTTAACCACCTGCTATCACGAGAGACCTCAGGGCTGCATGTTTTGAGCCCAGTATTGATCCTGAAAAGCGTTTCCAAACCCACTTACAAGTAAAACTAGCTAAAATGTGCCTGGCTACTATTCACTGAAAAGCTCATTCTGTGTACATTTTTGGCATACGTTTACTCCTGCTGGGTCAGCCAAGTGGCAAATTTCTACTTAACCACCTGCTATCATGAAAGACCTCAGGGCTGCATTTTTTGAGCACAGTACTGAGCCTGAAAAGCGTTTCCAACCCCACTTACAAGTAAAACTGGCTAAAATGTGCCTGGCTGCTATTCACTGAAAAGCTCATTCTGCGTACATTTTTGGCATACGTTTGCTCCTGCCGGGTCAGCTGAGCAGCGAAGTTCTACTTAACTACCTCCTATCATGAGAGACCTCAGAGCTGCATCTTTTGAACCCAGTACTGAGCCTGAAAAGCATTTCCAACCCCACTTACAAGTAAAACTAGCTAAAATGTGCCTGGCTGCTCTTCACTGAAAAGCTCATTCTGCTTACATTTTTTGCATACGTTTGCTCCTGCCGGGTCAGCTGAGCAGCAAATTTCTATTTAACCACCTGCTATCATGAGAGACCTCAGGGCTGCATGTTTTGAGCCCAGTACTGATCCTGAAAAGAGTTTCCAACCCCACTTACAAGTAAAACTAGCTAAAATGTGCCTGGCTGCTATTCACTGAAAAGCTCATTCTGTGTACATTTTTGGCATACGTTTGCTCCTGCCGGGTCAGCTGAGCAGCGAATTTCTATTTATCCACCTGCTATCATGAGAGACCTCAGGGCTGCATGTTTTGAGCCCAGTACTGATCCTGAAAAGCGTTTCCAACCCCACTTACAAGTAAAACTAGCTAAAATGTGCCTGGCTGCTATATTCACTGAAAAGCTCATTCTGCGTACATTTCTGGCATACGTTTGCTCCTGCCGGGTCAGCTGAGCAGCGAAGTTCTACTTAACTACCTCCTATCATGAGAGACCTCAGAGCTGCATCTTTTGAACCCAGTACTGAGCCTGAAAAGCATTTCCAACCCCACTTACAAGTAAAACTAGCTAAAATGTGCCTGGCTGCTCTTCACTGAAAAGCTCATTCTGCTTACATTTTTTGCATACCTTTGCTCCTGCCGGGTCAGCTGAGCAGCAAATTTCTATTTAACCACCTGCTATCATGAGAGACCTCAGGGCTGCATGTTTTGAGCCCAGTACTGATCCTGAAAAGAGTTTCCAACCCCACTTACAAGTAAAACTAGCTAAAATGTGCCTGGCTGCTCTTCACTGAAAAGCTCATTCTGCGTACATTTTTGGCATACATTTGCTCCTGCCGGGTCAGCTGAGCAGCGAAGTTCTATTTAACCACCTGCTACCATGAGAGATCTCAGGGCTGCATCTTTTGAGCCCAGTACTGAGCCTAAAAAGCATTTCCAACCCCACTTACAAGTGAAACTAGCTAAAATGTGCCTGGCTGCTATTCACTGAAAAGCTCATTCTGCGTACATTTCTGGCATACGTTTGCTCCTGCCGGGTCAGCTGAGCAGCGAAGTTCTATTTAACCACCTGCTATCATGAGAGATCTCAGGGCTGCATCTTTTGAGCCCAGTACTGAGCCTGAAAAGCATTTCCAACCTCACTTACAAGTAAAACTAGCTAAAATGTGCCTGGCTGCTATTCACTGAAAAGCTCATTCTGCGTACATTTTTGGCACAAATTTGCTCCTGCCGGGTCAGCTGAGCAGCGAAGTTCTACTTAACTACCTCCTATCAGGAGAGACTTCAGAGCTGCATCTTTTGAGCCCAGTACTGAGCCTGAAAAGCGTTTCCAACCCCACTTACAAGTAAAACTTGCTAGAATGTGCCTGGCTGCTATTCACTGAAAAGCTCATTCTGCTTACATTTTTGGCATACGTTTGCTCCTGCCGGGTTAGCTGAGCAGCGAATTTCTATTTAACCACCTGCTATCACGAGAGACCTCAGGGCTGCATGTTTTGAGCCCAGTATTGATCCTGAAAAGCGTTTCCAAACCCACTTACAAGTAAAACTAGCTAAAATGTGCCTGGCTACTATTCACTGAAAAGCTCATTCTGTGTACATTTTTGGCATACGTTTACTCCTGCTGGGTCAGCCAAAAGGCAAATTTCTACTTAACCACCTGCTATCATGAAAGACCTCAGGGCTGCATTTTTTGAGCGCAGTACTGAGCCTGAAAAGCGTTTCCAACCCCACTTACAAGTAAAACTAGCTAAAATGTGCCTGGCTGCTATTCACTGAAAAGCTCATTCTGCGTACATTTTTGGCATACGTTTGCTCCTGCCGGGTCAGCTGAGCAGCGAAGTTCTACTTAACTACCTCCTATCATGAGAGACCTCAGAGCTGCATCTTTTGAACCCAGTACTGAGCCTGAAAAGCATTTCCAACCCCACTTACAAGTAAAACTAGCTAAAATGTGCCTGGCTGCTCTTCACTGAAAAGCTCATTCTGCTTACATTTTTTGCATACGTTTGCTCCTGCCGGGTCAGCTGAGCAGCAAATTTCTATTTAACCATCTGCTATCATGAGAGACCTCAGGGCTGCATGTTTTGAGCCCAGTACTGATCCTGAAAAGAGTTTCCAACCCCACTTACAAGTAAAACTAGCTAAAATGTGCCTGGCTGCTATTCACTGAAAAGCTCATTCTGCGTATATTTTTGGCATACATTTGCTCCTGCCGGGTCAGCTGAGCAGCGAAGTTCTACTTAACTACCTCCTATCAGGAGAGACCTCAGAGCTGCATCTTTTGAGCCCAGTACTGATCCTGAAAAGAGTTTCCAACCCCACTTACAAGTAAAACTAGCTAAAATGTGCCTGGCTGCTATTCACTGAAAAGCTCATTCTGCTTACATTTTTGGCATACGATTGCTCCAACCGAGTCAGCTGAGCAGCGAATTTCTATTTAACCACCTGCTATCATGAGAGACCTCAGGGCTGCATCTTTTGAGCGCAGTACTGATCCTGAAAAGCGTTTCCAACCCCACTTACAAGTAAAACTAGCTAAAATGTGCCTGGCTGCTCTTCACTAAAAAGCTCATTCTACTTACATTTTTGGCATACATTTGCTCCTGCCGGGTCAGCTGAGCAGCAAAGTTCTACTTAACCACCTGCTATCATGAAAGATCTCACAGGGCTGCATTTTTTGAGCGCAGTACTGAGCCTGAAAAGCGTTTCCAACCCCACTTACAAGTAAAACTAGCTAAAATGTGCCTGGCTGCTATTCACTGAAAAGCTCATTCTGCGTACATTTTTGGCATACGTTTGCTCCTGCCGGGTCAGCTGAGCAGCGAAGTTCTACTTAACTACCTCCTATCATGAGAGACCTCAGAGCTGCATCTTTTGAACCCAGTACTGGGCCTGAAAAGCATTTCCAACCCCACTTACAAGTAAAACTAGCTAAAATGTGCCTGGCTGCTCTTCACTGAAAAGCTCATTCTGCTTACATTTTTTGCATACGTTTGCTCCTGCCGGGTCAGCTGAGCAGCAAATTTCTATTTAACCACCTGCTATCATGAGAGACCTCAGGGCTGCATGTTTTGAGCCCAGTACTGATCCTGAAAAGAGTTTCCAACCCCACTTACAAGTAAAACTAGCTAAAATGTGCCTGGCTGCTATTCACTGAAAAGCTCATTCTGTGTACATTTTTGGCATACGTTTGCTCCTGCTGGGTCAGCCAAGTGGCAAATTTCTACTTAACCACCTGCTATCATGAGAGACCTCAGGGCTGCATTTTTTGAGCCCAGTACTGAGCCTGAAAAGCGTTTCTAACCCCACTTACAAGTAAAACTAGCTAAAATGTGCCTGGCTGCTCTTCACTGAAAAGCTCATTCTGCGTACATTTTTGGCACAAATTTGCTCCTGCCGGGTCAGCTGAGCAGCGAAGTTCTACTTAACTACCTCCTATCATGAGAGACCTCAGAGCTGCATCTTTTGAACCCAGTACTGAGCCTGAAAAGCATTTCCAACCCCACTTACAAGTAAAACTAGCTAAAATGTGCCTGGCTGCTCTACACTGAAAAGCTCATTCTGCTTACATTTTTTGCATACGTTTGCTCCTGCCGGGTCAGCTGAGCAGCAAATTTCTATTTAACCATCTGCTATCATGAGAGACCTCAGGGCTGCATGTTTTGAGCCCAGTACTGATCCTGAAAAGAGTTTCCAACCCCACTTACAAGTAAAACTAGCTAAAATGTGCCTGGCTGCTATTCACTGAAAAGCTCATTCTGTGTACATTTTTGGCATACGTTTGCTCCTGCTGGGGCAGCCAAGTGGCAAATTTCTACTTAACCACCTGCTATCATGAGAGACCTCAGGGCTGCATTTTTTGAGCCCAGTACTGAGCCTGAAAAGCGTTTCTAACCCCACTTACAAGTAAAACTAGCTAAAATGTGCCTGGCTGCTATTCACTGAAAAGCTCATTCTGCGTATATTTTTGGCATACATTTGCTCCTGCCGGGTCAGCTGAGCAGCGATGTTCTACTTAACTACCTCCTATCAGGAGAGACCTCAGAGCTGCATCTTTTGAACCCAGTACTGAGCCTGAAAAGCGTTTCCAACCCCACTTACAAGTAAAACTAGCTAAAATGTGCCTGGCTGCTCTTCACTGAAAAGCTCATTCTGCTTACATTTTTGGCATACGTTTGCTCCAACAGAGTCAGCTGAGCAGCGAATTTCTATTTAACCACCTGCTATCATGAGAGACCTCAGGGCTGCATCTTTTGAGCGCAGTACTGATCCTGAAAAGCGTTTCCAACCCCACTTACAAGTAAAACTAGCTAAAATGTGCCTGGCTGCTCTTCACTGAAAAGCTCATTCTGCTTACATTTTTGGCATACATTTGCTCCTGCCGGGTCAGCTGAGCAGCGAAGTTCTACTTAACCACCTGCTATCAGGAGAGACCTCAGGGCTGCATCTTTTGAGCCCAGTACTGAGCCTGAAAAGCATTTCCAACCCCACTTACAAGTAAAATTAGCTAAAATGTGCCTGGCTGCTCTTCACTGCTTACATTTTTGGCATACGTTTGCTCCTACCGGGTCAGCTGAGCAGCGAATTTCTATTTAACCACCTGCTATCATGATGCAGCCTCAGGGCTGCATCTTTTGAGCCCAGTACTGAGCCTGAAAAGCGTTTCAAACCCCACTTACAAGTAAAACTTGCTAGAATGTGCCTGGCTGCTCTTTACTGAAAAGCTCATTCTGCGTACATTTTTGGCATACGTTTGCTCCTACCGGGTCAGCTGAGCAGCAAATTTCTATTTAACCACCTGCTATCATGAGAGACTTCAGAGCTGCATCTTTTGAGCCCAGTACTGAGCCTGAAAAGCGTTTCCAACCCCACTTACAAGTAAAACTAGCTAAAATGTGCCTGGCTGCTCTTCACTGAAAAGCTCATTCTGCTTACATTTTTGGCATACGTTTACTCCTGCTGGGTCAGCCAAGTGGCAAATTTCTACTTAACCACCTGCTATCATGAAAGACCTCAGGGCTGCATTTTTTGAGCGCAGTACTGAGCCTGAAAAGCGTTTCCAACCCCACTTACAAGTAAAACTAGCTAAAATGTGCCTGGCTGCTATTCACTGAAAAGCTCATTCTGCGTACATTTTTGGCATACGTTTGCTCCTGCCGGGTCAGCTGAGCAGCGAAGTTCTACTTAACTACCTCCTATCATGAGAGACCTCAGAGCTGCATCTTTTGAACCCAGTACTGAGCCTGAAAAGCATTTCCAACCCCACTTACAAGTAAAACTAGCTAAAATGTGCCTGGCTGCTCTTCACTGAAAAGCTCATTCTGCTTACATTTTTTGCATACATTTGCTCCTGCCGGGTCAGCTGAGCAGCAAATTTCTATTTAACCATCTGCTATCATGAGAGACCTCAGGGCTGCATGTTTTGAGCCCAGTACTGATCCTGAAAAGAGTTTCCAACCCCACTTACAAGTAAAACTAGCTAAAATGTGCCTGGCTGCTATTCACTGAAAAGCTCATTCTGTGTACATTTTTGGCATACGTTTGCTCCTGCTGGGTCAGCCAAGTGGCAAATTTCTACTTAACCAGCTGCTATCATGAGAGACCTCAGGGCTGCATTTTTTGAGCCCAGTACTGAGCCTGAAAAGCGTTTCTAACCCCACTTACAAGTAAAACTAGCTAAAATGTGCCTGGCTGCTATTCACTGAAAAGCTCATTCTGCGTATATTTTTGGCATACATTTGCTCCTGCCGGGTCAGCTGAGAAGCGAAGTTCTACTTAACTACCTCCTATCAGGAGAGACCTCAGAGCTGCATCTTTTGAACCCAGTACTGAGCCTGAAAAGCATTTCCAACCCCACTTACAAGTAAAACTAGCTAAAATGTGCCTGGCTGCTATTCACTGAAAAGCTCATTCTGCTTACATTTTTGGCATACGTTTGCTCCAACCGAGTCAGCTGAGCAGCGAATTTCTATTTAACCACCTGCTATCATGAGAGACCTCAGGGCTGCATCTTTTGAGCGCAGTACTGATCCTGAAAAGCGTTTCCAACCCCACTTACAAGTAAAACTAGCTAAAATGTGCCTGGCTGCTCTTCACTGAAAAGCTCATTCTGCTTACATTTTTGGCATACATTTGCTCCTGCCGGGTCAGCTGAGCAGCGAAGTTCTACTTAACCACCTGCTATCAGGAGAGACCTCAGGGCTGCATCTTTTGAGCCCAGTACTGAGCCTGAAAAGCATTTCCAACCCCACTTACAAGTAAAATTAGCTAAAATGTGCCTGGCTGCTCTTCACTGCTTACATTTTTGGCATACGTTTGCTCCTACCGGGTCAGCTGAGCAGCGAATTTCTATTTAACCACCAGCTATCATGATGCAGCCTCAGGGCTGCATCTTTTGAGCCCAGTACTGAGCCTGAAAAGCGTTTCAAACCCCACTTACAAGTAAAACTTGCTAGAATGTACCTGGCTGCTCTTCACTGAAAAGCTCATTCTGCGTACATTTTTGGCATACATTTGCTCCTGCCGGGTCAGCTGAGCAGCGAAGTTCTATTTAACCACCTGCTACCATGAGAGATCTCAGGGCTGCATCTTTTGAGCCCAGTACTGAGCCTAAAAAGCATTTCCAACCCCACTTACAAGTGAAACTAGCTAAAATGTGCCTGGCTGCTATTCACTGAAAAGCTCATTCTGCGTACATTTTTGGCACAAATTTGCTCCTGCCGGGTCAGCTGAGCAGCGAAGTTCTACTTAACTACCTCCTATCAGGAGAGACTTCAGAGCTGCATCTTTTGAGCCCAGTACTGAGCCTGAAAAGCGTTTCCAACCCCACTTACAAGTAAAACTTGCTAGAATGTGCCTGGCTGCTATTCACTGAAAAGCTCATTCTGCTTACATTTTTGGCATACGTTTGCTCCTGCCGGGTTAGCTGAGCAGCGAATTTCTATTTAACCACCTGCTATCACGAGAGACCTCAGGGCTGCATGTTTTGAGCCCAGTATTGATCCTGAAAAGCGTTTCCAAACCCACTTACAAGTAAAACTAGCTAAAATGTGCCTGGCTACTATTCACTGAAAAGCTCATTCTGTGTACATTTTTGGCATACGTTTACTCCTGCTGGGTCAGCCAAGTGGCAAATTTCTACTTAACCACCTGCTATCATGAAAGACCTCAGGGCTGCATTTTTTGAGCACAGTACTGAGCCTGAAAAGCGTTTCCAACCCCACTTACAAGTAAAACTGGCTAAAATGTGCCTGGCTGCTATTCACTGAAAAGCTCATTCTGCGTACATTTTTGGCATACGTTTGCTCCTGCCGGGTCAGCTGAGCAGCGAAGTTCTACTTAACTACCTCCTATCATGAGAGACCTCAGAGCTGCATCTTTTGAACCCAGTACTGAGCCTGAAAAGCATTTCCAACCCCACTTACAAGTAAAACTAGCTAAAATGTGCCTGGCTGCTCTTCACTGAAAAGCTCATTCTGCTTACATTTTTTGCATACGTTTGCTCCTGCCGGGTCAGCTGAGCAGCAAATTTCTATTTAACCACCTGCTATCATGAGAGACCTCAGGGCTGCATGTTTTGAGCCCAGTACTGATCCTGAAAAGAGTTTCCAACCCCACTTACAAGTAAAACTAGCTAAAATGTGCCTGGCTGCTATTCACTGAAAAGCTCATTCTGTGTACATTTTTGGCATACGTTTGCTCCTGCCGGGTCAGCTGAGCAGCGAATTTCTATTTATCCACCTGCTATCATGAGAGACCTCAGGGCTGCATGTTTTGAGCCCAGTACTGATCCTGAAAAGCGTTTCCAACCCCACTTACAAGTAAAACTAGCTAAAATGTGCCTGGCTGCTATATTCACTGAAAAGCTCATTCTGCGTACATTTCTGGCATACGTTTGCTCCTGCCGGGTCAGCTGAGCAGCGAAGTTCTACTTAACTACCTCCTATCATGAGAGACCTCAGAGCTGCATCTTTTGAACCCAGTACTGAGCCTGAAAAGCATTTCCAACCCCACTTACAAGTAAAACTAGCTAAAATGTGCCTGGCTGCTCTTCACTGAAAAGCTCATTCTGCTTACATTTTTTGCATACGTTTGCTCCTGCCGGGTCAGCTGAGCAGCAAATTTCTATTTAACCACCTGCTATCATGAGAGACCTCAGGGCTGCATGTTTTGAGCCCAGTACTGATCCTGAAAAGAGTTTCCAACCCCACTTACAAGTAAAACTAGCTAAAATGTGCCTGGCTGCTCTTCACTGAAAAGCTCATTCTGCGTACATTTTTGGCATACATTTGCTCCTGCCGGGTCAGCTGAGCAGCGAAGTTCTATTTAACCACCTGCTACCATGAGAGATCTCAGGGCTGCATCTTTTGAGCCCAGTACTGAGCCTAAAAAGCATTTCCAACCCCACTTACAAGTGAAACTAGCTAAAATGTGCCTGGCTGCTATTCACTGAAAAGCTCATTCTGCGTACATTTCTGGCATACGTTTGCTCCTGCCGGGTCAGCTGAGCAGCGAAGTTCTATTTAACCACCTGCTATCATGAGAGATCTCAGGGCTGCATCTTTTGAGCCCAGTACTGAGCCTGAAAAGCATTTCCAACCTCACTTACAAGTAAAACTAGCTAAAATGTGCCTGGCTGCTATTCACTGAAAAGCTCATTCTGCGTACATTTTTGGCACAAATTTGCTCCTGCCGGGTCAGCTGAGCAGCGAAGTTCTACTTAACTACCTCCTATCAGGAGAGACTTCAGAGCTGCATCTTTTGAGCCCAGTACTGAGCCTGAAAAGCGTTTCCAACCCCACTTACAAGTAAAACTTGCTAGAATGTGCCTGGCTGCTATTCACTGAAAAGCTCATTCTGCTTACATTTTTGGCATACGTTTGCTCCTGCCGGGTTAGCTGAGCAGCGAATTTCTATTTAACCACCTGCTATCACGAGAGACCTCAGGGCTGCATGTTTTGAGCCCAGTATTGATCCTGAAAAGCGTTTCCAAACCCACTTACAAGTAAAACTAGCTAAAATGTGCCTGGCTACTATTCACTGAAAAGCTCATTCTGTGTACATTTTTGCCATACGTTTACTCCTGCTGGGTCAGCCAAGTGGCAAATTTCTACTTAACCACCTGCTATCATGAAAGACCTCAGGGCTGCATTTTTTGAGCACAGTACTGAGCCTGAAAAGCGTTTCCAACCCCACTTACAAGTAAAACTGGCTAAAATGTGCCTGGCTGCTATTCACTGAAAAGCTCATTCTGCGTACATTTTTGGCATACGTTTGCTCCTGCCGGGTCAGCTGAGCAGCGAAGTTCTACTTAACTACCTCCTATCATGAGAGACCTCAGAGCTGCATCTTTTGAACCCAGTACTGAGCCTGAAAAGCATTTCCAACCCCACTTACAAGTAAAACTAGCTAAAATGTGCCTGGCTGCTCTTCACTGAAAAGCTCATTCTGCTTACATTTTTTGCATACGTTTGCTCCTGCCGGGTCAGCTGAGCAGCAAATTTCTATTTAACCACCTGCTATCATGAGAGACCTCAGGGCTGCATGTTTTGAGCCCAGCACTGATCCTGAAAAGAGTTTCCAACCCCACTTACAAGTAAAACTAGCTAAAATGTGCCTGGCTGCTATTCACTGAAAAGCTCATTCTGTGTACATTTTTGGCATACGTTTGCTCCTGCCGGGTCAGCTGAGCAGCGAATTTCTATTTATCCACCTGCTATCATGAGAGACCTCAGGGCTGCATGTTTTGAGCCCAGTACTGATCCTGAAAAGCGTTTCCAACCCCACTTACAAGTAAAACTAGCTAAAATGTGCCTGGCTGCTATATTCACTGAAAAGCTCATTCTGCGTACATTTCTGGCATACGTTTGCTCCTGCCGGGTCAGCTGAGCAGCGAAGTTCTATTTAACCACCTGCTATCATGAGAGACCTCAGGGCTGCATGTTTTGAGCCCAGTACTGATCCTGAAAAGCGTTTCCAACCCCACTTACAAGTAAAACTTGCTAGAATGTGCCTGGCTGCTCTTTACTGAAAAGCTCATTACATTTTTGGCATACGTTTGCTCCTACCGGGTCAGCTGAGCAGCAAATTTCTATTTAACCACCTGCTATCATGAGAGACCTCAGGGCTGCATGTTTTGAGCCCAGTACTGATCCTGAAAAGCGTTTCCAACCCCACTTACAAGTAAAACTAGCTAAAATGTGCCTGGCTGCTATATTCACTGAAAAGCTCATTCTGCGTACATTTTTGGCATACATTTGCTCCTGCCGGGTCAGCTGAGCAGCGAAGTTCTACTTAACTACCTCCTATCAGGAGAGACCTCAGAGCTGCATCTTTTGAGCCCAGTACTGAGCCTGAAAAGCATTTCCAACCCCACTTACAAGTGAAACTAGCTAAAATGTGCCTGGCTGCTATATTCACTGAAAAGCTCATTCTGCGTACATTTCTGGCATACGTTTGCTCCTGCCGGGTCAGCTGAGCAGCGAAGTTCTACTTAACTACCTCCTATCAGGAGAGACCTCAGAGCTGCATCTTTTGAGCCCAGTACTGAGCCTGAAAAGCATTTCCAACCTCACTTACAAGTAAAACTAGCTAAAATGTGCCTGGCTGCTATTCACTGAAAAGCTCATTCTGCGTACATTTTTGGCACAAATTTGCTCCTGCCGGGTCAGCTGAGCAGCGAAGTTCTACTTAACTACCTCCTATCAGGAGAGACTTCAGAGCTGCATCTTTTGAGCCCAGTACTGAGCCTGAAAAGCATTTCCAACCCCACTTACAGGTAAAACTAGCTAAAATGTGCCTGGCTGCTATTCACTGAAAAGCTCATTCTGCTTACATTTTTGACATATGTTTGCCCCTACCGGGTCAGCTGAGCAGCGAATTTCTATTTAACCACCTGCTATCATGAGAGACCTCCGGGCTGCATGTTTTGAGCCCAGTACTGAGCCTGAAAAGCATTTCCAACCCCACTTACAGGTAAAACTAGCTAAAATGTGCCTGGCTGCTATTCACTGAAAAGCTCATTCTGCTTACATTTTTGACATATGTTTGCCCCTACCGGGTCAGCTGAGCAGCGAATTTCTATTTAACCACCTGCTATCTTGAGAGACCTCCGGGCTGCATGTTTTGAGCCCAGTACTGAGCCCTAAAAGCGTTTCCAACCCCACTTACAAGTAAAACTAGCTAAAATGTGCCTGGCTGCTCTTCACTGAAAAGCTCATTCTGCGTACATTTTTGACATACGTTTGCTCCTGCCGGGTCAGCTGAGCAGCGAATTTCTATTTAACCACCTGCTATCACGAGAGACCTCAGGGCTACATGTTTTGAGCCCAGTACTGATCCTGAAAAGCGTTTCCAACCCCACTTACAAGTAAAACTAGCTAAAATGTGCCTGGCTGCTATTCACTGAAAAGCTCATTCTGTGTACATTTTTGGCATACGTTTACTCCTGCTGGGTCAGCCAAGTGGCAAATTTCTACTTAACCACCTGCTATCATGAAAGACCTCAGGGCTGCATTTTTTGAGCGCAGTACTGAGCCTGAAAAGCGTTTCCAACCCCACTTACAAGTAAAACTAGCTAAAATGTGCCTGGCTGCTTACTGAAAAGCTCATTCTGCGTACATTTTTGGCATACGTTTGCTCCTGCCAGGTCAGCTGAGCAGCGAATTTCTATTTAACCACCTGCTATCATGAGAGACCTCAGGGCTGCATGTTTTGAGCCCAGTACTGAGCCTGAAAAGTGTTTCCAACCCCACTTACAAGTACAACTAGCTAAAATGTGCCTGGCTGCTATATTCACTGAAAAGCTCATTCTGCGTACATTTCTGGCATACGTTTGCTCCTGCCGGGTCAGCTGAGCAGCGAAATTCTACTTAACCACCTGCTATCATCAGAGACCTCAGGGCTGCATGTTTTGAGCCCAGTACTGATCCTGAAAAGCGTTTCCAACCCCACTTACAAGTAAAACTAGCTAAAATGTTCCTGGCTGCTATTCACTGAAAAGCTCATTCTGCTTACATTTTTGGCATACGTTTGCTCCTGCTGGGTTAGCTGAGCAGCGAATTTCTATTTAACCACCTGCTATCATGAGAGACCTCAGGGCTGCATGTTTTGAGCCCAGTACTGATCCTGAAAAGCGTTTCCAACCCCACTTACAAGTAAAACTAGCTAAAATGTGCCTGGCTGCTATTCACTGAAAAGCTCATTCTATGTACATTTTTGGCATACGTTTGCTCCTGCCGGGTCAGCTGAGCAGCGAATTTCTATTTAACCACCTGCTATCATGAGACACCTCAGGGCTGCATGTTTTGAGACCAGTACTGATCCTGAAAAGCGTTTCCAACCCCACTTACAAGTAAAACTAGCTAAAATGTGCCTGGCTGCTCTTCGCTGAAAAGCTCATTCTGCGTACATTTTTGGCATACGTTTGCTCCTGCCGGGTCAGCTGAGCAGCGAATTTCTATTAACCACCTGCTATCATGAGAGACTTCAGGGCTGCATCTTTTGAGCGCAGTACTGAGCCTGAAAAGCGTTTCCAACCCCACTTACAAGTAAAACTAGCTAAAATGTGCCTGGCTGCTCTTCACTGAAAAGCTCATTCTGCGTACATTTTTGGCATACATTTGCTCCTGCCGGGTCAGCTGAGCAGCGAAGTTCTACTTAACCACCTGCTATCAGGAGAGACCTCAGGGCTGCATGTTTTGAGCGCAGTACTGAGCCTGAAAAGCGTTTCCAACCCCACTTACAAGTAAAACTTGCTAGAATGTGCCTGGCTGCTATTCACTGAAAAGCTCATTCTGTGTACATTTTTGGCATACGTTTGCTCCTGCTGGGTCAGCCAAGTGGCAAATTTCTACTTAACCACCTGCTATCATGAGAGACCTCAGGGCTGCATTTTTTGAGCCCAGTACTGAGCCTGAAAAGGGTTTCTAACCCCACTTACAAGTAAAACTAGCTAAAATGTGCCTGGCTGCTATTCACTGAAAAGCTCATTCTGCGTATATTTTTGGCATACATTTGCTCCTGCCGGGTCAGCTGAGCAGCGATGTTCTACTTAACTACCTCCTATCAGGAGAGACCTCAGAGCTGCATCTTTTGAACCCAGTACTGAGCCTGAAAAGCATTTCCAACCCCACTTACAAGTAAAACTAGCTAAAATGTGCCTGGCTGCTATTCACTGAAAAGCTCATTCTGCTTACATTTTTGGCATACGTTTGCTCCAACAGAGTCAGCTGAGCAGCGAATTTCTATTTAACCACCTGCTATCATGAGAGACCTCAGGGCTGCATCTTTTGAGCGCAGTACTGATCCTGAAAAGCGTTTCCAACCCCACTTACAAGTAAAACTAGCTAAAATGTGCCTGGCTGCTCTTCACTGAAAAGCTCATTCTGCTTACATTTTTGGCATACATTTGCTCCTGCCGGGTCAGCTGAGCAGCGAAGTTCTACTTAACCACCTGCTATCAGGAGAGACCTCAGGGCTGCATCTTTTGAGCCCAGTACTGAGCCTGAAAAGCATTTCCAACCCCACTTACAAGTAAAATTAGCTAAAATGTGCCTGGCTACTATTCACTGAAAAGCTCATTCTGTGTACATTTTTGGCATACGTTTACTCCTGCTGGGTCAGCCAAGTGGCAAATTTCTACTTAACCACCTGCTATCATGAAAGACCTCAGGGCTGCATTTTTTGAGCACAGTACTGAGCCTGAAAAGCGTTTCCAACCCCACTTACAAGTAAAACTGGCTAAAATGTGCCTGGCTGCTATTCACTGAAAAGCTCATTCTGCGTACATTTTTGGCATACGTTTGCTCCTGCCGGGTCAGCTGAGCAGCGAAGTTCTACTTAACTACCTCCTATCATGAGAGACCTCAGAGCTGCATCTTTTGAACCCAGTACTGAGCCTGAAAAGCATTTCCAACCCCACTTACAAGTAAAACTAGCTAAAATGTGCCTGGCTGCTCTTCACTGAAAAGCTCATTCTGCTTACATTTTTTGCATACGTTTGCTCCTGCCGGGTCAGCTGAGCAGCAAATTTCTATTTAACCACCTGCTATCATGAGAGACCTCAGGGCTGCATGTTTTGAGCCCAGTACTGATCCTGAAAAGAGTTTCCAACCCCACTTACAAGTAAAACTAGCTAAAATGTGCCTGGCTGCTATTCACTGAAAAGCTCATTCTGTGTACATTTTTGGCATACGTTTGCTCCTGCCGGGTCAGCTGAGCAGCGAATTTCTATTTATCCACCTGCTATCATGAGAGACCTCAGGGCTGCATGTTTTGAGCCCAGTACTGATCCTGAAAAGCGTTTCCAACCCCACTTACAAGTAAAACTAGCTAAAATGTGCCTGGCTGCTATATTCACTGAAAAGCTCATTCTGCGTACATTTCTGGCATACGTTTGCTCCTGCCGGGTCAGCTGAGCAGCGAAGTTCTATTTAACCACCTGCTATCATGAGAGACCTCAGGGCTGCATGTTTTGAGCCCAGTACTGATCCTGAAAAGCGTTTCCAACCCCACTTACAAGTAAAACTTGCTAGAATGTGCCTGGCTGCTCTTTACTGAAAAGCTCATTACATTTTTGGCATACGTTTGCTCCTACCGGGTCAGCTGAGCAGCAAATTTCTATTTAACCACCTGCTATCATGAGAGACCTCAGGGCTGCATGTTTTGAGCCCAGTACTGATCCTGAAAAGCGTTTCCAACCCCACTTACAAGTAAAACTAGCTAAAATGTGCCTGGCTGCTATATTCACTGAAAAGCTCATTCTGCGTACATTTTTGGCATACATTTGCTCCTGCCGGGTCAGCTGAGCAGCGAAGTTCTACTTAACTACCTCCTATCAGGAGAGACCTCAGAGCTGCATCTTTTGAGCCCAGTACTGAGCCTGAAAAGCATTTCCAACCCCACTTACAAGTGAAACTAGCTAAAATGTGCCTGGCTGCTATATTCACTGAAAAGCTCATTCTGCGTACATTTCTGGCATACGTTTGCTCCTGCCGGGTCAGCTGAGCAGCGAAGTTCTACTTAACTACCTCCTATCAGGAGAGACCTCAGAGCTGCATCTTTTGAGCCCAGTACTGAGCCTGAAAAGCATTTCCAACCTCACTTACAAGTAAAACTAGCTAAAATGTGCCTGGCTGCTATTCACTGAAAAGCTCATTCTGCGTACATTTTTGGCACAAATTTGCTCCTGCCGGGTCAGCTGAGCAGCGAAGTTCTACTTAACTACCTCCTATCAGGAGAGACTTCAGAGCTGCATCTTTTGAGCCCAGTACTGAGCCTGAAAAGCATTTCCAACCCCACTTACAGGTAAAACTAGCTAAAATGTGCCTGGCTGCTATTCACTGAAAAGCTCATTCTGCTTACATTTTTGACATATGTTTGCCCCTACCGGGTCAGCTGAGCAGCGAATTTCTATTTAACCACCTGCTATCATGAGAGACCTCCGGGCTGCATGTTTTGAGCCCAGTACTGAGCCTGAAAAGCATTTCCAACCCCACTTACAGGTAAAACTAGCTAAAATGTGCCTGGCTGCTATTCACTGAAAAGCTCATTCTGCTTACATTTTTGACATATGTTTGCCCCTACCGGGTCAGCTGAGCAGCGAATTTCTATTTAACCACCTGCTATCTTGAGAGACCTCCGGGCTGCATGTTTTGAGCCCAGTACTGAGCCCTAAAAGCGTTTCCAACCCCACTTACAAGTAAAACTAGCTAAAATGTGCCTGGCTGCTCTTCACTGAAAAGCTCATTCTGCGTACATTTTTGACATACGTTTGCTCCTGCCGGGTCAGCTGAGCAGCGAATTTCTATTTAACCACCTGCTATCACGAGAGACCTCAGGGCTACATGTTTTGAGCCCAGTACTGATCCTGAAAAGCGTTTCCAACCCCACTTACAAGTAAAACTAGCTAAAATGTGCCTGGCTGCTATTCACTGAAAAGCTCATTCTGTGTACATTTTTGGCATACGTTTACTCCTGCTGGGTCAGCCAAGTGGCAAATTTCTACTTAACCACCTGCTATCATGAAAGACCTCAGGGCTGCATTTTTTGAGCGCAGTACTGAGCCTGAAAAGCGTTTCCAACCCCACTTACAAGTAAAACTAGCTAAAATGTGCCTGGCTGCTTACTGAAAAGCTCATTCTGCGTACATTTTTGGCATACGTTTGCTCCTGCCAGGTCAGCTGAGCAGCGAATTTCTATTTAACCACCTGCTATCATGAGAGACCTCAGGGCTGCATGTTTTGAGCCCAGTACTGAGCCTGAAAAGTGTTTCCAACCCCACTTACAAGTACAACTAGCTAAAATGTGCCTGGCTGCTATATTCACTGAAAAGCTCATTCTGCGTACATTTCTGGCATACGTTTGCTCCTGCCGGGTCAGCTGAGCAGCGAAATTCTACTTAACCACCTGCTATCATCAGAGACCTCAGGGCTGCATGTTTTGAGCCCAGTACTGATCCTGAAAAGCGTTTCCAACCCCACTTACAAGTAAAACTAGCTAAAATGTTCCTGGCTGCTATTCACTGAAAAGCTCATTCTGCTTACATTTTTGGCATACGTTTGCTCCTGCCGGGTTAGCTGAGCAGCGAATTTCTATTTAACCACCTGCTATCATGAGAGACCTCAGGGCTGCATTTTTTGAGCCCAGTACTGATCCTGAAAAGCGTTTCCAACCCCACTTACAAGTAAAACTAGCTAAAATGTGCCTGGCTGCTATTCACTGAAAAGCTCATTCTATGTACATTTTTGGCATACGTTTGCTCCTGCCGGGTCAGCTGAGCAGCGAATTTCTATTTAACCACCTGCTATCATGAGACACCTCAGGGCTGCATGTTTTGAGACCAGTACTGATCCTGAAAAGCGTTTCCAACCCCACTTACAAGTAAAACTAGCTAAAATGTGCCTGGCTGCTCTTCGCTGAAAAGCTCATTCTGCGTACATTTTTGGCATACGTTTGCTCCTGCCGGGTCAGCTGAGCAGCGAATTTCTATTAACCACCTGCTATCATGAGAGACTTCAGGGCTGCATCTTTTGAGCGCAGTACTGAGCCTGAAAAGCGTTTCCAACCCCACTTACAAGTAAAACTAGCTAAAATGTGCCTGGCTGCTCTTCACTGAAAAGCTCATTCTGCGTACATTTTTGGCATACATTTGCTCCTGCCGGGTCAGCTGAGCAGCGAAGTTCTACTTAACCACCTGCTATCAGGAGAGACCTCAGGGCTGCATGTTTTGAGCGCAGTACTGAGCCTGAAAAGCGTTTCCAACCCCACTTACAAGTAAAACTTGCTAGAATGTGCCTGGCTGCTATTCACTGAAAAGCTCATTCTGTGTACATTTTTGGCATACGTTTGCTCCTGCTGGGTCAGCCAAGTGGCAAATTTCTACTTAACCACCTGCTATCATGAGAGACCTCAGGGCTGCATTTTTTGAGCCCAGTACTGAGCCTGAAAAGGGTTTCTAACCCCACTTACAAGTAAAACTAGCTAAAATGTGCCTGGCTGCTATTCACTGAAAAGCTCATTCTGCGTATATTTTTGGCATACATTTGCTCCTGCCGGGTCAGCTGAGCAGCGATGTTCTACTTAACTACCTCCTATCAGGAGAGACCTCAGAGCTGCATCTTTTGAACCCAGTACTGAGCCTGAAAAGCATTTCCAACCCCACTTACAAGTAAAACTAGCTAAAATGTGCCTGGCTGCTATTCACTGAAAAGCTCATTCTGCTTACATTTTTGGCATACGTTTGCTCCAACAGAGTCAGCTGAGCAGCGAATTTCTATTTAACCACCTGCTATCATGAGAGACCTCAGGGCTGCATCTTTTGAGCGCAGTACTGATCCTGAAAAGCGTTTCCAACCCCACTTACAAGTAAAACTAGCTAAAATGTGCCTGGCTGCTCTTCACTGAAAAGCTCATTCTGCTTACATTTTTGGCATACATTTGCTCCTGCCGGGTCAGCTGAGCAGCGAAGTTCTACTTAACCACCTGCTATCAGGAGAGACCTCAGGGCTGCATCTTTTGAGCCCAGTACTGAGCCTGAAAAGCATTTCCAACCCCTCTTACAAGTAAAATTAGCTAAAATGTGCCTGGCTGCTCTTCACTGCTTACATTTTTGGCATACGTTTGCTCCTACCGGGTCAGCTGAGCAGCGAATTTCTATTTAACCACCTGCTATCATGATGCAGCCTCAGGGCTGCATCTTTTGAGCCCAGTACTGAGCCTGAAAAGCGTTTCAAACCCCACTTACAAGTAAAATTAGCTAAAATGTGCCTGGCTGCTCTTCACTGCTTACATTTTTGGCATACGTTTGCTCCTACCGGGTCAGCTGAGCAGCAAATTTCTATTTAACCACCTGCTATCATGAGAGACTTCAGAGCTGCATCTTTTGAGCCCAGTACTGAGCCTGAAAAGGGTTTCCAACCCCACTTACAAGTAAAACTTGCTAGAATGTGCCTGGCTGCTATTCACTGAAAAGCTCATTCTGCTTACATTTTTGGCATACGTTTACTCCTGCTGGGTCAGCCAAGTGGCAAATTTCTACTTAACCACCTGCTATCATGAAAGACCTCAGGGCTGCATTTTTTGAGCGCAGTACTGAGCCTGAAAAGCGTTTCCAACCCCACTTACAAGTAAAACTAGCTAAAATGTGCCTGGCTGCTATTCACTGAAAAATTCATTCTGCGTACATTTTTGGCATACGTTTGCTCCTGCCGGGTCAGCTGAGCAGCGAAGTTCTACTTAACTACCTCCTATCATGAGAGACCTCAGAGCTGCATCTTTTGAACCCAGTACTGAGCCTGAAAAGCATTTCCAACCCCACTTACAAGTAAAACTAGCTAAAATGTGCCTGGCTGCTCTTCACTGAAAAGCTCATTCTGCTTACATTTTTTGCATACGTTTGCTCCTGCCGGGTCAGCTGAGCAGCAAATTTCTATTTAACCATCTGCTATCATGAGAGACCTCAGGGCTGCATGTTTTGAGCCCAGTACTGATCCTGAAAAGAGTTTCCAACCCCACTTACAAGTAAAACTAGCTAAAATGTGCCTGGCTGCTATTCACTGAAAAGCTCATTCTGTGTACATTTTTGGCATACGTTTGCTCCTGCTGGGTCAGCCAAGTGGCAAATTTCTACTTAACCACCTGCTATCATGAGAGACCTCAGGGCTGCATTTTTTGAGCCCAGTACTGAGCCTGAAAAGCGTTTCTAACCCCACTTACAAGTAAAACTAGCTAAAATGTGCCTGGCTGCTATTCACTGAAAAGCTCATTCTGCGTATATTTTTGGCATACATTTGCTCCTGCCGGGTCAGCTGAGAAGCGAAGTTCTACTTAACTACCTCCTATCAGGAGAGACCTCAGAGCTGCATCTTTTGAACCCAGTACTGAGCCTGAAAAGCATTTCCAACCCCACTTACAAGTAAAACTAGCTAAAATGTGCCTGGCTGCTATTCACTGAAAAGCTCATTCTGCTTACATTTTTGGCATACGCTTGCTCCAACTGAGTCAGCTGAGCAGCGAATTTCTATTTAACCACCTGCTATCATGAGAGACCTCAGGGCTGCATCTTTTGAGCGCAGTACTGATCCTGAAAAGCGTTTCCAACCCCACTTACAAGTAAAACTAGCTAAAATGTGCCTGGCTGCTCTTCACTGAAAAGCTCATTCTGCTTACATTTTTGGCATACATTTGCTCCTGCCGGGTCAGCTGAGCAGCGAAGTTCTACTTAACCACCTGCTATCAGGAGAGACCTCAGGGCTGCATCTTTTGAGCCCAGTACTGAGCCTGAAAAGCATTTCCAACCCCACTTACAAGTAAAATTAGCTAAAATGTGCCTGGCTGCTCTTCACTGCTTACATTTTTGGCATACGTTTGCTCCTACCGGGTCAGCTGAGCAGCGAATTTCTATTTAACCACCTGCTATCATGATGCAGCCTCAGGGCTGCATCTTTTGAGCCCAGTACTGAGCCTGAAAAGCGTTTCAAACCCCACTTACAAGTAAAACTTGCTAGAATGTGCCTGGCTGCTCTTCACTGAAAAGCTCATTCTGCGTACATTTTTGGCATAAATTTGCTCCTGCCGGGTCAGCTGAGCAGCGAAGTTCTATTTAACCACCTGCTACCATGAGAGATCTCAGGGCTGCATCTTTTGAGCCCAGTACTGAGCCTAAAAAGCATTTCCAACCCCACTTACAAGTGAAACTAGCTAAAATGTGCCTGGCTGCTATTCACTGAAAAGCTCATTCTGCGTACATTTCTGGCATACGTTTGCTCCTGCCGGGTCAGCTGAGCAGCGAAGTTCTATTTAACCACCTGCTATCATGAGAGATCTCAGGGCTGCATCTTTTGAGCCCAGTACTGAGCCTGAAAAGCATTTCCAACCTCACTTACAAGTAAAACTAGCTAAAATGTGCCTGGCTGCTATTCACTGAAAAGCTCATTCTGCGTACATTTTTGGCACAAATTTGCTCCTGCCGGGTCAGCTGAGCAGCGAAGTTCTACTTAACTACCTCCTATCAGGAGAGACTTCAGAGCTGCATCTTTTGAGCCCAGTACTGAGCCTGAAAAGCGTTTCCAACCTCACTTACAAGTAAAACTTGCTAGAATGTGCCTGGCTGCTATTCACTGAAAAGCTCATTCTGCTTACATTTTTGGCATACGTTTGCTCCTGCCGGGTTAGCTGAGCAGCGAATTTCTATTTAACCACCTGCTATCACGAGAGACCTCAGGGCTGCATGTTTTGAGCCCAGTACTGATCCTGAAAAGCGTTTCCAACCCCACTTACAAGTAAAACTAGCTAAAATGTGCCTGGCTGCTATATTCACTGAAAAGCTCATTCTGCGTACATTTCTGGCATACGTTTGCTCCTGCCGGGTCAGCTGAGCAGCGAAGTTCTATTTAACCACCTGCTATCATGAGAGACCTCAGGGCTGCATGTTTTGAGCCCAGTACTGATCCTGAAAAGCGTTTCCAACCCCACTTACAAGTAAAACTTGCGAGAATGTGCCTGGCTGCTCTTTACTGAAAAGCTCATTACATTTTTGGCATACGTTTGCTCCTACCGGGTCAGCTGAGCAGCAAATTTCTATTTAACCACCTGCTATCATGAGAGACCTCAGGGCTGCATGTTTTGAGCCCAGTACTGATCCTGAAAAGCGTTTCCAACCCCACTTACAAGTAAAACTAGCTAAAATGTGCCTGGCTGCGATATTCACTGAAAAGCTCATTCTGCGTACATTTTTGGCATACATTTGCTCCTGCCGGGTCAGCTGAGCAGCGAAGTTCTACTTAACTACCTCCTATCAGGAGAGACCTCAGAGCTGCATCTTTTGAGCCCAGTACTGAGCCTGAAAAGCATTTCCAACCCCACTTACAAGTGAAACTAGCTAAAATGTGCCTGGCTGCTATATTCACTGAAAAGCTCATTCTGCGTACATTTCTGGCATACGTTTGCTCCTGCCGGGTCAGCTGAGCAGCGAAGTTCTACTTAACTACCTCCTATCAGGAGAGACCTCAGAGCTGCATCTTTTGAGCCCAGTACTGAGCCTGAAAAGCATTTCCAACCTCACTTACAAGTAAAACTAGCTAAAATGTGCCTGGCTGCTATTCACTGAAAAGCTCATTCTGCGTACATTTTTGGCACAAATTTGCTCCTGCCGGGTCAGCTGAGCAGCGAAGTTCTACTTAACTACCTCCAATCAGGAGAGACTTCAGAGCTGCATCTTTTGAGCCCAGTACTGAGCCTGAAAAGCATTTCCAACCCCACTTACAGGTAAAACTAGCTAAAATGTGCCTGGCTGCTATTCACTGAAAAGCTCATTCTGCTTACATTTTTGACATATGTTTGCCCCTACCGGGTCAGCTGAGCAGCGAATTTCTATTTAACCACCTGCTATCATGAGAGACCTCCGGGCTGCATGTTTTGAGCCCAGTACTGAGCCTGAAAAGCGTTTCCAACCCCACTTACAAGTAAAACTAGCTAAAATGTGCCTGGCTGCTCTTCACTGAAAAGCTCATTCTGCGTACATTTTTGACATACGTTTGCTCCTGCCGGGTCAGCTGAGCAGCGAATTTCTATTTAACCACCTGCTATCACGAGAGACCTCAGGGCTACATGTTTTGAGCCCAGTACTGATCCTGAAAAGCGTTTCCAACCCCACTTACAAGTAAAACTAGCTAAAATGTGCCTGGCTGCTATTCACTGAAAAGCTCATTCTGTGTACATTTTTGGCATACGTTTACTCCTGCTGGGTCAGCCAAGTGGCAAATTTCTACTTAACCACCTGCTATCATGAAAGACCTCAGGGCTGCATTTTTTGAGCGCAGTACTGAGCCTGAAAAGCGTTTTCAACCCCACTTACAAGTAAAACTAGCTAAAATGTGCCTGGCTGCTTACTGAAAAGCTCATTCTGCGTACATTTTTGGCATACGTTTGCTCCTGCCGGGTCAGCTGAGCAGCGAATTTCTATTTAACCACCTGCTATCATGAGAGACCTCAGGGTTGCATGTTTTGAGCCCAGTACTGAGCCTGAAAAGTGTTTCCAACCCCACTTACAAGTACAACTAGCTAAAATGTGCCTGGCTGCTATATTCACTGAAAAGCTCATTCTGCGTACATTTCTGGCATACGTTTGCTCCTGCCGGGTCAGCTGAGCAGCGAATTTCTATTTAACCACCTGCTATCATGAGACACCTCAGGGCTGCATGTTTTGAGACCAGTACTGATCCTGAAAAGCGTTTCCAACCCCACTTACAAGTAAAACTAGCTAAAATGTGCCTGGCTGCTCTTCGCTGAAAAGCTCATTCTGCGTACATTTTTGGCATACGTTTGCTCCTGCCGGGTCAGCTGAGCAGCGAATTTCTATTAACCACCTGCTATCATGAGAGACTTCAGGGCTGCATCTTTTGAGCGCAGTACTGAGCCTGAAAAGCGTTTCCAACCCCACTTACAAGTAAAACTAGCTAAAATGTGCCTGGCTGCTCTTCACTGAAAAGCTCATTCTGCGTACATTTTTGGCATACATTTGCTCCTGCCGGGTCAGCTGAGCAGCAAAGTTCTACTTAACCACCTGCTATCAGGAGAGACCTCAGGGCTGCATCTTTTGAGCCTAGTACTGAGCCTGAAAAGCATTTCCAACCTCACTTACAAGTAAAACTAGCTAAAATGTGCCTGGCTGCTATTCACTGAAAAGCTCATTCTGCGTACATTTTTGGCACAAATTTGCTCCTGCCGGGTCAGCTGAGCTGCGAAGTTCTACTTAACTACCTCCTATCAGGAGAGACTTCAGAGCTGCATCTTTTGAGCCCAGTACTGAGCCTGAAAAGCATTTCCAACCCCACTTACAGGTAAAACTAGCTAAAATGTGCCTGGCTGCTATTCACTGAAAAGCTCATTCTGCTTACATTTTTGACATATGTTTGCCCCTACCGGGTCAGCTGAGCAGCGAATTTCTATTTAACCACCTGCTATCATGAGAGACCTCCGGTCTGCATGTTTTGAGCCCAGTACTGAGCCTGAAAAGCATTTCCAACCCCACTTACAGGTAAAACTAGCTAAAATGTGCCTGGCTGCTATTCACTGAAAAGCTCATTCTGCTTACATTTTTGACATATATGTTTGCCCCTACCGGGTCAGCTGAGCAGCGAATTTCTATTTAACCACCTGCTATCATGAGAGACCTCCGGGCTGCATGTTTTGAGCCCAGTACTGAGCCTGAAAAGCGTTTCCAACCCCACTTACAAGTAAAACTAGCTAAAATGTGCCTGGCTGCTCTTCACTGAAAAGCTCATTCTGCGTACATTTTTGACATACGTTTGCTCCTGCCGGGTCAGCTGAGCAGCGAATTTCTATTTAACCACCTGCTATCACGAGAGACCTCAGGGCTGCATGTTTTGAGCCCAGTACTGATCCTGAAAAGCGTTTCCAACCCCACTTACAAGTAAAACTAGCTAAAATGTGCCTGGCTGCTATTCACTGAAAAGCTCATTCTGTGTACATTTTTGGCATACGTTTACTCCTGCTGGGTCAGCCAAGTGGCAAATTTCTACTTAACCACCTGCTATCATGAAAGACCTCAGGGCTGCATTTTTTGAGCGCAGTACTGAGCCTGAAAAGCGTTTCCAACCCCACTTACAAGTAAAACTAGCTAAAATGTGCCTGGCTGCTTACTGAAAAGCTCATTCTGCGTACATTTTTGGCATACGTTTGCTCCTGCCGGGTCAGCTGAGCAGCGAATTTCTATTTAACCACCTGCTATCATGAGAGACCTCAGGGCTGCATGTTTTGAGCCCAGTACTGAGCCTGAAAAGCGTTTCCAACCCCTATTACAAGTACAACTAGCTAAAATGTGCCTGGCTGCTATATTCACTGAAAAGCTCATTCTGCGTACATTTCTGGCATACGTTTGCTCCTGCCGGGTCAGCTGAGCAGCGAAATTCTACTTAACCACCTGCTATCATCAGTGACCTCAGGGCTGCATGTTTTGAGCCCAGTACTGATCCTGAAAAGCGTTTCCAACTCCACTTACAAGTAAAACTAGCTAAAATGTGCCTGGCTGCTATTCACTGAAAAGCTCATTCTATGTACATTTTTGGCATACGTTTGCTCCTGCCGGGTCAGCTGAGCAGCGAATTTCTATTTAACCACCTGCTATCATGAGACACCTCAGGGCTGCATGTTTTGAGACCAGTACTGATCCTGAAAAGCGTTTCCAACCCCACTTACAAGTAAAAATAGCTAAAATGTGCCTGGCTGCTCTTCGCTGAAAAGCTCATTCTGCGTACATTTTTGGCATACATTTGCTCCTGCCGGGTCAGCTGAGCAGCGAATTTCTATTAACCACCTGCTATCATGAGAGACCTCAGGGCTGCATCTTTTGAGCGCAGTACTGAGCCTGAAAAGCGTTTCCAACCCCACTTACAAGTAAAACTAGCTAAAATGTGCCTGGCTGCTCTTCACTGAAAAGCTCATTCTGCGTACATTTTTGGCATACATTTGCTCCTGCCGGGTCAGCTGAGCAGCGAAGTTCTACTTAACCACCTGCTATCAGGAGAGACCTCAGGGCTGCATGTTTTGAGCGCAGTACTGAGCCTGAAAAGCGTGTCCAACCCCACTTACAAGTAAAACTTGCTAGAATGTGCCTGGCTGCTATTCACTGAAAAGCTCATTCTGCTTACATTTTTGGCATACATTTGCTCCTGCCGGGTCAGCTGAGCAGCGAAGTTCTATTTAACCACCTGCTATCATGAGAGACCTCAGGGCTGCATCTTTTGAGCCCAGTACTGAGCCTGAAAAGCATTTCCAACCTCACTTACAAGTAAAACTAGCTAAAATGTGCCTGGCTGCTATTCACTGAAAAGCTCATTCTACGTACATTTTTGGCATACGTTTGCTCCTGCCGGGTCAGCTGAGCAGCGAATTTCTATTTATCCACCTGCTATCATGAGAGACCTCAGGGCTGCATGTTTTGAGCCCAGTACTGAGCCTGAAAAGCGTTTCCAACCCAACTTACAAGTAAAACTAGCTAAAATGTGCCTGGCTGCTATTCACTGAAAAGCTCATTCTGTGTTCATTTTTGGCATACGTTTGCTCCTGCCGGGTCAGCCAAGTGGCAAATTTCTACTTAACCACCTGCTATCACGAGAGACCTCAGGGCTCCATGTTTTGAGCCCAGTCCTGAGCCTGAAAAGCGTTTCCAACCCCACTTGCAAGTAAAACTTGCTAGAATGTGCCTGGCTGCTCTTCACTGCTTACATTTTTGGCATATGTTTGCTCCTATCGGGTCAGCTGAGCAGCGAATTTCTATTTAACCACCTGCTATCATGAGAGACCTCAGGGCTGCATATTTTGAGCCCAGTACTGAGCCTGAAAAGCGTTTCAAACCCCACTTACAAGTAAAACTAGCTAAAATGTGCCTGGCTGCTATTCACTGAAAAGCTCATTCTGCTTACATTTTTGGCATACGTTTGCTGCTACCGGGTCAGCTGAGCAGCAAATTTCTATTTAACCACCTGCTATCATGAGATACCTCAGGGCTGCATGTTTTGAGCCCAGTACTGATCCTGAAAAGCGTTTCCAACCCCACTTACAAGTAAAACTAGCTAAAATGTGCCTGGCTGCTATTCACTGAAAAGCTCATTCTGTGTACATTTTTGGCATACATTTGCTCCTGCTGGGTCAGCCAATTGGCAAATTTCTACTTAACCACCTGCTATCATGAGAGACCTCAGGGCTGCATGTTTTGAGCCCAGTACTGATCCTGAAAAGCGTTTCCAACCCTTCTTACAAGTAAAACTTGCTAGAATGTGCCTGGCTGCTCTTTACTGAAAAGCTCATTCTGCGTACATTTTTGGCATACATTTGCTCCTGCCGGGTCAGCTGAGCAGCGAAGTTCTATTTAACCACCTGCTATCATGAGAGACCTCAGGGCTGCATCTTTTGAGCCCAGTACTGAGCCTGAAAAGCATTTCCAACCTCACTTACAAGTATAGCTAAAATGTGTCTGTGCTATTCACTGAAAAGCTCATTCTGCGTACATTTTTGGCATACGTTCGCTCCTGCCGGGTCAGCTGAGCAGCGAAGTTCTACTTACCTACCTCCTATCAGGAGAGACCTCAGAGCTGCATCTTTTGAGCCTAGTACTGAGCCTGAAAAGCATTTCCAACCCAACTTACAAGTAAAACTAGCTAAAATGTGCCTGGCTGCTATTCACTGAAAAGCTCATTCTGCTTAACATTTTTGACATACGTTTGCTCCTACCGGGTCAGCTGAGGAGCGAAGTTCTATTTAACCACCTGCTATCATGAGAGACCTCAGGGCTGCATGTTTTGAGCCCAGTACTGAGCCTGAAAAGCGTTCCCAACCCCACTTACAAGTAAAACTAGCTAAAATGTGCCTGGCTGCTCTTCATTGAAAGCTCATTCTGCGTACATTTTTGGCATACGTTTGTCCTGCCGGGTCAGCTGAGCAACGAATTTCTATTTAACCACCTGCTATCATGAGAGACCTCAGGGCTGCATGTTTTGAGCCCAGTACTGATCCTGAAAAGCGTTTCCAACCCCACTTACAAGTAAAACTAGCTAAAATGTGCCTGGCTGCCATTCACTGAAAAGCTCATTCTGTGTACATTTTTGGCATACGTTTGCTCCTGCTGGGTCAGCTGAGCAGCGAATTTCTAGTTAACCACCTGCTATCATGAGAGACCTCAGGGCTGCATCTTTTGAGCACAGTACTGAGCCTGAAAAGCGTTTCCAACCCCACTTACAAGTAAAACTAGCTAAAATATGCCTGGCTGCTCTTCACTGAAAAGCTCATTCTGCGTACATTTTTGGCACAAATTTGCTCCTGCCGGGTCAGCTGAGCAGCGAAGTTCTACTTAACTACCGCCTATCAGGAGAGACTTCAGAGCTGCATCTTTTGAGCCCAGTACTGAGCCTGAAAAGCATTTCCAACCCCACTTACAAGTAAAACTAGCTAAAATGTGCCTGGCTGCTACTCACTGAAAAGCTCATTCTGCTTACATTTTTGACATATGTTTGCCCCTACCGGATCAGCTGAGCAGCGAATTTCTATTTAACCACCTGCTATCATGAGAGACCTCCCGGCTGCATGTTTTGAGCCCAGTACTGAGCCTGAAAAGCGTTTCCAACCCCACTTACAAGTAAAACTAGCTAAAATGTGCCTGGCTGCTCTTCATTGAAAAGCTCATTCTGCGTACATTTTTGGCATACGTTTGCTCCTGCTAGGTCAGCCAAGTGGCAAATTTCTACTTAACCACCTGCTATCAGGAGAGACCTCAGGGCTGCATGTTTTGAGCGCAGTACTGAGCCTGAAAAGCGTTTCCAACCCCACTTACAAGTAAAACTTGCTAGAATGTGCCTGGCTGCTCTTTACTGAAAAGCTCATTCTGCGTACATTTTTGGCATACATTTGCTCCTGCCGGGTCAGCTGACCAGCAAAGTTCTATTTAACCACCTGCTATCATGAGAGACCTCAGGGCTGCATCTTTTGAGCCCAGTACTGAGCCTGAAAAGCATTTCCAACCTCACTTACAAGTAAAACTAGCTAAAATGTGCCTGGCTGCTATTCACTGAAAAGCTCATTCTGCGTACATTTTTGGCATATGTTTGCTCCTGCCGGGTCAGCTGAGCAGCGAATTTCTACTTATCCACCGGCTATCATGAGAGCCCCCAGGGCTGCATGTTTTGAGCCCAGTACTGAGCCTGAAAAGCGTTTCCAACCCCACTTGCAAGTAAAACTTGCTAGAATGTGCCTGGCTGCTCTTCACTGAAAAGCTCATTCTGCGTACATTTTTGGCATACGTTTGCTCCTGCTAGGTCAGCCAAGTGGCAAATTTCTACTTAACCACCTGCTATCAGGAGAGACCTCAGGGCTGCATGTTTTGAGCGCAGTACTGAGTACCTGAAAAGCGTTTCCAACCCCACTTACAAGTAAAACTTGCTAGAATGTGCATGGCTGCTCTTTACTGAAAAGCTCATTGTGCGTACATTTTTGGCATACATTTGCTCCTGCCGGGTCAGCTGAGCAGCGAAGTTCTATTTAACCACCTGCTATCATGAGAGACCTCAGGGCTGCATCTTTTGAGCCCAGTACTGAGCCTGAAAAGCATTTCCAACCTCACTTACAAGTATAGCTAAAATGTGTCTGTGCTATTCACTGAAAAGCTCATTCTGCGTACATTTTTGGCATACGTTTGCTCCTGCCGGGTCAAGCTGAGCAGCGAATTTCTATTTATCCACCTGCTATCAGTAGAGACCTCAGGGCTGCATGTTTTGAGCCTAGTACTGATCCTGAAAAGCGTTTCCAACCCCACTTACAAGTAAAACTACCTAAAATGTGCCTGGGTGCTATTCACTGAAAAGCTCATTCTGTGTACATTTTTGGCATACGTTTGCTCCTGCCGGGTCAGCTGAGCAGCGAATTTCTATTTAACCACCTGCTATCATGAGAGACCTAACGGCTGCATGTTTGAGCCCAGTATGAGCCTGAAAAGCGTTTCCAACCCCACTTACAAATAAAACTAGCTAAAATGTGCCTGGCTGCTCTTCACTGAAAAGCTCATTCTACGTACAATTTTGGCATACGTTTGCTCCTGCCGGGTCAGCTGAGCAGCGAATTTCTATTTAACCACCTGCTATCATGAGAGACCTCAGGGCTGCATGTTTTGAGCCCAGTACTGATCCTGAAAAGTGTTTCCAACCCCACTTACAAGTAAAACTACCTAAAATGTGCCTGGCTGCTATTCACTGAAAAGCTCATTCTGTGTACATTTTAGGCATACGTTTGCTCCTGCCGGGTCAGCTGAGCAGCGAATTTCTATTTAATCACCTGCTATCATGAGAGACCTCAGGGCTGCATGTTTTGAGCGCAGTACTGAGCCTGAAAAGCGTTTCCAACCCCACTTACAAGTAAAACTAGCTAAAATATGCCTGGCTGCTATTCAATGAAAAGCTCATTCTGTGTACATTTTAGGCATACGTTTGCTCCTGCTGGGTCAGCCAAGTGGCAAATTTCTACTTAACCACCTGCTATCATGAGAGACCTCAGGGCTGCATGTTTTGAGCCCAGTACTGAGCCTGAAAAGCGTTTCCAACGCCACTTGCAAGTAAAACTTGCTAGAATGTGCCTGGCTGCTTTTCACTGAAAAGCTCATTCTGCGTACATTTTTGGCATACATTTGCTCCTGCCGGGTCAGCTGAGCAGCGAAGTTCTATTTAACCACCTGCTATCATGAGAGACCTCAGGGCTGCATCTTTTGAGCCCAGTACTGAGCCTGAAAAGCATTGCTAGAATGTGCCTGGCTGCTCTTCACTGCTTACATTTTTGGCATACGTTTGCTCCTATCGGGTCAGCTGAGCAGCGAATTTCTATTTAACCACCTGCTATCATGAGAGACCTCAGGGCTGCATCTTTTGAGCCCAGTACTGATCCTGAAAAGCGTTTCCAACCCCACTTACAAGTAAAACTTGCTAGAATGTGCCTGGCTGCTATTCACTGAAAAGCTCATTCTGCGTACATTTTTGGCATACATTTGCTCCTGCCGGGTCAGCTGAGCAGCGAAGTTCTATTTAACCACCTGCTATCATGAGAGACCTCAGGGCTGCATCTTTTGAGCCCAGTACTGAGCCTGAAAAGCATTTCCAACCTCACTTACAAGTATAGCTAAAATGTGTCTGTGCTATTCACTGAAAAGCTCATTCTGCGTACATTTTTAGCATACGTTTGCTCCTGCCGGGTCAGCTGAGCAACGAAGTTCTACTTACCTACCTCCTATCAGGAGAGACCTCAGAGCTGCATCTTTTGAGCCCAGTACTGAGCCTGAAAAGCATTTCCAACCCAACTTACAAGTAAAACTAGCTAAAATGTGCCTGGCTGCTATTCACTGAAAAGCTCATTCTGCTTAACATTTTTGGCATACGTTTGCTCCTACCGGGTCATCTGAGGAGCGAATTTCTATTTAACCACCTGCTATCATGAGAGACCTCAGGGCTGCATGTTTTGAGCCCAGTACTGAGCCTGAAAAGCGTTCCCAACCCCACTTACAAGTAAAACTAGCTAAAATGTGCCTGGCTGCTCTTCATTGAAAAGCTCATTCTGCGTACACTTTTTGGCATACGTTTGCTCCTGCCGGGTCAGCTGAGCAACCAATTTCTATTTAACCACCTGCTATCATGAGAGACCTCAGGGCTGCATGTTTTGAGCCCAGTACTGATCCTGAAAAGCGATTCCAACCCCACTTACAAGTAAAACTAGCTAAAATGTGCCTGACTGCTATTCACTGAAAAGCTCATTCTGTGTACATTTTTGGCATACGTTTGCTCCTATCGGGTCAGCTGAGCAGCGAATTTCTATTTAACCACCTGCTATCATGAGAGACCTCAGGGCTGCATCTTTTGAGCCCAGTACTGAGCCTGAAACGCGTTTCAAACCCCACTTACAAGTAAAACTAGCTAAAATGTGCCTGGCTGCTATTCACTGAAAAGCTCATTCTGCTTACATTTTTGGCATACGTTTGCTCCTACCGGGTCAGCTGAGCAGCAAATTTCTACTTAACCACCTGCTATCATGAGAGACCTCAGGGCTGCATGTTTTAAGCCCAGTACTGATCCTGAAAAGCGTTTCCAACCCCACTTACAAGTAAAACTTGCTAGAATGTGCCTGGCTGCTCTTTACTGAAAAGCTCATTCTGCGTACATTTTTGGCATACATTTGCTCCTGCCGGGTCAGCTGAGCAGCGAAGTTCTATTTAACCACCTGCTATCATGAGAGACCTCAGGGCTGCATCTTTTGAGCCCAGTACTGAGCCTGAAAAGCATTTCCAACCTCACTTACAAGTATAGCTAAAATGTGTCTGTGCTATTCACTGAAAAGCTCATTCTGCGTACATTTTTAGCATACGTTTGCTCCTGCCGGGTCAGCTGAGCAGCGAAGTTCTACTTACCTACCTCCTATCAGGAGAGACCTCAGAGCTGTATCTTTTGAGCCCAGTACTGAGCCTGAAAAGCATTTCCAACCCGACTTACAAGTAAAACTAGCTAAAATGTGCCTGGCTGCTATTCACTGAAAAGCTCATTCTGCTTAACATTTTTGGCATACGTTTGCTCCTACCGGGTCATCTGAGGAGCGAATTTCTATTTAACCACCTGCTATCATGAGAGACCTCAGGGCTGCATGTTTTGAGCCCAGTACTGAGCCTGAAAAGCGTTCCCAACCCCACTTACAAGTAAAACTAGCTAAAATGTGCCTGGCTGCTCTTCATTGAAAAGCTCATTCTGCGTACACTTTTTGGCATACGTTTGCTCCTGCCGGGTCAGCTGAGCAACGAATTTCTATTTAACCACCTGCTATCATGAGAGACCTCAGGGCTGCATGTTTTGAGCCCAGTACTGATCCTGAAAAGCGTTTCCAACCCCACTTACAAGTAAAACTAGCTAAAATGTGCCTGGCTGCTATTCACTGAAAAGCTCATTCTGTGTACATTTTTGGCATACGTTTGCTCCTGCTGGGTCAGCTGAGCAGCGAATTTCTATTTAACCACCTGCTATCATGAGAGACCTCAGGGCTGCATCTTTTGAGTGCAGTACGTATCCTGAAAAGCGTTTCCAACCCCACTTACAAGTAAAACTAGCTAAAATGTGCCTGGCTGCTCTTCACTGAAAAGCTCATTCTGCGTACATTTTTGGCATACGTTTGCTCCTGCTAGGTCAGCCAAGTGGCAAATTTCTACTTAACCACCTGCTATCAGGAGAGACCTCAGGGCTGCATCTTTTGAGCGCAGTACTGAGCCTGAAAAGCGTTTCCAACCCCACTTACAAGTAAAACTAGCTAAAATATGCCTGGCTGCTCTTCACTGAAAAGCTCATTCTGCGTACATTTTTGGCACAAATTTGCTCCTGCCGGGTCAGCTGAGCAGCGAAGTTCTACTTAACTACCGCCTATCAGGAGAGACTTCAGAGCTGCATCTTTTGAGCCCAGTACTGAGCCTGAAAAGCATTTCCAACCCCACTTACAAGTAAAACTAGCTAAAATGTGCCTGGCTGCTACTCACTGAAAAGCTCATTCTGCTTACATTTTTGACATATGTTTGCCCCTACCGGATCAGCTTAGCAGCGAATTTCTATTTAACCACCTGCTATCATGAGAGACCTCCGGGCTGCATGTTTTGAGCCCAGTACTGAGCCTGAAAAGCGTTTCCAACCCCACTTACAAGTAAAACTAGCTAAAATGTGCCTGGCTGCTCTTCACTGAAAAGCTCATTCTGCGTACATTTTTGGCATACGTTTGCTCCTGCCGGGTCAGCTGTGCAGCGAATTTCTATTTAACCACCTGCTATCATGAGAGACCTCAGGGCTGCATGTTTTGAGCCCAGTACTGAGCCTGAAAAGCGTTTCAAACCCCACTTACAAGTAAAACTTGCTAGAATGTGCCTGGCTGCTCTTAACTGAAAAGCTCATTCTGCGTACATTTTAGGCATACGTTTGCTCATACCGGGTCAGCTGAGCAGCGAATTTCTATTAACCACCTGCTATCATGAGAGACCTCAGGGCTGCATGTTTTGAGCCCAGTACTGATCCTGAAAAGCGTTTCCAACCCCACTTACAAGTAAAACTAGCTAAAATGTGCCTGGCTGCTATATTCACTGAAAAGCTCATTCTGCGTACATTTTTGGCATACATTTGCTCCTGCTGGGTCAGCTGAGCAGCGAAGTTCTACTTAACTACCTCCTATCAGGAGAGACCTCAGAGCTGCCTCTTTTGACCCCAGTACTGAGCCTGAAAAGCATTTCCAACCCCACTTACAAGTGAAACTAGCTAAAATGTGCCTGGCTGCTATATTCACTGAAAAGCTCATTCTGCGTACATTTCTGGCATACGTTTGCTCCTGCCGGGTCAGCTGAGCAGCGAAGTTCTACTTAACTACCTCCTATCAGGAGAGACTTCAGAGCTGCATCTTTTGAGCCCAGTACTGAGCCTGAAAAGCATTTCCAACCCCATTTACAAGTAAAACTAGCTAAAATGTGCCTGGCTGCTATTCACTGAAAAGCTCATTCTGCTTACATTTTTGGCATATGTTTGCCCCTACCTGGTCAGCTGAGCAGCGAATTTCTATTTAACCACCTGCTATCATGAGAGACCTCCGGGCTGCATGTTTTGAGCCCAGTACTGAGCCTGAAAAGCGTTTCCAACCCCACTTACGAGTAAAACTAGCTAAAATGTGCCTGGCTGCTCTTCACTGAAAAGCTCATTCTGCGTACATTTTTGGCATACGTTTGCTCCTGCCGGGTCAGCTGAGCAGCGTATTTCTATTTAACCATCTGCTATCATGAGAGACCTCAAGGCTGCATGTTTTGAGCCCAGTACTGATCCTGAAAAGCGTTTCCAACCCCACTTACAAGTAAAACTAGCTAAAATGTGCCTGGCTGCTATTCACTGAAAAGCTCATTCTGTGTACATTTTTGGCATACGTGTACTCCTGCTGGGTCAGCCAAGTTTCAAATTTCTACTTAACCACCTGCTATCATGAAAGACCTCAGGGCTGCATTTTTTGAGAGCAGTACTGAGCCTGAAAAGCGTTTCCAACCCCACTTACAAGTAAAACTAGCTAAAATGTGCCTGGCTGCTATTCACTGAAAAGCTCATTCTGCTTACATTTTTTGCATACGTTTGCTCCTGCCGGGTCAGCTGAGCAGCAAATTTCTATTTAACCACCTGCTATCATGAGAGACCTCAGGGCTGCATGTTTTGAGCCCAGTACTGATCCTGAAAAGCGTTTCCAACCCCACTTACAAGTAAAACTAGCTAAAATGTGCCTGGCTGCTATTCACTGAAAAGCTCATTCTGTGTACATTTTAGGCATACGTTTGCTCCTGCTGGGTCAGCCAAGTGGCAAATTTCGACTTAACCACCTGCTATCATGAGAGACCTCAGGGCTGCATTTTTTGAGCCCAGTACTGAGCCTGAAAAGCGTTTCCAACCCCACTTACTAGTAAAACTAGCTAAAATGTGCCTGGCTGCTATTCACTGAAAAGCTCATTCTGCGTACATTTCTGGCATACGTTTGCTCCTGCCGGGTCAGCTGAGCAGCGAAGTTCTACTTAACTACCTCCTATCAGGAGAGACTTCAGAGCTGCATCTTTTGAGCCCAGTACTGAGCCTGAAAAGCATTTCCAACCCCATTTACAAGTAAAACTAGCTAAAATGTGCCTGGCTGCTATTCACTGAAAAGCTCATTCTGCTTACATTTTTGGCATATGTTTGCCCCTACCTGGTCAGCTGAGCAGCGAATTTCTATTTAACCACCTGCTATCATGAGAGACCTCCGGGCTGCATGTTTTGAGCCCAGTACTGAGCCTGAAAAGCGTTTCCAACCCCACTTACGAGTAAAACTAGCTAAAATGTGCCTGGCTGCTCTTCACTGAAAAGCTCATTCTGCGTACATTTTTGGCATACGTTTGCTCCTGCCGGGTCAGCTGAGCAGCGTATTTCTATTTAACCATCTGCTATCATGAGAGACCTCAAGGCTGCATGTTTTGAGCCCAGTACTGATCCTGAAAAGCGTTTCCAACCCCACTTACAAGTAAAACTAGCTAAAATGTGCCTGGCTGCTATTCACTGAAAAGCTCATTCTGTGTACATTTTTGGCATACGTGTACTCCTGCTGGGTCAGCCAAGTTTCAAATTTCTACTTAACCACCTGCTATCATGAAAGACCTCAGGGCTGCATTTTTTGAGAGCAGTACTGAGCCTGAAAAGCGTTTCCAACCCCACTTACAAGTAAAACTAGCTAAAATGTGCCTGGCTGCTATTCACTGAAAAGCTCATTCTGCTTACATTTTTTGCATACGTTTGCTCCTGCCGGGTCAGCTGAGCAGCAAATTTCTATTTAACCACCTGCTATCATGAGAGACCTCAGGGCTGCATGTTTTGAGCCCAGTACTGATCCTGAAAAGCGTTTCCAACCCCACTTACAAGTAAAACTAGCTAAAATGTGCCTGGCTGCTATTCACTGAAAAGCTCATTCTGTGTACATTTTAGGCATACGTTTGCTCCTGCTGGGTCAGCCAAGTGGCAAATTTCGACTTAACCACCTGCTATCATGAGAGACCTCAGGGCTGCATTTTTTGAGCCCAGTGCTGAGCCTGAAAAGCGTTTCCAACCCCACTTACTAGTAAAACTAGCTAAAATGTGCCTGGCTGCTATTCACTGAAAAGCTCATTCTGCGTACATTTCTGGCATACGTTTGCTCCTGCCGGGTCAGCTGAGCAGCGAAGTTCTACTTAACTACCTCCTATCAGGAGAGACTTCAGAGCTGCATCTTTTGAGCCCAGTACTGAGCCTGAAAAGCATTTCCAACCCCATTTACAAGTAAAACTAGCTAAAATGTGCCTGGCTGCTATTCACTGAAAAGCTCATTCTGCTTACATTTTTGGCATATGTTTGCCCCTACCTGGTCAGCTGAGCAGCGAATTTCTATTTAACCACCTGCTATCATGAGAGACCTCCGGGCTGCATGTTTTGAGCCCAGTACTGAGCCTGAAAAGCGTTTCCAACCCCACTTATGAGTAAAACTAGCTAAAATGTGCCTGGCTGCTCTTCACTGAAAAGCTCATTCTGCGTACATTTTTGGCATACGTTTGCTCCTGCCGGGTCAGCTGAGCAGCGTATTTCTATTTAACCATCTGCTATCATGAGAGACCTCAAGGCTGCATGTTTTGAGCCCAGTACTGATCCTGAAAAGCGTTTCCAACCCCACTTACAAGTAAAACTAGCTAAAATGTGCCTGGCTGCTATTCACTGAAAAGCTCATTCTGTGTACATTTTTGGCATACGTGTACTCCTGCTGGGTCAGCCAAGTTTCAAATTTCTACTTAACCACCTGCTATCATGAAAGACCTCAGGGCTGCATTTTTTGAGAGCAGTACTGAGCCTGAAAAGCGTTTCCAACCCCACTTACAAGTAAAACTAGCTAAAATGTGCCTGGCTGCTATTCACTGAAAAGCTCATTCTGCTTACATTTTTTGCATACGTTTGCTCCTGCCGGGTCAGCTGAGCAGCAAATTTCTATTTAACCACCTGCTATCATGAGAGACCTCAGGGCTGCATGTTTTGAGCCCAGTACTGATCCTGAAAAGCGTTTCCAACCCCACTTACAAGTAAAACTAGCTAAAATGTGCCTGGCTGCTATTCACTGAAAAGCTCATTCTGTGTACATTTTAGGCATACGTTTGCTCCTGCTGGGTCAGCCAAGTGGCAAATTTCGACTTAACCACCTGCTATCATGAGAGACCTCAGGGCTGCATTTTTTGAGCCCAGTACTGAGCCTGAAAAGCGTTTCCAACCCCACTTACTAGTAAAACTAGCTAAAATGTGCCTGGCTGCTATTCACTGAAAAGCTCATTCTGTGTACATTTTTGGCATACGTGTACTCCTGCTGGGTCAGCCAAGTTTCAAATTTCTACTTAACTACCTGCTATCATGAAAGACCTCAAGGCTGCATTTTTTGAGAGCAGTACTGAGCCTGAAAAGCGTTTCCAACCCCACTTACAAGTAAAACTAGCTAAAATGTGCCTGGCTGCTATTCACTGAAAAGCTCATTCTGCTTACATTTTTTGCATACGTTTGCTCCTGCCGGGTCAGCTGAGCAGCAAATTTCTATTTAACCACCTGCTATCATGAGAGACCTCAGGGCTGCATGTTTTGAGCCCAGTACTGATCCTGAAAAGCGTTTCCAACCCCACTTACAAGTAAAACTAGCTAAAATGTGCCTGGCTGCTATTCACTGAAAAGCTCATTCTGTGTACATTTTAGGCATACGTTTGCTCCTGCTGGGTCAGCCAAGTGGCAAATTTCGACTTAACCACCTGCTATCATGAGAGACCTCAGGGCTGCATTTTTTGAGCCCAGTACTGAGCCTGAAAAGCGTTTCCAACCACACTTACAAGTAAAACTAGCTAAAATGTGCCTGGCTGCTATTCACTGAAAAGCTCATTCTGCATACATTTTTGGCATACATTTGCTCCTGCCGGGTCAGCTGAGCAGCGAAGTTCTACTTAACTACCTCCTATCAGGAGAGACCTCAGAGCTGCATCTTTTGAACCCAGTACTGAGCCTGAAGCATTTCCAACTCCACTTACAAGTAAAACTAGCTAAAATGTGCCTGGCTGCTATTCACTGAAAAGCTCATTCTGCTTACATTTTTGGCATACGTTTGCTCCTACCGGGTCAGCTGAGCAGCAAATTTCTATTTAACCACCTGCTATCATGAGAGACCTCAGGGCTGCATGTTTTGAGCCCAGTACTGATCCTGAAAAGCGTTTCCAACCCCACTTACAAGTAAAACTAGCTAAAATGTGCCTGGCTGCTATTCACTGAAAAGCTCATTCTGCGTACCTTTTCGGCATACGTTTGCTTCTGCCGGGTCAGCTGAGCAGCGAAGTTCTACTTAACTACCTCCTATCAGGAGAGACCTCAGAGCTGCATCTTTTGAGCCCAGTACTGAGCCTGAAAAGCATTTCCAACCCCACCTACAAGTAAAACTAGCTAAAATGTGCCTGGCTGCTATTCACTGAAAAGCTCATTCTGCTTACATTTTTGGCATACGTTTGCTCCAACCGGGTCAGCTGAGCAGCGAATTTCTATTTAACCACCTGCTATCATGAGAGACCTCAGGGCTGCATCTTTTGAGCGCAGTACTGATCCTGAAAAGCGTTTCCAACCCCACTTACAAGTAAAACTAGCTAAAATGTGCCTGGCTGCTCTTCACTGAAAAGCTCATTCTGCGTACATTTTGGCATACATTTGCTCCTGCCGGGTCAGCTGAGCAGCGAAGTTCTACTTAACCACCTGCTATCAGGAGAGACCTCAGGGCTGCATGTTTTGAGCGCAGTACTGAGCCTGAAAAGCATTTCCAACCTCACTTACAAGTAAAACTAGCTAAAATGTGCCTGGCTGCTATTCACTGAAAAGCTCATTCTGCGTACATTTTTGGCACAAACTTGCTCCTGCCGGGTCAGCTGAGCAGCGAAGTTCTATTTAACCACCTGATATCATGAGAGATCTCAGGGCTGCATCTTTTGAGCCCAGTACTGAGCCTGAAAAGCATTTCCAACCTCACTTACAAGTAAAACTAGCTAAAATGTGCCTGGCTGCTATTCACTGAAAAGCTCATTCTGCGTACATTTTTGGCATACGTTTGCTCCTGCTAGGTCAGCCAAGTGGCAAATTTCTACTTAACCACCTGCTATCAGGAGAGACCTCAGGGCTGCATGTTTTGAGCCCAGTACTGAGCCTGAAAAGCATTTCCAACCCCACCTACAAGTAAAACTTGCTAGAATGTGCCTGGCTGCTCTTTACTGAAAAGCTCATTCTGCGTACATTTTTGGCATACATTTGCTCCTGCCGGGTCAGCTGAGCAGCAAAGTTCTATTTAACCACCTGCTATCATGAGAGACCTCAGGGCTGCATCTTTTGAGCCCAGTACTGAGCCTGAAAAGCATTTCCAACCTCACTTACAAGTAAAACTAGCTCAAATGTGCCTGGCTGCTATTCACTGAAAAGCTCATTCTGCGTACATTTTTGGCATATGTTTGCTCCTCCCGGGTCAGCTGAGCAGCGAATTTCTACTTATCCACCGGATATCATGAGAGCCCCCAGGGCTGCATGTTTTGAGCCCAATATGAGCCTGAAAAGCGTTTCCAACCCCACTTGCAAGTAAAACTTGCTAGAATGTGCCTGGCTGCTCTTCACTGAAAAGCTCATTCTGCGTACATTTTTGGCATACGTTTGCTCCTGCTAGGTCAGCCAAGTGGCAAATTTCTACTTAACCACCTGCTATCAGGAGAGACCTCAGGGCTGCATGTTTTGAGCGCAGTACTGAGTACCTGAAAAGCGTTTCCAACCCCACTTACAAGTAAAACTTGCTAGAATGTGCCTGGCTGCTCTTTACTGAAAAGCTCATTGTGCGTACATTTTTGGCATACATTTGCTCCTGCCGGGTCAGCTGAGCAGCGAAGTTCTATTTAACCACCTGCTATCATGAGAGACCTCAGGGCTGCATCTTTTGAGCCCAGTACTGAGCCTGAAAAGCATTTCCAACCTCACTTACAAGTATAGCTAAAATGTGTCTGTGCTATTCACTGAAAAGCTCATTCTGCGTACATTTTTGGCATACGTTTGCTCCTGCCGGGTCAAGCTGAGCAGCAAATTTCTATTTATCCACCTGCTATCATGAGAGACCTCAGGGCTGCATGTTTTGAGCCCAGTACTGAGCCTGAAAAGCGTTTCCAACCCCACTTACAAGTAAAACTAGCTAAAATGTGCCTGGCTGCTATTCACTGAAAAGCTCATTCTGTGTACATTTTTGGCATACGTTTGCTCCTGCCGGGTCAGCCAAGTGGCAAATTTCTACTTAACCACCTGCTATCATGAGAGACCTCAGGGCTGCATGTTTTGAGCCCAGTACTGAGCCTGAAAAGCGTTTCCAACCCCACTTGCAAGTAAAACTTGCTAGAATGTGCCTGGCTGCTCTTCACTGCTTACATTTTTGGCATACGTTTGCTCCTACCGGGTCAGCTGAGCAGCGAATTTCTATTTAACCACCTGCTCCTGCCAGGTCAGCCAAGTGGCAAATTTCTACTTAACCACCTGCTATCATGAGAGACCTCAGGGCTGCATGTTTTGAGCCCAGGACTGATCCTGAAAGCGTTTCCAACCCCACTTACAAGTAAAACTAGCTAAAATGTGCCTGGCTGCTATATTCACTGAAAAGCTCATTCTGCGTACATTTTTGGCATACATTTGCTCCTGCTGGGTCAGCTGAGCAGCGAAATTCTACTTAACTACTCCTATCAGTAGAGACCTCAGGGCTGCATGTTTTGAGCCTAGTACTGATCCTGAAAAGCGTTTCCAACCCCACTTACAAGTAAAACTACCTAAAATGTGCCTGGCTGCTATTCACTGAAAAGCTCATTCTGTGTACATTTTTGGCATACGTTTGCTCCTGCCGGGTCAGCTGAGCAGCGAATTTCTATTTAACCACCTGCTATCATGAGAGACCTAACGGCTGCATGTTTGAGCCCAGTATGAGCCTGAAAAGCGTTTCCAACCCCACTTACAAATAAAACTAGCTAAAATGTGCCTGGCTGCTCTTCACTGAAAAGCTCATTCTACGTACAATTTTGGCATACGTTTGCTCCTGCCGGGTCAGCTGAGCAGCGAATTTCTATTTAACCACCTGCTATCATGAGAGACCTCAGGGCTGCATGTTTTGAGCGCAGTACTGAGCCTGAAAAGCGTTTCCAACCCCACTTACAAGTAAAACTAGCTAAAATATGCCTGGCTGCTATTCACTGAAAAGCTCATTCTGTGTACATTTTAGGCATACGTTTGCTCCTGCTGGGCCAGCCAAGTGGCAAATTTCTACTTAACCACCTGCTATCATGAGAGACCTCAGGGCTGCATGTTTTGAGCCCAGTACTGAGCCTGAAAAGCGTTTCCAACCTCACTTGCAAGTAAAACTTGCTAGAATGTGCCTGGCTGCTCTTCACTGCTTACATTTTTGGCATACGTTTGCTCCTATCGGGTCAGCTGAGCAGCGAATTTCTATTTAACCACCTGCTATCATGAGAGACCTCAGGGCTGCATCTTTTGAGCCCAGTACTGAGCCTGAAACGCGTTTCAAACCCCACTTACAAGTAAAACTAGCTAAAATGTGCCTGGCTGCTATTCACTGAAAAGCTCATTCTGCTTACATTTTTGGCATACGTTTGCTCCTACCGGGTCAGCTGAGCAGCAAATTTCTACTTAACCACCTGCTATCATGAGAGACCTCAGGGCTGCATGTTTTGAGCCCAGTACTGATCCTGAAAAGCGTTTCCAACCCCACTTACAAGTAAAACTTGCTAGAATGTGCCTGGCTGCTCTTTACTGAAAAGCTCATTCTGCGTACATTTTTGGCATACATTTGCTCCTGCCGGGTCAGCTGAGCAGCGAAGTTCTATTTAACCACCTGCTATCATGAGAGACCTCAGGGCTGCATCTTTTGAGCCCAGTACTGAGCCTGAAAAGCATTTCCAACCTCACTTACAAGTATAGCTAAAATGTGTCTGTGCTATTCACTGAAAAGCTCATTCTGCGTACATTTTTAGCATACGTTTGCTCCTGCCGGGTCAGCTGAGCAGCGAAGTTCTACTTACCTACCTCCTATCAGGAGAGACCTCAGAGCTGCATCTTTTGACCCCAGTACTGAGCCTGAAAAGCATTTCCAACCCGACTTACAAGTAAAACTAGCTAAAATGTGCCTGGCTGCTATTCACTGAAAAGCTCATTCTGCGTAACATTTTTGGCATACGTTTGCTCCTACCGGGTCATCTGAGGAGCGAATTTCTATTTAACCACCTGCTATCATGAGAGACCTCAGGGCTGCATGTTTTGAGCCCAGTACTGAGCCTGAAAAGCGTTCCCAACCCCACTTACAAGTAAAACTAGCTAAAATGTGCCTGGCTGCTCTTCATTGAAAAGCTCATTCTGCGTACACTTTTTGGCATACGTTTGCTCATGCCGGGTCAGCTGAGCAACGAATTTCTATTTAACCACCTGCTATCATGAGAGACCTCAGGGCTGCATGTTTTGAGCCCAGTACTGATCCTGAAAAGCGTTTCCAACCCCACTTACAAGTAAAACTAGCTAAAATGTGCCTGGCTGCTATTCACTGAAAAGCTCATTCTGTGTACATTTTGGGCATACGTTTGCTCCTGCTGGGTCAGCTGAGCAGCGAATTTCTATTTAACCACCTGCTATCATGAGAGACCTCAGGGCTGCATCTTTTGAGTGCAGTACGTATCCTGAAAAGCGTTTCCAACCCCACTTACAAGTAAAACTAGCTAAAATGTGCCTGGCTGCTCTTCACTGAAAAGCTCATTCTGCGTACATTTTTGGCATACGTTTGCTCCTGCTAGGTCAGCCAAGTGGCAAATTTCTACTTAACCACCTGCTATCAGGAGAGACCTCAGGGCTGCATGTTTTGAGCGCAGTACTGATCCTGAAAAGCGTTTCCAACCCCACTTACAAGTAAAACTTGCTAGAATGTGCCTGGCTGCTCTTTACTGAAAAGCTCATTGTGCGTACATTTTTGGCATACATTTGCTCCTGCCGGGTCAGCTGAGCAGCGAAGTTCTATTTAACCACCTGCTATCATGAGAGACCTCAGGGCTGCATCTTTTGAGCCCAGTACTGAGCCTGAAAAGCATTTCCAACCTCACTTACAAGTATAGCTAAAATGTGTCTGTGCTATTCACTGAAAAGCTCATTCTGCGTACATTTTTGGCATACGTTTGCTCCTGCCGGGTCAGCTGAGCAGCGAAGTTCTACTTAACTACCTCCTATCAGGAGAGACCTCAGAGCTGCATCTTTTGAACCCAGTACTGAGCCTGAAGCATTTCCAACTCCACTTACAAGTAAAACTAGCTAAAATGTGCCTGGCTGCTATTCACTGAAAAGCTCATTCTGCTTACATTTTTGGCATACGTTTGCTCCTACCGGGTCAGCTGAGCAGCAAATTTCTATTTAACCACCTGCTATCATGAGAGACCTCAGGGCTGCATGTTTTGAGCCCAGTACTGATCCTGAAAAGCGTTTCCAACCCCACTTACAAGTAAAACTAGCTAAAATGTGCCTGGCTGCTATTCACTGAAAAGCTCATTCTGCGTACCTTTTCGGCATACGTTTGCTTCTGCCGGGTCAGCTGAGCAGCGAAGTTCTACTTAACTACCTCCTATCAGGAGAGACCTCAGAGCTGCATCTTTTGAGCCCAGTACTGAGCCTGAAAAGCATTTCCAACCCCACCTACAAGTAAAACTAGCTAAAATGTGCCTGGCTGCTATTCACTGAAAAGCTCATTCTGCTTACATTTTTGGCATACGTTTGCTCCAACCGGGTCAGCTGAGCAGCGAATTTCTATTTAACCACCTGCTATCATGAGAGACCTCAGGGCTGCATCTTTTGAGCGCAGTACTGATCCTGAAAAGCGTTTCCAACCCCACTTACAAGTAAAACTAGCTAAAATGTGCCTGGCTGCTCTTCACTGAAAAGCTCATTCTGCGTACATTTTGGCATACATTTGCTCCTGCCGGGTCAGCTGAGCAGCGAAGTTCTACTTAACCACCTGCTATCAGGAGAGACCTCAGGGCTGCATGTTTTGAGCGCAGTACTGAGCCTGAAAAGCATTTCCAACCTCACTTACAAGTAAAACTAGCTAAAATGTGCCTGGCTGCTATTCACTGAAAAGCTCATTCTGCGTACATTTTTGGCACAAACTTGCTCCTGCCGGGTCAGCTGAGCAGCGAAGTTCTATTTAACCACCTGATATCATGAGAGATCTCAGGGCTGCATCTTTTGAGCCCAGTACTGAGCCTGAAAAGCATTTCCAACCTCACTTACAAGTAAAACTAGCTAAAATGTGCCTGGCTGCTATTCACTGAAAAGCTCATTCTGCGTACATTTTTGGCATACGTTTGCTCCTGCTAGGTCAGCCAAGTGGCAAATTTCTACTTAACCACCTGCTATCAGGAGAGACCTCAGGGCTGCATGTTTTGAGCGCAGTACTGAGCCTGAAAAGCGTTTCCAACCCCACTTACAAGTAAAACTTGCTAGAATGTGCCTGGCTGCTCTTTACTGAAAAGCTCATTCTGCGTACATTTTTGGCATACATTTGCTCCTGCCGGGTCAGCTGAGCAGCAAAGTTCTATTTAACCACCTGCTATCATGAGAGACCTCAGGGCTGCATCTTTTGAGCCCAGTACTGAGCCTGAAAAGCATTTCCAACCTCACTTACAAGTAAAACTAGCTCAAATGTGCCTGGCTGCTATTCACTGAAAAGCTCATTCTGCGTACATTTTTGGCATATGTTTGCTCCTCCCGGGTCAGCTGAGCAGCGAATTTCTACTTATCCACCGGACATCATGAGAGCCCCCAGGGCTGCATGTTTTGAGCCCAATATGAGCCTGAAAAGCGTTTCCAACCCCACTTGCAAGTAAAACTTGCTAGAATGTGCCTGGCTGCTCTTCACTGAAAAGCTCATTCTGCGTACATTTTTGGCATACGTTTGCTCCTGCTAGGTCAGCCAAGTGGCAAATTTCTACTTAACCACCTGCTATCAGGAGAGACCTCAGGGCTGCATGTTTTGAGCGCAGTACTGAGTACCTGAAAAGCGTTTCCAACCCCACTTACAAGTAAAACTTGCTAGAATGTGCCTGGCTGCTCTTTACTGAAAAGCTCATTGTGCGTACATTTTTGGCATACATTTGCTCCTGCCGGGTCAGCTGAGCAGCGAAGTTCTATCTAACCACCTGCTATCATGAGAGACCTCAGGGCTGCATCTTTTGAGCCCAGTACTGAGCCTGAAAAGCATTTCCAACCTCACTTACAAGTATAGCTAAAATGTGTCTGTGCTATTCACTGAAAAGCTCATTCTGCGTACATTTTTGGCATACGTTTGCTCCTGCCGGGTCAAGCTGAGCAGCAAATTTCTATTTATCCACCTGCTATCATGAGAGACCTCAGGGCTGCATGTTTTGAGCCCAGTACTGAGCCTGAAAAGCGTTTCCAACCCCACTTACAAGTAAAACTAGCTAAAATGTGCCTGGCTGCTATTCACTGAAAAGCTCATTCTGTGTACATTTTTGGCATACGTTTGCTCCTGCCGGGTCAGCCAAGTGGCAAATTTCTACTTAACCACCTGCTATCATGAGAGACCTCAGGGCTGCATGTTTTGAGCCCAGTACTGAGCCTGAAAAGCGTTTCCAACCCCACTTGCAAGTAAAACTTGCTAGAATGTGCCTGGCTGCTCTTCACTGCTTACATTTTTGGCATACGTTTGCTCCTACCGGGTCAGCTGAGCAGCGAATTTCTATTTAACCACCTGCTCCTGCCAGGTCAGCCAAGTGGCAAATTTCTACTTAACCACCTGCTATCATGAGAGACCTCAGGGCTGCATGTTTTGAGCCCAGGACTGATCCTGAAAGCGTTTCCAACCCCACTTACAAGTAAAACTAGCTAAAATGTGCCTGGCTGCTATATTCACTGAAAAGCTCATTCTGCGTACATTTTTGGCATACATTTGCTCCTGCTGGGTCAGCTGAGCAGCGAAATTCTACTTAACTACTCCTATCAGTAGAGACCTCAGGGCTGCATGTTTTGAGCCTAGTACTGATCCTGAAAAGCGTTTCCAACCCCACTTACAAGTAAAACTACCTAAAATGTGCCTGGCTGCTATTCACTGAAAAGCTCATTCTGTGTACATTTTTGGCATACGTTTGCTCCTGCCGGGTCAGCTGAGCAGCGAATTTCTATTTAACCACCTGCTATCATGAGAGACCTAACGGCTGCATGTTTGAGCCCAGTATGAGCCTGAAAAGCGTTTCCAACCCCACTTACAAATAAAACTAGCTAAAATGTGCCTGGCTGCTCTTCACTGAAAAGCTCATTCTACGTACAATTTTGGCATACGTTTGCTCCTGCCGGGTCAGCTGAGCAGCGAATTTCTATTTAACCACCTGCTATCATGAGAGACCTCAGGGCTGCATGTTTTGAGCGCAGTACTGAGCCTGAAAAGCGTTTCCAACCCCACTTACAAGTAAAACTAGCTAAAATATGCCTGGCTGCTATTCACTGAAAAGCTCATTCTGTGTACATTTTAGGCATACGTTTGCTCCTGCTGGGCCAGCCAAGTGGCAAATTTCTACTTAACCACCTGCTATCATGAGAGACCTCAGGGCTGCATGTTTTGAGCCCAGTACTGAGCCTGAAAAGCGTTTCCAACCTCACTTGCAAGTAAAACTTGCTAGAATGTGCCTGGCTGCTCTTCACTGCTTACATTTTTGGCATACGTTTGCTCCTATCGGGTCAGCTGAGCAGCGAATTTCTATTTAACCACCTGCTATCATGAGAGACCTCAGGGCTGCATCTTTTGAGCCCAGTACTGAGCCTGAAACGGGTTTCAAACCCCACTTACAAGTAAAACTAGCTAAAATGTGCCTGGCTGCTATTCACTGAAAAGCTCATTCTGCTTACATTTTTGGCATACGTTTGCTCCTACCGGGTCAGCTGAGCAGCAAATTTCTACTTAACCACCTGCTATCATGAGAGACCTCAGGGCTGCATGTTTTGAGCCCAGTACTGATCCTGAAAAGCGTTTCCAACCCCACTTACAAGTAAAACTTGCTAGAATGTGCCTGGCTGCTCTTTACTGAAAAGCTCATTCTGCGTACATTTTTGGCATACATTTGCTCCTGCCGGGTCAGCTGAGCAGCGAAGTTCTATTTAACCACCTGCTATCATGAGAGACCTCAGGGCTGCATCTTTTGAGCCCAGTAATGAGCCTGAAAAGCATTTCCAACCTCACTTACAAGTATAGCTAAAATGTGTCTGTGCTATTCACTGAAAAGCTCATTCTGCGTACATTTTTAGCATACGTTTGCTCCTGCCGGGTCAGCTGAGCAGCGAAGTTCTACTTACCTACCTCCTATCAGGAGAGACCTCAGAGCTGCATCTTTTGAGCCCAGTACTGAGCCTGAAAAGCATTTCCAACCCGACTTACAAGTAAAACTAGCTAAAATGTGCCTGGCTGCTATTCACTGAAAAGCTCATTCTGCGTAACATTTTTGGCATACGTTTGCTCCTACCGGGTCATCTGAGGAGCGAATTTCTATTTAACCACCTGCTATCATGAGAGACCTCAGGGCTGCATGTTTTGAGCCCAGTACTGAGCCTGAAAAGCGTTCCCAACCCCACTTACAAGTAAAACTAGCTAAAATGTGCCTGGCTGCTCTTCATTGAAAAGCTCATTCTGCGTACACTTTTTGGCATACGTTTGCTCATGCCGGGTCAGCTGAGCAACGAATTTCTATTTAACCACCTGCTATCATGAGAGACCTCAGGGCTGCATGTTTTGAGCCCAGTACTGATCCTGAAAAGCGTTTCCAACCCCACTTACAAGTAAAACTAGCTAAAATGTGCCTGGCTGCTATTCACTGAAAAGCTCATTCTGTGTACATTTTGGGCATACGTTTGCTCCTGCTGGGTCAGCTGAGCAGCGAATTTCTATTTAACCACCTGCTATCATGAGAGACCTCAGGGCTGCATCTTTTGAGTGCAGTACGTATCCTGAAAAGCGTTTCCAACCCCACTTACAAGTAAAACTAGCTAAAATGTGCCTGGCTGCTCTTCACTGAAAAGCTCATTCTGCGTACATTTTTGGCATACGTTTGCTCCTGCTAGGTCAGCCAAGTGGCAAATTTCTACTTAACCACCTGCTATCAGGAGAGACCTCAGGGCTGCATGTTTTGAGCGCAGTACTGATCCTGAAAAGCGTTTCCAACCCCACTTACAAGTAAAACTTGCTAGAATGTGCCTGGCTGCTCTTTACTGAAAAGCTCATTGTGCGTACATTTTTGGCATACATTTGCTCCTGCCGGGTCAGCTGAGCAGCGAAGTTCTATTTAACCACCTGCTATCATGAGAGACCTCAGGGCTGCATCTTTTGAGCCCAGTACTGAGCCTGAAAAGCATTTCCAACCTCACTTACAAGTATAGCTAAAATGTGTCTGTGCTATTCACTGAAAAGCTCATTCTGCGTACATTTTTGGCATACGTTTGCTCCTGCCGGGTCAGCTGAGCAGCAAATTTCTATTTATCCACCTGCTATCATGAGAGACCTCAGGGCTGCATGTTTTGAGCCCAGTACTGAGCCTGAAAAGTGTTTCCAACCCCACTTACAAGTAAAACTAGCTAAAATGTGCCTGCCTGCTATTCACTGAAAAGCTCATTCTGCGTACATTTTTGGCACAAATTTGCTCCTGCCGGAGCAGCTGAGCAGCGAAGTTCTACTTAACTACCTCCTATCAGGAGAGACTTCAGAGCTGCATCTTTTGAGCCCAGTACTGAGCCTGAAAAGCATTTCCAACCCCACTTACAGGTAAAACCAGCTAAAATGTGCCTGGCTGCTATTCACTGAAAAGCTCATTCTGCTTACATTTTTGGCATATGTTTGCCCCTACCGGGTCAGCTGAGCAGCGAATTTCTATTTAACCACCTGCTATCATGAGAGACCTCCGGGCTGCATGTTTTGAGCCCAGTACTGAGCCTGAAAAGCGTTTCCAACCCCACTTACAAGTAAAACTAGCTAAAATGTGCCTGGCTGCTCTTCACTGAAAAGCTCATTCTGCGTACATTTTTGACATACGTTTGCTCCGGCCGGGTCAGCTGAGCAGCGAATTTCTATTTAACCACCTGCTATCACGAGAGACCTCAGGGCTGCATGTTTTGATCCCAGTACTGATCCTGAAAAGCGTTTCCAACCCCACTTACAAGTAAAACTAGCTAAAATGTGCCTGGCTGCTATTCACTGAAAAGCTCATTCTGTGTACATTTTTGGCATACGTTTACTCCTGCTGGGTCAGCCAAGTGGCAAATTTCTACTTAACCACCTGCTATCATGAAAGACCTCAGGGCTGCATTTTTTGAGCGCAGTACTGAGCCTGAAAAGCGTTTCCAACCCCACTTACAAGTAAAACTAGCTAAAATGTGCCTGGCTGCTTACTGAAAAGCTCATTCTGCATACATTTTTGGCATACGCTTGCTCCTGCCGGGTCAGCTGAGCAGCGAAGTTCTACTTAACTACCTCCTATCATGAGAGACCTCAGAGCTGCATCTTTTGAACCCAGTACTGAGCCTGAAAAGCATTTCCAACCCCACTTACAAGTAAAACTAGCTAAAATGTGCCTGGCTGCTCTTCACTGAAAAGCTTATTCTGCTTACATTTTTTTCATACGTTTTCTCCTGCCGGGTCAGCTGAGCAGCAAATTTCTATTTAACCACCTGCTATCATGAGAGACCTCAGGGCTGCATGTTTTGAGCCCAGTACTGATCCTGAAAAGCATTTCCAACCCCACTTACACGTAAAACTAGCTAAAATGTGCCTGGCTGCTATTCACTGAAAAGCTCATTCTATGTACATTTTTGGCATACGTTTGCTCCTGCCGGGTCAGCTGAGCAGCGAATTTCTATTTAACCACCTGCTATCATGAGGCACCTCAGGGCTGCATGTTTTGAGACCAGTACTGATCCTGAAAAGCGTTTCCAACCCCACTTACAAGTAAAACTAGCTAAAATGTGCCTGGCTGCTTACTGAAAAGCTCATTCTGCGTACATTTTTGGCATACGTTTGCTCCTGCCGGGTCAGCTGAGCAGCGAAGTTCTACTTAACTACCTCCTATCATGAGAGACCTCAGAGCTGCATCTTTTGAACCCAGTACTGAGCCTGAAAAGCATTTCCAACCCCACTTACAAGTAAAACTAGCTAAAATGTGCCTGGCTGCTCTTCACTGAAAAGCTCATTCTGCGTACATTTTTGGCATACGTTTGCTCCTACAGGGTCAGCTGAGCAGCGAATTTCTATTTAACCACCTGCTATCATGAGACACCTCAGGGCTGCATCTTTTGAGCCCAGTACTGAGCCTGAAAAGCGTTTCAAACCCCACTTACAAGTAAAACTTGCTAGAATGTGCCTGGCTGCTCTTTACTGAAAAGCTCATTCTGCGTACATTTTTGGCATACGATTGCTCCTACCGGGTCAGCTGAGCAGCGAATTTCTATTTAACCACCTGCTATCACGAGAGACCTCAGGGCTGCATGTTTTGAGCCCAGTACTGGTCCTGAAAAGCGTTTCCAACCCCACTTACAAATACAACTAGCTAAAATGTGCCTGGCTGCTATATTCACTGAAAAGCTCATTCTGCGTACATTTTTGGCATACATTTGCTCCTGCTGGGTCAGCTGAACAGCGAAGTTCTACTTAACTACCTCCTATCAGGAGAGACCTCAGAGCTGCATCTTTTGAGCCCAGTACTGAGCCTGAAAAGCATTTCCAACCCCACTTACAAGTGAAACTAGCTAAAATGTGCCTGGCTGCTATATTCACTGAAAAGCTCATTCTGCGTACATTTCTGGCATACGTTTGCTCCTGCCGGGTCAGCTGAGCAGCGAAATTCTACTTAACCACCTGCTATCATCAGAGACCTCAGGGCTGCATGTTTTGAGCCCAGTACTGATCCTGAAAAGCGTTTCCAACCCCACTTACAAGTAAAACTAGCTAAAATGTTCCTGGCTGCTATTCACTGAAAAGCTCATTCTGCTTACATTTTTGGCATACGTTTGCTCCTGCCGGGTTAGCTGAGCAGCAAATTTCTATTTAACCACCTGCTATCATGAGAGACCTCAGGGCTGCATGTTTTGAGCCCAGTACTGATCCTGAAAAGCGTTTCCAACCCCACTTACAAGTAAAACTAGCTAAAATGTGCCTGGCTGCTATTCACTGAAAAGCTCATTCTATGTACATTTTTGGCATACGTTTGCTCCTGCCGGGTCAGCTGAGCAGCGAATTTCTATTTAACCACCTGCTATCATGAGACACCTCAGGGCTGCATGTTTTGAGACCAGTACTGATCCTGAAAAGCGTTTCCAACCCCACTTACAAGTAAAACTAGCTAAAATGTGCCTGGCTGCTCTTCGCTGAAAAGCTCATTCTGCGAACATTTTTGGCATACGTTTGCTCCTGCTGGGTCAGCTGAGCAGCGAATTTCTATTAACCACCTGCTATCATGAGAGACCTCAGGGCTGCATCTTTTGAGCGCAGTACTGAGCCTGAAAAGCGTTTCCAACCCCACTTACAAGTAAAACTAGCTAAAATGTGCCTGGCTGCTCTTCACTGAAAAGCTCATTCTGCGTACATTTTTGGCATACATTTGCTCCTGCCGGGTCAGCTGAGCAGCGAAGTTCTACTTAACCACCTGCTATCAGGAGAGACCTCAGGGCTGCATGTTTTGAGCGCAGTACTGAGCCTGAAAAACGTTTCCAACCCCACTTACAAGTAAAACTTGCTAGAATGTGCCTGGCTGCTATTCACTGAAAAGCTCATTCTGCGTACATTTTTGGCATACGTTTGCTCCTGCTAGGTCAGCCAAGTGGCAAATTTCTACTTAACCACCTGCTATCAGGAGAGACCTCAGGGCTGCATGTTTTGAGCGCAGTACTGAGCCTGAAAAGCGTTTCCAACCCCACTTACAAGTAAAACTTGCTAGAATGTGCCTGGCTGCTCTTTACTGAAAAGCTCATTCTGCGTACATTTTTGGCATACATTTGCTCCTGCCGGGTCAGCTGAGCAGCAAAGTTCTATTTAACCACCTGCTATCATGAGAGACCTCAGGGCTGCATCTTTTGAGCCCAGTACTGAGCCTGAAAAGCATTTCCAACCTCACTTACAAGTAAAACTAGCTCAAATGTGCCTGGCTGCTATTCACTGAAAAGCTCATTCTGCGTACATTTTTGGCATATGTTTGCTCCTCCCGGGTCAGCTGAGCAGCGAATTTCTACTTATCCACCGGATATCATGAGAGCCCCCAGGGCTGCATGTTTTGAGCCCAATATGAGCCTGAAAAGCGTTTCCAACCCCACTTGCAAGTAAAACTTGCTAGAATGTGCCTGGCTGCTCTTCACTGAAAAGCTCATTCTGCGTACATTTTTGGCATACGTTTGCTCCTGCTAGGTCAGCCAAGTGGCAAATTTCTACTTAACCACCTGCTATCAGGAGAGACCTCAGGGCTGCATGTTTTGAGCGCAGTACTGAGTACCTGAAAAGCGTTTCCAACCCCACTTACAAGTAAAACTTGCTAGAATGTGCCTGGCTGCTCTTTACTGAAAAGCTCATTGTGAGTACATTTTTGGCATACATTTGCTCCTGCCGGGTCAGCTGAGCAGCGAAGTTCTATTTAACCACCTGCTATCATGAGAGACCTCAGGGCTGCATCTTTTGAGCCCAGTACTGAGCCTGAAAAGCATTTCCAACCTCACTTACAAGTATAGCTAAAATGTGTCTGTGCTATTCACTGAAAAGCTCATTCTGCGTACATTTTTGGCATACGTTTGCTCCTGCCGGGTCAAGCTGAGCAGCAAATTTCTATTTATCCACCTGCTATCATGAGAGACCTCAGGGCTGCATGTTTTGAGCCCAGTACTGAGCCTGAAAAGCGTTTCCAACCCCACTTACAAGTAAAACTAGCTAAAATGTGCCTGGCTGCTATTCACTGAAAAGCTCATTCTGTGTACATTTTTGGCATACGTTTGCTCCTGCCGGGTCAGCCAAGTGGCAAATTTCTACTTAACCACCTGCTATCATGAGAGACCTCAGGGCTGCATGTTTTGAGCCCAGTACTGAGCCTGAAAAGCGTTTCCAACCCCACTTGCAAGTAAAACTTGCTAGAATGTGCCTGGCTGCTCTTCACTGCTTACATTTTTGGCATACGTTTGCTCCTACCGGGTCAGCTGAGCAGCGAATTTCTATTTAACCACCTGCTCCTGCCAGGTCAGCCAAGTGGCAAATTTCTACTTAACCACCTGCTATCATGAGAGACCTCAGGGCTGCATGTTTTGAGCCCAGGACTGATCCTGAAAGAGTTTCCAACCCCACTTACAAGTAAAACTAGCTAAAATGTGCCTGGCTGCTATATTCACTGAAAAGCTCATTCTGCGTACATTTTTGGCATACATTTGCTCCTGCTGGGTCAGCTGAGCAGCGAAATTCTACTTAACTACTCCTATCAGTAGAGACCTCAGGGCTGCATGTTTTGAGCCTAGTACTGATCCTGAAAAGCGTTTCCAACCCCACTTACAAGTAAAACTACCTAAAATGTGCCTGGCTGCTATTCACTGAAAAGCTCATTCTGTGTACATTTTTGGCATACGTTTGCTCCTGCCGGGTCAGCTGAGCAGCGAATTTCTATTTAACCACCTGCTATCATGAGAGACCTAACGGCTGCATGTTTGAGCCCAGTATGAGCCTGAAAAGCGTTTCCAACCCCACTTACAAATAAAACTAGCTAAAATGTGCCTGGCTGCTCTTCACTGAAAAGCTCATTCTACGTACAATTTTGGCATACGTTTGCTCCTGCCGGGTCAGCTGAGCAGCGAATTTCTATTTAACCACCTGCTATCATGAGAGACCTCAGGGCTGCATGTTTTGAGCGCAGTACTGAGCCTGAAAAGCGTTTCCAACCCCACTTACAATTAAAACTAGCTAAAATATGCCTGGCTGCTATTCACTGAAAAGCTCATTCTGTGTACATTTTAGGCATACGTTTGCTCCTGCTGGGCCAGCCAAGTGGCAAATTTCTACTTAACCACCTGCTATCATGAGAGACCTCAGGGCTGCATGTTTTGAGCCCAGTACTGAGCCTGAAAAGCGTTTCCAACCTCACTTGCAAGTAAAACTTGCTAGAATGTGCCTGGCTGCTCTTCACTGCTTACATTTTTGGCATACGTTTGCTCCTATCGGGTCAGCTGAGCAGCAAATTTCTATTTAACCACCTGCTATCATGAGAGACCTCAGGGCTGCATCTTTTGAGCCCAGTACTGAGCCTGAAACGCGTTTCAAACCCCACTTACAAGTAAAACTAGCTAAAATGTGCCTGGCTGCTATTCACTGAAAAGCTCATTCTGCTTACATTTTTGGCATACGTTTGCTCCTACCGGGTCAGCTGAGCAGAAAATTTCTACTTAACCACCTGCTATCATGAGAGACCTCAGGGCTGCATGTTTTGAGCCCAGTACTGATCCTGAAAAGCGTTTCCAACCCCACTTACAAGTAAAACTTGCTAGAATGTGCCTGGCTGCTCTTTACTGAAAAGCTCATTCTGCGTACATTTTTGGCATACATTTGCTCCTGCCGGGTCAGCTGAGCAGCGAAGTTCTATTTAACCACCTGCTATCATGAGAGACCTCAGGGCTGCATCTTTTGAGCCCAGTACTGAGCCTGAAAAGCATTTCCAACCTCACTTACAAGTATAGCTAAAATGTGTCTGTGCTATTCACTGAAAAGCTCATTCTGCGTACATTTTTAGCATACGTTTGCTCCTGCCGGGTCAGCTGAGCAGCGAAGTTCTACTTACCTACCTCCTATCAGGAGAGACCTCAGAGCTGCATCTTTTGAGCCCAGTACTGAGCCTGAAAAGCATTTCCAACCCGACTTACAAGTAAAACTAGCTAAAATGTGCCTGGCTGCTATTCACTGAAAAGCTCATTCTGCGTAACATTTTTGGCATACGTTTGCTCCTACCGGGTCATCTGAGGAGCGAATTTCTATTTAACCACCTGCTATCATGAGAGACCTCAGGGCTGCATGTTTTGAGCCCAGTACTGAGCCTGAAAAGCGTTCCCAACCCCACTTACAAGTAAAACTAGCTAAAATGTGCCTGGCTGCTCTTCATTGAAAAGCTCATTCTGCGTACACTTTTTGGCATACGTTTGCTCATGCCGGGTCAGCTGAGCAACGAATTTCTATTTAACCACCTGCTATCATGAGAGACCTCAGGGCTGCATGTTTTGAGCCCAGTACTGATCCTGAAAAGCGTTTCCAACCCCACTTACAAGTAAAACTAGCTAAAATGTGCCTGGCTGCTATTCACTGAAAAGCTCATTCTGTGTACATTTTGGGCATACGTTTGCTCCTGCTGGGTCAGCTGAGCAGCGAATTTCTATTTAACCACCTGCTATCATGAGAGACCTCAGGGCTGCATCTTTTGAGTGCAGTACGTATCCTGAAAAGCGTTTCCAACCCCACTTACAAGTAAAACTAGCTAAAATGTGCCTGGCTGCTCTTCACTGAAAAGCTCATTCTGCGTACATTTTTGGCATACGTTTGCTCCTGCTAGGTCAGCCAAGTGGCAAATTTCTACTTAACCACCTGCTATCAGGAGAGACCTCAGGGCTGCATGTTTTGAGCGCAGTACTGATCCTGAAAAGCGTTTCCAACCCCACTTACAAGTAAAACTTGCTAGAATGTGCCTGGCTGCTCTTTACTGAAAAGCTCATTGTGCGTACATTTTTGGCATACATTTGCTCCTGCCGGGTCAGCTGAGCAGCGAAGTTCTATTTAACCACCTGCTATCATGAGAGACCTCAGGGCTGCATCTTTTGAGCCCAGTACTGAGCCTGAAAAGCATTTCCAACCTCACTTACAAGTATAGCTAAAATGTGTCTGTGCTATTCATTGAAAAGCTCATTCTGCGTACATTTTTGGCATACGTTTGCTCCTGCCGGGTCAGCTGAGCAGCAAATTTCTATTTATCCACCTGCTATCATGAGAGACCTCAGGGCTGCATGTTTTGAGCCCAGTACTGAGCCTGAAAAGTGTTTCCAACCCCACTTACAAGTAAAACTAGCTAAAATGTGCCTGCCTGCTATTCACTGAAAAGCTCATTCTGCGTACATTTTTGGCACAAATTTGCTCCTGCCGGAGCAGCTGAGCAGTGAAGTTCTACTTAACTACCTCCTATCAGGAGAGACTTCAGAGCTGCATCTTTTGAGCCCAGTACTGAGCCTGAAAAGCATTTCCAACCCCACTTACAGGTAAAACTAGCTAAAATGTGCCTGGCTGCTATTCACTGAAAAGCTCATTCTGCTTACATTTTTGGCATATGTTTGCCCCTACCGGGTCAGCTGAGCAGCGAATTTCTATTTAACCACCTGCTATCATGAGAGACCTCCGGGCTGCATGTTTTGAGCCCAGTACTGAGCCTGAAAAGCGTTTCCAACCCCACTTACAAGTAAAACTAGCTAAAATGTGCCTGGCTGCTCTTCACTGAAAAGCTCATTCTGCGTACATTTTTGACATACGTTTGCTCCGGCCGGGTCAGCTGAGCAGCGAATTTCTATTTAACCACCTGCTATCACGAGAGACCTCAGGGCTGCATGTTTTGATCCCAGTACTGATCCTGAAAAGCGTTTCCAACCCCACTTACAAGTAAAACTAGCTAAAATGTGCCTGGCTGCTATTCACTGAAAAGCTCATTCTGTGTACATTTTTGGCATACGTTTACTCCTGCTGGGTCAGCCAAGTGGCAAATTTCTACTTAACCACCTGCTATCATGAAAGACCTCAGGGCTGCATTTTTTGAGCGCAGTACTGAGCCTGAAAAGCGTTTCCAACCCCACTTACAAGTAAAACTAGCTAAAATGTGCCTGGCTGCTTACTGAAAAGCTCATTCTGCATACATTTTTGGCATACGCTTGCTCCTGCCGGGTCAGCTGAGCAGCGAAGTTCTACTTAACTACCTCCTATCATGAGAGACCTCAGAGCTGCATCTTTTGAACCCAGTACTGAGCCTGAAAAGCATTTCCAACCCCACTTACAAGTAAAACTAGCTAAAATGTGCCTGGCTGCTCTTCACTGAAAAGCTTATTCTGCTTACATTTTTTTCATACGTTTTCTCCTGCCGGGTCAGCTGAGCAGCAAATTTCTATTTAACCACCTGCTATCATGAGAGACCTCAGGGCTGCATGTTTTGAGCCCAGTACTGATCCTGAAAAGCATTTCCAACCCCACTTACACGTAAAACTAGCTAAAATGTGCCTGGCTGCTATTCACTGAAAAGCTCATTCTATGTACATTTTTGGCATACGTTTGCTCCTGCCGGGTCAGCTGAGCAGCGAATTTCTATTTAACCACCTGCTATCATGAGGCACCTCAGGGCTGCATGTTTTGAGACCAGTACTGATCCTGAAAAGCGTTTCCAACCCCACTTACAAGTAAAACTAGCTAAAATGTGCCTGGCTGCTTACTGAAAAGCTCATTCTGCGTACATTTTTGGCATACGTTTGCTCCTGCCGGGTCAGCTGAGCAGCGAAGTTCTACTTAACTACCTCCTATCATGAGAGACCTCAGAGCTGCATCTTTTGAACCCAGTACTGAGCCTGAAAAGCATTTCCAACCCCACTTACAAGTAAAACTAGCTAAAATGTGCCTGGCTGCTCTTCACTGAAAAGCTCATTCTGCGTACATTTTTGGCATACGTTTGCTCCTACAGGGTCAGCTGAGCAGCGAATTTCTATTTAACCACCTGCTATCATGAGACACCCCAGGGCTGCATCTTTTGAGCCCAGTACTGAGCCTGAAAAGCGTTTCAAACCCCACTTACAAGTAAAACTTGCTAGAATGTGCCTGGCTGCTCTTTACTGAAAAGCTCATTCTGCGTACATTTTTGGCATACGATTGCTCCTACCGGGTCAGCTGAGCAGCGAATTTCTATTTAACCACCTGCTATCACGAGAGACCTCAGGGCTGCATGTTTTGAGCCCAGTACTGGTCCTGAAAAGCGTTTCCAACCCCACTTACAAATACAACTAGCTAAAATGTGCCTGGCTGCTATATTCACTGAAAAGCTCATTCTGCGTACATTTTTGGCATACATTTGCTCCTGCTGGGTCAGCTGAACAGCGAAGTTCTACTTAACTACCTCCTATCAGGAGAGACCTCAGAGCTGCATCTTTTGAGCCCAGTACTGAGCCTGAAAAGCATTTCCAACCCCACTTACAAGTGAAACTAGCTAAAATGTGCCTGGCTGCTATATTCACTGAAAAGCTCATTCTGCGTACATTTCTGGCATACGTTTGCTCCTGCCGGGTCAGCTGAGCAGCGAAATTCTACTTAACCACCTGCTATCATCAGAGACCTCAGGGCTGCATGTTTTGAGCCCAGTACTGATCCTGAAAAGCGTTTCCAACCCCACTTACAAGTAAAACTAGCTAAAATGTTCCTGGCTGCTATTCACTGAAAAGCTCATTCTGCTTACATTTTTGGCATACGTTTGCTCCTGCCGGGTTAGCTGAGCAGCAAATTTCTATTTAACCACCTGCTATCATGAGAGACCTCAGGGCTGCATGTTTTGAGCCCAGTACTGATCCTGAAAAGCGTTTCCAACCCCACTTACAAGTAAAACTAGCTAAAATGTGCCTGGCTGCTATTCACTGAAAAGCTCATTCTATGTACATTTTTGGCATACGTTTGCTCCTGCCGGGTCAGCTGAGCAGCGAATTTCTATTTAACCACCTGCTATCATGAGACACCTCAGGGCTGCCTGTTTTGAGACCAGTACTGATCCTGAAAAGCGTTTCCAACCCCACTTACAAGTAAAACTAGCTAAAATGTGCCTGGCTGCTCTTCGCTGAAAAGCTCATTCTGCGAACATTTTTGGCATACGTTTGCTCCTGCTGGGTCAGCTGAGCAGCGAATTTCTATTAACCACCTGCTATCATGAGAGACCTCAGGGCTGCATCTTTTGAGCGCAGTACTGAGCCTGAAAAGCGTTTCCAACCCCACTTACAAGTAAAACTAGCTAAAATGTGCCTGGCTGCTCTTCACTGAAAAGCTCATTCTGCGTACATTTTTGGCATACATTTGCTCCTGCCGGGTCAGCTGAGCAGCGAAGTTCTACTTAACCACCTGCTATCAGGAGAGACCTCAGGGCTGCATGTTTTGAGCGCAGTACTGAGCCTGAAAAACGTTTCCAACCCCACTTACAAGTAAAACTTGCTAGAATGTGCCTGGCTGCTATTCACTGAAAAGCTCATTCTGCTTACATTTTTGGCATACATTTGCTCCTGCCGGGTCAGCTGAGCAGCGAAGTTCTATTTAACCACCTGCTATCATGAGAGACCTCAGGGCTGCATCTTTTGAGCCCAGTACTGAGCCTGAAAAGCATGTCCAACCTCACTTACAAGTAAAACTAGCTAAAATGTGCCTGGCTGCTATTCACTGAAAAGCTCATTCTGTGTACATTTTTGGCATACGTTTGCTCCTGCCGGGTCAGCTGAGCAGCGAATTTCTATTTATCCACCTGCTATCATGAGAGACCTCAGGGCGCATGTTTTGAGCCCAGTACTGAGCCTGAAAAGCGTTTCCAACCCAACTTACAAGTAAAACTAGCTAAAATGTGCCTGGCTGCTATTCACTGAAAAGCTCATTCTGTGTTCATTTTTGGCATACGTTTGCTCCTGCCGGGTCAGCCAAGTGGCAAATTTCTACTTAACCACCTGCTATCATGAGAGACCTCAGGGCTCCATGTTTTGAGCCCAGTCCTGAGCCTGAAAAGCGTTTCCAACCCCACTTGCAAGTAAAACTTGCTAGAATGTGCCTGGCTGCTCTTCACTGCTTACATTTTTGGCATATGTTTGCTCCTATCGGGTCAGCTGAGCAGCGAATTTCTATTTAACCACCTGCTATCATGAGAGACCTCAGGGCTGCATCTTTTGAGCCCAGTACTGAGCCTGAAAAGCGTTTCAAACCCCACTTACAAGTAAAACTAGCTAAAATATGCCTGGCTGCTATTCACTGAAAAGCTCATTCTGTGTACATTTTTGGCATACGTTTGCTCCTGCCGGGTCAGCCAAGTGGCAAATTTCTACTTAACCACCTGCTATCATGAGAGACCTCAGGGCTGCATGTTTTGAGCCCAGTACTGAGCCTGAAAAGCGTTTCCAACCCCACTTGCAAGTAAAACGTGCTAGAATGTGCCTGGCTGCTCTTCACTGCTTACATTTTTGGCATACGTTTGCTCCTACCGGGTCAGCTGAGCAGCGAATTTCTATTTAACCACCTGCTCCTGCCAGGTCAGCCAAGTGGCAAATTTCTACTTAACCACCTGCTATCATGAGAGACCTCAGGGCTGCATGTTTTGAGCCCAGGACTGATCCTGAAAGCGTTTCCAACCCCACTTACAAGTAAAACTAGCTAAAATGTGCCTGGCTGCTATATTCACTGAAAAGCTCATTCTGCGTACATTTTTGGCATACATTTGGTCCTGCTGGGTCAGCTGAGCAGCGAAATTCTACTTAACTACTCCTATCAGTAGAGACCTCAGGGCTGCATGTTTTGAGCCTAGTACTGATCCTGAAAAGCGTTTCCAACCCCACTTACAAGTAAAACTACCTAAAATGTGCCTGGCTGCTATTCACTGAAAAGCTCATTCTGTGTACATTTTTGGCATACGTTTGCTCCTGCCGGGTCAGCTGAGCAGCGAATTTCTATTTAACCACCTGCTATCATGAGAGACCTAACGGCTGCATGTTTGAGCCCAGTATGAGCCTGAAAAGCGTTTCCAACCCCACTTACAAAGAAAACTAGCTAAAATGTGCCTGGCTGCTCTTCACTGAAAAGCTCATTCTACGTACAATTTTGGCATACGTTTGCTCCTGCCGGGTCAGCTGAGCAGCGAATTTCTATTTAACCACCTGCTATCATGAGAGACCTCAGGGCTGCATGTTTTGAGCGCAGTACTGAGCCTGAAAAGCGTTTCCAACCCCACTTACAAGTAAAACTAGCTAAAATATGCCTGGCTGCTATTCACTGAAAAGCTCATTCTGTGTACATTTTAGGCATACGTTTGCTCCTGCTGGGTCAGCCAAGTGGCAAATTTCTACTTAACCACCTGCTATCATGAGAGACCTCAGGGCTGCATGTTTTGAGCCCAGTACTGAGCCTGAAAAGCGTTTCCAACCTCACTTGCAAGTAAAACTTGTTAGAATGTGCCTGGCTGCTCTTCACTGCTTACATTTTTGGCATACGTTTGCTCCTATCGGGTCAGCTGAGCAGCGAATTTCTATTTAACCACCTGCTATCATGAGAGACCTCAGGGCTGCATCTTTTGAGCCCAGTACTGAGCCTGAAACGCGTTTCAAACCCCACTTACAAGTAAAACTAGCTAAAATGTGCCTGGCTGCTATTCACTGAAAAGCTCATTCTGCTTACATTTTTGGCATACGTTTGCTCCTACCGGGTCAGCTGAGCAGCAAATTTCTACTTAACCACCTGCTATCATGAGAGACCTCAGGGCTGCATGTTTTGAGCCCAGTACTGATCCTGAAAAGCGTTTCCAACCCCACTTACAAGTAAAACTTGCCAGAATGTGCCTGGCTGCTCTTTACTGAAAAGCTCATTCTGCGTACATTTTTGGCATACATTTGCTCCTGCCGGGTCAGCTGAGCAGCGAAGTTCTATTTAACCACCTGCTATCATGAGAGACCTCAGGGCTGCAACTTTTGAGCCCAGTACTGAGCCTGAAAAGCATTTCCAACCTCACTTACAAGTATAGCTAAAATGTGTCTGTGCTATTCACTGAAAAGCTCATTCTGCGTACATTTTTAGCATACGTTTGCTCCTGCCGGGTCAGCTGAGCAGCGAAGTTCTACTTACCTACCTCCTATCAGGAGAGACCTCAGAGCTGCATCTTTTGAGCCCAGTACTGAGCCTGAAAAGCATTTCCAACCCGACTTACAAGTAAAACTAGCTAAAATGTGCCTGGCTGCTATTCACTGAAAAGCTCATTCTGCGTAACATTTTTGGCATACGTTTGCTCCTACCGGGTCATCTGAGGAGCGAATTTCTATTTAACCACCTGCTATCATGAGAGACCTCAGGGCTGCATGTTTTGAGCCCAGTACTGAGCCTGAAAAGCGTTCCCAACCCCACTTACAAGTAAAACTAGCTAAAATGTGCCTGGCTGCTCTTCATTGAAAAGCTCATTCTGCGTACACTTTTTGGCATACGTTTGCTCCTGCCGGGTCAGCTGAGCAACGAATTTCTATTTAACCACCTGCTATCATGAGAGACCTCAGGGCTGCATGTTTTGAGCCCAGTACTGATCCTGAAAAGCGTTTCCAACCCCACTTACAAGTAAAACTAGCTAAAATGTGCCTGGCTGCTATTCACTGAAAAGCTCATTCTGTGTACATTTTGGGCATACGTTTACTCCTGCTGGGTCAGCTGAGCAGCGAATTTCTATTTAACCACCTGCTATCATGAGAGACCTCAGGGCTGCATCTTTTGAGTGCAGTACGTATCCTGAAAAGCGTTTCCAACCCCACTTACAAGTAAAACTAGCTAAAAAGTGCCTGGCTGCTCTTCACTGAAAAGCTCATTCTGCGTACATTTTTGGCATATGTTTGCTCCTGCTAGGTCAGCCAAGTGGCAAATTTCTACTTAACCACCTGCTATCAGGAGAGACCTCAGGGCTGCATGTTTTGAGCGCAGTACTGATCCTGAAAAGCGTTTCCAACCCCACTTACAAGTAAAACTTGCTAGAATGTGCCTGGCTGCTCTTTACTGAAAAGCTCATTGTGCGTACATTTTTGGCATACATTTGCTCCTGCCGGGTCAGCTGAGCAGCGAAGTTCTATTTAACCACCTGCTATCATGAGAGACCTCAGGGCTGCATCTTTTGAGCCCAGTACTGAGCCTGAAAAGCATTTCCAACCTCACTTACAAGTATAGCTAAAATGTGTCTGTGCTATTCACTGAAAAGCTCATTCTGCGTACATTTTTGGCATACGTTTGCTCCTGCCGGGTCAGCTGAGCAGCAAATTTCTATTTATCCACCTGCTATCATGAGAGACCTCAGGGCTGCATGTTTTGAGCCCAGTACTGAGCCTGAAAAGTGTTTCCAACCCCACTTACAAGTAAAACTAGCTAAAATGTGCCTGCCTGCTATTCACTGAAAAGCTCATTCTGCGTACATTTTTGGCACAAATTTGCTCCTGCCGGAGCAGCTGAGCAGCGAAGTTCTACTTAACTACCTCCTATCAGGAGAGACTTCAGAGCTGCATCTTTTGAGCCCAGTACTGAGCCTGAAAAGCATTTCCAACCCCACTTACAGGTAAAACTAGCTAAAATGTGCCTGGCTGCTATTCACTGAAAAGCTCATTCTGCTTACATTTTTGGCATATGTTTGCCCCTACCGGGTCAGCTGAGCAGCGAATTTCTATTTAACCACCTGCTATCATGAGAGACCTCCGGGCTGCATGTTTTGAGCCCAGTACTGAGCCTGAAAAGCGTTTCCAACCCCACTTACAAGTAAAACTAGCTAAAATGTGCCTGGCTGCTCTTCACTGAAAAGCTCATTCTGCGTACATTTTTGACATACGTTTGCTCCTGCCGGGTCAGCTGAGCAGCGAATTTCTATTTAACCACCTGCTATCACGAGAGACCTCAGGGCTGCATGTTTTGAGCCCAGTACTGATCCTGAAAAGCGTTTCCAACCCCACTTACAAGTAAAACTAGCTAAAATGTGCCTGGCTGCTATTCACTGAAAAGCTCATTCTGTGTACATTTTTGGCATACGTTTACTCCTGCTGGGTCAGCCAAGTGGCAAATTTCTACTTAACCACCTGCTATCATGAAAGACCTCAGGGCTGCATTTTTTGAGCGCAGTACTGAGCCTGAAAAGCGTTTCCAACCCCACTTACAAGTAAAACTAGCTAAAATGTGCCTGGCTGCTTACTGAAAAGCTCATTCTGCGTACATTTTTGGCATACGCTTGCTCCTGCCGGGTCAGCTGAGCAGCGAAGTTCTACTTAACTACCTCCTATCATGAGAGACCTCAGAGCTGCATCTTTTGAACCCAGTACTGAGCCTGAAAAGCATTTCCAACCCCACTTACAAGTAAAACTAGCTAAAATGTGCCTGGCTGCTCTTCACTGAAAAGCTTATTCTGCTTACATTTTTTTCATACGTTTTCTCCTGCCGGGTCAGCTGAGCAGCAAATTTCTATTTAACCACCTGCTGCATCTTCTGAGCCCAGTACTGAGCCTGAATCGCATTTTCAACCCCACTTACAAGTAAAACTAGCTAAAATGTGCCTGGCTGCTCTTCACTGAAAATCTCATTCTGCGTACATTTTTGGCATACGTTTGCTCCTACAGGGTCAGCTGAGCAGCGAATTTCTATTTAACCACCTGCTATCATGAGACACCTCAGGGCTGCATCTTTTGAGCCCAGTACTGAGCCTGAAAAGCGTTTCAAACCCCACCTACAAGTAAAACTTGCTAGAATGTGCCTGGCTGCTCTTTACTGAAAAGCTCATTCTGCGTACATTTTTGGCATACGTTTGCTCCTACCGGGTCAGCTGAGCAGCGAATTTCTATTTAACCACCTGCTATCATGAGAGACCTCATGGCTGCATGTTTTGAGCCCAGTACTGATCCTGAAAAGCGTCTCCAACCCCACTTACAAATACAACTAGCTAAAATGTGCCTGGCTGCTATATTCACTGAAAAGCTCATTCTGCGTACATTTTTGGCATACATTTGCTCCTGCTGGGTCAGCTGAACAGCGAAGTTCTACTTAACTACCTCCTATCAGGAGAGACCTCAGAGCTGCATCTTTTGAGTCCAGTACTGAGCCTGAAAAGCATTTCCAACCCCACTTACAAGTGAAACTAGCTAAAATGTGCCTGGCTGCTACATTTACTGAAAAGCTCATTCTGCGTACATTTCTGGCATACGTTTGCTCCTGCCGGGTCAGCTGAGCAGCGAAATTCTACTTAACCACCTGCTATCATCAGAGACCTCAGGGCTGCATGTTTTGAGCCCAGTACTGATCCTGAAAAGCGTTTCCAACCCCACTTACAAGTAAAACTAGCTAAAATGTTCCTGGCTGCTATTCACTGAAAAGCTCATTCTGCTTACATTTTTGGCATACGTTTGCTCCTGCCGGGTTAAGTGAGCAGCAAATTTCTATTTAACCACCTGCTATCATGAGAGACCTCAGGGCTGCATGTTTTGAGCCCAGTACTGATCCTGAAAAGCGTTTCCAACCCCACTTACAAGTAAAACTAGCTAAAATGTGCCTGGCTGCTATTCACTGAAAAGCTCATTCTATATACATTTTTGGCATACGTTTGCCTCTGCCGGGTCAGCTGAGCAGCGAATTTCTATTTAACCACCTGCTATCATGAGACACCTCAGGGCTGCATGTTTTGAGCGCAGTACTGAGCCTGAAAAGCGTTTCCAACCCCACTTACAAGTAAAACTAGCTAAAATGTGCCTGGCTGCTCTTCGCTGAAAAGCTCATTCTGCGTACATTTTTGGCATACGTTTGCTCCTGCTGGGTCAGCTGAGCAGCGAATTTCTATTAACCACCTGCTATCATGAGAGACCTCAGGGCTGCATCTTTTGAGCGCAGTACTGAGCCTGAAAAGCGTTTCCAACCCCACTTACAAGTAAAACTAGCTAAAATGTGCCTGGCTGCTCTTCACTGAAAAGCTCATTCTGCGTACATTTTTGGCATACATTTGCTCCTGCCGTGTCAGCTGAGCAGCGAAGTTCTACTTAACCACCTGCTATCAGGTGAGACCTCAGGGCTGCATGTTTTGAGCGCAGTACTGAGCCTGAAAAGCGTTTCCAACCCCACTTACAAGTAAAACTTGCTAGAATGTGCCTGGCTGCTATTCACTGAAAAGCTCATTCTGCTTACATTTTTGGCATACATTTGCTCCTGCCGGGTCAGCTGAGCAGCGAAGTTCTATTTAACCACCTGCTATCATGAGAGACCTCAGGGCTGCATCTTTTGAGCCCAGTACTGAGCCTGAAAAGTATTTCCAACCTCACTTAAAAGTAAAACTAGCTAAAATGTGCCTGGCTGCTATTCACTGAAAAGCTCATTCTGTGTACATTTTTGGCATACGTTTGCTCCTGCCGGGTCAGCTGAGCAGCGAATTTCTATTTATCCACCTGCTATCATGAGAGACCTCAGGGCTGCATGTTTTGAGCCCAGTACTGAGCCTGAAAAGTGTTTCCAACCCAACTTACAAGTAAAACTAGCTAAAATGTGCCTGGCTGCTATTCACTGAAAAGCTCATTCTGTGTTCATTTTTGGCATACGTTTGCTCCTGCCGGGTCAGCCAAGTGGCAAATTTCTACTTAACCACCTGCTATCATGAGAGACCTCAGGGCTCCATGTTTTGAGCCCAGTCCTGAGCCTGAAAAGCGTTTCCAACCCCACTTGCAAGTAAAACTTGCCAGAATGTGCCTGGCTGCTCTTCACTGCTTACATTTTTGGCATACGTTTGCTCCTGCCGGGTCAGCTGAGCAGCAAATTTCTATTTATCCACCTGCTATCATGAGAGACCTCAGGGCTGCATGTTTTGAGCCCAGTACTGAGCCTGAAAAGTGTTTCCAACCCCACTTACAAGTAAAACTAGCTAAAATGTGCCTGCCTGCTATTCACTGAAAAGCTCATTCTGCGTACATTTTTGGCACAAATTTGCTCCTGCCGGAGCAGCTGAGCAGCGAAGTTCTACTTAACTACCTCCTATCAGGAGAGACTTCAGAGCTGCATCTTTTGAGCCCAGTACTGAGCCTGAAAAGCATTTCCAACCCCACTTACAGGTAAAACTAGCTAAAATGTGCCTGGCTGCTATTCACTGAAAAGCTCATTCTGCTTACATTTTTGGCATATGTTTGCCCCTACCGGGTCAGCTGAGCAGCGAATTTCTATTTAACCACCTGCTATCATGAGAGACCTCCGGGCTGCATGTTTTGAGCCCAGTACTGAGCCTGAAAAGCGTTTCCAACCCCACTTACAAGTAAAACTAGCTAAAATGTGCCTGGCTGCTCTTCACTGAAAAGCTCATTCTGCGTACATTTTTGACATACGTTTGCTCCTGCCGGGTCAGCTGAGCAGCGAATTTCTATTTAACCACCTGCTATCACGAGAGACCTCAGGGCTGCATGTTTTGAGCCCAGTACTGATCCTGAAAAGCGTTTCCAACCCCACTTACAAGTAAAACTAGCTAAAATGTGCCTGGCTGCTATTCACTGAAAAGCTCATTCTGTGTACATTTTTGGCATACGTTTACTCCTGCTGGGTCAGCCAAGTGGCAAATTTCTACTTAACCACCTGCTATCATGAAAGACCTCAGGGCTGCATTTTTTGAGCGCAGTACTGAGCCTGAAAAGCGTTTCCAACCCCACTTACAAGTAAAACTAGCTAAAATGTGCCTGGCTGCTTACTGAAAAGCTCATTCTGCGTACATTTTTGGCATACGCTTGCTCCTGCCGGGTCAGCTGAGCAGCGAAGTTCTACTTAACTACCTCCTATCATGAGAGACCTCAGAGCTGCATCTTTTGAACCCAGTACTGAGCCTGAAAAGCATTTCCAACCCCACTTACAAGTAAAACTAGCTAAAATGTGCCTGGCTGCTCTTCACTGAAAAGCTTATTCTGCTTACATTTTTTTCATACGTTTTCTCCTGCCGGGTCAGCTGAGCAGCAAATTTCTATTTAACCACCTGCTATCATGAGAGACCTCAGGGCTGCATGTTTTGAGCCCAGTACTGATCCTGAAAAGCGTTTCTAACCCCACTTACAAGTAAAACTAGCTAAAATGTGCCTGGCTGCTATTCACTGAAAAGCTCATTCTGCGTACATTTTTGGCATACATTTGCTCCTGCCGGGTCAGCTGAGCAGCGAAGTTCTACTTAACTACCTCCTATCAGGAGAGACCTCAGGGCTGCATCTTTTGAGCCCAGTACTGAGCCTGAATCGCATTTCCAACCCCACTTACAAGTAAAACTAGCTAAAATGTGCCTGGCTGCTCTTCACTGAAAAGCTCATTCTGCGTACATTTTTGGCATACGTTTGCTCCTACAGGGTCAGCTGAGCAGCGAATTTCTATTTAACCACCTGCTATCATGAGACACCTCAGGGCTGCATCTTTTGAGCCCAGTACTGAGCCTGAAAAGCGTTTCAAACCCCACTTACAAGTAAAACTTGCTAGAATGTGCCTGGCTGCTCTTTACTGAAAAGCTCATTCTGCGTACATTTTTGGCATACGTTTGCTCCTACCGGGTCAGCTGAGCAGCGAATTTCTATTTAACCACCTGCTATCATGAGAGACCTCAGGGCTGCATGTTTTGAGCCCAGTACTGATCCTGAAAAGCGTTTCCAACCCCACTTACAAATACAACTAGCTAAAATGTGCCTGGCTGCTATATTCACTGAAAAGCTCATTCTGCGTACATTTTTGGCATACATTTGCTCCTGCTGGGTCAGCTGAACAGCGAAGTTCTACTTAACTACCTCCTATCAGGAGAGACCTCAGAGCTGCATCTTTTGAGTCCAGTACTGAGCCTGAAAAGCATTTCCAACCCCACTTACAAGTGAAACTAGCTAAAATGTGCCTGGCTACTATTTTCACTGAAAAGCTCATTCTGCGTACATTTCTGGCATACGTTTGCTCCTGCCGGGTCAGCTGAGCAGCGAAATTCTACTTAACCACCTGCTATCATCAGAGACCTCAGCGCTGCATGTTTTGACCCCAGTACTGATCCTGAAAAGCGTTTCCAACCCCACTTACAAGTAAAACTAGCTAAAATGTTCCTGGCTGCTATTCACTGAAAAGCTCATTCTGCTTACATTTTTGGCATACGTTTGCTCCTGCCGGGTTAGCTGAGCAGCGAATTTCTATTTAACCACCTGCTATCATGAGAGACCTCAGGGCTGCATGTTTTGAGCCCAGTACTGATCCTGAAAAGCGTTTCCAACCCCACTTACACGTAAAACTAGCTAAAATGTGCCTGGCTGCTATTCACTGAAAAGCTCATTCTATGTACATTTTTGGCATACGTTTGCTCCTGCCGGGTCAGCTGAGCAGCAAATTTCTATTTAACCACCTGCTATCATGAGACACCTCAGGGCTGCATGTTTTGAGACCAGTACTGATCCTGAAAAGCGTTTCCAACCCCACTTACAAGTAAAACTAGCTAAAATGTGCCTGGCTGCTTACTGAAAAGCTCTTTCTGCGTACATTTTTGGCATACGTTTGCTCCTGCTGGGTCAGCTGAGCAGCGAAGTTCTACTTAACTACCTCCTATCATGAGAGACCTCAGAGCTGCATCTTTTGAACCCAGTACTGAGCCTGAAAAGCATTTCCAACCCCACTTACAAGTAAAACTAGCTAAAATGTGCCTGGCTGCTCTTCACTGAAAAGCTCATTCTGCGTACATTTTTGGCATACGTTTGCTCCTACAGGGTCAGCTGAGCAGCGAATTTCTATTTAACCACCTGCTATCATGAGACACCTCAGGGCTGCATCTTTTGAGCCCAGTACTGAGCCTGAAAAGCGTTTCAAACCCCACTTACAAGTAAAACTTTCTAGAATGTGCCTGGCTGCTCTTTACTGAAAAGCTCATTCTGCGTACATTTTTGGCATACGTTTGCTCCAACCGGGTCAGCTGAGCAGCGAATTTCTATTTAACCACCTGCTATCACGAGAGACCTCAGGGCTGCATGTTTTGAGCCCAGTACTGATCCTGAAAAGCGTTTCCAACCCCACTTACAAATACAACTAGCTAAAATGTGCCTGGCTGCTATATTCACTGAAAAGCTCATTCTGCGTACATTTTTGGCATACATTTGCTCCTGCTGGGTCAGCTGAACAGCGAAGTTCTACTTAACTACCTCCTATCAGGAGAGACCTCAGAGCTGCATCTTTTGAGCCCAGTACTGAGCCTGAAAAGCATTTCCAACCCCACTTACAAGTGAAACTAGCTAAAATGTGCCTGGCTGCTATATTCACTGAAAAGCTCATTCTGCGTACATTTCTGGCATACGTTTGCTCCTGCCGGGTCAGCTGAGCAGCGAAATTCTACTTAACCACCTGCTATCATCAGAGACCTCAGGGCTGCATGTTTTGAGCCCAGTACTGATCCTGAAAAGCGTTTCCAACCCCACTTACAAGTAAAACTAGCTAAAATGTTCCTGGCTGCTATTCACTGAAAAGCTCATTCTGCTTACATTTTTGGCATACGTTTGCTCCTGCCGGGTTAGCTGAGCAGCAAATTTCTATTTAACCACCTGCTATCATGAGAGACCTCAGGGCTGCATGTTTTGAGCCCAGTACTGATCCTGAAAAGCGTTTCCAACCCCACTTACAAGTAAAACTAGCTAAAATGTGCCTGGCTGCTATTCACTGAAAAGCTCATTCTATGTACATTTTTGGCATACGTTTGCTCCTGCCGGGTCAGCTGAGCAGCGAATTTCTATTTAACCACCTGCTATCATGAGACACCTCAGGGCTGCATGTTTTGAGACCAGTACTGATCCTGAAAAGCGTTTCCAACCCCACTTACAAGTAAAACTAGCTAAAATGTGCCTGGCTGCTCTTCGCTGAAAAGCTCATTCTGCGTACATTTTTGGCATACGTTTGCTCCTGCTGGGTCAGCTGAGCAGCGAATTTCTATTAACCACCTGCTATCATGAGAGACCTCAGGGCTGCATCTTTTGAGCGCAGTACTGAGCCTGAAAAGCGTTTCCAACCCCACTTACAAGTAAAACTAGCTAAAATGTGCCTGGCTGCTCTTCACTGAAAAGCTCATTCTGCGTACATTTTTGGCATACATTTGCTCCTGCCGGGTCAGCTGAGCAGCGAAGTTCTACTTAACCACCTGCTATCAGGAGAGACCTCAGGGCTGCATGTTTTGAGCGCAGTACTGAGCCTGAAAAGCGTTTCCAACCCCACTTACAAGTAAAACTTGCTAGAATGTGCCTGGCTGCTATTCACTGAAAAGCTCGTTCTGCTTACATTTTTGGCATACATTTGCTCCTGCCGGGTCAGCTGAGCAGCGAAGTTCTATTTAACCACCTGCTATCATGAGAGACCTCAGGGCTGCATCTTTTGAGCCCAGTACTGAGCCTGAAAAGTATTTCCAACCTCACCTACAAGTAAAACTAGCTAAAATGTGCCTGGCTGCTATTCACTGAAAAGCTCATTCTGTGTACATTTTTGGCATACGTTTGCTCTTGCCGGGTCAGCTGAGCAGCGAATTTCTATTTATCCACCTGCTATCATGAGAGACCTCAGGGCTGCATGTTTTGAGCCCAGTACTGAGCCTGAAAAGTGTTTCCAACCCAACTTACAAGTAAAACTAGCTAAAATGTGCCTGGCTGCTATTCACTGAAAAGCTCATTCTGTGTTCATTTTTGGCATACGTTTGCTCCTGCCGGGTCAGCCAAGTGGCAAATTTCTACTTAACCACCTGCTATCATGAGAGACCTCAGGGCTCCATGTTTTGAGCCCAGTCCTGAGCCTGAAAAGCGTTTCCAACCCCACTTGCAAGTAAAACTTGCCAGAATGTGCCTGGCTGCTCTTCACTGCTTACATTTTTGGCATATGTTTGCTCCTATCGGGTCAGCTGAGCAGCGAATTTCTATTTAACCACCTGCTATCATGAGAGACCTCAGGGCTGCATCTTTTGAGCCCAGTACTGAGCCTGAAAAGCGTTTCAAACCCCACTTACAAGTAAAACTAGCTAAAATGTGCCTGGCTGCTATTCACTGAAAAGCTCATTCTGCTTACATTTTTGGCATACGTTTGCTGCTACCGGGTCAGCTGAGCAGCAAATTTCTATTTAACCACCTGCTATCATGAGATACCTCAGGGCTGCATGTTTTGAGCCCAGTACTGAGCCTGAAAAGCATTTCCAACCTCACTTACAAGTATAGCTAAAATGTGTCTGTGCTATTCACTGAAAAGCTCATTCTGCGTACATTTTTGGCATACGTTCGCTCCTGCCGGGTCAGCTGAGCAGCGAAGTTCTACTTACCTACCTCCTATCAGGAGAGACCTCAGAGCTGCATCTTTTGAGCCCAGTACTGAGCCTGAAAAGCATTTCCAACCCCACTTACAAGTAAAACTAGCTAAAATGTGCCTGGCTGCTATTCACTGAAAAGCTCATTCTGCTTAACATTTTTGACATACGTTTGCTCCTACCGGGTCAGCTGAGGACCGAATTTCTATTTAACCACCTGCTATCATGAGAGACCTCAGGGCTGCATGTTTTGAGCCCAGTACTGATCCTGAAAAGCATTTCCAACCCCACTTACAAGTAAAACTAGCTAAAATGTTCCTGGCTGCTATTCACTGAAAAGCTCATTCTGCTTACATTTTTGGCATACGTTTGCTCCTGCCGGGTTAGCTGAGCAGCGAATTTCTATTTAACCACCTGCTATCATGAGAGACCTCAGGGCTGCATGTTTTGAGCCCAGTACTGATCCTGAAAAGTGTTTCCAACCCCACTTACAAGTAAAACTAGCTAAAATGTGCCTGGCTGCTATTCACTGAAAAGCTCATTCTATGTACATTTTTGGCATACGTTTGCTCCTGCCGGGTCAGCTGAGCAGCGAATTTCTATTTAACCACCTGCTATCATGAGACACCTCAGGGCTGCATGTTTTGAGACCAGTACTGATCCTGAAAAGCGTTTCCAACCCCACTGGAGTTCTGGACTTTTTGGTTCCGTCCAGAGGTGTCAGGGAACAACACCCGAAGACCCCGGAGTTCCACCTGCCTTGGTGCACAAATAAACAGAAACACGGGCTTCTCGATGGTGGCGTCAAAGACCAAAGGTTTATTACTGCAGGGACACAGAAGTCACAGAAACCACGCATGGGCAGTGTCTAGGAGCCTGTTCGATTTGTACAAAGAGGGTTGCTCCTTATATACTAAAAATTGTGCTCCAGGCAAATATTTCATATGTAGGTACATTCCCAAACCTTTGTGTCCTAAACAATAAATATTTGGCGTTACACAGGAACTGTCGATAATATCTGATGCCAAACATTACGAAGAGGGGTTCCCACTAGTTCATCACAATCCCTTGTCAATATTGCATTCAAGAGCCGGACCGCCTCATCGTAAATTTTGTTGCCTCCCCCTAATAAAGATTCAGAAAGAAAGGAACGGAGCCAGTTGTGGAAGATAGAAAAGTGGGATAAGGGATGTTTGTGGGTTGTAAATGGGCAAGGCTACCGGCTTCGGCCGCCTAATCATGATCGAGACAATGGACACGAGAACCAGTTCGGTAGGGCTGGCCTCGGGCAGAGGAGGCAGCCTTTGTCGAGTCATGCAGCTACAGCGTGTTCTGTTCCAAGGTGCACGTGTCACTTAAAGAGGTGAATCGTCGGCTAAGCCTACGTGTCCTTAATTGAAATGAAGTGATCAGAGGTTATTGCGTATGTGAGGGCAAGAAACACAAAAATGGCCGCCATGATCTAAGATGGATGCCATGGGTAGATCAGAAATGTGTTTGTGACAGGAGTACTCTTGCTCGTAGCATAGCGAAAACACCAGGATATGCTAAATGGATCATTTGCGGTTCGCTGATACCAATATTATGTATTTCCGACAATATTGAAAACACGGGTTCAAATCGTCACGGGACCTCAGACCCTCCTTTTGCCCTTACATAGGCAATTACTCAGTCTATGTCAGAGTCTAATTCTATGCTCATCAGGTCAGTGACATGCTGTTGTATCATCATCCTTTCTCGCGCCTTTTCTCCAAACGCAGGTGGTTTCCTAAAACAGGTTGCAGCACAGAGACTACACAGAGCAGGACCACACTGGATAATCAGGCAGCATGAGAAGAGGAATACTAAGATGACACCAATGACCATTAGAACCTTCCATCCCCACGCTGAGATCAGAGTCCAAAACCACTCCATGAAGGACCAGTTTCCCTTGTCTACATGAATAGAGTCGGAAATCTTGTGTAGTTTCGAGATCGCCTCATAGACTGTTGGAGCATTATTAGGAATAAAGACACAGCAGCTCGATTGGATCATTCTGCATACCCCACCTCGATCTGCAAGTATTACGTCTAGAACCATACGGTTCTGCAACGTCATGAGTCTATCCGCCTGAAGCTCAGCTGTCAAATTGCTAAGGGCACCAGCAGTTTCGGTGATAGTAGATTCAACTACCCGTGTTAGCTGACGTATGTTTCTACTATTGGCCATAGGCCCCCAGAACGGAAGGAAGCCTTTGAAGAAGTCTCCAGCTTCCTGACCAGCGGTATCTTCCTTGCTGAAAACACCTCTTGCTACTCTGGTTTTGTGGTAATCGGATGAAGCAGTGTATGTTGGAGGCAACAATCGAGCAATATAACATGATCCTGAAAAGTCAGCAGGCAACCATGTATATGCCCTATCTCGGCAGATGAAGTAGGTACCCCTAGCAGTAAGAAAAGCAGGAGAAGAGTTAGACGGAAACACGTAAGTCTCTACGCACTCACTCCTCCCTAGCTGAGCTCTCGGATTTCTCCCATTACCTTGCAAACAGACTTGACCTCGGTGAGGTACGACCCAGATTGGAGTTGAGCTTTTACGCTTGCTTTCTCCCAAACTAAGGCGATACTCTGAAGAATTCCAACTTAAATATACTCGCAATTCGTCTCTAGGGTAAGATGGAGTATTATTGACGTCCTTGATCATGTCAATAATTCCCTGGACTAAAGCTTTGTTGGCAGAGTTATATTTAGTGGAACGTGGTGGACGCGGAGGATAGGTTTCAAGGGCATAAGCAAAGATGGTTTGAAGGGCCTGAAATGATCCATTATAGCTGAAAGGCAAAACCAGATAGGGAATGCCTTTATCCATAGTGTGGGGTATCAAGCCACACACCCAGCAGTCTGTAGTGTTAACTACCAGTTGGTGTTGGTGCAAGAGTTGTACAAAAGTGTTATTAATGAATTCTGAGCATCGAGCTTGCTCATGTTCAGGAAACGAGTGAAAAGAGTGTATAGAAGAAACAGTAGAAGTAGCAGGATCAAGGGGAGGTACTGTGGTTACTGGCATAAAAATCAAACTCATACCAAAGACGATTCCACCCACCAACGTTATCAAAACAATCAAAAATGTAATGGCACATTGTATCAAAAAGCATTTGCTGTGAAGAATTCTGTAAAGTCTGTTTCTGCGAACATAAATCACATTTTCTCGTTGCAGCGCAGGAAGCTCCATCTTCTACAATCCGCTCGCGACCACTGATGATGTGTACGTAGATGAAAATGCCTCTATTAGCCCTGGGAGTTCCCAGAACCAACAGAAAGATCGACCTTGTGTCAGACCCCCGCAGATTCAACTAGGCACACAGCCACGACCCTACGGCTACCCAGACGGCAAGGCAATTTTAAAAACAATAAAACAATAGCAAACTTCCTGGCTGAAGGCAAAAGTTCAAAATTTCAAAATATCACAATAGGCAGTTGCCTGCTTTATTTGTCCATATTACGAGGTCGTAAATTGTATCTTTGCTTTGCAGGTACTGTTTGATCGGTGAATAACGTATCACTAGTAGCTGTTGCAGTGTTCAAGTTCGCAGATGACAGAGTTTTTTCTGATGCAGGGGACAAATGTTCAGAGTTCAAAGGAGTCTTTTCAGGAGGAGAGTCAGATTTCGGAGTGTCGGTAATCAATTCGGCATCGCTGAAAGGGATGAACTTTGGCGTTTTTTCAAATTCGGAGGCACCAATTCCCTTCTTCACCCAGTCGTCGTAAGGAAGTGGCAAAGGTACACGTTTGACATGAGACGCATGTACCCAGTGCTTGCGACCAGCTACGCGAACTGCGGTTCTTGTCACAAGCAGGACTTGGAACGGGCCGACGAATCTTTGCTGAAGGTTCTTCGTCCTCGCGAAGTTTCTGATCACAACTTGATCGCCGGGTTTCAGCTGATGCCCTGGACTCTCCGGAGGCTTTGGCAATGCATCGAAAACCTGTTGGTGAATAAGACTCAATTTAGCAGTCAAGTCGTAAAGGTAGTCTATCAACATAGGATATTCTAGAGAACAAAACTCCTTTGGCCTAGGCACACCCCACACATTTGCCAGGCGGCCAAAGACAATCTCATAGGGACTAAGCCCTACTTTGGAATGTACAGTTGCTCTTGTTGATAACAAAGCCAAAGGTAGTGCGTCTGGCCAGGACAAACCCGTGGATGCTTGTATTTTGGCTAGTTTTAGTTTGAGGGTGCCATTGTAACCCTCAACTAAACCAGCAGACTGGGGATGGTTTGCACTATGGAACTTCTGTTTGATGCCCAAACCGGCACACACACTCTGCATAACTTTCCCTATGAACTCACTTCCGTTATCTGACCATACAATCCGTGGCATTCCGAACCTAGGGAAATATTCTTTGAGAAGAATTTTGGCAGTTGATAGGGCAGTATTGTCCTTTAGTGGATATGCTTTGATCCATCTGGAAAAAGCACAGACTACCACCAGGACGTATTTCAAATTATTACACCGATCCATGTGAATGAAGTCTAACTGAATCACTTCAAAGGGGCAGGAAGGAGGAGCGAAGTGACCAGCAGGAGTTGGAGTTCCCTTGCCAGGATTATGCATCAGGCATACCATACAATTTTTCACCACTCTCTCTGCACATTTACTGATCCCATCATTCTTCCAGACTGGAGCCAACATCTTACATATCCCTTTAGAACTTATAAGCGCTACTCCATGCGCCATCGTCACCACTGCAAGCACATACGCATCAGGCAACATCCAACGCTGTTGTTCTGACAAATCAATCCAACACCCACTCGAATCCAACTTGCCCGTACTTTCTCTCCATACACGTTTTTCCTCCTCAGTTGCCTCTTTCTGAATCTCTTTCACACTTTCCATTGTATCCTCACACATTCCAGACTCAGAAATCCATCTTGCAGACGTAGCAACATACATTCTACTCATCATGTCTCTAGCTGTCTGTTTAGCAGTTTCATCAGCAAAAGCATTCCCACGACCAACATCATCCGTGATTGCTTTATGAGCACTGCACTTCACAATCGCAACTTCAGTCGGCAAGGTTAGAGATTCCAACAGGTCGTTAACTAGCTGACCATGTTGAATCTTAGTCCCATGGGACGTAATGAAACCTCTTTCTTTCCACAAACGGCCAAAACTATGGGCCACGCCAAATGCGTACTGACTATCTGTAAACACATTCACTCTCTTTACGTTAGCTAAAACACACGCTCTTGTTAGAGCTATTAATTCTGCAGCTTGGGCAGAATTCTGACTCACTCTTGCAGTCTCCACAATCGTTCTTAGAGTCGTTACTGCATAGGCAGCAGTCACATCACCGTTCTCCAATTTAAAACATGACCCATCCACATACAGCGTGCCATCTGCATCTGACAATGGAGTGTCTTTTAAATCAATACGTCCTTTTGTCTCTTCCTCCGTTCTAAAACAACAATCGTGGGGCTCGGAATCACTCGACTCTTGATTAGCCGGCAACAACGTTGCTGGATTCAATACATTACATCTTTTGATCTGAATATGACTCGCTAATAATGTCAGCTCATAACCAGATAATCTCGCACTGGTAAGGTGTTGTGTCTTAGTTCGATTCATGAGTGTGTCCACAGCATGAGGAACCATGACCACTAGCATGTTGTTCATCACCAAACCAGCAGATTGTCGAATGGAAGCCGCAGCTGCCGCTGTAGCTCTCAAACAACTAGGTAACGCTCTAGCTACTGGATCTAATGTTGATGAAAAATACGCACAAGGGCGTTGTTTATCACCAAATGTCTGTGTCAGAACACTCAACGCGCAACCTTCTCTCTCGTGAACGTAGAGCGTGAATGGCTTGCTGTAATCAGGTGTACCTAATACAGGAGCTGAACACAGTGCATTTCGTAACTCAGAAAAGCTCTCCTGACATTCATCAGACCATGGCACCGGACTCGGAACATTTTTCCCAGTCAAAGCTACCAACGGTTTTGCTAAAAGAGAAAAATTTGGGATCCACTGCCTACAGTAAGAGGTAATACCTAAAAAGGCACGCACTTCTCTCTGCGTGCGAGGAACACTCATCTGCGTAATTGCTTTTATTCTCTCTGGGGTCAACACCCTTCCCTCCTTTGACAAGAGATGACCTAGTAAGGTCACTTCTTGGCAGCAGTATTGCATTTTCGAAGGTGATACCTTATGATTCAAATTAGACAAATGATGCAATAATGAAATCGTAGCTGCTTTGCAAGTTTCCTTGTCATCGGCAGCCACTAGAAGATCGTCTACATACTGCACTAGAGCAGAGCCTGGAGGAAGGACAAAGGAATCTAACTGACTCTTTAATGCTTGACTGTAAATGGATGGGCTCTCACAATAGCCTTGTGGAGCGCGTTTAAATCTGAAACTTCGACCTCCTAGACAGAAGCCGAAAATATCCCTGCTTTCTTCGGATATCGGAATGCTGAAAAAGGCATTCTTCAAGTCGATGACTGAAAACCATGTGGCTGTAGCAGGAATCAATGTTAACAAGGCAGTAATGTCTGGAACTACAGGAAACTGCGGGACCACAATCTTATTAACTTCTCTGAGGTCGATGACAAACCTATACACTGGAGGCTTTGTAGGATCAGTTCGTTTCAAAATCGGTAATATAGGACTGTTACAGACATTTCCTCTAGTTTCTTCAACTACACCTTTCTTAATCAAATCTTGTACAATCAATAAAAGTGCTCGTTCACCTTCACTAGATATTTTATATTGAGGAATTCGTGGAAATTTTACATTTGCTTTCAAAGTGACTACATATGGTGGTATTTCTAAAAGGCCTACATCGTTAGGACCAGTCGCCCAAAGAGTATCAGGGAGTGAACGCAGCTCTGGCGGGAGTGCATCCATTGACAAGTACATCGGAGAGGTGATTCTTTTGCCCAATGTAAGCTGTACTCCTTCCGGAGAACAGTACAATGTCGCATATAGGCGTTTTAACAAGTCTAAACCAAAGCAGATTTTCATTACAACCTGTCGTCAAAATTAGGGGTGCTTTCAATTGACACGGTCCAACAGAAATAGACAAAGGACCAGATATGGTGTTGTAAACAGGGGCGCCTGAAAAACCTACAGAAACATTTGTTGAGCCGGACAAAGGTGCGCCAGGGAGTTTCGCATGAATGATAGAACTTTTTGCTGCACCAGTATCCAACAGAAACGGTTCGACTACACCTGATGTTGCTACTGCGACATAAGGCCCACTCTGATCCACTGGAACTGATACTACTCCCTCTCTCTGTCCATTGTTGTCCTAGTACCCATTTTGCTGAAATCCCTCATCCACTTCACAATAGTCCTCAACAAGATACTGTTGAGATCTATTTTGCTGAGCAGACTGTCCATTTCGTTGATCAAAGTGATTGGAAGGGCGATCATTCGTCTGTGGAGGCATAGCACCTCGCCCTCGACCTCTAGAATTTTGCACAAAACCACCACGACCTCTCTGAGCTGCTGCTGCGTTATTTTGCGCTAAGACTGGACACTCATTCTTGTAGTGACCCTCTTTCTTACAGTACGCACACTGATTCCACTGATATTGAGGTCTCGGTGAACTATAATCTGTTCTTTGATACGAGCCCTGTTGCGTATTATTCTGATTTGTACGAGGCGGATACGCCTGTTGCAAGAGAACTTTAGTCTTTAAGTCTTTCGTTTTCTTATCTGATTTCTCTTTCTCCTCTTTATCCCTATTTTCATAATACTGTGCAGTTGCAAGTATTTGCGCAGTTGTAGAGACAGCCCACGCACTCTCGGAATCTTTTAATTTGTTGCATAGCTCAGGTAACAAATTATGTACGAACTTATCGACAAACAGTCTCTGTCCTCCTTCTGTGCTCATATCCTGACCACTATGATCTACAAAAGTCTCTTCGAACCTCGTGAAAAAGTCGGAGACACTTTCGTCTTTCTTTTGCCTGCATGCGGACAACTTGTCCCAATTAACACGCAATGCGGGCATCAGAGTCTTCATTAAGTCGATTATTCTACCTGGAAGATTAGCAATTAGGGGTTCGGGTTTTGAACCACCTATTTGCTGACCATCCGCTGCAATGATAGCTGCCCAATCACCACCTAGGGCAACTGGATGATTATCTTTACGAATTTTAGCCCAAATTGGTTGCAGAACTACATTACCAAATAACATATCAATGTCCGCCAGATTCATTACACAGGCCTCAACTGTCTGTGTTAATTCTTTATAGTATCCGGCAGGATTCTTACGCGGGTCTGGCAAGGCCTGCTTCACTGCTAGCACTTCGGCTCGTTTCCATGGAATGTGTATCCACACTCTTTGGAATTGGGCCGGAGCAGCTACAATACCATTAGCATTATCAGCTTGTACAGCTTCGCGCCAAATTGGAGGAACCTCCCTCATTGGATATTGGCGACTTAGCTTCATCTTACTTTTCTCTAAATCTCTTGGTGAACGAAGTGATAGATCACTCCTATAACTTAAAATCAGTTCCATCGCTTCTTCTATATTTTGACCTACTATCATTCCTGCAGCAAACTCTTTCTGAACCTTAATTAAGTCTTCTAAATTCGATTCAACATCATCTTCTTCTATTTCCTCACGTAAAAGCGAGCACATCTCATCAAAGACATACCGTTGCGTTGGTTCCTTCCATTGCATAAATGTATCTAGCACATCTCTCGTATTATATCTCCTACTCTTCGAAATCCATCTGAGAGCCGTGGAATCTAAAATTCCCCGTTCCTCAGTACTCGGAAGCTGACTACGTCTTTGAACAGAGTCAGAAGTAGGAGTCTTGATTAAAGTTTTATAGAGAGGGGACAGAATGCTAGAAACAGAATCAGTGATTCTTCGACGAACAGAAAGTGGAGTCAACACACTTGCAGACGCAGAGAACACAGTAGAAGTAGGGACAGATAGCGGGACAGTAGGAGTATCGAGGAAGATAGTTTGTGGAACAGTAGGTGTAAGCGAAACAGATACAGGTATAGAAGTCGGCAATCCAGGAGGAGGAGGTGCCGTAGGAGCATTCATATTGACCACAGGAGGTACAGGAGCTTGATTCTGAGGAGCAGGAGCAGGAATACCAGGTTGTCCAGCAACCGGCAATTGAACATTCGGTAAAGGTGGAGCCGTAGCACCTTGTGCATACGGTGGAGGTGACCTTAACAAATAAGACAACAAAGGATCGTTTTCGGGGTCCTCCAGTATCTTAGCTGTTTTCGATGGCAAGGCAGGATAGCACTTGTCGATCGCTAAATTATGCTCTCTAATTGCCACCTCTATGGCCTTCTCAGACTCGTTAACTTGCAACTGTTTAGCCGCTTGTTCTAGAGTCAACTCTTCTTGCTCTTTCTGTTCTTTCTTCAATCTTTTAATTTCTCTCTGTTTAGATTCTTTTCGCCAGTAACGGAAAGAATCAAACATTGCCGGCCGGGCTTTCTTCCTAAACAATTTCGCTTCTAAATTATCAAGGATTTCGGGTTCAAAACTACCATGCAGTGGCCAACTAAGGACACCATCCTTTTTCGTATAGCGGACCCACACCTCATTATAAGATATAGGACCCACACCATGTTTACAGTACAAGTCATATAAGGGAGTCCCAATCGGAGGAACCAGACATGAGTCCTCCAATCGTGAATCGCTATTGCAACCAAAGCACGACAACATACAATTTCTCCGACTTACCATTTTGCAATCCGGAACACAGAACAAACAAAACACGAAACAGATATGTGCACCTGAACCAAGAACTTAGGCCTACCAAAAGCGAACTGATGTATCGATACCCAAACTAAACCAAATAGATTATCGTAACCAGAACAACCAGTGATAATCTTACGAAACCAAACCAAACCAAGAACCAAAAGGATTTTAACAACCCTCACGAAGTTACCAACTAGCAACCACTAAATACTTAACTGAGGCACTGAAGACGTCACCAAGGAGAAACCCGTCACGTTTCGCCGTACTAAGGACTGCACCTCAGGTTCAAAACAGGGCGACGGTCAAGGCAACGGCCCACTGCAGCCGTCCTGAACGGGAACCCTCGTGGAAGAGAACTTCGGGCCACTTTTGCGATATGCCGGGATCGATGAAGTGGGGCGCCTCCCTCAGGAATCTTCACACGAAGCTTCTCGAACTCTTCAGGCTTTTGGACCGGTACCGAATGACGTCGCCCTACGTTGGGCGCCAATTGGAGTTCTGGACTTTTTGGTTCCGTCCAGAGGTGTCAGGGAACAACACCCGAAGACCCCGGAGTTCCACCTGCCTTGGTGCACAAATAAACAGAAACACGGGCTTCTCGATGGTGGCGTCAAAGACCAAAGGTTTATTATTGCAGGGACACAGAAGTCACAGAAACCACGCATGGGCAGTGTCTAGGAGCCTGTTCGATTTGTACAAAGAGGGTTGCTCCTTATATACTAAAAATTGTGCTCCAGGCAAATATTTCACACGTAGGTACATTCCCAAACCTTTGTGTCCTAAACAATAAATATTTGGCGTTACACAGGAACTGTCGATAATATCTGATGCCAAACATTACGAAGAGGGGTTCCCACTAGTTCATCACAATCCCTTGTCAATATTGCATTCAAGAGCCGGACCGCCTCATCGTAAATTTCGTTGCCTCCCCCTAATAAAGATTCAGAAAGAAAGGAACGGAGCCAGTTGTGGAAGATAGAAAAGTGGGATAAGGGATGTTTGTGGGTTGTAAATGGGCAAGGCTACCGGCTTCGGCCGCCTAATCATGATCGGGACAATGGACACGAGAACCAGTTCGGTAGGGCTGGCCTCGGGCAGAGGAGGCAGCCTTTGTCGAGTCATGCAGCTACAGCGTGTTCTGTTCCAAGGTGCACGTGTCACTTAAAGAGGTGAATCGTCGGCTAAGCCTACGTGTCCTTAATTGAAATGAAGTGATCAGAGGTTATTGCGTATGTGAGGGCAAGAAACACAAAAATGGCCGCCATGATCTAAGATGGATGCCATGGGTAGATCAGAAATGTGTTTGTAACAGGAGTACTCTTGCTCGTAGCATAGCGAAAACACCAGGATATGCTAAATGGATCATTTGCGGTTCGCTGATACCAATATTATGTATTTCCGACGATATTGAAAACACGGGTTCAAATCGTCACGGAACCTCACCACTTACAAGTAAAACTAGCTAAAATGTGCCTGGCTGCTTACTGAAAAGCTAATTCTGCGTACATTTTTGGCATACGTTTGCTCCTGCCGGGTCAGCTGAGCAGCGAAGTTCTACTTAACTACCTTCTATCATGAGAGACCTCAGAGCTGCATCTTTTGAACCCAGTACTGAGCCTGAAAAGCATTTCCAACCCCACTTACAAGTAAAACTAGCTAAAATGTGCCTGGCTGCTCTTCACTGAAAAGCTCATTCTGCGTACATTTTTGGCATACGTTTGCTCCTATAGGGTCAGCTGAGCAGCGAATTTCTATTTAACCACCTGCTATCATGAGACACCTCAGGGCTGCATCTTTTGAGCCCAGTACTGAGCCTGAAAAGCGTTTCAAACCCCACTTACAAGTAAAACTTGCTAGAATGTGCCTGGCTGCTCTTTACTGAAAAGCTCATTCTGCGTACATTTTTGGCATACGTTTGCTCCTACCGGGTCAGCTGAGCAGCGAATTTCTATTTAACTACCTGCTATCACGAGAGACCTCAGGGCTGCATGTTTTGAGCCCAGTACTGATCCTGAAAAGCGTTTCCAACCCCACTTACAAATACAACTAGCTAAAATGTGCCTGGCTGCTATATTCACTGAAAAGCTCATTCTGCGTACATTTTTGGCATACATTTGCTCCTGCTGGGTCAGCTGAACAGCGAAGTTCTACGTAACTACCTCCTATCAGGAGAGACCTCAGAGCTGCATCTTTTGAGCCCAGTACTGAGCCTGAAAAGCATTTCCAACCCCACTTACAAGTGAAACTAGCTAAAATGTGCCTGGCTGCTATATTCACTGAAAAGCTCATTCTGCGTACATTTCTGGCATACGTTTGCTCCTGCCGGGTCAGCTGAGCAGTGAAATTCTACTTAACCACCTGCTATCATCAGAGACCTCAGGGCTGCATGTTTTGAGCCCAGTACTGATCATGAAAAGCGTTTCCAACCCCACTTACAAGTAAAACTAGCTAAAATGTTCCTGGCTGCTATTCACTGAAAAGCTCATTCTGCTTACATTTTTGGCATACGTTTGCTCCTGCCGGGTTAGCTGAGCAGCGAATTTCTATTTAACCACCTGCTATCATGAGAGACCTCAGGGCTGCATGTTTTGAGCCCAGTACTGATCCTGAAAAGCGTTTCCAACCCCACTTACAAGTAAAACTAGCTAAAATGTGCCTGGCTGCTATTCACTGAAAAGCTCATTCTATGTACATTTTTGGCATACGTTTGCTCCTGCCGGGTCAGCTGAGCAGCGAATTTCTATTTAACCACCTGCTATCATGAGACACCTCAGGGCTGCATGTTTTGAGACCAGTACTGATCCTGAAAAGCGTTTCCAACCCCACTTACAAGTAAAACTAGCTAAAATGTGCCTGGCTGCTCTTCGCTGAAAAGCTCATTCTGCGTACATTTTTGGCATACGTTTGCTCCTGCTGGGTCAGCTGAGCAGCGAATTTCTATTAACCACCTGCTATCATGAGAGACCTCAGGGCTGCATCTTTTGAGCGCAGTACTGAGCCTGAAAAGCGTTTCCAACCCCACTTACAAGTAAAACTAGCTAAAATGTGCCTGGCTGCTCTTCACTGAAAAGCTCATTCTGCGTACATTTTTGGCATACATTTGCTCCTGCCGGGTCAGCTGAGCAGCGAAGTTCTACTTAACCACCTGCTATCAGGAGAGGCCTCAGGGCTGCAAGTTTTGAGCGCAGTACTGAGCCTGAAAAGCGTTTCCAACCCCACTTACAAGTAAAACTTGCTAGAATGTGCCTGGCTGCTATTCACTGAAAAGCTCATTCTGCTTACATTTTTGGCATACATTTGCTCCTGCAGGGTCAGCTGAGCAGCGAAGTTCTATTTAACCACCTGCTATCATGAGAGACCTCAGGGCTGCATCTTTTGAGCCCAGTACTGAGCCTGAAAAGCATTTCCAACCTCACTTACAAGTAAAACTAGCTAAAATGTGCCTGGCTGCTATTCACTGAAAAGCTCATTCTGCGTACATTTTTGGCATACGTTTGCTCCTGCCGGGTCAGCTGAGCAGCGAATTTCTATTTATCCACCTGCTATCATGAGAGACCTCAGGGCTGCATGTTTTGAGCCCAGTACTGAGCCTGAAAAGCGTTTCCAACCCAACTTACAAGTAAAACTAGCTAAAATGTGCCTGGCTGCTATTCACTGAAAAGCTCATTCTGTGTTCATTTTTGGCATACGTTTGCTCCTGCCGGGTCAGCCAAGTGGCAAATTTCTACTTAACCACCTGCTATCTTGAGAGACCTCAGGGCTCCATGTTTTGAGCCCAGTCCTGAGCCTGAAAAGCGTTTCCAACCCCACTTACAAGTAAAACTAGCTAAAATGTGCCTGGCTGCTATTCACTGAAATGCTCATTCTGCGTACATTTTTGGCATACATTTGCTCCTGCCGGGTCAGCTGAGCAGCGAAGTTCTATTTAACCACCTGCTATCATGAGAGACCTCAGGGCTGCATCTTTTGAGCCCAGTACTGAGCCTGAAAAGCATTTCCAACCTCACTTACAAGTATAGCTAAAATGTGTCTGTGCTATTCACTGAAAAGCTCATTCTGCGTACATTTTTGGCATACGTTCGCTCCTGCCGGGTCAGCTGAGCAGCGAAGTTCTACTTACCTACCTCCTATCAGGAGAGAGCTCAGAGCTGCATCTTTTGAGCCCAGTACTGAGCCTGAAAAGCATTTCCAACCCCACTTACAAGTAAAACTAGCTAAAATGTGCCTGGCTGCTATTCACTGAAAAGCTCATTCTGCTTAACATTTTTGACATACGTTTGCTCCTACCGGGTCAGCTGAGGAGCGAATTTCTATTTAACCACCTGCTATCATGAGAGACCTCAGGGCTGCATGTTTTGAGCCCATTACTGAGCCTGAAAAGCGTTCCCAACCCCACTTACAAGTAAAACTAGCTAAAATGTGCCTGGCTGCTCTTCATTGAAAAGCTCATTCTGCGTACATTTTTGGCATACGTTTGTCCTGCCGGGTCAGCTGAGCAACGAATTTCTATTTAACCACCTGCTAACATGAGAGACCTCAGGGCTGCATGTTTTGAGCCCAGTACTGATCCTGAAAAGCGTTTCCAACCCCACTTACAAGTAAAACTAGCTAAAATGTGCCTGGCTGCCATTCACTGAAAAGCTCATTCTGTGTACATTTTTGGCATACGTTTGCTCCTGCTGGGTCAGCTGAGCAGCGAATTTCTATGTAACCACCTGCTATCATGAGAGACCTCAGGGCTGCATCTTTTGAGCGCAGTACGTATCCTGAAAAGCGTTTCCAACCCCACTTACAAGTAAAACTAGCTAAAATATGCCTGGCTGCTCTTCACTGAAAAGCTCATTCTGCGTACATTTTTGGCACAAATTTGCTCCTGCTGGGTCAGCTGAGCAGCGAAGTTCTACTTAACTACCTCCTATCAGGAGAGACTTCAGAGCTGCATCTTTTGAGCCCAGTACTGAGCCTGAAAAGCATTTCCAACCCCACTTACAAGTAAAACTAGCTAAAATGTGCCTGGCTGCTACTCACTGAAAAGCTCATTCTGCTTACATTTTTGACATATGTTTGCCCCTACCGGGTCAGCTGAGCAGCGAATTTCTATTTAACCACCTGCTATCATGAGAGACCTCCGGGCTGCATGTTTTGAGCCCAGTACTGAGCCTGAAAAGCGTTTCCAACCCCACTTACAAGTAAAACTAGCTAAAATGTGCCTGGCTGCTCTTCACTGAAAAGCTCATTCTGCGTACATTTTTGGCATACGTTTGCTCCTGCCGGGTCAGCTGTGCAGCGAATTTCTATTTAACCACCTGCTATCATGAGAGACCTCAGGGCTGCATGTTTTGAGCCCAGTACTGAGCCTGAAAAGCGTTTCAAACCCCACTTACAAGTAAAACTTGCTAGAATGTGCCTGGCTGCTCTTAACTGAAAAGCTCATTCTGCGTACATTTTAGGCATACGTTTGGTCATACCGGGTCAGCTGAGCAGCGAATTTCTATTAACCACCTGCTATCATGAGAGACCTCAGGGCTGCATGTTTTGAGCCCAGTACTGATCCTGAAAAGCGTTTCCAACCCCACTTACAAGTAAAACTAGCTAAAATGTGCCTGGCTGCTATATTCACTGAAAAGCTCATTCTGCGTACATTTTTGGCATACATTTGCTCCTGCTGGGTCAGCTGAGCAGCGAAGTTCTACTTAACTACCTCCTATCAGGAGAGACCTCAGAGCTGCCTCTTTTGACCCCAGTACTGAGCCTGAAAAGCATTTCCAACCCCACTTACAAGTAAAACTAGCTAAAATGTGCCTGGCTGCTATTCACTGAAAAGCTCATTCTGCTTACACTTTTGGCATATGTTTGCCCCTACCTGGTCAGCTGAGCAGCGAATTTCTATTTAACCACCTGCTATCATGAGAGACCTCCGGGCTGCATGTTTTGAGCCCAGTACTGAGCCTGAAAAGCGTTTCCAACCCCACTTACGAGTAAAACTAGCTAAAATGTGCCTGGCTGCTCTTCACTGAAAAGCTTATTCTGCGTACATTTTTGGCATACGTTTGCTCCTGCCGGGTCAGCTGAGCAGCGTATTTCTATTTAACCACCTGCTATCATGAGAGACCTCAGGGCTGCATGTTTTGAGCCCAGTACTGATCCTGAAAAGCGTTTCCAACCCCACTTACAAGTAAAACTAGCTAAAATGTGCCTGGCTGCTATTCACTGAAAAGCTCATTCTGTGTACATTTTTGGCATACGTTTACTCCTGCTGGGTCAGCCAAGTTTCAAATTTCTACTTAACCACCTGCTATCATGAAAGACCTCAGGGCTGCATTTTTTGAGCGCAGTACTGAGCCTGAAAAGCGTTTCCAACCCCACTTACAAGTAAAACTAGCTAAAATGTGCCTGGCTGCTATTCACTGAAAAGCTCATTCTGCTTACATTTTTGGCATACATTTGCTCCTGCCGGGTCAGCTGAGCAGCGAAGTTCTATTTAACCACCTGCTATCATGAGAGACCTCAGGGCTGCATCTTTTGAGCCCAGTACTGAGCCTGAAAAGCATTTCCAACCTCACTTACAAGTAAAACTAGCTAAAATGTGCCTGGCTGCTATTCACTGAAAAGCTCATTCTGCGTACATTTTTGGCATACGTTTGCTCCTGCCGGGTCAGCTGAGCAGCGAATTTCTATTTATCCACCTGCTATCATGAGAGACCTCAGGGCTGCATGTTTTGAGCCCAGTACTGAGCCTGAAAAGCGTTTCCAACCCAACTTACAAGTAAAACTAGCTAAAATGTGCCTGGCTGCTATTCACTGAAAAGCTCATTCTGTGTTCATTTTTGGCATACGTTTGCTCCTGCCGGGTCAGCCAAGTGGCAAATTTCTACTTAACCACCTGCTATCATGAGAGACCTCAGGGCTCCATGTTTTGAGCCCAGTCCTGAGCCTGAAAAGCGTTTCCAACCCCACTTGCAAGTAAAACTTGCTAGAATGTGCCTGGCTGCTCTTCACTGCTTACATTTTTGGCATATGTTTGCTCCTATCGGGTCAGCTGAGCAGCGAATTTCTATTTAACCACCTGCTATCATGAGAGACCTCAGGGCTGCATCTTTTGAGCCCAGTACTGAGACTGAAAAGCGTTTCAAACCCCACTTACAAGTAAAACTAGCTAAAATGTGCCTGGCTGCTCTTCATTGAAAAGCTCATTCTGCGTACATTTTTGGCATACGTTTGTCCTGCCGGGTCAGCTGAGCAACGAATTTCTATTTAACCACCTGCTATCATGAGAGACCTCAGGGCTGCATGTTTTGAGCCCAGTACTGATCCTGAAAAGCGTTTCCAACCCCACTTACAAGTAAAACTAGCTAAAATGTGCCTGGCTGCCATTCACTGAAAAGCTCATTCTGTGTACATTTTTGGCATACGTTTGCTCCTGCTGGGTCAGCTGAGCAGCGAATTTCTATGTAACCACCTGCTATCATGAGAGACCTCAGGGCTGCATCTTTTGAGCGCAGTACGTATCCTGAAAAGCGTTTCCAACCCCACTTACAAGTAAAACTAGCTAAAATGTGCCTGGCTGCTCTTCACTGAAAAGCTCATTCTGCGTACATTTTTGGCATACGTTTGCTCCTGCCGGGTTAGCTGAGCAGCGAATTTCTAGTTAACCACCTGCTATCATGAGAGACCTCAGGGCTGCATCTTTTGAGCACAGTACTGAGCCTGAAAAGCGTTTCCAACCCCACTTACAAGTAAAACTAGCTAAAATATGCCTGGCTGCTCTTCACTGAAAAGCTCATTCTGCGTACATTTTTGGCACAAATTTGCTCCTGCTGGGTCAGCTGAGCACTGAAGTTCTACTTAACTACCTCCTATCAGGAGAGACTTCAGAGCTGCATCTTTTGAGCCCAGTACTGAGCCTGAAAAGCATTTCCAACCCCACTTACAAGTAAAACTAGCTAAAATGTGCCTGGCTGCTACTCACTGAAAAGCTCATTCTGCTTACATTTTTGACATATGTTTGCCCCTACCGGGTCAGCTGAGCAGCGAATTTCTATTTAACCACCTGCTATCATGAGAGACCTCCGGGCTGCATGTTTTGAGCCCAGTACTGAGCCTGAAAAGCGTTTCCAACCCCACTTACAAGTAAAACTAGCTAAAATGTGCCTGGCTGCTCTTCACTGAAAAGCTCATTCTGCGTACATTTTTGGCATACGTTTGCTCCTGCCGGGTCAGCTGTGCAGCGAATTTCTATTTAACCACCTGCTATCATGAGAGACCTCAGGGCTGCATGTTTTGAGCCCAGTACTGAGCCTGAAAAGCGTTTCAAACCCCACTTACAAGTAAAACTTGCTAGAATGTGCCTGGCGGCTCTTAACTGAAAAGCTCATTCTGCGTACATTTTAGGCATACGTTTGGTCATACCGGGTCAGCTGAGCAGCGAATTTCTATTAACCACCTGCTATCATGAGAGACCTCAGGGCTGCATGTTTTGAGCCCAGTACTGATCCTGAAAAGCGTTTCCAACCCCACTTACAAGTAAAACTAGCTAAAATGTGCCTGGCTGCTATTCACTGAAAAGCTCATTCTGTGTTCATTTTTGGCATACGTTTGCTCCTGCCGGGTCAGCCAAGTGGCAAATTTCTACTTAACCACCTGCTATCTTGAGAGACCTCAGGGCTCCATGTTTTGAGCCCAGTCCTGAGCCTGAAAAGCGTTTCCAACCCCACTTACAAGTAAAACTAGCTAAAATGTGCCTGGCTGCTATTCACTGAAATGCTCATTCTGCGTACATTTTTGGCATACATTTGCTCCTGCCGGGTCAGCTGAGCAGCGAAGTTCTATTTAACCACCTGCTATCATGAGAGACCTCAGGGCTGCATCTTTTGAGCCCAGTACTGAGCCTGAAAAGCATTTCCAACCTCACTTACAAGTATAGCTAAAATGTGTCTGTGCTATTCACTGAAAAGCTCATTCTGCGTACATTTTTGGCATACGTTCGCTCCTGCCGGGTCAGCTGAGCAGCGAAGTTCTACTTACCTACCTCCTATCAGGAGAGACCTCAGAGCTGCATCTTTTGAGCCCAGTACTGAGCCTGAAAAGCATTTCCAACCCCACTTACAAGTAAAACTAGCTAAAATGTGCCTGGCTGCTATTCACTGAAAAGCTCATTCTGCTTAACATTTTTGACATACGTTTGCTCCTACCGGGTCAGCTGAGGAGCGAATTTCTATTTAACCACCTGCTATCATGAGAGACCTCAGGGCTGCATGTTTTGAGCCCATTACTGAGCCTGAAAAGCGTTCCCAACCCCACTTACAAGTAAAACTAGCTAAAATGTGCCTGGCTGCTCTTCATTGAAAAGCTCATTCTGCGTACATTTTTGGCATACGTTTGTCCTGCCGGGTCAGTTGAGCAACGAATTTCTATTTAACCACCTGCTATCATGAGAGACCTCAGGGCTGCATGTTTTGAGCCCAGTACTGATCCTGAAAAGCGTTTCCAACCCCACTTACAAGTAAAACTAGCTAAAATGTGCCTGGCTGCCATTCACTGAAAAGCTCATTCTGTGTACATTTTTGGCATACGTTTGCTCCTGCTGGGTCAGCTGAGCAGCGAATTTCTATGTAACCACCTGCTATCATGAGAGACCTCAGGGCTGCATCTTTTGAGCGCAGTACGTATCCTGAAAAGCGTTTCCAACCCCACTTACAAGTAAAACTAGCTAAAATATGCCTGGCTGCTCTTCACTGAAAAGCTCATTCTGCGTACATTTTTGGCACAAATTTGCTCCTGCTGGGTCAGCTGAGCAGCGAAGTTCTACTTAACTACCTCCTATCAGGAGAGACTTCAGAGCTGCATCTTTTGAGCCCAGTACTGAGCCTGAAAAGCATTTCCAACCCCACTTACAAGTAAAACTAGCTAAAATGTGCCTGGCTGCTACTCACTGAAAAGCTCATTCTGCTTACATTTTTGACATATGTTTGCCCCTACCGGGTCAGCTGAGCAGCGAATTTCTATTTAACCACCTGCTATCATGAGAGACCTCCGGGCTGCATGTTTTGAGCCCAGTACTGAGCCTGAAAAGCGTTTCCAACCCCACTTACAAGTAAAACTAGCTAAAATGTGCCTGGCTGCTCTTCACTGAAAAGCTCATTCTGCGTACATTTTTGGCATACGTTTGCTCCTGCCGGGTCAGCTGTGCAGCGAATTTCTATTTAACCACCTGCTATCATGAGAGACCTCAGGGCTGCATGTTTTGAGCCCAGTACTGAGCCTGAAAAGCGTTTCAAACCCCACTTACAAGTAAAACTTGCTAGAATGTGCCTGGCTGCTCTTAACTGAAAAGCTCATTCTGCGTACATTTTAGGCATACGTTTGGTCATACCGGGTCAGCTGAGCAGCGAATTTCTATTAACCACCTGCTATCATGAGAGACCTCAGGGCTGCATGTTTTGAGCCCAGTACTGATCCTGAAAAGCGTTTCCAACCCCACTTACAAGTAAAACTAGCTAAAATGTGCCTGGCTGCTATATTCACTGAAAAGCTCATTCTGCGTACATTTTTGGCATACATTTGCTCCTGCTGGGTCAGCTGAGCAGCGAAGTTCTACTTAACTACCTCCTATCAGGAGAGACCTCAGAGCTGCCTCTTTTGACCCCAGTACTGAGCCTGAAAAGCATTTCCAACCCCACTTACAAGTGAAACTAGCTAAAATGTGCCTGGCTGCTATATTCACTGAAAAGCTCATTCTGCGTACATTTCTGGCATACGTTTGCTCCTGCCGGGTCAGCTGAGCAGCGAAGTTCTACTTAACTATCTCCTATCAGGAGAGACTTCAGAGCTGCATCTTTTGAGCCCAGTACTGAGCCTGAAAAGCATTTCCAACCCCACTTACAGGTAAAACTAGCTAAAATGTGCCTGGCTGCTATTCACTGAAAAGCTCATTCTGCTTACACTTTTGGCATATGTTTGCCCCTACCTGGTCAGCTGAGCAGCGAATTTCTATTTAACCACCTGCTATCATGAGAGACCTCCGGGCTGCATGTTTTGAGCCCAGTACTGAGCCTGAAAAGCGTTTCCAACCCCACTTACGAGTAAAACTAGCTAAAATGTGCCTGGCTGCTCTTCACTGAAAAGCTTATTCTGCGTACATTTTTGGCATACGTTTGCTCCTGCCGGGTCAGCTGAGCAGCGTATTTCTATTTAACCACCTGCTATCAGGAGAGACCTCAGGGCTGCATGTTTTGAGCCCAGTACTGATCCTGAAAAGCGTTTCCAACCCCACTTACAAGTAAAACTAGCTAAAATGTGCCTGGCTGCTATTCACTGAAAAGCTCATTCTGTGTACATTTTTGGCATACGTTTACTCCTGCTGGGTCAGCCAAGTTTCAAATTTCTACTTAACCACCTGCTATCATGAAAGACCTCAGGGCTGCATTTTTTGAGCGCAGTACTGAGCCTGAAAAGCGTTTCCAACCCCACTTACAAGTAAAACTAGCTAAAATGTGCCTGGCTGCTATTCACTGAAAAGCTCATTCTGCTTACATTTTTGGCATACATTTGCTCCTGCCGGGTCAGCTGAGCAGCGAAGTTCTATTTAACCACCTGCTATCATGAGAGACCTCAGGGCTGCATCTTTTGAGCCCAGTACTGAGCCTGAAAAGCATTTCTAACCTCACTTACAAGTAAAACTAGCTAAAATGTGCCTGGCTGCTATTCACTGAAAAGCTCATTCTGCGTACATTTTTGGCATACGTTTGCTCCTGCCGGGTCAGCTGAGCAGCGAATTTCTATTTATCCACCTGCTATCATGAGAGACCTCAGGGCTGCATGTTTTGAGCCCAGTACTGAGCCTGAAAAGCGTTTCCAACCCAACTTACAAGTAAAACTAGCTAAAATGTGCCTGGCTGCTATTCACTGAAAAGCTCATTCTGTGTTCATTTTTGGCATACGTTTGCTCCTGCCGGGTCAGCCAAGTGGCAAATTTCTACTTAACCACCTGCTATCATGAGAGACCTCAGGGCTCCATGTTTTGAGCCCAGTCCTGAGCCTGAAAAGCGTTTCCAACCCCACTTGCAAGTAAAACTTGCTAGAATGTGCCTGGCTGCTCTTCACTGCTTACATTTTTGGCATATGTTTGCTCCTATCGGGTCAGCTGAGCAGCGAATTTCTATTTAACCACCTGCTATCATGAGAGACCTCAGGGCTGCATCTTTTGAGCCCAGTACTGAGCCTGAAAAGCGTTTCAAACCCCACTTACAAGTAAAACTAGCTAAAATGTGCCTGGCTGCTCTTCATTGAAAAGCTCATTCTGCGTACATTTTTGGCATACGTTTGTCCTGCCGGGTCAGCTGAGCAACGAATTTCTATTTAACCACCTGCTATCATGAGAGACCTCAGGGCTGCATGTTTTGAGCCCAGTACTGATCCTGAAAAGCGTTTCCAACCCCACTTACAAGTAAAACTAGCTAAAATGTGCCTGGCTGCCATTCACTGAAAAGCTCATTCTGTGTACATTTTTGGCATACGTTTGCTCCTGCTGGGTCAGCTGAGCAGCGAATTTCTATGTAACCACCTGCTATCATGAGAGACCTCAGGGCTGCATCTTTTGAGCGCAGTACGTATCCTGAAAAGCGTTTCCAACCCCACTTACAAGTAAAACTAGCTAAAATGTGCCTGGCTGCTCTTCACTGAAAAGCTCATTCTGCGTACATTTTTGGCATACGTTTGCTCCTGCCGGGTTAGCTGAGCAGCGAATTTCTAGTTAACCACCTGCTATCATGAGAGACCTCAGGGCTGCATCTTTTGAGCACAGTACTGAGCCTGAAAAGCGTTTCCAACCCCACTTACAAGTAAAACTAGCTAAAATATGCCTGGCTGCTCTTCACTGAAAAGCTCATTCTGCGTACATTTTTGGCACAAATTTGCTCCTGCTGGGTCAGCTGAGCACTGAAGTTCTACTTAACTACCTCCTATCAGGAGAGACTTCAGAGCTGCATCTTTTGAGCCCAGTACTGAGCCTGAAAAGCATTTCCAACCCCACTTACAAGTAAAACTAGCTAAAATGTGCCTGGCTGCTACTCACTGAAAAGCTCATTCTGCTTACATTTTTGACATATGTTTGCCCCTACCGGGTCAGCTGAGCAGCGAATTTCTATTTAACCACCTGCTATCATGAGAGACCTCCGGGCTGCATGTTTTGAGCCCAGTACTGAGCCTGAAAAGCGTTTCCAACCCCACTTACAAGTAAAACTAGCTAAAATGTGCCTGGCTGCTCTTCACTGAAAAGCTCATTCTGCGTACATTTTTGGCATACGTTTGCTCCTGCCGGGTCAGCTGTGCAGCGAATTTCTATTTAACCACCTGCTATCATGAGAGACCTCAGGGCTGCATGTTTTGAGCCCAGTACTGAGCCTGAAAAGCGTTTCAAACCCCACTTACAAGTAAAACTTGCTAGAATGTGCCTGGCGGCTCTTAACTGAAAAGCTCATTCTGCGTACATTTTAGGCATACGTTTGGTCATACCGGGTCAGCTGAGCAGCGAATTTCTATTAACCACCTGCTATCATGAGAGACCTCAGGGCTGCATGTTTTGAGCCCAGTACTGATCCTGAAAAGCGTTTCCAACCCCACTTACAAGTAAAACTAGCTAAAATGTGCCTGGCTGCTATATTCACTGAAAAGCTCATTCTGCGTACATTTTTGGCATACATTTGCTCCTGCTGGGTCAGCTGAGCAGCGAAGTTCTACTTAACTACCTCCTATCAGGAGAGACCTCAGAGCTGCCTCTTTTGACCCCAGTACTGAGCCTGAAAAGCATTTCCAACCCCACTTACAAGTGAAACTAGCTAAAATGTGCCTGGCTGCTATATTCACTGAAAAGCTCATTCTGCGTACATTTCTGGCATACGTTTGCTCCTGCCGGGTCAGCTGAGCAGCGAAGTTCTACTTAACTATCTCCTATCAGGAGAGACTTCAGAGCTGCATCTTTTGAGCCCAGTACTGAGCCTGAAAAGCATTTCCAACCCCACTTACAAGTAAAACTAGCTAAAATGTGCCTGGCTGCTATTCACTGAAAAGCTCATTCTGCTTACACTTTTGGCATATGTTTGCCCCTACCTGGTCAGCTGAGCAGCGAATTTCTATTTAACCACCTGCTATCATGAGAGACCTCCGGGCTGCATGTTTTGAGCCCAGTACTGAGCCTGAAAAGCGTTTCCAACCCCACTTACGAGTAAAACTAGCTAAAATGTGCCTGGCTGCTCTTCACTGAAAAGCTCATTCTGCGTACATTTTTGGCATACGTTTGCTCCTGCCGGGTCAGCTGAGCAGCGTATTTCTATTTAACCACCTGCTATCATGAGAGACCTCAGGGCTGCATGTTTTGAGCCCAGTACTGATCCTGAAAAGCGTTTCCAACCCCACTTACAAGTAAAACTAGCTAAAATGTGCCTGGCTGCTATTCACTGAAAAGCTCATTCTGTGTACATTTTTGGCATACGTTTACTCCTGCTGGGTCAGCCAAGTTTCAAATTTCTACTTAACCACCTGCTATCATGAAAGACCTCAGGGCTGCATTTTTTGAGCGCAGTACTGAGCCTGAAAAGCGTTTCCAACCCCACTTACAAGTAAAACTAGCTAAAATGTGCCTGGCTGCTATTCACTGAAAAGCTCATTCTGCTTACATTTTTGGCATACATTTGCTCCTGCCGGGTCAGCTGAGCAGCGAAGTTCTATTTAACCACCTGCTATCATGAGAGACCTCAGGGCTGCATCTTTTGAGCCCAGTACTGAGCCTGAAAAGCATTTCCAACCTCACTTACAAGTAAAACTAGCTAAAATGTGCCTGGCTGCTATTCACTGAAAAGCTCATTCTGCGTACATTTTTGGCATACGTTTGCTCCTGCCGGGTCAGCTGAGCAGCGAATTTCTATTTATCCACCTGCTATCATGAGAGACCTCAGGGCTGCATGTTTTGAGCCCAGTACTGAGCCTGAAAAGCGTTTCCAACCCAACTTACAAGTAAAACTAGCTAAAATGTGCCTGGCTGCTATTCACTGAAAAGCTCATTCTGTGTTCATTTTTGGCATACGTTTGCTCCTGCCGGGTCAGCCAAGTGGCAAATTTCTACTTAACCACCTGCTATCATGAGAGACCTCAGGGCTCCATGTTTTGAGCCCAGTCCTGAGCCTGAAAAGCGTTTCCAACCCCACTTGCAAGTAAAACTTGCTAGAATGTGCCTGGCTGCTCTTCACTGCTTACATTTTTGGCATATGTTTGCTCCTATCGGGTCAGCTGAGCAGCGAATTTCTATTTAACCACCTGCTATCATGAGAGACCTCAGGGCTGCATCTTTTGAGCCCAGTACTGAGCCTGAAAAGCGTTTCAAACCCCACTTACAAGTAAAACTAGCTAAAATGTGCCTGGCTGCTATTCACTGAAAAGCTCATTCTGCTTACATTTTTGGCATACGTTTGCTGCTACCGGGTCAGCTGAGCAGCAAATTTCTATTTAACCACCTGCTATCATGAGATACCTCAGGGCTGCATGTTTTGAGCCCAGTACTGATCCTGAAAAGCGTTTCCAACCCCACTTACAAGTAAAACTAGCTAAAATGTGCCTGGCTGCTATTCACTGAAAAGCTCATTCTACGTACATTTTTGGCATACATTTGCTCCTGCCGGGTCAGCTGAGCAGCGAAGTTCTATTTAACCACCTGCTATCATGAGAGACCTCAGGGCTGCATCTTTTGAGCCCAGTACTGAGCCTGAAAAGCATTTCCAACCTCACTTACAAGTATAGCTAAAATGTGTCTGTGCTATTCACTGAAAAGCTCATTCTGCGTACATTTTTGGCATACGTTCGCTCCTGCCGGGTCAGCTGAGCAGCGAAGTTCTACTTACCTACCTCCTATCAGGAGAGACCTCAGAGCTGCATCTTTTGAGCCCAGTACTGAGCCTGAAAAGCATTTCCAACCCCACTTACAAGTAAAACTAGCTAAAATGTGCCTGGCTGCTATTCACTGAAAAGCTCATTCTGCTTAACATTTTTGACATACGTTTGCTCCTACCGGGTCAGCTGAGGAGCAAATTTCAATTTAACCACCTGCTATCATGAGAGACCTCAGGGCTGCATGTTTTGAGCCCAGTACTGGGCCTGAAAAGTGTTCCCAACCCCACTTACAAGTAAAACTAGCTACAATGTGCCTGGCTGCTCTTCATTGAAAAGCTCATTCTGCGTACATTTTTGGCATACGTTTGTCCTGCCGGGTCAGCTGAGCAGCGAATTTCTATTTAACCACCTGCTATCATGAGAGACCTCAGGGCTGCATCTTTTGAGCCCAGTACTGAGCCTGAAAAGCGTTTCAAACCCCACTTACAAGTAAAACTAGCTAAAATGTGCCTGGCTGCTATTCACTGAAAAGCTCATTCTGCTTACATTTTTGGCATACGTTTGCTGCTACCGGGTCAGCTGAGCAGCAAATTTCTATTTAACCACCTGCTATCATGAGATACCTCAGGGCTGCATCTTTTGAACGCAGTACGTATCCTGAAAAGCGTTTCCAACCCCACTTACAAGTAAAACTAGCTAAAATGTGCCTGGCTGCTATTCACTGAAAAGCTCATTCTGCGTACATTTTTGGCATACATTTGCTCCTGCCGGGTCAGCTGAGCAGCGAAGTTCTATTTAACCACCTGCTATCATGAGAGACCTCAGGGCTGCATCTTTTGAGCCCAGTACTGAGCCTGAAAAGCATTTCCAACCTCACTTACAAGTATAGCTAAAATGTGTCTGTGCTATTCACTGAAAAGCTCATTCTGCGTACATTTTTGGCATACGTTTGATGTTTGATGTTTGATGTTTGTGTGTTTTTATATAGCGCACGCACACTCCATGGAGCATCTTGGCGCTGTGACTTCATTACTAATAGATTGTCAAAGAATATTAACTGAGCTTTGAGATGTTATTTAAACAAGGGTTTTGCATCTTGAATCGGACAGTCCATAGATCCAGGTTTTTAATGATTTTTTAAAGATTTTTTCTGATGAAGATGCTCTGAGGTGAGCCGGAAGTATATTCCAGGCTTTAGCACCTAAGACTGCCAGTGATTTTCCTCCTTTGGTGGCCAATCTGAACTTAGGAATGGACATTAGGTTGGCCGTAGCTGATCTGAGTTCTCTGTTCGGATGGTATCTGTGAAATTTATCAGACAGATATTTTGGGCCGCGCTTATGAAAGCCTCTGAAAGTGATCAAGAGGATCTTGTATAAGATACGTTTCTGGATGGGGAGCTCCTGCCGGGTCAGCTGAGCAGCGAAGTTCTACTTACCTACCTCCTATCAGGAGAGACCTCAGAGCTGCATCTTTTGAGCCCAGTACTGAGCCTGAAAAGCATTTCCAACCCCACTTACAAGTAAAACTAGCTAAAATGTGCCTGGCTGCTATTCACTGAAAAGCTCATTCTGCTTAACATTTTTGACATACGTTTGCTCCTACCGGGTCAGCTGAGGAGCGAATTTCTATTTAACCACCTGCTATCATGAGAGACCTCAGGGCTGCATGTTTTGAGCCCAGTACTGAGCCTGAAAAGTGTTCCCAACCCCACTTACAAGTAAAACTAGCTAAAATGTGCCTGGCTGCTCTTCATTGAAAAGCTCATTCTGCGTACATTTTTGGCATACGTTTGTCCTGCCGGGTCAGCTGAGCAACGAATTTCTATTTAACCACCTGCTATCATGAGAGACCTCAGGGCTGCATCTTTTGAGCCCAGTACTGATCCTGAAAAGCGTTTCCAACCCCACTTACAAGTAAAACTAGCTAAAATGTGCCTGGCTGCCATTCACTGAAAAGCTCATTCTGTGTACATTTTTGGCATACGTTTGCTCCTGCTGGGTCAGCTGAGCAGCGAATTTCTATGTAACCACCTGCTATCATGAGAGACCTCAGGGCTGCATCTTTTGAACGCAGTACGTATCCTGAAAAGCGTTTCCAACCCCACTTACAAGTAAAACTAGCTAAAATGTGCCTGGCTGCTCTTCACTGAAAAGCTCATTCTGCGTACATTTTTGGCATGCGTTTGCTCCTGCTGGGTTAGCTGAGCAGCGAATTTCTAGTTAACCACCTGCTATCATGAGAGACCTCAGGGCTGCATCTTTTGAGCACAGTACTGAGCCTGAAAAGCGTTTCCAACCCCACTTACAAGTAAAACTAGCTAAAATATGCCTGGCTGCTCTTCACTGAAAAGCTGATTCTGCGTACATTTTTGGCACAAATTTGCTCCTGCCGGGTCAGCTGAGCAGCGAAGTTCTACTTAACTACCTCCTATCAGGAGAGACTTCAGAGCTGCATCTTTTGAGCCCAGTACTGAGCCTGAAAAGCATTTCCAACCCCACTTACAAGTAAAACTAGCTAAAATGTGCCTGGCTGCTACTCACTGAAAAGCTCATTCTGCTTACATTTTTGACATATGTTTGCCCCTACCGGGTCAGCTGAGCAGCAAATTTCTATTTAACCACCTGCTATCATGAGAGACCTCCGGGCTGCATGTTTTGAGCCCAGTACTGAGCCTGAAAAGCGTTTCAAACCCCACTTACAAGTAAAACTTGCTAGAATGTGCCTGGCTGCTCTTAACTGAAAAGCTCATTCTGCGTACATTTTAGGCATACGTTTGCTCATACCGGGTCAGCTGAGCAGCGAATTTCTATTAACCACCTGCTATCATGAGAGACCTCAGGGCTGCATGTTTTGAGCCCAGTACTGATCCTGAAAAGCGTTTCCAACCCCACTTACAAGTAAAACTAGCTAAAATGTGCCTGGCTGCTATATTCACTGAAAAGCTCATTCTGCGTACATTTTTGGCATACATTTGCTCCTGCTGGGTCAGCTGAGCAGCGAAGTTCTACTTAACTACCTCCTATCAGGAGAGACCTCAGAGCTGCCTCTTTTGACCCCAGTACTGAGCCTGAAAAGCATTTCCAACCCCACTTACAAGTGAAACTAGCTAAAATGTGCCTGGCTGCTATATTCACTGAAAAGCATATTCTGCGTACATTTCTGGCATACGTTTGCTCCTGCCGGGTCAGCTGAGCAGCGAAGTTCTACTTAACTACCTCCTATCAGGAGAGACTTCAGAGCTGCATCTTTTGAGCCCAGTACTGAGCCTGAAAAGCATTTCCAACCCCACTTACAAGTAAAACTAGCTAAAATGTGCCTGGCTGCTATTCACTGAAAAGCTCATTCTGCTTACATTTTTGGCATATGTTTGCCCCTACCTGGTCAGCTGAGCAGCGAATTTCTATTTAACCACCTGCTATCATGAGAGACCTCCGGGCTGCATGTTTTGAGCCCAGTACTGAGCCTGAAAAGCGTTTCCAACCCCACTTACGAGTAAAACTAGCTAAAATGTGCCTGGCTGCCATTCACTGAAAAGCTCATTCTGTGTACATTTTTGGCATACGTTTGCTCCTGCTGGGTCAGCTGAGCAGCGAATTTCTATGTAACCACCTGCTATCATGAGAGACCTCAGGGCTGCATCTTTTGAACGCAGTACGTATCCTGAAAAGCGTTTCCAACCCCACTTACAAGTAAAACTAGCTAAAATGTGCCTGGCTGCTCTTCACTGAAAAGCTCATTCTGCGTACATTTTTGGCATACGTTTGCTCCTGCCGGGTTAGCTGAGCAGCGAATTTCTAGTTAACCACCTGCTATCATGAGAGACCTCAGGGCTGCATCTTTTGAGCACAGTACTGAGCCTGAAAAGCGTTTCCAACCCCACTTACAAGTAAAACTAGCTAAAATATGCCTGGCTGCTCTTCACTGAAAAGCTCATTCTGCGTACATTTTTGGCACAAATTTGCTCCTGCCGGGTCAGCTGAGCAGCGAAGTTCTACTTAACTACCTCCTATCAGGAGAGACTTCAGAGCTGCATCTTTTGAGCCCAGTACTGAGCCTGAAAAGCATTTCCAACCCCACTTACAAGTAAAACTAGCTAAAATGTGCCTGGCTGCTACTCACTGAAAAGCTCATTCTGCTTACATTTTTGACATATGTTTGCCCCTACCGGGTCAGCTGAGCAGCGAATTTCTATTTAACCACCTGCTATCATGAGAGACCTCCGGGCTGCATGTTTTGAGCCCAGTACTGAGCCTGAAATGCGTTTCCAACCCCACTTACAAGTAAAACTAGTTAAAATGTGCCTGGCTGCTCTTCACTGAAAAGCTCATTCTGCGTACATTTTTGGCATACGTTTGCTCCTGCCGGGTCAGCTGTGCAGCGAATTTCTATTTAACCACCTGCTATCATGAGAGACCTCAGGGCTGCATGTTTTGAGCCCAGTACTGAGCCTGAAAAGCGTTTCAAACCCCACTTACAAGTAAAACTTGCTAGAATGTGCCTGGCTGCTCTTAACTGAAAAGCGCATTCTGCGTACATTTTAGGCATACGTTTGCTCATACCGGGTCAGCTGAGCAGCGAATTTCTATTAACCACCTGCTGCATGTTTTGAGCCCAGTACTGATCCTGAAAAGCGTTTCCAACCCCACTTACAAGTAAAACTAGCTAAAATGTGCCTGGCTGCTATATTCACTGAAAAGCTCATTCTGCGTACATTTTTGGCATACATTTGCTCCTGCTGGGTCAGCTGAGCAGCGAAGTTCTACTTAACTACCTCCTATCAGGAGAGACCTCAGAGCTGCCTCTTTTGACCCCAGTATTGAGCCTGAAAAGCATTTCCAACCCCACTTACAAGTGAAACTAGCTAAAATGTGCCTGGCTGCTATATTCACTGAAAAGCTCATTCTGCGTACATTTCTGGCATACGTTTGCTCCTGCCGGGTCAGCTGAGCAGCGAAGTTCTACTTAACTACCTCCTATCAGGAGAGACTTCAGAGCTGCATCTTTTGAGCCCAGTACTGAGCCTGAAAAGCATTTCCAACCCCACTTACAAGTAAAACTAGCTAAAATGTGCCTGGCTGCTATTCACTGAAAAGCTCATTCTGCTTACATTTTTGGCATATGTTTGCCCCTACCTGGTCAGCTGAGCAGCGAATTTCTATTTAACCACCTGCTATCATGAGAGACCTCCGGGCTGCATGTTTTGAGCCCAGTACTGATCCTGAAAAGCGTTTCCAACCTCACTTACAAGTAAAACTAGCTAAAATGTGCCTGGCTGCTATTCACTGAAAAGCTCATTCTGTGTACATTTTTGGCATACGTTTACTCCTGCTGGGTCAGCCAAGTTTCAAATTTCTACTTAACCACCTGCTATCATGAAAGACCTCAGGGCTGCATTTTTTGAGCGCAGTACTGAGCCTGAAAAGCGTTTCCAACCCCACTTACAAGTAAAACTAGCTAAAATGTGCCTGGCTGCTATTCACTGAAAAGCTCATTCTGCTTACATTTTTTGCATACGTTTGCTCCTGCCGGGTCAGCTGAGCAGCAAATTTCTATTTAACCACCTGCTATCATGAGAGACCTCAGGGCTGCATGTTTTGAGCCCAGTACTGATCCTGAAAAGCGTTTCCAACCCCACTTACAAGTAAAACTAGCTAAAATGTGCCTGGCTGCTATTCACTGAAAAGCTCATTCTGTGTACATTTTAGGCATACGTTTGCTCCTGCTGGGTCAGCCAAGTGGCAAATTTCGACTTAACCACCTGCTATCATGAGAGACCTCAGGGCTGCATTTTTTGAGCCCAGTACTGAGCCTGAAAAGCGTTTCCAACCCCACTTACAAGTAAAACTAGCTAAAATGTGCCTGGCTGCTATTCACTGAAAAGCTCATTCTGCATACATTTTTGGCATACATTTGCTCCTGCCGGGTCAGCTGAGCAGCGAAGTTCTACTTAACTACCTCCTATCAGGAGAGACCTCAGAGCTGCATCTTTTGAACCCAGTACTGAGCCTGAAAAGCATTTCCAACCCCACTTACAAGTAAAACTAGCTAGAATGTGCCTGACTGCTCTTAACTGAAAAGCTCATTCTGCGTACATTTTAGGCATACGTTTGCTCATACCGGGTCAGCTGAGCAGCGAATTTCTATTAACCACCTGCTATCATGAGAGACCTCAGGGCTGCATGTTTTGAGCCCAGTACTGATCCTGAAAAGCGTTTCCAACCCCACTTACAAGTAAAACTAGCTAAAATGTGCCTGGCTGCTATATTCACTGAAAAGCTCATTCTGCGTACATTTTTGGCATACATTTGCTCCTGCTGGGTCAGCTGAGCAGCGAAGTTCTACTTAACTACCTCCTATCAGGAGAGACCTCAGAGCTGCCTCTTTTGACCCCAGTACTGAGCCTGAAAAGCATTTCCAACCCCACTTACAAGTGAAACTAGCTAAAATGTGCCTGGCTGCTATATTCACTGAAAAGCTCATTCTGCGTACATTTCTGGCATACGTTTGCTCCTGCCGGGTCAGCTGAGCAGCGAAGTTCTACTTAACTACCTCCTATCAGGAGAGACTTCAGAGCTGCATCTTTTGAGCCCAGTACTGAGCCTGAAAAGCATTTCCAAACCCACTTACAAGTAAAACTAGCTAAAATGTGCCTGGCTGCTATTCACTGAAAAGCACATTCTGCTTACATTTTTGGCATATGTTTGCCCCTACCTGGTCAGCTGAGCAGCGAATTTCTATTTAACCACCTGCTAACATGAGAGACCTCCGGGCTGCATGTTTTGAGCCCAGTACTGAGCCTGAAAAGCGTTTCCAACCCCACTTACGAGTAAAACTAGCTAAAATGTGCCTGGCTGCTCTTCACTGAAAAGCTCATTCTGCGTACATTTTTGGCATACGTTTGCTCCTGCCGGATCAGCTGAGCAGCGTATTTCTATTTAACCACCTGCTATCATGAGAGACCTCAGGGCTGCATGTTTTGAGCCCAGTACTGATCCTGAAAAGCGTTTCCAACCCCACTTACAAGTAAAACTAGCTAAAATGTGCCTGGCTGCTATTCACTGAAAAGCTCATTCTGTGTACATTTTTGGCATACGTTTACTCCTGCTGGGTCAGCCAAGTTTCAAATTTCTACTTAACCACCTGCTATCATGAAAGACCTCAGGGCTGCATTTTTTGAGCGCAATACTGAGCCTGAAAAGCGTTTCCAACCCCACTTACAAGTAAAACTAGCTAAAATGTGCCTGGCTGCTATTCACTGAAAAGCTCATTCTGCTTACATTTTTTGCATACGTTTGCTCCTGCTGGGTCAGCCAAGTGGCAAATTTCTATTTAACCACCTGCTATCATGAGAGACCTCAGGGCTGCATGTTTTGAGCCCAGTACTGATCCTGAAAAGCGTTTCCAACCCCACTACAAGTAAAACTAGCTAAAATGTGCCTGGCTGCTATTCACTGAAAAGCTCATTCTGCATACATTTTTGGCATACATTTGCTCCTGCCGGGTCAGCTGAGCAGCGAAGTTCTACTTAACTACCTCCTATCAGGAGAGACCTCAGAGCTGCATCTTTTGAACCCAGTACTGAGCCTGAAAAGCATTTCCAACCCCACTTACAAGTAAAACTAGCTAAAATGTGCCTGGCTGCTATTCACTGAAAAGCTCATTCTGCTTACATTTTTGGCATACGTTTGCTCCTACCGGGTCAGCTGAGCAGCAAATTTCTATTTAACCACCTGCTATCATGAGAGACCTCAGGGCTGCATGTTTTGAGCCCAGTACTGAGTCTGAAAAGCGTTTCCAACCCCACTTACAAGTAAAACTAGCTAAAATGTGCCTGGTTGCTATTCACTGAAAAGCTCATTCTGCGTACATTTTCGGCATACGTTTGCTTCTGCCGGGTCAGCTGAGCAGCGAAGTTCTACTCAACTACCTCCTATCAGGAGAGACCTCAGAGCTGCATCTTTTGAGCCCAGTACTGAGCCTGAAAAGCATTTCCAACCCCACTTACAAGTAAAACTAGCTAAAATGTGCCTGGCTGCTATTCACTGAAAAGCTCATTCTGCTTACATTTTTGGCATACGTTTGCTCCAACCGGGTCAGCTGAGCAGCGAATTTCTATTTAACCACCTGCTATCATGAGAGACCTCAGGGCTGCATCTTTTGAGCGCAGTACTGATCCTGAAAAGCGTTTCCAACCCCACTTACAAGTAAAACTAGCTAAAATGTGCCTGGCTGCTCTTCACTGAAAAGCCTATTCTGCGTACATTTTTGGCATACATTTGCTCCTGCCGGGTCAGCTGAGCAGCGAAGTTCTACTTAACCACCTGCTATCAGGAGAGACCTCAGGGCTGCATGTTTTGAGCGCAGTACTGAGCCTGAAAAGCATTTCCAACCTCACTTACAAGTAAAACTAGCTAAAATGTGCCTGGCTGCTATTCACTGAAAAGCTCATTCTGCGTACATTTTTGGCACAAATTTGCTCCTGCCGGGTCAGCTGAGCAGCGAAGTTCTATTTAACCACCAGATATCATGAGAGATCTCAGGGCTGCATCTTTTGAGCCCAGTACTGAGCCTGAAAAGCATTTCCAACCTCACTTACAAGTAAAACTAGCTAAAATGTGCCTGGCTGCTATTCACTGAAAAGCTCATTCTGCGTACATTTTTGGCATACGTTTGCTCCTGCTAGGTCAGCCAAGTGGCAAATTTCTACTTAACCACCTGCTATCAGGAGAGACCTCAGGGCTGCATGTTTTGAGCGCAGTACTGAGCCTGAAAAGCGTTTCCAACCCCACTTACAAGTAAAACTTGCTAGAATGTGCCTTGCTGCTCTTTACTGAAAAGCTCATTCTGCGTACATTTTTGGCATACATTTGCTCCTGCCGGGTCAGCTGAGCAGCAAAGTTCTATTTAACCACCTGCTATCATGAGAGACCTCAGGGCTGCATCTTTTGAGCCCAGTACTGAGCCTGAAAAGCATTTCCAACCTCACTTACAAGTAAAACTAGCTAAAATGTGCCTGGCTGCTATTCACTGAAAAGCTCATTCTGCGTACATTTTTGGCATATGTTTGCTCCTGCCGGGTCAGCTGAGCAGCGAATTTCTACTTATCCACCGGCTATCATGAGAGCCCCCAGGGCTGCATGTTTTGAGCCCAGTACTGAGCCTGAAAAGCGTTTCCAACCCCACTTGCAAGTAAAACTTGCTAGAATGTGCCTGGCTGCTCTTCACTGAAAAGCTCATTCTGCGTACATTTTTGGCATACGTTTGCTCCTGCTAGGTCAGCCAAGTGGCAAATTTCTACTTAACCACCTGCTATCAGGAGAGACCTCAGGGCTGCATGTTTTGAGCGCAGTACTGAGTACCTGAAAAGCGTTTCCAACCCCACTTACAAGTAAAACTTGCTAGAATGTGCCTGGCTGCTCTTTACTGAAAAGCTCATTGTGCGTACATTTTTGGCATATGTTTGCTCCTGCTAGGTCAGCCAAGTGGCAAATTTCTACTTAACCACCTGCTATCAGGAGAGACCTCATGGCTGCATCTTTTGAGCCCAGTACTGAGCTTGAAAAGCATTTCCAACCTCACTTACAAGTATAGCTAAAATGTGTCTGTGCTATTCACTGAAAAGCTCATTCTGCGTACATTTTTGGCATACGTTTGCTCCTGCTGGGTCAAGCTGAGCAGCGAATTTCTATTTATCCACCTGCTATCATGAGAGACCTCAGGGCTGCATGTTTTGAGCCCAGTACTGAGCCTGAAAAGCGTTTCCAACCCCACTTACAAGTAAAACTAGCTAAAATGTGCCTGGCTGCTATTCACTGAAAAGCTCATTCTGTGTACATTTTTGGCATACGTTGGCTCCTGCCGGGTCAGCCAAGTGGCAAATTTCTACTTAACCACCTGCTATCATGAGAGACCTCAGGGCTGCATGTTTTGAGCCCAGTACTGAGCCTGAAAAGCGTTTCCAACCCCAATTGCAAGTAAAACTTGCTAGAATGTGCCTGGCTGCTCTTCACTGCTTACATTTTTGGCATACGTTTGCTCCTACCGGGTCAGCTGAGCAGCGAATTTCTATTTAACCACCTGCTCCTGCCGGGTCAGCCAAGTGGCAAATTTCTACTTAACCACCTGCTATCATGAGAGACCTCAGGGCTGCATGTTTTGAGCCCAGGACTGATCCTGAAAAGCGTTTCCAACCCCACTTACAAGTAAAACTAGCTAAAATGTGCCTGGCTGCTATATTCACTGAAAAGCTCATTCTGCGTACATTTTTGGCATACATTTGCTCCTGCTGGGTCAGCTGAGCAGCGAAATTCTACTTAACTACTCCTATCAGTAGAGACCTCAGGGCTGCATGTTTTGAGCCTAGTACTGATGCTGAAAAGCGTTTCCAACCCCACTTACAAGTAAAACTAGCTAAAATGTGCCTGGCTGCCATTCACTCAAAAGCTCATTCTGCGTACATTTTTGGCATACGTTTGCTCCTGCCGGGTCAGCTGAGCAGCGAATTTCTATTTAACCACCTGCTATCATGAGAGACCTAACGGTTGCATGTTTGAGCCCAGTATGAGCCTGAAAAGCGTTTCCAACCCCACTTACAAATAAAACTAGCTAAAATGTGCCTGGCTGCTCTTCACTGAAAAGCTCATTCTACGTACAATTTTGGCATACGTTTGCTCCTGCCGGGTCAGCTGAGCAGCGAATTTCTATTTAACCACCTGCTATCATGAGAGACCTCAGGGCTGCATGTTTTGAGCCAAGTACTGATCCTGAAAAGTGTTTCCAACCCCACTTACAAGTAAAACTACCTAAAATGTGCCTGGCTGCTATTCACTGAAAAGCTCATTCTGTGTACATTTTTGGCATACGTTTGCTCCTGCCGGGTCAGCTGAGCAGCGAATTTCTATTTAACCACCTGCTATCATGAGAGACCTCAGGGCTGCATGTTTTGAGCGCAGTACTGAGCCTGAAAAGCGTTTCCAACCCCACTTACAAGTAAAACTAGCTAAAATATGCCTGGCTGCTATTCACTGAAAAGCTCATTCTGTGTACATTTTAGGCATACGTTTGCTCCTGCTGGGTCAGCCAAGTGGCAAATTTCTACTTAACCACCTGCTATCATGAGAGACCTCAGGGCTGCATGTTTTGAGCCCAGTACTGAGCCTGAAAAGCATTTCCAACCCCACTTGCAAGTAAAACTTGCTAGAATGTGCCTGGCTGCTCTTCACTGCTTACATTTTTGGCATACGTTTGCTCCTATCGGGTAAGCTGAGCAGCGAATTTCTATTTAACCACCTGCTATCATGAGAGACCTCAGGGCTGCATCTTTTGAGCCCAGTACTGAGCCTGAAACGCGTTTCAAACCCCACTTACAAGTAAAACTAGCTAAAATGTGCCTGGCTGCTATTCACTGAAAAGCTCATTCTGCTTACATTTTTGGCATACGTTTGCTCCTACCGGGTCAGCTGAGCAGCAAATTTCTACTTAACCACCTGCTATCATGAGAGACCTCAGGGCTGCATGTTTTGAGCCCAGTACTGAGCCTGAAAAGCGTTCCCAACCCCACTTACAAGTAAAACTAGCTAAAATGTGCCTGGCTGCTCTTCATTGAAAAGCTCATTCTGTGCACATTTTTGGCATACGTTTGCTCCTGCCGGGTCAGCTGAGCAACGAATTTTTATTTAACCACCTGCTATCATGAGAAACCTCAGGGCTGCATGTTTTGAGCCCAGTACTGATCCTGAAAAGCGTTTCCAACCCCACTTACAAGTAAAACTAGCTAAAATGTGCCTGGCCGCTATTTACTGAAAAGCTCATTCTGTGTACATTTTTGGCATACGTTTGCTCCTGCTGGGTCAGCTGAGCAGCGAATTTCTATTTAACCACCTGCTATCATGAGAGACCTCAGGGCTGCATCTTTTGAGTGCAGTACGTATCCTGAAAAGCGTTTCCAACCCCACTTACAAGTAAAACTAGCTAAAATGTGCCTGGCTGCTCTTCACTGAAAAGCTCATTCTGCGTACATTTTTTGCATACGTTTGCTCCTGCTAGGTCAGCCAAGTGGCAAATTTCTACTTAACCACCTGCTATCAGGAGAGACCTCAGGGCTGCATGTTTTGAGCGCAGTACTGAGCCTGAAAAGCGTTTCCAACCCCACTTACAAGTAAAACTTGCTAGAATGTGCCTGGCTGCTCTTTACTGAAAAGCTCATTGTGCGTACATTTTTGGCATACATTTGCTCCTGCCGGGTCAGCTGAGCAGCGAAGTTCTATTTAACCACCTGCTATCATGAGAGACCTCAGGGCTGCATGTTTTGAGCCCAGTACTGAGCCTGAAAAGCGTTTCCAACCCCACTTACAAGTAAAACTAGCTAAAATGTGCCTGGCTGCTATTCACTGAAAAGCTCATTCTGTGTACATTTTTGGCATATGTTTGCTCCTGCCGGGTCAGCCAAGTGGCAAATTTCTACTTAACCACCTGCTATCATGAGAGACCTCAGGGCTGCATGTTTTGAGCCCAGTACTGAGCCTGAAAAGCGTTTCCAACCCCACTTGCAAGTAAAACTTGCTAGAATGTGCCTGGCTGCTCTTCACTGCTTACATTTTTGGCATACGTTTGCTCCTACCGGGTCAGCTGAGCAGCAAATTTCTATTTAACCACCTGCTCCTGCCGGGTCAGCCAAGTGGCAAATTTCTACTTAACCACCTGCTATCATGAGAGACCTCAGGGCTGCATGTTTTGAGCCCCGTACTGATCCTGAAAAGCGTTTCCAACCCCACTTACAAGTAAAACTAGCTAAAATGTGCCTGGCTGCTATATTCACTGAAAAGCTCATTCTGCGTACATTTTTGGCATACATTTGCTCCTGCTGGATCAGCTGAGCAGCGAAATTCTACTTAACTACTCCTATCAGGAGAGACCTCAGGGCTGCATGTTTTGAGCCTAGTACTGATCCTGAAAAGCGTTTCCAACCCCACTTACAAGTAAAATTAGCTAAAATGTGCCTGGCTGCGATTCACTCAAAAGCTCATTCTGCGTACATTTTTGGCATACGTTTGCTCCTACCGGGTCTGCTGAGCAGCAAATTTCTATTTAACCACCTGCTATCACGAGAGACCTCACGGCTGCATGTTTGAGCCCAGTATGAGCCTGAAAAGCGTTTCCAACCCCATTTACAAGTAAAACTAGCTAAAATGTGCCTGGCTGCTCTTCACTGAAAAGCTCATTCTGCGTACATTTTTGGCATACGTTTGCTCCTGCCGGGTCAGCTGAGCAGCGAATTTCTATTTATCCACCTGCTATCATGAGAGACCTCAGGGCTGCATGTTTTGAGCCCAGTACTGAGCCTGAAAAGCGTTTCCAACCCCACTTACAAGTAAAACTAGCTAAAATGTGCCTGGCTGCTATTCACTGAAAAGCTCATTCTGTGTACATTTTTGGCATATGTTTGCTCCTGCCGGGTCAGCCAAGTGGCAAATTTCTACTTAACCACCTGCTATCATGAGAGACCTCAGGGCTGCATGTTTTGAGCCCAGTACTGAGCCTGAAAAGCGTTTCCAACCCCACTTGCAAGTAAAACTTGCTAGAATGTCCCTGGCTGCTCTTCACTGCTTACATTTTTGGCATACATTTGCTCCTACCGGGTCAGCTGAGCAGCGAATTTCTATTTAACCACCTGCTCCTGCCGGGTCAGCCAAGTGGCAAATTTCTACTTAACCACCTGCTATCATGAGAGACCTCAGGGCTGCATGTTTTGAGCCCAGTACTGATCCTGAAAAGCGTTTCCAACCCCACTTACAAGTAAAACTAGCTAAAATGTGCCTGGCTGCTATATTCACTGAAAAGCTCATTCTGCGTACATTTTTGGCATACATTTGCTCCTGCTGGATCAGCTGAGCAGCGAAATTCTACTTAACTACTCCTATCAGGAGAGACCTCAGGGCTGCATGTTTTGAGCCTAGTACTGATCCTGAAAAGCGTTTCCAACCCCACTTACAAGTAAAATTAGCTAAAATGTGCCTGGCTGCGATTCACTCAAAAGCTCATTCTGCGTACATTTTTGGCATACGTTTGCTCCTACCGGGTCTGCTGAGCAGCAAATTTCTATTTAACCACCTGCTATCACGAGAGACCTCACGGCTGCATGTTGGAGCCCAGTATGAGCCTGAAAAGCGTTTCCAACCCCATTTACAAGTAAAACTAGCTAAAATGTGCCTGGCTGCTCTTCACTGAAAAGCTCATTCTACGTACAATTTTGGCATACGTTTGCTCCTGCCGGGTCAGCTGAGCAGCGAATTTCTATTTAACCACCTGCTATCATGAGAGACCTCAGGGCTGCATGTTTTGAGCCCAGTACTGATCCTGAAAAGCGTTTCCAACCCCACTTACAAGTAAAACTAGCTAAAATGTGCCTGGCTGCTATTCACTGAAAAGCTCATTCTGTGTACATTTTTGGCATACGTTTGCTCCTGCCGGGTCAGCTGAGCAGCGAATTTCTATTTAACATCTGCTCCTGCCGGGTCAGCCAAGTGGCAAATTTCTACTTAACCACCTGCTATCATGAGAGACCTCAGGGCTGCATGTTTTGAGCCCAGTACTGATCCTGAAAAGCGTTTCCAACCCCACTTACAAGTAAAACTAGCTAAAATGTGCCTGGCTGCTCTTCACTGAAAAGCTCATTCTGCTTACATTTTTTGCATACGTTTGCTCCTGCCGGGTCAGCTGAGCAGCAAATTTCTATTTAACCACCTGCTATCATGAGAGACCTCAGGGCTGCATGTTTTGAGCCCAGTACTGATCCTGAAAAGAGTTTCCAACCCCACTTACAAGTAAAACTAGCTAAAATGTGCCTGGCTGCTATTCACTGAAAAGCTCATTCTGTGTACATTTTTGGCATACGTTTGCTCCTGCTGGGTCAGCCAAGTGGCACATTTCTACTTAACCACCTGCTATCATGAGAGACCTCAGGGCTGCATTTTTTGAGCCCAGTACTGAGCCTGAAAAGCGTTTCTAACCCCACTTACAAGTAAAACTAGCTAAAATGTGCCTGGCTGCTCTTCACTGAAAAGCTCATTCTGCGTACATTTTTGGCACAAATTTGCTCCTGCCGGGTCAGCTGAGCAGCGAAGTTCTACTTAACTACCTCCTATCATGAGAGACCTCAGAGCTGCATCTTTTGAACCCAGTACTGAGCCTGAAAAGCATTTCCAACCCCACTTACAAGTAAAACTAGCTAAAATGTGCCTGGCTGCTCTACACTGAAAAGCTCATTCTGCTTACATTTTTTGCATACGTTTGCTCCTGCCGGGTCAGCTGAGCAGCAAATTTCTATTTAACCATCTGCTATCATGAGAGACCTCAGGGCTGCATGTTTTGAGCCCAGTACTGATCCTGAAAAGAGTTTCCAACCCCACTTACAAGTAAAACTAGCTAAAATGTGCCTGGCTGCTATTCACTGAAAAGCTCATTCTGTGTACATTTTTGGCATACGTTTGCTCCTGCTGGGTCAGCCAAGTGGCAAATTTCTACTTAACCACCTGCTATCATGAGAGACCTCAGGGCTGCATTTTTTGAGCCCAGTACTGAGCCTGAAAAGCGTTTCTAACCCCACTTACAAGTAAAACTAGCTAAAATGTGCCTGGCTGCTATTCACTGAAAAGCTCATTCTGCGTATATTTTTGGCATACATTTGCTCCTGCCGGGTCAGCTGAGCAGGGAAGTTCTACTTAACTACCTCCTATCAGGAGAGACCTTAGAGCTGCATCTTTTGAACCCAGTACTGAGCCTGAAAAGCGTTTCCAACCCCACCTACAAGTAAAACTAGCTAAAATGTGCCTGGCTGCTATTCACTGAAAAGCTCATTCTATGTACATTTTTGGCATACCTTTGCTCCTGCCGGGTTAGCTGAGCAGCGAATTTCTAGTTAACCACCTGCTATCATGAGAAACCTCAGGGCTGCATCTTTTGAGCACAGTACTGAGCCTGAAAAGCGTTTCCAACCCCACTTACAAGTAAAACTAGCTAAAATATGCCTGGCTGCTCTTCACTGAAAAGCTCATTCTGCGTACATTTTTGGCACAAATTTGCTCCTGCCGGGTCAGCTGAGCAGCGAAAATCTACTTAACTACCTCCTATCAGGAGAGACTTCAGAGCTGCATCTTTTGAGCCCAGTACTGAGCCTGAAAAGCGTTTCCAACCCCACTTACAAGTAAAACTTGCTAGAATGTGCCTGGCTGCTATTCACTGAAAAGCTCATTCTGCTTACATTTTTGGCATACGTTTACTCCTGCTGGGTCAGCCAAGTGGCAAATTTCTATTTAACCACCTGCTATCATGAGAGACCTCAGGGCTGCATGTTTTGAGCCCAGTACTGATCCTGAAAAGAGTTTCCAACCCCACTTACAAGTAAAACTAGCTAAAATGTGCCTGGCTGCTATTCACTGAAAAGCTCATTCTGTGTACATTTTTGGCATACGTTTGCTCCTGCTGGGTCAGCCAAGTGGCAAATTTCTACTTAACCACCTGCTATCATGAGAGACCTCAGGGCTGCATTTTTTGAGCCCAGTACTGAGCCTGAAAAGCGTTTCTAACCCCACTTACAAGTAAAACTAGCTAAAATGTGCCTGACTGCTCTTCACTGAAAAGCTCATTCTGCGTACATTTTTGGCACAAATTTGCTCCTGCCGGGTCAGCTGAGCAGCGAAGTTCTACTTAACTACCTCCTATCATGAGAGACCTCAGAGCTGCATCTTTTGAACCCAGTACTGAGCCTGAAAAGCATTTCCAACCCCACTTACAAGTAAAACTAGCTAAAATGTGCCTGGCTGCTATTCACTGAAAAGCTCATTCTGCTTACATTTTTGGCATACGTTTGCTCCAACCGAGTCAGCTGAGCAGCGAATTTCTATTTAACCACCTGCTATCATGAGAGACCTCAGGGCTGCATCTTTTGAGCGCAGTACTGATCCTGAAAAGCGTTTCCAACCCCACTTACAAGTAAAACTAGCTAAAATGTGCCTGGCTGCTCTTCACTGAAAAGCTCATTCTGCTTACATTTTTGGCATACATTTGCTCCTGCCGTGTCAGCTGAGCAGCGAAGTTCTACTTAACCACCTGCTATCAGGAGAGACCTCAGGGCTGCATCTTTTGAGCCCAGTACTGAGCCTGAAAAGCATTTCCAACCCCACTTACAAGTAAAATTAGCTAAAATGTGCCTGGCTGCTCTTCACTGCTTACATTTTTGGCATACGTTTGCTCCTACCGGGTCAGCTGAGCAGCGAATTTCTATTTAACCACCTGCTATCATGATGCAGCCTCAGGGCTGCATCTTTTGAGCCCAGTACTGAGCCTGAAAAGCGTTTCAAACCCCACTTACAAGTAAAACTTGCTAGAATGTGCCTGGCTGCTCTTTACTGAAAAGCTCATTCTGCGTACATTTTTGGCATACGTTTGCTCCTACCGGGTCAGCTGAGCAGCAAATTTCTATTTAACCACCTGCTATCATGAGAGCCTTCAGAGCTGCATCTTTTGAGCCCAGTACTGAGCCTGAAAAGCGTTTCCAACCCCACTTACAAGTAAAACTTGCTAGAATGTGCCTGGCTGCTATTCACTGAAAAGCTCATTCTGCTTACATTTTTGGCATACGTTTACTCCTGCTGGGTCAGCCAAGTAGCAAATTTCTACTTAACCACCTGCTATCATGAAAGACCTCAGGGCTGCATTTTTTGAGCGCAGTACTGAGCCTGAAAAGCGTTTCCAACCCCACTTACAAGTAAAACTAGCTAAAATGTGCCTGGCTGCTATTCACTGAAAAGCTCATTCTGCGTACATTTTTGGCATACGTTTGCTCCTGCCGGGTCAGCTGAGCAGCGAAGTTCTACTTAACTACCTCCTATCATGAGAGACCTCAGAGCTGCATCTTTTGAACCCAGTACTGAGCCTGAAAAGCATTTCCAACCCCACTTACAAGTAAAACTAGCTAAAATGTGCCTAGCTGCTCTTCACTGAAAAGCTCATTCTGCTTACATTTTTTGCATACGTTTGCTCCTGCCGGGTCAGCTGAGCAGCAAATTTCTATTTAACCATCTGCTATCATGAGAGACCTCAGGGCTGCATGTTTTGAGCCCAGTACTGATCCTGAAAAGAGTTTCCAACCCCACTTACAAGTAAAACTAGCTAAAATGTGCCTGGCTGCTATTCACTGAAAAGCTCATTCTGTGTACATTTTTGGCATACGTTTGCTCCTGCTGGGTCAGCCAAGTGGCAAATTTCTACTTAACCACCTGCTATCATGAGAGACCTCAGGGCTGCATTTTTTGAGCCCAGTACTGAGCCTGAAAAGCGTTTCTAACCCCACTTACAAGTAAAACTAGCTAAAATGTGCCTGGCTGCTATTCACTGAAAAGCTCATTCTGCGTATATTTTTGGCATACATTTGCTCCTGCCGGGTCAGCTGAGCAGCGAAGTTCTACTTAACTACCTCCTATCAGGAGAGACCTCAGAGCTGCATCTTTTGAACCCAGTACTGAGCCTGAAAAGCATTTCCAACCCCACTTACAAGTAAAACTAGCTAAAATGTGCCTGGCTGCTGTTCACTGAAAAGCTCATTCTGCTTACATTTTTGGCATACGTTTGCTCCAACCGAGTCAGCTGAGCAGCGAATTTCTATTTAACCACCTGCTATCATGAGAGACCTCAGGGCTGCATCTTTTGAGCGCAGTACTGATCCTGAAAAGCGTTTCCAACCCCACTTACAAGTAAAACTAGCTAAAATGTGCCTGGCTGCTCTTCACTGAAAAGCTCATTCTGCTTACATTTTTGGCATACATTTGCTCCTGCCGGGTCAGCTGAGCAGCGAAGTTCTACTTAACCACCTGCTATCAGGAGAGACCTCAGGGCTGCATCTTTTGAGCCCAGTACTGAGCCTGAAAAGCATTTCCAACCCCACTTACAAGTAAAATTAGCTAAAATGTGCCTGGCTGCTCTTCACTGCTTACATTTTTGGCATACGTTTGCTCCTACCGGGTCAGCTGAGCAGCGAATTTCTATTTAACCACCTGCTATCATGAAGCAGCCTCAGGGCTGCATCTTTTGAGCCCAGTACTGAGCCTGAAAAGCGTTTCAAACCCCACTTACAAGTAAAACTTGCTAGAATGTTCCTGGCTGCTCTTCACTGAAAAGCTCATTCTGCGTACATTTTTGGCATACATTTGCTCCTGCCGGGTCAGCTGAGCAGCGAAGTTCTATTTAACCACCTGCTACCATGAGAGATCTCAGGGCTGCATCTTTTGAGCCCAGTACTGAGCCTAAAAAGCATTTCCAACCCCACTTACAAGTGAAACTAGCTAAAATGTGCCTGGCTGCTATATTCACTGAAAAGCTCATTCTGCGTACATTTCTGGCATACGTTTGCTCCTGCCGGGTCAGCTGAGCAGCGAAATTCTATTTAACCACCTGCTATCATGAGAGATCTCAGGGCTGCATCTTTTGAGCCCAGTACTGAGCCTGAAAAGCATTTCCAACCTCACTTACAAGTAAAACTAGCTAAAATGTGCCTGGCTGCTATATTCACTGAAAAGCTCATTCTGCGTACATTTCTGGCATACGTTTGCTCCTGCCGGGTCAGCTGAGCAGCGAAGTTCTATTTAACCACCTGCTATCATGAGAGATCTCAGGGCTGCATCTTTTGAGCCCAGTACTGAGCCTGAAAAGCATTTCCAACCTCACTTACAAGTAAAACTAGCTAAAATGTGCCTGGCTGCTATTCACTGAAAAGCTCATTCTGCGTACATTTTTGGCACAAATTTGCTCCTGCCGGGTCAGCTGAGCAGCGAAGTTCTACTTAACTACCTCCTATCAGGAGAGACTTCAGAGCTGCATCTTTTGAGCCCAGTACTGAGCCTGAAAAGCGTTTCCAACCCCACTTACAAGTAAAACTTGCTAGAATGTGCCTGGCTGCTATTCACTGAAAAGCTCATTCTGCTTACATTTTTGGCATACGTTTGCTCCTGCTGGGTTAGCTGAGCAGCGAATTTCTATTTAACCACCTGCTATCATGAGAGACCTCAGGGCTGCATGTTTTGAGCCCAGTAATGATCCTGAAAAGCGTTTCCAAACCCACTTACAAGTAAAACTAGCTAAAATGTGCCTGGCTACTATTCACTGAAAAGCTCATTCTGTGTACATTTTTGGCATACGTTTACTCCTGCTGGGTCAGCCAAGTGGCAAATTTCTACTTAACCACCTGCTATCATGAAAGACCTCAGGGCTGCATTTTTTGAGCACAGTACTGAGCCTGAAAAGCGTTTCCAACCCCACTTACAAGTAAAACTGGCTAAAATGTGCCTGGCTGCTATTCACTGAAAAGCTCATTCTGCGTACATTTTTGGCATACGTTTGCTCCTGCCGGGTCAGCTGAGCAGCGAAGTTCTACTTAACTACCTCCTATCATGAGAGACCTCAGAGCTGCATCTTCTGAACCCAGTACAGAGCCTGAAAAGCATTTCCAACCCCACTTACAAGTAAAACTAGCTAAAATGTGCCTGGCTGCTCTTCACTGAAAAGCTCATTCTGCTTACATTTTTTGCATACGTTTGCTCCTGCCGGGTCAGCTGAGCAGCAAATTTCTATTTAACCACCTGCTATCATGAGAGACCTCAGGGCTGCATGTTTTGAGCCCAGTACTGATCCTGAAAAGCGTTTCCAACCACACTTACAAGTAAAACTAGCTAAAATGTGCCTGGCTGCTATATTCACTGAAAAGCTCATTCTGCGTACATTTCTGGCATACGTTTGCTCCTGCCGGGTCAGCTGAGCAGCGAAGTTCTATTTAACCACCTGCTATCATGAGAGACCTCAGGGCTGCATGTTTTGAGCCCAGTACTGATCCTGAAAAGCGTTTCCAACCCCACTTACAAGTAAAACTTGCTAGAATGTGCCTGGCTGCTCTTTACTGAAAAGCTCATTACATTTTTGGCATACGTTTGCTCCTACCGGGTCGGCTGAGCAGCAAATTTCTATTTAACCACCTGCTATCATGAGAGACCTCAGGGCTGCATGTTTTGAGCCCAGTACTGATCCTGAAAAGCGTTTCCAACCCCACTTACAAGTAAAACTAGCTAAAATGTGCCTGGCTGCTATATTCACTGAAAAGCTCATTCTGCGTACATTTTTGGCATACATTTGCTCCTGCCGGGTCAGCTGAGCAGCGAAGTTCTACTTAACTACCTCCTATCAGGAGAGACCTCAGAGCTGCATCTTTTGAGCCCAGTACTGAGCCTGAAAAGCATTTCCAACCCCACTTACAAGTGAAACTAGCTAAAATGTGCCTGGCTGCTATATTCACTGAAAAGCTCATTCTGCGTACCTTTCTGGCATACGTTTGCTCCTGCCGGGTCAGCTGAGCAGCGAAGTTCTACTTAACTACCTCCTATCAGGAGAGACCTCAGAGCTGCATCTTTTGAGCCCAGTACTGAGCCTGAAAAGCATTTCCAACCTCACTTACAAGTAAAACTAGCTAAAATGTGCCTGGCTGCTATTCACTGAAAACTCATTCTGCGTACATTTTTGGCACAAATTTGCTCCTGCCGGGTCAGCTGAGCAGCGAAGTTCTACTTAACTACCTCCTATCAGGAGAGACTTCAGAGCTGCATCTTTTGAGCCCAGTACTGAGCCTGAAAAGCATTTCCAACCCCACTTACAGGTAAAACTAGCTAAAATGTGCCTGGCTGCTATTCACTGAAAAGCTCATTCTGCTTACATTTTTGACATATGTTTGCCCCTACCGGGTCAGCTGAGCAGCGAATTTCTATTTCACCACCTGCTATAATGAGAGACCTCCGGGCTGCATGTTTTTAGCCCAGTACTGAGCCTGAAAAGCATTTCCAACCCCACTTACAGGTAAAACTAGCTAAAATGTGCCTGGCTGCTATTCACTGAAAAGCTCATTCTGCTTACATTTTTGACATATGTTTGCCCCTACCGGGTCAGCTGAGCAGCGAATTTCTATTTAACCACCTGCTATCATGAGAGACCTCCGGGCTGCATGTTTTGAGCCCAGTACTGAGCCTGAAAAGCGTTTCCAACCCCACTTACAAGTAAAACTAGCTAAAATGTGCCTGGCTGCTCTTCACTGAAAAGCTCATTCTGCGTACATTTTTGACATACGTTTGCTCCTGCCGGGTCAGCTGAGCAGCGAATTTCTATTTAACCACCTGCTATCACGAGAGACCTCAGGGCTACATGTTTTGAGCCCAGTACTGATCCTGAAAAGCGTTTCCAACCCCACTTACAAGTAAAACTAGCTAAAATGTGCCTGGCTGCTATTCACTGAAAAGCTCATTCTGTGTACATTTTTTGCATACGTTTGCTCCTGCCGGGTCAGCTGAGCAGCAAATTTCTATTTAACCATCTGCTATCATGAGAGACCTCAGGGCTGCATGTTTTGAGCCCAGTACTGATCCTGAAAAGAGTTTCCAACCCCACTTACAAGTAAAACTTGCTAGAATGTGCCTGGCTGCTCTTTACTGAAAAGCTCATTACATTTTTGGCATACGTTTGCTCCTACCGGGTCGGCTGAGCAGCAAATTTCTATTTAACCACCTGCTATCATGAGAGACCTCAGGGCTGCATGTTTTGAGCCCAGTACTGATCCTGAAAAGCGTTTCCAACCCCACTTACAAGTAAAACTAGCTAAAATGTGCCTGGCTGCTATATTCACTGAAAAGCTCATTCTGCGTACCTTTCTGGCATACGTTTGCTCCTGCCGGGTCAGCTGAGCAGCGAAGTTCTACTTAACTACCTCCTATCAGGAGAGACCTCAGAGCTGCATCTTTTGAGCCCAGTACTGAGCCTGAAAAGCATTTCCAACCTCACTTACAAGTAAAACTAGCTAAAATGTGCCTGGCTGCTATTCACTGAAAACTCATTCTGCGTACATTTTTGGCACAAATTTGCTCCTGCCGGGTCAGCTGAGCAGCGAAGTTCTACTTAACTACCTCCTATCAGGAGAGACTTCAGAGCTGCATCTTTTGAGCCCAGTACTGAGCCTGAAAAGCATTTCCAACCCCACTTACAGGTAAAACTAGCTAAAATGTGCCTGGCTGCTATTCACTGAAAAGCTCATTCTGCTTACATTTTTGACATATGTTTGCCCCTACCGGGTCAGCTGAGCAGCGAATTTCTATTTCACCACCTGCTATAATGAGAGACCTCCGGGCTGCATGTTTTGAGCCCAGTACTGAGCCTGAAAAGCATTTCCAACCCCACTTACAGGTAAAACTAGCTAAAATGTGCCTGGCTGCTATTCACTGAAAAGCTCATTCTGCTTACATTTTTGACATATGTTTGCCCCTACCGGGTCAGCTGAGCAGCGAATTTCTATTTAACCACCTGCTATCATGAGAGACCTCCGGGCTGCATGTTTTGAGCCCAGTACTGAGCCTGAAAAGCGTTTCCAACCCCACTTACAAGTAAAACTAGCTAAAATGTGCCTGGCTGCTCTTCACTGAAAAGCTCATTCTGCGTACATTTTTGACATACGTTTGCTCCTGCCGGGTCAGCTGAGCAGCGAATTTCTATTTAACCACCTGCTATCACGAGAGACCTCAGGGCTACATGTTTTGAGCCCAGTACTGATCCTGAAAAGCGTTTCCAACCCCACTTACAAGTAAAACTAGCTAAAATGTGCCTGGCTGCTATTCACTGAAAAGCTCATTCTGTGTACATTTTTTGCATACGTTTGCTCCTGCCGGGTCAGCTGAGCAGCAAATTTCTATTTAACCATCTGCTATCATGAGAGACCTCAGGGCTGCATGTTTTGAGCCCAGTACTGATCCTGAAAAGAGTTTCCAACCCCACTTACAAGTAAAACTAGCTAAAATGTGCCTGGCTGCTATTCACTGAAAAGCTCATTCTGTGTACATTTTTGGCATACATTTGCTCCTGCCGGGTCAGCTGAGCAGCGAAGTTCTACTTAACTACCTCCTATCAGGAGAGACCTCAGAGCTGCATCTTTTGAGCCCAGTACTGAGCCTGAAAAGCATTTCCAACCCCACTTACAAGTAAAATTAGCTAAAATGTGCCTGGCTGCTCTTCACTGCTTACATTTTTGGCATACGTTTGCTCCTACCGGGTCAGCTGAGCAGCGAATTTCTATTTAACCACCTGCTATCATGATGCAGCCTCAGGGCTGCATCTTTTGAGCCCAGTACTGAGCCTGAAAAGCGTTTCAAACCCCACTTACAAGTAAAACTTGCTAGAATGTGCCTGGCTGCTCTTTACTGAAAAGCTCATTCTGCGTACATTTTTGGCATACGTTTGCTCCTACCGGGTCAGCTGAGCAGCAAATTTCTATTTAACCACCTGCTATCATGAGAGCCTTCAGAGCTGCATCTTTTGAGCCCAGTACTGAGCCTGAAAAGCGTTTCCAACCCCACTTACAAGTAAAACTTGCTAGAATGTGCCTGGCTGCTATTCACTGAAAAGCTCATTCTGCTTACATTTTTGGCATACGTTTACTCCTGCTGGGTCAGCCAAGTAGCAAATTTCTACTTAACCACCTGCTATCATGAAAGACCTCAGGGCTGCATTTTTTGAGCGCAGTACTGAGCCTGAAAAGCGTTTCCAACCCCACTTACAAGTAAAACTAGCTAAAATGTGCCTGGCTGCTATTCACTGAAAAGCTCATTCTGCGTACATTTTTGGCATACGTTTGCTCCTGCCGGGTCAGCTGAGCAGCGAAGTTCTACTTAACTACCTCCTATCATGAGAGACCTCAGAGCTGCATCTTTTGAACCCAGTACTGAGCCTGAAAAGCATTTCCAACCCCACTTACAAGTAAAACTAGCTAAAATGTGCCTAGCTGCTCTTCACTGAAAAGCTCATTCTGCTTACATTTTTTGCATACGTTTGCTCCTGCCGGGTCAGCTGAGCAGCAAATTTCTATTTAACCATCTGCTATCATGAGAGACCTCAGGGCTGCATGTTTTGAGCCCAGTACTGATCCTGAAAAGAGTTTCCAACCCCACTTACAAGTAAAACTAGCTAAAATGTGCCTGGCTGCTATTCACTGAAAAGCTCATTCTGTGTACATTTTTGGCATACGTTTGCTCCTGCTGGGTCAGCCAAGTGGCAAATTTCTACTTAACCACCTGCTATCATGAGAGACCTCAGGGCTGCATTTTTTGAGCCCAGTACTGAGCCTGAAAAGCGTTTCTAACCCCACTTACAAGTAAAACTAGCTAAAATGTGCCTGGCTGCTATTCACTGAAAAGCTCATTCTGCGTATATTTTTGGCATACATTTGCTCCTGCCGGGTCAGCTGAGCAGCGAAGTTCTACTTAACTACCTCCTATCAGGAGAGACCTCAGAGCTGCATCTTTTGAACCCAGTACTGAGCCTGAAAAGCATTTCCAACCCCACTTACAAGTAAAACTAGCTAAAATGTGCCTGGCTGCTGTTCACTGAAAAGCTCATTCTGCTTACATTTTTGGCATACGTTTGCTCCAACCGAGTCAGCTGAGCAGCGAATTTCTATTTAACCACCTGCTATCATGAGAGACCTCAGGGCTGCATCTTTTGAGCGCAGTACTGATCCTGAAAAGCGTTTCCAACCCCACTTACAAGTAAAACTAGCTAAAATGTGCCTGGCTGCTCTTCACTGAAAAGCTCATTCTGCTTACATTTTTGGCATAGATTTGCTCCTGTCGGGTCAGCTGAGCAGCGAAGTTCTACTTAACCACCTGCTATCAGGAGAGACCTCAGGGCTGCATCTTTTGAGCCCAGTACTGAGCCTGAAAAGCATTTCCAACCCCACTTACAAGTAAAATTAGCTAAAATGTGCCTGGCTGCTCTTCACTGCTTACATTTTTGGCATACGTTTGCTCCTACCGGGTCAGCTGAGCAGCGAATTTCTATTTAACCACCTGCTATCATGAAGCAGCCTCAGGGCTGCATCTTTTGAGCCCAGTACTGAGCCTGAAAAGCGTTTCAAACCCCACTTACAAGTAAAACTTGCTAGAATGTGCCTGGCTGCTCTTCACTGAAAAGCTCATTCTGCGTACATTTTTGGCATACATTTGCTCCTGCCGGGTCAGCTGAGCAGCGAAGTTCTATTTAACCACCTGCTACCATGAGAGATCTCAGGGCTGCATCTTTTGAGCCCAGTACTGAGCCTAAAAAGCATTTCCAACCCCACTTACAAGTGAAACTAGCTAAAATGTGCCTGGCTGCTATATTCACTGAAAAGCTCATTCTGCGTACATTTCTGGCATACGTTTGCTCCTGCCGGGTCAGCTGAGCAGCGAAATTCTATTTAACCACCTGCTATCATGAGAGATCTCAGGGCTGCATCTTTTGAGCCCAGTACTGAGCCTGAAAAGCATTTCCAACCTCACTTACAAGTAAAACTAGCTAAAATGTGCCTGGCTGCTATATTCACTGAAAAGCTCATTCTGCGTACATTTCTGGCATACGTTTGCTCCTGCCGGGTCAGCTGAGCAGCGAAGTTCTATTTAACCACCTGCTATCATGAGAGATCTCAGGGCTGCATCTTTTGAGCCCAGTACTGAGCCTGAAAAGCATTTCCAACCTCACTTACAAGTAAAACTAGCTAAAATGTGCCTGGCTGCTATTCACTGAAAAGCTCATTCTGCGTACATTTTTGGCACAAATTTGCTCCTGCCGGGTCAGCTGAGCAGCGAAGTTCTACTTAACTACCTCCTATCAGGAGAGACTTCAGAGCTGCATCTTTTGAGCCCAGTACAGAGCCTGAAAAGCGTTTCCAACCCCACTTACAAGTAAAACTTGCTAGAATGTGCCTGGCTGCTATTCACTGAAAAGCTCATTCTGCTTACATTTTTGGCATACGTTTGCTCCTGCCGGGTTAGCTGAGCAGCAAATTTCTATTTAACCACCTGCTATCATGAGAGACCTCAGGGCTGCATGTTTTGAGCCCAGTAATGATCCTGAAAAGCGTTTCCAAACCCACTTACAAGTAAAACTAGCTAAAATGTGCCTGGCTACTATTCACTGAAAAGCTCATTCTGTGTACATTTTTGGCATACGTTTACTCCTGCTGGGTCAGCCAAGTGGCAAATTTCTACTTAACCACCTGCTATCATGAAAGACCTCAGGGCTGCATTTTTTGAGCACAGTACTGAGCCTGAAAAGCGTTTCCAACCCCACTTACAAGTAAAACTGGCTAAAATGTGCCTGGCTGCTATTCACTGAAAAGCTCATTCTGCGTACATTTTTGGCATACGTTTGCTCCTGCCGGGTCAGCTGAGCAGCGAAGTTCTACTTAACTACCTCCTATCATGAGAGACCTCAGAGCTGCATCTTCTGAACCCAGTACAGAGCCTGAAAAGCATTTCCAACCCCACTTACAAGTAAAACTAGCTAAAATGTGCCTGGCTGCTCTTCACTGAAAAGCTCATTCTGCTTACATTTTTTGCATACGTTTGCTCCTGCCGGGTCAGCTGAGCAGCAAATTTCTATTTAACCACCTGCTATCATGAGAGACCTCAGGGCTGCATGTTTTGAGCCCAGTACTGATCCTGAAAAGCGTTTCCAACCACACTTACAAGTAAAACTAGCTAAAATGTGCCTGGCTGCTATATTCACTGAAAAGCTCATTCTGCGTACATTTCTGGCATACGTTTGCTCCTGCCGGGTCAGCTGAGCAGCGAAGTTCTATTTAACCACCTGCTATCATGAGAGACCTCAGGGCTGCATGTTTTGAGCCCAGTACTGATCCTGAAAAGCGTTTCCAACCCCACTTACAAGTAAAACTTGCTAGAATGTGCCTGGCTGCTCTTTACTGAAAAGCTCATTACATTTTTGGCATACGTTTGCTCCTACCGGGTCGGCTGAGCAGCAAATTTCTATTTAACCACCTGCTATCATGAGAGACCTCAGGGCTGCATGTTTTGAGCCCAGTACTGATCCTGAAAAGCGTTTCCAACCCCACTTACAAGTAAAACTAGCTAAAATGTGCCTGGCTGCTATATTCACTGAAAAGCTCATTCTGCGTACATTTTTGGCATACATTTGCTCCTGCCGGGTCAGCTGAGCAGCGAAGTTCTACTTAACTACCTCCTATCAGGAGAGACCTCAGAGCTGCATCTTTTGAGCCCAGTACTGAGCCTGAAAAGCATTTCCAACCCCACTTACAAGTGAAACTAGCTAAAATGTGCCTGGCTGCTATATTCACTGAAAAGCTCATTCTGCGTACCTTTCTGGCATACGTTTGCTCCTGCCGGGTCAGCTGAGCAGCGAAGTTCTACTTAACTACCTCCTATCAGGAGAGACCTCAGAGCTGCATCTTTTGAGCCCAGTACTGAGCCTGAAAAGCATTTCCAACCTCACTTACAAGTAAAACTAGCTAAAATGTGCCTGGCTGCTATTCACTGAAAACTCATTCTGCGTACATTTTTGGCACAAATTTGCTCCTGCCGGGTCAGCTGAGCAGCGAAGTTCTACTTAACTACCTCCTATCAGGAGAGACTTCAGAGCTGCATCTTTTGAGCCCAGTACTGAGCCTGAAAAGCATTTCCAACCCCACTTACAGGTAAAACTAGCTAAAATGTGCCTGGCTGCTATTCACTGAAAAGCTCATTCTGCTTACATTTTTGACATATGTTTGCCCCTACCGGGTCAGCTGAGCAGCGAATTTCTATTTCACCACCTGCTATAATGAGAGACCTCCGGGCTGCATGTTTTGAGCCCAGTACTGAGCCTGAAAAGCATTTCCAACCCCACTTACAGGTAAAACTAGCTAAAATGTGCCTGGCTGCTATTCACTGAAAAGCTCATTCTGCTTACATTTTTGACATATGTTTGCCCCTACCGGGTCAGCTGAGCAGCGAATTTCTATTTAACCACCTGCTATCATGAGAGACCTCCGGGCTGCATGTTTTGAGCCCAGTACTGAGCCTGAAAAGCGTTTCCAACCCCACTTACAAGTAAAACTAGCTAAAATGTGCCTGGCTGCTCTTCACTGAAAAGCTCATTCTGCGTACATTTTTGACATACATTTGCTCCTGCCGGGTCAGCTGAGCAGCGAATTTCTATTTAACCACCTGCTATCACGAGAGACCTCAGGGCTACATGTTTTGAGCCCAGTACTGATCCTGAAAAGCGTTTCCAACCCCACTTACAAGTAAAACTAGCTAAAATGTGCCTGGCTGCTATTCACTGAAAAGCTCATTCTGTGTACATTTTTGGCATACGTTTACTCCTGCTGGGTCAGCCAAGTGGCAAATTTCTACTTAACCACCTGCTATCATAAAAGACCTCAGGGCTGCATTTTTTGAGCGCAGTACTGAGCCTGAAAAGTGTTTCCAACCCCACTTACAAGTAAAACTAGCTAAAATGTGCCTGGCTGCTTACTGAAAAGCTCATTCTGCGTACATTTTTGGCATACGTTTGCTCCTGCCGGGTCAGCTGAGCAGCGAATTTCTATTTAACCACCTGCTATCATGAGAGACCTCAGGGCTGCATGTTTTGAGCCCAGTACTGAGCCTGAAAAGCGTTTCCAACCCCACTTACAAGTACAACTAGCTAAAATGTGCCTGGCTGCTATATTCACTGAAAAGCTCATTCTGCGTACATTTCTGGCATACGTTTGCTCCTGCCGGGTCAGCTGAGCAGCGAAATTCTACTTAACCACCTGCTATCATCAGAGACCTCAGGGCTGCATGTTTTGAGCCCAGTACTGATCCTGAAAAGCGTTTCCAACCCCACTTACAAGTAAAACTAGCTAAAATGTTCCTGGCTGCTATTCACTGAAAAGCTCATTCTGCTTACATTTTTGGCATACGTTTGCTCCTGCCGGGTTAGCTGAGCAGCGAATTTCTATTTAACCACCTGCTATCATGAGAGACCTCAGGGCTGCATGTTTTGAGCCCAGTACTGATCCTGAAAAGCGTTTCCAACCCCACTTACAAGTAAAATGTGCCTGGCTGCTATTCACTGAAAAGCTCATTCTATGTACATTTTTGGCATACGTTTGCTCCTGCCGGGTCAGCTGAGCAGCGAATTTCTATTTAACCACCTGCTATCATGAGACACCTCAGGGCTGCATGTTTTGAGACCAGTACTGATCCTGAAAAGCGTTTCCAACCCCACTTACAAGTAAAACTAGCTAAAATGTGCCTGGCTGCTCTTCGCTGAAAAGCTCATTCTGCGTACATTTTTGGCATACGTTTGCTCCTGCCGGGTCAGCTGAGCAGCGAATTTCTATTAACCACCTGCTATCATGAGAGACCTCAGGGCTGCATCTTTTGAGCGCAGTACTGAGCCTGAAAAGCGTTTCCAACCCCACTTACAAGTAAAACTAGCTAAAATGTGCCTGGCTGCTCTTCACTGAAAAGCTCATTCTGCGTACATTTTTGGCATACATTTGCTCCTGCCGGGTCAGCTGAGCAGCGAAGTTCTACTTAACCACCTGCTATCAGGAGAGACCTCAGGGCTGCATGTTTTGAGCGCAGTACTGAGCCTGAAAAGCGTTTCCAACCCCACTTACAAGTAAAACTTGCAAGAATGTGCCTGGCTGCTATTCACTGAAAAGCTCATTCTGCTTACATTTTTGGCATACATTTGCTCCTGCCGGGTCAGCTGAGCAGCGAAGTTCTATTTAACCACCTGCTATCATGAGAGACCTCAGGGCTGCATCTTTTGAGCCCAGTACTGAGCCTGAAAAGCATTTCCAACCTCACTTACAAGTAAAACTAGCTAAAATGTGCCTGGCTGCTATTCACTGAAAAGCTCATTCTGCGTCCATTTTTGGCACAAATTTGCTCCTGCCGGGTCAGCTGAGCAGCGAAGTTCTACTTAACTACCTCCTATCAGGAGAGACTTCAGAGCTGCATCTTTTGAGCCCAGTACTGAGCCTGAAAAGCATTTCCAACCCCACTTACAGGTAAAACTAGCTAAAATGTGCCTGGCTGCTATTCACTGAAAAGCTCATTCTGCTTACATTTTTGACATATGTTTGCCCCTACCGGGTCAGCTGAGCAGCGAATTTCTATTTAACCACCTGCTCTCATGAGAGACCTCCGGGCTGCATGTTTTGAGCCCAGTACTGAGCCTGAAAAGCATTTCCAACCCCACTTACAGGTAAAACTAGCTAAAATGTGCCTGGCTGCTATTCACTGAAAAGCTCATTCTGCTTACATTTTTGACATATGTTTGCCCCTACCGGGTCAGCTGAGCAGCGAATTTCTATTTAACCACCTGCTATCATGAGAGACCTCCGGGCTGCATGTTTTGAGCCCAGTACTGAGCCTGAAAAGCGTTTCCAACCCCACTTACAAGTAAAACTAGCTAAAATGTGCCTGGCTGCTCTTCACTGAAAAGCTCATTCTGCGTACATTTTTGACATACGTTTGCTCCTGCCGGGTCAGCTGAGCAGCGAATTTCTATTTAACCACCTGCTATCACGAGAGACCTCAGGGCTGCATGTTTTGAGCCCAGTACTGATCCTGAAAAGCGTTTCCAACCCCACTTACAAGTAAAACTAGCTAAAATGTGCCTGGCTGCTATTCACTGAAAAGCTCATTCTGTGTACATTTTTGGCATACGTTTACTCCTGCTGGGTCAGCCAAGTGGCAAATTTCTACTTAACCACCTGCTATCATGAAAGACCTCAGGGCTGCATTTTTTGAGCGCAGTACTGAGCCTGAAAAGCGTTTCCAACCCCACTTACAAGCAAAACTAGCTAAAATGTGCCTGGCTGCTTACTGAAAAGCTCATTCTGCGTACATTTTTGGCATACGTTTGCTCCTGCCGGGTCAGCTGAGCAGCGAATTTCTATTTAACCACCTGCTATCATGAGAGACCTCAGGGCTGCATGTTTTGAGCCCAGTACTGAGCCTGAAAAGCGTTTCCAACCCCACTTACAAGTACAACTAGCTAAAATGTGCCTGGCTGCTATATTCACTGAAAAGCTCATTCTGCGTACATTTCTGGCATACGTTTGCTCCTGCTGGGTCAGCTGAGCAGCGAAATTCTACTTAACCACCTGCTATCATCAGAGACCTCAGGGCTGCATGTTTTGAGCCCAGTACTGATCCTGAAAAGCGTTTCCAACCCAACTTACAAGTAAAACTAGCTAAATTGTTCCTGGCTGCTATTCACTGAAAAGCTCATTCTGCTTACATTTTTGGCATACGTTTGCTCCTGCCGGGTTAGCTGAGCAGCGAATTTCTATTTAACCACCTGCTATCATGAGAGACCTCAGGGCTGCATGTTTTGAGCCCAGTACTGATCCTGAAAAGCGTTTCCAACCCCACTTACAAGTAAAACTAGCTAAAATGTGCCTGGCTGCTATTCACTGAAAAGCTCATTCTATGTACATTTTTGGCATACGTTTGCTCCTGCCGGGTCAGCTGAGCAGCGAATTTCTATTTAACCACCTGCTATCATGAGACACCTCAGGGCTGCATGTTTTGAGACCAGTACTGATCCTGAAAAGCGTTTCCAACCCCACTTACAAGTAAAAATAGCTAAAATGTGCCTGGCTGCTCTTCGCTGAAAAGCTCATTCTGCGTACATTTTTGGCATACGTTTGCTCCTGCCGGGTCAGCTGAGCAGCGAATTTCTATTAACCACCTGCCAACCTGAGAGACCTCAGGGCTGCATCTTTTGAGCGCAGTACTGAGCCTGAAAAGCGTTTCCAACCCCACTTACAAGTAAAACTAGCTAAAATGTGCCTGGCTGCTCTTCACTGAAAAGCTCATTCTGCGTACATTTTTGGCATACATTTGCTCCTGCCGGGTCAGCTGAGCAGCGAAGTTCTACTTAACCACCTGCTATCAGGAGAGACCTCAGGGCTGCATGTTTTGAGCGCAGTACTGAGCCTGAAAAGCGTTTCCAACCCCACTTACAAGTAAAACTTGCTAGAATGTGCCTGGCTGCTATTCACTGAAAAGCTCATTCTGCTTACATTTTTGGCATACATTTGCTCCTGCCGGGTCAGCTGAGCAGCGAAGTTCTATTTAACCACCTGCTATCATGAGAGACCTCAGGGCTGCATCTTTTGAGCCCAGTACTGAGCCTGAAAAGCATTTCCAACCTCACTTACAAGTAAAACTAGCTAAAATGTGCCTGGCTGCTATTCACTGAAAAGCTCATTCTACGTACATTTTTGGCATACGTTTGCTCCTGCCGGGTCAGCTGAGCAGCGAATTTCTATTTATCCACCTGCTATCATGAGAGACCTCAGGGCTGCATGTTTTGAGCCCAGTACTGAGCCTGAAAAGCGTTTCCAACCCAACTTACAAGTAAAACTAGCTAAAATGTGCCTGGCTGCTATTCACTGAAAAGCTCATTCTGTGTTCATTTTTGGCATACGTTTGCTCCTGCCGGGTCAGCCAAGTGGCAAATTTCTACTTAACCACCTGCTATCATGAGAGACCTCAGGGCTCCATGTTTTGAGCCCAGTCCTGAGCCTGAAAAGCGTTTCCAACCCCACTTGCAAGTAAAACTTGCTAGAATGTGCCTGGCTGCTCTTCACTGCTTACATTTTTGGCATATGTTTGCTCCTATCGGGTCAGCTGAGCAGCGAATTTCTATTTAACCACCTGCTATCATGAGAGACCTCAGGGCTACATGTTTTGAGCCCAGTACTGATCCTGAAAAGCGTTTCCAACCCCACTTACAAGTAAAACTAGCTAAAATGTGCCTGGCTGCTATTCACTGAAAAGCTCATTCTGTGTACATTTTTGGCATATGTTTACTCCTGCTGGGTCAGCCAAGTGGCAAATTTCTACTTAACCACCTGCTATCATAAAAGACCTCAGGGCTGCATTTTTTGAGCGCAGTACTGAGCCTGAAAAGCGTTTCCAACCCCACTTACAAGTAAAACTCGCTAAAATGTGCCTGGCTGCTTACTGAAAAGCTCATTCTGCGTACATTTTTGGCATACGTTTGCTCCTGCCGGGTCAGCTGAGCAGCGAATTTCTATTTAACCACCTGCTATCATGAGAGACCTCAGGGCTGCATGTTTTGAGCCCAGTACTGAGCCTGAAAAGCGTTTCCAACCCCACTTACAAGTACAACTAGCTAAAATGTGCCTGGCTGCTATATTCACTGAAAAGCTCATTCTGCGTACATTTCTGGCATACGTTTGCTCCTGCCGGGTCAGCTGAGCAGCGAAATTCTTCTTAACCACCTGCTATCATCAGAGACCTCAGGGCTGCATGTTTTGAGCCCAGTACTGATCCTGAAAAGCGTTTCCAACCCCACTTACAAGTAAAACTAGCTAAAATGTTCCTGGCTGCTATTCACTGAAAAGCTCATTCTGCTTACATTTTTGGCATACGTTTGCTCCTGCCGGGTTAGCTGAGCAGCGAATTTCTATTTAACCACCTGCTATCATGAGAGACCTCAGGGCTGCATGTTTTGAGCCCAGTACTGATCCTGAAAAGCGTTTCCAACCCCACTTACAAGTAAAACTAGCTAAAATGTGCCTGGCTGCTATTCACTGAAAAGCTCATTCTATGTACATTTTTGGCATACGTTTGCTCCTGCCGGGTCAGCTGAGCAGCGAATTTCTATTTAACCACCTGCTATCATGAGACACCTCAGGGCTGCATGTTTTGAGACCAGTACTGATCCTGAAAAGCGTTTCCAACCCCACTTACAAGTAAAACTAGCTAAAATGTGCCTGGCTGCTCTTCGCTGAAAAGCTCATTCTGCGTACATTTTTGGCATACGTTTGCTCCTGCCGGGTCAGCTGAGCAGCGAATTTCTATTAACCACCTGCTATCATGAGAGACCTCGGGGCTGCATCTTTTGAGCGCAGTACTGAGCCTGAAAAGCGTTTCCAACCCCACTTACAAGTAAAACTAGCTAAAATGTGCCTGGCTGCTCTTCACTGAAAAGCTCATTCTGCGTACATTTTTGGCATACATTTGCTCCTGCCGGGTCAGCTGAGCAGCGAAGTTCTACTTAACCACCTGCTATCAGGAGAGACCTCAGGGCTGCATGTTTTGAGCGCAGTACTGAGCCTGAAAAGCGTTTCCAACCCCACTTACAAGTAAAACTTGCTAGAATGTGCCTGGCTGCTATTCACTGAAAAGCTCATTCTGCTTACATTTTTGGCATACATTTGCTCCTGCCGGGTCAGCTGAGCAGCGAAGTTCTATTTAACCACCTGCTATCATGAGAGACCTCAGGGCTGCATCTTTTGAGCCCAGTACTGAGCCTGAAAAGCATTTCCAACCTCACTTACAAGTAAAACTAGCTAAAATGTGCCTGGCTGCTATTCACTGAAAAGCTCATTCTGCGTACATTTTTGGCACAAATTTGCTCCTGCCGGGTCAGCTGAGCAGCGAAGTTCTACTTAACTACCTCCTATCAGGAGAGACTTCAGAGCTGCATCTTTTGAGCCCAGTACTGAGCCTGAAAAGCATTTCCAACCCCACTTACAGGTAAAACTAGCTAAAATGTGCCTGGCTGCTATTCACTGAAAAGCTCATTCTGCTTACATTTTTGACATATGTTTGCCCCTACCGGGTCAGCTGAGCAGCGAATTTCTATTTAACCACCTGCTCTCATGAGAGACCTCCGGGCTGCATGTTTTGAGCCCAGTACTGAGCCTGAAAAGCATTTCCAACCCCACTTACAGGTAAAACTAGCTAAAATGTGCCTGGCTGCTATTCACTGAAAAGCTCATTCTGCTTACATTTTTGACATATGTTTGCCCCTACCGGGTCAGCTGAGCAGCGAATTTCTATTTAACCACCTGCTATCATGAGAGACCTCCGGGCTGCATGTTTTGAGCCCAGTACTGAGCCTGAAAAGCGTTTCCAACCCCACTTACAAGTAAAACTAGCTAAAATGTGCCTGGCTGCTCTTCACTGAAAAGCTCATTCTGCGTACTTTTTTGACATACGTTTGCTCCTGCCGGGTCAGCTGAGCAGCGAATTTCTATTTAACCACCTGCTATCACGAGAGACCTCAGGGCTGCATGTTTTGAGCCCAGTACTGATCCTGAAAAGCGTTTCCAACCCCACTTACAAGTAAAACTAGCTAAAATGTGCCTGGCTGCTATTCACTGAAAAGCTCATTCTGTGTACATTTTTGGCATACGTTTACTCCTGCTGGGTCAGCCAAGTGGCAAATTTCTACTTAACCACCTGCTATCATGAAAGACCTCAGGGCTGCATTTTTTGAGCGCAGTACTGAGCCTGAAAAGCGTTTCCAACCCCACTTACAAGGAAAACTAGCTAAAATGTGCCTGGCTGCTTACTGAAAAGCTCATTCTGCGTACATTTTTGGCATACGTTTGCTCCTGCCGGGTCAGCTGAGCAGCGAATTTCTATTTAACCACCTGCTATCATGAGAGACCTCAGGGCTGCATGTTTTGAGCCCAGTACTGAGCCTGAAAAGCGTTTCCAACCCGACTTACAAGTACAACTAGCTAAAATGTGCCTGGCTGCTATATTCACTGAAAAGCTCATTCTGCGTACATTTCTGGCATACGTTTGCTCCTGCCGGGTCAGCTGAGCAGCGAAATTCTACTTAACCACCTGCTATCATCAGAGACCTCAGGGCTGCATGTTTTGAGCCCAGTACTGATCCTGAAAAGCGTTTCCAACCCAACTTACAAGTAAAACTAGCTAAATTGTTCCTGGCTGCTATTCACTGAAAAGCTCATTCTGCTTACATTTTTGGCATACGTTTGCTCCTGCCGGGTTAGCTGAGCAGCGAATTTCTATTTAACCACCTGCTATCATGAGAGACCTCAGGGCTGCATGTTTTGAGCCCAGTACTGATCCTGAAAAGCGTTTCCAACCCCACTTACAAGTAAAACTAGCTAAAATGTGCCTGGCTGCTATTCACTGAAAAGCTCATTCTATGTACATTTTTGGCATACGTTTGCTCCTGCCGGGTCAGCTGAGCAGCGAATTTCTATTTAACCACCTGCTATCATGAGACACCTCAGGGCTGCATGTTTTGAGACCAGTACTGATCCTGAAAAGTGTTTCCAACCCCACTTACAAGTAAAAATAGCTAAAATGTGCCTGGCTGCTCTTCGCTGAAAAGCTCATTCTGCGTACATTTTTGGCATACGTTTGCTCCTGCCGGGTCAGCTGAGCAGCGAATTTCTATTAACCACCTGCCAACCTGAGAGACCTCAGGGCTGCATCTTTTGAGCGCAGTACTGAGCCTGAAAAGCGTTTCCAACCCCACTTACAAGTAAAACTAGCTAAAATGTGCCTGGCTGCTCTTCACTGAAAAGCTCATTCTGCGTACATTTTTGGCATACATTTGCTCCTGCCGGGTCAGCTGAGCAGCGAAGTTCTACTTAACCACCTGCTATCAGGAGAGACCTCAGGGCTGCATGTTTTGAGCGCAGTACTGAGCCTGAAAAGCGTTTCCAACCCCACTTACAAGTAAAACTTGCTAGAATGTGCCTGGCTGCTATTCACTGAAAAGCTCATTCTGCTTACATTTTTGGCATACATTTGCTCCTGCCGGGTCAGCTGAGCAGCGAAGTTCTATTTAACCACCTGCTATCATGAGAGACATCAGGGCTGCATCTTTTGAGCCCAGTACTGAGCCTGAAAAGCATTTCCAACCTCACTTACAAGTAAAACTAGATAAAATGTGCCTGGCTGCTATTCACTGAAAAGCTCATTCTACGTACATTTTTGGCATACGTTTGCTCCTGCCGGGTCAGCTGAGCAGCGAATTTCTATTTATCCACCTGCTATCATGAGAGACCTCAGGGCTGCATGTTTTGAGCCCAGTACTGAGCCTGAAAAGCGTTTCCAACCCAACTTACAAGTAAAACTAGCTAAAATGTGCCTGGCTGCTATTCACTGAAAAGCTCATTCTGTGTTCATTTTTGGCATACGTTTGCTCCTGCCGGGTCAGCCAAGTGGCAAATTTCTACTTAACCACCTGCTATCATGAGAGACCTCAGGGCTCCATGTTTTGAGCCCAGTCCTGAGCCTGAAAAGCGTTTCCAACCCCACTTGCAAGTAAAACTTGCTAGAATGTGCCTGGCTGCTCTTCACTGCTTACATTTTTGGCATATGTTTGCTCCTATCGGGTCAGCTGAGCAGCGAATTTCTATTTAACCACCTGCTATCATGAGAGACCTCAGGGCTGCATCTTTTGAGCCCAGTACTGAGCCTGAAAAGCGTTTCAAACCCCACTTACATTTAAAACTAGCTAAAATGTGCCTGGCTGCTATTCACTGAAAAGCTCATTCTGCTTACATTTTCGGCATACGTTTGCTGCTACCGGGTCAGCTGAGCAGCAAATTTCTATTTAACCACCTGCTATCATGAGATACCTCAGGGCTGCATGTTTTGAGCCCAGTACTGATCCTGAAAAGCGTTTCCAACCCCACTTACAAGTAAAACTAGCTAAAATGTGCCTGGCTGCTATTCACTGAAAAGCTCATTCTGTGTACATTTTTGGCATACATTTGCTCCTGCTGGGTCAGCCAATTGGCAAATTTCTACTTAACCACCTGCTATCATGAGAGACCTCAGGGCTGCATGTTTTGAGCCCAGTACTGATCCTGAAAAGCGTTTCCAACCCTACTTACAAGTAAAACTTGCTAGAATGTGCCTGGCTGCTCTTTACTGAAAAGCTCATTCTGCGTACATTTTTGGCATACATTTGCTCCTGCCGGGTCAGCTGAGCAGCGAAGTTCTATTTAACCACCTGCTATCATGAGAGACCTCAGGGCTGCATCTTTTGAGCCCAGTACTGAGCCTGAAAAGCATTTCCAACCTCACTTACAAGTATAGCTAAAATGTGTCTGTGCTATTCACTGAAAAGCTCATTCTGCGTACATTTTTGGCATACGTTCGCTCCTGCCGGTTCAGCTGAGCAGCGAAGTTCTACTTACCTACCTCCTATCAGGAGAGACCTCAGAGCTGCATCTTTTGAGCCCAGTACTGAGCCTGAAAAGCATTTCCAACCCCACTTACAAGTAAAACTAGCTAAAATGTGCCTGGCTGCTATTCACTGAAAAGCTCATTCTGCTTAACATTTTTGACATACGTTTGCTCCTACCGGGTCAGCTGAGGAGCGAATTTCTATTTAACCACCTGCTATCATGAGAGACCTCAGGGCTGCATGTTTTGAGCCCAGTACTGAGCCTGAAAAGCGTTCCCAACCCCACTTACAAGTAAAACTAGCTAAAATGTGCCTGGCTGCTCTTCATTGAAAAGCTCATTCTGCGTACATTTTTGGCATACGTTTGTCCTGCCGGGTCAGCTGAGCAACGAATTTCTATTTAACCACCTGCTATCATGAGAGACCTCAGGGCTGCATGTTTTGAGCCCAGTACTGATCCTGAAAAGCGTTTCCAACCCCACTTACAAGTAAAACTAGCTAAAATGTGCCTGGCTGCCATTCACTGAAAAGCTCATTCTGCGTTCATTTTTGGCATACGTTTGCTCCTGCCGGGTTAGCTGAGCAGCGAATTTCTAGTTAACCACCTGCTATCATGAGAGACCTCAGGGCTGCATCTTTTGAGCACAGTACTGAGCCTGAAAAGCGTTTCCAACCCCACTTACAAGTAAAACTAGCTAAAATATGCCTGGCTGCTCTTCACTGAAAAGCTCATTCTGCGTACATTTTTGGCATACGTTTGCTCCTGCCGGGTCAGCTGTGCAGCGAATTTCTATTTAACCACCTGCTATCATGAGAGACCTCAGGGCTGCATGTTTTGAGCCCAGTACTGAGCCTGAAAAGCGTTTCAAACCCCACTTACAAGTAAAACTTGCTAGAATGTGCCTGGCTGCTCTTAACTGAAAAGCTCATTCTGCGTACATTTTAGGCATACGTTTTCTCATACCGGGTCAGCTGAGCAGCGAATTTCTATTAACCACCTGCTATCATGAGAGACCTCAGGGCTGCATGTTTTGAGCCCAGTACTGATCCTGAAAAGCGTTTCCAACCCCACTTACAAGTAAAACTAGCTAAAATGTGCCTGGCTGCTATATTCACTGAAAAGCTCATTCTGCATACATTTTTGGCATACATTTGCTCCTGCTGGGTCAGCTGAGCAGCGAAGTTCTACTTAACTACCTCCTATCAGGAGAGACCTCAGAGCTGCCTCTTTTGACCCCAGTACTGAGCCTGAAAAGCATTTCCAACCCCACTTACAAGTGAAACTAGCTAAAATGTGCCTGGCTGCTATATTCACTGAAAGCTCATTCTGCGTACATTTCTGGCATACGTTTGCTCCTGCCGGGTTAGCTGAGCAGCGAAGTTCTACTTAACTACCTCCTATCAGGAGAGACTTCAGAGCTGCATCTTTTGAGCCCAGTACTGAGCCTGAAAAGCATTTCCAACCCCACTTACAAGTAAAACTAGCTAAAATGTGCCTGGCTGCTATTCACTGAAAAGCTCATTCTGCTTACATTTTTGGCATATGTTTGCCCCTACCTGGTCAGCTGAGCAGCGAATTTCTATTTAACCACCTGCTATCATGAGAGACCTCCGGGCTGCATGTTTTGAGCCCAGTACTGAGCCTGAAAAGCGTTTCCAACCCCACTTACGAGTAAAACTAGCTAAAATGTGCCTGGCTGCTCTTCACTGAAAAGCTCATTCTGCGTACATTTTTGGCATACGTTTGCTCCTGCCGGGTCAGCTGAGCAGCGTATTTCTATTTACCCTCCTGCTATCATGAGAGACCTCAGGGCTGCATGTTTTGAGCCCAGTACTGATCCTGAAAAGCGTTTCCAACCCCACTTACAAGTAAAACTAGCTAAAATGTGCCTGGCTGCTATTCACTGAAAAGCTCATTCTGTGTACATTTTTGGCATACGTTTACTCCTGCTGGGTCAGCCAAGTTTCAAATTTCTACTTACCCACCTGCTATCATGAAAGACCTCAGGGCTGCATTTTTTGAGAGCAGTACTGAGCCTGAAAAGCGTTTCCAACCCCACTTACAAGTAAAACTAGCTAAAATGTGCCTGGCTGCTATTCACTGAAAAGCTCATTCTGCGTACATTTTTGGCATACGTTTGCTCCTGCCGGGTCAGCTGAGCAGCGAAGTTCTACTTAACTACCTCCTATCATGAGAGACCTCAGAGCTGCATCTTTTGAACCCAGTACTGAGCCTGAAAAGCATTTCCAACCCCACTTACAAGTAAAACTAGCTAAAATGTGCCTGGCTGCTCTTCACTGAAAAGCTCATTCTGCTTACATTTTTTGCATACGTTTGCTCCTGCCGGGTCAGCTGAGCAGCAAATTTCTATTTAACCACCTGCTATCATGAGAGACCTCAGGGCTGCATGTTTTGAGCCCAGTACTGATCCTGAAAACAGTTTCCAACCCCACTTACAAGTAAAACTAGCTAAAATGTGCCTGGCTGCTATTCACTGAAAAGCTCATTCTGTGTACATTTTTGGCATACGTTTGCTCCTGCTGGGTCAGCCAAGTGGCAAATTTCTACTTAACCACCTGCTATCATGAGAGACCTCAGGGCTGCATTTTTTGAGCCTAGTACTGAGCCTGAAAAGCGTTTCTAACCCCACTTACAAGTAAAACTAGCTAAAATGTGCCTGGCTGCTCTTCACTGAAAAGCTCATTCTGCGTACATTTTTGGCACAAATTTGCTCCTGCCTGGTCAGCTGAGCAGCGAAGTTCTACTTAACTACCTCCTATCATGGGAGACCTCAGAGCTGCATCTTTTGAACCCAGTACTGAGCCTGAAAAGCATTTCCAACCCCACTTACAAGTAAAACTAGCTAACATGTGCCTGGCTGCTCTACACTGAAAAGCTCATTCTGCTTACATTTTTTGCATACGTTTGCTCCTGCCGGGTCAGCTGAGCAGCAAATTTCTATTTAACCATCTGCTATCATGAGAGACCTCAGGGCTGCATGTTTTGAGCCCAGTACTGATCCTGAAAAGAGTTTCCAACCCCACTTACAAGTAAAACTAGCTAAAATGTGCCTGGCTGCTATTCACTGAAAAGCTCATTCTGTGTACATTTTTGGCATACGTTTGCTCCTGCTGGGTCAGCCAAGTGGCAAATTTCTACTTAACCACCTGCTATCATGAGAGACCTCAGGGCTGCATTTTTTGAGCCCAGTACTGAGCCTGAAAAGCGTTTCTAACCCCACTTACAAGTAAAACTAGCTAAAATGTGCCTGGCTGCTATTCACTGAAAAGCTCATTCTGCGTATATTTTTGGCATACATTTGCTCCTGCCGGGTCAGCTGAGCAGCGAAGTTCTACTTAACGACCTCCTATCAGGAGAGACCTCAGAGCTGCATCTTTTGAACCCAGTACTGAGCCTGAAAAGCATTTCCAACCCCACTTACAAGTAAAACTAGCTAAAATGTGCCTGGCTGCTATTCACTGAAAAGCTCATTCTGCTTACATTTTTGGCATACGTTTGCTCCAACCGAGTCAGCTGAGCAGCGAATTTCTATTTAACCACCTGCTATCATGAGAGACCTCAGGGCTGCATCTTTTGAGCACAGTACTGATCCTGAAAAGCGTTTCCAACCCCACTTACAAGTAAAACTAGCTAAAATGTGCCTGGCTGCTCTTCACTGAAAAGCTCATTCTGCTTACATTTTTGGCATACATTTGCTCCTGCCGGGTCAGCTGAGCAGCGAAGTTCTACTTAACCACCTGCTATCAGGAGAGACCTCAGGGCTGCATCTTTTGAGCCCAGTACTGAGCCTGAAAAGCATTTCCAACCCCACTTACAAGTAAAATTAGCTAAAATGTGCCTGGCTGCTCTTCACTGCTTACATTTTTGGCATACGTTTGCTCCTACCGGGTCAGCTGAGCAGCGAATTTCTATTTAACCACCTGCTATCATGATGCAGCCTCAGGGCTGCATCTTTTGAGCCCAGTACTGAGCCTGAAAAGCGTTTCAAACCCCACTTACAAGTAAAACTTGCTAGAATGTGCCTGGCTGCTCTTTACTGAAAAGCTCATTCTGCGTACATTTTTGGCATACGTTTGCTCCTACCGGGTCAGCTGAGCAGCAAATTTCTATTTAACCACCTGCTATCATGAGAGCCTTCAGAGCTGCATCTTTTGAGCCCAGTACTGAGCCTGAAAAGCGTTTCCAACCCCACTTACAAGTAAAACTTGCTAGAATGTGCCTGGCTGCTATTCACTGAAAAGCTCATTCTGCTTACATTTTTGGCATACGTTTACTCCTGCTGGGTCAGCCAAGTAGCAAATTTCTACTTAACCACCTGCTATCATGAAAGACCTCAGGGCTGCATTTTTTGAGCGCAGTACTGAGCCTGAAAAGCGTTTCCAACCCCACTTACAAGTAAAACTAGCTAAAATGTGCCTGGCTGCTATTCACTGAAAAGCTCATTCTGCGTACATTTTTGGCATACGTTTGCTCCTGCCGGGTCAGCTGAGCAGCGAAGTTCTACTTAACTACCTCCTATCATGAGAGACCTCAGAGCTGCATCTTTTGAACCCAGTACTGAGCCTGAAAAGCATTTCCAACCCCACTTACAAGTAAAACTAGCTAAAATGTGCCTAGCTGCTCTTCACTGAAAAGCTCATTCTGCTTACATTTTTTGCATACGTTTGCTCCTGCCGGGTCAGCTGAGCAGCAAATTTCTATTTAACCATCTGCTATCATGAGAGACCTCAGGGCTGCATGTTTTGAGCCCAGTACTGATCCTGAAAAGAGTTTCCAACCCCACTTACAAGTAAAACTAGCTAAAATGTGCCTGGCTGCTATTCACTGAAAAGCTCATTCTGTGTACATTTTTGGCATACGTTTGCTCCTGCTGGGTCAGCCAAGTGGCAAATTTCTACTTAACCACCTGCTATCATGAGAGACCTCAGGGCTGCATTTTTTGAGCCCAGTACTGAGCCTGAAAAGCGTTTCTAACCCCACTTACAAGTAAAACTAGCTAAAATGTGCCTGGCTGCTATTCACTGAAAAGCTCATTCTGCGTATATTTTTGGCATACATTTGCTCCTGCCGGGTCAGCTGAGCAGCGAAGTTCTACTTAACTACCTCCTATCAGGAGAGACCTCAGAGCTGCATCTTTTGAACCCAGTACTGAGTCTGAAAAGCATTTCCAACCCCACTTACAAGTAAAACTAGCTAAAATGTGCCTGGCTGCTATTCACTGAAAAGCTCATTCTGCTTACATTTTTGGCATACGTTTGCTCCAACCGAGTCAGCTGAGCAGCGAATTTCTATTTAACCACCTGCTATCATGAGAGACCTCAGGGCTGCATCTTTTGAGCGCAGTACTGATCCTGAAAAGCGTTTCCAACCCCACTTACAAGTAAAACTAGCTAAAATGTGCCTGGCTGCTCTTCACTGAAAAGCTCATTCTGCTTACATTTTTGGCATACATTTGCTCCTGCCGGGTCAGCTGAGCAGCGAAGTTCTACTTAACCACCTGCTATCAGGAGAGACCTCAGGGCTGCATCTTTTGAGCCCAGTACTGAGCCTGAAAAGCATTTCCAACCCCACTTACAAGTAAAATTAGCTAAAATGTGCCTGGCTGCTCTTCACTGCTTACATTTTTGGCATACGTTTGCTCCTACCGGGTCAGCTGAGCAGCGAATTTCTATTTAACCACCTGCTATCATGATGCAGCCTCAGGGCTGCATCTTTTGAGCCCAGTACTGAGCCTGAAAAGCGTTTCAAACCCCACTTACAAGTAAAACTTGCTAGAATGTGCCTGGCTGCTCTTCACTGAAAAGCTCATTCTGCGTACATTTTTGGCATACATTTGCTCCTGCCGGGTCAGCTGAGCAGCGAAGTTCTATTTAACCACCTGCTACCATGAGAGATCTCAGGGCTGCATCTTTTGAGCCCAGTACTGAGCCTAAAAAGCATTTCCAACCCCACTTACAAGTGAAACTAGCTAAAATGTGCCTGGCTGCTATATTCACTGAAAAGCTCATTCTGCGTACATTTCTGGCATACGTTTGCTCCTGCCGGGTCAGCTGAGCAGCGAAGTTCTATTTAACCACCTGCTATCATGAGAGATCTCAGGGCTGCATCTTTTGAGCCCAGTACTGAGCCTGAAAAGCATTTCCAACCTCACTTACAAGTAAAACTAGCTAAAATGTGCCTGGCTGCTATATTCACTGAAAAGCTCATTCTGCGTACATTTCTGGCATACGTTTGCTCCTGCCGGGTCAGCTGAGCAGCGAAGTTCTATTTAACCACCTGCTATCATGAGAGATCTCAGGGCTGCATCTTTTGAGCCCAGTACTGAGCCTGAAAAGCATTTCCAACCTCACTTACAAGTAAAACTAGCTAAAATGTGCCTGGCTGCTATTCACTGAAAAGCTCATTCTGCGTACATTTTTGGCACAAATTTGCTCCTGCCGGGTCAGCTGAGCAGCGAAGTTCTACTTAACTACCTCCTATCAGGAGAGACTTCAGAGCTGCATCTTTTGAGCCCAGTACTGAGCCTGAAAAGCGTTTCCAACCCCACTTACAAGTAAAACTTGCTAGAATGTGCCTGGCTGCTATTCACTGAAAAGCTCATTCTGCTTACATTTTTGGCATACGTTTGCTCCTGCCGGGTTAGCTGAGCAGCGAATTTCTATTTAACCACCTGCTATCATGAGAGACCTCAGGGCTGCATGTTTTGAGCCCAGTAATGATCCTGAAAAGCGTTTCCAAACCCACTTACAAGTAAAACTAGCTAAAATGTGCCTGGCTACTATTCACTGAAAAGCTCATTCTGTGTACATTTTTGGCATACGTTTACTCCTGCTGGGTCAGCCAAGTGGCAAATTTCTACTTAACCACCTGCTATCATGAAAGACCTCAGGGCTGCATTTTTTGAGCACAGTACTGAGCCTGAAAAGCGTTTCCAACCCCACTTACAAGTAAAACTGGCTAAAATGTGCCTGGCTGCTATTCACTGAAAAGCTCATTCTGCGTACATTTTTGGCATACGTTTGCTCCTGCCGGGTCAGCTGAGCAGCGAAGTTCTACTTAACTACCTCCTATCATGAGAGACCTCAGAGCTGCATCTTCTGAACCCAGTACAGAGCCTGAAAAGCATTTCCAACCCCACTTACAAGTAAAACTAGCTAAAATGTGCCTGGCTGCTCTTCACTGAAAAGCTCATTCTGCTTACATTTTTTGCATACGTTTGCTCCTGCCGGGTCAGCTGAGCAGCAAATTTCTATTTAACCACCTGCTATCATGAGAGACCTCAGGGCTGCATGTTTTGAGCCCAGTACTGATCCTGAAAAGCGTTTCCAACCCCACTTACAAGTAAAACTAGCTAAAATGTGCCTGGCTGCTATATTCACTGAAAAGCTCATTCTGCGTACATTTCTGGCATACGTTTGCTCCTGCCGGGTCAGCTGAGCAGCGAAGTTCTATTTAACCACCTGCTATCATGAGAGACCTCAGGGCTGCATGTTTTGAGCCCAGTACTGATCCTGAAAAGCGTTTCCAACCCCACTTACAAGTAAAACTTGCTAGAATGTGCCTGGCTGCTCTTTACTGAAAAGCTCATTACATTTTTGGCATACGTTTGCTCCTACCGGGTCGGCTGAGCAGCAAATTTCTATTTAACCACCTGCTATCATGAGAGACCTCAGGGCTGCATGTTTTGAGCCCAGTACTGATCCTGAAAAGCGTTTCCAACCCCACTTACAAGTAAAACTAGCTAAAATGTGCCTGGCTGCTATATTCACTGAAAAGCTCATTCTGCGTACATTTTTGGCATACATTTGCTCCTGCCGGGTCAGCTGAGCAGCGAAGTTCTACTTAACTACCTCCTATCAGGAGAGACCTCAGAGCTGCATCTTTTGAGCCCAGTACTGAGCCTGAAAAGCATTTCCAACCCCACTTACAAGTGAAACTAGCTAAAATGTGCCTGGCTGCTATATTCACTGAAAAGCTCATTCTGCGTACATTTCTGGCATACGTTTGCTCCTGCCGGGTCAGCTGAGCAGCGAAGTTCTACTTAACTACCTCCTATCAGGAGAGACCTCAGAGCTGCATCTTTTGAGCCCAGTACTGAGCCTGAAAAGCATTTCCAACCTCACTTACAAGTAAAACTAGCTAAAATGTGCCTGGCTGCTATTCACTGAAAACTCATTCTGCGTACATTTTTGGCACAAATTTGCTCCTGCCGGGTCAGCTGAGCAGCGAAGTTCTACTTAACTACCTCCTATCAGGAGAGACTTCAGAGCTGCATCTTTTGAGCCCAGTACTGAGCCTGAAAAGCATTTCCAACCCCACTTACAGGTAAAACTAGCTAAAATGTGCCTGGCTGCTATTCACTGAAAAGCTCATTCTGCTTACATTTTTGACATATGTTTGCCCCTACCGGGTCAGCTGAGCAGCGAATTTCTATTTAACCACCTGCTATAATGAGAGACCTCCGGGCTGCATGTTTTGAGCCCAGTACTGAGCCTGAAAAGCATTTCCAACCCCACTTACAGGTAAAACTAGCTAAAATGTGCCTGGCTGCTATTCACTGAAAAGCTCATTCTGCTTACATTTTTGACATATGTTTGCCCCTACCGGGTCAGCTGAGCAGCGAATTTCTATTTAACCACCTGCTATCATGAGAGACCTCCGGGCTGCATGTTTTGAGCCCAGTACTGAGCCTGAAAAGCGTTTCCAACCCCACTTACAAGTAAAACTAGCTAAAATGTGCCTGGCTGCTCTTCACTGAAAAGCTCATTCTGCGTACATTTTTGACATACGTTTGCTCCTGCCGGGTCAGCTGAGCAGCGAATTTCTATTTAACCACCTGCTATCACGAGAGACCTCAGGGCTACATGTTTTGAGCCCAGTACTGATCCTGAAAAGCGTTTCCAACCCCACTTACAAGTAAAACTAGCTAAAATGTGCCTGGCTGCTACTCACTGAAAAGCTCATTCTGTGTACATTTTTGGCATACGTTTACTCCTGCTGGGTCAGCCAAGTGGCAAATTTCTACTTAACCACCTGCTATCATAAAAGACCTCAGGGCTGCATTTTTTGAGCGCAGTACTGAGCCTGAAAAGTGTTTCCAACCCCACTTACACGTAAAACTAGCTAAAATGTGCCTGGCTGCTTACTGAAAAGCTCATTCTGCGTACATTTTTGGCATACGTTTGCTCCTGCCGGGTCAGCTGAGCAGCGAATTTCTATTTAACCACCTGTATCATGAGAGACCTCAGGGCTGCATGTTTTGAGCCCAGTACTGAGCCTGAAAAGCGTTTCCAACCCCACTTACAAGTACAACTAGCTAAAATGTGCCTGGCTGCTATATTCACTGAAAAGCTCATTCTGCGTACATTTCTGGCATACGTTTGCTCCTGCCGGGTCAGCTGAGCAGCGAAATTCTACTTAACCACCTGCTATCATCAGAGACCTCAGGGCTGCATGTTTTGAGCCCAGTACTGATCCTGAAAAGCGTTTCCAACCCCACTTACAAGTGAAACTAGCTAAAATGTTCCTGGCTGCTATTCACTGAAAAGCTCATTCTGCTTACATTTTTGGCATACGTTTGCTCCTGCCGGGTTAGCTGAGCAGCGAATTTCTATTTAACCACCTGCTATCATGAGAGACCTCAGGGCTGCATGTTTTGAGCCCAGTACTGATCCTGAAAAGCGTTTCCAACCCCACTTACAAGTAAAATGTGCCTGGCTGCTATTCACTGAAAAGCTCATTCTATGTACATTTTTGGCATACGTTTGCTCCTGCCGGGTCAGCTGAGCAGCGAATTTCTATTTAACCACCTGCTATCATGAGACACCTCAGGGCTGCATGTTTTGAGACCAGTACTGATCCTGAAAAGCGTTTCCAACCCCACTTACAAGTAAAACTAGCTAAAATGTGCCTGGCTGCTCTTCGCTGAAAAGCTCATTCTGCGTACCTTTTTGGCATACGTTTGCTCCTGCCGGGTCAGCTGAGCAGCGAATTTCTATTAACCACCTGCTATCATGAGAGACCTCAGGGCTGCATCTTTTGAGCGCAGTACTGAGCCTGAAAAGCGTTTCCAACCCCACTTACAAGTAAAACTAGCTAAAATGTGCCTGGCTGCTCTTCACTGAAAAGCTCATTCTGCGTACATTTTTGGCATACATTTGCTCCTGCCGGGTCAGCTGAGCAGCGAAGTTCTACTTAACCACCTGCTATCAGGAGAGACCTCAGGGCTGCATGTTTTGAGCGCAGTACTGAGCCTGAAAAGCGTTTCCAACCCCACTTACAAGTAAAACTTGCTAGAATGTGCCTGGCTGCTATTCACTGAAAAGCTCATTCTGCTTACATTTTTGGCATACATTTGCTCCTGCCGGGTCAGCTGAGCAGCGAAGTTCTATTTAACCACCTGCTATCACGAGAGACCTCATGGCTGCATCTTTTGAGCCCAGTACTGAGCCTGAAAAGCATTTCCAACCTCACTTACAAGTAAAACTAGCTAAAATGTGCCTGGCTGCTATTCACTGAAAAGCTCATTCTGCGTACATTTTTGGCACAAATTTGCTCCTGCCGGGTCAGCTGAGCAGCGAAGTTCTACTTAACTACCTCCTATCAGGAGAGACTTCAGAGCTGCATCTTTTGAGCCCAGTACTGAGCCTGAAAAGCATTTCCAACCCCACTTACAGGTAAAACTAGCTAAAATGTGCCTGGCTGCTATTCACTGAAAAGCTCATTCTGCTTACATTTTTGACATATGTTTGCCCCTACCGGGTCAGCTGAGCAGCGAATTTCTATTTAACCACCTGCTCTCATGAGAGACCTCCGGGCTGCATGTTTTGAGCCCAGTACTGAGCCTGAAAAGCATTTCCAACCCCACTTACAGGTAAAACTAGCTAAAATGTGCCTGGCTGCTATTCACTGAAAAGCTCATTCTGCTTACATTTTTGACATATATTTGCCCCTACCGGGTCAGCTGAGCAGCAAATTTCTATTTAACCACCTGCTATCATGAGAGACCTCCGGGCTGCATGTTTTGAGCCCAGTACTGAGCCTGAAAAGCGTTTCCAACCCCACTTACAAGTAAAACTAGCTAAAATGTGCCTGGCTGCTCTTCACTGAAAAGCTCATTCTGCGTACATTTTTGACATACGTTTGCTCCTGCCGGGTCAGCTGAGCAGCGAATTTCTATTTAACCACCTGCTATCACGAGAGACCTCAGGGCTGCATGTTTTGAGCCCAGTACTGATCCTGAAAAGCGTTTCCAACCCCACTTACAAGTAAAACTAGCTAAAATGTGCCTGGCTGCTATTCACTGAAAAGCTCATTCTGTGTACATTTTTGGCATACGTTTACTCCTGCAGGGTCAGCCAAGTGGCAAATTTCTACTTAACCACCTGCTATCATGAAAGACCTCAGGGCTGCATTTTTTGAGCGCAGTACTGAGCCTGAAAAGCGTTTCCAACCCCACTTACAAGGAAAACTAGCTAAAATGTGCCTGGCTGCTTACTGAAAAGCTCATTCTGCGTACATTTTTGGCATACGTTTGCTCCTGCCGGGTCAGCTGAGCAGCGAATTTCTATTTAACCACCTGCTATCATGAGAGACCTCAGGGCTGCATGTTTTGAGCCCAGTACTGAGCCTGAAAAGCGTTTCCAACCCCACTTACAAGTACAACTAGCTAAAATGTGCCTGGCTGCTATATTCACTGAAAAGCTCATTCTGCGTACATTTCTGGCATACGTTTGCTCCTGCCGGGTCAGCTGAGCAGCGAAATTCTACTTAACCACCTGCTATCATCAGAGACCTCAGGGCTGCATGTTTTGAGCCCAGTACTGATCCTGAAAAGCGTTTCCAACCCAACTTACAAGTAAAACTAGCTAAATTGTTCCTGGCTGCTATTCACTGAAAAGCTCATTCTGCTTACATTTTTGGCATACGTTTGCTCCTGCCGGGTTAGCTGAGCAGCGAATTTCTATTTAACCACCTGCTATCATGAGAGACCTCAGGGCTGCATGTTTTGAGCCCAGTACTGATCCTGAAAAGCGTTTCCAACCCCACTTACAAGTAAAACTAGCTAAAATGTGCCTGGCTGCTATTCACTGAAAAGCTCATTCTATGTACATTTTTGGCATACGTTTGCTCCTGCCGGGTCAGCTGAGCAGCGAATTTCTATTTAACCACCTGCTATCATGAGACACCTCAGGGCTGCATGTTTTGAGACCAGTACTGATCCTGAAAAGCATTTCCAACCCCACTTACAAGTAAAAATAGCTAAAATGTGCCTGGCTGCTCTTCGCTGAAAAGCTCATTCTGCGTACATTTTTGGCATACGTTTGCTCCTGCCGGGTCAGCTGAGCAGCGAATTTCTATTAACCACCTGCCAACCTGAGAGACCTCAGGGCTGCATCTTTTGAGCGCAGTACTGATCCTGAAAAGCGTTTCCAACCCCACTTACAAGTAAAACTAGCTAAAATGTGCCTGGCTGCTCTTCACTGAAAAGCTCATTCTGCGTACATTTTTGGCATACATTTGCTCCTGCCGGGTCAGCTGAGCAGCGAAGTTCTACTTAACCACCTGCTATCAGGAGAGACCTCAGGGCTGCATGTTTTGAGCGCAGTACTGAGCCTGAAAAGCGTTTCCAACCCCACTTACAAGTAAAACTTGCTAGAATGTGCCTGGCTGCTATTCACTGAAAAGCTCATTCTGCTTACATTTTTGGCATACATTTGCTCCTGCCGGGTTAGCTGAGCAGCGAAGTTCTATTTAACCACCTGCTATCATGAGAGACCTCAGGGCTGCATCTTTTGAGCCCAGTACTGAGCCTGAAAAGCATTTCCAACCTCACTTACAAGTAAAACTAGCTAAAATGTGCCTGGCTGCTATTCACTGAAAAGCTCATTCTACGTACATTTTTGGCATACGTTTGCTCCTGCCGGGTCAGCTGAGCAGCGAATTTCTATTTATCCACCTGCTATCATGAGAGACCTCAGGGCTGCATGTTTTGAGCCCAGTACTGAGCCTGAAAAGCGTTTCCAACCCAACTTACAAGTAAAACTAGCTAAAATGTGCCTGGCTGCTATTCACTGAAAAGCTCATTCTGTGTTCATTTTTGGCATACGTTTGCTCCTGCCGGGTCAGCCAAGTGGCAAATTTCTACTTAACCACCTGCTATCATGAGAGACCTCAGGGCTCCATGTTTTGAGCCCAGTCCTGAGCCTGAAAAGCGTTTCCAACCCCACTTGCAAGTAAAACTTGCTAGAATGTGCCTGGCTGCTCTTCACTGCTTACATTTTTGGCATATGTTTGCTCCTATCGGGTCAGCTGAGCAGCGAATTTCTATTTAACCACCTGCTATCATGAGAGACCTCAGGGCTACATGTTTTGAGCCCAGTACTGATCCTGAAAAGCGTTTCCAACCCCACTTACAAGTAAAACTAGCTAAAATGTGCCTGGCTGCTATTCACTGAAAAGCTCATTCTGTGTACATTTTTGGCATACGTTTACTCCTGCTGGGTCAGCCAAGTGGCAAATTTCTACTTAACCACCTGCTATCATAAAAGACCTCAGGGCTGCATTTTTTGAGCGCAGTACTGAGCCTGAAAAGTGTTTCCAACCCCACTTACAAGTAAAACTAGCTAAAATGTGCCTGGCTGCTTACTGAAAAGCTCATTCTGCGTACATTTTTGGCATACGTTTGCTCCTGCCGGGTCAGCTGAGCAGCGAATTTCTATTTAACCACCTGCTATCATGAGAGACCTCAGGGCTGCATGTTTTGAGCCCAGTACTGAGCCTGAAAAGCGTTTCCAACCCCACTTACAAGTACAACTAGCTAAAATGTGCCTGGCTGCTATATTCACTGAAAAGCTCATTCTGCGTACATTTCTGGCATACGTTTGCTCCTGCCGGGTCAGCTGAGCAGCGAAATTCTACTTAACCACCTGCTATCATCAGAGACCTCAGGGCTGCATGTTTTGAGCCCAGTACTGATCCTGAAAAGCGTTTCCAACCCCACTTACAAGTAAAACTAGCTAAAATGTTCCTGGCTGCTATTCACTGAAAAGCTCATTCTGCTTACATTTTTGGCATAAGTTTGCTCCTGCCGGGTTAGCTGAGCAGCGAATTTCTATTTAACCACCTGCTATCATGAGAGACCTCAGGGCTGCATGTTTTGAGCCCAGTACTGATCCTGAAAAGCGTTTCCAACCCCACTTACAAGTAAAATGTGCCTGGCTGCTATTCACTGAAAAGCTCATTCTATGTACATTTTTGGCATACGTTTGCTCCTGCCGGGTCAGCTGAGCAGCGAATTTCTATTTAACCACCTGCTATCATGAGACACCTCAGGGCTGCATGTTTTGAGACCAGTACTGATCCTGAAAAGCGTTTCCAACCCCACTTACAAGTAAAACTAGCTAAAATGTGCCTGGCTGCTCTTCGCTGAAAAGCTCATTCTGCGTACATTTTTGGCATACGTTTGCTCCTGCCGGGTCAGCTGAGCAGCGAATTTCTATTAACCACCTGCTATCATGAGAGACCTCAGGGCTGCATCTTTTGAGCGCAGTACTGAGCCTGAAAAGCGTTTCCAACCCCACTTACAAGTAAAACTAGCTAAAATGTGCCTGGCTGCTCTTCACTGAAAAGCTCATTCTGCGTACATTTTTGGCATACATTTGCTCCTGCCGGGTCAGCTGAGCAGCGAAGTTCTACTTAACCACCTGCTATCAGGAGAGACCTCAGGGCTGCATGTTTTGAGCGCAGTACTGAGCCTGAAAAGCGTTTCCAACCCCACTTACAAGTAAAACTTGCAAGAATGTGCCTGGCTGCTATTCACTGAAAAGCTCATTCTGCTTACATTTTTGGCATACATTTGCTCCTGCCGGGTCAGCTGAGCAGCGAAGTTCTATTTAACCACCTGCTATCATGAGAGACCTCAGGGCTGCATCTTTTGAGCCCAGTACTGAGCCTGAAAAGCATTTCCAACCTCACTTACAAGTAAAACTAGCTAAAATGTGCCTGGCTGCTATTCACTGAAAAGCTCATTCTGCGTCCATTTTTGGCACAAATTTGCTCCTGCCGGGTCAGCTGAGCAGCGAAGTTCTACTTAACTACCTCCTATCAGGAGAGACTTCAGAGCTGCATCTTTTGAGCCCAGTACTGAGCCTGAAAAGCATTTCCAACCCCACTTACAGGTAAAACTAGCTAAAATGTGCCTGGCTGCTATTCACTGAAAAGCTCATTCTGCTTACATTTTTGACATATGTTTGCCCCTACCGGGTCAGCTGAGCAGCGAATTTCTATTTAACCACCTGCTCTCATGAGAGACCTCCGGGCTGCATGTTTTGAGCCCAGTACTGAGCCTGAAAAGCATTTCCAACCCCACTTACAGGTAAAACTAGCTAAAATGTGCCTGGCTGCTATTCACTGAAAAGCTCATTCTGCTTACATTTTTGACATATGTTTGCCCCTACCGGGTCAGCTGAGCAGCGAATTTCTATTTAACCACCTGCTATCATGAGAGACCTCCGGGCTGCATGTTTTGAGCCCAGTACTGAGCCTGAAAAGCGTTTCCAACCCCACTTACAAGTAAAACTAGCTAAAATGTGCCTGGCTGCTCTTCACTGAAAAGCTCATTCTGCGTACATTTTTGACATACGTTTGCTCCTGCCGGGTCAGCTGAGCAGCGAATTTCTATTTAACCACCTGCTATCACGAGAGACCTCAGGGCTGCATGTTTTGAGCCCAGTACTGATCCTGAAAAGCGTTTCCAACCCCACTTACAAGTAAAACTAGCTAAAATGTGCCTGGCTGCTATTCACTGAAAAGCTCATTCTGTGTACATTTTTGGCATACGTTTACTCCTGCTGGGTCAGCCAAGTGGCAAATTTCTACTTAACCACCTGCTATCATGAAAGACCTCAGGGCTGCATTTTTTGAGCGCAGTACTGAGCCTGAAAAGCGTTTCCAACCCCACTTACAAGCAAAACTAGCTAAAATGTGCCTGGCTGCTTACTGAAAAGCTCATTCTGCGTACATTTTTGGCATACGTTTGCTCCTGCCGGGTCAGCTGAGCAGCGAATTTCTATTTAACCACCTGCTATCATGAGAGACCTCAGGGCTGCATGTTTTGAGCCCAGTACTGAGCCTGAAAAGCGTTTCCAACCCCACTTACAAGTACAACTAGCTAAAATGTGCCTGGCTGCTATATTCACTGAAAAGCTCATTCTGCGTACATTTCTGGCATACGTTTGCTCCTGCCGGGTCAGCTGAGCAGCGAAATTCTACTTAACCACCTGCTATCATCAGAGACCTCAGGGCTGCATGTTTTGAGCCCAGTACTGATCCTGAAAAGCGTTTCCAACCCAACTTACAAGTAAAACTAGCTAAATTGTTCCTGGCTGCTATTCACTGAAAAGCTCATTCTGCTTACATTTTTGGCATACGTTTGCTCCTGCCGGGTTAGCTGAGCAGCGAATTTCTATTTAACCACCTGCTATCATGAGAGACCTCAGGGCTGCATGTTTTGAGCCCAGTACTGATCCTGAAAAGCGTTTCCAACCCCACTTACAAGTAAAACTAGCTAAAATGTGCCTGGCTGCTATTCACTGAAAAGCTCATTCTATGTACATTTTTGGCATACGTTTGCTCCTGCCGGGTCAGCTGAGCAGCGAATTTCTATTTAACCACCTGCTATCATGAGACACCTCAGGGCTGCATGTTTTGAGACCAGTACTGATCCTGAAAAGCGTTTCCAACCCCACTTACAAGTAAAAATAGCTAAAATGTGCCTGGCTGCTCTTCGCTGAAAAGCTCATTCTGCGTACATTTTTGGCATACGTTTGCTCCTGCCGGGTCAGCTGAGCAGCGAATTTCTATTAACCACCTGCCAACCTGAGAGACCTCAGGGCTGCATCTTTTGAGCGCAGTACTGAGCCTGAAAAGCGTTTCCAACCCCACTTACAAGTAAAACTAGCTAAAATGTGCCTGGCTGCTCTTCACTGAAAAGCTCATTCTGCGTACATTTTTGGCATACATTTGCTCCTGCCGGGTCAGCTGAGCAGCGAAGTTCTACTTAACCACCTGCTATCAGGAGAGACCTCAGGGCTGCATGTTTTGAGCGCAGTACTGAGCCTGAAAAGCGTTTCCAACCCCACTTACAAGTAAAACTTGCTAGAATGTGCCTGGCTGCTATTCACTGAAAAGCTCATTCTGCTTACATTTTTGGCATACATTTGCTCCTGCCGGGTCAGCTGAGCAGCGAAGTTCTATTTAACCACCTGCTATCATGAGAGACCTCAGGGCTGCATCTTTTGAGCCCAGTACTGAGCCTGAAAAGCATTTCCAACCTCACTTACAAGTAAAACTAGCTAAAATGTGCCTGGCTGCTATTCACTGAAAAGCTCATTCTACGTACATTTTTGGCATACGTTTGCTCCTGCCGGGTCAGCTGAGCAGCGAATTTCTATTTATCCACCTGCTATCATGAGAGACCTCAGGGCTGCATGTTTTGAGCCCAGTACTGAGCCTGAAAAGCGTTTCCAACCCAACTTACAAGTAAAACTAGCTAAAATGTGCCTGGCTGCTATTCACTGAAAAGCTCATTCTGTGTTCATTTTTGGCATACGTTTGCTCCTGCCGGGTCAGCCAAGTGGCAAATTTCTACTTAACCACCTGCTATCATGAGAGACCTCAGGGCTCCATGTTTTGAGCCCAGTCCTGAGCCTGAAAAGCGTTTCCAACCCCACTTGCAAGTAAAACTTGCTAGAATGTGCCTGGCTGCTCTTCACTGCTTACATTTTTGGCATATGTTTGCTCCTATCGGGTCAGCTGAGCAGCGAATTTCTATTTAACCACCTGCTATCATGAGAGACCTCAGGGCTACATGTTTTGAGCCCAGTACTGATCCTGAAAAGCGTTTCCAACCCCACTTACAAGTAAAACTAGCTAAAATGTGCCTGGCTGCTATTCACTGAAAAGCTCATTCTGTGTACATTTTTGGCATATGTTTACTCCTGCTGGGTCAGCCAAGTGGCAAATTTCTACTTAACCACCTGCTATCATAAAAGACCTCAGGGCTGCATTTTTTGAGCGCAGTACTGAGCCTGAAAAGCGTTTCCAACCCCACTTACAAGTAAAACTCGCTAAAATGTGCCTGGCTGCTTACTGAAAAGCTCATTCTGCGTACATTTTTGGCATACGTTTGCTCCTGCCGGGTCAGCTGAGCAGCGAATTTCTATTTAACCACCTGCTATCATGAGAGACCTCAGGGCTGCATGTTTTGAGCCCAGTACTGAGCCTGAAAAGCGTTTCCAACCCCACTTACAAGTACAACTAGCTAAAATGTGCCTGGCTGCTATATTCACTGAAAAGCTCATTCTGCGTACATTTCTGGCATATGTTTGCTCCTGCCGGGTCAGCTGAGCAGCGAAATTCTACTTAACCACCTGCTATCATCAGAGACCTCAGGGCTGCATGTTTTGAGCCCAGTACTGATCCTGAAAAGCGTTTCCAACCCCACTTACAAGTAAAACTAGCTAAAATGTTCCTGGCTGCTATTCACTGAAAAGCTCATTCTGCTTACATTTTTGGCATACGTTTGCTCCTGCCGGGTTAGCTGAGCAGCGAATTTCTATTTAACCACCTGCTATCATGAGAGACCTCAGGGCTGCATGTTTTGAGCCCAGTACTGATCCTGAAAAGCGTTTCCAACCCCACTTACAAGTAAAACTAGCTAAAATGTGCCTGGCTGCTATTCACTGAAAAGCTCATTCTATGTACATTTTTGGCATACGTTTGCTCCTGCCGGGTCAGCTGAGCAGCGAATTTCTATTTAACCACCTGCTATCATGAGACACCTCAGGGCTGCATGTTTTGAGACCAGTACTGATCCTGAAAAGCGTTTCCAACCCCACTTACAAGTAAAACTAGCTAAAATGTGCCTGGCTGCTCTTCGCTGAAAAGCTCATTCTGCGTACATTTTTGGCATACGTTTGCTCCTGCCGGGTCAGCTGAGCAGCGAATTTCTATTAACCACCTGCTATCATGAGAGACCTCGGGGCTGCATCTTTTGAGCGCAGTACTGAGCCTGAAAAGCGTTTCCAACCCCACTTACAAGTAAAACTAGCTAAAATGTGCCTGGCTGCTCTTCACTGAAAAGCTCATTCTGCGTACATTTTTGGCATACATTTGCTCCTGCCGGGTCAGCTGAGCAGCGAAGTTCTACTTAACCACCTGCTATCAGGAGAGACCTCAGGGCTGCATGTTTTGAGCGCAGTACTGAGCCTGAAAAGCGTTTCCAACCCCACTTACAAGTAAAACTTGCTAGAATGTGCCTGGCTGCTATTCACTGAAAAGCTCATTCTGCTTACATTTTTGGCATACATTTGCTCCTGCCGGGTCAGCTGAGCAGCGAAGTTCTATTTAACCACCTGCTATCATGAGAGACCTCAGGGCTGCATCTTTTGAGCCCAGTACTGAGCCTGAAAAGCATTTCCAACCTCACTTACAAGTAAAACTAGCTAAAATGTGCCTGGCTGCTATTCACTGAAAAGCTCATTCTGCGTACATTTTTGGCACAAATTTGCTCCTGCCGGGTCAGCTGAGCAGCGAAGTTCTACTTAACTACCTCCTATCAGGAGAGACTTCAGAGCTGCATCTTTTGAGCCCAGTACTGAGCCTGAAAAGCATTTCCAACCCCACTTACAGGTAAAACTAGCTAAAATGTGCCTGGCTGCTATTCACTGAAAAGCTCATTCTGCTTACATTTTTGACATATGTTTGCCCCTACCGGGTCAGCTGAGCAGCGAATTTCTATTTAACCACCTGCTCTCATGAGAGACCTCCGGGCTGCATGTTTTGAGCCCAGTACTGAGCCTGAAAAGCATTTCCAACCCCACTTACAGGTAAAACTAGCTAAAATGTGCCTGGCTGCTATTCACTGAAAAGCTCATTCTGCTTACATTTTTGACATATGTTTGCCCCTACCGGGTCAGCTGAGCAGCGAATTTCTATTTAACCACCTGCTATCATGAGAGACCTCCGGGCTGCATGTTTTGAGCCCAGTACTGAGCCTGAAAAGCGTTTCCAACCCCACTTACAAGTAAAACTAGCTAAAATGTGCCTGGCTGCTCTTCACTGAAAAGCTCATTCTGCGTACTTTTTTGACATACGTTTGCTCCTGCCGGGTCAGCTGAGCAGCGAATTTCTATTTAACCACCTGCTATCACGAGAGACCTCAGGGCTGCATGTTTTGAGCCCAGTACTGATCCTGAAAAGCGTTTCCAACCCCACTTACAAGTAAAACTAGCTAAAATGTGCCTGGCTGCTATTCACTGAAAAGCTCATTCTGTGTACATTTTTGGCATACGTTTACTCCTGCTGGGTCAGCCAAGTGACAAATTTCTACTTAACCACCTGCTATCATGAAAGACCTCAGGGCTGCATTTTTTGAGCGCAGTACTGAGCCTGAAAAGCGTTTCCAACCCCACTTACAAGGAAAACTAGCTAAAATGTGCCTGGCTGCTTACTGAAAAGCTCATTCTGCGTACATTTTTGGCATACGTTTGCTCCTGCCGGGTCAGCTGAGCAGCGAATTTCTATTTAACCACCTGCTATCATGAGAGACCTCAGGGCTGCATGTTTTGAGCCCAGTACTGAGCCTGAAAAGCGTTTCCAACCCGACTTACAAGTACAACTAGCTAAAATGTGCCTGGCTGCTATATTCACTGAAAAGCTCATTCTGCGTACATTTCTGGCATACGTTTGCTCCTGCCGGGTCAGCTGAGCAGCGAAATTCTACTTAACCACCTGCTATCATCAGAGACCTCAGGGCTGCATGTTTTGAGCCCAGTACTGATCCTGAAAAGCGTTTCCAACCCAACTTACAAGTAAAACTAGCTAAATTGTTCCTGGCTGCTATTCACTGAAAAGCTCATTCTGCTTACATTTTTGGCATACGTTTGCTCCTGCCGGGTTAGCTGAGCAGCGAATTTCTATTTAACCACCTGCTATCATGAGAGACCTCAGGGCTGCATGTTTTGAGCCCAGTACTGATCCTGAAAAGCGTTTCCAACCCCACTTACAAGTAAAACTAGCTAAAATGTGCCTGGCTGCTATTCACTGAAAAGCTCATTCTATGTACATTTTTGGCATACGTTTGCTCCTGCCGGGTCAGCTGAGCAGCGAATTTCTATTTAACCACCTGCTATCATGAGACACCTCAGGGCTGCATGTTTTGAGACCAGTACTGATCCTGAAAAGTGTTTCCAACCCCACTTACAAGTAAAAATAGCTAAAATGTGCCTGGCTGCTCTTCGCTGAAAAGCTCATTCTGCGTACATTTTTGGCATACGTTTGCTCCTGCCGGGTCAGCTGAGCAGCGAATTTCTATTAACCACCTGCCAACCTGAGAGACCTCAGGGCTGCATCTTTTGAGCGCAGTACTGAGCCTGAAAAGCGTTTCCAACCCCACTTACAAGTAAAACTAGCTAAAATGTGCCTGGCTGCTCTTCACTGAAAAGCTCATTCTGCGTACATTTTTGGCATACATTTGCTCCTGCCGGGTCAGCTGAGCAGCGAAGTTCTACTTAACCACCTGCTATCAGGAGAGACCTCAGGGCTGCATGTTTTGAGCGCAGTACTGAGCCTGAAAAGCGTTTCCAACCCCACTTACAAGTAAAACTTGCTAGAATGTGCCTGGCTGCTATTCACTGAAAAGCTCATTCTGCTTACATTTTTGGCATACATTTGCTCCTGCCGGGTCAGCTGAGCAGCGAAGTTCTATTTAACCACCTGCTATCATGAGAGACATCAGGGCTGCATCTTTTGAGCCCAGTACTGAGCCTGAAAAGCATTTCCAACCTCACTTACAAGTAAAACTAGATAAAATGTGCCTGGCTGCTATTCACTGAAAAGCTCATTCTACGTACATTTTTGGCATACGTTTGCTCCTGCCGGGTCAGCTGAGCAGCGAAGTTCTATTTAACCACCTGCTATCATGAGAGACATCAGGGCTGCATCTTTTGAGCCCAGTACTGAGCCTGAAAAGCATTTCCAACCTCACTTACAAGTAAAACTAGATAAAATGTGCCTGGCTGCTATTCACTGAAAAGCTCATTCTACGTACATTTTTGGCATACGTTTGCTCCTGCCGGGTCAGCTGAGCAGCGAATTTCTATTTATCCACCTGCTATCATGAGAGACCTCAGGGCTGCATGTTTTGAGCCCAGTACTGAGCCTGAAAAGCGTTTCCAACCCAACTTACAAGTAAAACTAGCTAAAATGTGCCTGGCTGCTATTCACTGAAAAGCTCATTCTGTGTTCATTTTTGGCATACGTTTGCTCCTGCCGGGTCAGCCAAGTGGCAAATTTCTACTTAACCACCTGCTATCATGAGAGACCTCAGGGCTCCATGTTTTGAGCCCAGTCCTGAGCCTGAAAAGCGTTTCCAACCCCACTTGCAAGTAAAACTTGCTAGAATGTGCCTGGCTGCTCTTCACTGCTTACATTTTTGGCATATGTTTGCTCCTATCGGGTCAGCTGAGCAGCGAATTTCTATTTAACCACCTGCTATCATGAGAGACCTCAGGGCTGCATCTTTTGAGCCCAGTACTGAGCCTGAAAAGCGTTTCAAACCCCACTTACATTTAAAACTAGCTAAAATGTGCCTGGCTGCTATTCACTGAAAAGCTCATTCTGCTTACATTTTCGGCATACGTTTGCTGCTACCGGGTCAGCTGAGCAGCAAATTTCTATTTAACCACCTGCTATCATGAGATACCTCAGGGCTGCATGTTTTGAGCCCAGTACTGATCCTGAAAAGCGTTTCCAACCCCACTTACAAGTAAAACTAGCTAAAATGTGCCTGGCTGCTATTCACTGAAAAGCTCATTCTGTGTACATTTTTGGCATACATTTGCTCCTGCTGGGTCAGCCAATTGGCAAATTTCTACTTAACCACCTGCTATCATGAGAGACCTCAGGGCTGCATGTTTTGAGCCCAGTACTGATCCTGAAAAGCGTTTCCAACCCTACTTACAAGTAAAACTTGCTAGAATGTGCCTGGCTGCTCTTTACTGAAAAGCTCATTCTGCGTACATTTTTGGCATACATTTGCTCCTGCCGGGTCAGCTGAGCAGCGAAGTTCTATTTAACCACCTGCTATCATGAGAGACCTCAGGGCTGCATCTTTTGAGCCCAGTACTGAGCCTGAAAAGCATTTCCAACCTCACTTACAAGTATAGCTAAAATGTGTCTGTGCTATTCACTGAAAAGCTCATTCTGCGTACATTTTTGGCATACGTTCGCTCCTGCCGGTTCAGCTGAGCAGCGAAGTTCTACTTACCTACCTCCTATCAGGAGAGACCTCAGAGCTGCATCTTTTGAGCCCAGTACTGAGCCTGAAAAGCATTTCCAACCCCACTTACAAGTAAAACTAGCTAAAATGTGCCTGGCTGCTATTCACTGAAAAGCTCATTCTGCTTAACATTTTTGACATACGTTTGCTCCTACCGGGTCAGCTGAGGAGCGAATTTCTATTTAACCACCTGCTATCATGAGAGACCTCAGGGCTGCATGTTTTGAGCCCAGTACTGAGCCTGAAAAGCGTTCCCAACCCCACTTACAAGTAAAACTAGCTAAAATGTGCCTGGCTGCTCTTCATTGAAAAGCTCATTCTGCGTACATTTTTGGCATACGTTTGTCCTGCCGGGTCAGCTGAGCAACGAATTTCTATTTAACCACCTGCTATCATGAGAGACCTCAGGGCTGCATGTTTTGAGCCCAGTACTGATCCTGAAAAGCGTTTCCAACCCCACTTACAAGTAAAACTAGCTAAAATGTGCCTGGCTGCCATTCACTGAAAAGCTCATTCTGCGTTCATTTTTGGCATACGTTTGCTCCTGCCGGGTTAGCTGAGCAGCGAATTTCTAGTTAACCACCTGCTATCATGAGAGACCTCAGGGCTGCATCTTTTGAGCACAGTACTGAGCCTGAAAAGCGTTTCCAACCCCACTTACAAGTAAAACTAGCTAAAATATGCCTGGCTGCTCTTCACTGAAAAGCTCATTCTGCGTACATTTTTGGCATACGTTTGCTCCTGCCGGGTCAGCTGTGCAGCGAATTTCTATTTAACCACCTGCTATCATGAGAGACCTCAGGGCTGCATGTTTTGAGCCCAGTACTGAGCCTGAAAAGCGTTTCAAACCCCACTTACAAGTAAAACTTGCTAGAATGTGCCTGGCTGCTCTTAACTGAAAAGCTCATTCTGCGTACATTTTAGGCATACGTTTTCTCATACCGGGTCAGCTGAGCAGCGAATTTCTATTAACCACCTGCTATCATGAGAGACCTCAGGGCTGCATGTTTTGAGCCCAGTACTGATCCTGAAAAGCGTTTCCAACCCCACTTACAAGTAAAACTAGCTAAAATGTGCCTGGCTGCTATATTCACTGAAAAGCTCATTCTGCATACATTTTTGGCATACATTTGCTCCTGCTGGGTCAGCTGAGCAGCGAAGTTCTACTTAACTACCTCCTATCAGGAGAGACCTCAGAGCTGCCTCTTTTGACCCCAGTACTGAGCCTGAAAAGCATTTCCAACCCCACTTACAAGTGAAACTAGCTAAAATGTGCCTGGCTGCTATATTCACTGAAAGCTCATTCTGCGTACATTTCTGGCATACGTTTGCTCCTGCCGGGTTAGCTGAGCAGCGAAGTTCTACTTAACTACCTCCTATCAGGAGAGACTTCAGAGCTGCATCTTTTGAGCCCAGTACTGAGCCTGAAAAGCATTTCCAACCCCACTTACAAGTAAAACTAGCTAAAATGTGCCTGGCTGCTATTCACTGAAAAGCTCATTCTGCTTACATTTTTGGCATATGTTTGCCCCTACCTGGTCAGCTGAGCAGCGAATTTCTATTTAACCACCTGCTATCATGAGAGACCTCCGGGCTGCATGTTTTGAGCCCAGTACTGAGCCTGAAAAGCGTTTCCAACCCCACTTACGAGTAAAACTAGCTAAAATGTGCCTGGCTGCTCTTCACTGAAAAGCTCATTCTGCGTACATTTTTGGCATACGTTTGCTCCTGCCGGGTCAGCTGAGCAGCGTATTTCTATTTACCCTCCTGCTATCATGAGAGACCTCAGGGCTGCATGTTTTGAGCCCAGTACTGATCCTGAAAAGCGTTTCCAACCCCACTTACAAGTAAAACTAGCTAAAATGTGCCTGGCTGCTATTCACTGAAAAGCTCATTCTGTGTACATTTTTGGCATACGTTTACTCCTGCTGGGTCAGCCAAGTTTCAAATTTCTACTTACCCACCTGCTATCATGAAAGACCTCAGGGCTGCATTTTTTGAGAGCAGTACTGAGCCTGAAAAGCGTTTCCAACCCCACTTACAAGTAAAACTAGCTAAAATGTGCCTGGCTGCTATTCACTGAAAAGCTCATTCTGCGTACATTTTTGGCATACGTTTGCTCCTGCCGGGTCAGCTGAGCAGCGAAGTTCTACTTAACTACCTCCTATCATGAGAGACCTCAGAGCTGCATCTTTTGAACCCAGTACTGAGCCTGAAAAGCATTTCCAACCCCACTTACAAGTAAAACTAGCTAAAATGTGCCTGGCTGCTCTTCACTGAAAAGCTCATTCTGCTTACATTTTTTGCATACGTTTGCTCCTGCCGGGTCAGCTGAGCAGCAAATTTCTATTTAACCACCTGCTATCATGAGAGACCTCAGGGCTGCATGTTTTGAGCCCAGTACTGATCCTGAAAACAGTTTCCAACCCCACTTACAAGTAAAACTAGCTAAAATGTGCCTGGCTGCTATTCACTGAAAAGCTCATTCTGTGTACATTTTTGGCATACGTTTGCTCCTGCTGGGTCAGCCAAGTGGCAAATTTCTACTTAACCACCTGCTATCATGAGAGACCTCAGGGCTGCATTTTTTGAGCCTAGTACTGAGCCTGAAAAGCGTTTCTAACCCCACTTACAAGTAAAACTAGCTAAAATGTGCCTGGCTGCTCTTCACTGAAAAGCTCATTCTGCGTACATTTTTGGCACAAATTTGCTCCTGCCTGGTCAGCTGAGCAGCGAAGTTCTACTTAACTACCTCCTATCATGGGAGACCTCAGAGCTGCATCTTTTGAACCCAGTACTGAGCCTGAAAAGCATTTCCAACCCCACTTACAAGTAAAACTAGCTAACATGTGCCTGGCTGCTCTACACTGAAAAGCTCATTCTGCTTACATTTTTTGCATACGTTTGCTCCTGCCGGGTCAGCTGAGCAGCAAATTTCTATTTAACCATCTGCTATCATGAGAGACCTCAGGGCTGCATGTTTTGAGCCCAGTACTGATCCTGAAAAGAGTTTCCAACCCCACTTACAAGTAAAACTAGCTAAAATGTGCCTGGCTGCTATTCACTGAAAAGCTCATTCTGTGTACATTTTTGGCATACGTTTGCTCCTGCTGGGTCAGCCAAGTGGCAAATTTCTACTTAACCACCTGCTATCATGAGAGACCTCAGGGCTGCATTTTTTGAGCCCAGTACTGAGCCTGAAAAGCGTTTCTAACCCCACTTACAAGTAAAACTAGCTAAAATGTGCCTGGCTGCTATTCACTGAAAAGCTCATTCTGCGTATATTTTTGGCATACATTTGCTCCTGCCGGGTCAGCTGAGCAGCGAAGTTCTACTTAACGACCTCCTATCAGGAGAGACCTCAGAGCTGCATCTTTTGAACCCAGTACTGAGCCTGAAAAGCATTTCCAACCCCACTTACAAGTAAAACTAGCTAAAATGTGCCTGGCTGCTATTCACTGAAAAGCTCATTCTGCTTACATTTTTGGCATACGTTTGCTCCAACCGAGTCAGCTGAGCAGCGAATTTCTATTTAACCACCTGCTATCATGAGAGACCTCAGGGCTGCATCTTTTGAGCACAGTACTGATCCTGAAAAGCGTTTCCAACCCCACTTACAAGTAAAACTAGCTAAAATGTGCCTGGCTGCTCTTCACTGAAAAGCTCATTCTGCTTACATTTTTGGCATACATTTGCTCCTGCCGGGTCAGCTGAGCAGCGAAGTTCTACTTAACCACCTGCTATCAGGAGAGACCTCAGGGCTGCATCTTTTGAGCCCAGTACTGAGCCTGAAAAGCATTTCCAACCCCACTTACAAGTAAAATTAGCTAAAATGTGCCTGGCTGCTCTTCACTGCTTACATTTTTGGCATACGTTTGCTCCTACCGGGTCAGCTGAGCAGCGAATTTCTATTTAACCACCTGCTATCATGATGCAGCCTCAGGGCTGCATCTTTTGAGCCCAGTACTGAGCCTGAAAAGCGTTTCAAACCCCACTTACAAGTAAAACTTGCTAGAATGTGCCTGGCTGCTCTTTACTGAAAAGCTCATTCTGCGTACATTTTTGGCATACGTTTGCTCCTACCGGGTCAGCTGAGCAGCAAATTTCTATTTAACCACCTGCTATCATGAGAGCCTTCAGAGCTGCATCTTTTGAGCCCAGTACTGAGCCTGAAAAGCGTTTCCAACCCCACTTACAAGTAAAACTTGCTAGAATGTGCCTGGCTGCTATTCACTGAAAAGCTCATTCTGCTTACATTTTTGGCATACGTTTACTCCTGCTGGGTCAGCCAAGTAGCAAATTTCTACTTAACCACCTGCTATCATGAAAGACCTCAGGGCTGCATTTTTTGAGCGCAGTACTGAGCCTGAAAAGCGTTTCCAACCCCACTTACAAGTAAAACTAGCTAAAATGTGCCTGGCTGCTATTCACTGAAAAGCTCATTCTGCGTACATTTTTGGCATACGTTTGCTCCTGCCGGGTCAGCTGAGCAGCGAAGTTCTACTTAACTACCTCCTATCATGAGAGACCTCAGAGCTGCATCTTTTGAACCCAGTACTGAGCCTGAAAAGCATTTCCAACCCCACTTACAAGTAAAACTAGCTAAAATGTGCCTAGCTGCTCTTCACTGAAAAGCTCATTCTGCTTACATTTTTTGCATACGTTTGCTCCTGCCGGGTCAGCTGAGCAGCAAATTTCTATTTAACCATCTGCTATCATGAGAGACCTCAGGGCTGCATGTTTTGAGCCCAGTACTGATCCTGAAAAGAGTTTCCAACCCCACTTACAAGTAAAACTAGCTAAAATGTGCCTGGCTGCTATTCACTGAAAAGCTCATTCTGTGTACATTTTTGGCATACGTTTGCTCCTGCTGGGTCAGCCAAGTGGCAAATTTCTACTTAACCACCTGCTATCATGAGAGACCTCAGGGCTGCATTTTTTGAGCCCAGTACTGAGCCTGAAAAGCGTTTCTAACCCCACTTACAAGTAAAACTAGCTAAAATGTGCCTGGCTGCTATTCACTGAAAAGCTCATTCTGCGTATATTTTTGGCATACATTTGCTCCTGCCGGGTCAGCTGAGCAGCGAAGTTCTACTTAACTACCTCCTATCAGGAGAGACCTCAGAGCTGCATCTTTTGAACCCAGTACTGAGTCTGAAAAGCATTTCCAACCCCACTTACAAGTAAAACTAGCTAAAATGTGCCTGGCTGCTATTCACTGAAAAGCTCATTCTGCTTACATTTTTGGCATACGTTTGCTCCAACCGAGTCAGCTGAGCAGCGAATTTCTATTTAACCACCTGCTATCATGAGAGACCTCAGGGCTGCATCTTTTGAGCGCAGTACTGATCCTGAAAAGCGTTTCCAACCCCACTTACAAGTAAAACTAGCTAAAATGTGCCTGGCTGCTCTTCACTGAAAAGCTCATTCTGCTTACATTTTTGGCATACATTTGCTCCTGCCGGGTCAGCTGAGCAGCGAAGTTCTACTTAACCACCTGCTATCAGGAGAGACCTCAGGGCTGCATCTTTTGAGCCCAGTACTGAGCCTGAAAAGCATTTCCAACCCCACTTACAAGTAAAATTAGCTAAAATGTGCCTGGCTGCTCTTCACTGCTTACATTTTTGGCATACGTTTGCTCCTACCGGGTCAGCTGAGCAGCGAATTTCTATTTAACCACCTGCTATCATGATGCAGCCTCAGGGCTGCATCTTTTGAGCCCAGTACTGAGCCTGAAAAGCGTTTCAAACCCCACTTACAAGTAAAACTTGCTAGAATGTGCCTGGCTGCTCTTCACTGAAAAGCTCATTCTGCGTACATTTTTGGCATACATTTGCTCCTGCCGGGTCAGCTGAGCAGCGAAGTTCTATTTAACCACCTGCTACCATGAGAGATCTCAGGGCTGCATCTTTTGAGCCCAGTACTGAGCCTAAAAAGCATTTCCAACCCCACTTACAAGTGAAACTAGCTAAAATGTGCCTGGCTGCTATATTCACTGAAAAGCTCATTCTGCGTACATTTCTGGCATACGTTTGCTCCTGCCGGGTCAGCTGAGCAGCGAAGTTCTATTTAACCACCTGCTATCATGAGAGATCTCAGGGCTGCATCTTTTGAGCCCAGTACTGAGCCTGAAAAGCATTTCCAACCTCACTTACAAGTAAAACTAGCTAAAATGTGCCTGGCTGCTATATTCACTGAAAAGCTCATTCTGCGTACATTTCTGGCATACGTTTGCTCCTGCCGGGTCAGCTGAGCAGCGAAGTTCTATTTAACCACCTGCTATCATGAGAGATCTCAGGGCTGCATCTTTTGAGCCCAGTACTGAGCCTGAAAAGCATTTCCAACCTCACTTACAAGTAAAACTAGCTAAAATGTGCCTGGCTGCTATTCACTGAAAAGCTCATTCTGCGTACATTTTTGGCACAAATTTGCTCCTGCCGGGTCAGCTGAGCAGCGAAGTTCTACTTAACTACCTCCTATCAGGAGAGACTTCAGAGCTGCATCTTTTGAGCCCAGTACTGAGCCTGAAAAGCGTTTCCAACCCCACTTACAAGTAAAACTTGCTAGAATGTGCCTGGCTGCTATTCACTGAAAAGCTCATTCTGCTTACATTTTTGGCATACGTTTGCTCCTGCCGGGTTAGCTGAGCAGCGAATTTCTATTTAACCACCTGCTATCATGAGAGACCTCAGGGCTGCATGTTTTGAGCCCAGTAATGATCCTGAAAAGCGTTTCCAAACCCACTTACAAGTAAAACTAGCTAAAATGTGCCTGGCTACTATTCACTGAAAAGCTCATTCTGTGTACATTTTTGGCATACGTTTACTCCTGCTGGGTCAGCCAAGTGGCAAATTTCTACTTAACCACCTGCTATCATGAAAGACCTCAGGGCTGCATTTTTTGAGCACAGTACTGAGCCTGAAAAGCGTTTCCAACCCCACTTACAAGTAAAACTGGCTAAAATGTGCCTGGCTGCTATTCACTGAAAAGCTCATTCTGCGTACATTTTTGGCATACGTTTGCTCCTGCCGGGTCAGCTGAGCAGCGAAGTTCTACTTAACTACCTCCTATCATGAGAGACCTCAGAGCTGCATCTTCTGAACCCAGTACAGAGCCTGAAAAGCATTTCCAACCCCACTTACAAGTAAAACTAGCTAAAATGTGCCTGGCTGCTCTTCACTGAAAAGCTCATTCTGCTTACATTTTTTGCATACGTTTGCTCCTGCCGGGTCAGCTGAGCAGCAAATTTCTATTTAACCACCTGCTATCATGAGAGACCTCAGGGCTGCATGTTTTGAGCCCAGTACTGATCCTGAAAAGCGTTTCCAACCCCACTTACAAGTAAAACTAGCTAAAATGTGCCTGGCTGCTATATTCACTGAAAAGCTCATTCTGCGTACATTTCTGGCATACGTTTGCTCCTGCCGGGTCAGCTGAGCAGCGAAGTTCTATTTAACCACCTGCTATCATGAGAGACCTCAGGGCTGCATGTTTTGAGCCCAGTACTGATCCTGAAAAGCGTTTCCAACCCCACTTACAAGTAAAACTTGCTAGAATGTGCCTGGCTGCTCTTTACTGAAAAGCTCATTACATTTTTGGCATACGTTTGCTCCTACCGGGTCGGCTGAGCAGCAAATTTCTATTTAACCACCTGCTATCATGAGAGACCTCAGGGCTGCATGTTTTGAGCCCAGTACTGATCCTGAAAAGCGTTTCCAACCCCACTTACAAGTAAAACTAGCTAAAATGTGCCTGGCTGCTATATTCACTGAAAAGCTCATTCTGCGTACATTTTTGGCATACATTTGCTCCTGCCGGGTCAGCTGAGCAGCGAAGTTCTACTTAACTACCTCCTATCAGGAGAGACCTCAGAGCTGCATCTTTTGAGCCCAGTACTGAGCCTGAAAAGCATTTCCAACCCCACTTACAAGTGAAACTAGCTAAAATGTGCCTGGCTGCTATATTCACTGAAAAGCTCATTCTGCGTACATTTCTGGCATACGTTTGCTCCTGCCGGGTCAGCTGAGCAGCGAAGTTCTACTTAACTACCTCCTATCAGGAGAGACCTCAGAGCTGCATCTTTTGAGCCCAGTACTGAGCCTGAAAAGCATTTCCAACCTCACTTACAAGTAAAACTAGCTAAAATGTGCCTGGCTGCTATTCACTGAAAACTCATTCTGCGTACATTTTTGGCACAAATTTGCTCCTGCCGGGTCAGCTGAGCAGCGAAGTTCTACTTAACTACCTCCTATCAGGAGAGACTTCAGAGCTGCATCTTTTGAGCCCAGTACTGAGCCTGAAAAGCATTTCCAACCCCACTTACAGGTAAAACTAGCTAAAATGTGCCTGGCTGCTATTCACTGAAAAGCTCATTCTGCTTACATTTTTGACATATGTTTGCCCCTACCGGGTCAGCTGAGCAGCGAATTTCTATTTAACCACCTGCTATAATGAGAGACCTCCGGGCTGCATGTTTTGAGCCCAGTACTGAGCCTGAAAAGCATTTCCAACCCCACTTACAGGTAAAACTAGCTAAAATGTGCCTGGCTGCTATTCACTGAAAAGCTCATTCTGCTTACATTTTTGACATATGTTTGCCCCTACCGGGTCAGCTGAGCAGCGAATTTCTATTTAACCACCTGCTATCATGAGAGACCTCCGGGCTGCATGTTTTGAGCCCAGTACTGAGCCTGAAAAGCGTTTCCAACCCCACTTACAAGTAAAACTAGCTAAAATGTGCCTGGCTGCTCTTCACTGAAAAGCTCATTCTGCGTACATTTTTGACATACGTTTGCTCCTGCCGGGTCAGCTGAGCAGCGAATTTCTATTTAACCACCTGCTATCACGAGAGACCTCAGGGCTACATGTTTTGAGCCCAGTACTGATCCTGAAAAGCGTTTCCAACCCCACTTACAAGTAAAACTAGCTAAAATGTGCCTGGCTGCTACTCACTGAAAAGCTCATTCTGTGTACATTTTTGGCATACGTTTACTCCTGCTGGGTCAGCCAAGTGGCAAATTTCTACTTAACCACCTGCTATCATAAAAGACCTCAGGGCTGCATTTTTTGAGCGCAGTACTGAGCCTGAAAAGTGTTTCCAACCCCACTTACACGTAAAACTAGCTAAAATGTGCCTGGCTGCTTACTGAAAAGCTCATTCTGCGTACATTTTTGGCATACGTTTGCTCCTGCCGGGTCAGCTGAGCAGCGAATTTCTATTTAACCACCTGCTATCATGAGAGACCTCAGGGCTGCATGTTTTGAGCCCAGTACTGAGCCTGAAAAGCGTTTCCAACCCCACTTACAAGTACAACTAGCTAAAATGTGCCTGGCTGCTATATTCACTGAAAAGCTCATTCTGCGTACATTTCTGGCATACGTTTGCTCCTGCCGGGTCAGCTGAGCAGCGAAATTCTACTTAACCACCTGCTATCATCAGAGACCTCAGGGCTGCATGTTTTGAGCCCAGTACTGATCCTGAAAAGCGTTTCCAACCCCACTTACAAGTAAAACTAGCTAAAATGTTCCTGGCTGCTATTCACTGAAAAGCTCATTCTGCTTACATTTTTGGCATACGTTTGCTCCTGCCGGGTTAGCTGAGCAGCGAATTTCTATTTAACCACCTGCTATCATGAGAGACCTCAGGGCTGCATGTTTTGAGCCCAGTACTGATCCTGAAAAGCGTTTCCAACCCCACTTACAAGTAAAATGTGCCTGGCTGCTATTCACTGAAAAGCTCATTCTATGTACATTTTTGGCATACGTTTGCTCCTGCCGGGTCAGCTGAGCAGCGAATTTCTATTTAACCACCTGCTATCATGAGACACCTCAGGGCTGCATGTTTTGAGACCAGTACTGATCCTGAAAAGCGTTTCCAACCCCACTTACAAGTAAAACTAGCTAAAATGTGCCTGGCTGCTCTTCGCTGAAAAGCTCATTCTGCGTACCTTTTTGGCATACGTTTGCTCCTGCCGGGTCAGCTGAGCAGCGAAGTTCTACTTAACCACCTGCTATCAGGAGAGACCTCAGGGCTGCATGTTTTGAGCGCAGTACTGAGCCTGAAAAGCGTTTCCAACCCCACTTACAAGTAAAACTTGCTAGAATGTGCCTGGCTGCTATTCACTGAAAAGCTCATTCTGCTTACATTTTTGGCATACATTTGCTCCTGCCGGGTCAGCTGAGCAGCGAAGTTCTATTTAACCACCTGCTATCACGAGAGACCTCATGGCTGCATCTTTTGAGCCCAGTACTGAGCCTGAAAAGCATTTCCAACCTCACTTACAAGTAAAACTAGCTAAAATGTGCCTGGCTGCTATTCACTGAAAAGCTCATTCTGCGTACATTTTTGGCACAAATTTGCTCCTGCCGGGTCAGCTGAGCAGCGAAGTTCTACTTAACTACCTCCTATCAGGAGAGACTTCAGAGCTGCATCTTTTGAGCCCAGTACTGAGCCTGAAAAGCATTTCCAACCCCACTTACAGGTAAAACTAGCTAAAATGTGCCTGGCTGCTATTCACTGAAAAGCTCATTCTGCTTACATTTTTGACATATGTTTGCCCCTACCGGGTCAGCTGAGCAGCGAATTTCTATTTAACCACCTGCTCTCATGAGAGACCTCCGGGCTGCATGTTTTGAGCCCAGTACTGAGCCTGAAAAGCATTTCCAACCCCACTTACAGGTAAAACTAGCTAAAATGTGCCTGGCTGCTATTCACTGAAAAGCTCATTCTGCTTACATTTTTGACATATATTTGCCCCTACCGGGTCAGCTGAGCAGCAAATTTCTATTTAACCACCTGCTATCATGAGAGACCTCCGGGCTGCATGTTTTGAGCCCAGTACTGAGCCTGAAAAGCGTTTCCAACCCCACTTACAAGTAAAACTAGCTAAAATGTGCCTGGCTGCTCTTCACTGAAAAGCTCATTCTGCGTACATTTTTGACATACGTTTGCTCCTGCCGGGTCAGCTGAGCAGCGAATTTCTATTTAACCACCTGCTATCACGAGAGACCTCAGGGCTGCATGTTTTGAGCCCAGTACTGATCCTGAAAAGCGTTTCCAACCCCACTTACAAGTAAAACTAGCTAAAATGTGCCTGGCTGCTATTCACTGAAAAGCTCATTCTGTGTACATTTTTGGCATACGTTTACTCCTGCAGGGTCAGCCAAGTGGCAAATTTCTACTTAACCACCTGCTATCATGAAAGACCTCAGGGCTGCATTTTTTGAGCGCAGTACTGAGCCTGAAAAGCGTTTCCAACCCCACTTACAAGGAAAACTAGCTAAAATGTGCCTGGCTGCTTACTGAAAAGCTCATTCTGCGTACATTTTTGGCATACGTTTGCTCCTGCCGGGTCAGCTGAGCAGCGAATTTCTATTTAACCACCTGCTATCATGAGAGACCTCAGGGCTGCATGTTTTGAGCCCAGTACTGAGCCTGAAAAGCGTTTCCAACCCCACTTACAAGTACAACTAGCTAAAATGTGCCTGGCTGCTATATTCACTGAAAAGCTCATTCTGCGTACATTTCTGGCATACGTTTGCTCCTGCCGGGTCAGCTGAGCAGCGAAATTCTACTTAACCACCTGCTATCATCAGAGACCTCAGGGCTGCATGTTTTGAGCCCAGTACTGATCCTGAAAAGCGTTTCCAACCCAACTTACAAGTAAAACTAGCTAAATTGTTCCTGGCTGCTATTCACTGAAAAGCTCATTCTGCTTACATTTTTGGCATATGTTTGCTCCTGCCGGGTTAGCTGAGCAGCGAATTTCTATTTAACCACCTGCTATCATGAGAGACCTCAGGGCTGCATGTTTTGAGCCCAGTACTGATCCTGAAAAGCGTTTCCAACCCCACTTACAAGTAAAACTAGCTAAAATGTGCCTGGCTGCTATTCACTGAAAAGCTCATTCTATGTACATTTTTGGCATACGTTTGCTCCTGCCGGGTCAGCTGAGCAGCGAATTTCTATTTAACCACCTGCTATCATGAGACACCTCAGGGCTGCATGTTTTGAGACCAGTACTGATCCTGAAAAGCATTTCCAACCCCACTTACAAGTAAAAATAGCTAAAATGTGCCTGGCTGCTCTTCGCTGAAAAGCTCATTCTGCGTACATTTTTGGCATACGTTTGCTCCTGCCGGGTCAGCTGAGCAGCGAATTTCTATTAACCACCTGCCAACCTGAGAGACCTCAGGGCTGCATCTTTTGAGCGCAGTACTGATCCTGAAAAGCGTTTCCAACCCCACTTACAAGTAAAACTAGCTAAAATGTGCCTGGCTGCTCTTCACTGAAAAGCTCATTCTGCGTACATTTTTGGCATACATTTGCTCCTGCCGGGTCAGCTGAGCAGCGAAGTTCTACTTAACCACCTGCTATCAGGAGAGACCTCAGGGCTGCATGTTTTGAGCGCAGTACTGAGCTGAAAAGCGTTTCCAACCCCACTTACAAGTAAAACTTGCTAGAATGTGCCTGGCTGCTATTCACTGAAAAGCTCATTCTGCTTACATTTTTGGCATACATTTGCTCCTGCCGGGTTAGCTGAGCAGCGAAGTTCTATTTAACCACCTGCTATCATGAGAGACCTCAGGGCTGCATCTTTTGAGCCCAGTACTGAGCCTGAAAAGCATTTCCAACCTCACTTACAAGTAAAACTAGCTAAAATGTGCCTGGCTGCTATTCACTGAAAAGCTCATTCTACGTACATTTTTGGCATACGTTTGCTCCTGCCGGGTCAGCTGAGCAGCGAATTTCTATTTATCCACCTGCTATCATGAGAGACCTCAGGGCTGCATGTTTTGAGCCCAGTACTGAGCCTGAAAAGCGTTTCCAACCCAACTTACAAGTAAAACTAGCTAAAATGTGCCTGGCTGCTATTCACTGAAAAGCTCATTCTGTGTTCATTTTTGGCATACGTTTGCTCCTGCCGGGTCAGCCAAGTGGCAAATTTCTACTTAACCACCTGCTATCATGAGAGACCTCAGGGCTCCATGTTTTGAGCCCAGTCCTGAGCCTGAAAAGCGTTTCCAACCCCACTTGCAAGTAAAACTTGCTAGAATGTGCCTGGCTGCTCTTCACTGCTTACATTTTTGGCATATGTTTGCTCCTATCGGGTCAGCTGAGCAGCGAATTTCTATTTAACCACCTGCTATCATGAGAGACCTCAGGGCTACATGTTTTGAGCCCAGTACTGATCCTGAAAAGCGTTTCCAACCCCACTTACAAGTAAAACTAGCTAAAATGTGCCTGGCTGCTATTCACTGAAAAGCTCATTCTGTGTACATTTTTGGCATACGTTTACTCCTGCTGGGTCAGCCAAGTGGCAAATTTCTACTTAACCACCTGCTATCATAAAAGACCTCAGGGCTGCATTTTTTGAGCGCAGTACTGAGCCTGAAAAGCGTTTCCAACCCCACTTACAAGTAAAACTAGCTAAAATGTGCCTGGCTGCTTACTGAAAAGCTCATTCTGCGTACATTTTTGGCATACGTTTGCTCCTGCCGGGTCAGCTGAGCAGCGAATTTCTATTTAACCACCTGCTATCATGAGAGACCTCAGGGCTGCATGTTTTGAGCCCAGTACTGAGCCTGAAAAGCGTTTCCAACCCCACTTACAAGTACAACTAGCTAAAATGTGCCTGGCTGCTATATTCACTGAAAAGCTCATTCTGCGTACATTTCTGGCATACGTTTGCTCCTGCCGGGTCAGCTGAGCAGCGAAATTCTACTTAACCACCTGCTATCATCAGAGACCTCAGGGCTGCATGTTTTGAGCCCAGTACTGATCCTGAAAAGCGTTTCCAACCCCACTTACAAGTAAAACTAGCTAAAATGTTCCTGGCTGCTATTCACTGAAAAGCTCATTCTGCTTACATTTTTGGCATACGTTTGCTCCTGCCGGGTTAGCTGAGCAGCGAATTTCTATTTAACCACCTGCTATCATGAGAGACCTCAGGGCTGCATGTTTTGAGCCCAGTACTGATCCTGAAAAGCGTTTCCAACCCCACTTACAAGTAAAACTAGCTAAAATGTGCCTGGCTGCTATTCACTGAAAAGCTCATTCTATGTACATTTTTGGCATACGTTTGCTCCTGCCGGGTCAGCTGAGCAGCGAATTTCTATTTAACCACCTGCTATCACGAGACACCTCAGGGCTGCATGTTTTGAGACCAGTACTGATCCTGAAAAGCGTTTCCAACCCCACTTACAAGTAAAACTAGCTAAAATGTGCCTGGCTGCTCTTCGCTGAAAAGCTCATTCTGCGTACATTTTTGGCATACGTTTGCTCCTGCCGGGTCAGCTGAGCAGCGAATTTCTATTAACCACCTGCTATCATGAGAGACCTCAGGGCTGCATCTTTTGAGCGCAGTACTGAGCCTGAAAAGCGTTTCCAACCCCACTTACAAGTAAAACTAGCTAAAATGTGCCTGGCTGCTCTTCACTGAAAAGCTCATTCTGCGTACATTTTTGGCATACATTTGCTCCTGCCGGGTCAGCTGAGCAGCGAAGTTCTACTTAACCACCTGCTATCAGGAGAGACCTCAGGGCTGCATGTTTTGAGCGCAGTACTGAGCCTGAAAAGCGTTTCCAACCCCACTTACAAGTAAAACTTGCTAGAATGTGCCTGGCTGCTATTCACTGAAAAGCTCATTCTGCTTACATTTTTGGCATACATTTGCTCCTGCCGGGTCAGCTGAGCAGCGAAGTTCTATTTAACCACCTGCTATCATGAGAGACCTCAGGGCTGCATCTTTTGAGCCCAGTACTGAGCCTGAAAAGCATTTCCAACCTCACTTACAAGTAAAACTAGCTAAAATGTGCCTGGCTGCTATTCACTGAAAAGCTCATTCTGCGTACATTTTTGGCACAAATTTGCTCCTGCCGGGTCAGCTGAGCAGCGAAGTTCTACTTAACTACCTCCTATCAGGAGAGACTTCAGAGCTGCATCTTTTGAGCCCAGTACTGAGCCTGAAAAGCATTTCCAACCCCACTTACAGGTAAAACTAGGTAAAATGTGCCTGGCTGCTATTCACTGAAAAGCTCATTCTGCTTACATTTTTGACATATGTTTGCCCCTACCGGGTCAGCTGAGCAGCGAATTTCTATTTAACCACCTGCTCTCATGAGAGACCTCCGGGCTGCATGTTTTGAGCCCAGTACTGAGCCTGAAAAGCATTTCCAACCCCACTTACAGGTAAAACTAGCTAAAATGTGCCTGGCTGCTCTTCACTGAAAAGCTCATTCTGCGTACATTTTTGACATACGTTTGCTCCTGCCGGGTCAGCTGAGCAGCGAATTTCTATTTAACCACCTGCTATCACGAGAGACCTCAGGGCTGCATGTTTTGAGCCCAGTACTGATCCTGAAAAGCGTTTCCAACCCCACTTACAAGTAAAACTAGCTAAAATGTGCCTGGCTGCTATTCACTGAAAAGCTCATTCTGTGTACATTTTTGGCATACGTTTACTCCTGCTGGGTCAGCCAAGTGGCAAATTTCTACTTAACCACCTGCTATCATGAAAGACCTCAGGGCTGCATTTTTTGAGCGCAGTACTGAGCCTGAAAAGCGTTTCCAACCCCACTTACAAGGAAAACTAGCTAAAATGTGCCTGGCTGCTTACTGAAAAGCTCATTCTGCGTACATTTTTGGCATACGTTTGCTCCTGCCGGGTCAGCTGAGCAGCGAATTTCTATTTAACCACCTGCTATCATGAGAGACCTCAGGGCTGCATGTTTTGAGCCCAGTACTGAGCCTGAAAAGCGTTTCCAACCCCACTTACAAGTACAACTAGCTAAAATGTGCCTGGCTGCTATATTCACTGAAAAGCTCATTCTGCGTACATTTCTGGCATACGTTTGCTCCTGCCGGGTCAGCTGAGCAGCGAAATTCTACTTAACCACCTGCTATCATCAGAGACCTCAGGGCTGCATGTTTTGAGCCCAGTACTGATCCTGAAAAGCGTTTCCAACCCAACTTACAAGTAAAACTAGCTAAATTGTTCCTGGGTGCTATTCACTGAAAAGCTCATTCTGCTTACATTTTTGGCATACGTTTGCTCCTGCCGGGTTAGCTGAGCAGCGAATTTCTATTTAACCACCTGCTATCATGAGAGACCTCAGGGCTGCATGTTTTGAGCCCAGTACTGATCCTGAAAAGCGTTTCCAACCCCACTTACAAGTAAAACTAGCTAAAATGTGCCTGGCTGCTATTCACTGAAAAGCTCATTCTATGTACATTTTTGGCATACGTTTGCTCCTGCCGGGTCAGCTGAGCAGCGAATTTCTATTTAACCACCTGCTATCATGAGACACCTTAGGGCTGCATGTTTTGAGACCAGTACTGATCCTGAAAAGCGTTTCCAATCCCACTTACAAGTAAAAATAGCTAAAATGTGCCTGGCTGCTCTTCGCTGAAAAGCTCATTCTGCGTACATTTTTGGCATACGTTTGCTCCTGCCGGGTCAGCTGAGCAGCGAATTTCTATTAACCACCTGCCAACCTGAGAGACCTCAGGGCTGCATCTTTTGAGCGCAGTACTGAGCCTGAAAAGCGTTTCCAACCCCACTTACAAGTAAAACTAGCTAAAATGTGCCTGGCTGCTCTTCACTGAAAAGCTCATTCTGCGTACATTTTTGGCATACATTTGCTCCTGCCGGGTCAGCTGAGCAGCGAAGTTCTACTTAACCACCTGCTATCAGGAGAGACCTCAGGGCTGCATGTTTTGAGCGCAGTACTGAGCCTGAAAAGCGTTTCCAACCCCACTTACAAGTAAAACTTGCTAGAATGTGCCTGGCTGCTATTCACTGAAAAGCTCATTCTGCTTACATTTTTGGCATACATTTGCTCCTGCCGGGTCAGCTGAGCAGCGAAGTTCTATTTAACCACCTGCTATCATGAGAGACCTCAGGGCTGCATCTTTTGAGCCCAGTACTGAGCCTGAAAAGCATTTCCAACCTCACTTACAAGTAAAACTAGCTAAAATGTGCCTGGCTGCTATTCACTGAAAAGCTCATTCTACGTACATTTTTGGCATACGTTTGCTCCTGCCGGGTCAGCTGAGCAGCGAATTTCTATTTATCCACATGCTATCATGAGAGACCTCAGGGCTGCATGTTTTGAGCCCAGTACTGAGCCTGAAAAGCGTTTCCAACCCAACTTACAAGTAAAACTAGCTAAAATGTGCCTGGCTGCTATTCACTGAAAAGCTCATTCTGTGTTCATTTTTGGCATACGCTTGCTCCTGCCGGGTCAGCCAAGTGGCAAATTTCTACTTAACCACCTGCTATCATGAGAGACCTCAGGGCTCCATGTTTTGAGCCCAGTCCTGAGCCTGAAAAGCGTTTCCAACCCCACTTGCAAGTAAAACTTGCTAGAATGTGCCTGGCTGCTCTTCACTGCTTACATTTTTGGCATATGTTTGCTCCTATCGGGTCAGCTGAGCAGCGAATTTCTATTTAACCACCTGCTGTCATGAGAGACCTCAGGGCTGCATCTTTTGAGCCCAGTACTGAGCCTGAAAAGCGTTTCAAACCCCACTTACAAGTAAAACTAGCTAAAATGTGCCTGGCTGCTATTCACTGAAAAGCTCATTCTGCTTACATTTTCGGCATACGTTTGCTGCTACCGGGTCAGCTGAGCAGCAAATTTCTATTTAACCACCTGCTATCATGAGATACCTCAGGGCTGCATGTTTTGAGCCCAGTACTGATCCTGAAAAGCGTTTCCAACCCCACTTACAAGTAAAACTTGCTAGAATGTGCCTGGCTGCTCTTTACTGAAAAGCTCATTCTGCGTACATTTTTGGCATACATTTGCTCCTGCCGGGTCAGCTGAGCAGCGAAGTTCTACTTAACCACCTGCTATCAGGAGAGACCTCAGGGCTGCATGTTTTGAGCGCAGTACTGAGCCTGAAAAGCGTTTCCAACCCCACTTACAAGTAAAACTTGCTAGAATGTGCCTGGCTGCTATTCACTGAAAAGCTCATTCTGCTTACATTTTTGGCATACATTTGCTCCTGCCGGGTCAGCTGAGCAGCGAAGTTCTATTTAACCACCTGCTATCATGAGAGACCTCAGGGCTGCATCTTTTGAGCCCAGTACTGAGCCTGAAAAGCATTTCCAACCTCACTTACAAGTAAAACTAGCTAAAATGTGCCTGGCTGCTATTCACTGAAAAGCTCATTCTACGTACATTTTTGGCATACGTTTGCTCCTGCCGGGTCAGCTGAGCAGCGAATTTCTATTTATCCACATGCTATCATGAGAGACCTCAGGGCTGCATGTTTTGAGCCCAGTACTGAGCCTGAAAAGCGTTTCCAACCCAACTTACAAGTAAAACTAGCTAAAATGTGCCTGGCTGCTATTCACTGAAAAGCTCATTCTGTGTTCATTTTTGGCATACGCTTGCTCCTGCCGGGTCAGCCAAGTGGCAAATTTCTACTTAACCACCTGCTATCATGAGAGACCTCAGGGCTCCATGTTTTGAGCCCAGTCCTGAGCCTGAAAAGCGTTTCCAACCCCACTTGCAAGTAAAACTTGCTAGAATGTGCCTGGCTGCTCTTCACTGCTTACATTTTTGGCATATGTTTGCTCCTATCGGGTCAGCTGAGCAGCGAATTTCTATTTAACCACCTGCTGTCATGAGAGACCTCAGGGCTGCATCTTTTGAGCCCAGTACTGAGCCTGAAAAGCGTTTCAAACCCCACTTACAAGTAAAACTAGCTAAAATGTGCCTGGCTGCTATTCACTGAAAAGCTCATTCTGCTTACATTTTCGGCATACGTTTGCTGCTACCGGGTCAGCTGAGCAGCAAATTTCTATTTAACCACCTGATATCATGAGATACCTCAGGGCTGCATGTTTTGAGCCCAGTACTGATCCTGAAAAGCGTTTCCAACCCCACTTACAAGTAAAACTAGCAAAAATTTGCCTGGCTGCTATTCACTGAAAAGCTCATTCTGTGTACATTTTTGGCATACATTTGCTCCTGCTGGGTCAGCCAATTGGCAAATTTCTACTTAACCACCTGCTATCATGAGAGACCTCAGGGCTGCATGTTTTGAGCCCAGTACTGATCCTGAAAAGCGTTTCCAACCCTACTTACAAGTAAAACTTGCTAGAATGTGCCTGGCTGCTCTTTACTGAAAAGCTCATTCTGCGTACATTTTTGGCATACATTTGCTCCTGCCGGGTCAGCTGAGCAGCGAAGTTCTATTTAACCACCTGCTATCATGAGAGACCTCAGGGCTGCATCTTTTGAGCCCAGTACTGAGCCTAAAAAGCATTTCCAACCTCACTTACAAGTATAGCTAAAATGTGTCTGTGCTATTCACTGAAAAGCTCATTCTGCGTACATTTTTGGCATACGTTCGCTCCTGCCGGGTCAGCTGAGCAGCGAAGTTCTACTTACCTACCTCCTATCAGGAGAGACCTCAGAGCTGCATCTTTTGAGCCCAGTACTGAGCCTGAAAAGCATTTCCAACCCCACTTACAAGTAAAACTAGCTAAAATGTGCCTGGCTGCTATTCACTGAAAAGCTCATTCTGCTTAACATTTTTGACATACGTTTGCTCCTACCGGGTCAGCTGAGCAGCGAATTTCTATTTAACCACCTGCTATCATGAGAGACCTCAGGGCTCCATGTTTTGAGCCCAGTCCTGAGCCTGAAAAGCGTTTCCAACCCCACTTGCAAGTAAAACTTGCTAGAATGTGCCTGGCTGCTCTTCACTGCTTACATTTTTGGCATATGTTTGCTCCTATCGGGTCAGCTGAGCAGCGAATTTCTATTTAACCACCTGCTATCATGAGAGACCTCAGGGCTACATGTTTTGAGCCCAGTACTGATCCTGAAAAGCGTTTCCAACCCCACTTACAAGTAAAACTAGCTAAAATGTGCCTGGCTGCTATTCACTGAAAAGCTCATTCTGTGTACATTTTTGGCATACGTTTACTCCTGCTGGGTCAGCCAAGTGGCAAATTTCTACTTAACCACCTGCTATCATAAAAGACCTCAGGGCTGCATTTTTTGAGCGCAGTACTGAGCCTGAAAAGCGTTTCCAACCCCACTTACAAGTAAAACTAGCTAAAATGTGCCTGGCTGCTTACTGAAAAGCTCATTCTGCGTACATTTTTGGCATACGTTTGCTCCTGCCGGGTCAGCTGAGCAGCGAATTTCTATTTAACCACCTGCTATCATGAGAGACCTCAGGGCTGCATGTTTTGAGCCCAGTACTGAGCCTGAAAAGCGTTTCCAACCCCACTTACAAGTACAACTAGCTAAAATGTGCCTGGCTGCTATATTCACTGAAAAGCTCATTCTGCGTACATTTCTGGCATACGTTTGCTCCTGCCGGGTCAGCTGAGCAGCGAAATTCTACTTAACCACCTGCTATCATCAGAGACCTCAGGGCTGCATGTTTTGAGCCCAGTACTGATCCTGAAAAGCGTTTCCAACCCCACTTACAAGTAAAACTAGCTAAAATGTTCCTGGCTGCTATTCACTGAAAAGCTCATTCTGCTTACATTTTTGGCATACGTTTGCTCCTGCCGGGTTAGCTGAGCAGCGAATTTCTATTTAACCACCTGCTATCATGAGAGACCTCAGGGCTGCATGTTTTGAGCCCAGTACTGATCCTGAAAAGCGTTTCCAACCCCACTTACAAGTAAAACTAGCTAAAATGTGCCTGGCTGCTATTCACTGAAAAGCTCATTCTATGTACATTTTTGGCATACGTTTGCTCCTGCCGGGTCAGCTGAGCAGCGAATTTCTATTTAACCACCTGCTATCACGAGACACCTCAGGGCTGCATGTTTTGAGACCAGTACTGATCCTGAAAAGCGTTTCCAACCCCACTTACAAGTAAAACTAGCTAAAATGTGCCTGGCTGCTCTTCGCTGAAAAGCTCATTCTGCGTACATTTTTGGCATACGTTTGCTCCTGCCGGGTCAGCTGAGCAGCGAATTTCTATTAACCACCTGCTATCATGAGAGACCTCAGGGCTGCATCTTTTGAGCGCAGTACTGAGCCTGAAAAGCGTTTCCAACCCCACTTACAAGTAAAACTAGCTAAAATGTGCCTGGCTGCTCTTCACTGAAAAGCTCATTCTGCGTACATTTTTGGCATACATTTGCTCCTGCCGGGTCAGCTGAGCAGCGAAGTTCTACTTAACCACCTGCTATCAGGAGAGACCTCAGGGCTGCATGTTTTGAGCGCAGTACTGAGCCTGAAAAGCGTTTCCAACCCCACTTACAAGTAAAACTTGCTAGAATGTGCCTGGCTGCTATTCACTGAAAAGCTCATTCTGCTTACATTTTTGGCATACATTTGCTCCTGCCGGGTCAGCTGAGCAGCGAAGTTCTATTTAACCACCTGCTATCATGAGAGACCTCAGGGCTGCATCTTTTGAGCCCAGTACTGAGCCTGAAAAGCATTTCCAACCTCACTTACAAGTAAAACTAGCTAAAATGTGCCTGGCTGCTATTCACTGAAAAGCTCATTCTGCGTACATTTTTGGCACAAATTTGCTCCTGCCGGGTCAGCTGAGCAGCGAAGTTCTACTTAACTACCTCCTATCAGGAGAGACTTCAGAGCTGCATCTTTTGAGCCCAGTACTGAGCCTGAAAAGCATTTCCAACCCCACTTACAGGTAAAACTAGGTAAAATGTGCCTGGCTGCTATTCACTGAAAAGCTCATTCTGCTTACATTTTTGACATATGTTTGCCCCTACCGGGTCAGCTGAGCAGCGAATTTCTATTTAACCACCTGCTCTCATGAGAGACCTCCGGGCTGCATGTTTTGAGCCCAGTACTGAGCCTGAAAAGCATTTCCAACCCCACTTACAGGTAAAACTAGCTAAAATGTGCCTGGCTGCTCTTCACTGAAAAGCTCATTCTGCGTACATTTTTGACATACGTTTGCTCCTGCCGGGTCAGCTGAGCAGCGAATTTCTATTTAACCACCTGCTATCACGAGAGACCTCAGGGCTGCATGTTTTGAGCCCAGTACTGATCCTGAAAAGCGTTTCCAACCCCACTTACAAGTAAAACTAGCTAAAATGTGCCTGGCTGCTATTCACTGAAAAGCTCATTCTGTGTACATTTTTGGCATACGTTTACTCCTGCTGGGTCAGCCAAGTGGCAAATTTCTACTTAACCACCTGCTATCATGAAAGACCTCAGGGCTGCATTTTTTGAGCGCAGTACTGAGCCTGAAAAGCGTTTCCAACCCCACTTACAAGGAAAACTAGCTAAAATGTGCCTGGCTGCTTACTGAAAAGCTCATTCTGCGTACATTTTTGGCATACGTTTGCTCCTGCCGGGTCAGCTGAGCAGCGAATTTCTATTTAACCACCTGCTATCATGAGAGACCTCAGGGCTGCATGTTTTGAGCCCAGTACTGAGCCTGAAAAGCGTTTCCAACCCCACTTACAAGTACAACTAGCTAAAATGTGCCTGGCTGCTATATTCACTGAAAAGCTCATTCTGCGTACATTTCTGGCATACGTTTGCTCCTGCCGGGTCAGCTGAGCAGCGAAATTCTACTTAACCACCTGCTATCATCAGAGACCTCAGGGCTGCATGTTTTGAGCCCAGTACTGATCCTGAAAAGCGTTTCCAACCCAACTTACAAGTAAAACTAGCTAAATTGTTCCTGGGTGCTATTCACTGAAAAGCTCATTCTGCTTACATTTTTGGCATACGTTTGCTCCTGCCGGGTTAGCTGAGCAGCGAATTTCTATTTAACCACCTGCTATCATGAGAGACCTCAGGGCTGCATGTTTTGAGCCCAGTACTGATCCTGAAAAGCGTTTCCAACCCCACTTACAAGTAAAACTAGCTAAAATGTGCCTGGCTGCTATTCACTGAAAAGCTCATTCTATGTACATTTTTGGCATACGTTTGCTCCTGCCGGGTCAGCTGAGCAGCGAATTTCTATTTAACCACCTGCTATCATGAGACACCTCAGGGCTGCATGTTTTGAGACCAGTACTGATCCTGAAAAGCGTTTCCAATCCCACTTACAAGTAAAAATAGCTAAAATGTGCCTGGCTGCTCTTCGCTGAAAAGCTCATTCTGCGTACATTTTTGGCATACGTTTGCTCCTGCCGGGTCAGCTGAGCAGCGAATTTCTATTAACCACCTGCCAACCTGAGAGACCTCAGGGCTGCATCTTTTGAGCGCAGTACTGAGCCTGAAAAGCGTTTCCAACCCCACTTACAAGTAAAACTAGCTAAAATGTGCCTGGCTGCTCTTCACTGAAAAGCTCATTCTGCGTACATTTTTGGCATACATTTGCTCCTGCCGGGTCAGCTGAGCAGCGAAGTTCTACTTAACCACCTGCTATCAGGAGAGACCTCAGGGCTGCATGTTTTGAGCGCAGTACTGAGCCTGAAAAGCGTTTCCAACCCCACTTACAAGTAAAACTTGCTAGAATGTGCCTGGCTGCTATTCACTGAAAAGCTCATTCTGCTTACATTTTTGGCATACATTTGCTCCTGCCGGGTCAGCTGAGCAGCGAAGTTCTATTTAACCACCTGCTATCATGAGAGACCTCAGGGCTGCATCTTTTGAGCCCAGTACTGAGCCTGAAAAGCATTTCCAACCTCACTTACAAGTAAAACTAGCTAAAATGTGCCTGGCTGCTATTCACTGAAAAGCTCATTCTACGTACATTTTTGGCATACGTTTGCTCCTGCCGGGTCAGCTGAGCAGCGAATTTCTATTTATCCACATGCTATCATGAGAGACCTCAGGGCTGCATGTTTTGAGCCCAGTACTGAGCCTGAAAAGCGTTTCCAACCCAACTTACAAGTAAAACTAGCTAAAATGTGCCTGGCTGCTATTCACTGAAAAGCTCATTCTGTGTTCATTTTTGGCATACGCTTGCTCCTGCCGGGTCAGCCAAGTGGCAAATTTCTACTTAACCACCTGCTATCATGAGAGACCTCAGGGCTCCATGTTTTGAGCCCAGTCCTGAGCCTGAAAAGCGTTTCCAACCCCACTTGCAAGTAAAACTTGCTAGAATGTGCCTGGCTGCTCTTCACTGCTTACATTTTTGGCATATGTTTGCTCCTATCGGGTCAGCTGAGCAGCGAATTTCTATTTAACCACCTGCTGTCATGAGAGACCTCAGGGCTGCATCTTTTGAGCCCAGTACTGAGCCTGAAAAGCGTTTCAAACCCCACTTACAAGTAAAACTAGCTAAAATGTGCCTGGCTGCTATTCACTGAAAAGCTCATTCTGCTTACATTTTCGGCATACGTTTGCTGCTACCGGGTCAGCTGAGCAGCAAATTTCTATTTAACCACCTGCTATCATGAGATACCTCAGGGCTGCATGTTTTGAGCCCAGTACTGATCCTGAAAAGCGTTTCCAACCCCACTTACAAGTAAAACTTGCTAGAATGTGCCTGGCTGCTCTTTACTGAAAAGCTCATTCTGCGTACATTTTTGGCATACATTTGCTCCTGCCGGGTCAGCTGAGCAGCGAAGTTCTACTTAACCACCTGCTATCAGGAGAGACCTCAGGGCTGCATGTTTTGAGCGCAGTACTGAGCCTGAAAAGCGTTTCCAACCCCACTTACAAGTAAAACTTGCTAGAATGTGCCTGGCTGCTATTCACTGAAAAGCTCATTCTGCTTACATTTTTGGCATACATTTGCTCCTGCCGGGTCAGCTGAGCAGCGAAGTTCTATTTAACCACCTGCTATCATGAGAGACCTCAGGGCTGCATCTTTTGAGCCCAGTACTGAGCCTGAAAAGCATTTCCAACCTCACTTACAAGTAAAACTAGCTAAAATGTGCCTGGCTGCTATTCACTGAAAAGCTCATTCTACGTACATTTTTGGCATACGTTTGCTCCTGCCGGGTCAGCTGAGCAGCGAATTTCTATTTATCCACATGCTATCATGAGAGACCTCAGGGCTGCATGTTTTGAGCCCAGTACTGAGCCTGAAAAGCGTTTCCAACCCAACTTACAAGTAAAACTAGCTAAAATGTGCCTGGCTGCTATTCACTGAAAAGCTCATTCTGTGTTCATTTTTGGCATACGCTTGCTCCTGCCGGGTCAGCCAAGTGGCAAATTTCTACTTAACCACCTGCTATCATGAGAGACCTCAGGGCTCCATGTTTTGAGCCCAGTCCTGAGCCTGAAAAGCGTTTCCAACCCCACTTGCAAGTAAAACTTGCTAGAATGTGCCTGGCTGCTCTTCACTGCTTACATTTTTGGCATATGTTTGCTCCTATCGGGTCAGCTGAGCAGCGAATTTCTATTTAACCACCTGCTGTCATGAGAGACCTCAGGGCTGCATCTTTTGAGCCCAGTACTGAGCCTGAAAAGCGTTTCAAACCCCACTTACAAGTAAAACTAGCTAAAATGTGCCTGGCTGCTATTCACTGAAAAGCTCATTCTGCTTACATTTTCGGCATACGTTTGCTGCTACCGGGTCAGCTGAGCAGCAAATTTCTATTTAACCACCTGATATCATGAGATACCTCAGGGCTGCATGTTTTGAGCCCAGTACTGATCCTGAAAAGCGTTTCCAACCCCACTTACAAGTAAAACTAGCAAAAATTTGCCTGGCTGCTATTCACTGAAAAGCTCATTCTGTGTACATTTTTGACATACATTTGCTCCTGCTGGGTCAGCCAATTGGCAAATTTCTACTTAACCACCTGCTATCATGAGAGACCTCAGGGCTGCATGTTTTGAGCCCAGTACTGATCCTGAAAAGCGTTTCCAACCCTACTTACAAGTAAAACTTGCTAGAATGTGCCTGGCTGCTCTTTACTGAAAAGCTCATTCTGCGTACATTTTTGGCATACATTTGCTCCTGCCGGGTCAGCTGAGCAGCGAAGTTCTATTTAACCACCTGCTATCATGAGAGACCTCAGGGCTGCATCTTTTGAGCCCAGTACTGAGCCTAAAAAGCATTTCCAACCTCACTTACAAGTATAGCTAAAATGTGTCTGTGCTATTCACTGAAAAGCTCATTCTGCGTACATTTTTGGCATACGTTCGCTCCTGCCGGGTCAGCTGAGCAGCGAAGTTCTACTTACCTACCTCCTATCAGGAGAGACCTCAGAGCTGCATCTTTTGAGCCCAGTACTGAGCCTGAAAAGCATTTCCAACCCCACTTACAAGTAAAACTAGCTAAAATGTGCCTGGCTGCTATTCACTGAAAAGCTCATTCTGCTTAACATTTTTGACATACGTTTGCTCCTACCGGGTCAGCTGAGGAGCGAATTTCTATTTAACCACCTGCTATCATGAGAGACCTCAGGGCTGCATGTTTTGAGCCCAGTACTGAGCCTGAAAAGCGTTCCCAACCCCACTTACAAGTAAAACTAGCTAAAATGTGCCTGGCTGCTCTTCATTGAAAAGCTCATTCTGCGTACATTTTTGGCATACGTTTGTCCTGCCGGGTCAGCTGAGCAACGAATTTCTATTTAACCACCTGCTATCATGAGAGACCTCAGGGCTGCATGTTTTGAGCCCAGTACTGATCCTGAAAAGCGTTTCCAACCCCACTTACAAGTAAAACTTGCTAGAATGTGCCTGGCTGCTATTCACTGAAAAGCTCATTCTGCTTACATTTTTGGCATACATTTGCTCCTGCCGGGTCAGCTGAGCAGCGAAGTTCTATTTAACCACCTGCTATCATGAGAGACCTCAGGGCTGCATCTTTTGAGCCCAGTACTGAGCCTGAAAAGCATTTCCAACCTCACTTACAAGTAAAACTAGCTAAAATGTGCCTGGCTGCTATTCACTGAAAAGCTCATTCTGCGTACATTTTTGGCACAAATTTGCTCCTGCCGGGTCAGCTGAGCAGCGAAGTTCTACTTAACTACCTCCTATCAGGAGAGACTTCAGAGCTGCATCTTTTGAGCCCAGTACTGAGCCTGAAAAGCATTTCCAACCCCACTTACAGGTAAAACTAGGTAAAATGTGCCTGGCTGCTATTCACTGAAAAGCTCATTCTGCTTACATTTTTGACATATGTTTGCCCCTACCGGGTCAGCTGAGCAGCGAATTTCTATTTAACCACCTGCTCTCATGAGAGACCTCCGGGCTGCATGTTTTGAGCCCAGTACTGAGCCTGAAAAGCATTTCCAACCCCACTTACAGGTAAAACTAGCTAAAATGTGCCTGGCTGCTCTTCACTGAAAAGCTCATTCTGCGTACATTTTTGACATACGTTTGCTCCTGCCGGGTCAGCTGAGCAGCGAATTTCTATTTAACCACCTGCTATCACGAGAGACCTCAGGGCTGCATGTTTTGAGCCCAGTACTGATCCTGAAAAGCGTTTCCAACCCCACTTACAAGTAAAACTAGCTAAAATGTGCCTGGCTGCTATTCACTGAAAAGCTCATTCTGTGTACATTTTTGGCATACGTTTACTCCTGCTGGGTCAGCCAAGTGGCAAATTTCTACTTAACCACCTGCTATCATGAAAGACCTCAGGGCTGCATTTTTTGAGCGCAGTACTGAGCCTGAAAAGCGTTTCCAACCCCACTTACAAGGAAAACTAGCTAAAATGTGCCTGGCTGCTTACTGAAAAGCTCATTCTGCGTACATTTTTGGCATACGTTTGCTCCTGCCGGGTCAGCTGAGCAGCGAATTTCTATTTAACCACCTGCTATCATGAGAGACCTCAGGGCTGCATGTTTTGAGCCCAGTACTGAGCCTGAAAAGCGTTTCCAACCCCACTTACAAGTACAACTAGCTAAAATGTGCCTGGCTGCTATATTCACTGAAAAGCTCATTCTGCGTACATTTCTGGCATACGTTTGCTCCTGCCGGGTCAGCTGAGCAGCGAAATTCTACTTAACCACCTGCTATCATCAGAGACCTCAGGGCTGCATGTTTTGAGCCCAGTACTGATCCTGAAAAGCGTTTCCAACCCAACTTACAAGTAAAACTAGCTAAATTGTTCCTGGGTGCTATTCACTGAAAAGCTCATTCTGCTTACATTTTTGGCATACGTTTGCTCCTGCCGGGTTAGCTGAGCAGCGAATTTCTATTTAACCACCTGCTATCATGAGAGACCTCAGGGCTGCATGTTTTGAGCCCAGTACTGATCCTGAAAAGCGTTTCCAACCCCACTTACAAGTAAAACTAGCTAAAATGTGCCTGGCTGCTATTCACTGAAAAGCTCATTCTATGTACATTTTTGGCATACGTTTGCTCCTGCCGGGTCAGCTGAGCAGCGAATTTCTATTTAACCACCTGCTATCATGAGACACCTCAGGGCTGCATGTTTTGAGACCAGTACTGATCCTGAAAAGCGTTTCCAATCCCACTTACAAGTAAAAATAGCTAAAATGTGCCTGGCTGCTCTTCGCTGAAAAGCTCATTCTGCGTACATTTTTGGCATACGTTTGCTCCTGCCGGGTCAGCTGAGCAGCGAATTTCTATTAACCACCTGCCAACCTGAGAGACCTCAGGGCTGCATCTTTTGAGCGCAGTACTGAGCCTGAAAAGCGTTTCCAACCCCACTTACAAGTAAAACTAGCTAAAATGTGCCTGGCTGCTCTTCACTGAAAAGCTCATTCTGCGTACATTTTTGGCATACATTTGCTCCTGCCGGGTCAGCTGAGCAGCGAAGTTCTACTTAACCACCTGCTATCAGGAGAGACCTCAGGGCTGCATGTTTTGAGCGCAGTACTGAGCCTGAAAAGCGTTTCCAACCCCACTTACAAGTAAAACTTGCTAGAATGTGCCTGGCTGCTATTCACTGAAAAGCTCATTCTGCTTACATTTTTGGCATACATTTGCTCCTGCCGGGTCAGCTGAGCAGCGAAGTTCTATTTAACCACCTGCTATCATGAGAGACCTCAGGGCTGCATCTTTTGAGCCCAGTACTGAGCCTGAAAAGCATTTCCAACCTCACTTACAAGTAAAACTAGCTAAAATGTGCCTGGCTGCTATTCACTGAAAAGCTCATTCTACGTACATTTTTGGCATACGTTTGCTCCTGCCGGGTCAGCTGAGCAGCGAATTTCTATTTATCCACATGCTATCATGAGAGACCTCAGGGCTGCATGTTTTGAGCCCAGTACTGAGCCTGAAAAGCGTTTCCAACCCAACTTACAAGTAAAACTAGCTAAAATGTGCCTGGCTGCTATTCACTGAAAAGCTCATTCTGTGTTCATTTTTGGCATACGCTTGCTCCTGCCGGGTCAGCCAAGTGGCAAATTTCTACTTAACCACCTGCTATCATGAGAGACCTCAGGGCTCCATGTTTTGAGCCCAGTCCTGAGCCTGAAAAGCGTTTCCAACCCCACTTGCAACTAAAACTTGCTAGAATGTGCCTGGCTGCTCTTCACTGCTTACATTTTTGGCATATGTTTGCTCCTATCGGGTCAGCTGAGCAGCGAATTTCTATTTAACCACCTGCTGTCATGAGAGACCTCAGGGCTGCATCTTTTGAGCCCAGTACTGAGCCTGAAAAGCGTTTCAAACCCCACTTACAAGTAAAACTAGCTAAAATGTGCCTGGCTGCTATTCACTGAAAAGCTCATTCTGCTTACATTTTCGGCATACGTTTGCTGCTACCGGGTCAGCTGAGCAGCAAATTTCTATTTAACCACCTGCTATCATGAGATACCTCAGGGCTGCATGTTTTGAGCCCAGTACTGATCCTGAAAAGCGTTTCCAACCCCACTTACAAGTAAAACTTGCTAGAATGTGCCTGGCTGCTCTTTACTGAAAAGCTCATTCTGCGTACATTTTTGGCATACATTTGCTCCTGCCGGGTCAGCTGAGCAGCGAAGTTCTACTTAACCACCTGCTATCAGGAGAGACCTCAGGGCTGCATGTTTTGAGCGCAGTACTGAGCCTGAAAAGCGTTTCCAACCCCACTTACAAGTAAAACTTGCTAGAATGTGCCTGGCTGCTATTCACTGAAAAGCTCATTCTGCTTACATTTTTGGCATACATTTGCTCCTGCCGGGTCAGCTGAGCAGCGAAGTTCTATTTAACCACCTGCTATCATGAGAGACCTCAGGGCTGCATCTTTTGAGCCCAGTACTGAGCCTGAAAAGCATTTCCAACCTCACTTACAAGTAAAACTAGCTAAAATGTGCCTGGCTGCTATTCACTGAAAAGCTCATTCTACGTACATTTTTGGCATACGTTTGCTCCTGCCGGGTCAGCTGAGCAGCGAATTTCTATTTATCCACATGCTATCATGAGAGACCTCAGGGCTGCATGTTTTGAGCCCAGTACTGAGCCTGAAAAGCGCTTCCAACCCAACTTACAAGTAAAACTAGCTAAAATGTGCCTGGCTGCTATTCACTGAAAAGCTCATTCTGTGTTCATTTTTGGCATACGCTTGCTCCTGCCGGGTCAGCCAAGTGGCAAATTTCTACTTAACCACCTGCTATCATGAGAGACCTCAGGGCTCCATGTTTTGAGCCCAGTCCTGAGCCTGAAAAGCGTTTCCAACCCCACTTGCAAGTAAAACTTGCTAGAATGTGCCTGGCTGCTCTTCACTGCTTACATTTTTGGCATATGTTTGCTCCTATCGGGTCAGCTGAGCAGCGAATTTCTATTTAACCACCTGCTGTCATGAGAGACCTCAGGGCTGCATCTTTTGAGCCCAGTACTGAGCCTGAAAAGCGTTTCAAACCCCACTTACAAGTAAAACTAGCTAAAATGTGCCTGGCTGCTATTCACTGAAAAGCTCATTCTGCTTACATTTTCGGCATACGTTTGCTGCTACCGGGTCAGCTGAGCAGCAAATTTCTATTTAACCACCTGATATCATGAGATACCTCAGGGCTGCATGTTTTGAGCCCAGTACTGATCCTGAAAAGCGTTTCCAACCCCACTTACAAGTAAAACTAGCAAAAATTTGCCTGGCTGCTATTCACTGAAAAGCTCATTCTGTGTACATTTTTGGCATACATTTGCTCCTGCTGGGTCAGCCAATTGGCAAATTTCTACTTAACCACCTGCTATCATGAGAGACCTCAGGGCTGCATGTTTTGAGCCCAGTACTGATCCTGAAAAGCGTTTCCAACCCTACTTACAAGTAAAACTTGCTAGAATGTGCCTGGCTGCTCTTTACTGAAAAGCTCATTCTGCGTACATTTTTGGCATACATTTGCTCCTGCCGGGTCAGCTGAGCAGCGAAGTTCTATTTAACCACCTGCTATCATGAGAGACCTCAGGGCTGCATCTTTTGAGCCCAGTACTGAGCCTAAAAAGCATTTCCAACCTCACTTACAAGTATAGCTAAAATGTGTCTGTGCTATTCACTGAAAAGCTCATTCTGCGTACATTTTTGGCATACGTTCGCTCCTGCCGGGTCAGCTGAGCAGCGAAGTTCTACTTACCTACCTCCTATCAGGAGAGACCTCAGAGCTGCATCTTTTGAGCCCAGTACTGAGCCTGAAAAGCATTTCCAACCCCACTTACAAGTAAAACTAGCTAAAATGTGCCTGGCTGCTATTCACTGAAAAGCTCATTCTGCTTAACATTTTTGACATACGTTTGCTCCTACCGGGTCAGCTGAGGAGCGAATTTCTATTTAACCACCTGCTATCATGAGAGACCTCAGGGCTGCATGTTTTGAGCCCAGTACTGAGCCTGAAAAGCGTTCCCAACCCCACTTACAAGTAAAACTAGCTAAAATGTGCCTGGCTGCTCTTCATTGAAAAGCTCATTCTGCGTACATTTTTGGCATACGTTTGTCCTGCCGGGTCAGCTGAGCAACGAATTTCTATTTAACCACCTGCTATCATGAGAGACCTCAGGGCTGCATGTTTTGAGCCCAGTACTGATCCTGAAAAGCGTTTCCAACCCCACTTACAAGTAAAACTAGCTAAAATGTGCCTGGCTGCCATTCACTGAAAAGCTCATTCTGCGTTCATTTTTGGCATACGTTTGCTCCTGCCGGGTTAGCTGAGCAGCGAATTTCTAGTTAACCACCTGCTATCATGAGAGACCTCAGGGCTGCATCTTTTGAGCACAGTACTGAGCCTGAAAAGCGTTTCCAACCCCACTTACAAGTAAAACTAGCTAAAATATGCCTGGCTGCTCTTCACTGAAAAGCTCATTCTGCGTACATTTTTGGCACAAATTTGCTCCTGCCGGGTCAGCTGAGCAGGGAAGTTCTACTTAACTACCGCCTATCAGGAGAGACTTCAGAGCTGCATCTTTTGAGCCCAGTACTGAGCCTGAAAAGCATTTCCAACCCCACTTACAAGTAAAACTAGCTAAAATGTGCCTGGCTGCTACTCACTGAAAAGCTCATTCTGCTTACATTTTTGACATATGTTTGCCCCTACCGGGTCAGCTGAGCAGCGAATTTCTATTTAACCACCTGCTATCATGAGAGACCTCCCGGCTGCATGTTTTGAGCCCAGTACTGAGCCTGAAAAGCGTTTCCAACCCCACTTACAAGTAAAACTAGCTAAAATGTGCCTGGCTGCTCTTCACTGAAAAGCTCATTCTGCGTACATTTTTGGCATACGTTTGCTCCTGCCGGGTCAGCTGTGCAGCGAATTTCTATTTAACCACCTGCTATCATGAGAGACCTCAGGGTTGCATGTTTTGAGCCCAGTACTGAGCCTGAAAAGCGTTTCAAACCCCACTTACAAGTAAAACTTGCTAGAATGTGCCTGGCTGCTCTTAACTGAAAAGCTCATTCTGCGTACATTTTAGGCATACGTTTGCTCATACCGGGTCAGCTGAGCAGCGAATTTCTATTAACCACCTGCTATCATGAGAGACCTCAGGGCTGCATGTTTTGAGCCCAGTACTGATCCTGAAAAGCGTTTCCAACCCCACTTACAAGTAAAACTAGCTAAAATGTGCCTGGCTGCTATATTCACTGAAAAGCTCATTCTGCATACATTTTTGGCATACATTTGCTCCTGCTGGGTCAGCTGAGCAGCGAAGTTCTACTTAACTACCTCCTATCAGGAGAGACCTCAGAGCTGCCTCTTTTGACCCCAGTACTGAGCCTGAAAAGCATTTCCAACCCCACTTACAAGTGAAACTAGCTAAAATGTGCCTGGCTGCTATATTCACTGAAAGCTCATTCTGCGTACATTTCTGGCATACGTTTGCTCCTGCCGGGTCAGCTGAGCAGCGAAGTTCTACTTAACTACCTCCTATCAGGAGAGACTTCAGAGCTGCATCTTTTGAGCCCAGTACTGAGCCTGAAAAGCATTTCCAACCCCACTTACAAGTAAAACTAGCTAAAATGTGCCTGGCTGCTATTCACTGAAAAGCTCATTCTGCTTACATTTTTGGCATATGTTTGCCCCTACCTGGTCAGCTGAGCAGCGAATTTCTATTTAACCACCTGCTATCATGAGAGACCTCCGGGCTGCATGTTTTGAGCCCAGTACTCAGCCTGAAAAGCGTTTCCAACCCCACTTACGAGTAAAACTAGCTAAAATGTGCCTGGCTGCTCTTCACTGAAAAGCTCATTCTGCGTACATTTTTGGCATACGTTTGCTCCTGCCGGGTCAGCTGAGCAGCGTATTTCTATTTACCCTCCTGCTATCATGAGAGACCTCAGGGCTGCATGTTTTGAGCCCAGTACTGATCCTGAAAAGCGTTTCCAACCCCACTTACAAGTAAAACTAGCTAAAATGTGCCTGGCTGCTATTCACTGAAAAGCTCATTCTGTGTACATTTTTGGCATACGTTTACTCCTGCTGGGTCAGCCAAGTTTCAAATTTCTACTTACCCACCTGCTATCATGAAAGACTTCAGGGCTGCATTTTTTGAGAGCAGTACTGAGCCTGAAAAGCGTTTCCAACCCCACTTACAAGTAAAACTAGCTAAAATGTGCCTGGCTGCTATTCACTGAAAAGCTCATTCTGCGTACATTTTTGGCATACGTTTGCTCCTGCCGGGTCAGCTGAGCAGCGAAGTTCTACTTAACTACCTCCTATCATGAGAGACCTCAGAGCTGCATCTTTTGAACCCAGTACTGAGCCTGAAAAGCATTTCCAACCCCACTTACAAGTAAAACTAGCTAAAATGTGCCTGGCTGCTCTTCACTGAAAAGCTCATTCTGCTTACATTTTTTGCATACGTTTGCTCCTGCCGGGTCAGCTGAGCAGCAAATTTCTATTTAACCACCTGCTATCATGAGAGACCTCAGGGCTGCATGTTTTGAGCCCAGTACTGATCCTGAAAACAGTTTCCAACCCCACTTACAAGTAAAACTAGCTAAAATGTGCCTGGCTGCTATTCACTGAAAAGCTCATTCTGTGTACATTTTTGGCATACGTTTGCTCCTGCTGGGTCAGCCAAGTGGCAAATTTCTACTTAACCACCTGCTATCATGAGAGACCTCAGGGCTGCATTTTTTGAGCCCAGTACTGAGCCTGAAAAGCGTTTCTAACCCCACTTACAAGTAAAACTAGCTAAAATGTGCCTGGCTGCTCTTCACTGAAAAGCTCATTCTGCGTACATTTTTGGCACAAATTTGCTCCTGCCTGGTCAGCTGAGCAGCGAAGTTCTACTTAACTACCTCCTATCATGGGAGACCTCAGAGCTGCATCTTTTGAACCCAGTACTGAGCCTGAAAAGCATTTCCAACCCCACTTACAAGTAAAACTAGCTAAAATGTGCCTGGCTGCTCTACACTGAAAAGCTCATTCTGCTTACATTTTTTGCATACGTTTGCTCCTACCGGGTCAGCTGAGCAGCAAATTTCTATTTAACCATCTGCTATCATGAGAGACCTCAGGGCTGCATGTTTTGAGCCCAGTACTGATCCTGAAAAGAGTTTCCAACCCCACTTACAAGTAAAACTAGCTAAAATGTGCCTGGCTGCTATTCACTGAAAAGCTCATTCTGTGTACATTTTTGGCATACGTTTGCTCCTGCTGGGTCAGCCAAGTGGCAAATTTCTACTTAACCACCTGCTATCATGAGAGACCTCAGGGCTGCATTTTTTGAGCCCAGTACTGAGCCTGAAAAGCGTTTCTAACCCCACTTACAAGTAAAACTAGCTAAAATGTGCCTGGCTGCTATTCACTGAAAAGCTCATTCTGCGTATATTTTTGGCATACATTTGCTCCTGCCGGGTCAGCTGAGCAGCGAAGTTCTACTTAACTACCTCCTATCAGGAGAGACCTCAGAGCTGCATCTTTTGAACCCAGTACTGAGCCTGAAAAGCATTTCCAACCCCACTTACAAGTAAAACTAGCTAAAATGTGCCTGGCTGCTATTCACTGAAAAGCTTATTCTGCTTACATTTTTGGCATACGTTTGCTCCAACCGAGTCAGCTGAGCAGCGAATTTCTATTTAACCACCTGCTATCATGAGAGACCTCAGGGCTGCATCTTTTGAGCACAGTACTGATCCTGAAAAGCGTTTCCAACCCCACTTACAAGTAAAACTAGCTAAAATGTGCCTGGCTGCTCTTCACTGAAAAGCTCATTCTGCTTACATTTTTGGCATACATTTGCTCCCGCCGGGTCAGCTGAGCAGCAAAGTTCTACTTAACCACCTGCTATCAGGAGAGACCTCAGGGCTGCATCTTTTGAGCCCAGTACTGAGCCTGAAAAGCATTTCCAACCCCACTTACAAGTAAAATTAGCTAAAATGTGCCTGGCTGCTCTTCACTGCTTACATTTTTGGCATACGTTTGCTCCTACCGGGTCAGCTGAGCAGCGAATTTCTATTTAACCACCTGCTATCATGATGCAGCCTCAGGGCTGCATCTTTTGAGCCCAGTACTGAGCCTGAAAAGCGTTTCAAACCCCACTTACAAGTAAAACTTGCTAGAATGTGCCTGGCTACTCTTCACTGAAAAGCTCATTCTGCTTACATTTTTGGCATACGTTTGCTCCTACCGGGTCAGCTGAGCAGCGAAGTTCTATTTAACCACCTGCTACCATGAGAGATCTCAGGGCTGCATCTTTTGAGCCCAGTACTGAGCCTAAAAAGGATTTCCAACCCCACTTACAAGTGAAACTAGCTAAAATGTGCCTGGCTGCTATATTCACTGAAAAGCTCATTCTGCGTACATTTCTGGCATACGTTTGCTCCTGCCGGGTCAGCTGAGCAGCGAAGTTCTATTTAACCACCTGCTATCATGAGAGATCTCAGGGCTGCATCTTTTGAGCCCAGTACTGAGCCTGAAAAGCATTTCCAACCTCACTTACAAGTAAAACTAGCTAAAATGTGCCTGGCTGCTATTCACTGAAAAGCTCATTCTGCGTACATTTTTGGCACAAATTTGCTCCTGCCGGGTCAGCTGAGCAGCGAAGTTCTACTTAACTACCTCCTATCAGGAGAGACTTCAGAGCTGCATCTTTTGAGCCCAGTACTGAGCCTGAAAAGCGTTTCCAACCCCACTTACAAGTAAAACTTGCTAGACTGTGCCTGGCTGCTATTCACTGAAAAGCTCATTCTGCTTACATTTTTGGCATACGTTTGCTCCTGCCGGGTTAGCTGAGCAGCGAATTTCTATTTAACCACCTGCTATCATGAGAGACCTCAGGGCTGCATGTTTTGAGCCCAGTAATGATCCTGAAAAGCGTTTCCAAACCCACTTACAAGTAAAAATAGCTAAAATGTGCCTGGCTACTATTCACTGAAAAGCTCATTCTGTGTACATTTTTGGCATACGTTTACTCCTGCTGGGTCAGCCAAGTGGCAAATTTCTTCTTAACCACCTGCTATCATGAAAGACCTCAGGGCTGCATTTTTTGAGCACAGTACTGAGCCTGAAAAGCGTTTCCAACCCCACTTACAAGTAAAACTGGCTAAAATGTGCCTGGCTGCTATTCACTGAAAAGCTCATTCTGCGTACATTTTTGGCATACGTTTGCTCCTGCCGGGTCAGCTGAGCAGCGAAGTTCTACTTAACTACCTCCTATCATGAGAGACCTCAGAGCTGCATCTTTTGAACCCAGTACTGAGCCTGAAAAGCATTTCCAACCCCACTTACAAGTAAAACTAGCTAAAATGTGCCTGGCTGCTCTTCACTGAAAAGCTCATTCTGCTTACATTTTTTGCATACGTTTGCTCCTGCCGGGTCAGCTGAGCAGCAAATTTCTATTTAACCACCTGCTATCATGAGAGACCTCAGGGCTGCATGTTTTGAGCCCAGTACTGATCCTGAAAAGAGTTTTCAACCCCACTTACAAGTAAAACTAGCTAAAATGTGCCTGGCTGCTATTCACTGAAAAGCTCATTCTGTGTACATTTTTGGCATACGTTTGCTCCTGCCGGGTCAGCTGAGCAGCGAATTTCTATTTATCCACCTGCTATCATGAGAGACCTCAGGGCTGCATGTTTTGAGCCCAGTACTGATCCTGAAAAGCGTTTCCAACCCCACTTACAAGTAAAACTAGCTAAAATGTGCCTGGCTGCTATATTCACTGAAAAGCTCATTCTGCGTACATTTCTGGCATACGTTTGCTCCTGCCGGGTCAGCTGAGCAGCGAAGTTCTATTTAACCACCTGCTATCATGAGAGACCTCAGGGCTGCATGTTTTGAGCCCAGTACTGATCCTGAAAAGCGTTTCCAACCCCACTTACAAGTAAAAGTTGCTAGAATGTGCCTGGCTGCTCTTTACTGAAAAGCTCATTACATTTTTGGCATACGTTTGCTCCTACCGGGTCAGCTGAGCAGCAAATTTCTATTTAACCACCTGCTATCATGAGAGACCTCAGGGCTGCATGTTTTGAGCCCAGTACTGATCCTGAAAAGCATTTCCAACCCCACTTACAAGTAAAACTAGCTAAAATGTGCCTGGCTGCTATATTCACTGAAAAGCTCATTCTGCGTACATTTTTGGCATACATTTGCTCCTGCCGGGTCAGCTGAGCAGCGAAGTTCTATTTAACCACCTGCTATCATGAGAGACCTCAGGGCTGCATCTTTTGAGCCCAGTACTGAGCCTGAAAAGCATTTCCAACCTCACTTACAAGTATAGCTAAAATGTGTCTGTGCTATTCACTGAAAAGCTCATTCTGCGTACATTTTTGGCATACGTTTGCTCCTGCCGGGTCAAGCTGAGCAGCGAATTTCTATTTATCCACCTGCTATCATGAGAGACCTCAGGGCTGCATGTTTTGAGCCCAGTACTGAGCCTGAAAAGCGTTTCCAACCCCACTTACAAGTAAAACTAGCTAAAATGTGCCTGGCTGCTATTCACTAAAAAGCTCATTCTGTGTACATTTTTGGCATACGTTTGCTCCTGCCGGGTCAGCCAAGTGGCAAATTTCTACTTAACCACCTGCTATCATGAGAGACCTCAGGGCTGCATGTTTTGAGCCCAGTACTGAGCCTGAAAAGCGTTTCCAACCCCACTTGCAAGTAAAACTTGCTAGAATGTGCCTGGCTGCTCTTCACTGCTTACATTTTTGGCATACGTTTGCTCCTACTGGGTCAGCTGAGCAGCGAATTTCTATTTAACCACCTGCTCCTGCCAGGTCAGCCAAGTGGCAAATTTCTACTTAACCACCTGCTATCATGAGAGACCTCAGGGCTGCATGTTTTGAGCCTAGTACTGATCCTGAAAAGCGTTTCCAACCCCACTTACAAGTAAAACTACCTAAAATGTGCCTGGCTGCTATTCACTGAAAAGCTCATTCTGTGTACATTTTTGGCATACGTTTGCTCCTGCCGGGTCAGCTGAGCAGCGAATTTCTATTTAACCACCTGCTATCATGAGAGACCTAACGGCTGCATGTTTGAGCCCAGTATGAGCCTGAAAAGCGTTTCCAACCCCACTTACAAATAAAACTAGCTAAAATGTGCCTGGCTGCTCTTCACTGAAAAGCTCATTCTACGTACAATTTTGGCATACGTTTGCTCCTATCGGGTCAGCTGAGCAGCGAATTTCTATTTAACCACCTGCTATCATGAGAGACCTCAGGGCTGCATCTTTTGAGCCCAGTACTGAGCCTGAAACGCGTTTCAAACCCCACTTACAAGTAAAACTAGCTAAAATGTGCCTGGCTGCTATTCACTGAAAAGCTCATTCTGCTTACATTTTTGGCATACGTTTGCTCCTACCGGGTCAGCTGAGCAGCAAATTTCTACTTAACCACCTGCTATCATGAGGGACCTCAGGGCTGCATGTTTTGAGCCCAGTACTGATCCTGAAAAGCGTTTCCAACCCCACTTACAAGTAAAACTTGCTAGAATGTGCCTGGCTGCTCTTTACTGAAAAGCTCATTCTGCGTACATTTTTGGCATACATTTGCTCCTGCCGGGTCAGCTGAGCAGCGAAGTTCTATTTAACCACCTGCTATCATGAGAGACCTCAGGGCTGCATCTTTTGAGCCCAGTACTGAGCCTGAAAAGCATTTCCAACCTCACTTACAAGTATAGCTAAAATGTGTCTGTGCTATTCACTGAAAAGCTCATTCTGCGTACATTTTTAGCATACGTTTGCTCCTGCCGGGTCAGCTGAGCAGCGAAGTTCTACTTACCTACCTCCTATCAGGAGAGACCTCAGAGCTGCATCTTTTGAGCCCAGTACTGAGCCTGAAAAGCATTTCCAACCCGACTTACAAGTAAAACTAGCTAAAATGTGCCTGGCTGCTATTCACTGAAAAGCTCATTCTGCGTAACATTTTTGGCATACGTTTGCTCCTACCGGGTCATCTGAGGAGCGAATTTCTATTTAACCACCTGCTATCATGAGAGACCTCAGGGCTGCATGTTTTGAGCCCAGTACTGAGCCTGAAAAGCGTTCCCAACCCCACTTACAAGTAAAACTGGCTAAAATGTGCCTGGCTGCTATTCACTGAAAAGCTCATTCTGCGTACATTTTTGGCATACGTTTGCTCCTGCCGGGTCAGCTGAGCAGCGAAGTTCTACTTAACTACCTCCTATCATGAGAGACCTCAGAGCTGCATCTTTTGAACCCAGTACTGAGCCTGAAAAGCATTTCCAACCCCACTTACAAGTAAAACTAGCTAAAATGTGCCTGGCTGCTCTTCACTGAAAAGCTCATTCTGCTTACATTTTTTGCATACGTTTGCTCCTGCCGGGTCAGCTGAGCAGCAAATTTCTATTTAACCACCTGCTATCATGAGAGACCTCAGGGCTGCATGTTTTGAGCCCAGTACTGATCCTGAAAAGAGTTTTCAACCCCACTTACAAGTAAAACTAGCTAAAATGTGCCTGGCTGCTATTCACTGAAAAGCTCATTCTGTGTACATTTTTGGCATACGTTTGCTCCTGCCGGGTCAGCTGAGCAGCGAATTTCTATTTATCCACCTGCTATCATGAGAGACCTCAGGGCTGCATGTTTTGAGCCCAGTACTGATCCTGAAAAGCGTTTCCAACCCCACTTACAAGTAAAACTAGCTAAAATGTGCCTGGCTGCTATATTCACTGAAAAGCTCATTCTGCGTACATTTCTGGCATACGTTTGCTCCTGCCGGGTCAGCTGAGCAGCGAAGTTCTATTTAACCACCTGCTATCATGAGAGACCTCAGGGCTGCATGTTTTGAGCCCAGTACTGATCCTGAAAAGCGTTTCCAACCCCACTTACAAGTAAAAGTTGCTAGAATGTGCCTGGCTGCTCTTTACTGAAAAGCTCATTACATTTTTGGCATACGTTTGCTCCTACCGGGTCAGCTGAGCAGCAAATTTCTATTTAACCACCTGCTATCATGAGAGACCTCAGGGCTGCATGTTTTGAGCCCAGTACTGATCCTGAAAAGCATTTCCAACCCCACTTACAAGTAAAACTAGCTAAAATGTGCCTGGCTGCTATATTCACTGAAAAGCTCATTCTGCGTACATTTTTGGCATACATTTGCTCCTGCCGGGTCAGCTGAGCAGCGAAGTTCTATTTAACCACCTGCTATCATGAGAGACCTCAGGGCTGCATCTTTTGAGCCCAGTACTGAGCCTGAAAAGCATTTCCAACCTCACTTACAAGTATAGCTAAAATGTGTCTGTGCTATTCACTGAAAAGCTCATTCTGCGTACATTTTTGGCATACGTTTGCTCCTGCCGGGTCAAGCTGAGCAGCGAATTTCTATTTATCCACCTGCTATCATGAGAGACCTCAGGGCTGCATCTTTTGAGCCCAGTACTGAGCCTGAAAAGCGTTTCCAACCCCACTTACAAGTAAAACTAGCTAAAATGTGCCTGGCTGCTATTCACTAAAAAGCTCATTCTGTGTACATTTTTGGCATACGTTTGCTCCTGCCGGGTCAGCCAAGTGGCAAATTTCTACTTAACCACCTGCTATCATGAGAGACCTCAGGGCTGCATGTTTTGAGCCCAGTACTGAGCCTGAAAAGCGTTTCCAACCCCACTTGCAAGTAAAACTTGCTAGAATGTGCCTGGCTGCTCTTCACTGCTTACATTTTTGGCATACGTTTGCTCCTACTGGGTCAGCTGAGCAGCGAATTTCTATTTAACCACCTGCTCCTGCCAGGTCAGCCAAGTGGCAAATTTCTACTTAACCACCTGCTATCATGAGAGACCTCAGGGCTGCATGTTTTGAGCCTAGTACTGATCCTGAAAAGCGTTTCCAACCCCACTTACAAGTAAAACTACCTAAAATGTGCCTGGCTGCTATTCACTGAAAAGCTCATTCTGTGTACATTTTTGGCATACGTTTGCTCCTGCCGGGTCAGCTGAGCAGCGAATTTCTATTTAACCACCTGCTATCATGAGAGACCTAACGGCTGCATGTTTGAGCCCAGTATGAGCCTGAAAAGCGTTTCCAACCCCACTTACAAATAAAACTAGCTAAAATGTGCCTGGCTGCTCTTCACTGAAAAGCTCATTCTACGTACAATTTTGGCATACGTTTGCTCCTATCGGGTCAGCTGAGCAGCGAATTTCTATTTAACCACCTGCTATCATGAGAGACCTCAGGGCTGCATCTTTTGAGCCCAGTACTGAGCCTGAAACGCGTTTCAAACCCCACTTACAAGTAAAACTAGCTAAAATGTGCCTGGCTGCTATTCACTGAAAAGCTCATTCTGCTTACATTTTTGGCATACGTTTGCTCCTACCGGGTCAGCTGAGCAGCAAATTTCTACTTAACCACCTGCTATCATGAGGGACCTCAGGGCTGCATGTTTTGAGCCCAGTACTGATCCTGAAAAGCGTTTCCAACCCCACTTACAAGTAAAACTTGCTAGAATGTGCCTGGCTGCTCTTTACTGAAAAGCTCATTCTGCGTACATTTTTGGCATACATTTGCTCCTGCCGGGTCAGCTGAGCAGCGAAGTTCTATTTAACCACCTGCTATCATGAGAGACCTCAGGGCTGCATCTTTTGAGCCCAGTACTGAGCCTGAAAAGCATTTCCAACCTCACTTACAAGTATAGCTAAAATGTGTCTGTGCTATTCACTGAAAAGCTCATTCTGCGTACATTTTTAGCATACGTTTGCTCCTGCCGGGTCAGCTGAGCAGCGAAGTTCTACTTACCTACCTCCTATCAGGAGAGACCTCAGAGCTGCATCTTTTGAGCCCAGTACTGAGCCTGAAAAGCATTTCCAACCCGACTTACAAGTAAAACTAGCTAAAATGTGCCTGGCTGCTATTCACTGAAAAGCTCATTCTGCGTAACATTTTTGGCATACGTTTGCTCCTACCGGGTCATCTGAGGAGCGAATTTCTATTTAACCACCTGCTATCATGAGAGACCTCAGGGCTGCATGTTTTGAGCCCAGTACTGAGCCTGAAAAGCGTTCCCAACCCCACTTACAAGTAAAACTAGCTAAAATGTGCCTGGCTGCTCTTCATTGAAAAGCTCATTCTGCGTACACTTTTTGGCATACGTTTGCTCCTGCCGGGTCAGCTGAGCAACGAATTTCTATTTAACCACCTGCTATCATGAGAGACCTCAGGGCTGCATGTTTTGAGCCCAGTACTGATCCTGAAAAGCGTTTCCAACCCCACTTACAAGTAAAACTAGCTAAAATGTGCCTGGCTGCTATTCACTGAAAAGCTCATTCTGTGTACATTTTGGGCATACGTTTGCTCCTGCTGGGTCAGCTGAGCAGCGAATTTCTATTTAACCACCTGCTATCATGAGAGACCTCAGGGCTGCATCTTTTGAGTGCAGTACGTATCCTGAAAAGCGTTTCCAACCCCACTTACAAGTAAAACTAGCTAAAATGTGCCTGGCTGCTCTTCACTGAAAAGCTCATTCTGCGTACATTTTTGGCATACGTTTGCTCCTGCTAGGTCAGCCAAGTGGCAAATTTCTACTTAACCACCTGCTATCAGGAGAGACCTCAGGGCTGCATGTTTTGAGCGCAGTACTGATCCTGAAAAGCGTTTCCAACCCCACTTACAAGTAAAACTTGCTAGAATGTGCCTGGCTGCTCTTTACTGAAAAGCTCATTGTGCGTACAGTTTTGGCATACATTTGCTCCTGCCGGGTCAGCTGAGCAGCGAAGTTCTATTTAACCACCTGCTATCATGAGAGACCTCAGGGCTGCATCTTTTGAGCCCAGTACTGAGCCTGAAAAGCATTTCCAACCTCACTTACAAGTATAGCTAAAATGTGTCTGTGCTATTCTTTGAAAAGCTCATTCTGCGTACATTTTTGGCATACGTTTGCTCCTGCCGGGTCAGCTGAGCAGCAAATTTCTATTTATCCACCTGCTATCATGAGAGACCTCAGGGCTGCATGTTTTGAGCCCAGTACTGGTCCTGAAAAGCGTTTCCAACCCCACTTACAAATACAACTAGCTAAAATGTGCCTGGCTGCTATATTCACTGAAAAGCTCATTCTGCGTACATTTTTGGCATACATTTGCTCCTGCTGGGTCAGCTGAACAGCGAAGTTCTACTTAACTACCTCCTATCAGGAGAGACCTCAGAGCTGCATCTTTTGAGCCCAGTACTGAGCCTGAAAAGCATTTCCAACCCCACTTACAAGTGAAACTAGCTAAAATGTGCCTGGCTGCTATATTCACTGAAAAGCTCATTCTGCGTACATTTCTGGCATACGTTTGCTCCTGCCGGGTCAGCTGAGCAGCGAAATTCTACTTAACCACCTGCTATCATCAGAGACCTCAGGGCTGCATGTTTTGAGCCCAGTACTGATCCTGAAAAGCGTTTCCAACCCCACTTACAAGTAAAACTAGCTAAAATGTTCCTGGCTGCTATTCACTGAAAAGCTCATTCTGCTTACATTTTTGGCATACGTTTGCTCCTGCCGGGTTAGCTGAGCAGCAAATTTCTATTTAACCACCTGCTATCATGAGAGACCTCAGGGCTGCATGTTTTGAGCCCAGTACTGATCCTGAAAAGCGTTTCCAACCCCACTTACAAGTAAAACTAGCTAAAATGTGCCTGGCTGCTATTCACTGAAAAGCTCATTCTATGTACATTTTTGGCATACGTTTGCTCCTGCCGGGTCAGCTGAGCAGCGAATTTCTATTTAACCACCTGCTATCATGAGACACCTCAGGGCTGCATGTTTTGAGACCAGTACTGATCCTGAAAAGCGTTTCCAACCCCACTTACAAGTAAAACTAGCTAAAATGTGCCTGGCTGCTCTTCACTGAAAAGCTCATTCTGCTTACATTTTTGGCATACATTTGCTCCTGCCGGGTCAGCTGAGCAGCGAAGTTCTATTTAACCACCTGCTATCATGAGAGACCTCAGGGCTGCATCTTTTGAGCCCAGTACTGAGCCTGAAAAGCATGTCCAACCTCACTTACAAGTAAAACTAGCTAAAATGTGCCTGGCTGCTATTCACTGAAAAGCTCATTCTGTGTACATTTTTGGCATACGTTTGCTCCTGCCGGGTCAGCTGAGCAGCGAATTTCTATTTATCCACCTGCTATCATGAGAGACCTCAGGGCGCATGTTTTGAGCCCAGTACTGAGCCTGAAAAGCGTTTCCAACCCAACTTACAAGTAAAACTAGCTAAAATGTGCCTGGCTGCTATTCACTGAAAAGCTCATTCTGTGTTCATTTTTGGCATACGTTTGCTCCTGCCGGGTCAGCCAAGTGGCAAATTTCTACTTAACCACCTGCTATCATGAGAGACCTCAGGGCTCCATGTTTTGAGCCCAGTCCTGAGCCTGAAAAGCGTTTCCAACCCCACTTGCAAGTAAAACTTGCTAGAATGTGCCTGGCTGCTCTTCACTGCTTACATTTTTGGCATATGTTTGCTCCTATCGGGTCAGCTGAGCAGCGAATTTCTATTTAACCACCTGCTATCATGAGAGACCTCAGGGCTGCATCTTTTGAGCCCAGTACTGAGCCTGAAAAGCGTTTCAAACCCCACTTACAAGTAAAACTAGCTAAAATGTGCCTGGCTGCTATTCACTGAAAAGCTCATTCTGTGTACATTTTTGGCATACGTTTGCTCCTGCCGGGTCAGCCAAGTGGCAAATTTCTACTTAACCACCTGCTATCATGAGAGACCTCAGGGCTGCATGTTTTGAGCCCAGTACTGAGCCTGAAAAGCGTTTCCAACCCCACTTGCAAGTAAAACTTGCTAGAATGTGCCTGGCTGCTCTTCACTGCTTACATTTTTGGCATACGTTTGCTCCTACCGGGTCAGCTGAGCAGCGAATTTCTATTTAACCACCTGCTCCTGCCAGGTCAGCCAAGTGGCAAATTTCTACTTAACCACCTGCTATCATGAGAGACCTCAGGGCTGCATGTTTTGAGCCCAGGACTGATCCTGAAAGCGTTTCCAACCCCACTTACAAGTAAAACTAGCTAAAATGTGCCTGGCTGCTATATTCACTGAAAAGCTCATTCTGCGTACATTTTTGGCATACATTTGCTCCTGCTGGGTAAGCTGAGCAGCGAAATTCTACTTAACTACTCCTATCAGTAGAGACCTCAGGGCTGCATGTTTTGAGCCTAGTACTGATCCTGAAAAGCGTTTCCAACCCCACTTACAAGTAAAACTACCTAAAATGTGCCTGGCTGCTATTCACTGAAAAGCTCATTCTGTGTACATTTTTGGCATACGTTTGCTCCTGCCGGGTCAGCTGAGCAGCGAATTTCTATTTAACCACCTGCTATCATGAGAGACCTAACGGCTGCATGTTTGAGCCCAGTATGAGCCTGAAAAGCGTTTCCAACCCCACTTACAAAGAAAACTAGCTAAAATGTGCCTGGCTGCTCTTCACTGAAAAGCTCATTCTACGTACAATTTTGGCATACGTTTGCTCCTGCCGGGTCAGCTGAGCAGCGAATTTCTATTTAACCACCTGCTATCATGAGAGACCTCAGGGCTGCATGTTTTGAGCGCAGTACTGAGCCTGAAAAGCGTTTCCAACCCCACTTACAAGTAAAACTAGCTAAAATATGCCTGGCTGCTATTCACTGAAAAGCTCATTCTGTGTACATTTTAGGCATACGTTTGCTCCTGCTGGGTCAGCCAAGTGGCAAATTTCTACTTAACCACCTGCTATCATGAGAGACCTCAGGGCTGCATGTTTTGAGCCCAGTACTGAGCCTGAAAAGCGTTTCCAACCTCACTTGCAAGTAAAACTTGCTAGAATGTGCCTGGCTGCTCTTCACTGCTTACATTTTTGGCATACGTTTGCTCCTATCGGGTCAGCTGAGCAGCGAATTTCTATTTAACCACCTGCTATCATGAGAGACCTCAGGGCTGCATCTTTTGAGCCCAGTACTGAGCCTGAAACGCGTTTCAAACCCCACTTACAAGTAAAACTAGCTAAAATGTGCCTGGCTGCTATTCACTGAAAAGCTCATTCTGCTTACATTTTTGGCATACGTTTGCTCCTACCGGGTCAGCTGAGCAGCAAATTTCTACTTAACCACCTGCTATCATGAGAGACCTCAGGGCTGCATGTTTTGAGCCCAGTACTGATCCTGAAAAGCGTTTCCAACCCCACTTACAAGTAAAACTTGCTAGAATGTGCCTAGCTTCTCTTTACTGAAAAGCTCATTCTGCGTACATTTTTGGCATACATTTGCTCCTGCCGGGTCAGCTGAGCAGCGAAGTTCTATTTAACCACCTGCTATCATGAGAGACCTCAGGGCTGCAACTTTTGAGCCCAGTACTGAGCCTGAAAAGCATTTCCAACCTCACTTACAAGTATAGCTAAAATGTGTCTGTGCTATTCACTGAAAAGCTCATTCTGCGTACATTTTTAGCATACGTTTGCTCCTGCCGGGTCAGCTGAGCAGCGAAGTTCTACTTACCTACCTCCTATCAGGAGAGACCTCAGAGCTGCATCTTTTGAGCCCAGTACTGAGCCTGAAAAGCATTTCCAACCCGACTTACAAGTAAAACTAGCTAAAATGTGCCTGGCTGCTATTCACTGAAAAGCTCATTCTGCGTAACATTTTTGGCATACGTTTGCTCCTACCGGGTCATCTGAGGAGCGAATTTCTATTTAACCACCTGCTATCATGAGAGACCTCAGGGCTGCATGTTTTGAGCCCAGTACTGAGCCTGAAAAGCGTTCCCAACCCCACTTACAAGTAAAACTAGCTAAAATGTGCCTGGCTGCTCTTCATTGAAAAGCTCATTCTGCGTACACTTTTTGGCATACGTTTGCTCCTGCCGGGTCAGCTGAGCAACGAATTTCTATTTAACCACCTGCTATCATGAGAGACCTCAGGGCTGCATGTTTTGAGCCCAGTACTGATCCTGAAAAGCGTTTCCAACCCCACTTACAAGTAAAACTAGCTAAAATGTGCCTGGCTGCTATTCACTGAAAAGCTCATTCTGTGTACATTTTGGGCATACGTTTGCTCCTGCTGGGTCAGCTGAGCAGCGAATTTCTATTTAACCACCTGCTATCATGAGAGACCTCAGGGCTGCATCTTTTGAGTGCAGTACGTATCCTGAAAAGCGTTTCCAACCCCACTTACAAGTAAAACTAGCTAAAATGTGCCTGGCTGCTCTTCACTGAAAAGCTCATTCTGCGTACATTTTTGGCATATGTTTGCTCCTGCTAGGTCAGCCAAGTGGCAAATTTCTACTTAACCACCTGCTATCAGGAGAGACCTCAGGGCTGCATGTTTTGAGCGCAGTACTGATCCTGAAAAGCGTTTCCAACCCCACTTACAAGTAAAACTTGCTAGAATGTGCCTGGCTGCTCTTTACTGAAAAGCTCATTGTGCGTACATTTTTGGCATACATTTGCTCCTGCCGGGTCAGCTGAGCAGCGAAGTTCTATTTAACAACCTGCTATCATGAGAGACCTCAGGGCTGCATCTTTTGAGCCCAGTACTGAGCCTGAAAAGCATTTCCAACCTCACTTACAAGTATAGCTAAAATGTGTCTGTGCTATTCACTGAAAAGCTCATTCTGCGTACATTTTTGGCATACGTTTGCTCCTGCCGGGTCAGCTGAGCAGCAAATTTCTATTTATCCACCTGCTATCATGAGAGACCTCAGGGCTGCATGTTTTGAGCCCAGTACTGAGCCTGAAAAGTGTTTCCAACCCCACTTACAAGTAAAACTAGCTAAAATGTGCCTGCCTGCTATTCACTGAAAAGCTCATTCTGCGTACATTTTTGGCACAAATTTGCTCCTGCCGGAGCAGCTGAGCAGCGAAGTTCTACTTAACTACCTCCTATCAGGAGAGACTTCAGAGCTGCATCTTTTGAGCCCAGTACTGAGCCTGAAAAGCATTTCCAACCCCACTTACAGGTAAAACTAGCTAAAATGTGCCTGGCTGCTATTCACTGAAAAGCTCATTCTGCTTACATTTTTGGCATATGTTTGCCCCTACCGGGTCAGCTGAGCAGCGAATTTCTATTTAACCACCTGCTATCATGAGAGACCTCCGGGCTGCATGTTTTGAGCCCAGTACTGAGCCTGAAAAGCGTTTCCAACCCCACTTACAAGTAAAACTAGCTAAAATGTGCCTGGCTGCTCTTCACTGAAAAGCTCATTCTGCGTACATTTTTGACATACGTTTGCTCCTGCCGGGTCAGCTGAGCAGCGAATTTCTATTTAACCACCTGCTATCACGAGAGACCTCAGGGCTGCATGTTTTGAGCCCAGTACTGATCCTGAAAAGCGTTTCCAACCCCACTTACAAGTAAAACTAGCTAAAATGTGCCTGGCTGCTATTCACTGAAAAGCTCATTCTGTGTACATTTTTGGCATACGTTTACTCCTGCTGGGTCAGCCAAGTGGCAAATTTCTACTTAACCACCTGCTATCATGAAAGACCTCAGGGCTGCATTTTTTGAGCGCAGTACTGAGCCTGAAAAGCGTTTCCAACCCCACTTACAAGTAAAACTAGCTAAAATGTGCCTGGCTGCTTACTGAAAAGCTCATTCTGCGTACATTTTTGGCATACGCTTGCTCCTGCCGGGTCAGCTGAGCAGCGAAGTTCTACTTAACTACCTCCTATCATGAGAGACCTCAGAGCTGCATCTTTTGAACCCAGTACTGAGCCTGAAAAGCATTTCCAACCCCACTTACAAGTAAAACTAGCTAAAATGTGCCTGGCTGCTACTCACTGAAAAGCTCATTCTGCTTACATTTTTGACATATGTTTGCCCCTACCGGGTCAGCTGAGCAGCGAATTTCTATTTAACCACCTGCTATCATGAGAGACCTCCGGGCTGCATGTTTTGAGCCCAGTACTGAGCCTGAAAAGCGTTTCCAACCCCACTTACAAGTAAAACTAGCTAAAATGTGCCTGGCTGCTCTTCACTGAAAAGCTTATTCTGCTTACATTTTTTTCATACGTTTTCTCCTGCCGGGTCAGCTGAGCAGCAAATTTCTATTTAACCACCTGCTATCATGAGAGACCTCAGGGCTGCATGTTTTGAGCCCAGTACTGATCCTGAAAAGCGTTTCTAACCCCACTTACAAGTAAAACTAGCTAAAATGTGCCTGGCTGCTATTCACTGAAAAGCTCATTCTGCGTACATTTTTGGCATACATTTGCTCCTGCCGGGTCAGCTGAGCAGCGAAGTTCTACTTAACTACCTCCTATCAGGAGAGACCTCAGGGCTGCATCTTTTGAGCCCAGTACTGAGCCTGAATCGCATTTCCAACCCCACTTACAAGTAAAACTAGCTAAAATGTGCCTGGCTGCTCTTCACTGAAAAGCTCATTCTGCGTACATTTTTGGCATACGTTTGCTCCTACAGGGTCAGCTGAGCAGCAAATTTCTATTTAACCACCTGCTATCATGAGACACCTCAGGGCTGCATCTTTTGAGCCCAGTACTGAGCCTGAAAAGCGTTTCAAACCCCACTTACAAGTAAAACTTGCTAGAATGTGCCTGGCTGCTCTTTACTGAAAAGCTCATTCTGCGTACATTTTTGGCATACGTTTGCTCCTACCGGGTCAGCTGAGCAGCGAATTTCTATTTAACCACCTGCTATCATGAGAGACCTCAGGGCTGCATGTTTTGAGCCCAGTACTGATCCTGAAAAGCGTTTCCAACCCCACTTACAAATACAACTAGCTAAAATGTGCCTGGCTGCTATATTCACTGAAAAGCTCATTCTGCGTACATTTTTGGCATACATTTGCTCCTGCTGGGTCAGCTGAACAGCGAAGTTCTACTTAACTACCTCCTATCAGGAGAGACCTCAGAGCTGCATCTTTTGAGTCCAGTACTGAGCCTGAAAAGCATTTCCAACCCCACTTACAAGTGAAACTAGCTAAAATGTGCCTGGCTGCTATATTCACTGAAAAGCTCATTCTGCGTACATTTCTGGCATACGTTTGCTCCTGCCGGGTCAGCTGAGCAGCGAAATTCTACTTAACCACCTGCTATCATCAGAGACCTCAGGGCTGCATGTTTTGAGCCCAGTACTGATCCTGAAAAGCGTTTCCAACCCCACTTACAAGTAAAACTAGCTAAAATGTTCCTGGCTGCTATTCACTGAAAAGCTCATTCTGCTTACATTTTTGGCATACGTTTGCTCCTGCCGGGTTAGCTGAGCAGCGAATTTCTATTTAACCACCTGCTATCATGAGAGACCTCAGGGCTGCATGTTTTGAGCCCAGTACTGATCCTGAAAAGCGTTTCCAACCCCACTTACACGTAAAACTAGCTAAAATGTGCCTGGCTGCTATTCACTGAAAAGCTCATTCTATGTACATTTTTGGCATACGTTTGCTCCTGCCGGGTCAGCTGAGCAGCGAATTTCTATTTAACCACCTGCTATCATGAGACACCTCAGGGCTGCATGTTTTGAGACCAGTACTGATCCTGAAAAGCGTTTCCAACCCCACTTACAAGTAAAACTAGCTAAAATGTGCCTGGCTGCTTACTGAAAAGCTCATTCTGCGAAAATTTTTGGCATACGTTTGCTCCTGCCGGGTCAGCTGAGCAGCGAAGTTCTACTTAACTACCTCCTATCATGAGAGACCTCAGAGCTGCATCTTTTGAACCCAGTACTGAGCCTGAAAAGCATTTCCAACCCCACTTACAAGTAAAACTAGCTAAAATGTGCCTGGCTGCTCTTCACTGAAAAGCTCATTCTGCGTACATTTTTGGCATACGTTTGCTCCTACAGGGTCAGCTGAGCAGCGAATTTCTATTTAACCACCTGCTATCATGAGACACCTCAGGGCTGCATCTTTTGAGCCCAGTACTGAGCCTGAAAAGCGTTTCAAACCCCACTTACAAGTAAAACTTGCTAGAATGTGCCTGGCTGCTCTTTACTGAAAAGCTCATTCTGCGTACATTTTTGGCATACGTTTGCTCCTACCGGGTCAGCTGAGCAGCGAATTTCTATTTAACCACCTGCTATCACGAGAGACCTCAGGGCTGCATGTTTTGAGCCCAGTACTGATCCTGAAAAGCGTTTCCAACCCCACTTACAAATACAACTAGCTAAAATGTGCCTGGCTGCTATATTCACTGAAAAGCTCATTCTGCGTACATTTTTGGCATACATTTATTTGCTCCTGCTGGGTCAGCTGAACAGCGAAGTTCTACTTAACTACCTCCTATCAGGAGAGACCTCAGAGCTGCATCTTTTGAGCCCAGTACTGAGCCTGAAAAGCATTTCCAACCCCACTTACAAGTGAAACTAGCTAAAATGTGCCTGGCTGCTATATTCACTGAAAAGCTCATTCTGCGTACATTTCTGGCATACGTTTGCTCCTGCCGGGTCAGCTGAGCAGCGAAATTCTACTTAACCACCTGCTATCATCAGAGACCTCAGGGCTGCATGTTTTGAGCCCAGTACTGATCCTGAAAAGCGTTTCCAACCCCACTTACAAGTAAAACTAGCTAAAATGTTCCTGGCTGCTATTCACTGAAAAGCTCATTCTGCTTACATTTTTGGCATACGTTTGCTCCTGCCGGGTTAAGTGAGCAGCAAATTTCTATTTAACCACCTGCTATCATGAGAGACCTCAGGGCTGCATGTTTTGAGCCCAGTACTGATCCTGAAAAGCGTTTCCAACCCCACTTACAAGTAAAACTAGCTAAAATGTGCCTGGCTGCTATTCACTGAAAAGCTCATTCTATGTACATTTTTGGCATACGTTTGCTCCTGCTGGGTCAGCTGAGCAGCGAATTTCTATTTAACCACCTGCTATCATGAGACACCTCAGGGCTGCATGTTTTGAGCGCAGTACTGAGCCTGAAAAGCGTTTCCAACCCCACTTACAAGTAAAACTAGCTAAAATGTGCCTGGCTGCTCTTCGCTGAAAAGCTCATTCTGCGTACATTTTTGGCATACGTTTGCTCCTGCTGGGTCAGCTGAGCAGCGAATTTCTATTAACCACCTGCTATCATGAGAGACCTCAGGGCTGCATCTTTTGAGCGCAGTACTGAGCCTGAAAAGCGTTTCCAACCCCACTTACAAGTAAAACTAGCTAAAATGTGCCTGGCTGCTCTTCACTGAAAAGCTCATTCTGCGTACATTTTTGGCATACATTTGCTCCTGCCGGGTCAGCTGAGCAGCGAAGTTCTACTTAACCACCTGCTATCAGGAGAGACCTCAGGGCTGCATGTTTTGAGCGCAGTACTGAGCCTGAAAAGCGTTTCCAACCCCACTTACAAGTAAAACTTGCTAGAATGTGCCTGGCTGCTATTCACTGAAAAGCTCATTCTGCTTACATTTTTGGCATACATTTGCTCCTGCCGGGTCAGCTGAGCAGCGAAGTTCTATTTAACCACCTGCTATCATGAGAGACCTCAGGGCTGCATCTTTTGAGCCCAGTACTGAGCCTGAAAAGTATTTCCAACCTCACTTACAAGTAAAACTAGCTAAAATGTGCCTGGCTGCTATTCACTGAAAAGCTCATTCTGTGTACATTTTTGGCATACGTTTGCTCCTGCCGGGTCAGCTGAGCAGCGAATTTCTATTTATCCACCTGCTATCATGAGAGACCTCAGGGCTGCATGTTTTGAGCCCAGTACTGAGCCTGAAAAGTGTTTCCAACCCAACTTACAAGTAAAACTAGCTAAAATGTGCCTGGCTGCTATTCACTGAAAAGCTCATTCTGTGTTCATTTTTGGCATACGTTTGCTCCTGCCGGGTCAGCCAAGTGGCAAATTTCTACTTAACCACCTGCTATCATGAGAGACCTCAGGGCTCCATGTTTTGAGCCCAGTCCTGAGCCTGAAAAGCGTTTCCAACCCCACTTGCAAGTAAAACTTGCCAGAATGTGCCTGGCTGCTCTTCACTGCTTACATTTTTGGCATACGTTTGCTCCTGCCGGGTCAGCTGAGCAGCAAATTTCTATTTATCCACCTGCTATCATGAGAGACCTCAGGGCTGCATGTTTTGAGCCCAGTACTGAGCCTGAAAAGTGTTTCCAACCCCACTTACAAGTAAAACTAGCTAAAATGTGCCTGCCTGCTATTCACTGAAAAGCTCATTCTGCGTACATTTTTGGCACAAATTTGCTCCTGCCGGAGCAGCTGAGCAGCGAAGTTCTACTTAACTACCTCCTATCAGGAGAGACTTCAGAGCTGCATCTTTTGAGCCCAGTACTGAGCCTGAAAAGCATTTCCAACCCCACTTACAGGTAAAACTAGCTAAAATGTGCCTGGCTGCTATTCACTGAAAAGCTCATTCTGCTTACATTTTTGGCATATGTTTGCCCCTACCGGGTCAGCTGAGCAGCGAATTTCTATTTAACCACCTGCTATCATGAGAGACCTCCGGGCTGCATGTTTTGAGCCCAGTACTGAGCCTGAAAAGCGTTTCCAACCCCACTTACAAGTAAAACTAGCTAAAATGTGCCTGGCTGCTCTTCACTGAAAAGCTCATTCTGCGTACATTTTTGACATACGTTTGCTCCTGCCGGGTCAGCTGAGCAGCGAATTTCTATTTAACCACCTGCTATCACGAGAGACCTCAGGGCTGCATGTTTTGAGCCCAGTACTGATCCTGAAAAGCGTTTCCAACCCCACTTACAAGTAAAACTAGCTAAAATGTGCCTGGCTGCTATTCACTGAAAAGCTCATTCTGTGTACATTTTTGGCATACGTTTACTCCTGCTGGGTCAGCCAAGTGGCAAATTTCTACTTAACCACCTGCTATCATGAAAGACCTCAGGGCTGCATTTTTTGAGCGCAGTACTGAGCCTGAAAAGCGTTTCCAACCCCACTTAAAAGTAAAACTAGCTAAAATGTGCCTGGCTGCTTACTGAAAAGCTCATTCTGCGTACATTTTTGGCATACGCTTGCTCCTGCCGGGTCAGCTGAGCAGCGAAGTTCTACTTAACTACCTCCTATCATGAGAGACCTCAGAGCTGCATCTTTTGAACCCAGTACTGAGCCTGAAAAGCATTTCCAACCCCACTTACAAGTAAAACTAGCTAAAATGTGCCTGGCTGCTCTTCACTGAAAAGCTTATTCTGCTTACATTTTTTTCATACGTTTTCTCCTGCCGGGTCAGCTGAGCAGCAAATTTCTATTTAACCACCTGCTATCATGAGAGACCTCAGGGCTGCATGTTTTGAGCCCAGTACTGATCCTGAAAAGCGTTTCTAACCCCACTTACAAGTAAAACTAGCTAAAATGTGCCTGGCTGCTATTCACTGAAAAGCTTATTCTGCGTACATTTTTGGCATACATTTGCTCCTGCCGGGTCAGCTGAGCAGCGAAGTTCTACTTAACTACCTCCTATCAGGAGAGACCTCAGGGCTGCATCTTTTGAGCCCAGTACTGAGCCTGAATCGCATTTCCAACCCCACTTACAAGTAAAACTAGCTAAAATGTGCCTGGCTGCTCTTCACTGAAAAGCTCATTCTGCGTACATTTTTGGCATACGTTTGCTCCTACAGGGTCAGCTGAGCAGCGAATTTCTATTTAACCACCTGCTATCATGAGACACCTCAGGGCTGCATCTTTTGAGCCCAGTACTGAGCCTGAAAAGCGTTTCAAACCCCACTTACAAGTAAAACTTGCTAGAATGTGCCTGGCTGCTCTTTACTGAAAAGCTCATTCTGCGTACATTTTTGGCATACGTTTGCTCCTACCGGGTCAGCTGAGCAGCGAATTTCTATTTAACCACCTGCTATCATGAGAGACCTCAGGGCTGCATGTTTTGAGCCCAGTACTGATCCTGAAAAGCGTTTCCAACCCCACTTACAAATACAACTAGCTAAAATGTGCCTGGCTGCTATATTCACTGAAAAGCTCATTCTGCGTACATTTTTGGCATACATTTGCTCCTGCTGGGTCAGCTGAACAGCGAAGTTCTACTTAACTACCTCCTATCAGGAGAGACCTCAGAGCTGCATCTTTTGAGTCCAGTACTGAGCCTGAAAAGCATTTCCAACCCCACTTACAAGTGAAACTAGCTAAAATGTGCCTGGCTGCTATATTCACTGAAAAGATCATTCTGCGTACATTTCTGGCATACGTTTGCTCCTGCCGGGTCAGCTGAGCAGCGAAATTCTACTTAACCACCTGCTATCATCAGAGACCTCAGCGCTGCATGTTTTGACCCCAGTACTGATCCTGAAAAGCGTTTCCAACCCCACTTACAAGTAAAACTAGCTAAAATGTTCCTGGCTGCTATTCACTGAAAAGCTCATTCTGCTTACATTTTTGGCATACGTTTGCTCCTGCCGGGTTAGCTGAGCAGCGAATTTCTATTTAACCACCTGCTATCATGAGAGACCTCAGGGCTGCATGTTTTGAGCCCAGTACTGATCCTGAAAAGCGTTTCCAACCCCACTTACACGTAAAACTAGCTAAAATGTGCCTGGCTGCTATTCACTGAAAAGCTCATTCTATGTACATTTTTGGCATACGTTTGCTCCTGCCGGGTCAGCTGAGCAGCGAATTTCTATTTAACCACCTGCTATCATGAGACACCTCAGGGCTGCATGTTTTGAGACCAGTACTGATCCTGAAAAGCGTTTCCAACCCCACTTACAAGTAAAACTAGCTAAAATGTGCCTGGCTGCTTACTGAAAAGCTCATTCTGCGAAACTTTTTGGCATACGTTTGCTCCTGCCGGGTCAGCTGAGCAGCGAAGTTCTACTTAACTACCTCCTATCATGAGAGACCTCAGAGCTGCATCTTTTGAACCCAGTACTGAGCCTGAAAAGCATTTCCAACCCCACTTACAAGTAAAACTAGCTAAAATGTGCCTGGCTGCTTACTGAAAAGCTCATTCTGCGAAAATTTTTGGCATACGTTTGCTCCTGCCGGGTCAGCTGAGCAGCGAAGTTCTACTTAACTACCTCCTATCATGAGAGACCTCAGAGCTGCATCTTTTGAACCCAGTACTGAGCCTGAAAAGCATTTCCAACCCCACTTACAAGTAAAACTAGCTAAAATGTGCCTGGCTGCTCTTCACTGAAAAGCTCATTCTGCGTACATTTTTGGCATACGTTTGCTCCTACAGGGTCAGCTGAGCAGCGAATTTCTATTTAACCACCTGCTATCATGAGACACCTCAGGGCTGCATCTTTTGAGCCCAGTACTGAGCCTGAAAAGCGTTTCAAACCCCACTTACAAGTAAAACTTGCTAGAATGTGCCTGGCTGCTCTTTACTGAAAAGCTCATTCTGCGTACATTTTTGGCATACGTTTGCTCCTACCGGGTCAGCTGAGCAGCGAATTTCTATTTAACCACCTGCTATCACGAGAGACCTCAGGGCTGCATGTTTTGAGCCCAGTACTGATCCTGAAAAGCGTTTCCAACCCCACTTACAAATACAACTAGCTAAAATGTGCCTGGCTGCTATATTCACTGAAAAGCTCATTCTGCGTACATTTTTGGCATACATTTATTTGCTCCTGCTGGGTCAGCTGAACAGCGAAGTTCTACTTAACTACCTCCTATCAGGAGAGACCTCAGAGCTGCATCTTTTGAGCCCAGTACTGAGCCTGAAAAGCATTTCCAACCCCACTTACAAGTGAAACTAGCTAAAATGTGCCTGGCTGCTATATTCACTGAAAAGCTCATTCTGCGTACATTTCTGGCATACGTTTGCTCCTGCCGGGTCAGCTGAGCAGCGAAATTCTACTTAACCACCTGCTATCATCAGAGACCTCAGGGCTGCATGTTTTGAGCCCAGTACTGATCCTGAAAAGCGTTTCCAACCCCACTTACAAGTAAAACTAGCTAAAATGTTCCTGGCTGCTATTCACTGAAAAGCTCATTCTGCTTACATTTTTGGCATACGTTTGCTCCTGCCGGGTTAAGTGAGCAGCAAATTTCTATTTAACCACCTGCTATCATGAGAGACCTCAGGGCTGCATGTTTTGAGCCCAGTACTGATCCTGAAAAGCGTTTCCAACCCCACTTACAAGTAAAACTAGCTAAAATGTGCCTGGCTGCTATTCACTGAAAAGCTCATTCTATGTACATTTTTGGCATACGTTTGCTCCTGCTGGGTCAGCTGAGCAGCGAATTTCTATTTAACCACCTGCTATCATGAGACACCTCAGGGCTGCATGTTTTGAGCGCAGTACTGAGCCTGAAAAGCGTTTCCAACCCCACTTACAAGTAAAACTAGCTAAAATGTGCCTGGCTGCTCTTCGCTGAAAAGCTCATTCTGCGTACATTTTTGGCATACGTTTGCTCCTGCTGGGTCAGCTGAGCAGCGAATTTCTATTAACCACCTGCTATCATGAGAGACCTCAGGGCTGCATCTTTTGAGCGCAGTACTGAGCCTGAAAAGCGTTTCCAACCCCACTTACAAGTAAAACTAGCTAAAATGTGCCTGGCTGCTCTTCACTGAAAAGCTCATTCTGCGTACATTTTTGGCATACATTTGCTCCTGCCGGGTCAGCTGAGCAGCGAAGTTCTACTTAACCACCTGCTATCAGGAGAGACCTCAGGGCTGCATGTTTTGAGCGCAGTACTGAGCCTGAAAAGCGTTTCCAACCCCACTTACAAGTAAAACTTGCTAGAATGTGCCTGGCTGCTATTCACTGAAAAGCTCATTCTGCTTACATTTTTGGCATACATTTGCTCCTGCCGGGTCAGCTGAGCAGCGAAGTTCTATTTAACCACCTGCTATCATGAGAGACCTCAGGGCTGCATCTTTTGAGCCCAGTACTGAGCCTGAAAAGTATTTCCAACCTCACTTACAAGTAAAACTAGCTAAAATGTGCCTGGCTGCTATTCACTGAAAAGCTCATTCTGTGTACATTTTTGGCATACGTTTGCTCCTGCCGGGTCAGCTGAGCAGCGAATTTCTATTTATCCACCTGCTATCATGAGAGACCTCAGGGCTGCATGTTTTGAGCCCAGTACTGAGCCTGAAAAGTGTTTCCAACCCAACTTACAAGTAAAACTAGCTAAAATGTGCCTGGCTGCTATTCACTGAAAAGCTCATTCTGTGTTCATTTTTGGCATACGTTTGCTCCTGCCGGGTCAGCCAAGTGGCAAATTTCTACTTAACCACCTGCTATCATGAGAGACCTCAGGGCTCCATGTTTTGAGCCCAGTCCTGAGCCTGAAAAGCGTTTCCAACCCCACTTGCAAGTAAAACTTGCCAGAATGTGCCTGGCTGCTCTTCACTGCTTACATTTTTGGCATACGTTTGCTCCTGCCGGGTCAGCTGAGCAGCAAATTTCTATTTATCCACCTGCTATCATGAGAGACCTCAGGGCTGCATGTTTTGAGCCCAGTACTGAGCCTGAAAAGTGTTTCCAACCCCACTTACAAGTAAAACTAGCTAAAATGTGCCTGCCTGCTATTCACTGAAAAGCTCATTCTGCGTACATTTTTGGCACAAATTTGCTCCTGCCGGAGCAGCTGAGCAGCGAAGTTCTACTTAACTACCTCCTATCAGGAGAGACTTCAGAGCTGCATCTTTTGAGCCCAGTACTGAGCCTGAAAAGCATTTCCAACCCCACTTACAGGTAAAACTAGCTAAAATGTGCCTGGCTGCTATTCACTGAAAAGCTCATTCTGCTTACATTTTTGGCATATGTTTGCCCCTACCGGGTCAGCTGAGCAGCGAATTTCTATTTAACCACCTGCTATCATGAGAGACCTCCGGGCTGCATGTTTTGAGCCCAGTACTGAGCCTGAAAAGCGTTTCCAACCCCACTTACAAGTAAAACTAGCTAAAATGTGCCTGGCTGCTCTTCACTGAAAAGCTCATTCTGCGTACATTTTTGACATACGTTTGCTCCTGCCGGGTCAGCTGAGCAGCGAATTTCTATTTAACCACCTGCTATCACGAGAGACCTCAGGGCTGCATGTTTTGAGCCCAGTACTGATCCTGAAAAGCGTTTCCAACCCCACTTACAAGTAAAACTAGCTAAAATGTGCCTGGCTGCTATTCACTGAAAAGCTCATTCTGTGTACATTTTTGGCATACGTTTACTCCTGCTGGGTCAGCCAAGTGGCAAATTTCTACTTAACCACCTGCTATCATGAAAGACCTCAGGGCTGCATTTTTTGAGCGCAGTACTGAGCCTGAAAAGCGTTTCCAACCCCACTTAAAAGTAAAACTAGCTAAAATGTGCCTGGCTGCTTACTGAAAAGCTCATTCTGCGTACATTTTTGGCATACGCTTGCTCCTGCCGGGTCAGCTGAGCAGCGAAGTTCTACTTAACTACCTCCTATCATGAGAGACCTCAGAGCTGCATCTTTTGAACCCAGTACTGAGCCTGAAAAGCATTTCCAACCCCACTTACAAGTAAAACTAGCTAAAATGTGCCTGGCTGCTCTTCACTGAAAAGCTTATTCTGCTTACATTTTTTTCATACGTTTTCTCCTGCCGGGTCAGCTGAGCAGCAAATTTCTATTTAACCACCTGCTATCATGAGAGACCTCAGGGCTGCATGTTTTGAGCCCAGTACTGATCCTGAAAAGCGTTTCTAACCCCACTTACAAGTAAAACTAGCTAAAATGTGCCTGGCTGCTATTCACTGAAAAGCTTATTCTGCGTACATTTTTGGCATACATTTGCTCCTGCCGGGTCAGCTGAGCAGCGAAGTTCTACTTAACTACCTCCTATCAGGAGAGACCTCAGGGCTGCATCTTTTGAGCCCAGTACTGAGCCTGAATCGCATTTCCAACCCCACTTACAAGTAAAACTAGCTAAAATGTGCCTGGCTGCTCTTCACTGAAAAGCTCATTCTGCGTACATTTTTGGCATACGTTTGCTCCTACAGGGTCAGCTGAGCAGCGAATTTCTATTTAACCACCTGCTATCATGAGACACCTCAGGGCTGCATCTTTTGAGCCCAGTACTGAGCCTGAAAAGCGTTTCAAACCCCACTTACAAGTAAAACTTGCTAGAATGTGCCTGGCTGCTCTTTACTGAAAAGCTCATTCTGCGTACATTTTTGGCATACGTTTGCTCCTACCGGGTCAGCTGAGCAGCGAATTTCTATTTAACCACCTGCTATCATGAGAGACCTCAGGGCTGCATGTTTTGAGCCCAGTACTGATCCTGAAAAGCGTTTCCAACCCCACTTACAAATACAACTAGCTAAAATGTGCCTGGCTGCTATATTCACTGAAAAGCTCATTCTGCGTACATTTTTGGCATACATTTGCTCCTGCTGGGTCAGCTGAACAGCGAAGTTCTACTTAACTACCTCCTATCAGGAGAGACCTCAGAGCTGCATCTTTTGAGTCCAGTACTGAGCCTGAAAAGCATTTCCAACCCCACTTACAAGTGAAACTAGCTAAAATGTGCCTGGCTGCTATATTCACTGAAAAGATCATTCTGCGTACATTTCTGGCATACGTTTGCTCCTGCCGGGTCAGCTGAGCAGCGAAATTCTACTTAACCACCTGCTATCATCAGAGACCTCAGCGCTGCATGTTTTGACCCCAGTACTGATCCTGAAAAGCGTTTCCAACCCCACTTACAAGTAAAACTAGCTAAAATGTTCCTGGCTGCTATTCACTGAAAAGCTCATTCTGCTTACATTTTTGGCATACGTTTGCTCCTGCCGGGTTAGCTGAGCAGCGAATTTCTATTTAACCACCTGCTATCATGAGAGACCTCAGGGCTGCATGTTTTGAGCCCAGTACTGATCCTGAAAAGCGTTTCCAACCCCACTTACACGTAAAACTAGCTAAAATGTGCCTGGCTGCTATTCACTGAAAAGCTCATTCTATGTACATTTTTGGCATACGTTTGCTCCTGCCGGGTCAGCTGAGCAGCGAATTTCTATTTAACCACCTGCTATCATGAGACACCTCAGGGCTGCATGTTTTGAGACCAGTACTGATCCTGAAAAGCGTTTCCAACCCCACTTACAAGTAAAACTAGCTAAAATGTGCCTGGCTGCTTACTGAAAAGCTCATTCTGCGAAAATTTTTGGCATACGTTTGCTCCTGCCGGGTCAGCTGAGCAGCGAAGTTCTACTTAACTACCTCCTATCATGAGAGACCTCAGAGCTGCATCTTTTGAACCCAGTACTGAGCCTGAAAAGCATTTCCAACCCCACTTACAAGTAAAACTAGCTAAAATGTGCCTGGCTGCTCTTCACTGAAAAGCTCATTCTGCGTACATTTTTGGCATACGTTTGCTCCTACAGGGTCAGCTGAGCAGCGAATTTCTATTTAACCACCTGCTATCATGAGACACCTCAGGGCTGCATCTTTTGAGCCCAGTACTGAGCCTGAAAAGCGTTTCAAACCCCACTTACAAGTAAAACTTGCTAGAATGTGCCTGGCTGCTCTTTACTGAAAAGCTCATTCTGCGTACATTTTTGGCATACGTTTGCTCCTACCGGGTCAGCTGAGCAGCGAATTTCTATTTAACCACCTGCTATCACGAGAGACCTCAGGGCTGCATGTTTTGAGCCCAGTACTGATCCTGAAAAGCGTTTCCAACCCCACTTACAAATACAACTAGCTAAAATGTGCCTGGCTGCTATATTCACTGAAAAGCTCATTCTGCGTACATTTTTGGCATACATTTATTTGCTCCTGCTGGGTCAGCTGAACAGCGAAGTTCTACTTAACTACCTCCTATCAGGAGAGACCTCAGAGCTGCATCTTTTGAGCCCAGTACTGAGCCTGAAAAGCATTTCCAACCCCACTTACAAGTGAAACTAGCTAAAATGTGCCTGGCTGCTATATTCACTGAAAAGCTCATTCTGCGTACATTTCTGGCATACGTTTGCTCCTGCCGGGTCAGCTGAGCAGCGAAATTCTACTTAACCACCTGCTATCATCAGAGACCTCAGGGCTGCATGTTTTGAGCCCAGTACTGATCCTGAAAAGCGTTTCCAACCCCACTTACAAGTAAAACTAGCTAAAATGTTCCTGGCTGCTATTCACTGAAAAGCTCATTCTGCTTACATTTTTGGCATACGTTTGCTCCTGCCGGGTTAAGTGAGCAGCAAATTTCTATTTAACCACCTGCTATCATGAGAGACCTCAGGGCTGCATGTTTTGAGCCCAGTACTGATCCTGAAAAGCGTTTCCAACCCCACTTACAAGTAAAACTAGCTAAAATGTGCCTGGCTGCTATTCACTGAAAAGCTCATTCTATGTACATTTTTGGCATACGTTTGCTCCTGCTGGGTCAGCTGAGCAGCGAATTTCTATTTAACCACCTGCTATCATGAGACACCTCAGGGCTGCATGTTTTGAGCGCAGTACTGAGCCTGAAAAGCGTTTCCAACCCCACTTACAAGTAAAACTAGCTAAAATGTGCCTGGCTGCTCTTCGCTGAAAAGCTCATTCTGCGTACATTTTTGGCATACGTTTGCTCCTGCTGGGTCAGCTGAGCAGCGAATTTCTATTAACCACCTGCTATCATGAGAGACCTCAGGGCTGCATCTTTTGAGCGCAGTACTGAGCCTGAAAAGCGTTTCCAACCCCACTTACAAGTAAAACTAGCTAAAATGTGCCTGGCTGCTCTTCACTGAAAAGCTCATTCTGCGTACATTTTTGGCATACATTTGCTCCTGCCGGGTCAGCTGAGCAGCGAAGTTCTACTTAACCACCTGCTATCAGGAGAGACCTCAGGGCTGCATGTTTTGAGCGCAGTACTGAGCCTGAAAAGCGTTTCCAACCCCACTTACAAGTAAAACTTGCTAGAATGTGCCTGGCTGCTATTCACTGAAAAGCTCATTCTGCTTACATTTTTGGCATACATTTGCTCCTGCCGGGTCAGCTGAGCAGCGAAGTTCTATTTAACCACCTGCTATCATGAGAGACCTCAGGGCTGCATCTTTTGAGCCCAGTACTGAGCCTGAAAAGTATTTCCAACCTCACTTACAAGTAAAACTAGCTAAAATGTGCCTGGCTGCTATTCACTGAAAAGCTCATTCTGTGTACATTTTTGGCATACGTTTGCTCCTGCCGGGTCAGCTGAGCAGCGAATTTCTATTTATCCACCTGCTATCATGAGAGACCTCAGGGCTGCATGTTTTGAGCCCAGTACTGAGCCTGAAAAGTGTTTCCAACCCAACTTACAAGTAAAACTAGCTAAAATGTGCCTGGCTGCTATTCACTGAAAAGCTCATTCTGTGTTCATTTTTGGCATACGTTTGCTCCTGCCGGGTCAGCCAAGTGGCAAATTTCTACTTAACCACCTGCTATCATGAGAGACCTCAGGGCTCCATGTTTTGAGCCCAGTCCTGAGCCTGAAAAGCGTTTCCAACCCCACTTGCAAGTAAAACTTGCCAGAATGTGCCTGGCTGCTCTTCACTGCTTACATTTTTGGCATACGTTTGCTCCTGCCGGGTCAGCTGAGCAGCAAATTTCTATTTATCCACCTGCTATCATGAGAGACCTCAGGGCTGCATGTTTTGAGCCCAGTACTGAGCCTGAAAAGTGTTTCCAACCCCACTTACAAGTAAAACTAGCTAAAATGTGCCTGCCTGCTATTCACTGAAAAGCTCATTCTGCGTACATTTTTGGCACAAATTTGCTCCTGCCGGAGCAGCTGAGCAGCGAAGTTCTACTTAACTACCTCCTATCAGGAGAGACTTCAGAGCTGCATCTTTTGAGCCCAGTACTGAGCCTGAAAAGCATTTCCAACCCCACTTACAGGTAAAACTAGCTAAAATGTGCCTGGCTGCTATTCACTGAAAAGCTCATTCTGCTTACATTTTTGGCATATGTTTGCCCCTACCGGGTCAGCTGAGCAGCGAATTTCTATTTAACCACCTGCTATCATGAGAGACCTCCGGGCTGCATGTTTTGAGCCCAGTACTGAGCCTGAAAAGCGTTTCCAACCCCACTTACAAGTAAAACTAGCTAAAATGTGCCTGGCTGCTCTTCACTGAAAAGCTCATTCTGCGTACATTTTTGACATACGTTTGCTCCTGCCGGGTCAGCTGAGCAGCGAATTTCTATTTAACCACCTGCTATCACGAGAGACCTCAGGGCTGCATGTTTTGAGCCCAGTACTGATCCTGAAAAGCGTTTCCAACCCCACTTACAAGTAAAACTAGCTAAAATGTGCCTGGCTGCTATTCACTGAAAAGCTCATTCTGTGTACATTTTTGGCATACGTTTACTCCTGCTGGGTCAGCCAAGTGGCAAATTTCTACTTAACCACCTGCTATCATGAAAGACCTCAGGGCTGCATTTTTTGAGCGCAGTACTGAGCCTGAAAAGCGTTTCCAACCCCACTTAAAAGTAAAACTAGCTAAAATGTGCCTGGCTGCTTACTGAAAAGCTCATTCTGCGTACATTTTTGGCATACGCTTGCTCCTGCCGGGTCAGCTGAGCAGCGAAGTTCTACTTAACTACCTCCTATCATGAGAGACCTCAGAGCTGCATCTTTTGAACCCAGTACTGAGCCTGAAAAGCATTTCCAACCCCACTTACAAGTAAAACTAGCTAAAATGTGCCTGGCTGCTCTTCACTGAAAAGCTTATTCTGCTTACATTTTTTTCATACGTTTTCTCCTGCCGGGTCAGCTGAGCAGCAAATTTCTATTTAACCACCTGCTATCATGAGAGACCTCAGGGCTGCATGTTTTGAGCCCAGTACTGATCCTGAAAAGCGTTTCTAACCCCACTTACAAGTAAAACTAGCTAAAATGTGCCTGGCTGCTATTCACTGAAAAGCTTATTCTGCGTACATTTTTGGCATACATTTGCTCCTGCCGGGTCAGCTGAGCAGCGAAGTTCTACTTAACTACCTCCTATCAGGAGAGACCTCAGGGCTGCATCTTTTGAGCCCAGTACTGAGCCTGAATCGCATTTCCAACCCCACTTACAAGTAAAACTAGCTAAAATGTGCCTGGCTGCTCTTCACTGAAAAGCTCATTCTGCGTACATTTTTGGCATACGTTTGCTCCTACAGGGTCAGCTGAGCAGCGAATTTCTATTTAACCACCTGCTATCATGAGACACCTCAGGGCTGCATCTTTTGAGCCCAGTACTGAGCCTGAAAAGCGTTTCAAACCCCACTTACAAGTAAAACTTGCTAGAATGTGCCTGGCTGCTCTTTACTGAAAAGCTCATTCTGCGTACATTTTTGGCATACGTTTGCTCCTACCGGGTCAGCTGAGCAGCGAATTTCTATTTAACCACCTGCTATCATGAGAGACCTCAGGGCTGCATGTTTTGAGCCCAGTACTGATCCTGAAAAGCGTTTCCAACCCCACTTACAAATACAACTAGCTAAAATGTGCCTGGCTGCTATATTCACTGAAAAGCTCATTCTGCGTACATTTTTGGCATACATTTGCTCCTGCTGGGTCAGCTGAACAGCGAAGTTCTACTTAACTACCTCCTATCAGGAGAGACCTCAGAGCTGCATCTTTTGAGTCCAGTACTGAGCCTGAAAAGCATTTCCAACCCCACTTACAAGTGAAACTAGCTAAAATGTGCCTGGCTGCTATATTCACTGAAAAGATCATTCTGCGTACATTTCTGGCATACGTTTGCTCCTGCCGGGTCAGCTGAGCAGCGAAATTCTACTTAACCACCTGCTATCATCAGAGACCTCAGCGCTGCATGTTTTGACCCCAGTACTGATCCTGAAAAGCGTTTCCAACCCCACTTACAAGTAAAACTAGCTAAAATGTTCCTGGCTGCTATTCACTGAAAAGCTCATTCTGCTTACATTTTTGGCATACGTTTGCTCCTGCCGGGTTAGCTGAGCAGCGAATTTCTATTTAACCACCTGCTATCATGAGAGACCTCAGGGCTGCATGTTTTGAGCCCAGTACTGATCCTGAAAAGCGTTTCCAACCCCACTTACACGTAAAACTAGCTAAAATGTGCCTGGCTGCTATTCACTGAAAAGCTCATTCTATGTACATTTTTGGCATACGTTTGCTCCTGCCGGGTCAGCTGAGCAGCGAATTTCTATTTAACCACCTGCTATCATGAGACACCTCAGGGCTGCATGTTTTGAGACCAGTACTGATCCTGAAAAGCGTTTCCAACCCCACTTACAAGTAAAACTAGCTAAAATGTGCCTGGCTGCTTACTGAAAAGCTCATTCTGCGTACATTTTTGGCATACGTTTGCTCCTGCCGGGTCAGCTGAGCAGCGAAGTTCTACTTAACTACCTCCTATCATGAGAGACCTCAGAGCTGCATCTTTTGAACCCAGTACTGAGCCTGAAAAGCATTTCCAACCCCACTTACAAGTAAAACTAGCTAAAATGTGCCTGGCTGCTCTTCACTGAAAAGCTCATTCTGCGTACATTTTTGGCATACGTTTGCTCCTACAGGGTCAGCTGAGCAGCGAATTTCTATTTAACCACCTGCTATCATGAGACACCTCAGGGCTGCATCTTTTGAGCCCAGTACTGAGCCTGAAAAGCGTTTCAAACCCCACTTACAAGTAAAACTTGCTAGAATGTGCCTGGCTGCTCTTTACTGAAAAGCTCATTCTGCGTACATTTTTGGCATACGTTTGCTCCTACCGGGTCAGCTGAGCAGCGAATTTCTATTTAACCACCTGCTATCACGAGAGACCTCAGGGCTGCATGTTTTGAGCCCAGTACTGATCCTGAAAAGCGTTTCCAACCCCACTTACAAATACAACTAGCTAAAATGTGCCTGGCTGCTATATTCACTGAACAGCTCATTCTGCGTACATTTTTGGCATACATTTGCTCCTGCTGGGTCAGCTGAACAGCGAAGTTCTACTTAACTAGCTCCAATCAGGAGAGACCTCAGAGCTGCATCTTTTGAGCCCAGTACTGAGCCTGAAAAGCATTTCCAACCCCACTTACAAGTGAAACTAGCTAAAATGTGCCTGGCTGCTATATTCACTGAAAAGCTCATTCTGCGTACATTTCTGGCATATGTTTGCTCCTGCCGGGTCAGCTGAGCAGCGAAATTCTACTTAACCACCTGCTATCATCAGAGACCTCAGGGCTGCATGTTTTGAGCCCAGTACTGATCCTGAAAAGCGTTTCCAACCCCACTTACAAGTAAAACTAGCTAAAATATTCCTGGCTGCTATTCACTGAAAAGCTCATTCTGCTTACATTTTTGGCATACGTTTGCTCCTGCCGGGTTAGCTGAGCAGCAAATTTCTATTTAACCACCTGCTATCATGAGAGACCTCAGGGCTGCATGTTTTGAGCCCAGTACTGATCCTGAAAAGCGTTTCCAACCCCACTTACAAGTAAAACTAGCTAAAATGTGCCTGGCTGCTATTCACTGAAAAGCTCATTCTATGTACATTTTTGGCATACGTTTGCTCCTGCCGGGTCAGCTGAGCAGCGAATTTCTATTTAACCACCTGCTATCATGAGACACCTCAGGGCTGCATGTTTTGAGACCAGTACTGATCCTGAAAAGCGTTTCCAACCCCACTTACAAGTAAAACTAGCTAAAATGTGCCTGGCTGCTCTTCGCTGAAAAGCTCATTCTTGGCATACGTTTGCTCCTGCTGGGTCAGCTGAGCAGCGAATTTCTATTAACCAACTGCTATCATGAGAGACCTCAGGGCTGCATCTTTTGAGCGCAGTACTGAGCCTGAAAAGCGTTTCCAACCCCACTTACAAGTAAAACTAGCTAAAATGTGCCTGGCTGCTCTTCACTGAAAAGCTCATTCTGCGTACATTTTTGGCATACATTTGCTCCTGCCGGGTCAGCTGAGCAGCGAAGTTCTACTTAACCACCTGCTATCATGAGAGACCTCAGGGCTGCATGTTTTGAGCGCAGTACTGAGCCTGAAAAGCGTTTCCAACCCCACTTACAAGTAAAACTTGCTAGAATGTGCCTGGCTGCTATTCACTGAAAAGCTCATTCTGCTTACATTTTTGGCATACATTTGCTCCTGCCGGGTCAGCTGAGCAGCGAAGTTCTATTTAACCACCTGCTATCATGAGAGACCTCAGGGCTGCATCTTTTGAGCCCAGTACTGAGCCTGAAAAGTATTTCCAACCTCACTTACAAGTAAAACTAGCTAAAATGTGCCTGGCTGCTATTCACTGAAAAGCTCATTCTGTGTACATTTTTGGCATACGTTTGCTCCTGCCGGGTCAGCTGAGCAGCGAATTTCTATTTATCCACCTGCTATCATGAGAGACCTCAGGGCTGCTTGTTTTGAGCCCAGTACTGAGCCTGAAAAGTGTTTCCAACCCAACTTACAAGTAAAACTAGCTAAAATGTGCCTGGCTGCTATTCACTGAAAAGCTCATTCTGTGTTCATTTTTGGCATACGTTTGCTCCTGCCGGGTCAGCCAAGTGGCAAATTTCTACTTAACCACCTGCTATCATGAGAGACCTCAGGGCTCCATGTTTTGAGCCCAGTCCTGAGCCTGAAAAGCGTTTCCAACCCCACTTGCAAGTAAAACTTGCCAGAATGTGCCTGGCTGCTCTTCACTGCTTACATTTTTGGCATATGTTTGCTCCTATCGGGTCAGCTGAGCAGCGAATTTCTATTTAACCACCTGCTATCATGAGAGACCTCAGGGCTGCATCTTTTGAGCCCAGTACTGAGCCTGAAAAGCGTTTCAAACCCCACTTACAAGTAAAACTAGCTAAAATGTGCCTGGCTGCTATTCACTGAAAAGCTCATTCTGCTTACATTTTTGGCATACGTTTGCTGCTACCGGGTCAGCTGAGCAGCAAATTTCTATTTAACCACCTGCTATCATGAGATACCTCAGGGCTGCATGTTTTGAGCCCAGTACTGAGCCTGAAAAGCATTTCCAACCTCACTTACAAGTATAGCTAAAATGTGTCTGTGCTATTCACTGAAAAGCTCATTCTGCGTACATTTTTGGCATACGTTCGCTCCTGCCGGGTCAGCTGAGCAGCGAAGTTCTACTTACCTACCTCCTATCAGGAGAGACCTCAGAGCTGCATCTTTTGAGCCCAGTACTGAGCCTGAAAAGCATTTCCAACCCCACTTACAAGTAAAACTAGCTAAAATGTGCCTGGCTGCTATTCACTGAAAAGCTCATTCTGCTTAACATTTTTGACATACGTTTGCTCCTACCGGGTCAGCTGAGGACCGAATTTCTATTTAACCACCTGCTATCATGAGAGACCTCAGGGCTGCATGTTTTGAGCCCAGTACTGATCCTGAAAAGCGTTTCCAACCCCACTTACAAGTAAAACTAGCTAAAATGTTCCTGGCTGCTATTCACTGAAAAGCTCATTCTGCTTACATTTTTGGCATACGTTTGCTCCTGCCGGGTTAGCTGAGCAGCGAATTTCTATTTAACCACCTGCTATCATGAGAGACCTCAGGGCTGCATGTTTTGAGCCCAGTACTGATCCTGAAAAGCGTTTCCAACCCCACTTACAAGTAAAACTAGCTAAAATGTGCCTGGCTGCTATTCACTGAAAAGCTCATTCTATGTACATTTTTGGCATACGTTTGCTCCTGCCGGGTCAGCTGAGCAGCGAATTTCTATTTAACCACCTGCTATCATGAGACACCTCAGGGCTGCATGTTTTGAGACCAGTACTGATCCTGAAAAGCGTTTCCAACCCCACTGGAGTTCTGGACTTTTTGGTTCCGTCCAGAGGTGTCAGGGAACAACACCCGAAGACCCCGGAGTTCCACCTGCCTTGGTGCACAAATAAACAGAAACACGGGCTTCTCGGTGGTGGCGTCAAAGACCCAAGGTTTATTACTGCAGGGACACAGAAGTCACAGAAACCACGCATGGGCAGTGTCTAGGAGCCTGTTCGATTTGTACAAAGAGGGTTGCTCCTTATATACTAAAAATTGTGCTCCAGGCAAATATTTCATATGTAGGTACATTCCCAAACCTTTGTGTCCTAAACAATAAATATTTGGCGTTACACAGGAACTGTCGATAATATCTGATGCCAAACATTATGAAGAGGGGTTCCCACTAGTTCATCACAATCCCTTGTCAATATTGCATTCAAGAGCCGGACCGCCTCATCGTAAATTTCGTTGCCTCCCCCTAATAAAGATTCAGAAAGAAAGGAACGGAGCCAGTTGTGGAAGATAGAAAAGTGGGATAAGGGATGTTTGTGGGTTGTAAATGGGCAAGGCTACCGGCTTCGGCTGCCTAATCATGATCGAGACAATGGACACGAGAACCAGTTCGGTAGGGCTGGCCTCGGGCAGAGGAGGCAGCCTTTGTCGAGTCATGCAGCTACAGCGTGTTCTGTTCCAAGGTGCACGTGTCACTTAAAGAGGTGAATCGTCGGCTAAGCCTACGTGTCCTTAATTGAAATGAAGTGATCAGAGGTTATTGCGTATGTGAGGGCAAGAAACACAAAAATGGCCACCATGATCTAAGATGGATGCCATGGGTAGATCAGAAATGTGTTTGTGACAGGAGTACTCTTGCTCGTAGCATAGCGAAAACACCAGGATATGCTAAATGGATCATTTGCGGTTCGCTGATACCAATATTATGTATTTCCGACGATATTGAAAACACGGGTTCAAATCGTCACGGGACCTCAGACCCTCCTTTTGCCCTTACATAGGCAATTACTCAGTCTATGTCAGAGTCTAATTCTATGCTCATCAGGTCAGTGACATGCTGTTGTATCATCATCCTTTCTCGCGCCTTTTCTCCAAACGCAGGTGGTTTCCTAAAACAGGTTGCAGCACAGAGACTACACAGAGCAGGACCACACTGGATAATCAGGCAGCATGAGAAGAGGAATACTAAGATGACACCAATGACCATTAGAACCTTCCATCCCCACGCTGAGATCAGAGTCCAAAACCACTCCATGAAGGACCAGTTTCCCTTGTCTACATGAATAGAGTCGGAAATCTTGTGTAGTTTCGAGATCGCCTCATAGACTGTTGGAGCATTATTAGGAATAAAGACACAGCAGCTCGATTGGATCATTCTGCATACCCCACCTCGATCTGCAAGTATTACGTCTAGAACCATACGGTTCTGCAACGTCATGAGTCTATCCGCCTGAAGCTCAGCTGTCAAATTGCTAAGGGCACCAGCAGTTTCGGTGATAGTAGATTCAACTACCCGTGTTAGCTGACGTATGTTTCTACTATTGGCCATAGGCCCCCAGAACGGAAGGAAGCCTTTGAAGAAGTCTCCAGCTTCCTGACCAGCGGTATCTTCCTTGCTGAAAACACCTCTTGCTACTCTGGTTTTGTGGTAATCGGATGAAGCAGTGTATGTTGGAGGCAACAATCGAGCAATATAACATGATCCTGAAAAGTCAGCAGGCAACCATGTATATGCCCTATCTCGGCAGATGAAGTAGGTACCCCTAGCAGTAAGAAAAGCAGGAGAAGAGTTAGACGGAAACACGTAAGTCTCTACGCACTCACTCCTCCCTAGCTGAGCTCTCGGATTTCTCCCATTACCTTGCAAACAGACTTGACCTCGGTGAGGTACGACCCAGATTGGAGTTGAGCTTTTACGCTTGCTTTCTCCCAAACTAAGGCGATACTCTGAAGAATTCCAACTTAAATATACTCGCAATTCGTCTCTAGGGTAAGATGGAGTATTATTGACGTCCTTGATCATGTCAATAATTCCCTGGACTAAAGCTTTGTTGGCAGAGTTATATTTAGTGGAACGTGGTGGACGCGGAGGATAGGTTTCAAGGGCATAAGCAAAGATGGTTTGAAGGGCCTGAAATGATCCATTATAGCTGAAAGGCAAAACCAGATAGGGAATGCCTTTATCCATAGTGTGGGGTATCAAGCCACACACCCAGCAGTCTGTAGTGTTAACTACCAGTTGGTGTTGGTGCAAGAGTTGTACAAAAGTGTTATTAATGAATTCTGAGCATCGAGCTTGCTCATGTTCAGGAAACGAGTGAAAAGAGTGTATAGAAGAAACAGTAGAAGTAGCAGGATCAAGGGGAGGTACTGTGGTTACTGGCATAAAAATCAAACTCATACCAAAGACGATTCCACCCACCAACGTTATCAAAACAATCAAAAATGTAATGGCACATTGTATCAAAAAGCATTTGCTGTGAAGAATTCTGTAAAGTCTGTTTCTGCGAACATAAATCACATTTTCTCGTTGCAGCGCAGGAAGCTCCATCTTCTACAATCCGCTCGCGACCACTGATGATGTGTACGTAGATGAAAATGCCTCTATTAGCCCTGGGAGTTCCCAGAACCAACAGAAAGATCGACCTTGTGTCAGACCCCCGCAGATTCAACTAGGCACACAGCCACGACCCTACGGCTACCCAGACGGCAAGGCAATTTTAAAAACAATAAAACAATAGCAAACTTCCTGGCTGAAGGCAAAAGTTCAAAATTTCAAAATATCACAATAGGCAGTTGCCTGCTTTATTTGTCCATATTACGAGGTCGTAAATTGTATCTTTGCTTTGCAGGTACTGTTTGATCGGTGAATAACGTATCACTAGTAGCTGTTGCAGTGTTCAAGTTCGCAGATGACAGGGTTTTTTCTGATGCAGGGGACAAATGTTCAGAGTTCAAAGGAGTCTTTTCAGGAGGAGAGTCAGATTTCGGAGTGTCGGTAATCAATTCGGCATCGCTGAAAGGGATGAACTTTGGCGTTTTTTCAAATTCGGAGGCACCAATTCCCTTCTTCACCCAGTCGTCGTAAGGAAGTGGCAAAGGTACACGTTTGACATGAGACGCATGTACCCAGTGCTTGCGACCAGCTACGCGAACTGCGGTTCTTGTCACAAGCAGGACTTGGAACGGGCCGACGAATCTTTGCTGAAGGTTCTTCGTCCTCGCGAAGTTTCTGATCACAACTTGATCGCCGGGTTTCAGCTGATGCCCTGGACTCTCTGGAGGCTTTGGCAATGCATCGAAAACCTGTTGGTGAATAAGACTCAATTTAGCAGTCAAGTCGTAAAGGTAGTCTATCAACATAGGATATTCTAGAGAACAAAACTCCTTTGGCCTAGGCACACCCCACACATTTGCCGGGCGGCCAAAGACAATCTCATAGGGACTAAGCCCTACTTTGGAATGTACAGTTGCTCTTGTTGATAACAAAGCCAAAGGTAGTGCGTCTGGCCAGGACAAACCAGTGGATGCTTGTATTTTGGCTAGTTTTAGTTTGAGGGTGCCATTGTAACCCTCAACTAAACCAGCAGACTGGGGATGGTTTGCACTATGGAACTTCTGTTTGATGCCCAAACCGGCACACACACTCTGCATAACTTTCCCTATGAACTCACTTCCGTTATCTGACCATACAATCCGTGGCATTCCGAACCTAGGGAAATATTCTTTGAGAAGAATTTGGCAGTTGATAGGGCAGTATTGTCCTTTAGTGGATATGCTTTGATCCATCTGGAAAAAGCACAGACTACCACCAGGACGTATTTCAAATTATTACACTGATCCATGTGAATGAAGTCTAACTGAATCACTTCAAAGGGGCAGGAAGGAGGAGCAAAGTGACCAGCAGGAGTTGGAGTTCCCTTGCCAGGATTATGCATCAGGCATACCATACAATTTTTCACCACTCTCTCTGCACATTTACTGATCCCATCATTCTTCCAGACTGGAGCCAACATCTTACATATCCCTTTAGAACTTATAAGCGCTACTCCATGCGCCATCGTCACCACTGCAAGCACATACGCATCAGGCAACATCCAACGCTGTTGTTCTGACAAATCAATCCAACACCCACTCGAATCCAACTTGCCCGTACTTTCTCTCCATACACGTTTTTCCTCCTCAGTTGCCTCTTTCTGAATCTCTTTCACACTTTCCATTGTATCCTCACACATTCCAGACTCAGAAATCCATCTTGCAGACGTAGCAACATACATTCTACTCATCATGTCTCTAGCTGTCTGTTTAGCAGTTTCATCAGCAAAAGCATTCCCACGACCAACATCATCCGTGATTGCTTTATGAGCACTGCACTTCACAATCGCAACTTCAGTCGGCAAGGTTAGAGATTCCAACAGGTCGTTAACTAGCTGACCATGTTGAATCTTAGTCCCATGGGACGTAATGAAACCTCTTTCTTTCCACAAACGGCCAAAACTATGGGCCACGCCAAATGCGTACTGACTATCTGTAAACACATTCACTCTCTTTCCCTTAGCTAAAACACACGCTCTTGTTAGAGCTAATAATTCTGCAGCTTGGGCAGAATTCTGACTCACTCTTGCAGTCTCCACAATCGTTCTTAGAGTCGTTACCGCATAGGCAGCAGTCACATCACCGTTCTCCAATTTAAAACATGACCCATCCACATACAGCGTGCCATCTGGATCTGACAATGGAGTGTCTTTTAAATCAATACGTCCTTTTGTCTCTTCCTCCGTTCTAAAACAACAATCGTGGGGCTCGGAATCACTCGACTCTTGATTAGCCGGCAACAACGTTGCTGGATTCAATACATTACATCTTTTGATCTGAATATGACTCGCTAATAATGTCAGCTCATAACCAGATAATCTCGCACTGGTAAGGTGTTGTGTCTTAGTTCGATTCATGAGTGTGTCCACAGCATGAGGAACCATGACCACTAGCATGTTGTTCATCACCAAACCAGCAGATTGTCGAATGGAAGCCGCAGCTGCCGCTGTAGCTCTCAAACAACTAGGTAACGCTCTAGCTACTGGATCTAATGTTGATGAAAAATACGCACAAGGGCGTTGTTTATCACCAAATGTCTGTGTCAGAACACTCAACGCGCAACCTTCTCTCTCGTGAACGTAGAGCGTGAATGGCTTGCTGTAATCAGGTGTACCTAATGCAGGAGCTGAACACAGTGCATTTCGTAACTCAGAAAAGCTCTCCTGACATTCATCAGACCATGGCACCGGACTCGGAACATTTTTCCCAGTCAAAGCTACCAACGGTTTTGCTAAAAGAGAAAAATTTGGGATCCACTGCCTACAGTAAGAGGTAATACCTAAAAAGGCACGCACTTCTCTCTGCGTGCGAGGAACACTCATCTGCGTAATTGCTTTTATTCTCTCTGGGGTCAACTTCCTTCCCTCCTTTGACAAGAGATGACCTAGTAAGGTCACTTCTTGGCAGCAGTATTGCATTTTCGAAGGTGATACCTTATGATTCAAATTAGACAAATGATGCAATAATGAAATCGTAGCTGCTTTGCAAGTTTCCTTGTCATCGGCAGCCACTAGAAGATCGTCTACATACTGCACTAGAGCAGAGCCTGGAGGAAGGACAAAGGAATCTAACTGACTCTTTAATGCTTGACTGTAAATGGATGGGCTCTCACAATAGCCTTGTGGAGCGCGTTTAAATCTGAAACTTCGACCTCCTAGACAGAAGCCGAAAATATCCCTGCTTTCTTCGGATATCGGAATGCTGAAAAAGGCATTCTTCAAGTCGATGACTGAAAACCATGTGGCTGTAGCAGGAATCAATGTTAACAAGGCAGTAATGTCTGGAACTACAGGAAACTGCGGGACCACAATCTTATTAACTTCTCTGAGGTCGATGACAAACCTATACACTGGAGGCTTTGTAGGATCAGTTCGTTTCAAAATCGGTAATACAGGACTGTTACAGACATTTCCTCTAGTTTCTTCAACTACACCTTTCTTAATCAAATCTTGTACAATCAATAAAAGTGCTCGTTCACCTTCACTAGATATTTTATATTGAGGAATTCGTGGAAATTTTACATTTGCTTTCAAAGTGACTACATATGGTGGTATTTCTAAAAGGCCTACATCGTTAGGACCAGTCGCCCAAAGAGTATCAGGGAGTGAACGCAGCTCTGGCGGGAGTGCATCCATTGACAAGTACATCGGAGAGGTGATTCTTTTGCCCAATGTAAGCTGTACTCCTTCCGGAGAACAGTACAATGTCGCATATAGGCGTTTTAACAAGTCTAAACCAAGCAGATTTTCATTACAACCTGTCGTCAAAATTAGGGGTGCTTTCAATTGACACGGTCCAACAGAAATAGACAAAGGACCAGATATGGTGTTGTAAACAGGGGCGCCTGAAAAACCTACAGAAACATTTGTTGAGCCGGACAAAGGTGCGCCAGGGAGTTTCGCATGAATGATAGAACTTTTTGCTGCACCAGTATCCAACAGAAACGGTTCGACTACACCTGATGTTGCTACTGCGACATAAGGCCCACTCTGATCCACTGGAACTGATACTACTCCCTCTCTCTGTCCATGGTTGTCCTAGTACCCATTATGCTGAAATCCCTCATCCACTTCACAATAGTCCTCAACAAGATACTGTTGAGATCTATTTTGCTGAGCAGACTGTCCATTTCGTTGATCAAAGTGATTGGAAGGGCGATCATTCGTCTGTGGAGGCATAGCACCTCGCCCTCGACCTCTAGAATTTTGCACAAAACCACCACGACCTCTCTGAGCTGCTGCTGCGTTATTTTGCGCTAAGACTGGACACTCATTCTTGTAGTGACCCTCTTTCTTACAGTACGCACACTGATTCCACTGATATTGAGGTCTCGGTGAACTATAATCTGTTCTTTGATACGAGCCCTGTTGCGTATTATTCTGATTTGTACGAGGCGGATACGCCTGTTGCAAGAGAACTTTAGTCTTTAAGTCTTTCGTTTTCTTATCTGATTTCTCTTTCTCCTCTTTATCCCTATTTTCATAATACTGTGCAGTTGCAAGTATTTGCGCAGTTGTAGAGACAGCCCACGCACTCTCGGAATCTTTTAATTTGTTGCATAGCTCAGGTAACAAATTATGTACGAACTTATCGACAAACAGTCTCTGTCCTCCTTCTGTGCTCATATCCTGACCACTATGATCTACAAAAGTCTCTTCGAACCTCGTGAAAAAGTCGGAGACACTTTCGTCTTTCTTTTGCCTGCATGCGGACAACTTGTCCCAATTAACACGCAATGCGGGCATCAGAGTCTTCATTAAGTCGATTATTCTACCTGGAAGATTAGCAATTAGGGGTTCGGGTTTTGAACCACCTATTTGCTGACCATCCGCTGCAATGATAGCTGCCCAATCACCACCTAGGGCAACTGGATGATTCTCTTTACGAATTTTAGCCCAAATTGGTTGCAGAACTACATTACCAAATAACATATCAATGTCCGCCAGATTCATTACACAGGCCTCAACTGTCTGTGTTAATTCTTTATAGTATCCGGCAGGATTCTTACGCGGGTCTGGCAAGGCCTGCTTCACTGCTAGCACTTCGGCTCGTTTCCATGGAATGTGTATCCACACTCTTTGGAATTGGGCCGGAGCAGCTACAATACCATTAGCATTATCAGCTTGTACAGCTTCGCGCCAAATTGGAGGAACCTCCCTCATTGGATATTGGCGACTTAGCTTCATCTTACTTTTCTCTAAATCTCTTGGTGAACGAAGTGATAGATCACTCCTATAACTTAAAATCAGTTCCATCGCTTCTTCTATATTTTGACCTACTATCATTCCTGCAGCAAACTCTTTCTGAACCTTAATTAAGTCTTCTAAATTCGATTCAACATCATCTTCTTCTATTTCCTCACGTAAAAGCGAGCACATCTCATCAAAGACATACCGTTGCGTTGGTTCCTTCCATTGCATAAATGTATCTAGCACATCTCTCGTATTATATCTCCTACTCTTCGAAATCCATCTGAGAGCCGTGGAATCTAAAATTCCCCGTTCCTCAGTACTCGGAAGCTGACTACGTCTTTGAACAGAGTCAGAAGTAGGAGTCTTGATTAAAGTTTTATAGAGAGGGGACAGAATGCTAGAAACAGAATCAGTGATTCTTCGACGAACAGAAAGTGGAGTCAACACACTCGCAGACGCAGAGAACACAGTAGAAGTAGGGACAGATAGCGGGACAGTAGGAGTATCGAGGAAGATAGTTTGTGGAACAGTAGGTGTAAGCGAAACAGATACAGGTATAGAAGTCGGCAATCCAGGAGGAGGAGGTGCCGTAGGAGCATTCATATTGACCACAGGAGGTACAGGAGCTTGATTCTGAGGAGCAGGAGCAGGAATACCAGGTTGTCCAGCAACCGGCAATTGAACATTCGGTAAAGGTGGAGCCGTAGCACCTTGTGCATACGGTGGAGGTGACCTTAACAAATAAGACAACAAAGGATCGTTTTCGGGGTCCTCCAGTATCTTAGCTGTTTTCGATGGCAAGGCAGGATAGCACTTGTCGATCGCTAAATTATGCTCTCTAATTGCCACCTCTATGGCCTTCTCAGACTCGTTAACTTGCAACTGTTTAGCCGCTTGTTCTAGAGTCAACTCTTCTTGCTCTTTCTGTTCTTTCTTCAATCTTTTAATTTCTCTCTGTTTAGATTCTTTTCGCCAGTAACGGAAAGAATCAAACATTGCCGGCCGGGCTTTCTTCCTAAACAATTTCGCTTCTAAATTATCAAGGATTTCGGGTTCAAAACTACCATGCAGTGGCCAACTAAGGACACCATCCTTTTTCGTATAGCGGACCCACACCTCATTATAAGATATAGGACCCACACCATGTTTACAGTACAAGTCATATAAGGGAGTCCCAATCGGAGGAACCAGACATGAGTCCTCCAATCGTGAATCGCTATTGCAACCAAAGCACGACAACATACAATTTCTCCGACTTACCATTTTGCAATCCGGAACACAGAACAAACAAAACACGAAACAGATATGTGCACCTGAACCAAGAACTTAGGCCTACCAAAAGCGAACTGATGTATCGATACCCAAACTAAACCAAATAGATTATCGTAACCAGAACAACCAGTGATAATCTTACGAAACCAAACCAAACCAAGAACCAAAAGGATTTTAACAACCCTCACGAAGTAACCAACTAGCAACCACTAAATACTTAACTGAGGCACTGAAGACGTCACCAAGGAGAAACCCGTCACGTTTCGCCGTACTAAGGACTGCACCTCGGGTCCAAAACAGGGCGACGGTCAAGGCAACGGCCCACTGCAGCCGCCCTGAACGGGAACCCTCGTGGAAGAGAACTTCGGGCCACTTTTGCGATATGCCGGGATCGATGAAGTGGGGCGCCTCCCTCAGGAATCTTCACACGAAGCTTCTCGAACTCTTCAGGCTTTTGGACCGGTACCGAATGACGTCGCCCTACGTTGGGCGCCAATTGGAGTTCTGGACTTTTTGGTTCCGTCCAGAGGTGTCAGGGAACAACACCCAAAGACCCCGGAGTTCCACCTGCCTTGGTGCACAAATAAACAGAAACACAGGCTTCTCGATGGTGGCGTCAAAGACCAAAGGTTTATTATTGCAGGGACACAGAAGTCACAGAAACCACGCATGGGCAGTGTCTAGGAGCCTGTTCGATTTGTACAAAGAGGGTTGCTCCTTATATACTAAAAATTGTGCTCCAGGCAAATATTTCACATGTAGGTACATTCCCAAACCTTTGTGTCCTAAACAATAAATATTTGGCGTTACACAGGAACTGTCGATAATATCTGATGCCAAACATTACGAAGAGGGGTTCCCACTAGTTCATCACAATCCCTTGTCAATATTGCATTCAAGAGCCGGACCGCCTCATCGTAAATTTCGTTGCCTCCCCCTAATAAAGATTCAGAAAGAAAGGAACGGAGCCAGTTGTGGAAGATAGAAAAGTGGGATAAGGGATGTTTGTGGGTTGTAAATGGGCAAGGCTACCGGCTTCGGCCGCCTAATCATGATCGGGACAATGGACACGAGAACCAGTTCGGTAGGGCTGGCCTCGGGCAGAGGAGGCAGCCTTTGTCGAGTCATGCAGCTACAGCGTGTTCTGTTCCAAGGTGCACGTGTCACTTAAAGAGGTGAATCGTCGGCTAAGCCTACGTGTCCTTAATTGAAATGAAGTGATCAGAGGTTATTGCGTATGTGAGGGCAAGAAACACAAAAATGGCCGCCATGATCTAAGATGGATGACATGGGTAGATCAGAAATGTGTTTGTAACAGGAGTACTCTTGCTCGTAGCATAGCGAAAACACCAGGATATGCTAAATGGATCATTTGCGGTTCGCTGATACCAATATTATGTATTTCCGACGATATTGAAAACACGGGTTCAAATCGTCACGGAACCTCACCACTTACAAGTAAAACTAGCTAAAATGTGCCTGGCTGCTTACTGAAAAGCTAATTCTGCGTACATTTTTGGCATACGTTTGCTCCTGCCGGGTCAGCTGAGCAGCGAAGTTCTACTTAACTACCTCCTATCATGAGAGACCTCAGAGCTGCATCTTTTGAACCCAGTACTGAGCCTGAAAAGCATTTCCAACCCCACTTACAAGTAAAACTAGCTAAAATGTGCCTGGCTGCTCTTCACTGAAAAGCTCATTCTGCGTACATTTTTGGCATACGTTTGCTCCTATAGGGTCAGCTGAGCAGCGAATTTCTATTTAACCACCTGCTATCATGAGACACCTCAGGGCTGCATCTTTTGAGCCCAGTACTGAGCCTGAAAAGCGTTTCAAACCCCACTTACAAGTAAAACTTGCTAGAATGTGCCTGGCTGCTCTTTACTGAAAAGCTCATTCTGCGTACATTTTTGGCATACGTTTGCTCCTACCGGGTCAGCTGAGCAGCGAATTTCTATTTAACCACCTGCTATCACGAGAGACCTCAGGGCTGCATGTTTTGAGCCCAGTACTGATCCTGAAAAGCGTTTCCAACCCCACTTACAAATACAACTAGCTAAAATGTGCCTGGCTGCTATATTCACTGAAAAGCTCATTCTGCGTACATTTTTGGCATACATTTGCTCCTGCTGGGTCAGCTGAACAGCGAAGTTCTACTTAACTACCTCCTATCAGGAGAGACCTCAGAGCTGCATCTTTTGAGCCCAGTACTGAGCCTGAAAAGCATTTCCAACCCCACTTACAAGTGAAACTAGCTAAAATGTGCCTGGCTGCTATATTCACTGAAAAGCTCATTCTGCGTACATTTCTGGCATACGTTTGCTCCTGCCGGGTCAGCTGAGCAGCGAAATTCTACTTAACCACCTGCTATCATCAGAGACCTCAGGGCTGCATGTTTTGAGCCCAGTACTGATCATGAAAAGCGTTTCCAACCCCACTTACAAGTAAAACTAGCTAAAATGTTCCTGGCTGCTATTCACTGAAAAGCTCATTCTGCTTACATTTTTGGCATACGTTTGCTCCTGCCGGGTTAGCTGAGCAGCGAATTTCTATTTAACCACCTGCTATCATGAGAGACCTCAGGGCTGCATGTTTTGAGCCCAGTACTGATCCTGAAAAGCGTTTCCAACCCCACTTACAAGTAAAACTAGCTAAAATGTGCCTGGCTGCTATTCACTGAAAAGCTCATTCTATGTACATTTTTGGCATACGTTTGCTCCTGCCGGGTCAGCTGAGCAGGGAATTTCTATTTAACCACCTGCTATCATGAGACACCTCAGGGCTGCATGTTTTGAGACCAGTACTGATCCTGAAAAGCGTTTCCAACCCCACTTACAAGTAAAACTAGCTAAAATGTGCCTGGCTGCTCTTCGCTGAAAAGCTCATTCTGCGTACATTTTTGGCATACGTTTGCTCCTGCTGGGTCAGCTGAGCAGCGAATTTCTATTAACCACCTGCTATCATGAGAGACCTCAGGGCTGCATCTTTTGAGCGCAGTACTGAGCCTGAAAAGCGTTTCCAACCCCACTTACAAGTAAAACTAGCTAAAATGTGCCTGGCTGCTCTTCACTGAAAAGCTCATTCTGCGTACATTTTTGGCATACATTTGCTCCTACCGGGTCAGCTGAGCAGCGAAGTTCTACTTAACCACCTGCTATCAGGAGAGGCCTCAGGGCTGCATGTTTTGAGCGCAGTACTGAGCCTGAAAAGCGTTTCCAACCCCACTTACAAGTAAAACTTGCTAGAATGTGCCTGGCTGCTATTCACTGAAAAGCTCATTCTGCTTACATTTTTGGCATACATTTGCTCCTGCCGGGTCAGCTGAGCAGCGAAGTTCTATTTAACCACCTGCTATCATGAGAGACCTCAGGGCTGCATCTTTTGAGCCCAGTACTGAGCCTGAAAAGCATTTCCAACCTCACTTACAAGTAAAACTAGCTAAAATGTGCCTGGCTGCTATTCACTGAAAAGCTCATTCTGCGTACATTTTTGGCATACGTTTGCTCCTGCCGGGTCAGCTGAGCAGCGAATTTCTATTAATCCACCTGCTATCATGAGAGACCTCAGGGCTGCATGTTTTGAGCCCAGTACTGAGCCTGAAAAGCGTTTCCAACCCAACTTACAAGTAAAACTAGCTAAAATGTGCCTGGCTGCTATTCACTGAAAAGCTCATTCTGTGTTCATTTTTGGCATACGTTTGCTCCTGCCGGGTCAGCCAAGTGGCAAATTTCTACTTAACCACCTGCTATCATGAGAGACCTCAGGGCTCCATGTTTTGAGCCCAGTCCTGAGCCTGAAAAGCGTTTCCAACCCCACTTACAAGTAAAACTAGCTAAAATGTGCCTGGCTGCTATTCACTGAAATGCTCATTCTGCGTACATTTTTGGCATACATTTGCTCCTGCCGGGTCAGCTGAGCAGCGAAGTTCTATTTAACCACCTGCTATCATGAGAGACCTCAGGGCTGCATCTTTTGAGCCCAGTACTGAGCCTGAAAAGCATTTCCAACCTCACTTACAAGTATAGCTAAAATGTGTCTGTGCTATTCACTGAAAAGCTCATTCTGCGTACATTTTTGGCATACGTTCGCTCCTGCCGGGTCAGCTGAGCAGGGAAGTTCTACTTACCTACCTCCTATCAGGAGAGACCTCAGAGCTGCATCTTTTGAGCCCAGTACTGAGCCTGAAAAGCATTTCCAACCCCACTTACAAGTAAAACTAGCTAAAATGTGCCTGGCTGCTATTCACTGAAAAGCTCATTCTGCTTAACATTTTTGACATACGTTTGCTCCTACCGGGTCAGCTGAGGAGCGAATTTCTATTTAACCACCTGCTATCATGAGAGACCTCAGGGCTGCATGTTTTGAGCCCATTACTGAGCCTGAAAAGCGTTCCCAACCCCACTTACAAGTAAAACTAGCTAAAATGTGCCTGGCTGCTCTTCATTGAAAAGCTCATTCTGCGTACATTTTTGGCATACGTTTGTCCTGCCGGGTCAGCTGAGCAACGAATTTCTATTTAACCACCTGCTATCATGAGAGACCTCAGGGCTGCATGTTTTGAGCCCAGTACTGATCCTGAAAAGCGTTTCCAACCCCACTTACAAGTAAAACTAGCTAAAATGTGCCTGGCTGCCATTCACTGAAAAGCTCATTCTGTGTACATTTTTGGCATACGTTTGCTCCTGCTGGGTCAGCTGAGCAGCGAATTTCTATGTAACCACCTGCTATCATGAGAGACCTCAGGGCTGCATCTTTTGAGCGCAGTACGTATCCTGAAAAGCGTTTCCAACCCCACTTACAAGTAAAACTAGCTAAAATGTGCCTGGCTGCTCTTCACTGAAAAGCTCATTCTGCGTACATTTTTGGCATACGTTTGCTCCTGCCGGGTTAGCTGAGCAGCGAATTTCTAGTTAACCACCTGCTATCATGAGAGACCTCAGGGCTGCATCTTTTGAGCACAGTACTGAGCCTGAAAAGCGTTTCCAACCCCACTTACAAGTAAAACTAGCTAAAATATGCCTGGCTGCTCTTCACTGAAAAGCTCATTCTGCGTACATTTTTGGCACAAATTTGCTCCTGCTGGGTCAGCTGAGCAGCGAAGTTCTACTTAACTACCTCCTATCAGGAGAGACTTCAGAGCTGCATCTTTTGAGCCCAGTACTGAGCCTGAAAAGCATTTCCAACCCTACTTACAAGTAAAACTAGCTAAAATGTGCCTGGCTGCTACTCACTGAAAAGCTCATTCTGCTTACATTTTTGACATATGTTTGCCCCTACCGGGTCAGCTGAGCAGCGAATTTCTATTTAACCACCTGCTATCATGAGAGACCTCCGGGCTGCATGTTTTGAGCCCAGTACTGAGCTAGAAAAGCGTTTCCAACCCCACTTACAAGTAAAACTAGCTAAAATGTGCCTGGCTGCTCTTCACTGAAAAGCTCATTCTGCGTACATTTTTGGCATACGTTTGCTCCTGCCGGGTCAGCTGTGCAGCAAATTTCTATTTAACCACCTGCTATCATGAGAGACCTCAGGGCTGCCTGTTTTGAGCCCAGTACTGAGCCTGAAAAGCGTTTCAAACCCCACTTACAAGTAAAACTTGCTAGAATGTGCCTGGCTGCTCTTAACTGAAAAGCTCATTCTGTGTACATTTTAGGCATACGTTTGCTCATACCGGGTCAGCTGAGCAGCGAATTTCTATTAACCACCTGCTATCATGTGAGACCTCAGGGCTGCATGTTTTGAGCCCAGTACTGATCCTGAAAAGCGTTTCCAACCCCACTTACAAGTAAAACTAGCTAAAATGTGCCTGGCTGCTATATTCACTGAAAAGCTCATTCTGCGTACATTTTTGGCATACGTTTACTCCTGCTGGGTCAGCCAAGTTTCAAATTTCTACTTAACCACCTGCTATCATGAAAGACCTCAGGGCTGCATTTTTTGAGCGCAGTACTGAGCCTGAAAAGCGTTTCCAACCCCACTTACAAGTAAAACTAGCTAAAATGTGCCTGGCTGCTATTCACTGAAAAGCTCATTCTGCGTACATTTTTGGCATACATTTGCTCCTGCCGGGTCAGCTGAGCAGCGAAGTTCTATTTAACCACCTGCTATCATGAGAGACCTCAGGGCTGCATCTTTTGAGCCCAGTACTGAGCCTGAAAAGCATTTCCAACCTCACTTACAAGTATAGCTAAAATGTGTCTGTGCTATTCACTGAAAAGCTCATTCTGCGTACATTTTTGGCATACGTTCGCTCCTGCCGGGTCAGCTGAGCAGCGAAGTTCTACTTACCTACCTCCTATCAGGAGAGACCTCAGAGCTGCATGTTTTGAGCCCAGTACTGAGCCTGAAAAGCGTTCCCAACCCCACTTACAAGTAAAACTAGCTAAAATGTGCCTGGCTGCTATTCACTGAAAAGCTCATTCTGCGTACATTTTTGGCATACGTTTGTCCTGCCGGGTCAGCTGAGCAACGAATTTCTATTTAACCACCTGCTATCATGAGAGACCTCAGGGCTGCATCTTTTGAGCCCAGTACTGATCCTGAAAAGCGTTTCCAACCCCACTTACAAGTAAAACTAGCTAAAATGTGCCTGGCTGCCATTCACTGAAAAGCTCATTCTGTGTACATTTTTGGCATACGTTTGCTCCTGCTGGGTCAGCTGAGCAGCGAATTTCTATGTAACCACCTGCTATCATGAGAGACCTCAGGGCTGCATCTTTTGAACGCAGTACGTATCCTGAAAAGCGTTTCCAACCCCACTTACAAGTAAAACTAGCTAAAATGTGCCTGGCTGCTCTTCACTGAAAAGCTCATTCTGCGTACATTTTTGGCATACGTTTGCTCCTGCCGGGTTAGCTGAGCAGCGAATTTCTAGTTAACCACCTGCTATCATGAGAGACCTCAGGGCTGCATCTTTTGAGCACAGTACTGAGCCTGAAAAGCGTTTCCAACCCCACTTACAAGTAAAACTAGCTAAAATATGCCTGGCTGCTCTTCACTGAAAAGCTCATTCTGCGTACATTTTTGGTACAAATTTGCTCCTGCCGGGTCAGCTGAGCAGCGAAGTTCTACTTAACTACCTCCTATCAGGAGAGACTTCAGAGCTGCATCTTTTGAGCCCAGTACTGAGCCTGAAAAGCATTTCCAACCCCACTTACAAGTAAAACTAGCTAAAATGTGCCTGGCTGCTACTCACTGAAAAGCTCATTCTGCTTACATTTTTGACATATGTTTGCCCCTACCGGGTCAGCTGAGCAGCGAATTTCTATTTAACCACCTGCTATCATGAGAGACCTCCGGGCTGCATGTTTTGAGCCCAGTACTGAGCCTGAAAAGCGTTTCAAACCCCACTTACAAGTAAAACTTGCTAGAATGTGCCTGGCTGCTCTTAACTGAAAAGCTCATTCTGCGTACATTTTAGGCATACGTTTGCTCATACCGGGTCAGCTGAGCAGCGAATTTCTATTAACCACCTGCTATCATGAGAGACCTCAGGGCTGCATGTTTTGAGCCCAGTACTGATCCTGACAAGCGTTTCCAACCCCACTTACAAGTAAAACTAGCTAAAATTTGCCTGGCTGCTATATTCACTGAAAAGCTCATTCTGCGTACATTTTTGGCATACATTTGCTCCTGCTGGGTCAGCTGAGCAGCGAAGTTCTACTTAACTACCTCCTATCAGGAGAGACCTCAGAGCTGCCTCTTTTGACCCCAGTACTGAGCCTGAAAAGCATTTCCAACCCCACTTACAAGTGAAACTAGCTAAAATGTGCCTGGCTGCTATATTCACTGAAAAGCTCATTCTGCGTACATTTCTGGCATACGTTTGCTCCTGCCGGGTCAGCTGAGCCGCGAAGTTCTACTTAACTACCTCCTATCAGGAGAGACTTCAGAGCTGCATCTTTTGAGCCCAGTACTGAGCCTGAAAAGCATTTCCAACCCCACTTACAAGTAAAACTAGCTAAAATGTGCCTGGCTGCTATTCACTGAAAAGCTCATTCTGCTTACATTTTTGGCATATGTTTGCCCCTACCTGGTCAGCTGAGCAGCGAATTTCTATTTAACCACCTGCTATCATGAGAGACCTCCGGGCTGCATGTTTTGAGCCCAGTACTGAGCCTGAAAAGCGTTTCCAACCCCACTTACGAGTAAAACTAGCTAAAATGTGCCTGGCTGCCATTCACTGAAAAGCTCATTCTGTGTACATTTTTGGCATACGTTTGCTCCTGCTGGGTCAGCTGAGCAGCGAATTTCTATGTAACCACCTGCTATCATGAGAGACCTCAGGGCTGCATCTTTTGAACGCAGTACGTATCCTGAAAAGCGTTTCCAACCCCACTTACAAGTAAAACTAGCTAAAATGTGCCTGGCTGCTCTTCACTGAAAAGCTCATTCTGCGTACATTTTTGGCATACGTTTGCTCCTGCCGGGTTAGCTGAGCAGCGAATTTCTAGTTAACCACCTGCTATCATGAGAGACCTCAGGGCTGCATCTTTTGAGCACAGTACTGAGCCTGAAAAGCGTTTCCAACCCCACTTACAAGTAAAACTAGCTAAAATATGCCTGGCTGCTCTTCACTGAAAAGCTCATTCTGGGTACATTTTTGGCACAAATTTGCTCCTGCCGGGTCAGCTGAGCAGCGAAGTTCTACTTAACTACCTCCTATCAGGAGAGACGTCAGAGCTGCATCTTTTGAGCCCAGTACTGAGCCTGAAAAGCATTTCCAACCCCACTTACAAGTGAAACTAGCTAAAATGTGCCTGGCTGCTACTCACTGAAAAGCTCATTCTGCTTACATTTTTGACATATGTTTGCCCCTACCGGGTCAGCTGAGCAGCGAATTTCTATTTAACCACCTGCTATCATGAGAGACCTCCGGGCTGCATGTTTTGAGCCCAGTACTGAGCCTGAAAAGCGTTTCCAACCCCACTTACAAGTAAAACTAGTTAAAATGTGCCTGGCTGCTCTTCACTGAAAAGCTCATTCTGCGTACATTTTTGGCATACGTTTGCTCCTGCCGGGTCAGCTGTGCAGCGAATTTCTATTTAACCACCTGCTATCATGAGAGACCTCAGGGCTGCATGTTTTGAGCCCAGTACTGAGCCTGAAAAGCGTTTCAAACCCCACTTACAAGTAAAACTTGCTAGAATGTGCCTGGCTGCTCTTAACTGAAAAGCTCATTCTGCGTACATTTTAGGCATACGTTTGCTCATACCGGGTCAGCTGAGCAGCGAATTTCTATTAACCACCTGCTATCATGAGAGACCTCAGGGCTGCATGTTTTGAGCCCAGTACTGATCCTGAAAAGCGTTTCCAACCCCACTTACAAGTAAAACTAGCTAAAATGTGCCTGGCTGCTATATTCACTGAAAAGCTCATTCTGCGTACATTTTTGGCATACATTTGCTCCTGCTGGGTCAGCTGAGCAGCGAAGTTCTACTTAACTACCTCCTATCAGGAGAGACCTCAGAGCTGCCTCTTTTGACCCCAGTACTGAGCCTGAAAAGCATTTCCAACCCCACTTACAAGTGAAACTAGCTAAAATGTGCCTGGCTGCTATATTCACTGAAAAGCTCATTCTGCGTACATTTCTGGCATACGTTTGCTCCTGCCGGGTCAGCTGAGCAGCGAAGTTCTACTTAATTACCTCCTATCAGGAGAGACTTCAGAGCTGCATCTTTTGAGCCCAGTACTGAGCCTGAAAAGCATTTCCAACCCCACTTACAAGTAAAACTAGCTAAAATGTGCCTGGCTGCTATTCACTGAAAAGCTCATTCTGCTTACATTTTTGGCATATGTTTGCCCCTACCTGGTCAGCTGAGCAGCGAATTTCTATTTAACCACCTGCTATCATGAGAGACCTCCGGGCTGCATGTTTTGAGCCCAGTACTGAGCCTGAAAAGCGTTTCCAACCCCACTTACGAGTAAAACTAGCTAAAATGTGCCTGGCTGCTCTTCACTGAAAAGCTCATTCTGCGCACATTTTTGGCATACGTTTGCTCCTGCCGGGTCAGCTGAGCAGCGTATTTCTATTTAACCACCTGCTATCATGAGAGACCTCAGGGCTGCATGTTTTGAGCCCAGTACTGATCCTGAAAAGCGTTTCCAACCTCACTTACAAGTAAAACTAGCTAAAATGTGCCTCGCTGCTATTCACTGAAAAACTCATTCTGTGTACATTTTTGGCATACGTTTACTCCTGCTGGGTCAGCCAAGTTTCAAATTTCTACTTAACCACCTGCTATCATGAAAGACCTCAGGGCTGCATTTTTTGAGCGCAGTACTGAGCCTGAAAAGCGTTTCCAACCCCACTTACAAGTAAAACTAGCTAAAATGTGCCTGGCTGCTATTCACTGAAAAGCTCATTCTGCTTACATTTTTTGCATACGTTTGCTCCTGCCGGGTCAGCTGAGCAGCAAATTTCTATTTAACCAACTGCTATCATGAGAGACCTCAGGGCTGCATGTTTTGAGCCCAGTACTGATCCTGAAAAGCGTTTCCAACCCCACTTACAAGTAAAACTAGCTAAAATGTGCCTGGCTGCTATTCACTGAAAAGCTCATTCTGTGTACATTTTAGGCATACGTTTGCTCCTGCTGGGTCAGCCAAGTGGCAAATTTCGACTTAACCACCTGCTATCATGAGAGACCTCAGGGCTGCATTTTTTGAGCCCAGTACTGAGCCTGAAAAGCGTTTCCAACCCCACTTACAAGTAAAACTAGCTAAAATGTGCCTGGCTGCTATTCACTGAAAAGCTCATTCTGCATACATGTTTGGCATACATTTGGTCCTGCCGGGTCAGCTGAGCAGCGAAGTTCTACTTAACTACCTCCTATCAGGAGAGACCTCAGAGCTGCATCTTTTGAACCCAGTACTGAGCCTGAAAAGCATTTCCAACCCCACTTACAAGTAAAACTAGCTAGAATGTGCCTGACTGCTCTTAACTGAAAAGCTCATTCTGCGTACATTTTAGGCATACGTTTGCTCATACCGGGTCAGCTGAGCAGCGAATTTCTATTAACCACCTGCTATCATGAGAGACCTCAGGGCTGCATGTTTTGAGCCCAGTACTGATCCTGAAAAGCGTTTCCAACCCCACTTACAAGTAAAACTAGCTAAAATGTGCCTGGCTGCTATATTCACTGAAAAGCTCATTCTGCGTACATTTTTGGCATACATTTGCTCCTGCTGGGTCAGCTGAGCAGCGAAGTTCTACTTAACTACCTCCTATCAGGAGAGACCTCAGAGCTGCCTCTTTTGACCCCAGTACTGAGCCTGAAAAGCATTTCCAACCCCACTTACAAGTGAAACTAGCTAAAATGTGCCTGGCTGCTATATTCACTGAAAAGCTCATTCTGCGTACATTTCTGGCATACGTTTGCTCCTGCCGGGTCAGCTGAGCAGCGAAGTTCTACTTAACTACCTCCTATCAGGAGAGACTTCAGAGCTGCATCTTTTGAGCCCAGTACTGAGCCTGAAAAGCATTTCCAACCCCACTTACAAGTAAAACTAGCTAAAATGTGCCTGGCTGCTATTCACTGAAAAGCACATTCTGCTTACATTTTTGGCATATGTTTGCCCCTACCTGGTCAGCTGAGCAGCGAATTTCTATTTAACCACCTGCTATCATGAGAGACCTCCGGGCTGCATGTTTTGAGCCCAGTACTGAGCCTGAAAAGCGTTTCCAACCCCACTTACGAGTAAAACTAGCTAAAATGTGCCTGGCTGCTCTTCACTGAAAAGCTCATTCTGCGTACATTTTTGGCATACGTTTGCTCCTGCCGGGTCAGCTGAGCAGCGTATTTCTATTTAACCACCTGCTATCATGAGAGACCTCAGGGCTGCATGTTTTGAGCCCAGTACTGATCCTGAAAAGCGTTTCCAACCCCACTTACAAGTAAAACTAGCTAAAATGTGCCTGGCTGCTATTCACTGAAAAGCTCATTCTGTGTACATTTTTGGCATACGTTTACTCCTGCTGGGTCAGCCAAGTTTCAAATTTCTACTTAACCACCTGCTATCATGAAAGACCTCAGGGCTGCATTTTTTGAGCGCAGTACTGAGCCTGAAAAGCGTTTCCAACCCCACTTACAAGTAAAACTAGCTAAAATGTGCCTGGCTGCTATTCACTGAAAAGCTCATTCTGCTTACATTTTTTGCATACGTTTGCTCCTGCCGGGTCAGCTGAGCAGCAAATTTCTATTTAACCACCTGCTATCATGAGAGACCTCAGGGCTGCATGTTTTGAGCCCAGTACTGATCCTGAAAAGCGTTTCCAACCCCACTACAAGTAAAACTAGCTAAAATGTGCCTGGCTGCTATTCACTGAAAAGCTCATTCTGTGTACATTTTAGGCATACGTTTGCTCCTGCTGGGTCAGCCAACTGGCAAATTTCGACTTAACCACCTGCTATCATGAGAGACCTCAGGGCTGCATTTTTTGAGCCCAGTACTGAGCCTGAAAAGCGTTTCCAACCCCACTTACAAGTAAAACTAGCTAAAATGTGCCTGGCTGCTATTCACTGAAAAGCTCATTCTGCATACATTTTTGGCATACATTTGCTCCTGCCGGGTCAGCTGAGCAGCGAAGTTCTACTTAACTACCTCCTATCAGGAGAGACCTCAGAGCTGCATCTTTTGAACCCAGTACTGAGCCTGAAAAGCATTTCCAACCCCACTTACAAGTAAAACTAGCTAAAATGTGCCTGGCTGCTATTCACTGAAAAGCTCATTCTGCTTACATTTTTGGCATACGTTTGCTTCTACCGGGTCAGCTGAGCAGCAAATTTCTATTTAACCACCTGCTATCATGAGAGACCTCAGGGCTGCATGTTTTGAGCCCAGTACTGAGTCTGAAAAGCGTTTCCAACCCCACTTACAAGTAAAACTAGCTAAAATGTGCCTGGTTGCTATTCACTGAAAAGCTCATTCTGCGTACATTTTCGGCATACGTTTGCTTCTGCCGGGTCAGCTGAGCAGCGAAGTTCTACTCAACTACCTCCTATCAGGAGAGACCTCAGAGCTGCATCTTTTGAGCCCAGTACTGAGCCTGAAAAGCATTTCCAACCCCACTTACAAGTAAAACTAGCTAAAATGTGCCTGGCTGCTATTCACTGAAAAGCTCATTCTGCTTACATTTTTGGCATACGTTTGCTCCAACCGGGTCAGCTGAGCAGCAAATTTCTATTTAACCACCTGCTATCATGAGAGACCTCAGGGCTGCATCTTTTGAGCGCAGTACTGATCCTGAAAAGCGTTTCCAACCCCACTTACAAGTAAAACTAGCTAAAATGTGCCTGGCTGCTCTTCACTGAAAAGCCTATTCTGCGTACATTTTTGGCATACATTTGCTCCTGCCGGGTCAGCTGAGCAGCGAAGTTCTACTTAACCACCTGCTATCAGGAGAGACCTCAGGGCTGCATGTTTTGAGCGCAGTACTGAGCCTGAAAAGCATTTCCAACCTCACTTACAAGTAAAACTAGCTAAAATGTGCCTGGCTGCTATTCACTGAAAAGCTCATTCTGCGTACATTTTTGGCACAAATTTGCTCCTGCCGGGTCAGCTGAGCAGCGAAATTCTATTTAACCACCAGATATCATGAGAGATCTCAGGGCTGCATCTTTTGAGCCCAGTACTGAGCCTGAAAAGCATTTCCAACCTCACTTACAAGTAAAACTAGCTAAAATGTGCCTGGCTGCTATTCACTGAAAAGCTCATTCTGCGTACATTTTTGGCATACGTTTGCTCCTGCTAGGTCAGCCAAGTGGCAAATTTCTACTTAACCACCTGCTATCAGGAGAGACCTCAGGGCTGCATGTTTTGAGCGCAGTACTGAGCCTGAAAAGCGTTTCCAACCCCACTTACAAGTAAAACTTGCTAGAATGTGCCTTGCTGCTCTTTACTGAAAAGCTCATTCTGCGTACATTTTTGGCATACATTTGCTCCTGCCGGGTCAGATGAGCAGCAAAGTTCTATTTAACCACCTGGTATCATGAGAGACCTCAGGGCTGCATCTTTTGAGCCCAGTACTGAGCCTGAAAAGCATTTCCAACCTCACTTACAAGTAAAACTAGCTAAAATGTGCCTGGCTGCTATTCACTGAAAAGCTCATTCTGCGTACATTTTTGGCATATGTTTGCTCCTGCCGGGTCAGCTGAGCAGCGAATTTCTACTTATCCACCGGCTATCATGAGAGCCCCCAGGGCTGCATGTTTTGAGCCCAGTACTGAGCCTGAAAAGCGTTTCCAACCCCACTTGCAAGTAAAACTTGCTAGAATGTGCCTGGCTGCTCTTCACTGAAAAGCTCATTCTGCGTACATTTTTGGCATACGTTTGCTCCTGCTAGGTCAGCCAAGTGGCAAATTTCTACTTAACCACCTGCTATCAGGAGAGACCTCAGGGCTGCATGTTTTGAGCGCAGTACTGAGTACCTGAAAAGCGTTTCCAACCCCACTTACAAGTAAAACTTGCTAGAATGTGCCTGGCTGCTCTTTACTGAAAAGCTCATTGTGCGTACATTTTTGGCATATGTTTGCTCCTGCTAGGTCAGCCAAGTGGCAAATTTCTACTTAACCACCTGCTATCAGGAGAGACCTCATGGCTGCATCTTTTGAGCCCAGTACTGAGCTTGAAAAGCATTTCCAAACTCACTTACAAGTATAGCTAAAATGTGTCTGTGCTATTCACTGAAAAGCTCATTCTGCGTACATTTTTGGCATACGTTTGCTCCTGCCGGGTCAAGCTGAGCAGCGAATTTCTATTTATCCACCTGCTATCATGAGAGACCTCAGGGCTGCATGTTTTGAGCCCAGTACTGAGCCTGAAAAGCGTTTCCAACCCCACTTACAAGTAAAACTAGCTAAAATGTGCCTGGCTGCTATTCACTGAAAAGCTCATTCTGTGTACATTTTTGGCATACGTTGGCTCCTGCCGGGTCAGCCAAGTGGCAAATTTCTACTTAACCACCTGCTATCATGAGAGACCTCAGGGCTGCATATTTTGAGCCCAGTACTGAGCCTGAAAAGCGTTTCCAACCCCACTTGCAAGTAAAACTTGCTAGAATGTGCCTGGCTGCTCTTCACTGCTTACATTTTTGGCATACGTTTGCTCCTACCGGGTCAGCTGAGCAGCGAATTTCTATTTAACCACCTGCTCCTGCCGGGTCAGCCAAGTGGCAAATTTCTACTTAACCACCTGCTATCATGAGAGACCTCAGGGCTGCATGTTTTGAGCCCAGGACTGATCCTGAAAAGCGTTTCCAACCCCACTTACAAGTAAAACTAGCTAAAATGTGCCTGGCTGCTATATTCACTGAAAAGCTCATTCTGCGTACATTTTTGGCATACATTTGCTCCTGCTGGGTCAGCTGAGCAGCGAAATTCTACTTAACTACTCCTATCAGTAGAGACCTCAGGGCTGCATGTTTTGAGCCTAGTACTGATGCTGAAAAGCGTTTCCAACCCCACTTACAAGTAAAACTAGCTAAAATGTGCCTGGCTGCCATTCACTCAAAAGCTCATTCTGCGTACATTTTTGGCATACGTTTGCTCCTACCGGGTCTGCTGAGCAGCAAATTTCTATTTAACCACCTGCTATCATGAGAGACCTAACAGTTGCATGTTTGAGCCCAGTATGAGCCTGAAAAGCGTTTCCAACCCCACTTACAAATAAAACTAGCTAAAATGTGCCTGGCTGCTCTTCACTGAAAAGCTCATTCTACGTACAATTTTGGCATACGTTTGCTCCTGCCGGGTCAGCTGAGCAGCGAATTTCTATTTAACCACCTGCTATCATGAGAGACCTCAGGGCTGCATGTTTTGAGCGCAGTACTGAGCCTGAAAAGCGTTTCCAACCCCACTTACAAGTAAAACTAGCTAAAATATGCCTGGCTGCTATTCACTGAAAAGCTCATTCTGTGTACATTTTAGGCATACGTTTGCTCCTGCTGGGTCAGCCAAGTGGCAAATTTCTACTTAACCACCTGCTATCATGAGAGACCTCAGGGCTGCATGTTTTGAGCCCAGGACTGATCCTGAAAAGCGTTTCCAACCCCACTTACAAGTAAAACTAGCTAAAATGTGCCTGGCTGCTATATTCACTGAAAAGCTCATTCTGCGTACATTTTTGGCATACATTTGCTCCTGCTGGGTCAGCTGAGCAGCGAAATTCTACTTAACTACTCCTATCAGTAGAGACCTCAGGGCTGCATGTTTTGAGCCTAGTACTGATGCTGAAAAGCGTTTCCAACCCCACTTACAAGTAAAACTAGCTAAAATGTGCCTGGCTGCCATTCACTCAAAAGCTCATTCTGCGTACATTTTTGGCATACGTTTGCTCCTACCGGGTCTGCTGAGCAGCAAATTTCTATTTAACCACCTGCTATCATGAGAGACCTAACGGTTGCATGTTTGAGCCCAGTATGAGCCTGAAAAGCGTTTCCAACCCCACTTACAAATAAAACTAGCTAAAATGTGCCTGGCTGCTCTTCACTGAAAAGCTCATTCTACGTACAATTTTGGCATACGTTTGCTCCTGCCGGGTCAGCTGAGCAGCGAATTTCTATTTAACCACCTGCTATCATGAGAGACCTCAGGGCTGCATGTTTTGAGCGCAGTACTGAGCCTGAAAAGCGTTTCCAACCCCACTTACAAGTAAAACTAGCTAAAATATGCCTGGCTGCTATTCACTGAAAAGCTCATTCTGTGTACATTTTAGGCATACGTTTGCTCCTGCTGGGTCAGCCAAGTGGCAAATTTCTACTTAACCACCTGCTATCATGAGAGACCTCAGGGCTGCATGTTTTGAGCCCAGTACTGAGCCTGAAAAGCATTTCCAACCCCACTTGCAAGTAAAACTTGCTAGAATGTGCCTGGCTGCTCTTCACTGCTTATATTTTTGGCATACGTTTGCTCCTATCGGGTCAGCTGAGCAGCGAATTTCTATTTAACCACCTGCTATCATGAGAGACCTCAGGGCTGCATCTTTTGAGCCCAGTACTGAGCCTGAAACGCGTTTCAAACCCCACTTACAAGTAAAACTAGCTAAAATGTGCCTGGCTGCTATTCACTGAAAAGCTCATTCTGCTTACATTTTTGGCATACGTTTGCTTCTACCGGGTCAGCTGAGCAGCAAATTTCTACTTAACCACCTGCTATCATGAGAGACCTCAGGGCTGCATGTGTTGAGCCCAGTACTGATCCTGAAAAGCGTTTCCAACCCCACTTACAAGTAAAACTTGCTAGAATGTGCCTGGCTGGTCTTTACTGAAAAGCTCATTCTGCGTACATTTTTGGCATACATTTGCTCCTGCCGGGTCAGCTGAGCAGCGAAGTTCTATTTAACCACCTGCTATCATGAGAGACCTCAGAGCTGCATCTTTTGAGCCCAGTACTGAGCCTGAAAAGCATTTCCAACCCCACTTACAAGTAAAACTAGCTAAAATGTGCCTGGCTGCTATTCACTGAAAAGCTCATTCTGCTTAACATTTTTGGCATACGTTTGCTCCTACCGGGTCATCTGAGGAGCGAATTTCTATTTAACCACCTGCTATCATGAGAGACCTCAGGGCTGCATGTTTTGAGCCCAGTACTGAGCCTGAAAAGCGTTCCCAACCCCACTTACAAGTAAAACTAGCTAAAATGTGCCTGGCTGCTCTTCATTGAAAAGCTCATTCTGCGCACATTTTTGGCATACGTTTGCTCCTGCCGGGTCAGCTGAGCAACGAATTTCTATTTAACCACCTGCTATCATGAGAGACCTCAGGGCTGCATGTTTTGAGCCCAGTACTGATCCTGAAAAGCGTTTCCAACCCCACTTACAAGTAAAACTAGCTAAAATGTGCCTGGCCGCTATTTACTGAAAAGCTCATTCTGCGTACATTTTTGGCATACGTTTGCTCCTGCCGGGTCAAGCTGAGCAGCGAATTTCTATTTATCCACCTGCTATCATGAGAGACCTCAGGGCTGCATGTTTTGAGCCCAGTACTGAGCCTGAAAAGCGTTTCCAACCCCACTTACAAGTAAAACTAGCTAAAATGTGCCTGGCTGCTATTCACTGAAAAGCTCATTCTGTGTACATTTTTGGCATACGTTGGCTCCTGCCGGGTCAGCCAAGTGGCAAATTTCTACTTAACCACCTGCTATCATGAGAGACCTCAGGGCTGCATATTTTGAGCCCAGTACTGAGCCTGAAAAGCGTTTCCAACCCCACTTGCAAGTAAAACTTGCTAGAATGTGCCTGGCTGCTCTTCACTGCTTACATTTTTGGCATACGTTTGCTCCTACCGGGTCAGCTGAGCAGCAAATTTCTATTTAACCACCTGCTCCTGCCGGGTCAGCCAAGTGGCAAATTTCTACTTAACCACCTGCTATCATGAGAGACCTCAGGGCTGCATGTTTTGAGCCCAGGACTGATCCTGAAAAGCGTTTCCAACCCCACTTACAAGTAAAACTAGCTAAAATGTGCCTGGCTGCTATATTCACTGAAAAGCTCATTCTGCGTACATTTTTGGCATACATTTGCTCCTGCTGGGTCAGCTGAGCAGCGAAATTCTACTTAACTACTCCTATCAGTAGAGACCTCAGGGCTGCATGTTTTGAGCCTAGTACTGATGCTGAAAAGCGTTTCCAACCCCACTTACAAGTAAAACTAGCTAAAATGTGCCTGGCTGCCATTCACTCAAAAGCTCATTCTGCGTACATTTTTGGCATACGTTTGCTCCTACCGGGTCTGCTGAGCAGCAAATTTCTATTTAACCACCTGCTATCATGAGAGACCTAACGGTTGCATGTTTGAGCCCAGTATGAGCCTGAAAAGCGTTTCCAACCCCACTTACAAATAAAACTAGCTAAAATGTGCCTGGCTGCTCTTCACTGAAAAGCTCATTCTACGTACAATTTTGGCATACGTTTGCTCCTGCCGGGTCAGCTGAGCAGCGAATTTCTATTTAACCACCTGCTATCATGAGAGACCTCAGGGCTGCATCTTTTGAGCCCAGTACTGAGCCTGAAACGCGTTTCAAACCCCACTTACAAGTAAAACTAGCTAAAATGTGCCTGGCTGCTATTCACTGAAAAGCTCATTCTGCTTACATTTTTGGCATACGTTTGCTTCTACCGGGTCAGCTGAGCAGCAAATTTCTACTTAACCACCTGCTATCATGAGAGACCTCAGGGCTGCATGTGTTGAGCCCAGTACTGATCCTGAAAAGCGTTTCCAACCCCACTTACAAGTAAAACTTGCTAGAATGTGCCTGGCTGCTCTTTACTGAAAAGCTCATTCTGCGTACATTTTTGGCATACATTTGCTCCTGCCGGGTCAGCTGAGCAGCGAAGTTCTATTTAACCACCTGCTATCATGAGAGACCTCAGAGCTGCATCTTTTGAGCCCAGTACTGAGCCTGAAAAGCATTTCCAACCCCACTTACAAGTAAAACTAGCTAAAATGTGCCTGGCTGCTATTCACTGAAAAGCTCATTCTGCTTAACATTTTTGGCATACGTTTGCTCCTACCGGGTCATCTGAGGAGCGAATTTCTATTTAACCACCTGCTATCATGAGAGACCTCAGGGCTGCATGTTTTGAGCCCAGTACTGAGCCTGAAAAGCGTTCCCAACCCCACTTACAAGTAAAACTAGCTAAAATGTGCCTGGCTGCTCTTCATTGAAAAGCTCATTCTGCGCACATTTTTGGCATACGTTTGCTCCTGCCGGGTCAGCTGAGCAACAAATTTCTATTTAACCACCTGCTATCATGAGAGACCTCAGGGCTGCATGTTTTGAGCCCAGTACTGATCCTGAAAAGCGTTTCCAACCCCACTTACAAGTAAAACTAGCTAAAATGTGCCTGGCCGCTATTTACTGAAAAGCTCATTCTGCGTACATTTTTGGCATACGTTTGCTCCTGCCGGGTCAAGCTGAGCAGCGAATTTCTATTTATCCACCTGCTATCATGAGAGACCTCAGGGCTGCATGTTTTGAGCCCAGTACTGAGCCTGAAAAGCGTTTCCAACCCCACTTACAAGTAAAACTAGCTAAAATGTGCCTGGCTGCTATTCACTGAAAAGCTCATTCTGTGTACATTTTTGGCATACGTTGGCTCCTGCCGGGTCAGCCAAGTGGCAAATTTCTACTTAACCACCTGCTATCATGAGAGACCTCAGGGCTGCATATTTTGAGCCCAGTACTGAGCCTGAAAAGCGTTTCCAACCCCACTTGCAAGTAAAACTTGCTAGAATGTGCCTGGCTGCTCTTCACTGCTTACATTTTTGGCATACGTTTGCTCCTACCGGGTCAGCTGAGCAGCGAATTTCTATTTAACCACCTGCTCCTGCCGGGTCAGCCAAGTGGCAAATTTCTACTTAACCACCTGCTATCATGAGAGACCTCAGGGCTGCATGTTTTGAGCCCAGGACTGATCCTGAAAAGCGTTTCCAACCCCACTTACAAGTAAAACTAGCTAAAATGTGCCTGGCTGCTATATTCACTGAAAAGCTCATTCTGCGTACATTTTTGGCATACATTTGCTCCTGCTGGGTCAGCTGAGCAGCGAAATTCTACTTAACTACTCCTATCAGTAGAGACCTCAGGGCTGCATGTTTTGAGCCTAGTACTGATGCTGAAAAGCGTTTCCAACCCCACTTACAAGTAAAACTAGCTAAAATGTGCCTGGCTGCCATTCACTCAAAAGCTCATTCTGCGTACATTTTTGGCATACGTTTGCTCCTACCGGGTCTGCTGAGCAGCAAATTTCTATTTAACCACCTGCTATCATGAGAGACCTAACGGTTGCATGTTTGAGCCCAGTATGAGCCTGAAAAGCGTTTCCAACCCCACTTACAAATAAAACTAGCTAAAATGTGCCTGGCTGCTCTTCACTGAAAAGCTCATTCTACGTACAATTTTGGCATACGTTTGCTCCTGCCGGGTCAGCTGAGCAGCGAATTTCTATTTAACCACCTGCTATCATGAGAGACCTCAGGGCTGCATGTTTTGAGCCCAGTACTGATCCTGAAAAGTGTTTCCAACCCCACTTACAAGTAAAACTACCTAAAATGTGCCTGGCTGCTATTCACTGAAAAGCTCATTCTGTGTACATTTTTGGCATACGTTTGCTCCTGCCGGGTCAGCTGAGCAGCGAATTTCTATTTAACCACCTGCTATCATGAGAGACCTCAGGGCTGCATGTTTTGAGCGCAGTACTGAGCCTGAAAAGCGTTTCCAACCCCACTTACAAGTAAAACTAGCTAAAATATGCCTGGCTCCTATTCACTGAAAAGCTCATTCTGTGTACATTTTAGGCATACGTTTGCTCCTGCTGGGTCAGCCAAGTGGCAAACTTCTACTTAACCACCTGCTATCATGAGAGACCTCAGGGCTGCATGTTTTGAGCCCAGTACTGAGCCTGAAAAGCATTTCCAACCCCACTTGCAAGTAAAACTTGCTAGAATGTGCCTGGCTGCTCTTCACTGCTTACATTTTTGGCATACGTTTGCTCCTATCGGGTCAGCTGAGCAGCGAATTTCTATTTAACCACCTGCTATCATGAGAGACCTCAGGGCTGCATCTTTTGAGCCCAGTACTGAGCCTGAAACGCGTTTCAAACCCCACTTACAAGTAAAACTAGCTAAAATGTGCCTGGCAGCTATTCACTGAAAAGCTCATTCTGCTTACATTTTTGGCATACGTTTGCTTCTACCGGGTCAGCTGAGCAGCAAATTTCTACTTAACCACCTGCTATCATGAGAGACCTCAGGGCTGCATGTGTTGAGCCCAGTACTGATCCTGAAAAGCGTTTCCAACCCCACTTACAAGTAAAACTTGCTAGAATGTGCCTGGCTGCTCTTTACTGAAAAGCTCATTCTGCGTACATTTTTGGTATACATTTGCTCCTGCCGGGTCAGCTGAGCAGCGAAGTTCTATTTAACCACCTGCTATCATGAGAGACCTCAGAGCTGCATCTTTTGAGCCCAGTACTGAGCCTGAAAAGCATTTCCAACCCCACTTACAAGTAAAACTAGCTAAAATGTGCCTGGCTGCTCTTCATTGAAAAGCTCATTCTGCGCACATTTTTGGCATACGTTTGCTCCTGCCGGGTCAGCTGAGCAACGAATTTCTATTTAACCACCTGCTATCATGAGAGACCTCAGGGCTGCATGTTTTGAGCCCAGTACTGATCCTGAAAAGCGTTTCCAACCCCTCTTACAAGTAAAACTAGCTAAAATGTGCCTGGCCGCTATTTACTGAAAAGCTCATTCTGTGTACATTTTTGGCATACGTTTGCTCCTGCTGGGTCAGCTGAGCAGCGAATTTCTATTTAACCACCTGCTATCATGAGAGACCTCAGGGCTGCATCTTTTGAGTGCAGTACGTATCCTGAAAAGCGTTTCCAACCCCACTTACAAGTAAAACTAGCTAAAATGTGCCTGGCTGCTCTTCACTGAAAAGCTCATTCTGCGTACATTTTTTGCATACGTTTGCTCCTGCTAGGTCAGCCAAGTGGCAAATTTCTACTTAACCACCTGCTATCAGGAGAGACCTCAGGGCTGCATGTTTTGAGCGCAGTACTGAGCCTGAAAAGCGTTTCCAACCCCACTTACAAGTAAAACTTGCTAGAATGTGCCTGGCTGCTCTTTACTGAAAAGCTCATTGTGCGTACATTTTTGGCATACATTTGCTCCTGCCGGGTCAGCTGAGCAGCGAAGTTCTATTTAACCACCTGCTATCATGAGAGACCTCAGGGCTGCATGTTTTGAGCCCAGTACTGAGCCTGAAAAGCGTTTCCAACCCCACTTACAAGTAAAACTAGCTAAAATGTGCCTGGCTGCTATTCACTGAAAAGCTCATTCTGTGTACATTTTTGGCATATGTTTGCTCCTGCCGGGTCAGCCAAGTGGCAAATTTCTACTTAACCACCTGCTATCATGAGAGACCTCAGGGCTGCATGTTTTGAGCCCAGTACTGAGCCTGAAAAGCGTTTCCAACCCCACTTGCAAGTAAAACTTGCTAGAATGTGCCTGGCTGCTCTTCACTGCTTACATTTTTGGCATACGTCTGCTCCTACCGGGTCAGCTGAGCAGCGAATTTCTATTTAACCACCTGCTCCTGCCGGGTCAGCCAAGTGGCAAATTTCTACTTAACCACCTGCTATCATGAGAGACCTCAGGGCTGCATGTTTTGAGCCCAGTACTGATCCTGAAAAGCGTTTCCAACCCCACTTACAAGTAAAACTAGCTAAAATGTGCCTGGCTGCTATATTCACTGAAAAGCTCATTCTGCGTACATTTTTGGCATACATTTGCTCCTGCTGGATCAGCTGAGCAGCGAAATTCTACTTAACTACTCCTATCAGGAGAGACCTCAGGGCTGCATGTTTTGAGCCTAGTACTGATCCTGAAAAGCGTTTCCAACCCCACTTACAAGTAAAATTAGCTAAAATGTGCCTGGCTGCGATTCACTCAAAAGCTCATTCTGCGTACATTTTTGGCATACGTTTGCTCCTACCGGGTCTGCTGAGCAGCAAATTTCTATTTAACCACCTGCTATCACGAGAGACCTCACGGCTGTATGTTTGAGCCCAGTATGAGCCTGAAAAGCGTTTCCAACCCCATTTACAAGTAAAACTAGCTAAAATGTGCCTGGCTGCTCTTCACTGAAAAGCTCATTCTGCGTACATTTTTGGCATACGTTTGCTCCTGCCGGGTCAGCTGAGCAGCGAATTTCTATTTATCCACCTGCTATCATGAGAGACCTCAGGGCTGCATGTTTTGAGCCCAGTACTGAGCCTGAAAAGCGTTTCCAACCCCACTTACAAGTAAAACTAGCTAAAATGTGCCTGACTGCTATTCACTGAAAAGCTCATTCTGTGTACATTTTTGGCATATGTTTGCTCCTGCCGGGTCAGCCAAGTGGCAAATTTCTACTTAACCACCTGCTATCATGAGAGACCTCAGGGCTGCATGTTTTGAGCCCAGTACTGAGCCTGAAAAGCGTTTCCAACCCCACTTGCAAGTAAAACTTGCTAGAATGTGCCTGGCTGCTCTTCACTGCTTATATTTTTGGCATACGTTTGCTCCTACCGGGTCAGCTGAGCAGCGAATTTCTATTTAACCACCTGCTCCTGCCGGGTCAGCCAAGTGGCAAATTTCTACTTAACCACCTGCTATCAGGAGAGACCTCAGGGCTGCATGTTTTGAGCGCAGTACTGAGCCTGAAAAGCATTTCCAACCTCACTTACAAGTAAAACTAGCTAAAATGTGCCTGGCTGCTATTCACTGAAAAGCTCATTCTGCGTACATTTTTGGCACAAATTTGCTCCTGCCGGGTCAGCTGAGCAGCGAAATTCTATTTAACCACCAGATATCATGAGAGATCTCAGGGCTGCATCTTTTGAGCCCAGTACTGAGCCTGAAAAGCATTTCCAACCTCACTTACAAGTAAAACTAGCTAAAATGTGCCTGGCTGCTATTCACTGAAAAGCTCATTCTGCGTACATTTTTGGCATACGTTTGCTCCTGCTAGGTCAGCCAAGTGGCAAATTTCTACTTAACCACCTGCTATCAGGAGAGACCTCAGGGCTGCATGTTTTGAGCGCAGTACTGAGCCTGAAAAGCGTTTCCAACCCCACTTACAAGTAAAACTTGCTAGAATGTGCCTTGCTGCTCTTTACTGAAAAGCTCATTCTGCGTACATTTTTGGCATACATTTGCTCCTGCCGGGTCAGATGAGCAGCAAAGTTCTATTTAACCACCTGGTATCATGAGAGACCTCAGGGCTGCATCTTTTGAGCCCAGTACTGAGCCTGAAAAGCATTTCCAACCTCACTTACAAGTAAAACTAGCTAAAATGTGCCTGGCTGCTATTCACTGAAAAGCTCATTCTGCGTACATTTTTGGCATATGTTTGCTCCTGCCGGGTCAGCTGAGCAGCGAATTTCTACTTATCCACCGGCTATCATGAGAGCCCCCAGGGCTGCATGTTTTGAGCCCAGTACTGAGCCTGAAAAGCGTTTCCAACCCCACTTGCAAGTAAAACTTGCTAGAATGTGCCTGGCTGCTCTTCACTGAAAAGCTCATTCTGCGTACATTTTTGGCATACGTTTGCTCCTGCTAGGTCAGCCAAGTGGCAAATTTCTACTTAACCACCTGCTATCAGGAGAGACCTCAGGGCTGCATGTTTTGAGCGCAGTACTGAGTACCTGAAAAGCGTTTCCAACCCCACTTACAAGTAAAACTTGCTAGAATGTGCCTGGCTGCTCTTTACTGAAAAGCTCATTGTGCGTACATTTTTGGCATATGTTTGCTCCTGCTAGGTCAGCCAAGTGGCAAATTTCTACTTAACCACCTGCTATCAGGAGAGACCTCATGGCTGCATCTTTTGAGCCCAGTACTGAGCTTGAAAAGCATTTCCAAACTCACTTACAAGTATAGCTAAAATGTGTCTGTGCTATTCACTGAAAAGCTCATTCTGCGTACATTTTTGGCATACGTTTGCTCCTGCCGGGTCAAGCTGAGCAGCGAATTTCTATTTATCCACCTGCTATCATGAGAGACCTCAGGGCTGCATGTTTTGAGCCCAGTACTGAGCCTGAAAAGCGTTTCCAACCCCACTTACAAGTAAAACTAGCTAAAATGTGCCTGGCTGCTATTCACTGAAAAGCTCATTCTGTGTACATTTTTGGCATACGTTGGCTCCTGCCGGGTCAGCCAAGTGGCAAATTTCTACTTAACCACCTGCTATCATGAGAGACCTCAGGGCTGCATATTTTGAGCCCAGTACTGAGCCTGAAAAGCGTTTCCAACCCCACTTGCAAGTAAAACTTGCTAGAATGTGCCTGGCTGCTCTTCACTGCTTACATTTTTGGCATACGTTTGCTCCTACCGGGTCAGCTGAGCAGCGAATTTCTATTTAACCACCTGCTCCTGCCGGGTCAGCCAAGTGGCAAATTTCTACTTAACCACCTGCTATCATGAGAGACCTCAGGGCTGCATGTTTTGAGCCCAGGACTGATCCTGAAAAGCGTTTCCAACCCCACTTACAAGTAAAACTAGCTAAAATGTGCCTGGCTGCTATATTCACTGAAAAGCTCATTCTGCGTACATTTTTGGCATACATTTGCTCCTGCTGGGTCAGCTGAGCAGCGAAATTCTACTTAACTACTCCTATCAGTAGAGACCTCAGGGCTGCATGTTTTGAGCCTAGTACTGATGCTGAAAAGCGTTTCCAACCCCACTTACAAGTAAAACTAGCTAAAATGTGCCTGGCTGCCATTCACTCAAAAGCTCATTCTGCGTACATTTTTGGCATACGTTTGCTCCTACCGGGTCTGCTGAGCAGCAAATTTCTATTTAACCACCTGCTATCATGAGAGACCTAACGGTTGCATGTTTGAGCCCAGTATGAGCCTGAAAAGCGTTTCCAACCCCACTTACAAATAAAACTAGCTAAAATGTGCCTGGCTGCTCTTCACTGAAAAGCTCATTCTACGTACAATTTTGGCATACGTTTGCTCCTGCCGGGTCAGCTGAGCAGCGAATTTCTATTTAACCACCTGCTATCATGAGAGACCTCAGGGCTGCATGTTTTGAGCCCAGTACTGATCCTGAAAAGTGTTTCCAACCCCACTTACAAGTAAAACTACCTAAAATGTGCCTGGCTGCTATTCACTGAAAAGCTCATTCTGTGTACATTTTTGGCATACGTTTGCTCCTGCCGGGTCAGCTGAGCAGCGAATTTCTATTTAACCACCTGCTATCATGAGAGACCTCAGGGCTGCATGTTTTGAGCGCAGTACTGAGCCTGAAAAGCGTTTCCAACCCCACTTACAAGTAAAACTAGCTAAAATATGCCTGGCTGCTATTCACTGAAAAGCTCATTCTGTGTACATTTTAGGCATACGTTTGCTCCTGCTGGGTCAGCCAAGTGGCAAATTTCTACTTAACCACCTGCTATCATGAGAGACCTCAGGGCTGCATGTTTTGAGCCCAGTACTGAGCCTGAAAAGCATTTCCAACCCCACTTGCAAGTAAAACTTGCTAGAATGTGCCTGGCTGCTCTTCACTGCTTATATTTTTGGCATACGTTTGCTCCTATCGGGTCAGCTGAGCAGCGAATTTCTATTTAACCACCTGCTATCATGAGAGACCTCAGGGCTGCATCTTTTGAGCCCAGTACTGAGCCTGAAACGCGTTTCAAACCCCACTTACAAGTAAAACTAGCTAAAATGTGCCTGGCTGCTATTCACTGAAAAGCTCATTCTGCTTACATTTTTGGCATACGTTTGCTTCTACCGGGTCAGCTGAGCAGCAAATTTCTACTTAACCACCTGCTATCATGAGAGACCTCAGGGCTGCATGTGTTGAGCCCAGTACTGATCCTGAAAAGCGTTTCCAACCCCACTTACAAGTAAAACTTGCTAGAATGTGCCTGGCTGCTCTTTACTGAAAAGCTCATTCTGCGTACATTTTTGGCATACATTTGCTCCTGCCGGGTCAGCTGAGCAGCGAAGTTCTATTTAACCACCTGCTATCATGAGAGACCTCAGAGCTGCATCTTTTGAGCCCAGTACTGAGCCTGAAAAGCATTTCCAACCCCACTTACAAGTAAAACTAGCTAAAATGTGCCTGGCTGCTATTCACTGAAAAGCTCATTCTGCTTAACATTTTTGGCATACGTTTGCTCCTACCGGGTCATCTGAGGAGCGAATTTCTATTTAACCACCTGCTATCATGAGAGACCTCAGGGCTGCATGTTTTGAGCCCAGTACTGAGCCTGAAAAGCGTTCCCAACCCCACTTACAAGTAAAACTAGCTAAAATGTGCCTGGCTGCTCTTCATTGAAAAGCTCATTCTGCGCACATTTTTGGCATACGTTTGCTCCTGCCGGGTCAGCTGAGCAACGAATTTCTATTTAACCACCTGCTATCATGAGAGACCTCAGGGCTGCATGTTTTGAGCCCAGTACTGATCCTGAAAAGCGTTTCCAACCCCACTTACAAGTAAAACTAGCTAAAATGTGCCTGGCCGCTATTTACTGAAAAGCTCATTCTGCGTACATTTTTGGCATACGTTTGCTCCTGCCGGGTCAAGCTGAGCAGCGAATTTCTATTTATCCACCTGCTATCATGAGAGACCTCAGGGCTGCATGTTTTGAGCCCAGTACTGAGCCTGAAAAGCGTTTCCAACCCCACTTACAAGTAAAACTAGCTAAAATGTGCCTGGCTGCTATTCACTGAAAAGCTCATTCTGTGTACATTTTTGGCATACGTTGGCTCCTGCCGGGTCAGCCAAGTGGCAAATTTCTACTTAACCACCTGCTATCATGAGAGACCTCAGGGCTGCATATTTTGAGCCCAGTACTGAGCCTGAAAAGCGTTTCCAACCCCACTTGCAAGTAAAACTTGCTAGAATGTGCCTGGCTGCTCTTCACTGCTTACATTTTTGGCATACGTTTGCTCCTACCGGGTCAGCTGAGCAGCAAATTTCTATTTAACCACCTGCTCCTGCCGGGTCAGCCAAGTGGCAAATTTCTACTTAACCACCTGCTATCATGAGAGACCTCAGGGCTGCATGTTTTGAGCCCAGGACTGATCCTGAAAAGCGTTTCCAACCCCACTTACAAGTAAAACTAGCTAAAATGTGCCTGGCTGCTATATTCACTGAAAAGCTCATTCTGCGTACATTTTTGGCATACATTTGCTCCTGCTGGGTCAGCTGAGCAGCGAAATTCTACTTAACTACTCCTATCAGTAGAGACCTCAGGGCTGCATGTTTTGAGCCTAGTACTGATGCTGAAAAGCGTTTCCAACCCCACTTACAAGTAAAACTAGCTAAAATGTGCCTGGCTGCCATTCACTCAAAAGCTCATTCTGCGTACATTTTTGGCATACGTTTGCTCCTACCGGGTCTGCTGAGCAGCAAATTTCTATTTAACCACCTGCTATCATGAGAGACCTAACGGTTGCATGTTTGAGCCCAGTATGAGCCTGAAAAGCGTTTCCAACCCCACTTACAAATAAAACTAGCTAAAATGTGCCTGGCTGCTCTTCACTGAAAAGCTCATTCTACGTACAATTTTGGCATACGTTTGCTCCTGCCGGGTCAGCTGAGCAGCGAATTTCTATTTAACCACCTGCTATCATGAGAGACCTCAGGGCTGCATCTTTTGAGCCCAGTACTGAGCCTGAAACGCGTTTCAAACCCCACTTACAAGTAAAACTAGCTAAAATGTGCCTGGCTGCTATTCACTGAAAAGCTCATTCTGCTTACATTTTTGGCATACGTTTGCTTCTACCGGGTCAGCTGAGCAGCAAATTTCTACTTAACCACCTGCTATCATGAGAGACCTCAGGGCTGCATGTGTTGAGCCCAGTACTGATCCTGAAAAGCGTTTCCAACCCCACTTACAAGTAAAACTTGCTAGAATGTGCCTGGCTGCTCTTTACTGAAAAGCTCATTCTGCGTACATTTTTGGCATACATTTGCTCCTGCCGGGTCAGCTGAGCAGCGAAGTTCTATTTAACCACCTGCTATCATGAGAGACCTCAGAGCTGCATCTTTTGAGCCCAGTACTGAGCCTGAAAAGCATTTCCAACCCCACTTACAAGTAAAACTAGCTAAAATGTGCCTGGCTGCTATTCACTGAAAAGCTCATTCTGCTTAACATTTTTGGCATACGTTTGCTCCTACCGGGTCATCTGAGGAGCGAATTTCTATTTAACCACCTGCTATCATGAGAGACCTCAGGGCTGCATGTTTTGAGCCCAGTACTGAGCCTGAAAAGCGTTCCCAACCCCACTTACAAGTAAAACTAGCTAAAATGTGCCTGGCTGCTCTTCATTGAAAAGCTCATTCTGCGCACATTTTTGGCATACGTTTGCTCCTGCCGGGTCAGCTGAGCAACGAATTTCTATTTAACCACCTGCTATCATGAGAGACCTCAGGGCTGCATGTTTTGAGCCCAGTACTGATCCTGAAAAGCGTTTCCAACCCCACTTACAAGTAAAACTAGCTAAAATGTGCCTGGCCGCTATTTACTGAAAAGCTCATTCTGCGTACATTTTTGGCATACGTTTGCTCCTGCCGGGTCAAGCTGAGCAGCGAATTTCTATTTATCCACCTGCTATCATGAGAGACCTCAGGGCTGCATGTTTTGAGCCCAGTACTGAGCCTGAAAAGCGTTTCCAACCCCACTTACAAGTAAAACTAGCTAAAATGTGCCTGGCTGCTATTCACTGAAAAGCTCATTCTGTGTACATTTTTGGCATACGTTGGCTCCTGCCGGGTCAGCCAAGTGGCAAATTTCTACTTAACCACCTGCTATCATGAGAGACCTCAGGGCTGCATATTTTGAGCCCAGTACTGAGCCTGAAAAGCGTTTCCAACCCCACTTGCAAGTAAAACTTGCTAGAATGTGCCTGGCTGCTCTTCACTGCTTACATTTTTGGCATACGTTTGCTCCTACCGGGTCAGCTGAGCAGCGAATTTCTATTTAACCACCTGCTCCTGCCGGGTCAGCCAAGTGGCAAATTTCTACTTAACCACCTGCTATCATGAGAGACCTCAGGGCTGCATGTTTTGAGCCCAGGACTGATCCTGAAAAGCGTTTCCAACCCCACTTACAAGTAAAACTAGCTAAAATGTGCCTGGCTGCTATATTCACTGAAAAGCTCATTCTGCGTACATTTTTGGCATACATTTGCTCCTGCTGGGTCAGCTGAGCAGCGAAATTCTACTTAACTACTCCTATCAGTAGAGACCTCAGGGCTGCATGTTTTGAGCCTAGTACTGATGCTGAAAAGCGTTTCCAACCCCACTTACAAGTAAAACTAGCTAAAATGTGCCTGGCTGCCATTCACTCAAAAGCTCATTCTGCGTACATTTTTGGCATACGTTTGCTCCTACCGGGTCTGCTGAGCAGCAAATTTCTATTTAACCACCTGCTATCATGAGAGACCTAACGGTTGCATGTTTGAGCCCAGTATGAGCCTGAAAAGCGTTTCCAACCCCACTTACAAATAAAACTAGCTAAAATGTGCCTGGCTGCTCTTCACTGAAAAGCTCATTCTACGTACAATTTTGGCATACGTTTGCTCCTGCCGGGTCAGCTGAGCAGCGAATTTCTATTTAACCACCTGCTATCATGAGAGACCTCAGGGCTGCATGTTTTGAGCCCAGTACTGATCCTGAAAAGTGTTTCCAACCCCACTTACAAGTAAAACTACCTAAAATGTGCCTGGCTGCTATTCACTGAAAAGCTCATTCTGTGTACATTTTTGGCATACGTTTGCTCCTGCCGGGTCAGCTGAGCAGCGAATTTCTATTTAACCACCTGCTATCATGAGAGACCTCAGGGCTGCATGTTTTGAGCGCAGTACTGAGCCTGAAAAGCGTTTCCAACCCCACTTACAAGTAAAACTAGCTAAAATATGCCTGGCTCCTATTCACTGAAAAGCTCATTCTGTGTACATTTTAGGCATACGTTTGCTCCTGCTGGGTCAGCCAAGTGGCAAATTTCTACTTAACCACCTGCTATCATGAGAGACCTCAGGGCTGCATGTTTTGAGCCCAGTACTGAGCCTGAAAAGCATTTCCAACCCCACTTGCAAGTAAAACTTGCTAGAATGTGCCTGGCTGCTCTTCACTGCTTACATTTTTGGCATACGTTTGCTCCTATCGGGTCAGCTGAGCAGCGAATTTCTATTTAACCACCTGCTATCATGAGAGACCTCAGGGCTGCATCTTTTGAGCCCAGTACTGAGCCTGAAACGCGTTTCAAACCCCACTTACAAGTAAAACTAGCTAAAATGTGCCTGGCTGCTATTCACTGAAAAGCTCATTCTGCTTACATTTTTGGCATACGTTTGCTTCTACCGGGTCAGCTGAGCAGCAAATTTCTACTTAACCACCTGCTATCATGAGAGACCTCAGGGCTGCATGTGTTGAGCCCAGTACTGATCCTGAAAAGCGTTTCCAACCCCACTTACAAGTAAAACTTGCTAGAATGTGCCTGGCTGCTCTTTACTGAAAAGCTCATTCTGCGTACATTTTTGGCATACATTTGCTCCTGCCGGGTCAGCTGAGCAGCGAAGTTCTATTTAACCACCTGCTATCATGAGAGACCTCAGAGCTGCATCTTTTGAGCCCAGTACTGAGCCTGAAAAGCATTTCCAACCCCACTTACAAGTAAAACTAGCTAAAATGTGCCTGGCTGCTATTCACTGAAAAGCTCATTCTGCTTAACATTTTTGGCATACGTTTGCTCCTACCGGGTCATCTGAGGAGCGAATTTCTATTTAACCACCTGCTATCATGAGAGACCTCAGGGCTGCATGTTTTGAGCCCAGTACTGAGCCTGAAAAGCGTTCCCAACCCCACTTACAAGTAAAACTAGCTAAAATGTGCCTGGCTGCTCTTCATTGAAAAGCTCATTCTGCGCACATTTTTGGCATACGTTTGCTCCTGCCGGGTCAGCTGAGCAACGAATTTCTATTTAACCACCTGCTATCATGAGAGACCTCAGGGCTGCATGTTTTGAGCCCAGTACTGATCCTGAAAAGCGTTTCCAACCCCACTTACAAGTAAAACTAGCTAAAATGTGCCTGGCCGCTATTTACTGAAAAGCTCATTCTGCGTACATTTTTGGCATACGTTTGCTCCTGCCGGGTCAAGCTGAGCAGCGAATTTCTATTTATCCACCTGCTATCATGAGAGACCTCAGGGCTGCATGTTTTGAGCCCAGTACTGAGCCTGAAAAGCGTTTCCAACCCCACTTACAAGTAAAACTAGCTAAAATGTGCCTGGCTGCTATTCACTGAAAAGCTCATTCTGTGTACATTTTTGGCATACGTTGGCTCCTGCCGGGTCAGCCAAGTGGCAAATTTCTACTTAACCACCTGCTATCATGAGAGACCTCAGGGCTGCATATTTTGAGCCCAGTACTGAGCCTGAAAAGCGTTTCCAACCCCACTTGCAAGTAAAACTTGCTAGAATGTGCCTGGCTGCTCTTCACTGCTTACATTTTTGGCATACGTTTGCTCCTACCGGGTCAGCTGAGCAGCAAATTTCTATTTAACCACCTGCTCCTGCCGGGTCAGCCAAGTGGCAAATTTCTACTTAACCACCTGCTATCATGAGAGACCTCAGGGCTGCATGTTTTGAGCCCAGGACTGATCCTGAAAAGCGTTTCCAACCCCACTTACAAGTAAAACTAGCTAAAATGTGCCTGGCTGCTATATTCACTGAAAAGCTCATTCTGCGTACATTTTTGGCATACATTTGCTCCTGCTGGGTCAGCTGAGCAGCGAAATTCTACTTAACTACTCCTATCAGTAGAGACCTCAGGGCTGCATGTTTTGAGCCTAGTACTGATGCTGAAAAGCGTTTCCAACCCCACTTACAAGTAAAACTAGCTAAAATGTGCCTGGCTGCCATTCACTCAAAAGCTCATTCTGCGTACATTTTTGGCATACGTTTGCTCCTACCGGGTCTGCTGAGCAGCAAATTTCTATTTAACCACCTGCTATCATGAGAGACCTAACGGTTGCATGTTTGAGCCCAGTATGAGCCTGAAAAGCGTTTCCAACCCCACTTACAAATAAAACTAGCTAAAATGTGCCTGGCTGCTCTTCACTGAAAAGCTCATTCTACGTACAATTTTGGCATACGTTTGCTCCTGCCGGGTCAGCTGAGCAGCGAATTTCTATTTAACCACCTGCTATCATGAGAGACCTCAGGGCTGCATCTTTTGAGCCCAGTACTGAGCCTGAAACGCGTTTCAAACCCCACTTACAAGTAAAACTAGCTAAAATGTGCCTGGCTGCTATTCACTGAAAAGCTCATTCTGCTTACATTTTTGGCATACGTTTGCTTCTACCGGGTCAGCTGAGCAGCAAATTTCTACTTAACCACCTGCTATCATGAGAGACCTCAGGGCTGCATGTGTTGAGCCCAGTACTGATCCTGAAAAGCGTTTCCAACCCCACTTACAAGTAAAACTTGCTAGAATGTGCCTGGCTGCTCTTTACTGAAAAGCTCATTCTGCGTACATTTTTGGCATACATTTGCTCCTGCCGGGTCAGCTGAGCAGCGAAGTTCTATTTAACCACCTGCTATCATGAGAGACCTCAGAGCTGCATCTTTTGAGCCCAGTACTGAGCCTGAAAAGCATTTCCAACCCCACTTACAAGTAAAACTAGCTAAAATGTGCCTGGCTGCTATTCACTGAAAAGCTCATTCTGCTTAACATTTTTGGCATACGTTTGCTCCTACCGGGTCATCTGAGGAGCGAATTTCTATTTAACCACCTGCTATCATGAGAGACCTCAGGGCTGCATGTTTTGAGCCCAGTACTGAGCCTGAAAAGCGTTCCCAACCCCACTTACAAGTAAAACTAGCTAAAATGTGCCTGGCTGCTCTTCATTGAAAAGCTCATTCTGCGCACATTTTTGGCATACGTTTGCTCCTGCCGGGTCAGCTGAGCAACGAATTTCTATTTAACCACCTGCTATCATGAGAGACCTCAGGGCTGCATGTTTTGAGCCCAGTACTGATCCTGAAAAGCGTTTCCAACCCCACTTACAAGTAAAACTAGCTAAAATGTGCCTGGCCGCTATTTACTGAAAAGCTCATTCTGCGTACATTTTTGGCATACGTTTGCTCCTGCCGGGTCAAGCTGAGCAGCGAATTTCTATTTATCCACCTGCTATCATGAGAGACCTCAGGGCTGCATGTTTTGAGCCCAGTACTGAGCCTGAAAAGCGTTTCCAACCCCACTTACAAGTAAAACTAGCTAAAATGTGCCTGGCTGCTATTCACTGAAAAGCTCATTCTGTGTACATTTTTGGCATACGTTGGCTCCTGCCGGGTCAGCCAAGTGGCAAATTTCTACTTAACCACCTGCTATCATGAGAGACCTCAGGGCTGCATATTTTGAGCCCAGTACTGAGCCTGAAAAGCGTTTCCAACCCCACTTGCAAGTAAAACTTGCTAGAATGTGCCTGGCTGCTCTTCACTGCTTACATTTTTGGCATACGTTTGCTCCTACCGGGTCAGCTGAGCAGCGAATTTCTATTTAACCACCTGCTCCTGCCGGGTCAGCCAAGTGGCAAATTTCTACTTAACCACCTGCTATCATGAGAGACCTCAGGGCTGCATGTTTTGAGCCCAGGACTGATCCTGAAAAGCGTTTCCAACCCCACTTACAAGTAAAACTAGCTAAAATGTGCCTGGCTGCTATATTCACTGAAAAGCTCATTCTGCGTACATTTTTGGCATACATTTGCTCCTGCTGGGTCAGCTGAGCAGCGAAATTCTACTTAACTACTCCTATCAGTAGAGACCTCAGGGCTGCATGTTTTGAGCCTAGTACTGATGCTGAAAAGCGTTTCCAACCCCACTTACAAGTAAAACTAGCTAAAATGTGCCTGGCTGCCATTCACTCAAAAGCTCATTCTGCGTACATTTTTGGCATACGTTTGCTCCTACCGGGTCTGCTGAGCAGCAAATTTCTATTTAACCACCTGCTATCATGAGAGACCTAACGGTTGCATGTTTGAGCCCAGTATGAGCCTGAAAAGCGTTTCCAACCCCACTTACAAATAAAACTAGCTAAAATGTGCCTGGCTGCTCTTCACTGAAAAGCTCATTCTACGTACAATTTTGGCATACGTTTGCTCCTGCCGGGTCAGCTGAGCAGCGAATTTCTATTTAACCACCTGCTATCATGAGAGACCTCAGGGCTGCATGTTTTGAGCCCAGTACTGATCCTGAAAAGTGTTTCCAACCCCACTTACAAGTAAAACTACCTAAAATGTGCCTGGCTGCTATTCACTGAAAAGCTCATTCTGTGTACATTTTTGGCATACGTTTGCTCCTGCCGGGTCAGCTGAGCAGCGAATTTCTATTTAACCACCTGCTATCATGAGAGACCTCAGGGCTGCATGTTTTGAGCGCAGTACTGAGCCTGAAAAGCGTTTCCAACCCCACTTACAAGTAAAACTAGCTAAAATATGCCTGGCTCCTATTCACTGAAAAGCTCATTCTGTGTACATTTTAGGCATACGTTTGCTCCTGCTGGGTCAGCCAAGTGGCAAATTTCTACTTAACCACCTGCTATCATGAGAGACCTCAGGGCTGCATGTTTTGAGCCCAGTACTGAGCCTGAAAAGCATTTCCAACCCCACTTGCAAGTAAAACTTGCTAGAATGTGCCTGGCTGCTCTTCACTGCTTACATTTTTGGCATACGTTTGCTCCTATCGGGTCAGCTGAGCAGCGAATTTCTATTTAACCACCTGCTATCATGAGAGACCTCAGGGCTGCATCTTTTGAGCCCAGTACTGAGCCTGAAACGCGTTTCAAACCCCACTTACAAGTAAAACTAGCTAAAATGTGCCTGGCTGCTATTCACTGAAAAGCTCATTCTGCTTACATTTTTGGCATACGTTTGCTTCTACCGGGTCAGCTGAGCAGCAAATTTCTACTTAACCACCTGCTATCATGAGAGACCTCAGGGCTGCATGTGTTGAGCCCAGTACTGATCCTGAAAAGCGTTTCCAACCCCACTTACAAGTAAAACTTGCTAGAATGTGCCTGGCTGCTCTTTACTGAAAAGCTCATTCTGCGTACATTTTTGGCATACATTTGCTCCTGCCGGGTCAGCTGAGCAGCGAAGTTCTATTTAACCACCTGCTATCATGAGAGACCTCAGAGCTGCATCTTTTGAGCCCAGTACTGAGCCTGAAAAGCATTTCCAACCCCACTTACAAGTAAAACTAGCTAAAATGTGCCTGGCTGCTATTCACTGAAAAGCTCATTCTGCTTAACATTTTTGGCATACGTTTGCTCCTACCGGGTCATCTGAGGAGCGAATTTCTATTTAACCACCTGCTATCATGAGAGAACTCAGGGCTGCATGTTTTGAGCCCAGTACTGAGCCTGAAAAGCGTTCCCAACCCCACTTACAAGTAAAACTAGCTAAAATGTGCCTGGCTGCTCTTCATTGAAAAGCTCATTCTGCGCACATTTTTGGCATACGTTTGCTCCTGCCGGGTCAGCTGAGCAACGAATTTCTATTTAACCACCTGCTATCATGAGAGACCTCAGGGCTGCATGTTTTGAGCCCAGTACTGATCCTGAAAAGCGTTTCCAACCCCTCTTACAAGTAAAACTAGCTAAAATGTGCCTGGCCGCTATTTACTGAAAAGCTCATTCTGTGTACATTTTTGGCATACGTTTGCTCCTGCTGGGTCAGCTGAGCAGCGAATTTCTATTTAACCACCTGCTATCATGAGAGACCTCAGGGCTGCATCTTTTGAGTGCAGTACGTATCCTGAAAAGCGTTTCCAACCCCACTTACAAGTAAAACTAGCTAAAATGTGCCTGGCTGCTCTTCACTGAAAAGCTCATTCTGCGTACATTTTTTGCATACGTTTGCTCCTGCTAGGTCAGCCAAGTGGCAAATTTCTACTTAACCACCTGCTATCAGGAGAGACCTCAGGGCTGCATGTTTTGAGCGCAGTACTGAGCCTGAAAAGCGTTTCCAACCCCACTTACAAGTAAAACTTGCTAGAATGTGCCTGGCTGCTCTTTACTGAAAAGCTCATTGTGCGTACATTTTTGGCATACATTTGCTCCTGCCGGGTCAGCTGAGCAGCGAAGTTCTATTTAACCACCTGCTATCATGAGAGACCTCAGGGCTGCATGTTTTGAGCCCAGTACTGAGCCTGAAAAGCGTTTCCAACCCCACTTACAAGTAAAACTAGCTAAAATGTGCCTGGCTGCTATTCACTGAAAAGCTCATTCTGTGTACATTTTTGGCATATGTTTGCTCCTGCCGGGTCAGCCAAGTGGCAAATTTCTACTTAACCACCTGCTATCATGAGAGACCTCAGGGCTGCATGTTTTGAGCCCAGTACTGAGCCTGAAAAGCGTTTCCAACCCCACTTGCAAGTAAAACTTGCTAGAATGTGCCTGGCTGCTCTTCACTGCTTACATTTTTGGCATACGTCTGCTCCTACCGGGTCAGCTGAGCAGCGAATTTCTATTTAACCACCTGCTCCTGCCGGGTCAGCCAAGTGGCAAATTTCTACTTAACCACCTGCTATCATGAGAGACCTCAGGGCTGCATGTTTTGAGCCCAGTACTGATCCTGAAAAGCGTTTCCAACCCCACTTACAAGTAAAACTAGCTAAAATGTGCCTGGCTGCTATATTCACTGAAAAGCTCATTCTGCGTACATTTTTGGCATACATTTGCTCCTGCTGGATCAGCTGAGCAGCGAAATTCTACTTAACTACTCCTATCAGGAGAGACCTCAGGGCTGCATGTTTTGAGCCTAGTACTGATCCTGAAAAGCGTTTCCAACCCCACTTACAAGTAAAATTAGCTAAAATGTGCCTGGCTGCGATTCACTCAAAAGCTCATTCTGCGTACATTTTTGGCATACGTTTGCTCCTACCGGGTCTGCTGAGCAGCAAATTTCTATTTAACCACCTGCTATCACGAGAGACCTCACGGCTGTATGTTTGAGCCCAGTATGAGCCTGAAAAGCGTTTCCAACCCCATTTACAAGTAAAACTAGCTAAAATGTGCCTGGCTGCTCTTCACTGAAAAGCTCATTCTGCGTACATTTTTGGCATACGTTTGCTCCTGCCGGGTCAGCTGAGCAGCGAATTTCTATTTATCCACCTGCTATCATGAGAGACCTCAGGGCTGCATGTTTTGAGCCCAGTACTGAGCCTGAAAAGCGTTTCCAACCCCACTTACAAGTAAAACTAGCTAAAATGTGCCTGACTGCTATTCACTGAAAAGCTCATTCTGTGTACATTTTTGGCATATGTTTGCTCCTGCCGGGTCAGCCAAGTGGCAAATTTCTACTTAACCACCTGCTATCATGAGAGACCTCAGGGCTGCATGTTTTGAGCCCAGTACTGAGCCTGAAAAGCGTTTCCAACCCCACTTGCAAGTAAAACTTGCTAGAATGTGCCTGGCTGCTCTTCACTGCTTATATTTTTGGCATACGTTTGCTCCTACCGGGTCAGCTGAGCAGCGAATTTCTATTTAACCACCTGCTCCTGCCGGGTCAGCCAAGTGGCAAATTTCTACTTAACCACCTGCTATCATGAGAGACCTCAGGGCTGCATGTTTTGAGCCCAGTACTGATCCTGAAAAGCGTTTCCAACCCCACTTACAAGTAAAACTAGCTAAAATGTGCCTGGCTGCTATATTCACTGAAAAGCTCATTCTGCGTACATTTTTGGCATACATTTGCTCCTGCTGGATCAGCTGAGCAGCGAAATTCTACTTAACTACTCCTATCAGGAGAGACCTCAGGGCTGCATGTTTTGAGCCTAGTACTGATCCTGAAAAGCGTTTCCAACCCCACTTACAAGTAAAATTAGCTAAAATGTGCCTGGCTGCGATTCACTCAAAAGCTCATTCTGCGTACATTTTTGGCATACGTTTGCTCCTACCGGGTCTGCTGAGCAGCAAATTTCTATTTAACCACCTGCTATCACGAGAGACCTCACGGCTGCATGTTTGAGCCCAGTATGAGCCTGAAAAGCGTTTCCAACCCCATTTACAAGTAAAACTAGCTAAAATGTGCCTGGCTGCTCTTCACTGAAAAGCTCATTCTACGTACAATTTTGGCATACGTTTGCTCCTGCCGGGTCAGCTGAGCAGCGAATTTCTATTTAACCACCTGCTATCATGAGAGACCTCAGGGCTGCATGTTTTGAGCCCAGTACTGATCCTGAAAAGCGTTTCCAACCCCACTTACAAGTAAAACTAGCTAAAATGTGCCTGGCTGCTATTCACTGAAAAGCTCATTCTGTGTACATTTTTGGCATACGTTTGCTCCTGCCGGGTCAGCTGAGCAGCGAATTTCTATTTAACATCTGCTCCTGCCGGGTCAGCCAAGTGGCAAATTTCTACTTAACCACCTGCTATCATGAGAGACCTCAGGGCTGCATGTTTTGAGCCCAGTACTGATCCTGAAAAGCGTTTCCAACCCCACTTACAAGTAAAACTAGCTAAAATGTGCCTGGCTGCTATATTCACTGAAAAGCTCATTCTGCGTACATTTTTGGCATACATTTGCTCCTGCTGGGTCAGCTGAGCAGCGAAATTCTACTTAACTACTCCTATCAGGAGAGACCTCAGGGCTGCATGTTTTGAGCCTAGTACTGATCCTGAAAAGCGTTTCCAACCCCACTTACAAGTAAAATTAGCTAAAATGTGCCTGGCTGCCATTCACTCAAAAGCTCATTCTGCATACATTTTTGGCATGCGTTTGCTCCTACCGGGTCTGCTGAGCAGCAAATTTCTATTTAACCACCTGCTATCATGAGAGACCTCACGGCTGCATGTTTGAGCCCAGTATGAGCCTGAAAAGCGTTTCCAACCCCACTTACAAGTAAAACTAGCTAAAATGTGCCTGGCTGCTCTTCACTGAAAAGCTCATTCTACGTACAATTTTGGCATACGTTTGCTCCTGCCGGGTCAGCTGAGCAGCGAATTTCTATTTAACCACCTGCTATCATGAGAGACCTCAGGGCTGCATGTTTTGAGCGCAGTACTGAGCCTGAAAAGCGTTTCCAACCCCACTTACAAGTAAAACTAGCTAAAATGTGCCTGGCTGCTATTCACTGAAAAGCTCATTCTGCTTAACATTTTTGACATACGTTTGCTCCTACCGGGTCAGCTGAGGAGCGAATTTCTATTTAACCACCTGCTATCATGAGAGACCTCAGGGCTGCATGTTTTGAGCCCAGTACTGAGCCTGAAAAGCGTTCCCAACCCCACTTACAAGTAAAACTAGCTAAAATGTGCCTGGCTGCTCTTCATTGAAAAGCTCATTCTGCGTACATTTTTGGCATACGTTTGTCCTGCCGGGTCAGCTGAGCAACGAATTTCTATTTAACCACCTGCTATCATGAGAGACCTCAGGGCTGCATGTTTTGAGCCCAGTACTGATCCTGAAAAGCGTTTCCAACCCCACTTACAAGTAAAACTAGCTAAAATGTGCCTGGCTGCCATTCACTGAAAAGCTCATTCTGCGTTCATTTTTGGCATACGTTTGCTCCTGCCGGGTTAGCTGAGCAGCGAATTTCTAGTTAACCACCTGCTATCATGAGAGACCTCAGGGCTGCATCTTTTGAGCACAGTACTGAGCCTGAAAAGCGTTTCCAACCCGACTTACAAGTAAAACTAGCTAAAATGTGCCTGGCTGCTATTCACTGAAAAGCTCATTCTGTGTACATTTTTGGCATACGTTTGCTCCTGCTGGGTCAGCCAAGTGGCAAATTTCTACTTAACCACCTGCTATCATGAGAGACCTCAGGGCTGCATTTTTTGAGCACAGTACTGAGCCTGAAAAGCGTTTCTAACCCCACTTACAAGTAAAAGTAGCTAAAATGTGCCTGGCTGCTATTCACTGAAAAGCTCATTCTGCTTACATTTTTGGCATACGTTTGCTCCAACCGAGTCAGCTGAGCAGCGAATTTCTATTTAACCACCTGCTATCATGAGAGACCTCAGGGCTGCATCTTTTGAGAGCAGTACTGATCCTGAAAAGCGTTTCCAACCCCACTTACAAGTAAAACTAGCTAAAATGTGCCTGGCTGTTCTTCACTGAAAAGCTCATTCTGCTTACATTTTTGGCATACGTTTGCTTCTACCGGGTCAGCTGAGCAGCAAATTTCTACTTAACCACCTGCTATCATGAGAGACCTCAGGGCTGCATGTGTTGAGCCCAGTACTGATCCTGAAAAGCGTTTCCAACCCCACTTACAAGTAAAACTTGCTAGAATGTGCCTGGCTGCTCTTTACTGAAAAGCTCATTCTGCGTACATTTTTGGCATACATTTGCTCCTGCCGGGTCAGCTGAGCAGCGAAGTTCTATTTAACCACCTGCTATCATGAGAGACCTCAGAGCTGCATCTTTTGAGCCCAGTACTGAGCCTGAAAAGCATTTCCAACCCCACTTACAAGTAAAACTAGCTAAAATGTGCCTGGCTGCTATTCACTGAAAAGCTCATTCTGCTTAACATTTTTGGCATACGTTTGCTCCTACCGGGTCATCTGAGGAGCGAATTTCTATTTAACCACCTGCTATCATGAGAGACCTCAGGGCTGCATGTTTTGAGCCCAGTACTGAGCCTGAAAAGCGTTCCCAACCCCACTTACAAGTAAAACTAGCTAAAATGTGCCTGGCTGCTCTTCATTGAAAAGCTCATTCTGCGCACATTTTTGGCATACGTTTGCTCCTGCCGGGTCAGCTGAGCAACGAATTTCTATTTAACCACCTGCTATCATGAGAGACCTCAGGGCTGCATGTTTTGAGCCCAGTACTGATCCTGAAAAGCGTTTCCAACCCCTCTTACAAGTAAAACTAGCTAAAATGTGCCTGGCCGCTATTTACTGAAAAGCTCATTCTGTGTACATTTTTGGCATACGTTTGCTCCTGCTGGGTCAGCTGAGCAGCGAATTTCTATTTAACCACCTGCTATCATGAGAGACCTCAGGGCTGCATCTTTTGAGTGCAGTACGTATCCTGAAAAGCGTTTCCAACCCCACTTACAAGTAAAACTAGCTAAAATGTGCCTGGCTGCTCTTCACTGAAAAGCTCATTCTGCGTACATTTTTTGCATACGTTTGCTCCTGCTAGGTCAGCCAAGTGGCAAATTTCTACTTAACCACCTGCTATCAGGAGAGACCTCAGGGCTGCATGTTTTGAGCGCAGTACTGAGCCTGAAAAGCGTTTCCAACCCCACTTACAAGTAAAACTTGCTAGAATGTGCCTGGCTGCTCTTTACTGAAAAGCTCATTGTGCGTACATTTTTGGCATACATTTGCTCCTGCCGGGTCAGCTGAGCAGCGAAGTTCTATTTAACCACCTGCTATCATGAGAGACCTCAGGGCTGCATGTTTTGAGCCCAGTACTGAGCCTGAAAAGCGTTTCCAACCCCACTTACAAGTAAAACTAGCTAAAATGTGCCTGGCTGCTATTCACTGAAAAGCTCATTCTGTGTACATTTTTGGCATATGTTTGCTCCTGCCGGGTCAGCCAAGTGGCAAATTTCTACTTAACCACCTGCTATCATGAGAGACCTCAGGGCTGCATGTTTTGAGCCCAGTACTGAGCCTGAAAAGCGTTTCCAACCCCACTTGCAAGTAAAACTTGCTAGAATGTGCCTGGCTGCTCTTCACTGCTTACATTTTTGGCATACGTCTGCTCCTACCGGGTCAGCTGAGCAGCGAATTTCTATTTAACCACCTGCTCCTGCCGGGTCAGCCAAGTGGCAAATTTCTACTTAACCACCTGCTATCATGAGAGACCTCAGGGCTGCATGTTTTGAGCCCAGTACTGATCCTGAAAAGCGTTTCCAACCCCACTTACAAGTAAAACTAGCTAAAATGTGCCTGGCTGCTATATTCACTGAAAAGCTCATTCTGCGTACATTTTTGGCATACATTTGCTCCTGCTGGATCAGCTGAGCAGCGAAATTCTACTTAACTACTCCTATCAGGAGAGACCTCAGGGCTGCATGTTTTGAGCCTAGTACTGATCCTGAAAAGCGTTTCCAACCCCACTTACAAGTAAAATTAGCTAAAATGTGCCTGGCTGCGATTCACTCAAAAGCTCATTCTGCGTACATTTTTGGCATACGTTTGCTCCTACCGGGTCTGCTGAGCAGCAAATTTCTATTTAACCACCTGCTATCACGAGAGACCTCACGGCTGTATGTTTGAGCCCAGTATGAGCCTGAAAAGCGTTTCCAACCCCATTTACAAGTAAAACTAGCTAAAATGTGCCTGGCTGCTCTTCACTGAAAAGCTCATTCTGCGTACATTTTTGGCATACGTTTGCTCCTGCCGGGTCAGCTGAGCAGCGAATTTCTATTTATCCACCTGCTATCATGAGAGACCTCAGGGCTGCATGTTTTGAGCCCAGTACTGAGCCTGAAAAGCGTTTCCAACCCCACTTACAAGTAAAACTAGCTAAAATGTGCCTGACTGCTATTCACTGAAAAGCTCATTCTGTGTACATTTTTGGCATATGTTTGCTCCTGCCGGGTCAGCCAAGTGGCAAATTTCTACTTAACCACCTGCTATCATGAGAGACCTCAGGGCTGCATGTTTTGAGCCCAGTACTGAGCCTGAAAAGCGTTTCCAACCCCACTTGCAAGTAAAACTTGCTAGAATGTGCCTGGCTGCTCTTCACTGCTTATATTTTTGGCATACGTTTGCTCCTACCGGGTCAGCTGAGCAGCGAATTTCTATTTAACCACCTGCTCCTGCCGGGTCAGCCAAGTGGCAAATTTCTACTTAACCACCTGCTATCATGAGAGACCTCAGGGCTGCATGTTTTGAGCCCAGTACTGATCCTGAAAAGCGTTTCCAACCCCACTTACAAGTAAAACTAGCTAAAATGTGCCTGGCTGCTATATTCACTGAAAAGCTCATTCTGCGTACATTTTTGGCATACATTTGCTCCTGCTGGATCAGCTGAGCAGCGAAATTCTACTTAACTACTCCTATCAGGAGAGACCTCAGGGCTGCATGTTTTGAGCCTAGTACTGATCCTGAAAAGCGTTTCCAACCCCACTTACAAGTAAAATTAGCTAAAATGTGCCTGGCTGCGATTCACTCAAAAGCTCATTCTGCGTACATTTTTGGCATACGTTTGCTCCTGCCGGGTCAGCTGAGCAGCGAATTTCTATTTAACCACCTGCTATCATGAGAGACCTCAGGGCTGCATGTTTTGAGCCCAGTACTGATCCTGAAAAGCGTTTCCAACCCCACTTACAAGTAAAACTAGCTAAAATGTGCCTGGCTGCTATTCACTGAAAAGCTCATTCTGTGTACATTTTTGGCATACGTTTGCTCCTGCCGGGTCAGCTGAGCAGCGAATTTCTATTTAACATCTGCTCCTGCCGGGTCAGCCAAGTGGCAAATTTCTACTTAACCACCTGCTATCATGAGAGACCTCAGGGCTGCATGTTTTGAGCCCAGTACTGATCCTGAAAAGCGTTTCCAACCCCACTTACAAGTAAAACTAGCTAAAATGTGCCTGGCTGCTATATTCACTGAAAAGCTCATTCTGCGTACATTTTTGGCATACATTTGCTCCTGCTGGGTCAGCTGAGCAGCGAAATTCTACTTAACTACTCCTATCAGGAGAGACCTCAGGGCTGCATGTTTTGAGCCTAGTACTGATCCTGAAAAGCGTTTCCAACCCCACTTACAAGTAAAATTAGCTAAAATGTGCCTGGCTGCCATTCACTCAAAAGCTCATTCTGCATACATTTTTGGCATGCGTTTGCTCCTACCGGGTCTGCTGAGCAGCAAATTTCTATTTAACCACCTGCTATCATGAGAGACCTCACGGCTGCATGTTTGAGCCCAGTATGAGCCTGAAAAGCGTTTCCAACCCCACTTACAAGTAAAACTAGCTAAAATGTGCCTGGCTGCTCTTCACTGAAAAGCTCATTCTACGTACAATTTTGGCATACGTTTGCTCCTGCCGGGTCAGCTGAGCAGCGAATTTCTATTTAACCACCTGCTATCATGAGAGACCTCAGGGCTGCATGTTTTGAGCGCAGTACTGAGCCTGAAAAGCGTTTCCAACCCCACTTACAAGTAAAACTAGCTAAAATGTGCCTGGCTGCTATTCACTGAAAAGCTCATTCTGCTTAACATTTTTGACATACGTTTGCTCCTACCGGGTCAGCTGAGGAGCGAATTTCTATTTAACCACCTGCTATCATGAGAGACCTCAGGGCTGCATGTTTTGAGCCCAGTACTGAGCCTGAAAAGCGTTCCCAACCCCACTTACAAGTAAAACTAGCTAAAATGTGCCTGGCTGCTCTTCATTGAAAAGCTCATTCTGCGTACATTTTTGGCATACGTTTGTCCTGCCGGGTCAGCTGAGCAACGAATTTCTAGTTAACCACCTGCTATCATGAGAGACCTCAGGGCTGCATCTTTTGAGCACAGTACTGAGCCTGAAAAGCGTTTCCAACCCGACTTACAAGTAAAACTAGCTAAAATGTGCCTGGCTGCTATTCACTGAAAAGCTCATTCTGTGTACATTTTTGGCATACGTTTGCTCCTGCTGGGTCAGCCAAGTGGCAAATTTCTACTTAACCACCTGCTATCATGAGAGACCTCAGGGCTGCATTTTTTGAGCACAGTACTGAGCCTGAAAAGCGTTTCTAACCCCACTTACAAGTAAAAGTAGCTAAAATGTGCCTGGCTGCTATTCACTGAAAAGCTCATTCTGCTTACATTTTTGGCATACGTTTGCTCCAACCGAGTCAGCTGAGCAGCGAATTTCTATTTAACCACCTGCTATCATGAGAGACCTCAGGGCTGCATCTTTTGAGAGCAGTACTGATCCTGAAAAGCGTTTCCAACCCCACTTACAAGTAAAACTAGCTAAAATGTGCCTGGCTGTTCTTCACTGAAAAGCTCATTCTGCTTACATTTTTGGCATACATTTGCTCCTGCCGGGTCAGCTGAGCAGCGAAGTCCTACTTAACCACCTGCTATCAGGAGAGACCTCAGGGCTGCATCTTTTGAGCCCAGTACTGAGCCTGAAAAGCATTTCCAACCCCACTTACAAGTAAAATTAGCTAAAATGTGCCTGGCTGCTCTTCACTGCTTACATTTTTGGCATACGTTTGCTCCTACCGGGTCAGCTGAGCAGCGAGTTTCTATTTAACCACCTGCTATCATGATGCAGCCTCAGGGCTGCATCTTTTGAGCCCAGTACTGAGCCTGAAAAGCGTTTCAAACCCCACTTACAAGTAAAACTTGCTAGAATGTGCCTGGCTGCTCTTTACTGAAAAGCTCATTCTGCGTACATTTTTGGCATACGTTTGCTCCTACCGGGTCTGCTGAGCAGCAAATTTCTATTTAACCACCTGCTATCACGAGAGACCTCACGGCTGCATGTTTGAGCCCAGTATGAGCCTGAAAAGCGTTTCCAACCCCATTTACAAGTAAAACTAGCTAAAATGTGCCTGGCTGCTCTTCACTGAAAAGCTCATTCTGCGTACATTTTTGGCATACGTTTGCTCCTGCCGGGTCAGCTGAGCAGCAAATTTCTATTTATCCACCTGCTATCATGAGAGACCTCAGGGCTGCATGTTTTGAGCCCAGTATGAGCCTGAAAAGCGTTTCCAACCCCATTTACAAGTAAAACTAGCTAAAATGTGCCTGGCTGCTCTTCACTGAAAAGCTCATTCTACGTACAATTTTGGCATACGTTTGCTCCTGCCGGGTCAGCTGAGCAGCGAATTTCTATTTAACCACCTGCTATCATGAGAGACCTCAGGGCTGCATGTTTTGAGCCCAGTACTGATCCTGAAAAGCGTTTCCAACCCCACTTACAAGTAAAACTAGCTAAAATGTGCCTGGCTGCTATTCACTGAAAAGCTCATTCTGTGTACATTTTTGGCATACGTTTGCTCCTGCCGGGTCAGCTGAGCAGCGAATTTCTATTTAACATCTGCTCCTGCCGGGTCAGCCAAGTGGCAAATTTCTACTTAACCACCTGCTATCATGAGAGACCTCAGGGCTGCATGTTTTGAGCCCAGTACTGATCCTGAAAAGCGTTTCCAACCCCACTTACAAGTAAAACTAGCTAAAATGTGCCTGGCTGCTATATTCACTGAAAAGCTCATTCTGCGTACATTTTTGGCATACATTTGCTCCTGCTGGGTCAGCTGAGCAGCGAAATTCTACTTAACTACTCCTATCAGGAGAGACCTCAGGGCTGCATGTTTTGAGCCTAGTACTGATCCTGAAAAGCGTTTCCAACCCCACTTACAAGTAAAATTAGCTAAAATGTGCCTGGCTGCCATTCACTCAAAAGCTCATTCTGCATACATTTTTGGCATGCGTTTGCTCCTACCGGGTCTGCTGAGCAGCAAATTTCTATTTAACCACCTGCTATCATGAGAGACCTCACGGCTGCATGTTTGAGCCCAGTATGAGCCTGAAAAGCGTTTCCAACCCCACTTACAAGTAAAACTAGCTAAAATGTGCCTGGCTGCTCTTCACTGAAAAGCTCATTCTACGTACAATTTTGGCATACGTTTGCTCCTGCCGGGTCAGCTGAGCAGCGAATTTCTATTTAACCACCTGCTATCATGAGAGACCTCAGGGCTGCATGTTTTGAGCGCAGTACTGAGCCTGAAAAGCGTTTCCAACCCCACTTACAAGTAAAACTAGCTAAAATGTGCCTGGCTGCTATTCACTGAAAAGCTCATTCTGCTTAACATTTTTGACATACGTTTGCTCCTACCGGGTCAGCTGAGGAGCGAATTTCTATTTAACCACCTGCTATCATGAGAGACCTCAGGGCTGCATGTTTTGAGCCCAGTACTGAGCCTGAAAAGCGTTCCCAACCCCACTTACAAGTAAAACTAGCTAAAATGTGCCTGGCTGCTCTTCATTGAAAAGCTCATTCTGCGTACATTTTTGGCATACGTTTGTCCTGCCGGGTCAGCTGAGCAACGAATTTCTATTTAACCACCTGCTATCATGAGAGACCTCAGGGCTGCATGTTTTGAGCCCAGTACTGATCCTGAAAAGCGTTTCCAACCCCACTTACAAGTAAAACTAGCTAAAATGTGCCTGGCTGCCATTCACTGAAAAGCTCATTCTGCGTTCATTTTTGGCATACGTTTGCTCCTGCCGGGTTAGCTGAGCAGCGAATTTCTAGTTAACCACCTGCTATCATGAGAGACCTCAGGGCTGCATCTTTTGAGCACAGTACTGAGCCTGAAAAGCGTTTCCAACCCGACTTACAAGTAAAACTAGCTAAAATGTGCCTGGCTGCTATTCACTGAAAAGCTCATTCTGTGTACATTTTTGGCATACGTTTGCTCCTGCTGGGTCAGCCAAGTGGCAAATTTCTACTTAACCACCTGCTATCATGAGAGACCTCAGGGCTGCATTTTTTGAGCACAGTACTGAGCCTGAAAAGCGTTTCTAACCCCACTTACAAGTAAAACTAGCAAAAATGTGCCTGGCTGCTATTCACTGAAAAGCTCATTCTGCGTATATTTTTGGCATACATTTGCTCCTGCCGGGTCAGCTGAGCAGCGAAGTTCTACTTAACTACCTCCTATCAGGAGAGACCTCAGAGCTGCATCTTTTGAACCCAGTACTGAGCCTGAAAAGCATTTCCAACCCCACTTACAAGTAAAAGTAGCTAAAATGTGCCTGGCTGCTATTCACTGAAAAGCTCATTCTGCTTACATTTTTGGCATACGTTTGCTCCAACCGAGTCAGCTGAGCAGCGAATTTCTATTTAACCACCTGCTATCATGAGAGACCTCAGGGCTGCATCTTTTGAGAGCAGTACTGATCCTGAAAAGCGTTTCCAACCCCACTTACAAGTAAAACTAGCTAAAATGTGCCTGGCTGTTCTTCACTGAAAAGCTCATTCTGCTTACATTTTTGGCATACATTTGCTCCTGCCGGGTCAGCTGAGCAGCGAAGTCCTACTTAACCACCTGCTATCAGGAGAGACCTCAGGGCTGCATCTTTTGAGCCCAGTACTGAGCCTGAAAAGCATTTCCAACCCCACTTACAAGTAAAATTAGCTAAAATGTGCCTGGCTGCTCTTCACTGCTTACATTTTTGGCATACGTTTGCTCCTACCGGGTCAGCTGAGCAGCGAGTTTCTATTTAACCACCTGCTATCATGATGCAGCCTCAGGGCTGCATCTTTTGAGCCCAGTACTGAGCCTGAAAAGCGTTTCAAACCCCACTTACAAGTAAAACTTGCTAGAATGTGCCTGGCTGCTCTTTACTGAAAAGCTCATTCTGCGTACATTTTTGGCATACGTTTGCTCCTACCGGGTCAGCTGAGCAGTAAATTTCTATTTAACCACCTGCTATCATGAGAGACCTCAGGGCTGCATGTTTTGAGCCCAGTACTGATCCTGAAAAGCGTTTCCAACCCCACTTACAAGTAAAACTAGCTAAAATGTGCCTGGCTTCTATATTCACTGAAAAGCTCATTCTGCGTACATTTTTGGCATACATTTGCTCCTGCCGGGTCAGCTGAGCAGCGAAGTTCTATTTAACCACCTGCTATCATGAGAGATCTCAGGGCTGCATCTTTTGAGCCCAGTATTGAGCCTGAAAAGCATTTCCAACCTCACTTACAAGTAAAACTAGCTAAAATGTTCCTGGCTGCTATTCACTGAAAAGCTCATTCTGCGTACATTTTTGGCACAAATTTGCTCCTGCCGGGTCAGCTGAGCAGCGAAGTTCTACTTAACTACCTCCTATCAGGAGAGACTTCAGAGCTGCATCTTATGAGCCCAGTACTGAGCCTGAAAAGCGTTTCCAACCCCACTTACAAGTAAAACTTGCTAGAATGTGCCTGGCTGCTATTCACTGAAAAGCTCATTCTGCTTACATTTTTGGCATACGTTTGCTCCTGCCGGGTTAGCTGAGCAGCGAATTTCTATTTAACCACCTGCTATCATAAGAGACCTCAGGGCTGCATGTTTTGAGCCCAGTAATGATCCTGAAAAGCGTTTCCAAACCCACTTACAAGTAAAACTAGCTAAAATGTGCCTGGCTGCTATTCACTGAAAAGCTCATTCTGTGTACATTTTTGGCATACGTTTACTCCTGCTGGGTCAGCCAAGGGGCAAATTTCTACTTAACCACCTGCTATCATGAAAGACCTCAGGGCTGCATTTTTTGAGCGCAGTACTGAGCCTGAAAAGCGTTTCCAACCCCACTTACAAGTAAAACTAGCTAAAATGTGCCTGGCTGCTATTCACTGAAAAGCTCATTCTGCGTACATTTTTGGCATACGTTTGCTCCTGCCGGGTCAGCTGAGCAGCGAAGTTCTACTTAACTACCTCCTATCATGAGAGACCTCATAGCTGCATCTTTTGAACCCAGTACTGAGCCTGAAAAGCATTTCCAACCCCACTTACAAGTAAAACTAGCTAAAATGTGCCTGGCTGCTCTTCACTGAAAAGCTCATTCTGCTTACATTTTTTGCATACGTTTGCTCCTGCCGGGTCAGCTGAGCAGCAAATTTCTATTTAACCATCTGCTATCATGAGAGACCTCAGGACTGCATGTTTTGAGCCCAGTACTGATCCTGAAAAGAGTTTCCAACCCCACTTACAAGTAAAACTAGCTAAAATGTGCCTGGCTGCTATTCACTGAAAAGCTCATTCTGCTTACATTTTTGGCATACGTTTGCTCCAACCGAGTCAGCTGAGCAGCGAATTTCTATTTAACCACCTGCTATCATGAGAGACCTCAGGGCTGCATCTTTTGAGAGCAGTACTGATCCTGAAAAGCGTTTCCAACCCCACTTACAAGTAAAACTAGCTAAAATGTGCCTGGCTGCTCTTCACTGAAAAGCTCATTCTGCTTACATTTTTGGCATACATTTGCTCCTGCCGGGTCAGCTGAGCAGCGAAGTCCTACTTAACCACCTGCTATCAGGAGAGACCTCAGGGCTGCATCTTTTGAGCCCAGTACTGAGCCTGAAAAGCATTTCCAACCCCACTTACAAGTAAAATTAGCTAAAATGTGCCTGGCTGCTCTTCACTGCTTACATTTTTGGCATACGTTTGCTCCTACCGGGTCAGCTGAGCAGCGAGTTTCTATTTAACCACCTGCTATCATGATGCAGCCTCAGGGCTGCATCTTTTGAGCCCAGTACTGAGCCTGAAAAGCGTTTCAAACCCCACTTACAAGTAAAACTTGCTAGAATGTGCCTGGCTGCTCTTTACTGAAAAGCTCATTCTGCGTACATTTTTGGCATACGTTTGCTCCTACCGGGTCAGCTGAGCAGCAAATTTCTATTTAACCACCTGCTATCATGAGAGACCTCAGGGCTGCATATTTTGAGCCCAGTACTGATCCTGAAAAGCGTTTCCAACCCCACTTACAAGTAAAACTAGCTAAAATGTGCCTGGCTTCTATATTCACTGAAAAGCTCATTCTGCGTACATTTTTGGCATACATTTGCTCCTGCCGGGTCAGCTGAGCAGCGAAGTTCTATTTAACCACCTGCTATCATGAGAGATCTCAGGGCTGCATCTTTTGAGCCCAGTACTGAGCCTGAATAGCATTTCCAACCTCACTTACAAGTAAAACTAGCTAAAATGTTCCTGGCTGCTATTCACTGAAAAGCTCATTCTGCGTACATTTTTGGCACAAATTTGCTCCTGCCGGGTCAGCTGAGCAGCGAAGTTCTACTTAACTACCTCCTATCAGGAGAGACTTCAGAGCTGCATCTTATGAGCCCAGTACTGAGCCTGAAAAGCGTTTCCAACCCCACTTACAAGTAAAACTTGCTAGAATGTGCCTGGCTGCTATTCACTGAAAAGCTCATTCTGCTTACATTTTTGGCATACGTTTGCTCCTGCCGGGTTAGCTGAGCAGCGAATTTCTATTTAACCACCTGCTATCATGAGAGACCTCAGGGCTGCATGTTTTGAGCCCAGTAATGATCCTGAAAAGCGTTTCCAAACCCACTTACAAGTAAAACTAGCTAAAATGTGCCTGGCTGCTATTCACTGAAAAGCTCATTCTGTGTACATTTTTGGCATACGTTTACTCCTGCTGGGTCAGCCAAGGGGCAAATTTCTACTTAACCACCTGCTATCATGAAAGACCTCAGGGCTGCATTTTTTGAGCGCAGTACTGAGCCTGAAAAGCGTTTCCAACCCCACTTACAAGTAAAACTAGCTAAAATGTGCCTGGCTGCTATATTCACTGAAAAGCTCATTCTGCGGACATTTCTGGCATACGTTTGCTCCTGCCGGGTCAGCTGAGCAGCGAAGTTCTATTTAACCATCTGCTATCATGAGAGACCTCAGGGCTGCATGTTTTGAGCCCAGTACTGATCCTGAAAAGAGTTTCCAACCCCACTTATTAGTAAAACTAGCTAAAATGTGCCTGGCTGCTATTCACTGAAAAGCTCATTCTGTGTACATTTTTGGCATACGTTTGCTCCTGCTGGGTCAGCCAAGTGGCAAATTTCTACTTAACCACCTGCTATCATGAGAGACCTCAGGGCTGCATCTTTTGAGCCCAGTACTGAGCCTGAAAAGCGTTTCTAACCCCACTTACAAGTAAAACTAGCTAAAATGTGCCTGGCTGCTATTCACTGAAAGGCTCATTCTGCGTATATTTTTGGCATACATTTGCTCCTGCCGGGTCAGCTGAGCAGCGAAGTTCTACTTAACTACCTCCTATCAGGAGAGACCTCAGAGCTGCATCTTTTGAACCCAGTACTGAGCCTGAAAAGCATTTCCACCCCCACTTACAAGTAAAACTAGCTAAAATGTGCCTGGCTGCTATTCACTGAAAAGCTCATTCTGCGTTTATTTTTGGCATACGTTTGCTCCTGCCGGGTCAGCTAAGCAGCAAAGTTCTACTTAACTACCTCCTATCAGGAGAGACTTCAGAGCTGCATCTTTTGAGCCCAGTACAGAGCCTGAAAAGCGTTTCCAACCCCACTTACAAGTAAAACTAGCTAAAATGTGCCTGGCTGCTCTTCGCTGAAAAGCTCATTCTGCGTACATTTTTGGCATACGTTTGCTCCTGCCGGGTCAGCTGAGCAGCGAATTTCTATTAACCACCTGCTGTCATGAGAGACCTCAGGGCTGCATGTTTTGAGCCCAGTACTGATCCTGAAAAGCGTTTACAACCCCACTTACAAGTAAAACTAGCTAAAATGTGCCTGGCTGCTATATTCATTGAAAAGCTCATTCTGCGTAACTTTTTGGCATACATTTGCTCCTGCTGGGTCAGCTGAGCAGCGAAGTTCTACTTAACTACCTCCTATCAAGAGAGACCTCAGAGCTGCCTCTTTTGAGCCCAGTACTGAGCCTGAAAAGCATTTCCAACCCCACTTACAAGTGAAACTAGCTAAAATGTGCCTGGCTGCTATATTCACTGAAAAGCTCATTCTATGTACATTTTTGGCATACCTTTGCTCCTGCTGGGTTAGCTGAGCAGCGAATTTCTAGTTAACCACCTGCTATCATGAGAGACCTCAGGGCTGCATCTTTTGAGCACAGTACTGAGCCTGAAAAGCGTTTCCAACCCCACTTACAAGTAAAACTAGCTAAAATATGCCTGGCTGCTCTTCACTGAAAAGCTCATTCTGCGTACATTTTTGGCACAAATTTGCTCCTCCCGGGTCAGCTGAGCAGCGAAAATCTACTTAACTACCTCCTATCAGGAGAGACTTCAGAGCTGCATCTTTTGAGCCCAGTACTGAGCCTGAAAAGCGTTTCCAACCCCACTTACAAGTAAAACTTGCTAGAATGTGCCTGGCTGCTATTCACTGAAAAGCTCATTCTGCTCACATTTTTGGCATACGTTTACTCCTGCTGGGTCAGCCAAGTGGCAAATTTCTACTTAACCACCTGCTATCATGAAAGATCTCACAGGGCTGCATTTTTTGAGCGCAGTACTGAGCCTGAAAATTACAAGTAAAACTAGCTAAAATGTGCCTGGCTGCTATTCACTGAAAAGCTCATTCTGCGTACATTTTTGGCATACGTTTGCTCCTGCCGGGTCAGCTGAGCAGCGAAGTTCTACTTAACTACCTCCTATCATGAGAGACCTCAGAGCTGCATCTTTTGAACCCAGTACTGAGCCTGAAAAGCATTTCCAACCCCACTTACAAGTAAAACTAGCTAAAATGTGCCTGGCTGCTCTTCACTGAAAAGCTCATTCTGCTTACATTTTTTGCATGTGTTTGCTCCTGCCGGGTCAGCTGAGCAGCAAATTTCTATTTAACCACCTGCTATCATGAGAGACCTCAGGGCTGCATGTTTTGAGCCCAGTACTGATCCTGAAAAGAGTTTCCAACCCCACTTACAAGTAAAACTAGCTAAAATGTGCCTGGCTGCTATTCACTGAAAAGCTCATTCTGTGTACATTTTTGGCATACGTTTACTCCTGCTGGGTCAGCCAAGTGGCAAATTTCTACTTAACCACCTGCTATCATGAAAGATCTCACAGGGCTGCATTTTTTGAGCGCAGTACTGAGCCTGAAAAGCGTTTCCAACCCCACTTACAAGTAAAACTAGCTAAAATGTGCCTGGCTGCTATTCACTGAAAAGCTCATTCTGCGTACATTTTTGGCATACGTTTGCTCCTGCCGGGTCAGCTGAGCAGCGAAGTTCTACTTAACTACCTCCTATCATGAGAGACCTCAGAGCTGCATCTTTTGAACCCAGTACTGAGCCTGAAAAGCATTTCCAACCCCACTTACAAGTAAAACTAGCTAAAATGTGCCTGGCTGCTCTTCACTGAAAAGCTAATTCTGCTTACATTTTTTGCATACGTTTGCTCCTGCCGGGTCAGCTGAGCAGCGAATTTCTATTAACCACCTGCTATCATGAGAGACCTCAGGGCTGCATGTTTTGAGCCCAGTACTGATCCTGAAAAGCGTTTACAACCCCACTTACAAGTAAAACTAGCTAAAATGTGCCTGGCTGCTATATTCATTGAAAAGCTCATTCTGCGTAACTTTTTGGCATACATTTGCTCCTGCTGGGTCAGCTGAGCAGCGAAGTTCTACTTAACTACCTTTTATCAAGAGAGACCTCAGAGCTGCCTCTTTTGAGCCCAGTACTGAGCCTGAAAAGCATTTCCAACCCCACTTACAAGTGAAACTAGCTAAAATGTGCCTGGCTGCTATATTCACTGAAAAGCTCATTCTGCGTACATTTCTGGCATACGTTTGCTCCTGCCGGGTCAGCTGAGCAGCGAAATTCTACTTAACCACCTGCTATCATCAGAGACCTCAGGGCTGCATGTTTTGAGCCCAGTACTGATCCTGAAAAGCGTTTCCAACCCCACCTACAAGTAAAACTAGCTAAAATGTGCCTGGCTGCTATTCACTGAAAAGCTCATTCTATGTACATTTTTGGCATACCTTTGCTCCTGCCGGGTTAGCTGAGCAGCGAATTTCTAGTTAACCACCTGCTATCATGAGAGACCTCAGGGCTGCATCTTTTGAGCACAGTACTGAGCCTGAAAAGCGTTTCCAACCCCACTTACAAGTAAAACTAGCTAAAATATGCCTGGCTGCTCTTCACTGAAAAGCTCATTCTGCGTACATTTTTGGCACAAATTTGCTCCTCCCGGGTCAGCTGAGCAGCGAAAATCTACTTAACTACCTCCTATCAGGAGAGACTTCAGAGCTGCATCTTTTGAGCCCAGTACTGAGCCTGAAAAGCGTTTCCAACCCCACTTACAAGTAAAACTTGCTAGAATGTGCCTGGCTGCTATTCACTGAAAAGCTCATTCTGCTTACATTTTTGGCATACGTTTACTCCTGCTGGGTCAGCCAAGTGGCAAATTTCTACTTAACCACCTGCTATCATGAAAGATCTCACAGGGCTGCATTTTTTGAGCGCAGTACTGAGCCTGAAAAGCGTTTCCAACCCCACTTACAAGTAAAACTAGCTAAAATGTGCCTGGCTGCTATTCACTGAAAAGCTCATTCTGCGTACATTTTTGGCATACGTTTGCTCCTGCCGGGTCAGCTGAGCAGCGAAGTTCTACTTAACTACCTCCTATCATGAGAGACCTCAGAGCTGCATCTTTTGAACCCAGTACTGAGCCTGAAAAGCATTTCCAACCCCACTTACAAGTAAAACTAGCTGAAATGTGCCTGGCTGCTCTTCACTGAAAAGCTCATTCTGCTTACATTTTTTGCATACGTTTGCTCCTGCCGGGTCAGCTGAGCAGCAAATTTCTATTTAACCACCTGCTATCATGAGAGACCTCAGGGCTGCATGTTTTGAGCCCAGTACTGATCCTGAAAAGAGTTTCCAACCCCACTTACAAGTAAAACTAGCTAAAATGTGCCTGGCTGCTATTCACTGAAAAGCTCATTCTGTGTACATTTTTGGCATACGTTTGCTCCTGCTGGGTCAGCCAAGTGGCAAATTTCTACTTAACCACCTGCTATCATGAGAGATCTCAGGGCTGCATTTTTTGAGCCCAGTACTGAGCCTGAAAAGCGTTTCTAACCCCACTTACAAGTAAAACTAGCTAAAATGTGCCTGGCTGCTCTTCACTGAAAAGCTCATTCTGCGTACATTTTTGGCACAAATTTGCTCCTGCCGGGTCAGCTGAGCAGCGAAGTTCTACTTAACTACCTCCTATCATGAGAGACCTCAGAGCTGCATCTTTTGAACCCAGTACTGAGCCTGAAAAGCATTTCCAACCCCACTTACAAGTAAAACTAGCTAAAATGTGCCTGGCTGCTCTACACTGAAAAGCTCATTCTGCTTACATTTTTTGCATACGTTTGCTCCTGCCGGGTCAGCTGAGCAGCAAATTTCTATTTAACCATCTGCTATCATGAGAGACCTCAGGGCTGCATGTTTTGAGCCCAGTACTGATCCTGAAAAGAGTTTCCAACCCCACTTACAAGTAAAACTAGCTAAAATGTGCCTGGCTGCTATTCACTGAAAAGCTCATTCTGTGTACATTTTTGGCATACGTTTGCTCCTGCTGGGTCAGCCAAGTGGCAAATTTCTACTTAACCACCTGCTCTCATGAGAGACCTCAGGGCTGCATTTTTTGAGCCCAGTACTGAGCCTGAAAAGCGTTTCTAACCCCACTTACAAGTAAAACTAGCTAAAATGTGCCTGGCTGCTATTCACTGAAAAGCTCATTCTGCGTATATTTTTGGCATACATTTGCTCCTGCCGGGTCAGCTGAGCAGGGAAGTTCTACTTAACTACCTCCTATCAGGAGAGACCTCAGAGCTGCATCTTTTGAACCCAGTACTGAGCCTGAAAAGCGTTTCCAACCCCACCTACAAGTAAAACTAGCTAAAATGTGCCTGGCTGCTATTCACTGAAAAGCTCATTCTATGTACATTTTTGGCATACCTTTGCTCCTGCCGGGTTAGCTGAGCAGCGAATTTCTAGTTAACCACCTGCTATCATGAGAAACCTCAGGGCTGCATCTTTTGAGCACAGTACTGAGCCTGAAAAGCGTTTCCAACCCCACTTACAAGTAAAACTAGCTAAAATATGCCTGGCTGCTCTTCACTGAAAAGCTCATTCTGCGTACATTTTTGGCACAAATTTGCTCCTGCCGGGTCAGCTGAGCAGCGAAAATCTACTTAACTACCTCCTATCAGGAGAGACTTCAGAGCTGCATCTTTTGAGCCCAGTACTGAGCCTGAAAAGCGTTTCTAACCCCACTTACAAGTAAAACTAGCTAAAATGTGCCTGGCTGCTCTTCACTGAAAAGCTCATTCTGCGTACATTTTTGGCACAAATTTGCTCCTGCCGGGTCAGCTGAGCAGCGAAGTTCTACTTAACTACCTCCTATCATGAGAGACCTCAGAGCTGCATCTTTTGAACCCAGTACTGAGCCTGAAAAGCATTTCCAACCCCACTTACAAGTAAAACTAGGTAAAATGTGCCTGGCTGCTCTACACTGAAAAGCTCATTCTGCTTACATTTTTTGCATACGTTTGCTCCTGCCGGGTCAGCTGAGCAGCAAATTTCTATTTAACCATCTGCTATCATGAGAGACCTCAGGGCTGCATGTTTTGAGCCCAGTACTGATCCTGAAAAGAGTTTCCAACCCCACTTACAAGTAAAACTAGCTAAAATGTGCCTGGCTGCTATTCACTGAAAAGCTCATTCTGTGTACATTTTTGGCATACGTTTGCTCCTGCTGGGTCAGCCAAGTGGCAAATTTCTACTTAACCACCTGCTATCATGAGAGACCTCAGGGCTGCATTTTTTGAGCCCAGTACTGAGCCTGAAAAGCGTTTCTAACCCCACTTACAAGTAAAACTAGCTAAAATGTGCCTGGCTGCTATTCACTGAAAAGCTCATTCTGCGTATATTTTTGGCATACATTTGCTCCTGCCGGGTCAGCTGAGCAGCGAAGTTCTACTTAACTACCTCCTATCAGGAGAGACCTCAGAGCTGCATCTTTTGAACCCAGTACTGAGCCTGAAAAGCATTTCCAACCCCACTTACAAGTAAAACTAGCTAAAATGTGCCTTGCTGCTATTCACTGAAAAGCTCATTCTGCTTACATTTTTGGCATACGTTTGCTCCAACCGAGTCAGCTGAGCAGCGAATTTCTATTTAACCACCTGCTATCATGAGAGACCTCAGGGCTGCATCTTTTGAGCGCAGTACTGATCCTGAAAAGCGTTTCCAACCCCACTTACAAGTAAAACTAGCTAAAATGTGCCTGGCTGCTCTTCACTGAAAAGCTCATTCTGCTTACATTTTTGGCATACATTTGCTCCTGCCGGGTCAGCTGAGCAGCGAAGTTCTACTTAACCACCTGCTATCAGGAGAGACCTCAGGGCTGCATCTTTTGAGCCCAGTACTGAGCCTGAAAAGCATTTCCAACCCCACTTACAAGTAAAATTAGCTAAAATGTGCCTGGCTGCTCTTCACTGCTTACATTTTTGGCATACGTTTGCTCCTACCGGGTCAGCTGAGCAGCGAATTTCTATTTAACCACCTGCTATCATGATGCAGCCTCAGGGCTGCATCTTTTGAGCCCAGTACTGAGCCTGAAAAGCGTTTCAAACCCCACTTACAAGTAAAACTTGCTAGAATGTGCCTGGCTGCTCTTTACTGAAAAGCTCATTCTGCGTAGATTTTTGGCATACGTTTGCTCCTACCGGGTCAGCTGAGCAGCAAATTTCTATTTAACCACCTGCTATCATGAGAGACTTCAGAGCTGCATCTTTTGAGCCCAGTACTGAGCCTGAAAAGCGTTTCCAACCCCACTTACAAGTAAAACTTGCTAGAATGTGCCTGGCTGCTATTCACTGAAAAGCTCATTCTGCTTACATTTTTGGCATACGTTTACTCCTGCTGGGTCAGCCAAGTGGCAAATTTCTACTTAACCACCTGCTATCATGAAAGACCTCAGGGCTGCATTTTTTGAGCGCAGTACTGAGCCTGAAAAGCGTTTCCAACCCCACTTACAAGTAAAACTAGCTAAAATGTGCCTGGCTGCTATTCACTGAAAAGCTCATTCTGCGTACATTTTTGGCATACGTTTGCTCCTGCCAGGTCAGCTGAGCAGCGAAGTTCTACTTAACTACCTCCTATCATGAGAGACCTCAGAGCTGCATCTTTTGAACCCAGTACTGAGCCTGAAAAGCATTTCCAACCCCACTTACAAGTAAAACTAGCTAAAATGTGCCTAGCTGCTCTTCACTGAAAAGCTCATTCTGCTTACATTTTTTGCATACGTTTGCTCCTGCCGGGTCAGCTGAGCAGCAAATTTCTATTTAACCATCTGCTATCATGAGAGACCTCAGGGCTGCATGTTTTGAGCCCAGTACTGATCCTGAAAAGAGTTTCCAACCCCACTTACAAGTAAAACTAGCTAAAATGTGCCTGGCTGCTATTCACTGAAAAGCTCATTCTGTGTACATTTTTGGCATACGTTTGCTCCTGCTGGGTCAGCCAAGTGGCAAATTTCTACTTAACCACCTGCTATCATGAGAGACCTCAGGGCTGCATTTTTTGAGCCCAGTACTGAGCCTGAAAAGCGTTTCTAACCCCACTTACAAGTAAAACTAGCTAAAATGTGCCTGGCTGCTATTCACTGAAAAGCTCATTCTGCGTATATTTTTGGCATACATTTGCTCCTGCCGGGTCAGCTGAGCAGCGAAGTTCTACTTAACTACCTCCTATCAGGAGAGACCTCAGAGCTGCATCTTTTGAACCCAGTACTGAGCCTGAAAAGCATTTCCAACCCCACTTACAAGTAAAACTAGCTAAAATGTGCCTGGCTGCTATTCACTGAAAAGCTCATTCTGCTTACATTTTTGGCATACGTTTGCTCCAACCGAGTCAGCTGAGCAGCGAATTTCTATTTAACCACCTGCTATCATGAGAGACCTCAGGGCTGCATCTTTTGAGCGCAGTACTGATCCTGAAAAGCGTTTCCAACCCCACTTACAAGTAAAACTAGCTAAAATGTGCCTGGCTGCTCTTCACTGAAAAGCTCATTCTGCTTACATTTTTGGCATACATTTGCTCCTGCCGGGTCAGCTGAGCAGCGAAGTTCTACTTAACCACCTGCTATCAGGAGAGACCTCAGGGCTGCATCTTTTGAGCCCAGTACTGAGCCTGAAAAGCATTTCCAACCCCACTTACAAGTAAAATTATCTAAAATGTGCCTGGCTGCTCTTCACTGCTTACATTTTTGGCATACGTTTGCTCCTACCGGGTCAGCTGAGCAGCGAATTTCTATTTAACCACCTGCTATCATGATGCAGCCTCAGGGCTGCATCTTTTGAGCCCAGTACTGAGCCTGAAAAGCGTTTCAAACCCCACTTACAAGTAAAACTTGCTAGAATGTGCCTGGCTGCTCTTCACTGAAAAGCTCATTCTGCGTACATTTTTGGCATACATTTGCTCCTGCCGGGTCAGCTGAGCAGCGAAGTTCTATTTAACCACCTGCTATCATGAGAGATCTCAGGGCTGCATCTTTTGAGCCCAGTACTGAGCCTAAAAAGCATTTCCAACCCCACTTACAAGTGAAACTAGCTAAAATGTGCCTGGCTGCTATATTCACTGAAAAGCTCATTCTGCGTACATTTCTGGCATACGTTTGCTCCTGCCGGGTCAGCTGAGCAGCGAAGTTCTATTTAACCACCTGCTATCATGAGAGATCTCAGGGCTGCATCTTTTGAGCCCAGTACTGAGCCTGAAAAGCATTTCCAACCTCACTTACAAGTAAAACTAGCTAAAATGTGCCTGGCTGCTATTCACTGAAAAGCTCATTCTGCGTACATTTTTGGCACAAATTTGCTCCTGCCGGGTCAGCTGAGCAGCGAAGTTCTACTTAACTACCTCCTATCAGGAGAGACTTCAGAGCTGCATCTTTTGAGCCCAGTACTGAGCCTGAAAAGCGTTTCCAACCCCACTTACAAGTAAAACTTGCTAGAATGTGCCTGGCTGCTATTCACTGAAAAGCTCATTCTGCTTACATTTTTGGCATACGTTTGCTCCTGCCGGGTTAGCTGAGCAGCGAATTTCTATTTAACCACCTGCTATCATGAGAGACCTCAGGGCTGCATGTTTTGAGCCCAGTAATGATCCTGAAAAGCGTTTCCAAACCCACTTACAAGTAAAACTAGCTAAAATGTGCCTGGCTACTATTCACTGAAAAGCTCATTCTGTGTACATTTTTGGCATACGTTTACTCCTGCTGGGTCAGCCAAGTGGCAAATTTCTACTTAACCACCTGCTATCATGAAAGACCTCAGGGCTGCATTTTTTGAGCACAGTACTGAGCCTGAAAAGCGTTTCCAACCCCACTTACAAGTAAAACTGGCTAAAATGTGCCTGGCTGCTATTCACTGAAAAGCTCATTCTGCGTACATTTTTGGCATACGTTTGCTCCTGCCGGGTCAGCTGAGCAGCGAAGTTCTACTTAACTACCTCCTATCATGAGAGACCTCAGAGCTGCATCTTCTGAACCCAGTACAGAGCCTGAAAAGCATTTCCAACCCCACTTACAAGTAAAACTAGCTAAAATGTGCCTGGCTGCTCTTCACTGAAAAGCTCATTCTGCTTACATTTTTTGCATACGTTTGCTCCTGCCGGGTCAGCTGAGCAGCAAATTTCTATTTAACCACCTGCTATCATGAGAGACCTCAGGGCTGCATGTTTTGAGCCCAGTACTGATCCTGAAAAGAGTTTCCAACCCCACTTACAAGTAAAACTAGCTAAAATGTGCCTGGCTGCTATTCACTGAAAAGCTCATTCTGTGTACATTTTTGGCATACGTTTGCTCCTGCCGGGTCAGCTGAGCAGCGAATTTCTATTTATCCACCTGCTATCATGAGAGACCTCAGGGCTGCATGTTTTGAGCCCAGTACTGATCCTGAAAAGCGTTTCCAACCCCACTTACAAGTAAAACTAGCTAAAATGTGCCTGGCTGCTATATTCACTGAAAAGCTCATTCTGCGTACATTTCTGGCATACGTTTGCTCCTGCCGGGTCAGCTGAGCAGCGAAGTTCTATTTAACCACCTGCTATCATGAGAGACCTCAGGGCTGCATGTTTTGAGCCCAGTACTGATCCTGAAAAGCGTTTCCAACCCCACTTACAAGTAAAACTTGCTAGAATGTGCCTGGCTGCTCTTTACTGAAAAGCTCATTACATTTTTGGCATACGTTTGCTCCTACCGGGCCGGCTGAGCAGCAAATTTCTATTTAACCACCTGCTATCATGAGAGACCTCAGGGCTGCATGTTTTGAGCCCAGTACTGATCCTGAAAAGCGTTTCCAACCCCACTTACAAGTAAAACTAGCTAAAATGTGCCTGGCTGCTATATTCACTGAAAAGCTCATTCTGCGTACATTTTTGGCATACATTTGCTCCTGCCGGTTCAGCTGAGCAGCGAAGTTCTACTTAACTACCTCCTATCAGGAGAGACCTCAGAGCTGCATCTTTTGAGCCCAGTACTGAGCCTGAAAAGCATTTCCAACCCCACTTACAAGTGAAACTAGCTAAAATGTGCCTGGCTGCTATATTCACTGAAAAGCTCATTCTGCGTACATTTCTGGCATACGTTTGCTCCTGCCGGGTCAGCTGAGCAGCGAAGTTCTACTTAACTACCTCCTATCAGGAGAGACCTCAGAGCTGCATCTTTTGAGCCCAGTACTGAGCCTGAAAAGCATTTCCAACCTCACTTACAAGTAAAACTAGCTAAAATGTGCCTGGCTGCTATTCACTGAAAACTCATTCTGCGTACATTTTTGGCACAAATTTGCTCCTGCCGGGTCAGCTGAGCAGCGAAGTTCTACTTAACTACCTCCTATCAGGAGAGACTTCAGAGCTGCATCTTTTGAGCCCAGTACTGAGCCTGAAATCATTTCCAACCCCACTTACAGGTAAAACTAGCTAAAATGTGCCTGGCTGCTATTCACTGAAAAGCTCATTCTGCTTACATTTTTGACATATGTTTGCCCCTACCGGGTCAGCTGAGCAGCGAATTTCTATTTAACCACCTGCTATAATGAGAGACCTCCGGGCTGCATGTTTTGAGCCCAGTACTGAGCCTGAAAAGCATTTCCAACCCCACTTACAGGTAAAACTAGCTAAAATGTGCCTGGCTGCTATTCACTGAAAAGCTCATTCTGCTTACATTTTTGACATATGTTTGCCCCTACCGGGTCAGCTGAGCAGCGAATTTCTATTTAACCACCTGCTATCATGAGAGGCCTCCGGGCTGCATGTTTTGAGCCCAGTACTGATCCTGAAAAGCGTTTCCAACCCCACTTACAAGTAAAACTAGCTAAAATGTGCCTGGCTGCTATTCACTGAAAAGCTCATTCTGTGTACATTTTTGGCATACGTTTACTCCTGCTGGATCAGCCAAGTGGCAAATTTCTACTTAACCACCTGCTATCATAAAAGACCTCAGGGCTGCATTTTTTGAGCGCAGTACTGAGCCTGAAAAGCGTTTCCAACCCCACTTACAAGTAAAACTAGCTAAAATGTGCCTGGCTGCTTACTGAAAAGCTCATTCTGCGTACATTTTTGGCATACGTTTGCTCCTGCCGGGTCAGCTGAGCAGCGAATTTCTATTTAACCACCTGCTATCATGAGAGACCTCAGGGCTGCATGTTTTGAGCCCAGTACTGAGCCTGAAAAGCGTTTCCAACCCCACTTACAAGTAAAACTAGCTAAAATGTGCCTGGCTGCTATTCACTGAAAAGCTCATTCTATGTACATTTTTGACATATGTTTGCCCCTACCGGGTCAGCTGAGCAGCGAATTTCTATTTAACCACCTGCTATCATGAGAGACCTCCGGGCTGCATGTTTTGAGCCCAGTACTGAGCCTGAAAAGCGTTTCCAACCCCACTTAAAAGTAAAACTAGCTAAAATGTGCCTGGCTGCTCTTCACTGAAAAGCTCATTCTGCGTACATTTTTGACATACGTTTGCTCCTGCCGGGTCAGCTGAGCAGCGAATTTCTATTTAACCACCTGCTATCACGAGAGACCTCAGGGCTGCATGTTTTGAGCCCAGTACTGATCCTGAAAAGCGTTTCCAACCCCACTTACAAGTAAAACTAGCTAAAATGTGCCTGGCTGCTATTCACTGAAAAGCTCATTCTGTGTACATTTTTGGCATATGTTTACTCCTGCTGGGTCAGCCAAGTGGCAAATTTCTACTTAACCACCTGCTATCATGAGAGACCTCAGGGCTGCATTTTTTGAGCCCAGTACTGAGCCTGAAAAGCGTTTCTAACCCCACTTACAAGTAAAACTAGCTAAAATGTGCCTGGCTGCTATTCACTGAAAAGCTCATTCTGCGTATATTTTTGGCATACATTTGCTCCTGCCGGGTCAGCTGAGCAGCGAAGTTCTACTTAACTACCTCCTATCAGGAGAGACCTCAGAGCTGCATCTTTTGAACCCAGTACTGAGCCTGAAAAGCATTTCCAACCCCACTTACAAGTAAAACTAGCTAAAATGTGCCTGGCTGCTATTCACTGAAAAGCTCATTCTGCTTACATTTTTGGCATACGTTTGCTCCAACCGAGTCAGCTGAGCAGCGAATTTCTATTTAACCACCTGCTATCATGAGAGACCTCAGGGCTGCATCTTTTGAGCACAGTACTGATCCTGAAAAGCGTTTCCAACCCCACTTACAAGTAAAACTAGCTAAAATGTGCCTGGCTGCTCTTCACTGAAAAGCTCATTCTGCTTACATTTTTGGCATACATTTGCTCCTGCCGGGTCAGCTGAGCAGCGAAGTTCTACTTAACCACCTGCTATCAGGAGAGACCTCAGGGCTGCATCTTTTGAGCCCAGTACTGAGCCTGAAAAGCATTTCCAACCCCACTTACAAGTAAAATTAGCTAAAATGTGCCTGGCTGCTCTTCACTGCTTACATTTTTGGCATACGTTTGCTCCTACCGGGTCAGCTGAGCAGCGAATTTCTATTTAACCACCTGCTATCATGATGCAGCCTTAGGGCTGCATCTTTTGAGCCCAGTACTGAGCCTGAAAAGCGTTTCAAACCCCACTTACAAGTAAAACTTGCTAGAATGTGCCTGGCTGCTCTTTACTGAAAAGCTCATTCTGCGTACATTTTTGGCATACGTTTGCTCCTACCGGGTCAGCCGAGCAGCAAATTTCTATTTAACCACCTGCTATCATGAGAGACTTCAGAGCTGCATCTTTTGAGCCCAGTACTGAGCCTGAAAAGCGTTTCCAACCCCACTTACAAGTAAAACTTGCTAGAATGTGCCTGGCTGCTATTCACTGAAAAGCTCATTCTGCTTACATTTTTGGCATACGTTTACTCCTGCTGGGTCAGCCAAGTGGCAAATTTCTACTTAACCACCTGCTATCATGAAAGACCTCAGGGCTGCATTTTTTGAGCGCAGTACTGAGCCTGAAAAGCGTTTCCAATCCAATTACAAGTAAAACTAGCTAAAATGTGCCTGGCTGCTATTCACTGAAAAGCTCATTCTGCGTACATTTTTGGCATACGTTTGCTCCTGCCGGGTCAGCTGAGCAGCGAAGTTCTACTTAACTACCTCCTATCATGAGAGACCTCAGAGCTGCATCTTTTGAACCCAGTACTGAGCCTGAAAAGCATTTCCAACCCCACTTACAAGTAAAACTAGCTCAAATGTGCCTGGCTGCTCCTCACTGAAAAGCTCATTCTGCTTACATTTTTTGCATACGTTTGCTCCTGCCGGGTCAGCTGAGCAGCAAATTTCTATTTAACCATCTGCTATCATGAGAGACCTCAGGGCTGCATGTTTTGAGCCCAGTACTGATCCTGAAAAGAGTTTCCAACCCCACTTACAAGTAAAACTAGCTAAAATGTGCCTGGCTGCTATTCACTGAAAAGCTCATTCTGTGTACATTTTTGGCATACGTTTGCTCCTGCTGGGTCAGCCAAGTGGCAAATTTCTACTTAACCACCTGCTATCATGAGAGACCTCAGGGCTGCATTTTTTGAGCCCAGTACTGAGCCTGAAAAGCGTTTCTAACCCCACTTACAAGTAAAACTAGCTAAAATGTGCCTGGCTGCTATTCACTGAAAAGCTCATTCTGCGTATATTTTTGGCATACATTTGCTCCTGCCGGGTCAGCTGAGCAGCGAAATTCTACTTAACTACCTCCTATCAGGAGAGACCTCAGAGCTGCATCTTTTGAACCCAGTACTGAGCCTGAAAAGCATTTCCAACCCCACTTACAAGTAAAACTAGCTAAAATGTGCCTGGCTGCTATTCACTGAAAAGCTCATTCTGCTTAAATTTTTGGCATACGTTTGCTCCAACCGGGTCAGCTGAGCAGCGAAGTTCTACTTAACCACCTGCTATCAGGAGAGACCTCAGGGCTGCATCTTTTGAGCCCAGTACTGAGCCTGAAAAGCATTTCCAACCCCACTTACAAGTAAAATTAGCTAAAATGTGCCTGGCTGCTCTTCACTGCTTACATTTTTGGCATACGTTTGCTCCTACCGGGTCAGCTGAGCAGCGAATTTCTATTTAATCACCTGCTATCATGATGCAGCCTCAGGGCTGCATCTTTTGAGCCCAGTACTGAGCCTGAAAAGCGTTTCAAACCCCACTTACAAGTAAAACTTGCTAGAATGTGCCTGGCTGCTCTTCACTGAAAAGCTCATTCTGCGTACATTTTTGGCATACATTTGCTCCTGCCGGGTCAGCTGAGCAGCGAAGTTCTATTTAACCACCTGCTACCATGAGAGATCTCAGGGCTGCATCTTTTGAGCCCAGTACTGAGCCTAAAAAGGATTTCCAACCCCACTTACAAGTGAAACTAGCTAAAATGTGCCTGGCTGCTATATTCACTGAAAAGCTCATTCTGCGTACATTTCTGGCATACGTTTGCTCCTGCCGGGTCAGCTGAGCAGCGAAGTTCTATTTAACCACCTGCTATCATGAGAGATCTCAGGGCTGCATCTTTTGAGCCCAGTACTGAGCCTGAAAAGCATTTCCAACCTCACTTACAAGTAAAACTAGCTAAAATGTGCCTGGCTGCTATTCACTGAAAAGCTCATTCTGTGTACATTTTTGGCATACGTTTACTCCTGCTGGGTCAGCCAAGTGGCAAATTTCTTCTTAACCACCTGCTATCATGAAAGACCTCAGGGCTGCATTTTTTGAGCACAGTACTGAGCCTGAAAAGCGTTTCCAACCCCACTTACAAGTAAAACTGGCTAAAATGTGCCTGGCTGCTATTCACTGAAAAGCTCATTCTGCGTACATTTTTGGCATACGTTTGCTCCTGCCGGGTCAGCTGAGCAGCGAAGTTCTACTTAACTACCTCCTATCATGAGAGACCTCAGAGCTGCATCTTTTGAACCCAGTACTGAGCCTGAAAAGCATTTCCAACCCCACTTACAAGTAAAACTAGCTAAAATGTGCCTGGCTGCTCTTCACTGAAAAGCTCATTCTGCTTACATTTTTTGCATACGTTTGCTCCTGCCGGGTCAGCTGAGCAGCAAATTTCTATTTAACCACCTGCTATCATGAGAGACCTCAGGGCTGCATGTTTTGAGCCCAGTACTGATCCTGAAAAGAGTTTTCAACCCCACTTACAAGTAAAACTAGCTAAAATGTGCCTGGCTGCTATTCACTGAAAAGCTCATTCTGTGTACATTTTTGGCATACGTTTGCTCCTGCCGGGTCAGCTGAGCAGCGAATTTCTATTTATCCACCTGCTATCATGAGAGACCTCAGGGCTGCATGTTTTGAGCCCAGTACTGATCCTGAAAAGCGTTTCCAACCCCACTTACAAGTAAAACTAGCTAAAATGTGCCTGGCTGCTATATTCACTGAAAAGCTCATTCTGCGTACATTTCTGGCATACGTTTGCTCCTGCCGGGTCAGCTGAGCAGCGAAGTTCTATTTAACCACCTGCTATCATGAGAGACCTCAGGGCTGCATGTTTTGAGCCCAGTACTGATCCTGAAAAGCGTTTCCAACCCCACTTACAAGTAAAAGTTGCTAGAATGTGCCTGGCTGCTCTTTACTGAAAAGCTCATTACATTTTTGGCATACGTTTGCTCCTACCGGGTCAGCTGAGCAGCAAATTTCTATTTAACCACCTGCTATCATGAAAGACCTCAGGGCTGCATGTTTTGAGCCCAGTACTGATCCTGAAAAGCGTTTCCAACCCCACTTACAAGTAAAACTAGCTAAAATGTGCCTGGCTGCTATATTCACTGAAAAGCTCATTCTGCGTACATTTTTGGCATACATTTGCTCCTGCCGGGTCAGCTGAGCAGCGAAGTTATACTTAACTACCTCCTATCAGGAGAGACCTCAGAGCTGCATCTTTTGAGCCCAGTACTGAGCCTGAAAAGCATTTCCAATCCCACTTACAAGTGAAACTAGCTAAAATGTGCCTGGCTGCTATATTCACTAAAAAGCTCATTCTGCGTACATTTCTGGCATACGTTTGCTCCTGCCGGGTCAGCTGAGCAGCGAAGTTCTACTTAACTACCTCCTATCAGGAGAGACCTCAGAGCTGCATCTTTTGAGCCCAGTACTGAGCCTGAAAAGCATTTCCAACCTCACTTACAAGTAAAACTAGCTAAAATGTGCCTGGCTGCTATTCACTGAAAAGCTCATTCTGCGTACATTTTTGGCACAAATTTGCTCCTGCCGGGTCAGCTGAGCAGCGAAGTTCTACTTAACTACCTCCTATCAGGAGAGACTTCAGAGCTGCATCTTTTGAGCCCAGTACTGAGCCTGAAAAGCATTTCCAACCCCACTTACAGGTAAAACTAGCTAAAATGTGCCTGGCTGCTATTCACTGAAAAGCTCATTCTGCTTACATTTTTGACATATGTTTGCCCCTACCGGGTCAGCTGAGCAGCGAATTTCTATTTAACCACCTGCTATCATGAGAGACCTCCGGGCTGCATGTTTTGAGCCCAGTACTGAGCCTGAAAAGCATTTCTAACCCCACTTACAGGTAAAACTAGCTAAAATGTGCCTGGCTGCTATTCACTGAAAAGCTCATTCTGCTTACATTTTTGACATATGTTTGCCCCTACCGGGTCAGCTGAGCAGCGAATTTCTATTTAACCACCTGCTATCATGAGAGACCTCCGGGCTGCATGTTTTGAGCCCAGTACTGAGCCTGAAAAGCGTTTCCAACCCCACTTACAAGTAACACTAGCTAAAATGTGCCTGGCTGCTCTTCACTGAAAAGCTCATTCTGCGTACATTTTTGACATACGTTTGCTCCTGCCGGGTCAGCTGAGCAGCGAATTTCTATTTAACCACCTGCTATCACGAGAGACCTCAGGGCTACATGTTTTGAGCCCAGTACTGATCCTGAAAAGCGTTTCCAACCCCACTTACAAGTAAAACTAGCTAAAATGTGCCTGGCTGCTTACTGAAAAGCTCATTCTGCGTACATTTTTGACATACGTTTGCTCCTGCCGGGTCAGCTGAGCAGCGAAATTCTACTTAACCACCTGCTATCATCAGAGACCTCAGGGCTGCATGTTTTGAGCCCAGTACTGATCCTGAAAAGCGTTTCCAACCCCACTTACAAGTAAAACTAGCTAAAATGTTCCTGGCTGCTATTCACTGAAAAGCTCATTCTGCTTACATTTTTGGCATACGTTTGCTCCTGCCGGGTTAGCTGAGCAGCGAATTTCTATTTAACCACCTGCTATCATGAGAGACCTCAGGGCTGCATGTTTTGAGCCCAGTACTGATCCTGAAAAGCGTTTCCAACCCCACTTACAAGTAAAACTAGCTAAAATGTGCCTGGCTGCTCTTCGCTGAAAAGCTCATTCTATGTACATTTTTGGCATACGTTTGCTCCTGCCGGGTCAGCTGAGCAGCGAATTTCTATTTAACCACCTGCTATCATGAGACACCTCAGGGCTGCATGTTTTGAGACCAGTACTGATCCTGAAAAGCGTTTCCAACCCCACTTACAAGTAAAACTAGCTAAAATGTGCCTGGCTGCTCTTCGCTGAAAAGCTCATTCTGCGTACATTTTTGGCATACGTTTGCTCCTGCCGGGTCAGCTGAGCAGCGAATTTCTATTAACCACCTGCTATCATGAGAGACCCCAGGGCTGCATCTTTTGAGCCCAGTACTGAGCCAGAAAAGCATTTCCAACCTCACTTACAAGTAAAACTAGCTAAAATGTGCCTGGCTGCTATTCACTGAAAAGCTCATTCTGCGTACATTTTTGGCACAAATTTGCTCCTGCCGGGTCAGCTGAGCAGCGAAGTTCTACTTAACTACCTCCTATCAGGAGAGACTTCAGAGCTGCATCTTTTGAGCCCAGTACTGAGCCTGAAAAGCATTTCCAACCCCACTTACAGGTAAAACTAGCTAAAATGTGCCTGGCTGCTATTCACTGAAAAGCTCATTCTGCTTACATTTTTGACATATGTTTGCCCCTACCGGGTCAGCTGAGCAGCGAATTTCTATTTAACCACCTGCTATCATGAGAGACCTCCGGGCTGCATGTTTTGAGCCCAGTACTGAGCCTGAAAAGCATTTCCAACCCCACTTACAGGTAAAACTAGCTAAAATGTGCCTGGCTGCTATTCACTGAAAAGCTCATTCTGCTTACATTTTTGACATATGTTTGCCCCTACCAGGTCAGCTGAGCAGCGAATTTCTATTTAACCACCTGCTATCATGAGAGACCTCCGGGCTGCATGTTTTGAGCCCAGTACTGAGCCTGAAAAGCGTTTCCAACCCCACTTACAAGTAAAACTAGCTAAAATGTGCCTGGCTGCTCTTCACTGAAAAGCTCATTCTGCGTACATTTTTGACATACGTTTGCTCCTGCCGGGTCAGCTGAGCAGCGAATTTCTATTTAACCACCTGCTATCACGAGAGACCTCAGGGCTGCATGTTTTGAGCCCAGTACTGATCCTGAAAAGCGTTTCCAACCCCACTTACAAGTAAAACTAGCTAAAATGTGCCTGGCTGCTATTCACTGAAAAGCTCATTCTGTGTACATTTTTGGCATACGTTTACTCCTGCTGGGTCAGCCAAGTGGCAAATTTCTACTTAACCACCTGCTATCATGAAAGACCTCAGGGCTGCAATTTTTGAGCGCAGTACTGAGCCTGAAAAGCGTTTCCAACCCCACTTACAAGTAAAACTAGCTAAAATGTGCCTGGCTGCTTACTGAAAAGCTCATTCTGCGTACATTTTTGGCATACGTTTGCTCCTGCCGGGTCAGCTGAGCAGCGAATTTCTATTTAACCACCTGCTATCATGAGAGACCTCAGGGCTGCATGTTTTGAGCCCAGTACTGAGCCTGAAAAGCGTTTCCAACCCCACTTACAAGTACAACTAGCTAAAATGTGCCTGGCTGCTATATTCACTGAAAAGCTCATTCTGCGTACATTTCTGGCATACGTTTGCTCCTGCCGGGTCAGCTGAGCAGCGAAATTCTACTTAACCACCTGCTATCATCAGAGACCTCAGGGCTGCATGTTTTGAGCCCAGTACTGATCCTGAAAAGCGTTTCCAACCCCACTTACAAGTAAAACTAGCTAAAATGTTCCTGGCTGCTATTCACTGAAAAGCTCATTCTGCTTACATTTTTGGCATACGTTTGCTCCTGCCGGGTTAGCTGAGCAGCGAATTTCTATTTAACCACCTGCTATCATGAGAGACCTCAGGGCTGCATGTTTTGAGCCCAGTACTGATCCTGAAAAGCGTTTCCAACCCCACTTACAAGTAAAACTAGCTAAAATGTGCCTGGCTGCTATTCACTGAAAAGCTCATTCTATGTACATTTTTGGCATACGTTTGCTCCTGCCGGGTCAGCTGAGCAGCGAATTTCTATTTAACCACCTGCTATCATGAGACACCTCAGGGCTGCATGTTTTGAGACCAGTACTGATCCTGAAAAGCGTTTCCAACCCCACTTACAAGTAAAAATAGCTAAAATGTGCCTGGCTGCTCTTCGCTGAAAAGCTCATTCTGCGTACATTTTTGGCATACGTTTGCTCCTGCCGGGTCAGCTGAGCAGCGAATTTCTATTAACCACCTGCTATCATGAGAGACCTCAGGGCTGCATCTTTTGAGCGCAATACTGAGCCTGAAAAGCGTTTCCAACCCCACTTACAAGTAAAACTAGCTAAAATGTGCCTGGCTGCTCTTCACTGAAAAGCTCATTCTGCGTACATTTTTGGCATACATTTGCTCCTGCCGGGTCAGCTGAGCAGCGAAGTTCTACTTAACCACCTGCTATCAGGAGGGACCTCAGGGCTGCATGTTTTGAGCGCAGTACTGAGCCTGAAAAGCGTTTCCAACCCCACTTACAAGTAAAACTTGCTAGAATGTGCCTGGCTGCTATTCACTGAAAAGCTCATTCTGCTTACATTTTTGGCATACATTTGCTCCTGCCGGGTCAGCTGAGCAGCGAAGTTCTATTTAACCACCTGCTATCATGAGAGACCTCAGGGCTGCATCTTTTGAGCCCAGTACTGAGCCTGAAAAGCATTTCCAACCTCACTTACAAGTAAAACTAGCTAAAATGTGCCTGGCTGCTATTCACTGAAAAGCTCATTCTACGTACATTTTTGGCATACGTTTGCTCCTGCCGGGTCAGCTGAGCAGCGAATTTCTATTTATCCACCTGCTATCATGAGAGACCTCAGGGCTGCATGTTTTGAGCCCAGTACTGAGCCTGAAAAGCGTTTCCAACCCAACTTACAAGTAAAACTAGCTAAAATGTGCCTGGCTGCTATTCACTGAAAAGCTCATTCTGTGTTCATTTTTGGCATACGTTTGCTCCTGCCGGGTCAGCCAAGTGGCAAATTTCTACTTAACCACCTGCTATCATGAGAGACCTCAGGGCTCCATGTTTTGAGCCCAGTCCTGAGCCTGAAAAGCGTTTCCAACCCCACTTGCAAGTAAAACTTGCTAGAATGTGCCTGGCTGCTCTTCACTGCTTACATTTTTGGCATATGTTTGCTCCTATCGGGTCAGCTGAGCAGCGAATTTCTATTTAACCACCTGCTATCATGAGAGACCTCAGGGCTGCATCTTTTGAGCCCAGTACTGAGCCTGAAAAGCGTTTCAGACACCACTTACAAGTAAAACTAGCTAAAATGTGCCTGGCTGCTATTCACTGAAAAGCTCATTCTGCTTACATTTTTGGCATACGTTTGCTGCTACCGGGTCAGCTGAGCAGCAAATTTCTATTTAACCACCTGCTATCATGAGATACCTCAGGGCTGCATGTTTTGAGCCCAGTACTGATCCTGAAAAGCGTTTCCAACCCCACTTACAAGTAAAACTAGCTAAAATGTGCCTGGCTGCTATTCACTGAAAAGCTCATTCTGTGTACATTTTTGGCATACATTTGCTCCTGCTGGGTCAGCCAATTGGCAAATTTCTACTTAACCACCTGCTATCATGAGAGACCTCAGGGCTGCATGTTTTGAGCCCAGTACTGATCCTGAAAAGCGTTTCCAACCCTACTTACAAGTAAAACTTGCTAGAATGTGCCTGGCTGATCTTTACTGAAAAGCTCATTCTGCGTACATTTTTGGCATACATTTGCTCCTGCCGGGTCAGCTGAGCAGCGAAGTTCTATTTAACCACCTGCTATCATGAGAGACCTCAGGGCTGCATCTTTTGAGCCCAGTACTGAGCCTGAAAAGCATTTCCAACCTCACTTACAAGTATAGCTAAAATGTGTCTGTGCTATTCACTGAAAAGCTCATTCTGCGTACATTTTTGGCATACGTTCGCTCCTGCCGGGTCAGCTGAGCAGCGAAGTTCTACTTACCTACCTCCTATCAGGAGAGACCTCAGAGATGCATCTTTTGAGCCCAGTACTGAGCCTGAAAAGCATTTCCAACCCCACTTACAAGTAAAACTAGCTAAAATGTGCCTGGCTGCTATTCACTGAAAAGCTCATTCTGCTTAACATTTTTGACATACGTTTGCTCCTACCGGGTCAGCTGAGGAGCGAATTTCTATTTAACCACCTGCTATCATGAGAGACCTCAGGGCTGCATGTTTTGAGCCCAGTACTAAGCCTGAAAAGCGTTCCCAACCCCACTGACAAGTAAAACTAGCTAAAATGTGCCTGGCTGCTCTTCATTGAAAAGCTCATTCTGCGTACATTTTTGGCATACGTTTGTCCTGCCGGGTCAGCTGAACAACGAATTTCTATTTAACCACCTGCTATCATGAGAGACCTCAGGGCTGCATGTTTTGAGCCCAGTACTGATCCTGAAAAGCGTTTCCAACCCCACTTACAAGTAAAACTAGCTAAAATGTGCCTGGCTGCCATTCACTGAAAAGCTCATTCTGTGTACATTTTTGGCATACGTTTGCTCCTGCTGGGTCAGCTGAGCAGCGAATTTCTATGTAACCACCTGCTATCATGAGAGACCTCAGGGCTGCATCTTTTGAGCGCAGTACTGAGCCTGAAAAGCGTTTCCAACCCCACTTACAAGTAAAACTAGCTAAAATGTGCCTGGCTGCTCTTCACTGAAAAGCTCATTCTGCGTTCATTTTTGGCATACGTTTGCGCCTGCCGGGTTAGCTGAGCAGCGAATTTCTAGTTAACCACCTGCTATCATGAGAGACCTCAGGGCTGCATCTTTTGAGCCCAGTACTGAGCCTGAAAAGTATTTCCAACCTCACTTACAAGTAAAACTAGCTAAAATATGCCTGGCTGCTCTTCACTGAAAAGCTCATTCTGCGTACATTTTTGGCACAAATTTGCTCCTGCCGGGTCAGCTGAGCAGCGAAGTTCTACTTAACTACCGCCTATCAGGAGAGACTTCAGAGCTGCATCTTTTGAGCCCAGTACTGAGCCTGAAAAGCATTTCCAACCCCACTTACAAGTAAAACTAGCTAAAATGTGCCTGGCTGCTACTCACTGAAAAGCTCATTCTGCTTACATTTTTGACATATGTTTGCCCCTACCGGGTCAGCTGAGCAGCGAATTTCTATTTAACCACCTGCTATCATGAGAGACCTCCCGGCTGCATGTTTTGAGCCCAGTACTGAGCCTGAAAAGCGTTTCCAACCCCACTTACAAGTAAAACTAGCTAAAATGTGCCTGGCTGCTCTTCACTGAAAAGCTCATTCTGCGTACATTTTTGGCATACGTTTGCTCCTGCCGGGTCAGCTGTGCAGCGAATTTCTATTTAACCACCTGCTATCATGAGAGACCTCAGGGCTGCATGTTTTGAGCCCAGTACTGAGCCTGAAAAGCGTTTCAAACCCCACTTACAAGTAAAACTTGCTAGAATGTGCCTGGCTGCTCTTAACTGAAAAGCTCATTCTGCGTACATTTTAGGCATACGTTTGCTCATACCGGGTCAGCTGAGCAGCGAATTTCTATTAACCACCTGCTATCATGAGAGACCTCAGGGCTGCATGTTTTGAGCCCAGTACTGATCCTGAAAAGCGTTTCCAACCCCACTTACAAGTAAAACTAGCTAAAATGTGCCTGGCTGCTATATTCACTGAAAAGCTCATTCTGCGTACATTTTTGGCATACATTTGCTCCTGCTGGGTCAGCTGAGCAGCGAAGTTCTACTTAACTACCTCCTATCAGGAGAGACCTCAGAGCTGCCTCTTTTGACCCCAGTACTGAGCCTGAAAAGCATTTCCAACCCCACTTACAAGTGAAACTAGCTAAAATGTGCCTGGCTGCTATATTCACTGAAAGCTCATTCTGCGTACATTTCTGGCATACGTTTGCTCCTGCCGGGTCAGCTGAGCAGCGAAGTTCTACTTAACTACCTCCTATCAGGAGAGACTTCAGAGCTGCATCTTTTGAGCCCAGTACTGAGCCTGAAAAGCATTTCCAACCCCACTTACAAGTAAAACTAGCTAAAATGTGCCTGGCTGCTATTCACTGAAAAGCTCATTCTGTTTACATTTTTGGCATATGTTTACCCCTACCTGGTCAGCTGAGCAGCGAATTTCTATTTAACCACCTGCTATCATGAGAGACCTTCGGGCTGCATGTTTTGAGCCCAGTACTGAGCCTGAAAAGCGTTTCCAACCCCACTTACAAGTAAAACTAGCTAAAATGTGCCTGGCTGCTCTTCACTGAAAAGCTCATTCTGCGTACATTTTTGGCATACGTTTGCTCCTGCCGGGTCAGCTGAGCAGCGTATTTCTATTTACCCACCTGCTATCATGAGAGACCTCAGGGCTGCATGTTTTGAGCCCAGTACTGATCCTGAAAAGCGTTTCCAACCCCACTTACAAGTAAAACTAGCTAAAATGTGCCTGGCTGCTATTCACTGAAAAGCTCATTCTGTGTACATTTTTTGCATACGTTTGCTCCTGCCGGGTCAGCTGAGCAGCAAATTTCTATTTAACCACCTGCTATCATGAGAGACCTCAGGGCTGCATGTTTTGAGCCCAGTACTGATCCTGAAAAGCGTTTCCAACCCCACTTACAAGTAAAACTAGCTAAAATGTGCCTGGCTGCTATTCACTGAAAAGCTCATTCTGTGTACATTTTAGTCGTAAATATTTAATTTACCATCTTAATTTCTATGCAGGTAAGTACTTAATCAATAATAACTCAATCGGAAAGAAAGAAACAGAGTCCGTGGTGTTAGAGTTCTTAGGGGTTTTATTCCTTAAAAAGGAATCGTTCCGGAACTGGATATCAGGTTCCTGGCACCACACAGGGTCCAGGAAGGGATAGAGCAATATTTTATTGACAATACATAGCTTATATTCTTAATTTACATCATAGAAACCAATATAGGAGGCGTAACAGCTGAGAGAAGACAAGATAACAGCATCCACGTGTTACTAATACGTAATCAGAAGGCGTGGACTAGGCGTGAACTAGAGGTGTGCGCTAGAAACGTCACAGGTAGGTGTCACATGGGGGTGGCACTAAACAGAAATGTTGCAATGTCAGCAGAAATCGGAGGCTTGGATGCGCGCGCAGCTGCATGACGTGTGATTGACGTGACACTGGAGGGTGCAGGGGGCTTGACATTTACACTGACGGAAAGAGACAGAAGTCTGGCATGTCAGATCAGCTTGTACTTCTATCATATCTGATATCTGATGTTTGGGAACCATATTATCTGAACGGAAAAGGTCTCTGGGGCAGAAGCTATTCTATACTGACTGTGAGTGCGTGTATAAGCGCCTGAGTGTCTGCATGAGAAGCGTGGGGGCATGGGCCTTCCATGGGAGCATGGTAACAGAAGCTATGAATTACTTGCACGGAGACAGGCCGGCCCTTTGGCTCTGCAGCTGGGGAATGTTTACTTAAACTAGTAGGCAGGAATGTATTTTCGAGGAGCGGAACAGACAATTCGAAGGTTGTAGTCAGTCTTGGCAGGCAGCAGGCTGAGCTAAGCGCGGTGGGCCGCGCTGGAAGTAAGTCAGAGTTCACGGGTACAGAGACAGCCTGGGCTGAGGCTTTCAGAGTCAGAAGCCAGAAAAAGGCTCGATGGCAGAAATTCGGGGCCTACTTTGCCAGAGCTGAAAAACGTGTAAAGTACACTACAAAAAGACGTTGGCATAGCATACTTAGGAACGGACTATTCAACCCATCCAGGGTGGGTCTGAAAGAGGACATGTTAACGTTGGACGCAAACGTATTTGCGTCTTCATAGCTGGCACAGGAGGGAAGTTACATGCACTTTAAGCTGGTACATGGAGACGGTGGGGAACACGCTAGGGAACACAACTTGACCAAAAATTTATATTTCCTCATTCCCTCCTTGTTCCCTACGGACCCTTCATGATATATCGATCCTCATGAATCGATCAGTTTGTTCTTGTAACATCATTTGCTCTTCTTTCTTTCTTTCACGTCTTGAAAGAAAACTGGAATGTTCAATGCATGATGTGGCACACAGTCCACAAATCGCTGGCCCACACTGTAAGCACAGGCAGCAACTGAATACTAGGACTAGGCCAATGCCTAGGAAGGATAGGATCTTCCATCCCCAAGCTGTTAACGTTGTCCAGAACCAACCGGACCAAGTCCAGGTGCCTGGATTCTGATGTATCAGATTTGCAATTTTATGAAGACGTGTAATAGCTTTGTATACAGATGGCGCGTTTTCTGGAATGAAAACACAGCAACTTGACCCGATGACCTTACAGGCTCCACCTCTATCTGCCAAGATGACGTCAATAACAAGACGATTCTGAAGGACAACAACCCGCATGGCGGACTGCTCTTCGGTTATGTTACCTAGGGCGGAGGCAGTTTCATTCACTACTGCTTCAAGTGTTCTAGTTAATCTGCGTATTAGTTTACTATTTTGGACAGGGCCTAAAAAGAAAAAGAATCCTTTATTAAAATCGGTGTATTGTTCCCATGCCGTTTCTGTGTAGTCGACAAGCGAGAGATCTCTTCGGAGTCTATTCTTTACTAGATTTGTATTTCTGTGATAATCAGGAGGGGCTAGAAAAACAGGTGGCAGAAGGAATGCAATATAACAGGTACCATCCCAATCTGGAGGTAAGTGTATGTATGCGGTATGACCACAAACAAAATAAGAATGACGGATAGCTTTAAAGGACGATTTACCATGATCACTGAATTCGACCACAGTAGTACATTTACTATGACCTAAGTGTACTGAACCTTTCTTTCTGACACATAATTCACCAGTGACTGGCAATACTGACATAGCGGGCAGAACTGGTGCAGCTTCGGATTCAACAGTAAGAATCATAAGGTTAATTGTGTAGTTACTTAATCCATATACTTCATTTTCTAGATCAGTTCCTATTCTAGTGGGGAGTCCCTCCTTATCAGGGTAACAGACGTCGAGCAGAACTAAGTTCAAGTTTCCCCAAACCCAGCTCCCTTCGAAAACAGCAATATCAGGATCTAAGGAATTAATTACTTTAAACCATGCACCACAGGAGCCGTTGTGAGTGAACGGGTACGGAAAGAGGGGCAGAGCTCCCTTGTAATTCTGGTAGGGAGGGAGTCGGCCACATATCCAGCAATTTGTAGCATTATTAGTCTGATGGGAATGGTGTAGCATACTAATGAATGTGTTGTTGCGCAGCGCAAGTCTGTAAGAAAGTTCATGTGGAGGTAACTCGCTAAAAGAGTGTTCAGCAGAAACATTGTAAGCAGATTGTTCACGCTTGAAAATAGGATAATAGATAGGAAGTAGTATACTTGCAACAATAATCAGAAGACTTAGAAAAAACATAATTAATAATGTCACTATACAGTGACTACGCAGTGATTTGCAATATGTACGTTTCTTGAATTGTCTCTCTCTCTCTCTATCTCGATCTAGGGGATACATGTCAGAAACTATTTAACCGATTCACCTAGGGGAGGACTTAAACAATTAAACTGTCTGACTTGCTAGATCGAAGCTTGAGTTTATACTCCTCTTGGGGAGTTTTCTCTCGTTCGGAAACTTTAAAGTCACTAGGCTCGATACAGTCTTTGGAAGGGGTGGACGAGCCTGGGTCTGGTTTCAGTTCATTGCATAGTTTGATATGGCTCGTGTGGATCCACCCCTTTCTGCCCTCCACTTTCACTGCTGTCCTCGTAGTAAGAAGGACGGTCTTCGGCGCTTTCCAGCGGGGCTCCAGCGGACTTTTCCTGTCAAAGTTCCTTATTAACACCAGGTCGCCAGAACGGACATCATGCGGCTTTACATCAGTGTTGTCAGGGAAGGCTGCGGCAACCTGTGAACGACATGATTGGAGTGCAGACATCAAGGAGGCAAGGTAATCTGTCAACATATTGCAATCAACATCAGTAATTTTCTTAGGAATGGGCGTCCCCCACATATTTGGTGGTCTACCAAAGACCACTTCGTACGGGGATAGTCCTGATCTCGAATGGGCAACCATTCTCATATAGAACAGTGCCACTGGCAGGGCGACTATCCAGTCGACCCCTTTCTCTTGACATATTTTACCAAGGCGGGTCTTTAATGTCTGATTATGCCTCTCTACAAGGCCTGCGGCTTCGGGATGTCGGACACAATGGAATTTCCATTGATATCCTAGCAGCAAGGAAACTTGCTTCATTAATTCGGATGAGAATGGCTGACCGTTATCTGAGTACACGACACGAGGCATGCCGTACCGTGGGAAGAATTCACGAACCAGCTGCCTGGCAGTGGTCGGAGCAGTGTAATCTGGGACTGGATATGCTTCGGTCCAACGGGAAAGTGCACAAACAATTACGAGGACATATTTGAATCCCCGACAACGGTCCATCTGGATATAATCCATCTGGAGGACTTCAAAAGGGTGATCGGGAGGATGAAATCCACCTTGCTCTACAGGGACGCTTTTACCTGGATTGAACTGACAACAGATCATGCAAGTACGCACTTTCTGTTTTGCTGCTGCTCGTAAGTGTTTGTTGCTCCAAAGATTTTGTAAACTGTCTAACATCGCTTTCTCTCCTAGATGTGCTGGACTATGTGCTGTATTGATCATGACTTGAACCATAGAATCAGGGAGAAACCATGTAGATTTTCCCTTCGTCATCCAACCTTGATCTGTCTGGATCCCTCCTAGTTCAATCCATTTCTTTATTTCATCTGAGGTAGCATGTGTCTGAATATCTATTACATCTAGTGTGGGATCCCTGACTGTCATACAATTTGTCGGTCCTATTGTCTTTGTCATGTCAGTTGTCTGAGTGTGAGTCAATGCTGTATGTTTTGCTGTCTGGTCTGCCAGGTCGTTACCCTGGGAAACAGAATCTGTAACTTTAGTATGTGCTTTACACTTCATGACGGATATGCCTGAAGGCAGATGTATTGCTTCTAACAGTGCTTGAATGAGGGGACCGTGTTGGATCTTGGCACCATGAGAGGTCAAAAACCCTCGTTCTTGCCATAACATTCCGAAGTCGTGTACAACTCCGAACGCATAACGGGAATCAGTGTATATGTTGACATTTCTGTTCTTGGCTAGTATACAGGCTCGGGTCAGAGCAATAAGCTCTGCCGCTTGGGCGGACAGTGTGTCAATACGATGTGTTTCTTTAACTTCGGTTTCAGTGGTCACTGCATATGCGGCCACTAATTCTCCTGTACTTGTTCTCATACATGAACCATCCACATAAAGTGTCAGGTCTGGATTTGTCAGTGGAACATCTGTTAAGTCTCGTCGAGGCTTTGTTACTGCATTAATGATCTCTATACAATCATGCGGGCCTGGATCTGTCATAATTGAAGGTAACAGTGTTGCGGGGTTCAGAATGCTGCAGCGTCTGATTTCTATGTGTGGCTGGAATAGCGTTAATTCGTAACCTGTCAGTCGTGCTATAGTCAAGTGTTGAGTCTGGGTTCTGTTTAAAAGAACCTCTACAGAATGTGGAACTTGTACTGTTAACTGATGGCCTAAAACAATTGAATCGCTCTGTCTGATTGCTAATGCTGTTGCTGCTACTGACTTTAAGCACGCAGGGAGTGCCTGGGCTACTGAATCCAATGTACTTGAAAAATAAGCGCAAGGCTTATGTGAACCTGCTTGGTCTTGAGTGAGGACAGACAATGCTGTGCCATCACGTTCTGTAACAAAAAGTGTAAACGGTTTACTGTAACAAGGTGTCGCTAAAACTGGTGCTCGACATAATGCTTTCTTTAAGTCCTCGAAAGCTTGTGTGTGTTCCTGAGTCCAAGGGAGGACAGTCGAAATCGCTGCCTCCTGTGTCGTTAACTGGATGAGTGGTTTGGCTAAAAATGCATATTGAGGAATCCATTGTCTGCAGTACGAGGTGAGGCCTATAAAGGCCCGCACTTCCTTTTGTGTCTGGGGTTGTGGCATATTTACAATTAACTGAATGCGATCGGGAGTGAGCTGTCTCCCCACTTTGGACAGCAAGTGACCCAAGTACACAACTTGCTGAACACAGAATTGTAGCTTCGAAGGAGACACCTTGTGTCCCTTGTCGGCCAGAAAATGTAAAACTGTCAGTGATGCTTGTTCACATTCGGGCTCACTTCGTGCGGTGATCAGAAGATCATCGACGTATTGCAGTAAAGTGGTGTTAACTGGCATTTGAATACAATCTAGTTGTCTTTTCAGTACTTGACTATAGATGCTGGGGCTTTCTGTGAATCCTTGAGGTGCGCGGGAAAATTTGAAACTTCGTCCATTTAAACTGAATCCGAAGAGATATTGGCTCTCTGGATCAATAGGTACACTAAAGAAAGCGTTCTTGAGGTCAATTACAGTAAAGAACGTTGCTTCTGAATCAATAGCAGTCAATAGGGAAGAGATATCAGGGACCACAGGGTACTGTGGTACAATGCATTTATTCAGCTCTCGCAGATCAATCACCAGCCGATATACTGGCGGTGCATTGGGATCAGTACGTTTAAGAATTGGAATGATGGGTGAATTACAGATATTGGAGTCGGTCTCTACGACCACTCCTTGGGCAATGAGCTCTTCAATGATTTCCAGTAAAGCCACTACAGCATCGGGTGGTAACTTGTATTGTCTGATTCGGGGTAAGACAACTCCTGTCTTGAGTGTAACACGGTATGGTGTGATATGCATACAACCTACATCAGTTGGGCCTTTTGCCCACAAGTGATCTGGTACATTTTTCAATCTGACATCAAACTCTCGTAATACATAATGACCCTTGAAATCCCGCAGAAAGAGTCTAACTCCCTCCGGGGAACAGCATATTATAGCTCCTAGAGCCTTCAATGTTTTTATTCCTAACAGATTTTCTGGACATGATTTCGTAAGTAACAAGTCTGTAACTTGTGATAATGGACCCACAGCCAGGGGGACTGGTTCTGATACTTCATTTACAATGGGCTGTCCTGAAAAACCAAGGGAAACATTCTGTGAGCCTGAGAGGGGTGCCCCTGGGACTTCGTCATGGCTTATTGTGGTGCGGCTTGCCCCTGTGTCAATTAAAAACTTTCTGTCTTTTCCCAATACTTGACTGTGTACATAAGGACCTTCTTGATCTACAGGAATCTCAATAAGAGGCAAACCCAACTCCCTCTCCAGGCTGTTTCCTGCATATCGTTGGTAATCGGGGTAAGCAGCTTGGGCATACTGGTACATCTGTTGGGAAACTTGTTGAGTCGCGGCAATGGGCTGTGGCTGTGATACCGCTACTGTCTGTGCTGTATGAGATGAAGCATGCATAGGTTGTGTATTCTGCATGGGCTGTACGTTCTGTGCGGTCTGTTGCTGGGCCTGATCTTGTCTTGGTGGATGCGGTCTCTCTTTAGTTTTTCCTGTTGATATGTTATGTTTCAGAACTGGACATTCTTGTACGTAGTGACCTGGCTGCTTGCAATAGTTGCATGTCCCTTTAACGGGAGCTGCGGCGTGACCTGTCTGGGTCGTACCCTTTCTGTGGCCGTCGGTTGGGACCGACTGGGCTACTAGCATTTTCATTTTCGTGTCTTTCATACGTTTCTGTTCCTGATCCTGTTCTTCTCTAATTCTGTTCTGATGGTATTGTAACATTTGTAACATCTGTGATGGCGTATTTGCTTGCCATGTACTCTCAACCTTGTATACACGGTTTTTAACTGCTAACAGGGAATTCTCAACTAACTTTGATACAAAAAGATGCGGGTACGACTCGCTACTTGGTTTAAGACCACTATTAATAATAAAACATTTCTCGAATCTTGAATAGAAGTCACTGGTATCTTCGTCGGGTTTCTGTTTACATGCTGAGATTGCATCCCAGTCTTCCTTTCTTGTTGTCAGTAATCTTGGCAGAACCTGTACTATCAAACCTGGTAATGCTTTAGTTTTCTCCCCAAGGCCTACCCCTGGGACACGTTTGTTCTCTTCGTCTTCTATTTCTGCCCATACAATCTTTTTCTCTCCCACCTCCCATTCTTTTTCCTTTAGTTTCTCGTAGATGCCCGTGGGCAGCAGTACCTTTAACATTTTCATGATATCTTCATATGTGTAATCCCCCATTAGTAACATGTCTTTAAGCTCTCTGTGAAAACCTGCAGGGTCTTTATCATGGCACGGGACTAGTTTCTTCATTTCTAACAGTTCTAACTTGGTCAGAGGCGTGTGTACATACACACGTTTCAAGATATGATCCTCACCCATAACTGGGTGCACTTCTCGTAAGGGGTTCTGACTTTCAATGCCATTCAGACGTTCCATATGATACATTTTTCTTTCTGGGGCCGGAGCGGGAACATATTCGGAGCTTATAAAAGTGTTATATCTATGTCGTTGTTCTAGAATTATTTGTATTAACTTGGTACTTAGACCTCTCCATCTATCCATGAGTAATGCTTCTAATGTTTCGTGTAAGGGACCTGGATCAGAATGTTGGTTTCTGTATTTCGTGAGGAGGTGCTGAATCATGTATACACCTGCTAATTTCTGCTCGTCTGGGGAAAGGTTCAGGAATGTCTGCGCTACGGTGTCATCATTGTATATATCCGGATTGTCAGTCCATAATATGGCTGACCGGGCTAGTTCTTGTTCATCCATAGAATTGAGTACATGGTACCCCATTCGTTCTCGGAGCCTTTTATCAGTCTCCTGGAACTGATGTTCAGGAGAATTCGGGTTTGTTAAGGCAGAGAGAAAAACTCTCTTGCTTTCTGGACGAATGCCTTTCCTAAGGTAAGTTCCCTTACCTACATACGCTATAGTATCTGTAGTCTTTTCTTGTTCTTCAGGTTCTTCTTCCCCCTCGGAGGAAGCCTTTTCTTTCTCTTCTTTGTGTATGTCTATCACTGCCTTTCTAATTTTCTTGTACATACTGGATATGCAAGTCCCCTTGTCGTGTTTTCCTTCAGATATATTTTGACCCCACTTGTTGAGTGCATCTAATTCACCCTGATCTGTCTCAGGCCTGTCTCGTTCTCTTATTAGGCAATTTATAAAAAAAACGTAGTATCTGTCCTTGAACGTCAACTTTCTGATGCTCCATGGCATCCTTAATACTGTCAGGGTCTTTCCCAGTCTGAACAAACTGATATATTCTATCTAGGCGCTCCTTCATTCCTGCAAATAACAGCAGGAAATCAGTAGCAGATCGTAACCGTAATGATGCCATCATCATTCTATCGTCTTTGCCGGGTACTGGATCATATCTGCAAACTGTAAGTTGTCCTTTGAGTATGTCGAGACGGGGTGACTTGAACGTGAAAGGACTCTGCAAGTCCCCGAGCTGTAACCTGCGCGTTAATGGCGGGGTCTGAAGACCCCCGGTCGCACCTCCTGAGGCGGAAGCTTGGACATTATCTCTCTGTGGAGTCTGTATCTGAACTTGAATTTATCTTTTAGTAGGGTCAGGTAGACGTGGTTTCGGTAAATCAACTTTAGGTGTGGGAAGTGGTGGAGGTGGTGGAACAGGGGGAATCTGTTGTGGTACTGGCGGAATTTGATCTTGGGGCGGGTTACCACCCCCGTCCCTGTCGTTAGGCAGGGCGCGGACAGGCAGATTGGTGTAAGCGGGTGCTACATCCTCTAGATAGGAATTCAGGAATATGTCTTTAGTGGTCCTGTGAGTTACTTTAGTTGGAACCAATGGTGGCGGCAGATTTTTCGGTATTTCTGAAATGGCCTCAGGCGAACCCTCGGCCGCGAGATACATACCGTTTACGAGATTGTTTCGTGCACGGTCTACTTGCTCTGATTTTACTCGGATCCCTTCAGTAACTAATTCGTTTTCCTGGGCTTGATCTGATTCTTTAAGTCTGTCTTCTCTACGTAGTGCTTTTTCAGCACGCTTATGTGATTCCTTACGCCAAAACTCTATGGCGTCTTTCTGAGATTGTCTGGCTTTCTTTTTCCATAATGCTTCCTCTACCTTCATGATGCACTCGGCATCCCATGTTCCGGTAACAGGCCATCTGTGTCTCTCGTCTAGATGTTTAGTATAATCGGCCCATAAATCTAGATATAATATGGCATCTATGCCATGCTTATGGTACATAAAATTTCCAGGAGTGTCCCTAGGGGGGATAGGAATTTCTTCCTCTAGCATCCCCTTCCTAGTTCCTATCTGCTTTAACTTGTTGAAAAACGGCATCTTGTTTACTTAGTACTGAATGCTCAATCCTTGCTACTTAATACTGTATACAGCTGGTTATACAAGAACACAATAATGCACATTAAAAACAGTCACACTCATACCACGTCATACTCACCGGGAAGCACGGAAACAGAAGGCCTCGGAAAACTCGACTCGACTCGACTCGACTCGACACGTGGATACTTCGGAAAAACTTCGGAAAACTGGTGGGCCTCTTGACACCTTGGACCTTGCTTCTTTCGGCTAGGCTCTGGTCGGGATCCTCCGCACTCCTCACCGCCTCGTCTGGGTGCTGATCGCAGTCTTCGTCACCTCCGTGGGCCAGAGGGAGATACAGGAAATCCTGCCGGTACGCGTAGTTTCCTTCTAACTGATGGCAGGGGACAGAGCTTGCAACGCACCAACCGGCGCGTGGGGTGGGGGAGGGGTCCCTATTCGGGCGCCAAAATGTCGTAAATATTTAATTTACCATCTTAATTTCTATGCAGGTAAGTACTTAATCAATAATAACTCAATCGGAAAGAAAGAAACAGAGTCCGTGGTGTTAGAGTTCTTAGGGGTTTTATTCCTTAAAAAGGAATCGTTCCGGAACTGGATATCAGGTTCCTGGCACCACACAGGGTCCAGGAAGGGATAGAGCAATATTTTATTGACAATACATAGCTTATATACTTAATTTACATCATAGAAACCAATATAGGAGGCGTAACAGCTGAGAGAAGACAAGATAACAGCATCCACGTGTTACTAATACGTAATCAGAAGGCGTGGACTAGGCGTGAACTAGAGGTGTGCGCTAGAAACGTCACAGGTAGGTGTCACATGGGGGTGGCACTAAACAGAAATGTTGCAATGTCAGCAGAAATCGGAGGCTTGGATGCGCGCGCAGCTGCATGACGTGTGATTGACGTGACACTGGAGGGTGCAGGGGGCTTGACATTTACACTGACGGAAAGAGACAGAAGTCTGGCATGTCAGATCAGCTTGTACTTCTATCATATCTGATATCTGATGTTTGGGAACCATATTATCTGAACGGAAAAGGTCTCTGGGGCAGAAGCTATTCTATACTGACTGTGAGTGCGTGTATAAGCGCCTGAGTGTCTGCATGAGAAGCGTGGGGGCATGGGCCTTCCATGGGAGCATGGTAACAGAAGCTATGAATTACTTGCACGGAGACAGGCCGGCCCTTTGGCTCTGCAGCTGGGGAATGTTTACTTAAACTAGTAGGCAGGAATGTATTTTCGAGGAGCGGAACAGACAATTCGAAGGTTGTAGTCAGTCTTGGCAGGCAGCAGGCTGAGCTAAGCGCGGTGGGCCGCGCTGGAAGTAAGTCAGAGTTCACGGGTACAGAGACAGCCTGGGCTGAGGCTTTCAGAGTCAGAAGCCAGAAAAAGGCTCGATGGCAGAAATTCGGGGCCTACTTTGCCAGAGCTGAAAAACGTGTAAAGTACACTACAAAAAGACGTTGGCATAGCATACTTAGGAACGGACTATTCAACCCATCCAGGGTGGGTCTGAAAGAGGACATGTTAACGTTGGACGCAAATGTATTTGCGTCTTCATAGCTGGCACAGGAGGGAAGTTACATGCACTTTAAGGTGGTACATGGAGACGGTGGGGTACACGCTAGGGAACACAACTTGACCAAAAATTTATATTTCCTCAATACGTTTGCTCCTGCTGGGTCAGCCAAGTGGCAAATTTCGACTTAACCACCTGCTATCATGAGAGACCTCAGGGCTGCATTTTTTGAGCCCAGTACTGAGCCTGAAAAGCGTTTCCAACCCCACTTACAAGTAAAACTAGCTAAAATGTGCCTGGCTGCTATTCACTGAAAAGCTCATTCTGCATACATTTTTGGCATACATTTGCTCCTGCCGGGTCAGCTGAGCAGCGAAGTTCTACTTAACTACCTCCTATCAGGAGAGACCTCAGAGCTGCATCTTTTGAACCCAGTACTGAGCCTGAAGCATTTCCAACCCCACTTACAAGTAAAACTAGCTAAAATGTGCCTGGCTGCTATTCACTGAAAAGCTCATTCTGCTTACATTTTTGGCATACGTTTGCTCCTACCGGGTCAGCTGAGCAGCAAATTTCTATTTAACCACCTGCTATCATGAGAGACCTCAGGGCTGCATGTTTTGAGCCCAGTACTGATCCTGAAAAGCGTTTCCAACCACACTTACAAGTAAAACTAGCTAAAATGTGCCTGGCTGCTATTCACTGAAAAGCTCATTCTGCGTACATTTTCGGCATACGTTTGCTTCTGCCGGGTCAGCTGAGCAGCGAAGTTCTACTTAACTACCTCCTATCAGGAGAGACCTCAGAGCTGCATCTTTTGAGCCCAGTACTGAGCCTGAAAAGCATTTCCAACCCCACTTACAAGTAAAACTAGCTAAAATGTGCCTGGCTGCTATTCACTGAAAAGCTCATTCTGCTTACATTTTTGGCATACGTTTGCTCCAACCGGGTCAGCTGAGCAGCGAATTTCTATTTAACCACCTGCTATCATGAGAGACCTCAGGGCTGCATCTTTTGAGCGTAGTACTGATCCTGAAAAGCGTTTCCAACCCCACTTACAAGTAAAACTAGCTAAAATGTGCCTGGCTGCTCTTCACTGAAAAGCTCATTCTGCGTACATTCTTGGCATACATTTGCTCCTGCCGGGTCAGCTGAGCAGCGAAGTTCTACTTAACCACCTGCTATCAGGAGAGACCTCAGGGCTGCATGTTTTGAGCGCAGTACTGAGCCTGAAAAGCATTTCCAACCTCACTTACAAGTAAAACTAGCTAAAATGTGCCTGGCTGCTATTCACTGAAAAGCTCATTCTGCATACATTTTTGGCACAAATTTGCTCCTGCCGGGTCAGCTGAGCAGCGAAGTTCTATTTAACCACCTGATATCATGAGAGATCTCAGGGCTGCATCTTTTGAGCCCAGTACTGAGCCTGAAAAGCATTTCCAACCTCACTTACAAGTAAAACTAGCTAAAATGTGCCTGGCTGCTATTCACTGAAAAGCTCATTCTGCGTACATTTTTGGCATACGTTTGCTCCTGCTAGGTCAGCCAAGTGGCAAATTTCTACTTAACCACCTGCTATCAGGAGAGACCTCAGGGCTGCATGTTTTGAGCGCAGTACTGAGCCTGAAAAGCGTTTCCAACCCCACTTACAAGTAAAACTTGCTAGAATGTGCCTGGCTGCTCTTTACTGAAAAGCTCATTCTGCGTACATTTTTGGCATACATTTGCTCCTGCCGGGTCAGCTGAGCAGCAAAGTTCTATTTAACCACCTGCTATCATGAGAGACCTCAGGACTGCATCTTTTGAGCCCAGTACTGAGCCTGAAAAGCATTTCCAACCTCACTTACAAGTAAAACTAGCTAAAATGTGCCTGGCTGCTATTCACTGAAAAGCTCATTCTGCGTACATTTTTGGCATATGTTTGCTCCTGCCGGGTCAGCTGAGCAGCGAATTTCTACTTATCCACCGGCTATCATGAGAGCCCCCAGGGCTGCATGTTTTGAGCCCAGTACTGAGCCTGAAAAGCTTTTCCAACCCCACTTGCAAGTAAAACTTGCTAGAATGTGCCTGGGTGCTCTTCACTGAAAAGCTCATTCTGCGTACATTTTTGGCATACGTTTGCTCCTGCTAGGTCAGCCAAGTGGCAAATTTCTACTTAACCACCTGCTATCAGGAGAGACCTCAGGGCTGCATGTTTTGAGCGCAGTACTGAGTACCTTAAAAGCGTTTCCAACCCCACTTACAAGTAAAACTTGCTAGAATGTGCCTGGCTGCTCTTTACTGAAAAGCTCATTGTGCGTACATTTTTGGCATACATTTGCTCCTGCCGGGTCAGCTGAGCAGCGAAGTTCTATTTAACCACCTGCTATCATGAGAGACCTCAGGGCTGCATGTTTTGAGCCCAGTACTGAGCCTGAAAAGCATTTCCAACCTCACTTACAAGTATAACTAAAATGTGTCTGTGCTATTCACTGAAAAGCTCATTCTGCGTACATTTTTGGCATACGTTTGCTCCTGCCGGGTCAAGCTGAGCAGCGAATTTCTATTTATCCACCTGCTATCATGAGAGACCTCAGGGCTGCATCTTTTGAGCCCAGTACTGATCCTGAAAAGCGTTTCCAACCCCACTTACAAGTAAAACTAGCTAAAATGTGCCTGGCTGCTATTCACTGAAAAGCTCATTCTGTGTACATTTTTGGCATACGTTTGCTCCTGCCGGGTCAGCCAAGTGGCAAATTTCTACTTAACCACCTGCTATCATGAGAGACCTCAGGGCTGCATGTTTTGAGCCCAGTACTGAGCCTGAAAAGCGTTTCCAACCCCACTTGCAAGTAAAACTTGCTAGAATGTGCCTGGCTGCTCTTCACTGCTTACATTTTTGGCATACGTTTGCTCCTACCGGGTCAGCTGAGCAGCGAATTTCTATTTAACCACCTGCTCCTGCCGGGTCAGCCAAGTGGCAAATTTCTACTTAACCACCTGCTATCATGAGAGACCTCAGGGCTGCATGTTTTGAGCCCAGGACTGATCCTGAAAGCGTTTCCAACCCCACTTACAAGTAAATCTAGCTAAAATGTGCCTGGCTGCTATATTCACTGAAAAGCTCATTCTGCGTACATTTTTGGCATACATTTGCTCCTGCTGGGTCAGCTGAGCAGCGAAATTCTACTTAACTACTCCTTTCAGTAGAGACCTCAGGGCTGCATGTTTTGAGCCTAGTACTGATCCTGAAAAGCATTTCCAACCCCACTTACAAGTAAAACTACCTAAAATGTGCCTGGGTGCTATTCACTGAAAAGCTCATTCTGTGTACATTTTTGGCATACGTTTGCTCCTGCCGGGTCAGCTGAGCAGCGAATTTCTATTTAACCACCTGCTATCATGAGAGACCTAACGGCTGCATGTTTGAGCCCAGTATGAGCGTGAAAAGCGTTTCCAACCCCACTTACAAATAAAACTAGCTAAAATGTGCCTGGCTGCTCTTCACTGAAAAGCTCATTCTACGTACAATTTTGACATACGTTTGCTCCTGCCGGGTCAGCTGAGCAGCGAATTTCTATTTAACCACCTGCTATCATGAGAGACCTCAGGGCTGCATGTTTTGAGCCCAGTACTGATCCTGAAAAGTGTTTCCAACCCCACTTACAAGTAAAACTACCTAAAATGTGCCTGGCTGCTATTCACTGAAAAGCTCATTCTGTGTACATTTTTGGCATACGTTTGCTCCTGCCGGGTCAGCTGAGCAGCGAATTTCTATTTAACCACCTGCTATCATGAGAGACCTCAGGGCTGCATGTTTTGAGCCCAGTACTGATCCTGAAAAGTGTTTCCAACCCCACTTACAAGTAAAACTACCTAAAATGTGCCTGGCTGCTATTCACTGAAAAGCTCATTCTGTGTACATTTTTGGCATACGTTTGCTCCTGCCGGGTCAGCTGAGCAGCGAATTTCTATTTAACCACCTGCTATCATGAGAGACCTCAGGGCTGCATGTTTAGAGCGCAGTACTGAGCCTGAAAAGCGTTTCCAACCCCACTTACAAGTAAAACTAGCTAAAATATGCCTGGCTGCTATTCACTGAAAAGCTCATTCTGTGTACATTTTAGGCATACGTTTGCTCCTGCTGGGTCAGCCAAGTGGCAAATTTCTACTTAACCACCTGCTATCATGAGAGACCTCAGGGCTGCATGTTTTGAGCCCAGTACTGAGCCTGAAAAGCGTTTCCAACCCCACTTGCAAGTAAAACTTGCTAGAATGTGCCTGGCTGCTCTTCACTGCTTACATTTTTGGCATACGTTTGCTCCTATCGGGTCAGCTGAGCAGCGAATTTCTATTTAACCACCTGCTATCATGAGAGACCTCAGGGCTGCATCTTTTGAGCCCAGTACTGATCCTGAAAAGCGTTTCCAACCCCACTTACAAGTAAAACTTGCTAGAATGTGCCTGGCTGCTATTCACTGAAAAGCTCATTCTGCGTACATTTTTGGCATACATTTGCTCCTGCCGGGTCAGCTGAGCAGCGAAGTTCTATTTAACCACCTGCTATCATGAGAGACCTCAGGGCTGCATCTTTTGAGCCCAGTACTGAGCCTGAAAAGCATTTCCAACCTCACTTACAAGTATAGCTAAAATGTGTCTGTGCTATTCACTGAAAAGCTCATTCTGCGTACATTTTTAGCATACGTTTGCTCCTGCCGGGTCAGCTGAGCAGCGAAGTTCTACTTACCTACCTCCTATCAGGAGAGACCTCAGAGCTGCATCTTTTGAGCCCAGTACTGAGCCTGAAAAGCATTTCCAACCCGACTTACAAGTAAAACTAGCTAAAATGTGCCTGGCTGCTATTCACTGAAAAGCTCATTCTGCTTAACATTTTTGGCATACGTTTGCTCCTACCGGGTCATCTGAGGAGCGAATTTCTATTTAACCACCTGCTATCATGAGAGACCTCAGGGCTGCATGTTTTGAGCCCAGTACTGAGCCTGAAAAGCGTTCCCAACCCCACTTACAAGTAAAACTAGCTAAAATGTGCCTGGCTGCTCTTCATTGAAAAGCTCATTCTGCGTACACTTTTTGGCATACGTTTGCTCCTGCCGGGTCAGCTGAGCAACGAATTTTTATTTAATCACCTGCTATCATGAGAGACCTCAGGGCTGCATGTTTTGAGCCCAGTACTGATCCTGAAAAGCGTTTCCAACCCCACTTACAAGTAAAACTAGCTAAAATGTGCCTGGCTGTTATTCACTGAAAAGCTCATTCTGTGTACATTTTTGGCATACGTTTGCTCCTATCGGGTCAGCTGAGCAGCGAATTTCTATTTAACCACCTGCTATCATGAGAGACCTCAGGGCTGCATCTTTTGAGCCCAGTACTGAGCCTGAAACGTGTTTCAAACCCCACTTACAAGTAAAACTAGCTAAAATGTGCCTGGCTGCTATTCACTGAAAAGCTCATTCTGCTTACATTTTTGGCATACGTTTGCTCCTACCGGGTCAGCTGAGCAGCAAATTTCTACTTAACCACCTGCTATCATGAGAGACCTCAGGGCTGCATGTTTTGAGCCCAGTACTGATCCTGAAAAGCGTTTCCAACCCCACTTACAAGTAAAACTTGCTAGAATGTGCCTGGCTGCTCTTTACTGAAAAGCTCATTCTGCGTACATTTTTGGCATACATTTGCTCCTGCCGGGTCAGCTGAGCAGCGAAGTTCTATTTAACCACCTGCTATCATGAGAGACCTCAGGGCTGCATCTTTTGAGCCCAGTACTGAGCCTGAAAAGCATTTCCAACCTCACTTACAAGTATAGCTAAAATGTGTCTGTGCTATTCACTGAAAAGCTCATTCTGCGTACATTTTTAGCATACGTTTGCTCCTGCCGGGTCAGCTGAGCAGCGAAGTTCTACTTACCTACCTCCTATCAGGAGAGACCTCAGAGCTGCATCTTTTGAGCCCAGTACTGAGCCTGAAAAGCATTTCCAACCAGACTTACAAGTAAAACTAGCTAAAATGTGCCTGGCTGCTATTCACTGAAAAGCTCATTCTGCTTAACATTTTTGGCATACGTTTGCTCCTACCGGGTCATCTGAGGAGCGAATTTCTATTTAACCACCTGCTATCATGAGAGACCTCAGGGCTGCATGTTTTGAGCCCAGTACTGAGCCTGAAAAGCGTTCCCAACCCCACTTACAAGTAAAACTAGCTAAAATGTGCCTGGCTGCTCTTCATTGAAAAGCTCATTCTGCGTACACTTTTTGGCATACGTTTGCTCCTGCCGGGTCAGCTGAGCAACGAATTTCTATTTAACCACCTGCTATCATGAGAGACCTCAGGGCTGCATGTTTTGAGCCCAGTACTGATCCTGAAAAGCGTTTCCAACCCCACTTACAAGTAAAACTAGCTTGAAAAGCTCATTCTGTGTACATTTTTGGCATACGTTTGCTCCTGCTGGGTCAGCTGAGCAGCGAATTTCTATTTAACCACCTGCTATCATGAGAGACCTCAGGGCTGCATCTTTTGAGTGCAGTACGTATCCTGAAAAGCGTTTCCAACCCCACTTACAAGTAAAACTAGCTAAAATGTGCCTGGCTGCTCTTCACTGAAAAGCTCATTCTGCGTACATTTTTGGCATACGTTTGCTCCTGCTAGGTCAGCCAAGTGGCAAATTTCTACTTAACCACCTGCTATCAGGAGAGACCTCAGGGCTGCATCTTTTGAGCGCAGTACTGAGCCTGAAAAGCGTTTCCAACCCCACTTACAAGTAAAACTAGCTAAAATATGCCTGGCTGCTCTTCACTGAAAAGCTCATTCTGCGTACATTTTTGGCACAAATTTGCTCCTGCCGGGTCAGCTGAGCAGCGAAGTTCTACTTAACTACCGCCTATCAGGAGAGACTTCAGAGCTGCATCTTTTGAGCCCAGTACTGAGCCTGAAAAGCATTTCCAACCCCACTTACAAGTAAAACTAGCTAAAATGTGCCTGGCTGCTACTCACTGAAAAGCTCATTCTGCTTACATTTTTGACATATGTTTGCCCCCACCGGGTCAGCTGAGCAGCGAATTTCTATTTAACCACCTGCTATCATGAGAGACCTCCGGGCTGCATGTTTTGAGCCCAGTACTGAGCCTGAAAAGCGTTTCCAACCCCACTTACAAGTAAAACTAGCTAAAATGTGCCTGGCTGCTCTTCACTGAAAAGCTCATTCTGCGTACATTTTTGGCATACGTTTGCTCCTGCCGGGTCAGCTGTGCAGCGAATTTCTATTTAACCACCTGCTATCATGAGAGACCTCAGGGCTGCATGTTTTGAGCCCAGTACTGAGCCTGAAAAGCGTTTCAAACCCCACTTACAAGTAAAACTTGCTAGAATGTGCCTGGCTGCTCTTAACTGAAAAGCTCATTCTGCGTACATTTTAGGCATACGTTTGCTCATACCGGGTCAGCTGAGCAGCGAATTTCTATTAACCACCTGCTATCATGAGAGACCTCAGGGCTGCATGTTTTGAGCCCAGTACTGATCCTGAAAAGCGTTTCCAACCCCACTTACAAGTAAAACTAGCTAAAATGTGCCTGGCTGCTATATTCACTGAAAAGCTCATTCTGCGTACATTTCTGGCATACGTTTGCTCCTGCCGGGTCAGCTGAGCAGCGAAGTTCTACTTAACTACCTCCTATCAGGAGAGACTTCAGAGCTGCATCTTTTGAGCCCAGTACTGAGCCTGAAAAGCATTTCCAACCCCACTTACAATTAAAACTAGCTAAAATGTGCCTGGCTGCTATTCACTGAAAAGCTCATTCTGCTTACATTTTTGGCATATGTTTGCCCCTACCTGGTCAGCTGAGCAGCGAATTTCTATTTAACCACCTGCTATCATGAGAGACCTCCGGGCTGCATGTTTTGAGCCCAGTACTGAGCCTGAAAAGCGTTTCCAACCCCACTTACGAGTAAAACTAGCTAAAATGTGCCTGGCTGCTCTTCACTGAAAAGCTCATTCTGCGTACATTTTTGGCATACGTTTGCTCCTGCCGGGTCAGCTGAGCAGCGTATTTCTATTTAACCACCTGCTATCATGAGAGACCTCAAGGCTGCATGTTTTGAGCCCAGTACTGATCCTGAAAAGCGTTTCCAACCCCACTTACAAGTAAAACTAGCTAAAATGTGCCTGGCTGCTATTCACTGAAAAGCTCATTCTGTGTACATTTTTGGCATACGTGTACTCCTGCTGGGTCAGCCAAGTTTCAAATTTCTACTTAACCACCTGCTATCATGAAAGACCTCAGGGCTGCATTTTTTGAGAGCAGTACTGAGCCTGAAAAGCGTTTCCAACCCCACTTACAAGTAATACTAGCTAAAATGTGCCTGGCTGCTATTCACTGAAAAGCTCATTCTGCTTACATTTTTTGCTTACGTTTGCTCCTACCGGGTCAGCTGAGCAGCAAATTTCTATTTAACCACCTGCTATCATGAGAGACCTCTGGGCTGCATGCTTTGAGCCCAGTACTGATCCTGAAAAGCATTTCCAACCCCACTTACAAGTAAAACTAGCTAAAATGTGCCTGGCTGCTATTCACTGAAAAGCTCATTCTGCGTACATTTTCGGCATACGTTTGCTTCTGCCGGGTCAGCTGAGCAGCAAATTTCTATTTAACCACCTGCTATCATGAGAGACCTCTGGGCTGCATGCTTTGAGCCCAGTACTGATCCTGAAAAGCATTTCCAACCCCACTTACAAGTAAAACTAGCTAAAATGTGCCTGGCTGCTATTCACTGAAAAGCTCATTCTGCGTACATTTTCGGCATACGTTTGCTTCTGCCGGGTCAGCTGAGCAGCGAAGTTCTACTTAACTACCTCCTATCAGGAGAGACCTCAGAGCTGCATCTTTTGAGCCCAGTACTGAGCCTGAAAAGCGTTTCCAACCCCACTTACAAGTAAAACTCGCTAGAATGTGCCTGGCTGCTCTTTACTGAAAAGCTCATTCTGCGTACATTTTTGGCATACATTTGCTCCTGCCGGGTCAGCTGAGCAGCAAAGTTCTATTTAACCACCTGCTATCATGAGAGACCTCAGGGCTGCATCTTTTGAGCCCAGTACTGATCCTGAAAAGCGTTTCCAACCCCACTTACAAGTAAAACTAGCTAAAATGTGCCTGGCTGCTCTTCACTGAAAAGCTCATTCTGTGTACATTTTGGCATACATTTGCTCCTGCCGGGTCAGCTGAGCAGCGAAGTTCTACTTAACCACCTGCTATCAGGAGAGACCTCAGGGCTGCATGTTTTGAGCGCAGTACTGAGCCTGAAAAGCATTTCCAACCTCACTTACAAGTAAAACTAGCTAAAATGTGCCTGGCTGCTATTCACTGAAAAGCTCATTCTGCGAACATTTTTCGCATATGTTTGCTCCTGCCGGGTCAGCTGAGCAGCGAATTTCTACTTATCCACCGGCTATCATGAGAGCCCCCAGGGCTGCATGTTTTGAGCCCAATATGAGCCTGAAAAGCGTTTCCAACCCCACTTGCAAGTAAAACTTGCTAGAATGTGCCTGGCTGCTCTTCACTGAAAAGCTCATTCTGCGTACATTTTTGGCATACGTTTGCTCCTGCTAGGTCAGCCAAGTGGCAAATTTCTACTTAACCACCTGCTATCAGGAGAGACCTCAGGGCTGCATGTTTTGAGCGCAGTACTGAGTACCTGAAAAGCGTTTCCAACCCCACTTACAAGTAAAACTTGCTAGAATGTGCCTGGCTGCTCTTTACTGAAAAGCTCATTGTGCGTACATTTTTGGCATACATTTGCTCCTGCCGGGTCAGCTGAGCAGCGAAGTTCTACTTAACTACCTCCTATCATGAGAGACCTCAGAGCTGCATCTTTTGAACCCAGTACTGAGCCTGAAAAGCATTTCCAACCCCACTTACAAGTAAAACTAGCTAAAATGTGCCTGGCTGCTCTTCACTGAAAAGCTCATTCTGCTTACATTTTTTGCATACGTTTGCTCCTGCCGGGTCAGCTGAGCAGCAAATTTCTATTTAACCACCTGCTATCATGAGAGACCTCAAGGCTGCATGTTTTGAGCCCAGTACTGATCCTGAAAAGCGTTTCCAACCCCACTTACAAGTAAAACTAGCTAAAATGTGCCTGGCTGCTATTCACTGAAAAGCTCATTCTGTGTACATTTTTGGCATACGTGTACTCCTGCTGGGTCAGCCAAGTTTCAAATTTCTACTTAACCACCTGCTATCATGAAAGACCTCAGGGCTGCATTTTTTGAGAGCAGTACTGAGCCTGAAAAGCGTTTCCAACCCCACTTACAAGTAAAACTAGCTAAAATGTGCCTGGCTGCTATTCACTGAAAAGCTCATTCTGCTTACATTTGTTGCTTACGTTTGCTCCTGCCGGGTCAGCTGAGCAGCAAATTTCTATTTAACCACCTGCTATCATGAGAGACCTCAGGGCTGCATGTTTTGAGCCCAGTACTGATCCTGAAAAGCGTTTCCAACCCCACTTACAAGTAAAACTAGCTAAAATGTGCCTGGCTGCTATTCACTGAAAAGCTCATTCTGTGTACATTTTAGGCATACGTTTGCTCCTGCTGGGTCAGCCAAGTGGCAAATTTCGACTTAACCACCTGCTATCATGAGAGACCTCAGGGCTGCATTTTTTGAGCCCAGTACTGAGCCTGAAAAGCGTTTCCAACCCCACTTACAAGTAAAACTAGCTAAAATGTGCCTGGCTGCTATTCACTGAAAAGCTCATTCTGCATACATTTTTGGCATACATTTGCTCCTGCCGGGTCAGCTGAGCAGCGAAGTTCTACTTAACTACCTCCTATCAGGAGAGACCTCAGAGCTGCATCTTTTGAACCCAGTACTGAGCCTGAAGCATTTCCAACCCCACTTACAAGTAAAACTAGCTAAAATGTGCCTGGCTGCTATTCACTGAAAAGCTCATTCTGCTTACATTTTTGGCATACGTTTGCTCCTACCGGGTCAGCTGAGCAGCAAATTTCTATTTAACCACCTGCTATCATGAGAGACCTCTGGGCTGCATGCTTTGAGCCCAGTACTGATCCTGAAAAGCATTTCCAACCCCACTTACAAGTAAAACTAGCTAAAATGTGCCTGGCTGCTATTCACTGAAAAGCTCATTCTGCGTACATTTTCGGCATACGTTTGCTTCTGCCGGGTCAGCTGAGCAGCGAAGTTCTACTTAACTACCTCCTATCAGGAGAGACCTCAGAGCTGCATCTTTTGAGCCCAGTACTGAGCCTGAAAAGCGTTTCCAACCCCACTTACAAGTAAAACTTGCTAGAATGTGCCTGGCTGCTCTTTACTGAAAAGCTCATTCTGCGTACATTTTTGGCATACATTTGCTCCTGCCGGGTCAGCTGAGCAGCAAAGTTCTATTTAACCACCTGCTATCATGAGAGACCTCAGGGCTGCATCTTTTGAGCCCAGTACTGATCCTGAAAAGCGTTTCCAACCCCACTTACAAGTAAAACTAGCTAAAATGTGCCTGGCTGCTCTTCACTGAAAAGCTCATTCTGCGTACATTTTGGCATACATTTGCTCCTGCCGGGTCAGCTGAGCAGCGAAGTTCTACTTAACCACCTGCTATCAGGAGAGACCTCAGGGCTGCATGTTTTGAGCGCAGTACTGAGCCTGAAAAGCATTTCCAACCTCACTTACAAGTAAAACTAGCTAAAATGTGCCTGGCTGCTATTCACTGAAAAGCTCATTCTGCGTACATTTTTGGCACAAATTTGCTCCTGCCGGGTCAGCTGAGCAGCGAAGTTCTATTTAACCACCTGATATCATGAGAGATCTCAGGGCTGCATCTTTTGAGCCCAGTACTGAGCCTGAAAAGCATTTCCAACCTCACTTACAAGTAAAACTAGCTAAAATGTGCCTGGCTGCTATTCACTGAAAAGCTCATTCTGCGTACATTTTTGGCATACGTTTGCTCCTGCTAGGTCAGCCAAGTGGCAAATTTCTACTTAACCACCTGCTATCAGGAGAGACCTCAGGGCTGCATGTTTTGAGCGCAGTACTGAGCCTGAAAAGCGTTTCCAACCCCACTTACAAGTAAAACTTGCTAGAATGTGCCTGGCTGCTCTTTACTGAAAAGCTCATTCTGCGTACATTTTTGGCATACATTTGCTCCTGCCGGGTCAGCTGAGCAGCAAAGTTCTATTTAACCACCTGCTATCATGAGAGACCTCAGGGCTGCATCTTTTGAGCCCAGTACTGAGCCTGAAAAGCATTTCCAACCTCACTTACAAGTAAAACTAGCTCAAATGTGCCTGGCTGCTATTCACTGAAAAGCTCATTCTGCGAACATTTTTCGCATATGTTTGCTTCTGCCGGGTCAGCTGAGCAGCGAATTTCTACTTATCCACCGGCTATCATGAGAGCCCCCAGGGCTGCATGTTTTGAGCCCAATATGAGCCTGAAAAGCGTTTCCAACCCCACTTGCAAGTAAAACTTGCTAGAATGTGCCTGGCTGCTCTTCACTGAAAAGCTCATTCTGCGTACATTTTTGGCATACGTTTGCTCCTGCTAGGTCAGCCAAGTGGCAAATTTCTACTTAACCACCTGCTATCAGGAGAGACCTCAGGGCTGCATGTTTTGAGCGCAGTACTGAGTACCTGAAAAGCGTTTCCAACCCCACTTACAAGTAAAACTTGCTAGAATGTGCCTGGCTGCTCTTTACTGAAAAGCTCATTGTGCGTACATTTTTGGCATACATTTGCTCCTGCCGGGTCAGCTGAGCAGCGAAGTTCTATTTAACCAATTGCTATCATGAGAGACCTCAGGGCTGCATCTTTTGAGCCCAGTACTGAGCCTGAAAAGCATTTCCAACCTCACTTACAAGTATAGCTAAAATGTGTCTGTGCTATTCACTGAAAAGCTCATTCTGTGTACATTTTTGGCATACGTTTGCTCCTGCCGGGTCAAGCTGAGCAGCGAATTTCTATTTATCCACCTGCTATCATGAGAGACCTCAGGGCTGCATGTTTTGAGCCCAGTACTGAGCCTGAAAAGCGTTTCCAACCCCACTTACAAGTAAAACTAGCTCAAATGTGCCTGGCTGCTATTCACTGAAAAGCTCATTCTGTGTACATTTTTGGCATATGTTTGCTCCTGCCGGGTCAGCCAAGTGGCAAATTTCTACTTAACCACCTGCTATCATGAGAGACCTCAGGGCTGCATGTTTTGAGCCCAGTACTGAGCCTGAAAAGCGTTTCCAACCCCACTTGCAAGTAAAACTTGCTAGAATGTGCCTGGCTGCTCTTCACTGCTTACATTTTTGGCATACGTTTGCTCCTACCGGGTCAGCTGAGCAGCGAATTTCTATTTAACCACCTGCTCCTGCCAGGTCAGCCAAGTGGCAAATTTCTACTTAACACCTGCTATCATGAGAGACCTCAGGGCTGCATGTTTTGAGCCCAGGACTGATCCTGAAGCGTTTCCAACCCCACTTACAAGTAAAACTAGCTAAAATGTGCCTGGCTGCTATATTCACTGAAAAGCTCATTCTGCGTACATTTTTGGCATACATTTGCTCCTGCTGGGTCAGCTGAGCAGCGAAATTCTACTTAACTACTCCTATCAGTAGAGACCTCAGGGCTGCATGTTTTGAGCCTAGTACTGATCCTGAAAAGCGTTTCCAACCCCACTTACAAGTAAAACTACCTAAAATGTGCCTGGCTGCTATTCACTGAAAAGCTCATTCTGTGTACATTTTTGGCATACGTTTGCTCCTGCCGGGTCAGCTGAGCAGCGAATTTCTATTTAACCACCTGCTATCATGAGAGACCTAACGGCTGCATGTTTGAGCCCAGTATGAGCCTGAAAAGCGTTTCCAACCCCACTTACAAATAAAACTAGCTAAAATGTGCCTGGCTGCTCTTCACTGAAAAGCTCATTCTACGTACAATTTTGGCATACGTTTGCTCCTGCCGGGTCAGCTGAGCAGCGAATTTCTATTTAACCACCTGCTATCATGAGAGACCTCAGGGCTGCATGTTTTGAGCCCAGTACTGATCCTGAAAAGTGTTTCCAACCCCACTTACAAGTAAAACTACCTAAAATGTGCCTGGCTGCTATTCACTGAAAAGCTCATTCTGTGTACATTTTTGGCATACGTTTGCTCCTGCCGGGTCAGCTGAGCAGCGAATTTCTATTTAACCACCTGCTATCATGAGAGACCTCAGGGCTGCATGTTTTGAGCGCAGTACTGAGCCTGAAAAGCGTTTCCAACCCCACTTACAAGTAAAACTAGCTAAAATATGCCTGGCTGCTATTCACTGAAAAGCTCATTCTGTGTACATTTTAGGCATACGTTTGCTCCTGCTGGGTCAGCCAAGTGGCAAATTTCTACTTAACCACCTGTTATCATGAGAGACCTCAGGGCTGCATGTTTTGAGCCCAGTACTGAGCCTGAAAAGCGTTTCCAACCCCACTTGCAAGTAAAACTTGCTAGAATGTGCCAGGCTGCTCTTCACTGCTTACATTTTTGGCATACGTTTGCTCCTATCGGGTCAGCTGAGCAGCGAATTTCTATTTAACCACCTGCTATCATGAGAGACCTCAGGGCTGCATCTTTTGAGCCCAGTACTGAACCTGAAACGCGTTTCAAACCCCACTTACAAGTAAAACTAGCTAAAATGTGCCTGGCTGCTATTCACTGAAAAGCTCATTCTGCTTACATTTTTGGCATACGTTTGCTCCTACCGGGTCAGCTGAGCAGCAAATTTCTACTTAACCACCTGCTATCATGAGAGACCTCAGGGCTGCATGTTTTGAGCCCAGTACTGATCCTGAAAAGCGTTTCCAACCCCACTTACAAGTAAAACTTGCTAGAATGTGCCTGGCTGCTCTTTACTGAAAAGCTCATTCTGCGTACATTTTTGGCATACATTTGCTCCTGCCGGGTCAGCTGAGCAGCGAAGTTCTATTTAACCACCTGCTATCATGAGAGACCTCAGGGCTGCATCTTTTGAGCCCAGTACTGAGCCTGAAAAGCATTTCCAACCTCACTTACAAGTATAGCTAAAATGTGTCTGTGCTATTCACTGAAAAGCTCATTCTGCGTACATTTTTAGCATACGTTTGCTCCTGCCGGGTCAGCTGAGCAGCGAAGTTCTACTTACCTACCTCCTATCAGGAGAGACCTCAGAGCTGCATCTTTTGAGCCCAGTACTGAGCCTGAAAAGCATTTCCAACCCGACTTACAAGTTAAACTAGCTAAAATGTGCCTGGCTGCTATTCACTGAAAAGCTCATTCTGCGTAAGATTTTTGGCATACGTTTGCTCCTACCGGGTCATCTGAGGAGCGAATTTCTATTTAACCACCTGCTATCATGAGAGACCTCAGGGCTGCATGTTTTGAGCCCAGTACTGAGCCTGAAAAGCGTTCCCAACCCCACTTACAAGTAAAACTAGCTAAAATGTGCCTGGCTGCTCTTCATTGAAAAGCTCATTCTGCGTACACTTTTTGGCATACGTTTGCTCCTGCTGGATCAGCTGAGCAGCGAATTTCTATTTAACCACCTGCTATCATGAGAGACCTCAGGGCTGCATCTTTTGAGTGCAGTACGTATCCTGAAAAGCGTTTCCAACCCCACTTACAAGTAAAACTAGCTAAAATGTGCCTGGCTGCTCTTCACTGAAAAGCTCATTCTGCGTACATTTTTGGCATACGTTTGCTCCTGCTAGGTCAGCCAAGTGGCAAATTTCTACTTAACCACCTGCTATCAGGAGAGACCTCAGGGCTGCATGTTTTGAGCGCAGTACTGATCCTGAAAAGCGTTTCCAACCCCACTTACAAGTAAAACTTGCTAGAATGTGCCTGGCTGCTCTTTACTGAAAAGCTCATTGTGCGTACATTTTTGGCATACATTTGCTCCTGCCGGGTCAGCTGAGCAGCGAAGTTCTATTTAACCACCTGCTATCATGAGAGACCTCAGGGCTGCATCTTTTGAGCCCAGTACTGAGCCTGAAAAGCATTTCCAACCTCACTTACAAGTATAGCTAAAATGTGTCTGTGCTATTCACTGAAAAGCTCATTCTGCGTACATTTTTGGCATACGTTTGCTCCTGCCGGGTCAGCTGAGCAGCGAATTTCTCTTTATCCACCTGCTATCATGAGAGACCTCAGGGCTGCATGTTTTGAGCCCAGTACTGAGCCTGAAAAGTGTTTCCAACCCCACTTACAAGTAAAACTAGCTAAAATGTGCCTGGCTGCTATTCACTGAAAAGCTCATTCTGCGTACATTTTTGGCACAAATTTGCTCCTGCAGGATCAGCTGAGCAGCGAAGTTCTACTTAACTACCTCCTATCAGGAGAGACTTCAGAGCTGCATCTTTTGAGCCCAGTACTGAGCCTGAAAAGCATTTCCAACCCCACTTACAGGTAAAACTAGCTAAAATGTGCCTGGCTGCTATTCACTGAAAAGCTCATTCTGCTTACATTTTTGGCATATGTTTGCCCCTACCGGGTCAGCTGAGCAGCGAATTTCTATTTAACCACCTGCTATCATGAGAGACCTCCGGGCTGCATGTTTTGAGCCCAGTACTGAGCCTGAAAAGCATTTCCAACCCCACTTACAAGTAAAACTAGCTAAAATGTGCCTGGCTGCTCTTCACTGAAAAGCTCATTCTGCGTACATTTTTGATATACGTTTGCTCCTGCCGGGTCAGCTGAGCAGCGAATTTCTATTTAACCACCTGCTATCACGAGAGACCTCAGGGCTGCATGTTTTGAGCCCAGTACTGATCCTGAAAAGCGTTTCCAACCCCACTTACAAGTAAAACTAGCTAAAATGTGCCTGGCTGCTATTCACTGAAAAGCTCATTCTGTGTACATTTTTGGCATACGTTTACTCCTGCTGGGTCAGCCAAGTGGCAAATTTCTACTTAACCACCTGCTATCATGAAAGACCTCAGGGCTGCATTTTTTGAGCGCAGTACTGAGCCTGAAAAGCGTTTCCAACCCCACTTACAAGTAAAACTAGCTAAAATGTGCCTGGCTGCTTACTGAAAAGATCATTCTGCGTACATTTTTGGCATACGTTTGCTCCTGCCGGGTCAGCTGAGCAGCGAAGTTCTACTTAACTACCTCCTATCATGAGAGACCTCAGAGCTGCATCTTTTGAACCCAGTACTGAGCCTGAAAAGCATTTCCAACCCCACTTACAAGTAAAACTAGCTAAAATGTGCCTGGCTGCTCTTCACTGAAAAGCTCATTCTGCTTAAATTTTTTTCATACGTTTTCTCCTGCCGGGTCAGCTGAGCAGCAAATTTCTATTTAACCACCTGCTATCATGAGAGACCTCAGGGCTGCATGTTTTGAGCCCAGTACTGATCCTGAAAAGCGTTTCTAACCCCACTTACAAGTAAAACTAGCTAAAATGTGCCTGGCTGCTATTCACTGAAAAGCTCATTCTGCGTACATTTTTGGCATACATTTGCTCCTGCCGGGTCAGCTGAGCAGCGAAGTTCTACTTAACTACCTCCTATCAGGAGAGACCTCAGGGCTGCATCTTTTGAGCCCAGTACTGAGCCTGAATCGCATTTCCAACCCCACTTACAAGTAAAACTAGCTAAAATGTGCCTGGCTGCTCTTCACTGAAAAGCTCATTCTGCGTACATTTTTGGCATACGTTTGCTCCTACAGGGTCAGCTGAGCAGCGAATTTCTATTTAACCACCTGCTATCATGAGACACCTCAGGGCTGCATCTTTTGAGCCCAGTACTGAGCCTGAAAAGCGTTTCAAACCCCACTTACAAGTAAAACTTGCTAGAATGTGCCTGGCTGCTCTTTACTGAAAAGCTCATTCTGCGTACATTTTTGGCATACGTTTGCTCCTACCGGGTCAGCTGAGCAGCGAATTTCTATTTAACCACCTGCTATCATGAGAGACCTCAGAGCTGCATGTTTTGAGCCCAGTACTGATCCTGAAAAGCGTTTCCAACCCCACTTACAAATACAACTAGCTAAAATGTGCCTGGCTGCTATATTCACTGAAAAGCTCATTCTGCGTACATTTTTGGCATACATTTGCTCCTGCTGGGTCAGCTGAACAGCGAAGTTCTACTTAACTACCTCCTATCAGGAGAGACCTCAGAGCTGCATCTTTTGAGCCCAGTACTGAGCCTGAAAAGCATTTCCAACCCCACTTACAAGTGAAACTAGCTAAAATGTGCCTGGCTGCTATATTCACTGAAAAGCTCATTCTGCGTACATTTCTGGCATACGTTTGCTCCTGCCGGGTCAGCTGAGCAGCGAAATTCTACTTAACCACCTGCTATCATCAGAGACCTCAGGGCTGCATGTTTTGAGCCCAGTACTGATCCTGAAAAGCGTTTCCAACCCCACTTACAAGTAAAACTAGCTAAAATGTGCCTGGCTGCTATTCACTGAAAAGCTCATTCTATGTACATTTTTGGCATACGTTTGCTCCTGCCGGGTCAGCTGAGCAGCGAATTTCTATTTAACCACCTGCTATCATGAGACACCTCAGGGCTGCATGTTTTGAGACCAGTACTGATCCTGAAAAGCGTTTCCAACCCCACTTACAAGTAAAACTAGCTAAAATGTGCCTGGCTGCTTACTGAAAAGCTCATTCTGCGTACATTTTTGGCATACGTTTGCTCCTGCCGGGTCAGCTGAGCAGCGAAGTTCTACTTAACTACCTCCTATCATGAGAGACCTCAGAGCTGCATCTTTTGAACCCAGTACTGAGCCTGAAAAGCATTTCCAACCCCACTTACAAGTAAAACTAGCTAAAATGTGCCTGGCTGCTCTTCACTGAAAAGCTCATTCTGCGTACATTTTTGGCATACGTTTGCTCCTACAGGGTCAGCTGAGCAGCGAATTTCTATTTAACCACCTGCTATCATGAGACACCTCAGGGCTGCATCTTTTGAGCCCAGTACTGAGCCTGAAAAGCGTTTCAAACCCCACTTACAAGTAAAACTTGCTAGAATGTGCCTGGCTGCTCTTTACTGAAAAGCTCATTCTGCGTACATTTTTGGCATACGTTTGCTCCTACCGGGTCAGCTGAGCAGCGAATTTCTATTTAACCACCTGCTATCACGAGAGACCTCAGGGCTGCATGTTTTGAGCCCAGTACTGATCCTGAAAAGCGTTTCCAACCCCACTTACAAATACAACTAGCTAAAATGTGCCTGGCTGCTATATTCACTGAAAAGCTCATTCTGCGTACATTTTTGGCATACATTTGCTCCTGCTGGGTCAGCTGAACAGCGAAGTTCTACTTAACTACCTCCTATCAGGAGAGACCTCAGAGCTGCATCTTTTGAGCCCAGTACTGAGCCTGAAAAGCATTTCCAACCCCACTTACAAGTGAAACTAGCTAAAATGTGCCTGGCTGCTATATTCACTGAAAAGCTCATTCTGCGTACATTTCTGGCATACGTTTGCTCCTGCCGGGTCAGCTGAGCAGCGAAATTCTACTTAACCACCTGCTATCATCAGAGACCTCAGGGCTGCATGTTTTGAGCCCAGTACTGATCCTGAAAAGCGTTTCCAACCCCACTTACAAGTAAAACTAGCTAAAATGTTCCTGGCTGCTATTCACTGAAAAGCTCATTCTGCTTACATTTTTGGCATACGTTTGCTCCTGCCGGGTTAGCTGAGCAGCAAATTTCTATTTAACCACCTGCTATCATGAGAGACCTCAGGGCTGCATGTTTTGAGCCCAGTACTGATCCTGAAAAGCGTTTCCAACCCCACTTACAAGTAAAACTAGCTAAAATGTGCCTGGCTGCTATTCACTGAAAAGCTCATTCTATGTACATTTTTGGCATACGTTTGCTCCTGCCGGGTCAGCTGAGCAGCGAATTTCTATTTACCCACCTGCTATCATGAGACACCTCAGGGCTGCATGTTTTGAGACCAGTACTGATCCTGAAAAGCGTTTCCAACCCCACTTACAAGTAAAACTAGCTAAAATGTGCCTGGCTGCTCTTCGCTGAAAAGCTCATTCTGCGTACATTTTTGGCATACGTTTGCTCCTGCTGGGTCAGCTGAGCAGCGAAGTTCTACTTAACCACCTGCTATCAGGAGAGACCTCAGGGCTGCATGTTTTGAGCGCAGTACTGAGCCTGAAAAGCGTTTCCAACCCCACTTACAAGTAAAACTTGCTAGAATGTGCCTGGCTGCTATTCACTGAAAAGCTCATTCTGCTTACATTTTTGGCATACATTTGCTCCTGCCGGGTCAGCTGAGCAGCGAAGTTCTATTTAACCACCTGCTATCATGAGAGACCTCAGGGCTGCATCTTTTGAGCCCAGTACTGAGCCTGAAAAGCATTTCCAACCTCACTTACAAGTAAAACTAGCTAAAATGTGCCTGGCTGCTATTCACTGAAAAGCTCATTCTGTGTACATTTTTGGCATACGTTTGCTCCTGCCGGGTCAGCTGAGCAGCGAATTTCTATTTATCCACCTGCTATCATGAGAGACCTCAGGGCTGCATGTTTTGAGCCCAGTACTGAGCCTGAAAAGCGTTTCCAACCCAACTTACAAGTAAAACTAGCTAAAATGTGCCTGGCTGCTATTCACTGAAAAGCTCATTCTGTGTTCATTTTTGGCATACGTTTGCTCCTGCCGGGTCAGCCAAGTGGCAAATTTCTACTTAACCACCTGCTATCATGAGAGACCTCAGGGCTCCATGTTTTGAGCCCAGTCCTGAGCCTGAAAAGCGTTTCCAACCCCACTTGCAAGTAAAACTTGCTAGAATGTGCCTGGCTGCTCTTCACTGCTCACATTTTTGGCATATGTTTGCTCCTATCGGGTCAGCTGAGCAGCGAATTTCTATTTAACCACCTGCTATCATGAGAGACCTCAGGGCTGCATCTTTTGAGCCCAGTACTGAGCCTGAAAAGCGTTTCAAACCCCACTTACAAGTAAAACTAGCTAAAATGTGCCTGGCTGCTATTCACTGAAAAGCTCATTCTGCTTACATTTTTGGCATACGTTTGCTGCTACCGGGTCAGCTGAGCAGCAAATTTCTATTTAACCACCTGCTATCATGAGATACCTCAGGGCTGCATGTTTTGAGCCCAGTACTGATCCTGAAAAGCGTTTCCAACCCCACTTACAAGTAAAACTAGCTAAAATGTGCCTGGCTGCTATTCACTGAAAAGCTCATTCTGCGTACATTTTTGGCATACATTTGCTCCTGCCGGGTCAGCTGAGCAGCGAAGTTCTATTTAACCACCTGCTATCATGAGAGACCTCAGGGCTGCATCTTTTGAGCCCAGTACTGAGCCTGAAAAGCATTTCCAACCTCACTTACAAGTATAGCTAAAATGTGTCTGTGCTATTCACTGAAAAGCTCATTCTGCGTACATTTTTGGTATACGTTCGCTCCTGCCGGGTCAGCTGAGCAGCGAAGTTCTACTTACCTACCTCCTATCAGGAGAGACCTCAGAGCTGCATCTTTTGAGCCCAGTACTGAGCCTGAAAAGCATTTCCAACCCCACTTACAAGTAAAACTAGCTAAAATGTGCCTGGCTGCTATTCACTGAAAAGCTCATTCTGCTTAACATTTTTGACATACGTTTGCTCCTACCGGGTCAGCTGAGGAGCGAATTTCTATTTAACCACCTGCTATCATGAGAGACCTCAGGGCTGCATGTTTTGAGCCCAGTACTGATCCTGAAAAGCGTTTCCAACCCCACTTACAAGTAAAACTAGCTAAAATGTGCCTGGCTGCTATTCACTGAAAAGCTCATTCTAAGTACATTTTTGGCATGCGTTTGCTCCTGCCGGGTCAGCTGAGCAGCGAATTTCTATTTAACCACCTGCTATCATGAGACACCTCAGGGCTGCATGTTTTGAGACCAGTACTGATCCTGAAAAGCGTTTCCAACCCCACTTACAAGTAAAACTAGCTAAAATGTGCCTGGCTGCTCTTCGCTGAAAAGCTCATTCTGCGTACATTTTTGGCATACGTTTGCTCCTGCTGGGTCAGCTGAGCAGCGAATTTCTATTAACCACCTGCTATCATGAGAGACCTCAGGGCTGCATCTTTTGAGCGCAGTACTGAGCCTGAAAAGCGTTTCCAACCCCACTTACAAGTAAAACTAGCTAAAATGTGTCTGGCTGCTCTTCACTGAAAAGCTCATTCTGCGTACATTTTTGGCATACATTTGCTCCTGCCGGGTCAGCTGAGCAGCGAAGTTCTACTTAACCACCTGCTATCAGGAGAGACCTCAGGGCTGCATGTTTTGAGCACAGTACTGAGCCTGAAAAGCGTTTCCAACCCCACTTACAAGTAAAACTTGCTAGAATGTGCCTGGCTGCTATTCACTGAAAAGCTCATTCTGCTTACATTTTTGGCATACATTTGCTCCTGCCGGGTCAGCTGAGCAGCGAAGTTCTATTTAACCACCTGCTATCATGAGTGACCTCAGGGCTGCATCTTTTGAGCCCAGTACTGAACCTGAAAAGCATTTCCAACCTCACTTACAAGTAAAACTAGCTAAAATGTGCCTGGCTGCTATTCACTGAAAAGCTCATTCTGTGTACATTTTTGGCATACGTTTGCTCCTGCCGGGTCAGCTGAGCAGCGAATTTCTATTTATCCACCTGCTATCATGAGAGACCTCAGGGCTGCATGTTTTGAGCCCAGTACTGAGCCTGAAAAGCGTTTCCAACCCAACTTACAAGTAAAACTAGCTAAAATGTGCCTGGCTGCTATTCACTGAAAAGCTCATTCTGTGTTCATTTTTGGCATACGTTTGCTCCTGCCGGGTCAGCCAAGTGGCAAATTTCTACTTAACCACCTGCTATCATGAGAGACCTCAGGGCTCCATGTTTTGAGCCCAGTCCTGAGCCTGAAAAGCGTTTCCAACCCCACTTGCAAGTAAAACTTGCTAGAATGTGCCTGGCTGCTCTTCACTGCTTACATTTTTGGCATATGTTTGCTCCTATCGGGTCAGCTGAGCAGCGAATTTCTATTTAACCACCTGCTATCATGAGAGACCTCAGGGCTGCATCTTTTGAGCCCAGTACTGAGCCTGAAAAGCGTTTCAAACCCCACTTACAAGTAAAACTAGCTAAAATGTGCCTGGCTGCTATTCACTGAAAAGCTCATTCTGCTTACATTTTTGGCATACGTTTGCTGCTACCGGGTCAGCTGAGCAGCAAATTTCTATTTAACCACCTGCTATCATGAGATACCTCAGGGCTGCATGTTTTGAGCCCAGTACTGATCCTGAAAAGCGTTTCCAACCCCACTTACAAGTAAAACTAGCTAAAATGTGCCTGGCTGCTATTCACTGAAAAGCTCATTCTGCGTACATTTTTGGCATACATTTGCTCCTGCCGGGTCAGCTGAGCAGCGAAGTTCTATTTAACCACCTGCTATCATGAGAGACCTCAGGGCTGCATCTTTTGAGCCCAGTACTGAGCCTGAAAAGCATTTCCAACCTCACTTACAAGTATAGCTAAAATGTGTCTGTGCTATTCACTGAAAAGCTCATTCTGCGTACATTTTTGGCATACGTTCGCTCCTGCCGGGTCAGCTGAGCAGCGAAGTTCTACTTACCTACCTCCTATCAGGAGAGACCTCAGAGCTGCATCTTTTGAGCCCAGTACTGAGCCTGAAAAGCATTTCCAACCCCACTTACAAGTAAAACTAGCTAAAATGTGCCTGGCTGCTATTCACTGAAAAGCTCATTCTGCTTAACATTTTTGACATACGTTTGCTCCTACCGGGTCAGCTGAGGAGCGAATTTCTATTTAACCACCTGCTATCATGAGAGACCTCAGGGCTGCATGTTTTGAGCCCAGTACTGATCCTGAAAAGCGTTTCCAACCCCACTTACAAGTAAAACTAGCTAAAATGTGCCTGGCTGCTATTCACTGAAAAGCTCATTCTATGTACATTTTTGGCATACTTTTGCTCCTGCCCGGTCAGCTGAGCAGCGAATTTCTATTTAACCACCTGCTATCATGAGACACCTCAGGGCTGCATGTTTTGAGACCAGTACTGATCCTGAAAAGCGTTTCCAACCCCACTGGAGTTCTGGACTTTTTGGTTCCGTCCAGAGGTGTCAGGGAACAACACCCGAAGACCCCGGAGTTCCACCTGCCTTGGTGCACAAATAAACAGAAACACGGACTTCTCGATGGTGGCGTCAAAGACCAAAGGTTTATTATTGCAGGGACACAGAAGTCACAGAAACCACGCATGGGCAGTGTCTAGGAGCCTGTTCGATTTGTACAAAGAGGGTTGCTCCTTATATACTAAAAATTGTGCTCCAGGCAAATATTTCACATGTAGGTACATTCCCAAACCTTTGTGTCCTAAACAATAAATATTTGGCGTTACACAGGAACTGTCGATAATATCTGATGCCAAACATTACGAAGAGGGGTTCCCACTAGTTCATCACAATCCCTTGTCAATATTGCATTCAAGAGCCGGACCGCCTCATCGTAAATTTCGTTGCCTCCCCCTAATAAAGATTCAGAAAGAAAGGAACGGAGCCAGTTGTGGAAGATAGAAAAGTGGGATAAGGGATGTTTGTGGGTTGTAAATGGGCAAGGCTACCGGCTTCGGCCGCCTAATCATGATCGGGACAATGGACACGAGAACCAGTTCGGTAGGGCTGGCCTCGGGCAGAGGAGGCAGCCTTTGTCGAGTCATGCAGCTACAGCGTGTTCTGTTCCAAGGTGCACGTGTCACTTAAAGAGGTGAATCGTCGGCTAAGCCTACGTGTCCTTAATTGAAATGAAGTGATCAGAGGTTATTGCGTATGTGAGGGCAAGAAACCCAAAAATGGCCGCCATGATCTAAGATGGATGCCATGGGTAGATCAGAAATGTGTTTGTAACAGGAGTACTCTTGCTCGTAGTATAGCGAAAACACCAGGATATGCTAAATGGATCATTTGCGGTTCGCTGATACCAATATTATGTATTTCCGACGATATTGAAAACACAGGTTCAAATCGTCACGGAACCTCAGACCCTCCTTTTGCCCTTACATAGGCAATTACTCAGTCTATGTCAGAGTCTAATTCTATGCTCATCAGGTCAGTGACATGCTGTTGTATCATCATCCTTTCTCGTGCCTTTTCTCCAAACGCAGGTGGTTTCCTAAAACAGGTTGCAGCACAGAGACTACACAGAGCAGGACCACACTGGATAATCAGGCAGCATGAGAAGAGGAATACTAAGATGACACCAATGACCATTAGAACCTTCCATCCCCACGCTGAGATCAGAGTCCAAAACCACTCCATGAAGGACCAGTTTCCCTTGTCTACATGAATAGAGTCGGAAATCTTGTGTAGTTTCGAGATCGCCTCATAGACTGTTGGAGCATTATTAGGAATAAAGACACAGCAGCTCGATTGGATCATTCTGCATACCCCACCTCGATCTGCAAGTATTACGTCTAGAACCATACGGTTCTGCAACGTCATGAGTCTATCCGCCTGAAGCTCAGCTGTCAAATTGCTAAGGGCACCAGCAGTTTCGGTGATAGTAGATTCAACTACCCGTGTTAGCTGACGTATGTTTCTACTATTGGCCATAGGCCCCCAGAACGGAAGGAAGCCTTTGAAGAAGTCTCCAGCTTCCTGACCAGCGGTATCTTCCTTGCTGAAAACACCTCATGCTACTCTGGTTTTGTGGTAATCGGATGAAGCAGTGTATGTTGGAGGCAACAATCGAGCAATATAACATGATCCTGAAAAGTCAGCAGGCAACCATGTATATGCCCTATCTCGGCAGATGAAGTAGGTACCCCTAGCAGTAAGAAAAGCAGGAGAAGAGTTAGACGGAAACACGTAAGTCTCTACGCACTCACTCCTCCCTAGCTGAGCTCTCGGATTTCTCCCATTACCTTGCAAACAGACTTGACCTCGGTGAGGTACGACCCAGATTGGAGTTGAGCTTTTACGCTTGCTTTCTCCCAAACTAAGGCGATACTCTGAAGAATTCCAACTTAAATATACTCGCAATTCGTCTCTAGGGTAAGATGGAGTATTATTGACGTCCTTGATCATGTCAATAATTCCCTGGACTAAAGCTTTGTTGGCAGAGTTATATTTAGTGGAACGTGGTGGACGCGGAGGATAGGTTTCAAGGGCATAAGCAAAGATGGTTTGAAGGGCCTGAAATGATCCATTATAGCTGAAAGGCAAAACCAGATAGGGAATGCCTTTATCCATAGTGTGGGGTATCAAGCCACACACCCAGCAGTCTGTAGTGTTAACTACCAGTTGGTGTTGGTGCAAGAGTTGTACAAAAGTGTTATTAATGAATTCTGAGCGTCGAGCTTGCTCATGTTCAGGAAACGAGTGAAAAGAGTGTATAGAAGAAACAGTAGAAGTAGCAGGATCAAGGGGAGGTACTGTGGTTACTGGCATAAAAATCAAACTCATACCAAAGACGATTCCACCCACCAACGTTATCAAAACAATCAAAAATGTAATGGCACATTGTATCAAAAAGCATTTGCTGTGAAGAATTCTGTAAAGTCTGTTTCTGCGAACATAAATCACATTTTCTCGTTGCAGCGCAGGAAGCTCCATCTTCTACAATCCGCTCGCGACCACTGATGATGTGTACGTAGATGAAAATGCCTCTATTAGCCCTGGGAGTTCCCAGAACCAACAGAAAGATCGACCTTGTGTCAGACCCCCGCAGATTCAACTAGGCACACAGCCACGACCCTACGGCTACCCAGACGGCAAGGCAATTTTAAAAACAATAAAACAATAGCAAACTTCCTGGCTGAAGGCAAAAGTTCAAAATTTCAAAATATCACAATAGGCAGTTGCCTGCTTTATTTGTCCATATTACGAGGTCGTAAATTGTATCTTTGCTTTGCAGGTACTGTTTGATCGGTGAATAACGTATCACTAGTAGCTGTTGCAGTGTTCAAGTTCGCAGATGACAGAGTTTTTTCTGATGCAGGGGACAAATGTTCAGAGTTCAAAGGAGTCTTTTCAGGAGGAGAGTCAGATTTCGGAGTGTCGGTAATCAATTCGGCATCGCTGAAAGGGATGAACTTTGGCGTTTTTTCAAATTCGGAGGCACCAATTCCCTTCTTCACCCAGTCGTCGTACGGAAGTGGCAAAGGTACACGTTTGACATGAGACGCATGTACCCAGTGCTTGCGACCAGCTACGCGAACTGCGGTTCTTGTCACAAGCAGGACTTGGAACGGGCCGACGAATCTTTGCTGAAGGTTCTTCGTCCTCGCGAAGTTTCTGATCACAACTTGATCGCCGGGTTTCAGCTGATGCCCTGGACTCTCCGGAGGCTTTGGCAATGCATCGAAAACCTGTTTGTGAATAAGACTCAATTTAGCAGTCAAGTCGTAAAGGTAGTCTATCAACATAGGATATTCTAGAGAACAAAACTCCTTTGGCCTAGGCACACCCCACACATTTGCTGGGCGGCCAAAGACAATCTCATAGGGACTAAGCCCTACTCTGGAATGTACAGTTGCTCTTGTTGATAACAAAGCCAAAGGTAGTGCGTCTGGCCAGGACAAACCCGTGGATGCTTGTATTTTGGCTAGTTTTAGTTTGAGGGTGCCATTGTAACCCTCAACTAAACCAGCAGACTGGGGATGGTTTGCACTATGGAGCTTCTGTTTGATGCCCAAACCGGCACACATACTCTGCATAACTTTCCCTATGAACTCACTTCCGTTATCTGACCATACAATCCGTGGCATTCCGAACCTAGGGAAATATTCTTTGAGAAGAATTTTGGCAGTTGATAGGGCAGTATTGTCCTTTAGTGGATATGCTTCGATCCATCTGGAAAAAGCACAGACTACCACCAGGACGTATTTCAAATTATTACACCGATCCATGTGAATGAAGTCTAACTGAATCACTTCAAAGGGGCAGGAAGGAGAGCGAAGTGACCAGCAGGAGTTGGAGTTCCCTTGCCAGGATTATGCTTATTTTGATTTAACAAAGGTCCTAGGTTTAGAAAAATATATTTAAAGAAATAATTTACACAGGCTCGCAATCAAGGCTGTGTTTTTCCTTCTTCAGTGTCCAGCCGGACCTAGAAGCGTTTATTTTGGAAAATATTTTAAATATAAGCAGAATATGGCGAGACAGGTCGCACATTGATAACTGGGCACAAGCCTGTACCTAGTCAGAGAGAGACAATACAAGGAAAAGAACAAACAGTTTTACAGGCAAACAAGGAGAGCAGGGTGGCTTATGGTGCAATGTAAATAAACTTTGAATAAGCTCAAACCCACAGTAACTGCCGTGTCACATATAAATCATAAAACGAACAGTACTGCACAAACAGTCGACGAACGTTTCGATCCCTATCTCCAATGATATAGTGGGATCATCTTCAGGACTACAATTAACTTTGCCTGATTTATCGAGTAAGCCGCGCGCGAGGCCAGATGAGTAGGCCGTTGGTAAAGACAAGTCCCGGTGTGCTCAGGTTCCGTTTAGGTATAAGCCGGGTCGCAATGTAGCGTTTGTCCTAGGAGGTAAGTAAGTATCGGCCCAGTTTGGTCAAGTCGAGTAGGACCGTTAAAGCCTAGCAACTAGCATTGGCTTGAAGTAGAATCTGCATTTGTGCGTTTTTTTGTTCCGTAATCGTGGAGTGAATTCCACGTTGGGCGCTCGAGGGCGTCAGCCGTCTCCGTGCGAGCCGAGATCCGCTCGTAGTGGGGCCGCAATGGGGTTCCCGTTCTGAAGCTCGATGGCTTGGTGTATGCATCAGGCATACCATACAATTTTTTACCACTCTCTCTGCACATTTACTGATCCCATCATTCTTCCAGACTGGAGCCAACATCTTACATATCCCTTTAGAACTTATATGCGCTACTCCATGCGCCATCGTCACCACTGCAAGCACATACGCATCAGGCAACATCCAACGCTGTTGTTCTGACAAATCAATCCAACACCCACTCGAATCCAACTTGCCCGTACTTTCTCTCCATACACGTTTTTCCTCCTCAGTTGCCTCTTTCTGAATCTCTTTCACACTTTCCATTGTATCCTCACACATTCCAGACTCAGAAATCCATCTTGCAGACGTAGCAACATACATTCTACTCATCATGTCTCTAGCTGTCTGTTTAGCAGTTTCATCAGCAAAAGCATTCCCACGACCAACATCATCCGTGATTGCTTTATGAGCACTGCACTTCACAATCGCAACTTCAGTCGGCAAGGTTAGAGATTCCAACAGGTCGTTAACTAGCTGACCATGTTGAATCTTAGTCCCATGGGACGTAATGAAACCTCTTTCTTTCCCCAAACGGCCAAAACTATGGGCCACGCCAAATGCGTACTGACTATCTGTAAACACATTCACTCTCTTTCCCTTAGCTAAAACACACGCTCTTGTTAGAGCTATTAATTCTGCAGCTTGGGCAGAATTCTGACTCACTCTTGCAGTCTCCACAATCGTTCTTAGAGTCGTTACCGCATAGGCAGCAGTCACATCACCGTTCTCCAATTTAAAACATGACCCATCCACATACAGCGTGCCATCTGGATCTGACAATGGAGTGTCTTTTAAATCAATACGTCCTTTTGTCTCTTCCTCCGTTCTAAAACAACAATCGTGGGGCTCGGAATCACTCGACTCTTGATTAGCCGGCAACAACGTTGCTGGATTCAATACATTACATCTTTTGATCTGAATATGACTCGCTAATAATGTCAGCTCATAACCAGATAATCTCGCACTGGTAAGGTGTTGTGTCTTAGTTCGATTCATGAGTGTGTCCACAGCATGAGGAACCATGACCACTAGCATGTTGTTCATCACCAAACCAGCAGATTGTCGAATGGAAGCCGCAGCTGCCGCTGTAGCTCTCAAACAACAAGGTAACGCTCTAGCTACTGGATCTAATGTTGATGAAAAATACGCACAAGGGCGTTGTTTATCACCAAATGTCTGTGTCAGAACACTCAACGCGCAACCTTCTCTCTCGTGAACGTAGAGCGTGAATGGCTTGCTGTAATCAGGTGTACCTAATACAGGAGCTGAACACAGTGCATTTCGTAACTCAGAAAAGCTCTCCTGACATTCATCAGACCATGGCACCGGACTCGGAACATTTTTCCCAGTCAAAGCTACCAACGGTTTTGCTAAAAGAGAAAAATTTGGGATCCACTGCCTACAGTAAGAGGTAATACCTAAAAAGGCACGCACTTCTCTCTACGTGCGAGGAACACTCATCTGCGTAATTGCTTTTATTCTCTCTGGGGTCAACTTCCTTCCCTCCTTTGACAAGAGATGACCTAGGTAGGTCACTTCTTGGCAGCAGTATTGCATTTTCGAAGGTGATACCTTATGATTCAAATTAGACAAATGATGCAATAATGAAATCGTAGCTGCTTTGCAAGTTTCCTTGTCATCGGCAGCCACTAGAAGATCGTCTACATACTGCACTAGAGCAGAGCCTGGAGGAAGGACAAAGGAATCTAACTGACTCTTTAATGCTTGACTGTAAATGGATGGGCTCTCACAATAGCCTTGTGGAGCGCGTTTAAATCTGAAACTTCGACCTCCTAGACAGAAGCCGAAAATATCCCTGCTTTCTTCGGATATCGGAATGCTGAAAAAGGCATTCTTCAAGTCGATGACTGAAAACCATGTGGCTGTAGCAGGAATCAATGTTAACAAGGCAGTAATGTCTGGAACTACAGGAAACTGCGGGACCACAATCTTATTAACTTCTCTGAGGTCGATGACAAACCTATACACTGGAGGCTTTGTAGGATCAGTTCGTTTCAAAATCGGTAATACAGGACTGTTACAGACATTTCCTCTAGTTTCTTCAACTACACCTTTCTTAATCAAATCTTGTACAATCAATAAAAGTGCTCGTTCACCTTCACTAGATATTTTATATTGAGGAATTCGTGGAAATTTTACATTTGCTTTCAAAGTGACTACATATGGTGGTATTTCTAAAAGGCCTACATCGTTAGGACCAGTCGCCCAAAGAGTATCAGGGAGTGAACGCAGCTCTGGCGGGAGTGCATCCATTGACAAGTACATCGGAGAGGTGATTCTTTTGCCCAATGTAAGCTGTACTCCTTCCGGAGAACAGTACAATGTCGCATATAGGCGTTTTAACAAGTCTAAACCAAGCAGATTTTCATTACAACCTGTCGTCAAAATTAGGGGTGCTTTCAATTGACACGGTCCAACAGAAATAGACAAAGGACCAGATATGGGGTTGTAAACAGGGGCGCCTGAAAAACCTACAGAAACATTTGTTGAGCCAGACAAAGGTGCGCCAGGGAGTTTCGCATGAATGATAGAACTTTTTGCTGCACCAGTATCCAACAGAAACGGTTCGACTACACCTGATGTTGCTACTGCGACATAAGGCCCACTCTGATCCACTGGAACTGATACTACTCCCTCTCTCTGTCTATGGCTGTCCTAGTACCCATTTTGCTGAAATCCCTCATCCACTTCACAATAGTCCTCAACAAGATACTGTTGAGATCTATTTTGCTGAGCAGACTGTCCATTTCGTTGATCAAAGTGATTGGAAGGGCGATCATTCGTCTGTGGAGGCATAGCACCTCGCCCTCGACCTCTAGAATTTTGCACAAAACCACCACGACCTCTCTGAGCTGCTGCTGCGTTATTTTGCGCTAAGACTGGACACTCATTCTTGTAGTGACCCTCTTTCTTACAGTACGCACACTGATTCCACTGATATTGAGGTCTCGGTGAACTATAATCTGTTCTTTGATACGAGCCCTGTTGCGTATTATTCTGATTTGTACGAGGCGGATACGCCTGTTGCAAGAGAACTTTAGTCTTTAAGTCTTTCGTTTTCTTATCTGATTTCTCTTTCTCCTCTTTATCCCTATTTTCATAATACTGTGCAGTTGCAAGTATTTGCGCAGTTGTAGAGACAGCCCACGCACTCTCGGAATCTTTTAATTTGTTGCATAGCTCAGGTAACAAATTATGTACGAACTTATCGACAAACAGTCTCTGTCCTCCTTCTGTGCTCATATCCTGACCACTATGATCTATAAAAGTCTCTTCGAACCTCGTGAAAAAGTCGGAGACACTTTCGTCTTTCTTTTGCCTGCATGCGGACAACTTGTCCCAATTAACACGCAATGCGGGCATCAGAGTCTTCATTAAGTCGATTATTCTACCTGGAAGATTAGCAATTAGGGGTTCGGGTTTTGAACCACCTATTTCCTGACCATCCGCTGCAATGATAGCTGCCCAATCACCACCTAGGGCAACTGGATGATTCTCTTTACGAATTTTAGCCCAAATTGGTTGCGGAACTACATTACCAAATAACATATCAATGTCCGCCAGATTCATTACACAGGCCTCAACTGTCTGTGTTAATTCTTTATAGTATCCGGCAGGATTCTTACGCGGGTCTGGCAAGGCCTGCTTCACTGCTAGCACTTCGGCTCGTTTCCATGGAATGTGTATCCACACTCTTTGGAATTGGGCCGGAGCAGCTACAATACCATTAGCATTATCAGCTTGTACAGCTTCGCGCCAAATTGGAGGAACCTCCCTCATTGGATATTGGCGACTTAGCTTCATCTTACTTTTCTGAACGAGGTGATGGATCACTCCTATAACTTAAAATCAGTTCCATCGCTTCTTCTATATTTTGACCTACTATCATTCCTGCAGCAAACTCTTTCTGAACCTTAATTAAGTCTTCTAAATTCGATTCAACATCATCTTCTTCTATTTCCTCACGTAAAAGCGAGCACATCTCATCAAAGACATACCGTTGCGTTGGTTCCTTCCATTGCATAAATGTATCTAGCACATCTCTCGTACTATATCTCCTACTCTTCGAAATCCATCTGAGAGCCGTGGAATCTAAAATTCCCCGTTCCTCAGTACTCGGAAGCTGACTACGTCTTTGAACAGAGTCAGAAGTAGGAGTCTTGATTAAAGTTTTATAGAGAGGGGACAGAATGCTAGAAACAGAATCAGTGATTCTTCGACGAACAGAAAGTGGAGTCAACACACTCGCAGACGCAGAGAACACAGTAGAAGTAGGGACAGATAGCGGGACAGTAGGAGTATCGAGGAAGATAGTTTGTGGAACAGTAGGTGTAAGCGAAACAGATACAGGTATAGAAGTCGGCAATCCAGGAGGAGGAGGTGCCGTAGGAGCATTCATATTGACCACAGGAGGTACAGGAGCTTGATTCTGAGGAGCAGGAGCAGGAATACCAGGTTGTCCAGCAACCGGCAATTGAACATTCGGTAAAGGTGGAGCCGTAGCACCTTGTGCATACGGTGGAGGTGACCTTAACAAATAAGACAACAAAGGATCGTTTTCGGGGTCCTCCAGTATCTTAGCTGTTTTCGATGGCAAGGCAGGATAGCACTTGTCGATCGCTAAATTATGCTCTCTAATGGCCACCTCTATGGCCTTCTCAGACTCGTTAACTTGCAACTGTTTAGCCGCTTGTTCTAGAGTCAACTCTTCTTGCTCTTTCTGTTCTTTCTTCAATCTTTTAATTTCTCTCTGTTTAGATTCTTTTCACCAGTAACGGAAAGAATCAAACATTGCCGGCCGGGCTTTCTTCCTAAACAATTTCGCTTCTAAATTATCAAGGATTTCGGGTTCAAAACTACCATGCAGTGGCCAACTAAGGACACCATCCTTTTTCGTATAGCGGACCCACACCTCATTATAAGATATAGGACCCACACCATGTTTACAGTACAAGTCATATAAGGGAGTCCCAATCGGAGGAACCAGACATGAGTCCTCCAATCGTGAATCGCTATTGCAACCAAAGCACGACAACATACAATTTCTCCGACTTACCATTTTGCAATCCGGAACACAGAACAAACAAAACACGAAACAGATATGTGCACCTGAACCAAGAACTTAGGCCTACCAAAAGCGAACTGATGTATCGATACCCAAACTAAACCAAATAGATTATCGTAACCAGAACAACCAGTGATAATCTTACGAAACCAAACCAAACCAAGAACCAAAAAGGATTTTAACAACCCTCACGAAGTAACCAACTAGCAACCACTAAATACTTAACTGAGGCACTGAAGACGTCACCAAGGAGAAACCTGTCACGTTTCGCCGTACTAAGGACTGCACCTCGGGTCCAAGACAGGGCGACGGTCAAGGCAACGGCCCACTGCAGCCGTCCTGAACGGGAACCCTCGTGGAAGAGAACTTCGGGCCACTTTTGCGATATGCCGGGATCGATGAAGTGGGGCGCCTCCCTCAGGAATCTTCACACGAAGCTTCTCGAACTATTCAGGCTTTTGGACCGGTACCGAATGACATCGCCCTACGTTGGGCGCCAATTGGAGTTCTGGACTTTTTGGTTCCGTCCAGAGGTGTCAGGGAACAACACCCGAAGACCCCGGAGTTCCACCTGCCTTGGTGCACAAATAAACAGAAACACGGGCTTCTCGATGGTGGCGTCAAAGACCAAAGGTTTATTACTGCAGGGACACAGAAGTCACAGAAACCACGCATGGGCAGTGTCTAGGAGCCTGTTCGATTTGTACAAAGAGGGTTGCTCCTTATATACTAAAAATTGTGCTCCAGGCAAATATTTCACATGTAGGTACATTCCCAAACCTTTGTGTCCTAAACAATAAATATTTGGCGTTACACAGGAACTGTCGATAATATCTGATGCCAAACATTACGAAGAGGGGTTCCCACTAGTTCATCACAATCCCTTGTCAATATTGCAATCAAGAGCCGGACCGCCTCATCGTAAATTTTGTTGCCTCCCCCTAATAAAGATTCAGAAAGAAAGGAACGGAGCCAGTTGTGGAAGATAGAAAAGTGGGATAAGGGATGTTTGTGGGTTGTAAATGGGCAAGGCTACCGGCTTCGGCCGCCTAATCATGATCGGGACAATGGACACGAGAACCAGTTCGGTAGGGCTGGCCTCGGGCAGAGGAGGCAGCCTTTGTCGAGTCATGCAGCTACAGCGTGTTCTGTTCCAAGGTGCACGTGTCACTTAAAGAGGTGAATCGTCGGCTAAGCCTACGTGTCCTTAATTGAAATGAAGTGATCAGAGGTTATTGCGTATGTGAGGGCAAGAAACACAAAAATGGCCGCCATGATCTAAGATGGATGCCATGGGTAGATCAGAAATGTGTTTGTAACAGGAGTACTCTTGCTCGTAGCATAGCGAAAACACCAGGATATGCTAAATGGATCATTTGCGGTTCGCTGATACCAATATTATGTATTTCCGACGATATTGAAAACACGGGTTCAAATCGTCACGGAACCTCACCACTTACAAGTAAAACTAGCTAAAATGTGCCTGGCTGCTTACTGAAAAGCTCATTCTGCGTACATTTTTGGCATACGTTTGCTCCTGCCGGGTCAGCTGAGCAGCGAAGTTCTACTTAACTACCTCCTATCATGAGAGACCTCAGAGCTGCATCTTTTGAACCCAGTACTGAGCCTGAAAAGCATTTCCAACCCCACTTACAAGTAAAACTAGCTAAAATGTGCCTGGCTGCTCTTCACTGAAAAGCTCATTCTGCGTACATTTTTGGCATACGTTTGCTCCTACAGGGTCAGCTGAGCAGCGAATTTCTATTTAACCACCTGCTATCATGAGACACCTCAGGGCTGCATCTTTTGAGCCCAGTACTGAGCCTGAAAAGCGTTTCAAACCCCACTTACAAGTAAAACTTGCTAGAATGTGCCTGGCTGCTCCTTACTGAAAAGCTCATTCTGCGTACATTTTTGGCATACGTTTGCTCCTGCTGGGTCAGCTGAACAGCGAAGTTCTACTTAACTACCTGCTATCACGAGAGACCTCAGAGCTGCATCTTTTGAGCCCAGTACTGAGCCTGAAAAGCATTTCCATCCCCACTTACAAGTGAAACTAGCTAAAATGTGCCTGGCTGCTATATTCACTGAAAAGCTCATTCTGCGTACATTTCTGGCATACGTTTGCTCCTGCCGGGTCAGCTGAGCAGCGAAATTCTACTTAACCACCTGCTATCATCAGAGACCTCAGGGCTGCATGTTTTGAGCCCAGTACTGATCCTGAAAAGCGTTTCCAACCCCACTTACAAGTAAAACTAGCTAAAATGTTCCTGGCTGCTATTCACTGAAAAGCTCATTCTGCTTACATTTTTGACATACGTTTGCTCCTGCCGGGTTAGCTGAGCAGCGAATTTCTATTTAACCACCTGCTATCATGAGAGACCTCAGGGCTGCATGTTTTGAGCCCAGTACTGATCCTGAAAAGCGTTTCCAACCCCACTTACAAGTAAAACTAGCTAAAATGTGCCTGGCTGCTATTCACTGAAAAGCTCATTCTATGTACATTTTTGGCATACATTTGCTCCTGCCGGGTCAGCTGAGCAGCGAAGTTCTACTTAACCACCTGCTATCAGGAGAGACCTCAGGGCTGCATGTTTTGAGCCCAGTACTGAGCCTGAAAAGCGTTTCCAACCCAACTTACAAGTAAAACTAGCTAAAATGTGCCTGGCTGCTATTCACTGAAAAGCTCATTCTGTGTTCATTTTTGGCATACGTTTGCTCCTGCCGGGTCAGCCAAGTGGCAAATTTCTACTTAACCACCTGCTATCATGAGAGACCTCAGGGCTCCATGTTTTGAGCCCAGTCCTGAGGCTGAAAAGCGTTTCCAACCCCACTTGCAAGTAAAACTTGCTAGAATGTGCCTGGCTGCTCTTCACTGCTTACATTTTTGGCATATGTTTGCTCCTATCGGGTCAGCTGAGCAGCGAATTTCTATTTAACCACCTGCTATCATGAGAGACCTCAGGGCTGCATCTTTTGAGCCCAGTACTGAGCCTGATAAGCGTTTCAAACCCCACTTACAAGTAAAACTAGCTAAAATGTGCCTGGCTGCTATTCACTCAAAAGCTCATTCTGCTTACATTTTTGGCATACGTTTGCTGCTACCGGGTCAGCTGAGCAGCGAATTTCTATTTAACCACCTGCTATCATGAGAGACCTCAGGGCTGCATCTTTTGAGCCCAGTGCTGAGCCTGAAAAGCATTTCCAACCTCACTTACAAGTATAGCTAAAATGTGTCTGTGCTATTCACTGAAAAGCTCATTCTGCGTACATTTTTGGCATACGTTCGCTCCTGCCGGGTCAGCTGAGCAGCGAAGTTCTACTTACCTACCTCCTATCAGGAGAGACCTCAGAGCTGCATCTTTTGAGCCCGGTACTGAGCCTGAAAAGCATTTCCAACCCCACTTACAAGTAAAACTAGCTAAAATGTGCCTGGCTGCTATTCACTGAAAAGCTCATTCTGCTTAACATTTTTGACATACGTTTGCTCCTACCGGGTCAGCTGAGGAGCGAATTTCTATTTAACCACCTGCTATCATGAGAGACCTCAGGGCTGCATGTTTTGAGCCCAGTACTGAGCCTGAAAAGCGTTCCCAACCCCACTTACAAGTAAAACTAGCTAAAATGTGCCTGGCTGCTCTTCATTGAAAAGCTCATTCTGCGTACATTTTTGGCATACGTTTGTCCTGCCGGGTCAGCTGAGCAACGAATTTCTATTTAACCACCTGCTATCATGAGAGACCTCAGGGCTGCATGTTTTGAGCCCAGTACTGATCCTGAAAAGCGTTTCCAACCCCACTTACAAGTAAAACTAGCTAAAATGTGCCTGGCTTCCATTCACTGAAAAGCTCATTCTGTGTACATTTTTGGCATACGTTTGCTCCTGCTGGGTCAGCTGAGCAGCGAATTTCTATGTAACCACCTGCTATCATGAGAGACCTCAGGGCTGCATCTTTTGAGCGCAGTACGTATCCTGAAAAGCGTTTCCAACCCCACTTACAAGTAAAACTAGCTAAAATGTGCCTGGCCGCTCTTCACTGAAAAGCATATTCTGCTTACATTTTTGGCATACGTTTGCTCCTGCCGGGTTAGCTGAGCAGCGAATTTCTAGTTAACCACCTGCTATCATGAGAGACCTCAGGGCTGCATCTTTTGAGCACAGTACTGAGCCTGAAAAGCGTTTCCAACCCCACTTAAAAGTAAAACTAGCTAAAATATGCCTGGCTGCTCTTCACTGAAAAGCTCATTCTGCGTACATTTTTGGCACAAATTTGCTCCTGCCGGGTCAGCTGAGCAGCGAAGTTCTATTTAACTACCTCCTATCAGGAGAGACTTCAGAGCTGCATCTTTTGAGCCCAGTACTGAGCCTGAAAAGCATTTCCAACCCCACTTACAAGTAAACATAGCTAAAATGTGCCTGGCTGCTACTCACTGAAAAGCTCATTCTGCTTACATTTTTGACATATGTTTGCCCCTACCGGGTCAGCTGAGCAGCGAATTTCTATTAACCACCTGCTATCATGAGAGACCTCAGGGCTGCATGTTTTGAGCCCAGTACTGATCCTGAAAAGCGTTTCCAACCCCACTTACAAGTAAAACTAGCTAAAATGTTCCTGGCTGCTATTCACTGAAAAGCTCATTCTGCTTACATTTTTGACATTTGTTTGCTCCTGCCGGGTTAGCTGAGCAGCGAATTTCTATTTAACCACCTGCTATCATGAGAGACCTCAGGGCTGCATGTTTTGAGCCCAGTACTGATCCTGAAAAGCGTTTCCAACCCCACTTACAAGTAAAACTAGCTAAAATGTGCCTGGCTGCTATTCACTGAAAAGCTCATTCTATGTACATTTTTGGCATACATTTGCTCCTGCCGGGTCAGCTGAGCAGCGAAGTTCTACTTAACCACCTGCTATCAGGAGAGACCTCAGGGCTGCATGTTTTGAGCCCAGTACTGAGCCTGAAAAGCGTTTCCAACCCAACTTACAAGTAAAACTAGCTAAAATGTGCCTGGCTGCTATTCACTGAAAAGCTCATTCTGTGTTCATTTTTGGCATACGTTTGCTCCTGCCGGGTCAGCCAAGTGGCAAATTTCTACTTAACCACCTGCTATCATGAGAGACCTCAGGGCTCCATGTTTTGAGCCCAGTCCTGAGCCTGAAAAGCGTTTCCAACCCCACTTGCAAGTAAAACTTGCTAGAATGTGCCTGGCTGCTCTTCACTGCTTACATTTTTGGCATATGTTTGCTCCTATCGGGTCAGCTGAGCAGCGAATTTCTATTTAACCACCTGCTATCATGAGAGACCTCAGGGCTGCATCTTTTGAGCCCAGTACTGAGCCTGAAAAGCGTTTCAAACCCCACTTACAAGTAAAACTAGCTAAAATGTGCCTGGCTGCTATTCACTGAAAAGCTCATTCTGCTTACATTTTTGGCATACGTTTGCTGCTACCGGGTCAGCTGAGCAGCAAATTTCTATTTAACCACCTGCTATCATGAGAGACCTCAGGGCTGCATCTTTTGAGCCCAGTACTGAGCCTGAAAAGCATTTCCAACCTCACTTACAAGTATAGCTAAAATGTGTCTGTGCTATTCACTGAAAAGCTCATTCTGCGTACATTTTTGGCATACGTTCGCTCCTGCCGGGTCAGCTGAGCAGCGAAGTTCTACTTACCTACCTCCTATCAGGAGAGACCTCAGAGCTGCATCTTTTGAGCCCAGTACTGAGCCTGAAAAGCATTTCCAACCCCACTTACAAGTAAAACTAGCTAAAATGTGCCTGGCTGCTATTCACTGAAAAGCTCATTCTGCTTAACATTTTTGACATACGTTTGCTCCTACCGGGTCAGCTGAGGAGCGAATTTCTATTTAACCACCTGCTATCATGAGAGACCTCAGAGCTGCATGTTTTGAGCCCAGTACTGAGCCTGAAAAGCGTTCCCAACCCCACTTACAAGTAAAACTAGCTAAAATGTGCCTGGCTGCTCTTCATTGAAAAGCTCATTCTGCGTATATTTTTGGCATACGTTTGTCCTGCCGGGTCAGCTGAGCAACGAATTTCTATTTAACCACCTGCTATCATGAGAGACCTCAGGGCTGCATGTTTTGAGCCCAGTACTGATCCTGAAAAGCGTTTCCAACCCCACTTACAAGTAAAACTAGCTAAAATGTGCCTGGCTGCCATTCACTGAAAAGCTCATTCTGTGTACATTTTTGGCATACGTTTGCTCCTGCTGGGTCAGCTGAGCAGCGAATTTCTATGTCACCACCTGCTATCATGAGAGACCTCAGGGCTGCATCTTTTGAGCGCAGTACGTATCCTGAAAAGCGTTTCCAACCCCACTTACAAGTAAAACTAGCTAAAATGTGCCTGGCTGCTCTTCACTGAAAAGCTCATTCTGCGTACATTTTTGGCATACGTTTGCTCCTGCCGGGTTAGCTGAGCAGCGAATTTCTAGTTAACCACCTGCTATCATGAGAGACCTCAGGGCTGCATCTTTTGACCACAGTACTGAGCCTGAAAAGCGTTTCCAACCCCACTTACAAGTAAAACTAGCTAAAATATGCCTGGCTGCTCTTCACTGAAAAGCTCATTCTGTGTACATTTTTGGCACAAATTTGCTCCTGCCGGGTCAGCTGAGCAGCGAAGTTCTATTTAACTACCTCCTATCAGGAGAGACTTCAGAGATGCATCTTTTGAGCCCAGTACTGAGCCTGAAAAGCATTTCCAACCCCACTTACAAGTAAACCTAGCTAAAATGTGCCTGGCTGCTACTCACTGAAAAGCTCATTCTGCTTACATTTTTGACATATGTTTGCCCCTACCGGGTCAGCTGAGCAGCGAATTTCTATTAACCACCTGCTATCATGAGAGACCTCAGGGCTGCATGTTTTGAGCCCAGTACTGATCCTGAAAAGCGTTTCCAACCCCACTTACAAGTAAAACTAGCTAAAATGTGCCTGGCTGCTATATTCACTGAAAAGCTCATTCTGCGTACATTTTTGGCATACATTTGCTCCTGCTGGGTCAGCTGAGCAGCGAAGTTCTACTTAACTACCTCCTATCAGGAGAGACCTCAGAGCTGCCTCTTTTGACCCCAGTACTGAGCCTGAAAAGCATTTCCAACCCCACTTACAAGTGAAACTAGCTAAAATGTGCCTGGCTGCTATATTCACTGAAAAGCTCATTCTGCGTACATTTCTGGCATACGTTTGCTCCTGCCGGGTCAGCTGAGCAGCGAAGTTCTACTTAACGATCTTCTATCAGGAGAGACTTCAGAGCTGCATCTTTTGAGCCCAGTACTGAGCCTGAAAAGCATTTCCAACCCCACTTACAAGTAAAACTAGCTAAAATGTGCCTGGCTGCGATTCACTGAAAAGCTCATTCTGCTTACATTTTTGGCATATGTTTGCCCCTACCTGGTCAGCTGAGCAGCGAATTTCTATTTAACCAGCTGCTATCATGAGAGACCTCCGGGCTGCATGTTTTGAGCCGAGTACTGAGCCTGAAAAGCGTTTCCAACCCCACTTACGAGTAAAACTAGCTAAAATGTGCCTGGCTGCTCTTCACTGAAAAGCTCATTCTGCGTACATTTTTGGCATACGTTTGCTCCTGCCGGGTCAGCTGAGCAGCGTATTTCTATTTAACCACCTGCTATCATGAGAGACCTCAGGGCTGCATGTTTTGAGCCCAGTACTGATCCTGAAAAGCGTTTCCAACCCCACTTACAAGTAAAACTAGCTAAAATGTGCCTGGCTGCTATTCACTGAAAAGCTCATTCTGTGTACATTTTTGGCATACGTTTACTCCTGCTGGGTCAGCCAAGTTTCAAATTTCTACTTAACCACCTGCTATCATGAAAGACCTCAGGGCTGCATTTTTTGAGCGCAGTACTGAGCCTGAAAAGCGTTTCCAACCCCACTTACAAGTAAAACTAGCTAAAATGTGCCTGGCTGCTATTCACTGAAAAACTCATTCTGCTTACATTTTTGGCATACATTTGCTCCTGCCGGGTCAGCTGAGCAGCGAAGTTCTATTTAACCACCTGCTATCATGAGAGACCTCAGGGCTGCATCTTTTGAGCCCAGTACTGAGCCTGAAAAGCATTTCCAACCTCACTTACAAGTAAAACTAGCTAAAATGTGCCTGGCTGCTATTCACTGAAAAGCTCATTCTGCGTACATTTTTGGCATACGTTTGCTCCTGCCGGGTTAGCTGAGCAGCGAATTTCTATTTATCCACCTGCTATCATGAGAGACCTCAGGGCTGCATGTTTTGAGCCCAGTACTGAGCCTGAAAAGCGTTTCCAACCCAACTTACAAGTAAAACTAGCTAAAATGTGCCTGGCTGCTATTCACTGAAAAGCTCATTCTGTGTTCATTTTTGGCATACGTTTGCTCCTGCCGGGTCAGCCAAGTGGCAAATTTCTACTTAACCACCTGCTATCATGAGAGACCTCAGGGCTCCATGTTTTGAGCCCAGTCCTGAGCCTGAAAAGCGTTTCCAACCCCACTTGCAAGTAAAACTTGCTAGAATGTGCCTGGCTGCTCTTCACTGCTTACATTTTTGGCATATGTTTGCTCCTATCGGGTCAGCTGAGCAGCGAATTTCTATTTAACCACCTGCTATCATGAGAGACCTCAGGGCTGCATCTTTTGAGCCCAGTACTGATCCTGAAAAGCGTTTCAAACCCCACTTACAAGTAAAACTAGCTAAAATGTGCCTGGCTGCTATTCACTGAAAAGCTCATTCTGCTTACATTTTTGGCATACGTTTGCTGCTACCGGGTCAGCTGAGCCGCAAATTTCAATTTAACCACCTGCTATCATGAGAGACCTCAGGGCTGCATGTTTTGAGCCCAGTACTGATCCTGAAAAACGTTTCCAACCCCACTTACAAGTAAAACTAGCTAAAATGTGCCTGGCTGCTATTCACTGAAAAGCTCATTCTATGTACATTTTTGGCATACGTTTGCTCCTGCCGGGTCAGCTGAGCAGCGAATTTCTATTTAACCACCTGCTATCATGAGACACCTCAGGGCTGCATGTTTTGAGACCAGTACTGATCCTGAAAAGCGTTTCCAACCCCACTGGAGTTCTGGACTTTTTGGTTCCGTCCAGAGGTGTCAGGGAACAACACCCGAAGACCCCGGAGTTCCACCTGCCTTGGTGCACAAATAAACAGAAACACGGGCTTCTCGATGGTGGCGTCAAAGACCAAAGGTTTATTACTGCAGGGACACAGAAGTCACAGAAACCACGCATGGGCAGTGTCTAGGATCCTGTTCGATTTGTACAAAGAGGGTTGCTCCTTATATACAAAAAATTGTGCTCCAGGCAAATATTTCACATGTAGGTACATTCCCAAACCTTTGTGTCCTAAACAATAAATATTTGGCGTTATACAGGAACTGTCGATAATATCTGATGCCAAACATTACGAAGAGGGGTTCCCACTAGTTCATCACAATCCCTTGTCAATATTGCATTCAAGAGCCGGAAAACCTCATCGTAAATTTCGTTGCCTCCCCCTAATAAAGATTCAGAAAGAAAGGAACGGAGCCAGTTGTGGAAGATAGAAAAGTGGGATAAGGGATGTTTGTGGGTTGTAAATGGGCAAGGCTACCGGCTTCGGCCGCCTAATCATGATCGGGACAATGGACACGAGAACCAGTTCGGTAGGGCTGGCCTCGGGCAGAGGAGGCAGCCTTTGTCGAGTCATGCAGCTACAGCGTGTTCTGTTCCAAGGTGCACGTGTCACTTAAAGAGGTGAATCGTCGGCTAAGCCTACGTGTCCTTATTTGAAATGAAGTGATCAGAGGTTATTGCGTATGTGAGGGCAAGAAACACAAAAATGGCCGCCATGATCTAAGATGGATGCCATGGGTAGATCAGAAATGTGTTTGTAACAGGAGTACTCTTGCTCGTAGCATAGCGAAAACACCAGGATATGCTAAATGGATCATTTGCGGTTCGCTGATACCAATATTATGTATTTCCGACGATATTGAAAACACGGGTTCAAATCGTCACGGAACCTCACCACTTACAAGTAAAACTAGCTAAAATGTGCCTGGCTGCTTACTGAAAAGCTCATTCTGCGTACATTTTTGGCATACGTTTGCTCCTGCCGGGTCAGCTGAGCAGCGAAGTTCTACTTAACAACCTCCTATCATGAGAGACCTCAGAGCTGCATCTTTTGAACCCAGTACTGAGCCTGAAAAGCATTTCCAACCCCACTTACAAGTAAAACTAGCTAAAATGTGCCTGGCTGCTCTTCACTGAAAAGCTCATTCTGCGTACATTTTTGGCATACGTTTGCTCCTACAGGGTCAGCTGAGCAGCGAATTTCTATTTAACCACCTGCTATCATGAGACACCTCAGGGCTGCATCTTTTGAGCCCAGTACTGAGCCTGAAAAGCGTTTCAAACCCCACTTACAAGTAAAACTTGCTAGAATGTGCCTGGCTGCTCTTTACTGAAAAGCTCATTCTGCGTACATTTTTGGCATACGTTTGCTCCTGCTGGGTCAGCTGAACAGCGAAGTTCTACTTAACTACCTGCTATCACGAGAGATCTCAGAGCTGCATCTTTTGAGCCCAGTACTGAGCCTGAAAAGCATTTCCAACCCCACTTACAAGTGAAACTAGCTAAAATGTGCCTGGCTGCTATATTCACTGAAAAGCTCATTCTGCGTACATTTCTGGCATACGTTTGCTCCTGCCGGGTCAGCTGAGCAGCGAAATTCTACTTAACCACCTGCTATCATCAGAGACCTCAGGGCTGCATGTTTTGAGCCCAGTACTGATCCTGAAAAGCGTTTCCAACCCCACTTACAAGTAAAACTAGCTAAAATGTTCCTGGCTGCTATTCACTGAAAAGCTCATTCTGCTTACATTTTTGGCATACGTTTGCTCCTGCCGGGTTAGCTGAGCAGCAAATTTCTATTTAACCACCTGCTGTCATGAGAGACCTCAGGGCTGCATGTTTTGAGCCCAGTACTGATCCTGAAAAGCGTTTCCAACCCCACTTACAAGTAAAACTAGCTAAAATGTGCCTGGCTGCTATTCACTGAAAAGCTCATTCTATGTACATTTTTGGCATACGTTTGCTCCTGCCGGGTCAGCTGAGCAGCGAATTTCTATTTAACCACCTGCTATCATGAGACACCTCAGGGCTGCATGTTTTGAGACCAGTACTGATCCTGAAAAGCGTTTCCAACCCCACTTACAAGTAAAACTAGCTAAAATGTGCCTGGCTGCTCTTCGCTGAAAAGCTCATTCTGCGTACATTTTTGGCATACGTTTGCTCCTGCTGGGTCAGCTGAGCAGCGAATTTCTATTAACCACCTGCTATCATGAGAGACCTCAGGGCTGCATCTTTTGAGCGCAGTACTGAGCCTGAAAAGCGTTTCCAACCCCACTTACAAGTAAAACTAGCTAAAATGTGCCTGGCTGCTCTTCACTGAAAAGCTCATTCTGCGTACATTTTTGGCATACATTTGCTCCTGCCGGGTCAGCTGAGCAGCGAAGTTCTACTTAACCACCTGCTATCAGGAGAGACCTCAGGGCTGCATGTTTTGAGCGCAGTACTGAGCCTGAAAAGCATTTCCAACCCAACTTACAAGTAAAACTTGCTAGAATGTGCCTGGCTGCTATTCACTGAAAAGCTCATTCTGCTTACATTTTTGGCATACATTTGCTCCTGCCGGGTCAGCTGAGCAGCGAAGTTCTATTTAACCACCTGCTATCATGAGAGACCTCAGGGCTGCATCTTTTGAGCCCAGTACTGAGCCTGAAAAGCATTTCCAACCTCACTTACAAGTAAAACTAGCTAAAATGTGCCTGGCTGCTTTTCACTGAAAAGCTCATTCTGCGTACATTTTTGGCATACGTTTGCTCCTGCCGGGTCAGCTGAGCAGCGAATTTCTATTTATCCACCTGCTATCATGAGAGACCTCAGGGCTGCATGTTTTGAGCCCAGTACTGAGCCTGAAAAGCGTTTCCAACCCAACTTACAAGTAAAACTAGCTAAAATGTGCCTGGCTGCTATTCACTGAAAAGCTCATTCTGTGTTCATTTTTGGCATACGTTTGCTCCTGCCGGGTCAGCCAAGTGGCAAATTTCTACTTAACCACCTGCTATCATGAGAGACCTCAGGGCTCCATGTTTTGAGCCCAGTCCTGAGCCTGAAAAGCGTTTCCAACCCCACTTGCAAGTAAAACTTGCTAGAATGTGCCTGGCTGCTCTTCACTGCTTACATTTTTGGCATATGTTTGCTCCTATCGGGTCAGCTGAGCAGCGAATTTCTATTTAACCACCTGCTATCATGAGAGACCTCAGGGCTGCATCTTTTGAGCCCAGTACTGAGCCTGAAAAGCGTTCCAAACCCCACTTACAAGTAAAACTAGCTAAAATGTGCCTGGCTGCTATTCACTGAAAAGCTCATTCTGCTTACATTTTGGCATACGTTTGCTGCTACCGGGTCAGCTGAGCAGCGAATTTCTATTTAACCACCTGCTATCATGAAAGACCTCAGGGCTGCATCTTTTGAGCCCAGTACTGAGCCTGAAAAGCATTTCCAACCTCACTTACAAGTATAGCTAAAATGTGTATGTGCTATTCACTGAAAAGCTCATTCTGCGTACATTTTTGGCATATGTTCGCTCCTGCCGGGTCAGCTGAGCAGCGAAGTTCTACTTACCTACCTCCTATCAGGAGAGACCTCAGAGCTGCATCTTTTGAGCCCAGTACTGAGCCTGAAAAGCATTTCCAACCCCACTTACAAGTAAAACTAGCTAAAATGTGCCTGGCTGCTATTCACTGAAAAGCTCATTCTGCTTAACATTTTTGACATACGTTTGCTCCTACCGGGTCAGCTGAGGAGCGAATTTCTATTTAACCACCTGCTATCATGAGAGACCTCAGGGCTGCATGTTTTGAGCCCAGTACTGAGCCTGAAAAGCGTTCCCAACCCCACTTACAAGTAAAACTAGCTAAAATGTGCCTGGCTGCTCTTCATTGAAAAGCTCATTCTGCGTACATTTTTGGCATACGTTTGTCCTGCCGGGTCAGCTGAGCAACGAATTTCTATTTAACCACCTGCTATCATGAGAGACCTCAGGGCTGCATGTTTTGAGCCCAGTACTGATCCTGAAAAGCGTTTCCAACCCCACTTACAAGTAAAACTAGCTAAAATGTGCCTGGCTGCCATTCACTGAAAAGCTCATTCTGTGTACATTTTTGGCATACGTTTGCTCCTGCTGGGTCAGCTGAGCAGCGAATTTCCATGTAACCACCTGCTATCATGAGAGACCTCAGGGCTGCATCTTTTGAGCGCAGTACGTATCCTGAAAAGCGTTTCCAACCCCACTTACAAGTAAAACTAGCTTAAATGTGCCTGGCTGCTCTTCACTGAAAAGCTCATTCTGCGTACATTTTTGGCATACGTTTGCTCCTGCCGGGTTAGCTGAGCAGCGAATTTCTAGTTAACCACCTGCTATCATGAGAGACCTCAGGGCTGCATCTTCTGAGCACAGTACTGAGCCTGAAAAGCGTTTCCAACCCCACTTACAAGTAAAACTAGCTAAAATATGCCTGGCTGCTCTTCACTGAAAAGCTCATTCTGCGTACATTTTTGGCACAAATTTGCTCCTGCCGGGTCAGCTGAGCAGCGAAGTTCTACTTAACTACCTCCTATCAGGAGAGACTTCAGAGCTGCATCTTTTGAGCCCAGTACTGAGCCTGAAAAGCATTTCCAACCCCACTTAAAAGTAAAACTAGCTAAAATGTGCCTGGCTGCTACTCACTGAAAAGCTCATTCTGCTTACATTTTTGACATATGTTTGCCCCTACCGGGTCAGCTGAGCAGCGAATTTCTATTTAACCACCTGCTATCATGAGAGACCTCCGGGCTGCATGTTTTGAGCCCAGTACTGAGCCTGAAAAGCGTTTCCAACCCCACTTACAAGTAAAACTAGCTAAAATGTGCCTGGCTGCTCTTCACTGAAAAGCTCATTCTGCGTACATTTTTGGCATACGTTTGCTCCGGCCGGGTCAGCTGTGCAGCGAATTTCTATTTAACCACCTGCTATCATGAGAGACCTCAGGGCTGCATGTTTTGAGCCCAGTACTGAGCCTGAAAAGCGTTTCAAACCCCACTTACAAGTAAAACTTGCTAGAATGTGCCTGGCTGCTCTTAACTGAAAAGCTCATTCTGCCTACATTTTAGGCATACGTTTGCTCATACCGGGTCAGCTGAGCAGCGAATTTCTATTAACCACCTGCTATCATGAGAGACCTCAGGGCTGCATGTTTTGAGCCCAGTACTGATCCTGAAAAGCGTTTCCAACCCCACTTACAAGTAAAACTAGCTAAAATGTGCCTGGCTGCTATATTCACTGAAAAGCTCATTCTGCGTACATTTTTGGCATACATTTGCTCCTGCTGGGTCAGCTGAGCAGCGAAGTTCTACTTAACTACCTCCTATCAGGAGAGACCTCAGAGCTGCCTCTTTTGACCCCAGTACTGAGCCTGAAAAGCATTTCCAAACCCACTTACAAGTGAAACTAGCTAAAATGTGCCTGGCTGCTATATTCACTGAAAAGCTCATTCTGCGTACATTTTTGGCATACGTTTGCTCCTGCCGGGTCAGCTGAGCAGCGTATTTCTATTTAACCACCTGCTATCATGAGAGACCTCAGGGCTGCATGTTTTGAGCCCAGTACTGATCCTGAAAAGCGTTTCCAACCCCACTTACAAGTAAAACTAGCTAAAATGTGCCTGGCTGCTATTCACTGAAAAGCTCATTCTGTGTACATTTTTGGCATACGTTTACTCCTGCTGGGTCAGCCAAGTTTCAAATTTCTACTTAACCACCTGCTATCATGAAAGACCTCAGGGCTGCATTTTTTGAGCGCAATACTGAGCCTGAAAAGCGTTTCCAACCCCACTTACAAGTAAAACTAGCTAAAATGTGCCTGGCTGCTATTCACTGAAAAGCTCATTCTGCTTACATTTTTGGCATAAATTTGCTCCTGCCGGGTCAGCTGAGCAGCGAAGTTCTATTTAACCACCTGCTATCATGAGAGACCTCAGGGCTGCATCTTTTGAGCCCAGTACTGAGCCTGAAAAGCATTTCCAACCTCACTTACAAGTAAAACTAGCTAAAATGTGCCTGGCTGCTATTCACTGAAAAGCTCATTCTGCTTACATTTTTGGCATAAATTTGCTCCTGCCGGGTCAGCTGAGCAGCGAAGTTCTATTTAACCACCTGCTATCATGAGAGACCTCAGGGCTGCATGTTTTCAGCCCAGTACTGAGCCTGAAAAGCGTTTCCAACCCAACTTACAAGTAAAACTAGCTAAAATGTGCCTGGCTGCTATTCACTGAAAAGCTCATTCTGTGTTCATTTTTGGCATACGTTTGCTCCTGCCGGGTCAGCCAAGTGGCAAATTTCTACTTAACCACCTGCTATCATGAGAGACCTCAGGGCTCCATGTTTTGAGCCCAGTCCTGAGCCTGAAAAGCGTTTCCAACCCCACTTGCAAGTAAAACTTGCTAGAATGTGCCTGGCTGCTCTTCACTGCTTACATTTTTGGCATATGTTTGCTCCTATCGGGTCAGCTGAGCAGCGAATTTCTATTTAACCACCTGCTATCATGAGAGACCTCAGGGCTGCATCTTTTGAGCCCAGTACTGATCCTGAAAAGCGTTTCAAACTCCACTTACAAGTAAAACTAGCTAAAATGTGCCTGGCTGCTATTCACTGAAAAGCTCATTCTGCTTACATTTTTGGCATACGTTTGCTGCTACCGGGTCAGCTGAGCAGCAAATTTCAATTTAACCACCTGCTATCATGAGATACCTCAGGGCTGCATGTTTTGAGCCCAGTACTGATCCTGAAAAGCGTTTCCAACCCCACTTACAAGTAAAACTAGCTAAAATGTGCCTGGCTGCTATTCACTGAAAAGCTCATTCTGCGTACATTTTTGGCATACATTTGCTCCTGCCGGGTCAGCTGAGCAGCGAAGTTCTATTTAACCACCTGTTATCATGAGAGACCTCAGGGCTGCATCTTTTGAGCCCAGTACTGAGCCTGAAAAGCATTTCCAACCTCACTTACAAGTATAGCTAAAATGTGTCTGTGCTATTCACTGAAAAGCTCATTCTGCGTACATTTTTGGCATACGTTCGCTCCTGCCGGGTCAGCTGAGCAGCGAAGTTCTACTTACCTACCTCCTATCAGGAGAGACCTCAGAGCTGCATCTTTTGAGCCCAGTACTGAGCCTGAAAAGCATTTCCAACCCCACTTACAAGTAAAACTAGCTAAAATGTGCCTGGCTGCTATTCACTGAAAAGCTCATTCTGCTTAACATTTTTGACATACGTTTGCTCCTACCGGGTCAGCTGAGGAGCGAATTTCTATTTAACCACCTGCTATCATGAGAGACCTCAGGGCTGCATGTTTTGAGCCCAGTACTGAGCCTGAAAAGCGTTCCCAACCCCACTTACAAGTAAAACTAGCTAAAATGTGCCTGGCTGCTCTTCATTGAAAAGCTCATTCTGCGTACATTTTTGGCATACGTTTGTCCTGCCGGGTCAGCTGAGCAGGGAATTTCTATGTAACCACCTGCTATCATGAGAGACCTCAGGGCTGCATCTTTTGAACGCAGTACGTATCCTGAAAAGCGTTTCCAACCCCACTTACAAGTAAAACTAGCTAAAATGTGCCTGGCTGCTCTTCACTGAAAAGCTCATTCTGCGTACATTTTTGGCATACGTTTGCTCCTGCCGGGTTAGCTGAGCATCGAATTTCTAGTTAACCACCTGCTATCATGAGAGACCTCAGGGCTGCATCTTTTGAGCACAGTACTGAGCCTGAAAAGCGTTTCCAACCCCACTTACAAGTAAAACTAGCTAAAATATGCCTGGCTGCTCTTCACTGAAAAGCTCATTCTGCGTACATTTTTGGCACAAATTTGCTCCTGCCGGGTCAGCTGAGCAGCGAAGTTCTACTTAACTACCTCCTATCATGAGAGACTTCAGAGCTGCATCTTTTGAGCCCAGTACTGAGCCTGAAAAGCATTTCCAACCCCACTTACAAGTAAAACTAGCTAAAATGTGCCTGGCTGCTACTCACTGAAAAGCTCATTCTGCTTACATTTTTGACATATGTTTGCCCCTACCGGGTCAGCTGAGCAGCGAATTTCTATTTAACCACCTGCTATCGTGAGAGACCTCCGGGCAGCATGTTTTGAGCCCAGTACTGAGCCTGAAAAGCGTTTCCAACCCCACTTACAAGTAAAACTAGTTAAAATGTGCCTGGCTGCTCTTCACTGAAAAGCTCATTCTGCGTACATTTTTGGCATACGTTTGCTCCTGCCGGGTCAGCTGTGCAGCGAATTTCTATTTAACCACCTGCTATCATGAGAGACCTCAGGGCTGCATGTTTTGAGCCCAGTACTGAGCCTGAAAAGCGTTTCAAACCCCACTTACAAGTAAAACTTGCTAGAATGTGCCTGGCTGCTCTTAACTGAAAAGCTCATTCTGCGTACATTTTAGGCATACGTTTGCTCATACCGGGTCAGCTGAGCAGCGAATTTCTATTAACCACCTGCTATCATGAGAGACCTCAGGGCTGCATGTTTTGAGCCCAGTACTGATCCTGAAAAGCGTTTCCAACCCCACTTACAAGTAAAACTAGCAAAAATGTGCCTGGCTGCTATATTCACTGAAAAGCTCATTCTGCGTACATTTTTGGCATACATTTGCTCCTGCTGGGTCAGCTGAGCAGCGAAGTTCTACTTAACTACATCCTATCAGGAGAGACCTCAGAGCTGCCTCTTTTGACCCCAGTACTGAGCCTGAAAAGCATTTCCAACCCCACTTACAAGTGAAACTAGCTAAAATGTGCCTGGCTGCTATATTCACTGAAAAGCTCATTCTGCGTACATTTCTGGCATACGTTTGCTCCTGCCGGGTCAGCTGAGCAGCGAAGTTCTACTTAACTACCTCCTATCAGGAGAGACTTCAGAGCTGCATCTTTTGAGCCCAGTACTGAGCCTGAAAAGCATTTCCAACCCCACTTACAAGTAAAACTAGCTAAAATGTGCCTGGCAGCTATTCACTGAAAAGCTCATTCTGCTTACATTTTTGGCATATGTTTGCCCCTACCTGGTCAGCTGAGCAGCGAATTTCTATTTAACCACCTGCTATCATGAGAGACCTCCGGGCTGCATGTTTTGAGCCCAGTACTGAGCCTGAAAAGCGTTTCCAACCCCACTTACGAGTAAAACTAGCTAAAATGTGCCTGGCTGCTCTTCACTGAAAAGCTCATTCTGCGTACATTTTTGGCATACGTTTGCTCCTGCCGGGTCAGCTGAGCAGCGTATTTCTATTTAACCACCTGCTATCATGAGAGACCTCAGGGCTGCATGTTTTGAGCCCAGTACTGATCCTGAAAAGCGTTTCCAACCCCACTTACAAGTAAAACTAGCTAAAATGTGCCTGGCTGCTATTCACTGAAAAGCTCATTCTGTGTACATTTTTGGCATACGTTTACTCCTGCTGGGTCAGCCAAGTTTCAAATTTCTACTTAACCACCTGCTATCATGAAAGACCTCAGGGCTGCATTTTTTGAGCGCAGTACTGAGCCTGAAAAGCGTTTCCAACCCCACTTACAAGTAAAACTAGCTAAAATGTGCCTGGCTGCTATTCACTGAAAAGCTCATTCTGCTTACATTTTTTGCATACGTTTGCTCCTGCCGGGTCAGCTGAGCAGCAAATTTCTATTTAACCACCTGCTATCATGAGAGACGTCAGGGCTGCATGTTTTGAGCCCAGTACTGATCCTGAAAAGCGTTTCCAACCCCACTTAAAAGTAAAACTAGCTAAAATGTGCCTGGCTGCTATTCACTGAAAAGCTCATTCTGTGTACATTTTAGGCATACGTTTGCTCCTGCTGGGTCAGCCAAGTGGCAAATTTCGACTTAACCACCTGCTATCATGAGAGACCTCTGGGCTGCATTTTTTGAGCCCAGTACTGAGCCTGAAAAGCGTTTCCAACCCCACTTACAAGTAAAACTAGCTAAGATGTGCCTGGCTGCTATTCACTGAAAAGCTCATTCTGCATACATTTTTGGCATACATTTGCTCCTGCCGGGTCAGCTGAGCAGCGAAGTTCTACTTAACTACCTCCTATCAGGAGAGACCTCAGAGCTGCATCTTTTGAACCCAGTACTGAGCCTGAAAAGCATTTCCAACCCCACTTACAAGTAAAACTAGCTAGAATGTGCCTGGCTGCTCTTAACTGAAAAGCTCATTCTGCGTACATTTTAGGCATACGTTTGCTCATACCGGGTCAGCTGAGCAGCGAATTTCTATTAACCACCTGCTATCATGAGAGACCTCAGGGCTGCATGTTTTGAGCCCAGTACTGATCCTGAAAAGCGTTTCCAACCCCACTTACAAGTAAAACTAGCTAAAATGTGCCTGGCTGCTATATTCACTGAAAAGCTCATTCTGCGTACATTTTTGGCATACATTTGCTCCTGCTGGGTCAGCTGAGCAGCGAAGTTCTACTTAACTACCTCCTATCAGGAGAGACCTCAGAGCTGCCTCTTTTGACCCCAGTACTGAGCCTGAAAAGCATTTCCAACCCCACTTACAAGTGAAACTAGCTAAAATGTGCCTGGCTGCTATATTCACTGAAAAGCTCATTCTGCGTACATTTCTGGCATACGTTTGCTCCTGCCGGGTCAGCTGAGCAGCGAAGTTCTACTTAACTACCTCCTATCAGGAGAGACTTCAGAGCTGCATCTTTTGAGCCCAGTACTGAGCCTGAAAAGCATTTCCAACCCCACTTACAAGTAAAACTAGCTAAAATGTGCCTGGCTGCTCTTCACTGAAAAGCTCATTCTGCTTACATTTTTGGCATATGTTTGCTCCTGCCGGGTCAGCTGAGCAGCAAATTTCTATTTAACCACCTGCTATCATGAGAGACCTCAGGGCTGCATGTTTTGAGCCCAGTACTGATCCTGAAAAGCGTTTCCAACCCCACTTACAAGTAAAACTAGCTAAAATGTGCCTGGCTGCTATTCACTGAAAAGCTCATTCTGTGTACATTTTAGGCATACGTTTGCTCCTGCTGGGTCAGCCAAGTGGCAAATTTCGACTTAACCACCTGCTATCACGAGAGACCTCAGGGCTGCATTTTTTGAGCCCAGTACTGAGCCTGAAAAGCGTTTCCAACCCCACTTACAAGTAAAACTAGCTAAAATGTGCCTGGCTGCTATTCACTGAAAAGCTCATTCTGCATACATTTGTGGCATACATTTGCTCCTGCCGGGTCAGCTGAGCAGCGAAGTTCTACTTAACTACCTCCTATCAGGAGAGACCTCAGAGCTGCATCTTTTGAACCCAGTACTGAGCCTGAAAAGCATTTCCAACCCCACTTACAAGTAAAACTAGCTAAAATGTGCCTGGCTGCTATTCACTGAAAAGCTCATTCTGCTTACATTTTTGGCATACGTTTGCTCCTACCGGGTCAGCTGAGCAGCAAATTTCTATTTAACCACCTGCTATCATGAGAGACCTCAGGGCTGCATGTTTTGAGCCCAGTACTGAGCCTGAAAAGCATTTCCAACCCCACTTACAAGTAAAACTAGCTAAAATGTGCCTGGCTGCTATTCACTGAAAAGCTCATTCTGCGTACATTTTTGGCATACGTTTGCTCCTGCTAGGTCAGCCAAGTGGCAAATTTCTACTTAACCACCTGCTATCAGGAGAGACCTCAGGGCTGCATGTTTTGAGCGCAGTACTGAGCCTGAAAAGTGTTTCCAACCCCACTTACAAGTAAAACTTGCTAGAATGTGCCTGGCTGCTCTTTACTGAAAAGCTCATTCTGCGTACATTTTTGGCATACATTTGCTCCTGCCGGGTCAGCTGAGCAGCAAAGTTCTATTTAACCACCTGCTATCATGAGAGACCTCAGGGCTGCATCTTTTGAGCCCAGTACTGAGCCTGAAAAGCATTTCCAACCTCACTTACAAGTAAAACTAGCTAAAATGTGCATGGCTGCTATTCACTGAAAAGCTCATTCTGCGTACATTTTTGGCATATGTTTGCTCCTGCCGGGTCAGCTGAGCAGCGAATTTCTACTTATCCACCGGCTATCATGAGAGCCCCCAGGGCTGCATGTTTTGAGCCCAGTACTGAGCCTGAAAAGCGTTTCCAACCCCACTTGCAAGTAAAACTTGCTAGAATGTGCCTGGCTGCTCTTCACTGAAAAGCTCATTCTGCGTACATTTTTGGCATACGTTTGCTCCTGCTAGGTCAGCCAAGTGGCAAATTTCTACTTAACCACCTGCTATCAGGAGAGACCTCAGGGCTGCATGTTTTGAGCGCAGTACTGAGTACCTGAAAAGCGTTTCCAACCCCACTTACAAGTAAAACTTGCTAGAATGTGCCTGGCTGCTCTTTAATGAAAAGCTCATTGTGCGTACATTTTTGCCATACATTTGCTCCTGCCGGGTCAGCTGAGCAGCGAAGTTCTATTTAACCACCTGCTATCATGAGAGACCTCATGGCTGCATCTTTTGAGCCCAGTACTGAGCTTGAAAAGCATTTCCAACCTCACTTACAAGTATAGCTAAAATGTGTCTGTGCTATTCACTGAAAAGCTCATTCTGCGTACATTTTTGGCATACGTTTGCTCCTGCCGGGTCAAGCTGAGCAGCGAATTTCTATTTATCCACCTGCTATCATGAGAGACCTCAGGGCTGCATGTTTTGAGCCCAGTACTGAGCCTGAAAAGCGTTTCCAACCCCACTTACAAGTAAAACTAGCTAAAATGTGCCTGGCTGCTATTCACTGAAAAGCTCATTCTGTGTACATTTTTGGCATACGTTTGCTCCTGCCGGGTCAGCCAAGTGGCAAATTTCTACTTAACCACCTGCTATCATGAGAGACCTCAGGGATGCATGTTTTGAGCCCAGTACTGAGCCTGAAAAGCGTTTCCAACCCCACTTGCAAGTAAAACTTGCTAGAATGTGCCTGGCTGCTCTTCACTGCTTACATTTTTGGCATACGTTTGCTCCTACCGGGTCAGCTGAGCAGCGAATTTCTATTTAACCACCTGCTCCTGCCGGGTCAGCCAAGTGGCAAATTTCTACTTAACCACCTGCTATCATGAGAGACCTCAGGGCTGCATGTTTTGAGCCTAGTACTGATGCTGAAAAGCGTTTCCAACCCCACTTACAAGTAAAACTAGCTAAAATGTGCCTGGCTGCCATTCACTCAAAAGCTCATTCTGCGTACATTTTTGGCATACGTTTGCTCCTACCGGGTCTGCTGAGCAGCAAATTTCTATTTAACCACCTGCTATCATGAGAGACCTAACGGTTGCATGTTTGAGCCCAGTATGAGCCTGAAAAGCGTTTCCAACCCCACTTACAAATAAAACTAGCTAAAATGTGCCTGGCTGCTCTTCACTGAAAAGCTCATTCTACGTACAATTTTGGCATACGTTTGCTCCTGCTGGGTCAGCTGAGCAGCGAATTTCTATTTAACCACCTGCTATCATGAGAGACCTCAGGGCTGCATGTTTTGAGCCCAGTACTGATCCTGAAAAGTGTTTCCAACCCCACTTACAAGTAAAACTAGCTAAAATATGCCTGGCTGCTATTCACTGAAACGCTCATTCTGTGTACATTTTAGGCATACGTTTGCTCCTGCTGGGTCAGCCAAGTGGCAAATTTCTACTTAACCACCTGCTATCATGAGAGACCTCAGGGCTGCATGTTTTGAGCCCAGTACCGAGCCTGAAAAGCATTTCCAACCCCACTTGCAAGTAAAACTTGCTAGAATGTGCCTGGCTGCTCTTCACTGCTTACATTTTTGGCATACGTTTGCTCCTATCGGGTCAGCTGAGCAGCAAATTTCTATTTAACCACCTGCTATCATGAGAGACCTCAGGGCTGCATCTTTTGAGCCCAGTACTGAGCCTGAAACGCGTTTCAAACCCCACTTACAAGTAAAACTAGCTAAAATGTGCCTGGCTGCTATTCACTGAAAAGCTCATTCTGCTTACATTTTTGGCATACGTTTGCTCCTACCGGGTCAGCTGAGCAGCAAATTTCTACTTAACCACCTGCTATCATGAGAGACCTCAGGGCTGCATTTTTTGAGCCCAGTACTGAGCCTGAAAAGCGTTTCCAACCCCACTTACAAGTAAAACTAGCTAAAATGTGCCTGGCTGCTATTCACTGAAAAGCTCATTCTGCATACATTTTTGGCATACATTTGCTCCTGCCGGGTCAACTGAGCAGCGAAGTTCTACTTAACTACCTCCTATCAGGAGAGACCTCAGAGCTGCATCTTTTGAACCCAGTACTGAGCCTGAAAAGCATTTCCAACCCCACTTACAAGTAAAACTAGCTAGAATGTGCCTGGCTGCTCTTAACTGAAAAGCTCATTCTGCGTACATTTTAGGCATACGTTTGCTCATACCGGGTCAGCTGAGCAGCAAATTTCTATTAACCACCTGCTATCATGAGAGACCTCAGGGCTGCATGTTTTGAGCCCAGTACTGATCCTGAAAAGCGTTTCCAACCCCACTTACAAGTAAAACTAGCTAAAATGTGCCTGGCTGCTATATTCACTGAAAAGCTCATTCTGCGTACATTTTTGGCATACATTTGCTCCTGCTGGGTCAGCTGAGCAGCGAAGTTCTACTTAACTACCTCCTATCAGGAGAGACCTCAGAGCTGCCTCTTTTGACCCCAGTACTGAGCCTGAAAAGCATTTCCAACCCCACTTACAAGTGAAACTAGCTAAAATGTGCCTGGCTGCTATATTCACTGAAAAGCTCATTCTGCGTACATTTCTGGCATACGTTTGCTCCTGCCGGGTCAGCTGAGCAGCGAAGTTCTACTTAACTACCTCCTATCAGGAGAGACTTCAGAGCTGCATCTTTTGAGCCCAGTACTGAGCCTGAAAAGCATTTCCAACCCCACTTACAAGTAAAACTAGCTAAAATGTGCCTGGCTGCTATTCACTGAAAAGCTCATTCTGCTTACATTTTTGGCATATGTTTGCCCCTACCTGGTCAGCTGAGCAGAGAATTTCTATTTAACCACCTGCTATCATGAGAGACCTCCGGGCTGCATGTTTTGAGCCCAGTACTGAGCCTGAAAAGCGTTTCCAACCCCACTTACGAGTAAAACTAGCTAAAATGTGCCTGGCTGCTCTTCACTGAAAAGCTCATTCTGCGTACATTTTTGGCATACGTTTGCTCCTGCCGGGTCAGTTGAGCAGCGTATTTCTATTTAACCACCTGCTATCATGAGAGACCTCAGGGCTGCATGTTTTGAGCCCAGTACTGATCCTGAAAAGCGTTTCCAACCCCACTTACAAGTAAAACTAGCTAAAATGTGCCTGGCTGCTATTCACTGAAAAGCTCATTCTGTGTACATTTTTGGCATACGTTTACTCCTGCTGGGTCAGCCAAGTTTCAAATTTCTACTTAACCACCTGCTATCATGAAAGACCTCAGGGCTGCATTTTTTGAGCGCAGTACTGAGCCTGAAAAGCGTTTCCAACCTCACTTACAAGTAAAACTAGCGAAAATGTGCCTGGCTGCTATTCACTGAAAAGCTCATTCTGCTTACATTTTTTGCATACGTTTGCTCCTGCCGGGTCAGCTGAGCAGCAAATTTCTATTTAACCACCTGCTATCATGAGAGACCTCAGGGCTGCATGTTTTGAGCCCAGTACTGATCCTGAAAAGCGTTTCCAACCCCACTTACAAGTAAAACTAGCTAAAATGTGCCTGGCTGCTATTCACTGAAAAGCTCATTCTGTGTACATTTTAGGCATACGTTTGCTCCTGCTGGGTCAGCCAAGTGGCAAATTTTGACTTAACCACCTGCTATCACGAGAGACCTCAGGGCTGCATTTTTTGAGCCCAGTACTGAGCCTGAAAAGCGTTTCCAACCCCACTTACAAGTAAAACTAGCTAAAATGTGCCTGGCTGCTATTCACTGAAAAGCTCATTCTGCATACATTTTTGGCATACATTTGCTCCTGCCGGGTCAGCTGAGCAGCGAAGTTCTACTTAACTACCTCCTATCAGGAGAGACCTCAGAGCTGCATCTTTTGAACCCAGTACTGAGCCTGAAAAGCATTTCCAACCCCACTTACAAGTAAAACTAGCTAAAATGTTCCTGGCTGCTATTCACTGAAAAGCTCATTCTGCTTACATTTTTGGCATACGTTTGCTCCTACCGGGTCAGCTGAGCAGCAAATTTCTATTTAACCACCTGCTATCATGAGAGACCTCAGGGCTGCATGTTTTGAGCCCAGTACTGAGTCTGAAAAGCGTTTCCAACCCCACTTACAAGTAAAACTAGCTAAAATGTGCCTGGCTGCTATTCACTGAAAAGCTCATTCTGCGTACATTTTCGGCATACGTTTGCTTCTGCCGGGTCAGCTGAGCAGCGAAGTTCTACTTAACTACCTCCTATCAGGAGAGACCTCAGAGCTGCATCTTTTGAGCCCAGTACTGAGCCTGAAAAGCATTTCCAACCCCACTTACAAGTAAAACTAGCTAAAATGTGCCTGGCTGCTATTCACTGAAAAGCTCATTCTGCGTACATTTTTGGCATACGTTTGCTCCTGCTAGGTCAGCCAAGTGGCAAATTTCTACTTAACCACCTGCTATCAGGAGAGACCTCAGGGCTGCATGTTTTGAGCGCAGTACTGAGCCTGAAAAGCGTTTCCAACCCCACTTACAAGTAAAACTTGCTAGAATGTGCCTGGCTGCTCTTTACTGAAAAGCTCATTCTGCGTACATTTTTGGCATACATTTGCTCCTGCCGGGTCAGCTGAGCAGCAAAGTTCTATTTAACCACCTGCTATCATGAGAGACCTCAGGGCTGCATCTTTTGAGCCCAGTACTGAGCCTGAAAAGCATTTCCAACCTCACTTACAAGTAAAACTAGCTAAAATGTGCATGGCTGCTATTCACTGAAAAGCTCATTCTGCGTACATTTTTGGCATATGTTTGCTCCTGCCGGGTCAGCTGAGCAGCGAATTTCTACTTATCCACCGGCTATCATGAGAGCCCCCAGGGCTGCATGTTTTGAGCCCAGTACTGAGCCTGAAAAGCGTTTCCAACCCCACTTGCAAGTAAAACTTGCTAGAATGTGCCTGGCTGCTCTTCACTGAAAAGCTCATTCTGCGTACATTTTTGGCATACGTTTGCTCCTGCTAGGTCAGCCAAGTGGCAAATTTCTACTTAACCACCTGCTATCAGGAGAGACCTCAGGGCTGCATGTTTTGAGCGCAGTACTGAGTACCTGAAAAGCGTTTCCAACCCCACTTACAAGTAAAACTTGCTAGAATGTGCCTGGCTGCTCTTTAATGAAAAGCTCATTGTGCGTACATTTTTGGCATACATTTGCTCCTGCCGGGTCAGCTGAGCAGCGAAGTTCTATTTAACCACCTGCTATCATGAGAGACCTCATGGCTGCATCTTTTGAGCCCAGTACTGAGCTTGAAAAGCATTTCCAACCTCACTTACAAGTATAGCTAAAATGTGTCTGTGCTATTCACTGAAAAGCTCATTCTGCGTATATTTTTGGCATACGTTTGCTCCTGCCGGGTCAAGCTGAGCAGCGAATTTCTATTTATCCACCTGCTATCATGAGAGACCTCAGGGCTGCATGTTTTGAGCCCAGTACTGAGCCTGAAAAGCGTTTCCAACCCCACTTACAAGTAAAACTAGCTAAAATGTGCCTGGCTGCTTTTCACTGAAAAGCTCATTCTGTGTACATTTTTGGCATACGTTTGCTCCTGCCGGGTCAGCCAAGTGGCAAATTTCTACTTAACCACCTGCTATCATGAGAGACCTCAGGGATGCATGTTTTGAGCCCAGTACTGAGCCTGAAAAGCGTTTCCAACCCCACTTGCAAGTAAAACTTGCTAGAATGTGCCTGGCTGCTCTTCACTGCTTACATTTTTGGCATACGTTTGCTCCTACCGGGTCAGCTGAGCAGCGAATTTCTATTTAACCACCTGCTCCTGCCGGGTCAGCCAAGTGGCAAATTTCTACTTAACCACCTGCTATCATGAGAGACCTCAGGGCTGCATGTTTTGAGCCCAGGACTGATCCTGAAAAGCGTTTCCAACCCCACTTACAAGTAAAACTAGCTAAAATGTGCCTGGCTGCTATATTCACTGAAAAGCTCATTCTGCGTACATTTTTGGCATACATTTGCTCCTGCTGGGTCAGCTGAGCAGCGAAATTCTACTTAACTACTCCTATCAGTAGAGACCTCAGGGCTGCAGGTTTTGAGCCTAGTACTGATGCTGAAAAGCGTTTCCAACCCCACTTACAAGTAAAACTAGCTAAAATGTGCCTGGCTGCCATTCACTCAAAAGCTCATTCTGCGTACATTTTTGGCATACGTTTGCTCCTACCGGGTCTGCTGAGCAGCAAATTTCTATTTAACCACCTGCTATCATGCGAGACCTAACGGTTGCATGTTTGAGCCCAGTATGAGCCTGAAAAGCGTTTCCAACCCCACTTACAAATAAAACTAGCTAAAATGTGCCTGGCTGCTCTTCACTGAAAAGCTCATTCTACGTACAATTTTGGCATACGTTTGCTCCTGCCGGGTCAGCTGAGCAGCGAATTTCTATTTAACCACCTGCTATCATGAGAGACCTCAGGGCTGCATGTTTTGAGCCCAGTACTGATCCTGAAAAGTGTTTCCAACCCCACTTACAAGTAAAACTACCTAAAATGTGCCTGGCTGCTATTCACTGAAAAGCTCATTCTGTGTACATTTTTGGCATACGTTTGCTCCTGCCGGGTCAGCTGAGCAGCGAATTTCTATTTAACCACCTGCTATCATGAGAGACCTCAGGGCTGCATGTTTTGAGCGCAGTACTGAGCCTGAAAAGCGTTTCCAACCCCACTTACAAGTAAAACTAGCTAAAATATGCCTGGCTGCTATTCACTGAAAAGCTCATTCTGTGTACATTTTAGGCATACGTTTGCTCCTGCTGGGTCAGCCAAGTGGCAAATTTCTACTTAACCACCTGCTATCATGAGAGACCTCAGGGCTGCATGTTTTGAGCCCAGTACCGAGCCTGAAAAGCATTTCCAACCCCACTTGCAAGTAAAACTTGCTAGAATGTGCCTGGCTGCTCTTCACTGCTTACATTTTTGGCATATGTTTGCTCCTATCGGGTCAGCTGAGCAGCGAATTTCTATTTAACCACCTGCTATCATGAGAGACCTCAGGGCTGCATCTTTTGAGCCCAGTACTGAGCCTGAAACGCGTTTCAAACCCCACTTACAAGTAAAACTAGCTAAAATGTGCCTGGCTGCTATTCACTGAAAAGCTCATTCTGCTTACATTTTTGGCATACGTTTGCTCCTACCGGGTCAGCTGAGCAGCAAATTTCTACTTAACCACCTGCTATCATGAGAGACCTCAGGGCTGCATGTTTTGAGCCCAGTACTGATCCTGAAAAGCGTTTCCAACCCACTTACAAGTAAAACTTGCTAGAATGTGCCTGGCTGCTCTTTACTGAAAAGCTCATTCTGCGTACATTTTTGGCATACATTTGCTCCTGCCGGGTCAGCTGAGCAGCGAAGTTCTATTTAACCACCTGCTATCATGAGAGACCTCAGAGCTGCATCTTTTGAGCCCAGTACTGAGCCTGAAAAGCATTTCCAACCCCACTTACAAGTAAAACTAGCTAAAATGTGCCTGGCTGCTATTCACTGAAAAGCTCATTCTGCTTAACATTTTTGGCATACGTTTGCTCCTACCGGGTCATCTGAGGAGCGAATTTCTATTTAACCACGCTATCATGAGAGACCTCAGGGCTGCATGTTTTGAGCCCAGTACTGAGCCTGAAAAGCGTTCCCAACCCCACTTACAAGTAAAACTAGCTAAAATGTGCCTGGCTGTTCTTCATTGAAAAGCTCATTCTGCGTACATTTTTGGCATACGTTTGCTCCTGCCGGGTCAGCTGAGCAACGAATTTCTATTTAACCACCTGCTATCATGAGAGACCTCAGGGCTGCATGTTTTGAGCCCAGTACTGATCCTGAAAAGCGTTTCCAACCCCACTTACAAGTAAAACTAGCTAAAATGTGCCTGGCTGCTATTTACTGAAAAGCTCATTCTGTGTACATTTTTGGCATACGTTTGCTCCTGCTGGGTCAGCTGAGCAGCGAATTTCTATTTAACCACCTGCTATCATGAGAGACCTCAGGGCTGCATCTTTTTAGTGCAGTACGTATCCTGAAAAGCGTTTCCAACCCCACTTACAAGTAAAACTAGCTAAAATGTGCCTGGCTGCTCTTCACTGAAAAGCTCATTCTGCGTACATTTTTTGCATACGTTTGCTCCTGCTAGGTCAGCCAAGTGGCAAATTTCTACTTAACCACCTGCTATCAGGAGAGACCTCAGGGCTGCATGTTTTGAGCGCAGTACTGAGCCTGAAAAGCGTTTCCAACCCCACTTACAAGTAAAACTTGCTAGAATGTGCCTGGCTGCTCTTTACTGAAAAGCTCATTGTGCGTACATTTTTGGCATACATTTGCTCCTGCCGGGTCAGCTGAGCAGCGAAGTTCTATTTAACCACCTGCTATCATGAGAGACCTCAGGGCTGCATCTTTTGAGCCCAGTACTGAGCCTGAAAAGCATTTCCACCCTCACTTACAAGTATAGCTAAAATGTGTCTGTGCTATTCACTGAAAAGCTCATTCTGCGTACATTTTTGGCATACGTTTGCTCCTGCCGGGTCAGCTGAGCAGCGAATTTCTATTTATCCACCTGCTATCATGAGAGACCTCAGGGCTGCATGTTTTGAGCCCAGTACTGAGCCTGAAAAGCGTTTCCAACCCCACTTACAAGTAAAACTAGCTAAAATGTGCCTGGCTGCTATTCACTGAAAAGCTCATTCTGTGTACATTTTTGGCATACGTTTGCTCCTGCCGGGTCAGCCAAGTGGCAAATTTCTACTTAACCACCTGCTATCATGAGAGACCTCAGGGCTGCATGTTTTGAGCCCAGTACTGAGCCTGAAAAGCGTTTCCAACCCCACTTGCAAGTAAAACTTGCTAGAATGTGCCTGGCTGCTCTTCACTGCTTACATTTTTGGCATACGTTTGCTCCTACCGGGTCAGCTGAGCAGCGAATTTCTATTTAACCACCTGCTCCTGCCGGGTCAGCCAAGTGGCAAATTTCTACTTAACCACCTGCTATCATGAGAGACCTCAGGGCTGCATGTTTTGAGCCCAGTACTGATCCTGAAAAGCGTTTCCAACCCCACTTACAAGTAAAACTAGCTAAAATGTGCCTGGCTTCTATATTCACTGAAAAGCTCATTCTGCGTACATTTTTGGCATACATTTGCTCCTGCTGGATCAGCTGAGCAGCGAAATTCTACTTAACTACTCCTATCAGGAGAGACCTCAGGGCTGCATGTTTTGAGCCTAGTACTGATCCAGAAAAGCGTTTCCAACCCCACTTACAAGTAAAACTAGCTAAAATGTGCCTGGCTGCGATTCACTCGAAAGCTCATTCTGCGTACATTTTTGGCATACGTTTGCTCCTACCGGGTCTGCTGAGCAGCAAATTTCTATTTAACCACCTGCTATCACGAGAGACCGCACGGCTGCATGTTTGAGCCCAGTATGAGCCTGAAAAGCGTTTCCAACCCCATTTACAAGTAAAACGAGCTAAAATGTGCCTGGCTGCTCTTCACTGAAAGCTCATTCTACGTACAATTTTGGCATACGTTGGCTCCTGCCGGGTCAGCTGAGCAGCGAATTTCTATTTAACCACCTGCTATCATGAGAGACCTCAGGGCTGCATGTTTTGAGCCCAGTACTGATCCTGAAAAGCGTTTCCAACCCCACTTACAAGTAAAACTAGCTAAAATGTGCCTGGCTGCTATTCACTGAAAAGCTCATTCTGTGTACATTTTTGGCATACGTTTGCTCCTGCCGGGTCAGCTGAGCAGCGAATTTCTATTTAACATCTGCTCCTGCCGGGTCAGCCAAGTGGCAAATTTCTACTTAACCACCTGCTATCATGAGAGACCTCAGGGCTGCATGTTTTGAGCCCAGTACTGATCCTGAAAAGCGTTTCCAACCCCACTTACAAGTAAAACTAGCTAAAATGTGCCTGGCTGCTATATTCACTGAAAAGCTCATTCTGCGTACATTTTTGGCATACATTTGCTCCTGCTGGGTCAGCTGAGCAGCGAAATTCTACTTAACTACTCCTATCAGGAGAGACCTCAGGGCTGCATGTTTTGAGCCTAGTACTGATCCTGAAAAGCGTTTCCAACCCCACTTACAAGTAAAATTAGCTAAAATGTGCCTGGCTGCCATTCACCCAAAAGCTCATTCTGCGTACATTTTTGGCATGCGTTTGCTCCTACCGGGTCTGCTGAGCAGCAAATTTCTATTTAACCACCTGCTATCATGAGAGACCTCACGGCTGCATGTTTGAGCCCAGTATGAGCCTGAAAAGCGTTTCCAACCCCACTTACAAGTAAAACTAGCTAAAATATGCCTGGCTGCTATTCACTGAAAAGCTCATTCTGTGTACATTTTAGGCATACGTTTGCTCTTGCTGGGTCAGCCAAGTGGCAAATTTCTACTTAACCACCTGCTATCATGAGAGACCTGCAGGTCCGGAAGCCCAACTCCGCCCTCCAGCCTAGACCGACGTAGCACCGCAAAGGACAGACGTGCCCGGCCCCCTTGCCAGACGAATCTCAGTAACTGCGTTTTAAGTTGCCGAAAGTAAGTGCTGTCTATCGGTATAGGTAGGGCTTGGAATAAGTACAGATATTTGGGGAGGAGCACCATTTTAATAGCGTGGATCCTGCCCAACCAAGAGAGGAACTTGGGCTTCCACCTCTCCAACTCCGTGCGGGTCTTTGCCAGGAGTGGCGGGAAATTGGCTGAGAACAATTTACCCACCGTCGGCGTCAAATGGACACCAAGATAAACAATCGACCCAGAGGCCCACGTTAGGGGCATTAGAGGCCGTAAGTGTAAATGTATTGCGATTTATATAGCGCACGTATCACCCGAAGGCATCAAGGCGCTTGCCTTGGGAACCCGTCCTGGTATTCCCCTGTGAGATAACCCCAGCAAGGTATCCACAAGGTGAAAGCCAGGCATCCCGCCGCGAGGGGCCGTAGTGGAGATTAAGCAAGCTATTGCCCAGAGTCGCAGAGTGTGAACCCGTGAGTCGAGTAGGCACCAGAACGAGAATTATCGAGTCCGTGGAATTTTTGAGCCCAAGACCCGCCGAGGCGGGGAATTGAACCCTGGTCCAAGACCGATCTCAGCTTCCGGGTCTGCCGCCTCTAACCCCTGGTCCAACTCCGCCTGCGAGAGGGTTAGATTTAAAATGTATGATTTGCTGTAGTTCACCTTAAAACCGGCCACTGCTTCATATTCCAGAAGAAGCTCCCTGACATAGAGCAAGGAGTGTTCCGGGTCAGCCAAAAGAGAGCAAGACGTCATCTGCGAAGAGCGTGATCTTATGTTGCTCCCCCGTAAACGGTAGGCCCCGGACCTCCTCATGTTCTCTCACCGCCATCGCCAATGGTTCAATACTGAGTGCGAATAACAAGGGAGATAGGGGACAGCCTTGTCTAGTGCCCCTCGAATGCGGAAAGAACGCCGACGTCTGGCCATTCACCATCACGCTAGACCTAGTGTCGTAATTGGCATGGCCGCGTTAGCGATTAGCTGAAACTACACGTTTCTCTCCTTAACTTGGCTATATATGAAAACGCCATTTTGTATGTTGCGGCGGCCATCTTAGGCCATAAGCGGCCTCGTGGCTGCCCTTTAGTCCGTTGTCCGTACCACTGACCACTTCGGTCTGCCCAGCAACAGGCTATTTTTAGTACTGGTCAGCTCGCACATGCGCAGTCCCCACTGACCAGTTACCTTTCAGGAATGTGCGCCAAACTGACCAGCGGAGTTGTGCCCCTCCAATGAGCTGGCTGTGTTCCAAAACATGACCATATATGTACATGAATATGTTCTAAACCTGTGCCGCCTATCTTTTATTGCCCCAAAACTGTATATAAATCGGGGTCACATCGATGTTCGGTGTGATACCTCTTGCATTACCGAAGGGTGCTGTATGAGTGTACCACCACCCCATGGGGTCTTAATAAACTTGTTCTTTGACTTTTACAGTTTCCGTGCCAACAGTTCTTGAGTGTAAGTGGGTTATCTTCGGAGCATGTAGGCCTTGGGAACCCTGATTACTTCACTAGGACTGCAGAAGTTGGCCCTCACCATCGTGATAAATGCGTCCGAAAAGCCAAAAGCCAAAAGCCGACATCGTGTTGAACAGGAAGCCCCAGTCAACCCGGTCAAAGGCCTTCTCTGCGTCCAGACCCACAAGCACCGCCGGAATGCGAAACCTATTCGCCTTTTCGATTAAGTGGACTACTCTGCGAGTGTTATCGTGGGACTGGCGCCCCTTGATAAAGCCGGATTGGTCGGGGTGTATGATTGCCGGCAGTAACTCCTGCAGACGGCCTGCCAGGATCGCTGAGTACAGTTTAGCATCAATATTAAGCAATGCAATGGGACGGAATGACACGCAATTCGTGAGGTCCTTCCCTGGTTTCGGCAGAACGGTGATCACCGCCTCGGCCATAGACCCCGTAGAGGACCCGGACACCGCCATATTATTAAAAAGGGAGACGAGGAAGTCGCAAATCTCAGTGGCATATGATTTGTAAAAAACAGCGGTATATCCGTCCGGACCCGGCGCCTTGTGCAGCTTCAAATTCTTTATGGCTGCAAGAACCTCCTCCCTGGAAATTGGCGCCCCCAATAGATCATTCCATTCCTTGGAGATCTGGGGCAGGGGCAAGCGTCTCAGATACTCCCGCTGGCCATCTGCACCAAGGCAATCTCCTGTATAGAGGTCGGCATAAAAGCGTCCAAAAATATCCGCCTTCGTTTCATCCTTATGCTGCAGAACACCTGCTGCATCCCTGATGCCGCCAATATATTCCCGCTCCCTCCTGTCACGCAATTGACGCGCCAGGTGCTTGCCCACCTTGTTCCCACAGGAATACGATTGTCGCCCCAGTCTCAGGAGTGTAAGTTTAGCCCTGTTCGAGTAGTGGGCCTTCAGTTTCCCTCTAACCGCCGTCAGCGGACGAAGGGTCACCCTCGAGGGGTTAAGCTTATGTGCCCGCTCAAGTTCGGCCACCTCAGCCTCCAGGGCCTCACGTTCCTTCCGCCTCAAGGAGTTGAGCTGCGAGTTGAGAGCCAAACATGTGCCCCTGATGGAGGCCTTAAAGGCGTCCCACGTGTTCGAAAGCGAGGTATCAGACGGAGGGTTGAGTTAAAAAAATTCCCTAATAGCAATTCGAAGCGCTTTGTTGGAAGTGTCAACCCTAATCAGCGACGCCGGGAAGTACCACTTGCGGTGTCCTGTACTGGGCGGCGACCAGTGGAGGCTAAGCACCAGCATGCTGTGATCCGAGACGGAGATTGGGAGAATGGCGGCATCAACGACGTCCCCTCGGAGTGATTGGCTAAGAAAGATGTGATCCAGGCGGGAGTAGGAGTGGTGCACATGAGAGAAAAAGGTGTAATCTTTTGTGTTAGGATGAAAAAACCGCCACCCGTCAATCAGTCCTAACTCTCCCACCTCCCGCTGCGATGACTTAGAGAATACTCCCGTGCCAGCCCGGAGACCCCCTGAACTGTCCAGTCCCTTATCCCACACCAAATTACAGTCCCCCATTAGGAACAAGTTCCCCTCAGCAAAATCCCCAATCTTTTGAAACAAGACTTGTAAGTATGCATTCTGGCCAGAGTTGGGGAGGTAGACCACCACAAAGGTACCTAGCCGTCCTTGCACATGACCCTTAACCATCAACCATCGACCCTCCTTATCATTGCGCACCTCTACAGGTTGAAAATGAAGCGCAGCGCGGAAAAAGAGAGCAATCCCTCTATGCTTTGTGGTGGCTGACGACCGATATATGATGGGATATGCCTTATGTCTCAAACGCATCTCATCCTTCCGTGCCAAGTGAGTTTCTTGCAACCCCAGAATGTCCAGTTGGTGATCGACTACATACTTCCACACCTTCTGCCTCTTCTGCGGCGAGTTCATTCCCTTGACGTTCCAAGTCCCCACACTAAGTGGCATAATGCGAAACATCCTCGGAACATACAGCCGCTATCCCGTGAGGGCCCCCCCCCCACTCAAGAATTCTCCAATCAGAGGCAATGTCAGCGGAGCACTCACGTCACCCCCAGTGTATCTCCTGACCTTCCCCCATCCGACACCATTCGCACCCACTCCCACAGTCACACTACACTCATCCAAGACAGTCACACCCCATAATGTCCAACCAGACAACAGAGCCCTCTCGCCACCACCACGGAGTCCCCCCAACCCCAGATCCTCACATCCCCTAACTCCCGACCCACCCCACAAAGGAAAAACCAACAAGCAGAAATAACTCAAAGAATGAAGGGCGAAAGAAATACTCATCAACACCAGTAGTCCAAAGTCCAGGAGAGGCCTTCCGAACTGGAAGCGGGGAAGGGAGACCCACTGGTCAGTCCCCCTGGCCAGGGTCCGGGGTGTCTTCCCCAAAAGTACATCCATACCCCAGACCGAGGTTTCGACGCCTCTCCAGCGCCGATCCTTCCCAGTTCAAAGGTCAGGCCGCTCCGGAGCTCTGTTGCGTATCCGTCAGAGTAGCCGACGCCACAGAGGCCACCGCGTTGCTCCTTTCTTGCAGGCTAGAGTTGCGATCCGGTCGCTGTCGGGTCGGGGAGGCCCCCACTCTATGCCATGAGGAAGAGCGGCGACGTCTCCGAGATGGTGAAGCGCTCGCTCCTTGGGATGGAGTCACATCATCTAGACCCAAGAGGTCCTTTGCCACCTGGAGAGAACTGATCTGTGCCAGTCGGTTCTGCCATCTGAAGATGATTCTGAAAGGATGACCCCATGAGTAGGCGATGTTACGTTCCCGCAAAAAGGCAGTCACTGGACGAAACTCCCTCCTTTTGCGTAGCGTGGATGCTGCCAAGTCCTGGTATAGCTGAGGGCGGTGATCCCTGAATTGCAGCGACGAGATGGTCCTGGCTTTGCGGAGAATGCGCTCTTTGAGCTGGAAGTCATGGACACAGATGAGGATGTCTGGAGGGGGACCCCCTCCCCGCCTGGGCAACCCAACTCTATGTACTCTGTCCATCTTGATTTCCAGCACGTCCTCTTCGTCCAGAATCTGCAGAAACAAATCCTGAACGTAGCCACGCAGGTCGCCCGCCTCACCATCCCATGGCACCGCCCGAATGCGAATATTGTTCCTCCGGGAACGGTTTTCCAGGTCCTCTGTGTGCGCCTGCAAATATAGATTCTGTTCTGTGAGGCGGATGATATCCTGCTGCAGCAAGTGGACATCATTGGCCATGCTCAGATCATGATCTTCTAGGGTCGCCACCCTCTCGCCAATGCCGTCCACATCCCTTCGCACATCCCTCAGGTCAGATGCCAGCTGCGCACGGAGCTCAGAGATATCTTCCTTGATGGAGGCAAAGAGTTCGGACATGAAGGCCTTAGTCGCAGGCGCCTCGTCGTCCGACTGCTTCTGTGAACCACTGGCCCCCGGGGACGCCGGTTGCTGTGAGGATTTGGATGTCCCATCTTTCCCCGTGCGCCCCCCCTTGCGGAGCGTGGTGGTCATCGCGGCGGGTAGCTCTCGGACCGGAAGAGCCGTCTTCCTCAATTCCACAGGGTCAATGTACCGGGTCCACTATGGTCACAATTATGCGGTTCAAATAAACCACCCCCTCCGTTCAGGGAGCCCCCAAAGCGTTCTTGACTGCTGAGTCACCAGGTGGCAGGTCTTTAGTAGATGCCTCGTGTGCAGGAGACCCAGGATTAGCCTTCCCAAGTGACCCACGTCCAGGAGGCAATGTGCGGGGGGACAACGCCGCTGCCGTCTATCCCGGGGCCAGTGGTAGCCGACTGGTCAAAACTAAGGAGCAGGCAGAGTGGCCCCGCTTCGGGCCTTGACGAGGCGTGTTCCCAGTGGGAAGGTGCAGGGACCGAGCTGCGTCAGCCAACCGCTCCCCGATCCACAGATGGTGCTCGTGAATACAATGGCCCAGCACTCCTCTACCAGGCCTCGATCAGTGCCCCAGGTCGAGTCCGGCCCTTCTCCCGGTAAGTCTTAATAGCTCGAGCGACCATGCGGTCCTTGCCAATAGGCCTCCTTTGCCGTCCCTGCTGATGCGAATAGGCCCAATGGCGCCCGCAGTCCCAGAAGTCGAGGCCGCCTCAGTCCCTCCTCGTGGCGCGGCACTGGCAGATGTGACTGCGCTAGATTCGGCCCAGCCGCCGACACCGCACTGCACTCTCTCCTCCGATCAGCTCCGGACCCCACCTGGCATCGATTCACCCCAGCGGCCTTCGGTCCGCTCAGCTCCGCCGGATGCTGAACGCCAGTAACCTCCGGGTGCTCCTCCGTGCGGGCTCAGTAACGTGCCTGATTCGGCCGCCCCCGGCGTCCCCTTCAGGCTCAGGCCAACTCCGACAGCCCTCTCCGCTGCACAGCGCCACCCAGGTCCGCTTACCTGCCGACCAGTCGTGCCTCTTCGCTTCCGGTTGGGTCGGGGGAAACCGCAGGCGACCACTCCCCCACCGCTGCGGGAGCCGCAGGTCTCCGAGACGGACCCGGATCCAGGCGAGGCCAGGGCTTCACAGGCCTCAAAGTTTAGCCGCTCCAGCGGCCGTCACCAATGTCGCTGTGCTTCTCCGACGGCACCGGCCCACTCCGCTACGGCAGGGGAACCTCCGCTACCAGTTTGGAGCCACTCCGTTATCGAAGGACCGTGCTGTAAGCGGCTTTGTAGGATCAGCGCCGGAGAGGCACGGAAAGGCGACCTACTCCGACGCCATCTTGGCCACGCCCCCTGTGTACATTTTTGGCATACGTTTGCTCCTGCTGGGTCAGCCAAGTGGCAAATTTCTACGTAACCACCTGCTATCATGAGAGACCTCAGGGCTGCATCTTTTGAGCACAGTACTGAGCCTGAAAAGCTTTTCCAACCCCACTTACAAGTAAAACTTGCTAGAATGTGCCTGGCTGCTCTTTACTGAAAAGCTCATTCTGCGTACATTTTTGGCATACATTTGCTCCTGCCGGGTCAGCTGAGCAGCGAATTTCTATTTAACCACCTGCTATCATGAGAGATCTCAGGGCTGCATCTTTTGAGCCCAGTACTGTGCCTGAAAAGCATTTCCAACCCCACTTACAAGTAAAATTAGCTAAAATGTGCCTGGCTGCTATTCACTGAAAAGCTCATTCTGTGTACATTTTTGGCATACATTTGCTCCTGCTGGGTAAGCCAAGTGGCAAATTTCTACTTAACCACCTGCTATCATGAGAGAGCTCAGGGCTGCATGTTTTGAGCGCAGTACTGAGCCTGAAAAGCGTTTCCAACCCCACTTACAAGTAAAACTAGCTAAAATGTGCCTGGCTGCTATATTCACTGAAAAGCTCATTCTGCGTACATTTTTGGCATACATTTGCTCCTGCCGGGTCAGCTGAGCAGCGAAGTTCTACTTAACTACCTCCTATCAGGAGAGACCTCAGAGCTGCATCTTTTGAGCCCAGTACTGAGCCTGAAAAGCATTTCCAACCCCACTTACAAGTAGAACTAGCTAAAATGTGCCTGGCTGCTATTCACTGAAAAGCTCATTCTGCTTACATTTTTGGCATACGTTTGCTCCTACCGGGTCAGCTGAGCAGCAAATTTCTATTTAACCACCTGCTATCATGAGAGACCTCAGGGCTGCATGTTTTGAGCGCAGTACTGAGCCTGAAGAGCGTTTCCAACCCCACTTACAAGTAAAACTAGCTAAAATGTGCCTGGCTGCTATTCACTGAAAAGCTCATTCTGCGTACATTTTTGGCATACATTTTTGCTCCTGCCGGGTCAGCTGAGCAGCGAAGTTCTACTTAACTATCTCCTATCAGGAGAGACCTCAGAGCTGTATCTTTTGAGCCCAGTACTGAGCCTGAAAAGCATTTCCAACCCCACTTACAAGTAAAACTAGCTAAAATGTGCCTGGCTGCTATTCACTGAAAAGCTCATTCTATGTACATTTTTGGCATACGTTTGCTCCTGCTGGGTCAGCCAAGTGGCAAATTTCTAGTTAACCACCTGCTATCATGAGAGACCTCAGGGCTGCATCTTTTGAGCGCAGTACTGAGACTGAAAAGCGTTTCCAACCCCACTTACAAGTAAAACTAGCTAAAATATGCCTGGCTGCTCTTCACTGAAAAGCTCATTCTGCGTACATTTTTGGCACAAATTTGCTCCTGCCGGGTCAGCTGAGCAGCGAAGTTCTACTTAACTAGGTCCTATCAGGAGAGACTTCAGAGCTGCATCTTTTGAGCCTAGTACTGAGCCTGAAAAGCATTTCCAACCCCACTTACACGTAAAACTAGCTAAAATGTGCCTGGCTGCTATTCACTGAAAGCTCATTCTGCTTACATTTTTGGCATACGTTTGCTCCTACCGGGTCAGCTGAGCAGCGAATTTCTATTTAACCACCTGCTATCATGAGAGACCTCAGGGCTGCATGTTTTGAGCCCAGTACTGATCCTGAAAAGCGTTTTCAACCCCACTTACAAGTAAAACTAGCTAAAATGTGCCTGGCTGCTATTCACTGAAAAGCTCAATCTGTGTACATTTTTGGCATACGTTTGCTCCTGCTGGGTCAGCAAGTGGCAAATTTCTACTTAACCACCTGCTATCATGAGAGAGCTCAGGGCTGCATGTTTTGAGCGCAGTACTGAGCCTGAAAAGCGTTTGCAACCCCACTTACAAGTAAAACTAGCTAAAATGTGCCTGGCTGCTATTCACTGAAAAGCTCATTCTGCGTACATTTTTGGCATACATTTGCTCCTGCCGGGTCAGCTGAGCAGCGAAGTTCTACTTAACTACCACCTATCAGGAGAGACCTCAGAGCTGCATCTTTTGAGCCCAGTACTGAGCCTGAAAAGCATTTCCAACCCCACTTACAAGTAAAACTAGCTAAAATGTTCCTGGCTGCTCTTCACTGAAAAGCTCATTCTGCGTACATTTTTGGCATACATTTGCTCCTGCCGGGTCAGCTGAGCAGCGAAGTTCTACTTAACTACCACCTATCAGGAGAGACCTCAGAGCTGCATCTTTTGAGCACAGTACTGAGCCTGAAAAGCTTTTCCAACCCCACTTACAAGTAAAACTTGCTAGAATGTGCCTGGCTGCTCTTTACTGAAAAGCTCATTCTGCGTACATTTTTGGCATACATTTGCTCCTGCCGGGTCAGCTGAGCAGCGAATTTCTATTTAACCGCCTGCTATCATGAAAGATCTCAAGGCTGCATCTTTTGAGCCCAGTACTGTGCCTGAAAAGCATTTCCAACCCCACTTACAAGTAAAATTAGCTAAAATGTGCCTGGCTGCTACTCACTGAAAAGCTCATTCTGTGTACATTTTTGGCATACATTTGCTCCTGCTGGGTAAGCCAAGTGGCAAATTTCTACTTAACCACCTGCTGTCATGAGAGAGCTCAGGGCTGCATGTTTTGAGCGCAGTACTGAGCCTGAAAAGCGTTTCCAACCCCACTTACAAGTAAAACTAGCTAAAATGTGCCTGGCTGCTATATTCACTGAAAAGCTCATTCTGCGTACATTTTTGGCATACATTTGCTCCTGCCGGGTCAGCTGAGCAGCGAAGTTCTACTTAACTACCTCCTATCAGGAGAGACCTCAGAGCTGCATATTTTGAGCCCAGTACTGAGCCTGAAAAGCATTTCCAACCCCACTTACAAGTAGAACTAGCTAAAATGTGCCTGGCTGCTATTCACTGAAAAGCTCATTCTGCTTACATTTTTGGCATACGTTTGCTCCTACCGGGTCAGCTGAGCAGCGAATTTCTATTTAACCACCTGCTATCATGAGAGACCTCAGGGCTGCATGTTTTGAGCGCAGTACTGAGCCTGAAAAGCGTTTCCAACCCCACTTACAAGTAAAACTAGCTAAAATGTGCCTGGCTGCTATTCACTGAAAAGCTCATTCTGCGTACATTTTTGGCATACATTTTTGCTCCTGCCGGGTCAGCTGAGCAGCGAAGTTCTACTTAACTATCTCCTATCAGGAGAGACCTCAGAGCTGTATCTTTTGAGCCCAGTACTGAGCCTGAAAAGCATTTCCAACCCCACTTACAAGTAAAACTAGCTAAAATGTGCCTGGCTGCTATTCACTGAAAAGCTCATTCTATGTACATTTTTGGCATACGTTTGCTCCTGCTGGGTCAGCCAAGTGGCAAATTTCTAGTTAACCACCTGCTATCATGAGAGACCTCTGGGCTGCATCTTTTGAGCGCAGTACTGAGACTGAAAAGCGTTTCCAACCCCACTTACAAGTAAAACTAGCTAAAATATGCCTGGCTGCTCTTCACTGAAAAGCTCATTCTGCGTACATTTTTGGCACAAATTTGCTCCTGCCGGGTCAGCTGAGCAGCGAAGTTCTACTTAACTAGCTCCTATCAGGAGAGACTTCAGAGCTGCATCTTTTGAGCCTAGTACTGAGCCTGAAAAGCATTTCCAACCCCACTTACACGTAAAACTAGCTAAAATGTGCCTGGCTGCTATTCACTGAAAAGCTCATTCTGCTTACATTTTTGGCATACGTTTGCTCCTACCGGGTCAGCTGAGCAGCGAATTTCTATTTAACCACCTGCTATCATGAGAGACCTCAGGGCTGCATGTTTTGAGCCCAGTACTGATCCTGAAAAGAGTTTTCAACCCCACTTACAAGTAAAACTAGCTAAAATGTGCCTGGCTGCTATTCACTGAAAAGCTCAATCTGTGTACATTTTTGGCATACGTTTGCTCCTGCTGGGTCAGCAAGTGGCAAATTTCTACTTAACCACCTGCTATCATGAGAGAGCTCAGGGCTGCATGTTTTGAGCGCAGTACTGAGCCTGAAAAGCGTTTGCAACCCCACTTACAAGTAAAACTAGCTAAAATGTGCCTGGCTGCTATTCACTGAAAAGCTCATTCTGCGTACATTTTTGGCATACATTTGCTCCTGCCGGGTCAGCTGAGCAGCGAAGTTCTACTTAACTACCACCTATCAGGAGAGACCTCAGAGCTGCATCTTTTGAGCCCAGTACTGAGCCTGAAAAGCATTTCCAACCCCACTTACAAGTAAAACTAGCTAAAATGTTACTGGCTGCTCTTCACTGAAAAGCTCATTCTGCGTACATTTTTGGCATACATTTGCTCCTGCCGGGTCAGCTGAGCAGCGAAGTTCTACTTAACTACCACCTATCAGGAGAGACCTCAGAGCTGCATCTTTTGAGCCCAGTACTGAGCCTGAAAAGCATTTCCAACCCCACTTACAAGTAAAACTAGCTAAAATGTTCCTGGCTGCTCTTCACTGAAAAGCTCATTCTGCGTACATTTTTGGCATACATTTGCTCCTGCCGGGTCAGCTGAGAAGCGAATTTCTATTTAACCACCTGCTATCATGAAAGATCTCAAGGCTGCATCTTTTGAGCCCAGTACTGTGCCTGAAAAGCATTTCCAACCCCACTTACAAGTAAAATTAGCTAAAATGTGCCTGGCTGCTATTCACTGAAAAGCTCATTCTGTGTACATTTTTGGCATACATTTGCTCCTGCTGGGTAAGCCAAGTGGCAAATTTCTACTTAACCACCTGCTGTCATGAGAGAGCTCAGGGCTGCATGTTTTGAGCGCAGTACTGAGCCTGAAAAGCGTTTCCAACCCCACTTACAAGTAAAACTAGCTAAAATGTGCCTGGCTGCTATATTCACTGAAAAGCTCATTCTGCGTACATTTTTGGCATACATTTGCTCCTGCCGGGTCAGCTGAGCAGCGAAGTTCTACTTAACTACCTCCTATCAGGAGAGACCTCAGAGCTGCATATTTTGAGCCCAGTACTGAGCCTGAAAAGCATTTCCAACCCCACTTACAAGTAGAACTAGCTAAAATGTGCCTAGCTGCTATTCACTGAAAAGCTCATTCTGCTTACATTTTTGGCATACGTTTGCTCCTACCGGGTCAGCTGAGCAGCGAATTTCTATTTAACCACCTGCTATCATGAGAGACCTCAGGGCTGCATGTTTTGAGCGCAGTACTGAGCCTGAAAAGCGTTTCCAACCCCACTTACAAGTAAAACTAGCTAAAATGTGCCTGGCTGCTATTCACTGAAAAGCTCATTCTGCGTACATTTTTGGCATACATTTTTGCTCCTGCCGGGTCAGCTGAGCAGCGAAGTTCTACTTAACTATCTTCTATCAGGAGAGACCTCAGAGCTGTATCTTTTGAGCCCAGTACTGAGCCTGAAAAGCATTTCCAACCCCACTTACAAGTAAAACTAGCTAAAATATGCCTGGCTGCTCTTCACTGAAAAGCTCATTCTGCGTACATTTTTGGCACAAATTTGCTCCTGCCGGGTCAGCTGAGCAGCGAAGTTCTACTTAACTAGCTCCTATCAGGAGAGACTTCAGAGCTGCATCTTTTGAGCCTAGTACTGAGCCTGAAAAGCATTTCCAACCCCACTTACACGTAAAACTAGCTAAAATGTGCCTGGCTGCTATTCACTGAAAAGCTCATTCTGCTTACATTTTTGGCATACGTTTGCTCCTACCGGGTCAGCTGAGCAGCGAATTTCTATTTAACCACCTAGATAGATAGATAGATAGATAGATAGATAGATAGATAGATAGATAGATAGATAGATAGATAGATAGATAGACAGACAGACAGACAGACAGACAGACAGACAGACAGACAGACAGACAGACAGACAGACAGA